>NC_134523.1:28681425-30130840 GCF_027942865.1 Odontesthes bonariensis
TAATCTAAAATCGATTAATCATTTGCATCCCTAGTCCAGATGCATCTCTCAGCTCCTGTGTCAGGTCTTTGCTGGATTTTTTCCTCTTTCTTAAGGACATCACTTTCAGATCCTGTTCATCTGCTGTAGATAGTTCTTTAGGCCTGACACTTCTTCTTTTGTCCTCCACTTGTCCAGTTTCCTCAAATGTTTTAAGGACACACTGCACACCATGCTGAGATATGCCAAGTTTTCAGCTAACAGCTCTTTGGGAATCACCTTGTTGCTGCAGAAATCCTGTTTTCTGTCTGTCAGACTGTGTTATCTTTGCTGTTTTTCACAGATGCAGCTAAAGAAATGGGAACAAATGATGCGTCTCTGGGACAGGCAGCTGGGAACAAAGTGCCTAAAGATTCTGTGTGGACACAACACTGGTTCATCCCTTGAGTTAGGAGCCTTTTTCCTGCCTGAATGATCCAAAGAAAAACTCTGAAAGACCTTCAGAAAGCTGGAGAACTGTTGCTCAGGACCACTTTAAAGATCAAAAGTGTTTCTGCTTGTTCGGTTACCTGTGATGAGACTTCATTTAACCTGCCGATACAGAAGCTTTTTACAGTCAGTATGATATAATTACTGGATTCTAGCTGCTTGAAAAGAGACAAAAATCAATTGAAATCAAGAGTAAAATCCCAGCTGGTGCTCACGTGTCACCTTCTCTACGACAACTTTTGGTTTATTTGTATAAAACCAACCCGGATCATTTAAAAAAAAAAAAAAAATTTAATTAAATCTCTGATATTCTGTGTGGACACATACTTTACGCCGCTTTGTAGGGACTAAAAGATCAAATAAATCTACGGTTGTTTGGTCTCCTTCTCTTCTCATTTCTAATATTCCTGTAAATCTAATGTTTTAACATCATGACTCAAATCAGAATTAAGAAGCTATTTTATAGGCCAGGGAGGGGGTGATGGACGTTTGTAAAGGATTCAGATTGGCTGATGATTTGAATGTCAAAATGTCAAAGTTAGTCTCTGGTGAAGCTAAAGTCTGTTTTTAACGGCAGAAAAACTCAATCTGTGAAGTAAATCTGCAGAGCCGAACATGTTTCAGTAGTTCTGGAAGCAGCTGCCCCACAAACGGACGCAGACATACCAAGTCTCCCAGAAGTTCCGGATTTTAGACTATGGGAGGGAGTGTTTTTTTTGTTTTTGTTTTTTTTCAATGCGAGTGAGAGCGTGCAGGCAATACAATAACTCATGCACCATGCGCGTTTCGACTGCGCAGGCACGAGAGAGAGAGGGGTGTGAGAGGTTGCTTGTGAAACCTGTGCGTATCTGTCCAAAGCGATGCTCTGTTCAACGAGCGTTCAAGGCGACTGCTTGTCAGCTGATTGGTTTAGTCAGCAAAATAAGCCAATAACGTTCGGTGTGGGAGGGCTTCGATTTACTCTCTGACAGTCACCTAAGTTACCACTCAAAACTGTGCATCCTGTGAAATGGCAGAGGGTGAATCCTCGAGTAAAAAACCAAAATATAAGACTCATTTTACAGCAGAACATACTAAAGTATATCCATGTCTAGTGAAGGTGAAGAATGATGACACCGTGGCGAGGTGCACTGTATGCAATAGTGACTTCAGTATTGCCCACAGCGGACTTAAAGCTGCCATCGGCAACTTTTTTTTAGTCATATTAGCTTGAACTGTCATGGGATTCTGGAAGTAGAATATTAAATAGGCTGTTTAGGAAAAATCCCGAATTCTATAGCTCCCTCTAAAGCCTGTAATCGTGCTTGCAAAAATCGAGCGCTCCCGGCTGTTTTTAACCAATCACGTTAGGCTGGAGGAATCGCTACCTGTCAATCACAGCTTGTGCACACGCTGCTGAGCGTGAGTCTGCCCCAGCTGTTATAAAATAAAGCAAAACGTATCAAAGACTTATTTGAAGTATCAATACACATTTAGTTACTAAATTGTGTAGGCCTATATCTAACTAGCCAGCTACAGTATCTAACTATTTATATCCAGCCTGTCTAAGCCTTTTTAAAAAAATCCCCAATTTAATCTGTTGATAAATAGGCTAAATAAATTAATTAAAGAAAATATGTGTGTGTGTGTGTGGGGGGGGGGTCTGCGGACGGGACACCCGGCAGCCTTCAGCTACACCTGGCCCGATCACCACCTGCCTCTGAGAACCGACAAAGAGTGGCGTCGCCGTCAAAAGAAACCCGTGAGACTGGTTTTTTTTTTTTTTTTAAGCGTGAAACACGGACATCCCGGGTATGCGATCCGGGTTCTTTACCTCTAAACACGGCTGTTAGTTTAACCCATTTTTATTCCCTGGCTTTTAACCCAGCATGAGACTCTGTTTCTGTTATTGTTTTAATATTGTTGTTGTTGTTTATTATTGTTTTTGCATTGTTCTTGTGTTTTATGCCTTGTATTTTGTGTTGTACAGCACTTTGTTTCAGCCACGGCTGCTGTGTTAAAAGGCTATATAAATAAAGTTGAGTTGAGTTAAGTTGAGTAGTTTGAGGCTCCCACCTGTTGTTCCGATTTCCATTCATGAGGTCTCTCTCCGGGTGACCCGGGCCCCGGCGGTGATTTGAAAACAGCGGATCCGCTGAGCGACGCTCCGCCGCCGGCTTCGGTTGGTGATGTGGAACCGAGCCGCTCCGGAGCCGCTCCGGGGTCTCCCACCCCCCCCCTGCGGCTGGAAGTCTTCTCCCCGAAACTGACAGCTCGGAGTTGAGCAAAACGTCCCCCGCCTCCGTTTTTAAGGCGATATTTCCGCTGTGAGTGGAATGAAACGAACATCTTTCACTTCGAAGACATTTGTCGTAGATTCGACACGAATATTTTGATATTTTCAAACAAATTATTGGGACAAACTGTGGTGACTCAGTGACGGCGAGGAAGCTAACCGTGTTATTAGCTTTAGCCCCCCGACAACTAATGCGAAACCGGCAGAAATACTTACCCGTTCAGTCACTGAATTCGGCGTCACTTTGGCTTGACGTGACAATCCGGTGTTCTTCTTTATCACACGGATCTGAGGGGCTCACAAGCCCGGCGTCCTGCTCAGTAAAACCGGTCTGAAATCAGCTCTTACGCCGCCCTCTGTCACATCGAGCGGGAAGCTAACGCTATCAAGCAAGCTCCATTTCCGGTCCGGCCTTTCAAATTAAAAGCACGCCCACAAAACGAATCATCGTGTTCAGTCAGTGTCCGTAGACACACGTGCATGTTTCCTTAGATTAATTACATGTTGGAGCTATTTATTCCTGTTTATTCTTGTCTTTCTTTACTTTGAATTTTGTTTAAATTTATTCTTGGGTTACTTTGTATTTTGGGGGTTATTTACGGAATTTATTTGAAGATTAATAATTGTTTGTTTTTTGTTTCTTTGTTTTAAGTTGGGCAGAACAACTGTGGGTCCATTCCCTATAAATATAGGCACTGGTATTAGACCAGGATGGATTGGGGTGGAGCTATGGTTTTTTACCAGATTAGGAGAAGCAGCAGAGAACAAAGGAATGTTGTACCTGTATCATTTGCTTGCCAACTGGAAAATAAACCTTCAAAACGCAATTTCCAGGTATTGGACATTGGACTGCTTTTCTTTGCCTGTGTACGAAACCCAACCCCAGTCCAGTAGTGGCAAGTTTCACAGGATGTTTGATTTGACAAACAATTGCCACTACATTATATTTATCTCATGTTTGACTTCTCAAGTCAGGTCTAAACCTCTCGGATTCAGGTATCACTATAGATATAATAAATCCAAATCAAATCAAATTTATCTATATAGCACATTTCATGTATAAAACAATTCAAAGTGCTTTACATAAAATAAAGCATTGCAGCAGGGAGTGGAAGAAGCATTAAAAATACATAAAAGCATATAAAGAGAAACAAATAAAATAATTTAAATGAATTTCAAAACAAGCAACAGTCCAGATAAGTTCAAAGATATCGTGCAGATTTCATGCATAGACACAAATGTCTCCATTTGGTGAAAGTTTAATCTCCACTGGCAGTTTGTTCCACTTGTTTGCAGCATAGCAGCTAAATGCTGCTTCTCCATGTTTAGTCTGGACTCTGGACTGGACCAGCTGACCTGAGTCCTTGGATCTAAGAGCTCTGCTGGGTTTATATTCTCTGAACATGTCACAGATTGTAAACCATCAGCAGGCTTTTAAAATCTGTTCTGTGACTGACTGGAAGCCAGAGTAAAGATTTTAAAGCTGCTGTGATGTGTTCAGATCTCTGAGTCCGGGTTAAAACTCTAGCAGCAGCGTTCTGGATGAGCTGCAGATGTTTAATGCTCTTTTTGGGAAGTCCAGTTAAAAGAGCGTTACAGTAATCGAGTCTACTGGAGATGAATGCATGGAGGAGTTTCTCCTGGTCTGAGAATAATTATAAGAATAAGCTTTATATACATCCAGTTCACAACATGAGATTTAAATAATCATTTTGACAGTAAATACCAGCAAATACAAGAATAAATCTTTAAAAAAAAAGACGTTATTAAAAGACAACACAGGTGGCTCGCCTTACTCTCATTATAAGATTATGCTCCACCACTTTCTTCCTCCATCCTCGCCCTGAAAACAGCGAACAAACAGCTGGTTTGCAAATAAAACTGTGTGGGCAGGGGTGTAAGGTGAAAGAAGGTCAAGTTATAGGATGGTGCTCGGCCACTCTGATTAAAAACAAGCAACATGATTTAAAAATGGAATATATTAATAGTTTTAGCTGCAGAATTTTACACAAACTTCAGGTTGTTCGGTGCTTTTTCTGCACTAATCTAAACGGGCAGAGATAAATTATCTTATTTTAGAAATAATCTCTAACAGGATTATCCATAGCAGCTTTGGCAATGGTACTAAAATATATTAAATATCCAAAAACAATGACAAAACAACCAAAATAGGACAGAGGATATGAAGAAGATATATATATTTAACAGAAGATATGAAGAACTTAAGGCGACTCAACTTAAAATATAAAATATTAATAAAATATTTAGCAAATAAAAATAAATAAATAAAATATTTAGCAAATTTTTTTTTTTTTTTTAATTAAGAACAAAAAAAATAGGGCGTTGATAAAATTAAAATGACAATGTGATTTGTAAAGTTACATTTAGGCTGCGGGAGTTTTACTGAGAAAATACTTGGTATTAATGTCGGAGTGTGAAGCTGAGGCTGTGGTTTCCGGTTTGTCCCTCTTAAATTCATCTGTTTGACACGGCTGTTAGTCCCTCCTTCCTCCTCCACAGAGGGAAACCCGTCAGGAAATACCAACCGCGGAACACTGCGTCACTTCCGGTGAACTTTTCACGTCGCGTTTCTGGAGCCAGAAACCACAGAAAAAGACAACCAGGAGGTGCTGCACAGAAGCAGCTGAGGCTGGTGGAGCTGTTGCAGCAAACAGCTGTTTTTCAGAACTCCACCAACGTTGGTGCTTCCTGTTGTGTGTGTGCCCAGGATGGACAAAGTGATCAGCTGTTTCAGCAGGAAGCCAGATGCTGTGGCCAGGCTGATCTGCTTCCCCTGGGCAGGTGGAGGCTCCATACACTACGCCCGCTGGGGAAACCTCCTCAGCAGCTCCTTCGAAGGTAAAACTGGCTGGAAGATGGAGGCAAAGAGCTGCTCTCTGATCCGATAGTCTCACATTTGCACGGCACGTAGAAAAGAATCTGCTTTAAAGGGATAGTTCGCCTCTTTTGACATGAAGCTGTATGACATCCCATATTAGCAACATCATTTATGAACATTTTCTTACCCCCTGCTGCGTCCTGTGAGCCGAGTTCAGCCTCATTTTGGTGTTGATGAAGGTAGTTCCGGCTAGTTGGCTGGGGTTTAGAAAATAAAGCGTTTTGCTTCTCAGAACAATATGCATTCAACAGAGTAATACATTTGCATCACAAAATCGTTCTCCAGGAAAAAGTCAGACCTCACAATCGCTTGGCCCTATTTTCTCTCCCTTCGTTTCACTGCCGATAGCTGCACCTGTTACGGTGTTTTCTGCTCGGAAGCAGGGGACTGCTCGGTCTGCACTTCGGTCTGCACGGTCTACACAGCAGGCAGTAACGTTTCCTTCTCCCACTCTGTAACGTTTCCCATTTTTCAGTGTTTTGATTGAGTTCATTCACATTCAGAAGAGTTGCTTTGCAGCAAAAGATAGAAAATACAAGTAATATCCTTCGTTTAAAGCTGCGGTCGGCAACTTTTTTTTAGTCATATTAGCTTGAACTGTCATGGGATTCTGGAAGTAGAATATTAAATAGGCTGTTTAGGAAAAATAACGAAATCTGTAGCTCCCTCTGAAGCCTGTAATCATGCTTGGAAAAATCGAGCGCTCCCGGCTGTTTTTAACCAATCAAGTTAGGGTGGAGGAATCCTACCTGTCAATCACAGCTTGTGCACACGCTGCTGAGCGTGAGTCTGCCCCAGCTTGTGTGCGCTCACACTGCTGTGAACTCAAGTGCACAACCTCGTCCACAGAGGGGGAGGGGTTTGGGGGGCGATTCGGAGCTTGGTAGAGGTTTGGGGAGGGACCTGAAAGTTGTATCAGTTCGAATTTTCCGACTTTAGACTCGGAATTTTGAAAACCTGCCGACTGCAGCTTTAAGGACTAATTCATCAACTTTATGGTTGCTTTCACACAAAGTTAAAAAGCTGGATGAAGAAATATGTTTTCCATCTGTTTGATGTAAACGTAGAATAAGAGGATGAGTTTATCTTGGAGGTTTCTGTGTTTTCCTTCCTTCCTCTGAAGGCTGGAGGCTCTCACAGTTTTCCGGACTCTTCTTCTACGTTTCTTCCGTTACTTTCAGTGTTCGCCGTCAAACTTCCGGGCAGAGAGAGTCGAGCCAAAGAGCCGTTCTTCCAGAACATGCAGCAGATCGTGGATGAAGTCGTCCTCGTGCTGCTGCCGCTGCTCAAAGACAAGCCGTTCGCTCTCTTTGGACACAGGTATGGTGAGATTTAAAGGGATAATCCAGAGTAAAATGCACTTTAGATCAATTTACGGGATGTTGGGAGTACATACGTTGGATATTCGACAGATACTCACAATAAGGAAATAAGGTGTCTTTTTTTTCAAACCAATATCAAACCAACTTCACCACGGTCTTTAGCGGCAGCTGCAGCAGCAACATTTCCGGAAAGGTACTGGCTTGATTAAATTCATTCTGGACTCTATATCCGACCACATGAAGACCTCGGGACACTTCGGTTTGGCTTTAGGGACCATCTACTCACTACCACGTAAGTGTTATGTTGTTTGGAGCTGTAGAAGAGGTATAAAAATAGCGTTTTGTAGCGGTGACATGATATGCCCCTCTGACTTCCAGGCTAACGACATTTGGCTAAAAACGGTCAAATCGAAATTCTCAAAACACATCCGAATGACATGATTTTGACGTCAACTCAACGTATGTACTCCCAACATCCTGTAAATTGATCTAAAGTGCATTTTACTCCGGATTATTCCTTTAAAGGGATAGTTCGCCTCTTTTGATATGAAGCTGTATGACATCCCATATCAGCAACATCATTTCTGAACATGTTCTTACCCCCTGCTGCGTCCTGTGAGCAGAGTTCCAGCCTCGTTTTGGTGTTGATGAAGGTAGTCCGGCTAGTTGGCTGGGGTTTAAAAAATAAAACGTTTTGCTTCTCAAAACAATATGCGTTCAAAAGAGTAATACATTTGCATCACAAAACTGTTCTGTTACGGTGTTTGCTGCTCGGTCTGCACACTTAGTTTAAGAATAAAAATGTTTTCATCTCAAATTTAAAGCACTGTAAATTCAGTGTAATTTTTATTTAGCTCTTTGCAAAACTATTCTGGTTCTTTTGTATTATTTTAGGTTCTCATGTTCTAAAGTGTTTTAAAACAAGCAGCTTTAAAATTATAAAAATCTGGACATGCTAAAAATCCAAAAGTGTCAGCATCCCAAATGTTTGCACTTCTTTGAAAAAATAAGAATAAATAAATGACTGATATTTACAATTAAATATCACTTGGTTTAAAATGCAACATTGTTTTCATTTAAAATGTACAGCTCGGTACATAAAGTGTGATATACGCCACCGTTTTTTAGCTCAAAACTATACTAATTAGTGATGCTCCGATCAGCATTTTTTGGACCGATCACCAAAATCATGATCTGCCCGATTGCCGACCACGGAAGGAATCTGACATTTCCATGCCTTTCATCTAGCAGAGAGTGCACCATTTATAGAAATTAAACCACCAGAGGTAGCTGGGGACATGTAGAACAAGAATCTGGTGGAGTTTGCAGAAAACAATTGTTTTTTTTATTTTCTATTAATTTTTTAATCTGCCCATATACACCATTCATTGGGTATGATGTCAGCATCAGATTATTAAACAATGATACCGTGGAATGACTTGAAAATCACCACAGAGGTAGCTGTGGACATGTAGAACAAGAATCTGGTGGAGTCGGCAGAGAACATTTTGATTTGGTTCTAAATGAAGTTTTCAAATCTGACTATGCAGAAATGAGTTTGATTCTGAATATGCTTCAATAATTTTGTTCTATCATTTTGTTTTAATCATTAAAAAGAATGTAGTAAAAAAACAACCAAGTAATGACAGGTGTATGTATTCCAACAAATGAAAAATCAACTTCGATATAGATTTCTGAGTTTACGGGGTGCACTTGAATCCACCATAAATCCACTCACACGCTTTACCGTACAACGCGATGTAAACGGGCACTCGATTTTCAAGTGTAGCTAGCGCGACCGTGCCTCTCCAAAGCGTAGATGGCGTGACCGCAGTAAGTTTCACATCTTTCTGACACACTTTGAAGAAATTCCAGACAGGAGAGGTCATGTTGTCGAGATGCACTGTAGAGGTTTTGCCTGTTCGGTTCTGTACACACGTCACGTACCACATTAGAAAGTGGTCGCTAGTAATTTACGTCACGTGATCGGTTTTTTGATCGGCATATTTTTCCGATCGCCGATCAGGCTATTTTTGGGCATTATCGGCCGATCATGATTGGCAGCCGATCGATCGGAGCATCACTAATACTAATTCTTTTTTATTATCGATGAGAGGAAATCGGTATGTTTATTTTCAGTTTTAAGCATTATGTTGAAGCTCTCATCTGTTTCAAAGCAAAACAGCTTTAAAGTGACAAAAATCTGAAGAATAGTTTGCAACCAGCTCAGGAAATGCATTAGCATTAGCTTACGGTAGCTAGCTGTTAGCTGTTACGGTGTTTGCTGCTCGGAAGCAGGGGACTGCTCGGTCTGCACTGCGGTCTGCACGGTCTGCACAGCAGGCAGTGATACGCAGGGAGAGAAAATAGGCCCAAGCGATTGTGAGGTCTGACTTTTTCCTGGAGAACCATTTTGTGATGCAAATGTATTACTCTGTTGAACGCATATTGTTTTTTGAGAAGCAAAACGCTTTATTTTTTAAACCCCAGCCAACTAGCCGGACTACCTTCATCAATACCAAAACGAGGCTGGAACTCGTTTAGATTATTTAGATAACTTTCAGACCCTCCCATTAATCAGAGAGATTAAGAACACACCGGGGGGGCGTGTTGAAGGAGCTTTTTGTTGGTCAAATGTCCGCTGTGAAGACGGGAGGTTTTGGTAAAATGAGTTTTTGACCACTTTTTGAGCTCGTAAAATCAGATTAAGTTAACTTTCGTTTTTCATCTAAGTTGTGAGAGATTTTTAGTTATTGTTTTGTTCATATTTTTTGTTGGAAATAAACTACATATATTTTTTTAAACAATCAAGCCGGAAGTGCAAGAATCAAAGCACCTGTTGCCCCCCACGGCCTTTCTTAGAAAATGTAGTTTGGAAACTTAGAAGGCCGCGACACAGCGCCAAGCGATTGTGAGGTCTGACTTTTTCCTGGAGAACCATTTTGTGTTGCAAATGTATTACTCTGTTGAACACATATTGTTTTGAGAAGCAAAACGCTTTATTTTTTAAGCCCCAGCCAACTAGCCGGACTACCTTCATCAACACCAAAACGAGGCTGGAACTCGGCTCACAGGACGCAGCAGGGGGTAAGAAAATGTTCATAAATGATGTTGCTGATATGGGATGTCATACAGCTTCATGTCAAAAGAGGCGAACTGTCCCTTTAAAGTTTCGTGAAATAACGCTGCCGGGAAAACGAGTTCCAACGTTTGAACCTTTGATCTCTTTTAGTTTTGGCGCCTTCACGAGCTTCGCTGTTGCAGATGCTCTGAAGAAACGTCACAACATGGAGCCAGTTCACGTCTTTGTGTCTGGTGCTTCTGCACCGTATGTGAGTCCAGCCTCCAATCATCTGAATCATGCTGTTGGGTTAACGTGCGTCCGGCCTCAAAGCTGAATAGGTGTGATGCGGCACCGCCGTTTTTGTTCTTTCAGTCAGAAACTCGCATCAAGGCCCCGAAGAGAAGCGACTTATCAGATGAGGACTTCCTGGGGTGGCTAACTTCGATCGGAGGAACTCCCCCCGAGCTGCTGGCGAACCCTGAAGTTCTGAAGCTCTTCCTGCCCGCTCTGAAGGCCGACCTACACGTGGTGGAGAACTACAGGCACGGCTCAGTTTTCAGCATTTACAGTCAGAAAGAGAAAAGATTTGGGTCTGTTTCTAACTGTCATGACCTTTAACCTTTAACATGCTGACTGAGGCCCGCAGAGTCTGAGACGTAGCTCTTGGGTTTCTGACCTTGGGGTGACCTTTAACCTTTAACATGCTGACTGAGGCCCGCAGAGTCTGAGATGTAGCTCTTGGGTTTCTGACCTTGGGGTGACCTTTAACCTTTAACATGCTGACTGAGGCCCGCAGAGTCTGAGATGTAGCTCTTGGGTTTCTGACCTTGGGGTGACCTTTAACCTTTAAAGTGATAGTCCGGAGTAGATTCAACCTGGGGTCATTTGAACCGTGATATCCAGCCAAGTAGCCCACCCGAAGTTTTTTCGATATTGGCTGAACATCAGCTGAGTTACTGAGTTATCCCAAATAGCTTCGTACAAGGGTTAATGGAACCTGGTCCGTATCTCCAAAATTACCACACTAAAATCACATGCCATGGCACCAAACTTCTACAGTAGTACAAATATGGTCTGTACTCACAAAACGATGCATTTGGAAGTTTGAAAATAGTCCAGGAGTTTATTATTATCAACACAAGCCTGATAGCTTCTCTGCTGCTAAAGCTGCGTTGGGGTGACCTTTAACCTTTAACATGCTGACTGAGGCCTGCAGAGTCTGAGATGTAGCTCTTGGGTTTCTGACCTTGGGGTGACCTTTAACCTTTAACATGCTAACTGAGGCCTGCAGAGTCTGAGATGTAGCTCTTGGGTTTCTGACCTTAAATAAAGACTCAGACTGATCTGTGTTGCTGATCATCTGAGGCTGTCTTACCTCATTTTAAACTAAAATAACTTATTTTTCTCCTGATTTTGAGTATCTCTGCTGCCCTTCGGTGGGCTTTAAATGATGGTTGGTCTGTTCTGGTTTCAGGTGCAATCAGCCGGACGCTCCGATCCTCTCCTGCCCCGTCACATGCTTCGATGGGAAGGATGACGTTCCCCATGACTTACACGGTCAGTTCTCCACCTCCACGACGGGCTGGTTTTTAGTTTCTAACCCTAAAGATTAAACCTGAACACACACTTTTCAGTTAAAAGCTGATCGATTCAGAGGTAGAAACAAAGTGCACGTTGCCCTCCAGCAAGAGATAACAGCCAGCGGCTGCATGTGCACAGCTCTGAGCGCTCTGGGCTGAGATCAGTGACTCATTGTGTTCTTCATTCTGTTTGTTTATCCCTGAACAGCTTGGAGAGACGTCACATCTGGAGATTTCACCGTCAGGATGTTGGCCGGCTCTCATTTCTACCTGAAGGAGGCCGAAAACGAAAAGATCATACTGGACTACATCACCAAGCACTTGGAAACTTCAGAAATGGACTATTTGTGACACATTAGGTCGTGTTTAACCTCTTTTTTTCTGGGCACAAACGTAACTTTTCCCTCTTTATTCCCAGTTTGGGCCATTTTTTAACATGTAAACGGTACATTTACTTTGCAGCACAAATGGAGCCAGATTCCTCTGAAAAAGTGCAACGATCGTTATGACGCCATTAAAAAGTGTCATGAAAGGGAAGCCTATTGATTTTCAGTGGCTGTAAAGAACATTCTGGTCTCACCTGCAGGAGTTAATTACAGAGATGAGATCCAAGGTCCAAACTTCTTCTCTCACTTTTTACCTGCTTTTTTTTTGTATTTAATTCTAGGGCTGGGCAACGATTTAAATGTTTAATTAATCACATGATTTCCCTGATTAATCACAATTAATCTCATTTGTACGCAGAATCCAAAAATGAGTCCAAAAGTAGTGTATACCTTTTAGCATTTAGTTTTATTTTAAATGTGCTGCCATATGAATGAAAGTGCCATAACATTTGTTATGGAAACACACTTTTAACATCAGCATCTTTCTGTAGTTTTTATGTAGAAGCCTCGCTCCACTGTCTGTTTCCTTGAATGACTTGCTGCTATCAGTTGTGTGTTTTGCCTTTAAGTGATATTTTAGACTGGAACTACTACGGTGAGAAGACAATTCAACTTGGCAGTGTTTACAGATGACTTTGGTTCTGTCGACTCCGCCGTCTGGAAGAACTTTAAAATGAAAATGGCCGAGTAAAAGTTCCGTACCCTTCTCCATGTTTGGTGGAGCCGCCGATTACTTTCTTTTCCGGTTCCACAGCAACAGACTTTTACAAAATAAAAGCCTGTGAGCAACAGACTTTTACAATAATAAGATAAATAATAAAACCTGCGCTAATGCACAATAAAATATTAACTCTCCCAGCTGTAATTTATTCGCAGTTCAGGTTTGAAAATGGACTCCACAGAAGCCAAAAAGTTTCCTTATTTTTATTTCTAAACCAGCTTTAGAAACATTCAGCCAGTTACATGAAGTTTATAGATGTGCAGATCTTTGTGAATAAATATATTTCTCTACCGTACATTGGTTTAATATTCATCCTGCAGTAGTACAGCTCTATAAGAAACACCAAGAAACCACAGAAACACAACTGATTTAGTTTCACTCGAATCATAAACCCCTTATCTTTTATCATCTCACGTTCAGGAATGAGAATTTCCTTCGGCACCGTTTTCCCTCAGATCTGGAGGATGAGCACGGCGGTGACCAAACTGGAAATGTTTTGGCCCCAGGAAAGCATCCTCTGAGAGGAGACGGTGCAAAGTCCGAGGTCAGTTTCTGTGGGGACGGAACGCGGCTACAGGAGGTCGCCGTCTCTGTGAGGCGGCGGCAGCTGGCCGCCCCCCCCCCGCTGGGCCGCAGGAGCGTGGGCCAGCATGAAGGAGTCGCTGGACTGCGTGCTGACGCGCATGGGAGCCAGGCGGTGCAGGTTCCCGGAGGCCCACGGCAGCCTCACCTGAGCTTGCTGCGACGGAGCCACGGTGCCGCTGTCCGGCTCCGCCTCCGCCAGCCAGGGCGGGATGTGCAGCGGCGCCGAGGGGTCCAGGTCCGGTATGAAGGCCGGGTTCTCGATTCCAGCTGGATGAGAGACAGGAAGGGAGTGAGCGCTTCAGAGGTGTGACCAGAATGGCATGTGTGTCGGGGGGCAGTTAGCTCATCGGGGGGGCAGAAAACAAGGACTGACAGACATTATTGAATTCAAACAAACCAACTGGAAAGCAGTTTTGACGATTGTTCTGCCCCTTAACCCCTTCGCCATGTTGCAAATACTTCCCATTTTGAAGAGGTTTTTAGACCAGGACTTTAGGATGCAATGGCTTTTGTTTAACATGCTCCACATTCTCCATTGAGGGTTTAAATTCAAGTAGATCCTTGGGGCAAGACATCCAGCCAACTCCAGCTTTTTATTACCTTCATTAAGTCTATATTTCAGATCATTAAATACAACAAAAACATCCGAAAATGTGAAAATCGCCTTTTTTTTCCAGCAGGGGTTAAGGTTACGGAGGGGAGTGGGGGAGGGAGAACACGATAATAAAAAAGTAAATAAAGCTATAAACTTTGCAGATATATGTCTTTTTTTAAATCACCACCTGCATTTATTCTACCAACACAAGACACAAACAGAGATAATAAATTGTGGCCTTTTTTCTGGCCAGTTTTCTTTGGATGGACAGGGCATTTCTCAGGGGGGCAGGACTTGTCCCCCCCCCCCCCCCCCCCCCCCCGTAGCCTAGCCCCTGGCTGGAAGGGTTTTAGGGTTAGAGAGAAGGCGGCCAGGGGAGGGATTTACCTCCTGCTCTGTAGGTGACCCTCATGGGGATGGAGGTGCGGTACGGGTCGTATCCAGAAGCACTCTCGCCTTCTGAGAACTCGAAATCTGAAGAGAGGAACGGGAGATCGTTTTTACAGAAACCTTTAAAGCTCTTCAACACAACAGAAGCTGTTAGGAGTCAGACAGATACCAACCTTCATCACCTGAGTGGTGGCTTTTATTCTTTCCATTCGGCATCTGCAAAGAAAAAAAGTCAGAATAATTCAGAAGTTCACTTTTTAATCTGCAGATTCTGGGACCTTAAAGAAGCCATGGCATGAAATTTTCACTTTTTAAGATTGTTTAACATTAATATGAGTTCCTCTAGCCTGCCTGCGGTCCCCCAGTGGCAAAAAATGACGATAGACCTAAACCATGCAATGGAAATTATTCTCCTCCTTTGGTAATGTGACCATGCAGCTGGCCTTATCAGGAAAGCTGCCTCTTATGACGTGGAGGTTGTTTCCTCCCAGGGCCCATATATGGCTATGCCAAAACTGCCTTTCCCTGCCCACAGCTCTTTGGCCAGCTCGTTGCGCTGCACATCGATGTAAAAAATCTGTTTAGAGCTCCTGCATCACAACCTTTAAAGAGCCAATGGACAGATTTTGTTTTTTTCTGGGAAAGTGACGACAGAACCGAAGAGATTTGTGTGTGATACACACTTGTGTGAAAACACTTGGTCACTTTTTGTTCAGTTGCATTGAAAAATCTGTTGTTTATTTGTGTGGATAACTTTACACAGCACTTTAATATTGCCAGTACTAACTAGCAAAAAATGTAATGATTTAAAATTCTATTGTGGGAGGCAATGTTACTGCACAGAAAAAAATGGAGAAAGCGGAACCAAAGTGCGGGAATCGTTGCACTGCAACTTCTTAGGTGCGGAGCCCGTCCCTCTGCTCTCAGACCAAGATTCGGGGAAGAAGATGGCGGCTCGCTCTTTCACTTAAGGCTCTAGCATGGTTGCCGCATCTGCTAGCGCGAGCGGTGTTGATGACGTCACGATTTCGTGCCCGCCATGTATAGTGGCGCAAGTCGATGCGCCAGTAGTTGCAATCTTCTCCGTCACAGAGGTGGCGCTGCTACGTTAAGGTTACCACTATTCTACAACCACGAAAGTGGAGAAGAAAACAATGCCGCTGTCAAGACCAGGAATAATGTCATTAATGATACTGCTGCAGTATCTGGATAATTATTTTTTTTTAATTCAGTTAATAGAGGTGAAGGTCTGAAGCCCCCGGCATCAACAGAGTCTCTGCCCTCTTCTTTGCCTTCACGTATCTGTCCCGTAGCTTCTTCCACACATTATTACAGAACTCGCCCTCTTTCCCTAAAGTTCTGCCAATCTCTGTCCACGAGTTTGGGGAGTTTACGTGCTCCCTGTACTGTTTCACTGCAGATTCGTACAGGTGGTGTACAAACGCACCTCCTCACTGAGCCTGGTCTCACATCGGTCCATCCGGTCTGTCGTTGTTGGCGCCGCCAAGTTACAAAAATCGACTGGTGCACGACGACATGCTGTGCTGTCTTTTCAAGGCAAACGCCATGCCTGAAATGTCATTTTTGACGTCACGATCCGCCACCGCCGTGACAGACGCGTCAACTATACAGATTCAATGATTCTGTTTTCCAGGTTAGTACAAGGTCAAATGTACATAAATCTGTGCATTTCATAAGGATAATCATCATTCATGGTTCCAGCGCTAGCGCTACGTGCATCTTTGCAAACCAGAGCAATCAGATGAGAATGTCAAAATCCTCACTCCTGCTTTCCCCTTCACGCACGCCTTTTTTGCTGTGTTTTGTGTAGCACTTGCTTGATGTTTGACTGTGTTAGGAGAGTTGTTCACCAACTAGTTCGTCATATTGTCAAAGTAAGCTCATATTTACAGGTTTCGCTAGTTTTACGGCATAGGGCTGCCGTGCCATCTACGTGCCATAGCGATTCACAAAACATTTGCGCACGCATGGTACCACGGGTGTAAGTAAGGCCACACCCCCACCCTCCGCTTTGCCCCGCCTTTCTCTTCCTAATTTGCATTTAAAGTTGCAGACCCTAAACAGCTCATTCTGAGGATCCGAAGGAAAGCTCATTTTTGGGACTGGCTGTAATTCTGCACCAAGGCAGAATTTTGGGGAAAAAAACTCAGATACAGTATTAGGGGACCCCTAAAGCCTATAAAAATATATAAAAGCCTCCATTTATTTTCATGCCATGGCACCTTTAAAGGGGTCGAAAATTCTGTTTTTAATCTGCAGATTCTGGGATCTTAAAGGGATAATCTGGAGTAAAATGCACTTTAGGTCAATTTACGGGATGTTGGGAGTACATACGTTGAGTTGACATCAAAATCATTTAATTCTGATGTGTTTTGAGAATTTTGATTTGACCGTTTTCAGCCAAAAGTCGTTAGCCTGAAGGAGAGTGGGGCATATGGTATCGCCGCTACAAAACGCTATTTTTACACCTCTTCTATAGCTCCAAACAACATAACACTTACGTGGTAGTGAGTTGAGGGTCCCTAAATCCAAACAGAAGTGTCCCGAGGTCTTCATGTGGTCGGATAGAGAGTCCAGAATGAATTTAAAACCAGCCAGTCTCTTTCCGGAAATGCTCCTGCTGCAGCTGGCATCTTCAGCGTAAAGTCTGTATAGTAGAGCCGAGTGTGGAGTAACACGTTCTGGAAATTCACAATTTCGTTGCCGTTTTTTTTACAAACATAGTCCAGTATTTCTTTCGAAAGTGAAATGAAGTTGTATGCAACAGCAAAGCCTAGCTTACTAACAGGTTGGAATTTTATAAAATGTCACGTGACCTTACGTCTCGCGTGACCTAGCCTCCTGTTTACGGAAGACGTCTTTTGCGTGACTGGAGTGACCATCACAGAAGAAGGAGAGGTGTGTGAGCAGATTGTTGAACAAACAGCGGAGCAAACTTTTGGAGTTATGGTGCGTGTTTGATCCTATCCTGGCTTTCGAAAGAAATACTGAATTATGTTTGTAAAAAAAAAACGGCAACGAAACGGCAACTCGGCTCTACTATACGGACTTTACGCTGAAGATGCCAGCTTCAGCGTTTTGTAGCGGCGATACCATATGCCCCACTCTCCTTCAGGCTAACGACTTTTGGCTGAAAACGGTCAAATCAAAATTCTCAAAACACATCAGAATTAAATGATTTTGATGTCAACTCAACGTATGTACTCCCAACATCCCGTAAATTGACCTAAAGTGCATTTTACTCCGGATTATCCCTTTAAATAAGAATTTAAAAATTCTTATGTAAAATGTTGACTTGAATCTTTTTCCCATCACAGAAGAGCATTTCCATGAAGAAGAAAACAACCTCAAAATAAGAACCTCACAGGAAAAACATCTTATTTGCAATTAAAGAAATAAAAAGAAAGTGAATCTGCTCAGTGCTCGGTAGGAACTGCTGCATGTGTGCACATAAATCTGAAAGCAGAACGCACCTTTGCTCATTTCCAGATGTCGGGTTATAGCAAAGTGTTTCCAACCTTTATCACACAAACCTTCTGCTGCTGTTCTCTCTTGGTGTGCTTTGAGAGGGTCTTCGGAATGGCCACGCCCATCTTGGCAGACTTGAAGGACTCCAAACGACTCCTCATGGTCCTCTGGAAGATCTCCTGCACCTCATTTTCATCCTTGTTGATATCGAAATGGCTGCGGCTGTACCTGTGGCGATGCTTTAAAGCAGAAAAGGAGAGATGAGAGTCGCAGGGAAGGACAGAAGGCAAGTTTTTGGCACCTGTTTGCTCACCTCTTTCCTGCCCTTGTACAGATGCTGCTGCAGGAGGTGGTGAGCGTTGACGTCCTCTGGTTCTCTCATTCCCTTCATGTTCTGCTCGTGCATCTCCAGGCTCACCGACGGCACTGGGTCCCTCCTGCAGGGAAAACGGGTCACATCAGCCCCGCTTTAGAGCTCCGTGATTAAAAGCAGCTGAGAGGTAAAAGGTTGTTTCACCCTTTGGTCACTGCAGTGTCTGAGTAGATGTAGCTTTATTCACAGCTCTGAGTCATCACTGTGGTCTTTTGATTTTATATCTAAAAACTAGCACTGGGCAACGATCAAAATGTTTAATCTAATTAATCACATGATTTCCCTGATTAATCACGATTAATCGCATTTGTACGCAAAATCCAAAAATGAATCCAAAAGTAGTGTATAGCTTTTAGCATTTAGTTTTATTTTAAATGTGCTGCCATATGAATGAAAGTGCCATAACATTTGTTGTGCAAACACACTTTTAACATCAGCATCTTTCTGTAGTTTTTATGTAGAAGCCTCGCTCCACTGTCTGTTTCCTTGAATGACTTGCTGCTATCAGTTGTGTGTTTTGCCTTTAAGTGATATTTTAGACTGGAACTACTACGCTGAGAAGACAATTAAACTTGGCAGTGTTTACAGATGACTTTGGTTCTGTCGACTCCGCCGTCTAGAAGAACTTTAAAATGAAAATGGCCGAGTAAAAGTTCCGTACCCTTCTCCAGGTTTGGTGGATCCGCCGATTTATTTATTAATTTTCTAGGTAGGTCTAGTTTTTTATACTGTGTATCTCACTTCTCCATAGCATTTTTATCTTAAATCTTACACAGTGCAACCCCCCCAACCCAAAAATTTATTTATTCAATATTATTATTATTCTTTTTATCTTTTTACAAGTTTTATAATGTCTTGTGGAAGTATGTGAGTGTATGTGTGTGTACTACTGCTGCAAAACAATTGCCCAAGTTGGGACAAAAAATAACTTACTTACTGTCTTTTCCGGTTTACAAAATAAAAGCCTGTGAGCAACAGATTTTTATGATAATAAACTAAATAATAAAACAGGGGTGGTCGGTGGAGTAGTGGGTTGAGCAGGCGCCCCATGTACAGAGGCTATAGTCCTCGCTGCAGCTGGCCCCGGTTCGAGTCCCGCATCGGACGGCCCTGTGCTGTGTGTTGTTCCCCCTCTCTCTGCCCCCTGCTTCCTGTCTCTCTGAACTTTCCATTAAAGGCACAAAAGCCCCAAAAAATAATAATAATAAAAAAATACTATTAAAAAAATGCGTTAATGCGCGATCAAATATTTGTCGGCCTTAATTATTTAACGAGTTAACTCGTCCAGCCCTACTAAAAACATTTATCAGCATATTTAGGGTTTGAATTAGAATAATCGAAGGAATCGGAGGGGCTTTGGGGATTTATTTGATCACCTCATCTGCAACGTTGCTCCGTGATCATCCGACATGTCCGCCATGATGTCAGGCATAACCGCCGAGACGTCTTCTCCAAACTTCTTCTTGAAGTCGATGAAGGCGTTTTCGTTGCGGATGAACTCCAGAGAGCCTCTGCGCTCACCCTGAAATGACACAAGGCGAGGGCTTCCGTCACCGCCTGCAGGCTCGCGTCAGCCTCCTTTGACCTTCACTTCAGCAGAAACAAACTCACCTCGGCCACGTAGCTCATAGCGTCCTTCAGGTTCAGCTGGTGGAAGACGTTGAAGAGGCGGTCCTGCGACTTCCTCGCCGACGGCTTCATCAACAACCACGACATCCACTTTTGCTCGAAATTGTTCCACCTTCGCAAACAAGAGAAGAAGTCAGCGTGGCTCCGGTGAAGCTGTCGAGATCTTCTCAGTGACTTCTTAACCTACTTGTCCCTCATGTAGTTGTGTCCTATCTGTCCTGATATGTCTTCGATGGCAATCAGCATGTGATCGAACATCTAAAGCACAAAGAGATCAGAATCCGTATGAGCTGCACGACCAGGTGGTTCGTGTCTGAAAAAGGTCGGATGTCTAATTCAGCTGCTTACCTTGTTTTGGACTTTTTCTACCAGCGTCAGCTCGACCACGGCAGCCCTCTTGACTTTGAGCCACGTGACCAGAGGTTTCATCGTTAATCCCTGCAGTCACGTGCAAAATTTAAGCTTTTATGAGAACAGAATAAAGCAGAGATGGGGACTCGAGTTACTGTGACTTGGACTCGAGTCGACTCGAGTCGCTGTTTAGATGACTTGTGACTTGACAAAAATGTAAAGACTTTAGACTCGACTCGGACTTGGAAGTTAAAGACTCGGCACTTGACTTGAATTGAGACACAATGACTTGAATGACTTGAGTGTTAAGCATCTAGCATAACTTCGAACTTCGTCATTTGAAGATCCATTCTGACCAGCTCGTCAAATTAGCTAATATTAAACCTGTTAGCCTAGTCGGTAGTTAGCTAACGTTAGCTTGATATGATACGGGGTGGACAGGTTGGACACATTGGCCAATGATGTTTACTCACAGTTACTTATATCTTGTCTTTTCACTTTATTAAGATCAGATTCTGCAGGTAAAATTGCAATAATAAGGTGACTTGACTTGACTCGATTTGCCCAAGAAAAAAGTACTTGGGACTTACTTGAGACCTGAAAGCTAAGACTTGAGTCTTACTTGAGACTTGGAAGCTAAGACTTGAGACTTACTTGAGACTTGGAAGCTAAGACTTAGGACTTACTTGAGACTTGAAAGCTAAGACTTGAGTCTTACTTGAGACTTGGAAGCTAAGACTTGAGACTTACTTGAGACTTGAAAGCTAAGACTTGAGACTTACTTGAGACTTGAAAGCTAAGACTTGGGACTTTTTTGAGACTTGAAAGCTAAGACTTGGGACTTACTTGAGACTTGAAAGCTAAGACTTGAGACTTACTTAAGACTTGCACATGTGTGACTTGGTCCCGTCTCTGGAATAAAGCAGCAATGAATAAATCGAATCAATATTCTAACTGCTTACCTGAAGGATAACAGTGAAGTACACGACGATGAGAGTCGTGCTCACCATCAGGTTCTTCTCCTTTATCCTGCTCTCATCAAGCATCGTGGCCAAAGCGTAAGCAACTGCCCCTCGCAGGCCACCGTAGCTCATGATCACCTGATCGATGAGCTCTATGGGCACCAGCCTGAACTTGTTCAAGATCCAGGTGAGGAAAAACACACCTGGAGCACACACACACACACACACACATAAAACGGTTTGCTTTGTTTCCGCTCAACAACTCACAGCCAAGGAGAAAAATCTCACCGATGAATCGGTACACGAAGATGAAGAAGAGCGTGAGGAGGATGAAGCCCGTATTCCACACCCAGATGGTCTTATCAATGGCCGAGATGCCGAGGAAAACAAAGATGATAGTTTCGGATCCATTGGCGAACACCTTCATGGCGTACCTGACGGTGTTGACGGAATTCTCGTCCATGTTTGCGTTGATGTACTTCTGACAGCACATGGCGCAGAACATGATCCTTAACACAGAAAACAAGATTGCAGACACATCTGAGGTTTCCTCAGCAAGACGGAGCCCAGAACAGCAGATTTGGACCCCGCCAGGTGATCTATGGCTCCCTACTTGTTATCGCCATCGTTTAAGGTCAAATGTAGAGGTGGGTAGTAACGAGTCACATTTACTTGAGTAAGTTTTTGAAAAATATATACTTCTAGGAGTAGTTTTAAATCTCTATACTTTTTACTTTTACTTGAGTAGATCTGTGCAGCAGAAACTGTCCTCTTACTCCGCTACATTAGGCTACAATGAGCTGGTTACTTCTCTTCTTACCTCTTTGGTATTCTACGCCTCATTTTAATGTTTTATTCTGACAGAGAGAGAGACTTCCACCAAAGGCTCTACCACCTGACTGTGTTTCACCAATCAGACGTAGCCGTGCAGTCTGGTCACGTGACCGTATTCAATCTCAGCGGCGGGGTGGGTTAGCTTTGCAGTTTACAGTCGTGGCAAACAAACAAAAGCCCCTTTCACACTATAACCTCCAAATTGAGGAAATCCAGCTCATATTTGAAGCAGAAGAACGCGAACACCGTCCCCAAAATGTGGCGGAAAATAACGTCCTCTGTTTGGAGGCTGAGGAGCTCGCGGACCTCCTTGTCTCCCCAGTTGGCCATATTGAAAAATGTCTCCAACTTGATGTAGGCTAAAACAGAGTAAAACTTGTCCTCACCTGTCGCTGTTGTTCTGAATCAGCTGTCCATTCTGTCTTTTAAACTCCTCACGTCACGCCCACGTCCGACCCGCGTCGATTGCGTTCACATCAAACTCGGCTCGGCAAAAAGACTAGGGTCCGACGCGGGTCGAAAAGCGAGTCGAGTTGACGCGGCAGCCCGGGTCGGCAGTGTGAACGCAACAGCGGACACGCTGAATTAGCGAATTAAACGCGGGTTATTCGGCAGTGTGAAAGGGGCTACAGAAACAGATGAAAAATGTCAGAATCAACGGTGGGAAATGAAGACACAGACGAGGCCTCATACTGAAAGCATGTTTACCTTACAAAGAGTGCCAAACAGCAGCTACATTATGTGTCTTCTGTGTCAACCAAAACAAACGCACATTTCAGCAGAAACTCGACATCTAACTTGAGGAAACACGTAGCGTTTCCTAAACTCATTTTTTTTCCTCATGGATAGGTGAATGTTTGTTTTTTAGGTTACATATGTTTTAAACATTTCCTGAGTCTCTTTTATTTTTTATTGAAGTTCTTGAATTTACCTGGATTATTTTATTCTAAGCCATTTTATAATTAATTAATTAATTTTAATTTATTTGATCAATTGGATGAACTCTAATATGCCTAAAGATGATTATTTAGTATTTTTGTCTGTCTGATTTAATGCTTGTGTTAACAAATAAATCAGACGTTACTCAACAGTTACTCAGTACTTGAGTAGTTTTTTTCACCAAGCACTTTTTTACTCTTACGCAAGTATTTCTTTGGATGAATACTTTTTACTTTTACTCGAGTCATATTATTCTGAAGTAAATTTTTGGCTACTCTACCCACCTCTGGTCAAACGTGAGCCAAACGCTGTCATTTCATTACTCTTGGTGGGTACTCACGAAAGGATGGCAGACAGGGAGAGCATCTCGGCTGTCAGGTAGGCGAGGTATCCCAGCACGAAGATGAAGCCGGGCTCGATTATCTGGACGTTTTTAGTGCATCTGGTCAAAAGAGCGATCAGCAGGCCGAACACGAAGCCGAGGAAGGAGCCGCCAAACGCTACCACAAAGAAGGAAACTGGAGAAGGAGAGTAAGCAAACCTCAGACTGTCCAGGTAACACGTCACACCTCACGCTCTCTTCATTAAAGGCTGAATAAATTACTCACTTATTCCTTTAATGATCTCTACTGCATCAATTTGGGATCCTCCGAGTGTAACAAACGAGTCAAAGACATTAAAGAGCACCTAAGGGAAGAAAATCCGTCCTCCGGTTATAAACAGAAGAGTGACACTTCACTGGGAAAAATCAAAGTCTTACCAAGTATATTTGTCTCATTTCTAGTAAAATATCTTATTACACTTAATATAATACACAACTGTCTAACAAGTACCATTTCAGCCAGATATAGGGACTTGTTTTAAAACAATACATCTGGAATATCTTGTTAAATAAAAAAGTCTTGAAAACAAATTGTTTTGAGTCGGATTTCATATGAAACAATAATTTTTTGACATTTGAAGAGGTTTTTAAGCTAATTTCAAGATTCACTTTCATCTCAAAAGTCCTAAATATCACATCTTATTTCAAGAAATCATGACAATCCGATTTTCACTAGTTCCATTGGCAGATTTTTTTTGTTTATATCAAGCAAAAACGTATTTTATTTGTTGTTTTTCTTACTTATTTTTGGAGGGGCATTTTTTCCAGTGTTCGTTGCTGAACCCCAAATCAGAACATAAAAAAATACTCAGTTATATAAAAAAATACATGGATTCCTACAGGAAACAAAGTAGAACCGTGAGCATTACTGTGCTTTTTCCATCCTGACCCAACCTTTTTGTGGTTTTGAGTTTTGGCCTTTTCATTTCCTCCCACTTCATGTTGTTTCAGCATTTGAACCAAGAGCAAATTCATGATTCCTGATCCCTAAAAGCAACACTTAAGGGAGCTAAATGGCCTCTAAATCATCGGTAAAGATAAAGGAGCTCCCTTTACAGAGCAGAACGTCTCAGAGTGGACAGAACACGAACCACTGTTACGCCGTCGTTGAGGACCGACTCTCCGAACACCATGATGAAGAGCACCTCGTTGACGTGGACCTGCTCGAACACAGCGATGACGGCTACGGGGTCCACGGCGGCAATCAGGCTGCCGAACAGGAGATACTCCAGCAGGCCGACGTCCAGGTCGCCTGCAGCACGCAGAGCGGGAAAAACAGGAAATTTGAGCCCACATTTACCATATCTGGAGCTTAAAGGAATGGTTCGGCGTAAAATGATAATTCGAGCATCACATGGTCATGCCACATAATTTATATGGGCGATGAGACTTTCTCCGAAAGACCCCGGCATTCCGAAGTTGGCTATTTTGAAGTGTTTTGTTAGAAACGCAGCCAATGCAACTGTACGGGGCCAATTTGGAAAATATAAGAAATCGGTTGTTTTTCCGCGATAAACAAGCTCAAAAGTGCTACATACTTCAGCTGTGTCATAACAAAGGCCTCGTCAAGCAAACCGAGGCACAGAGAACTTCATCGGACCACACAGCCTTTCACTGGCTTGTGTTTTTTGAGGCATCACCGGTAGTTCCAACTCCTGCTTCAAGTTATCAAAGGGAGGCTGAGACGCAAATATGGCAGAAGACGACCATAATATTTTCAAAGACGAGCCATTTGCGTTTGAAGGCCAACCATACTTGTTTGAGCCCGAATATACAGACGAGGAGTTGCGGGAACGGGAGGAACACCAGAGATGTGCGGAGCAAGCGTCAGTGGGAGCTTCTGCTCGGTCGCGTAGGTACATGGTGGTACGACAACCGGTGAAAACACAAGCCAGTGAAAGGCTGTGTGGTCCGATGAAGTTCTCTGTGCCTCGGTTTGCTTGACGAGGCCTTTGTTATGACACAGCTGAAGTATGTAGCGCTTTTGAGCTTGTTTATTGCGGAAAAACAACCGATTTCTTATATTTTCCAAATTGGCCCCATCCAGTTGCATTGGCTGCGTTTCTATCAAAACACTTCAAAATAGAAAACTTCGGAATGCCGCTGTCTTTCGGAGAAAGGTTCATCACCCATATAAATTATGTGGCATGACCATGTGATGCTCAAATTATCATTTTACGCCGAACCATTCCTTTAAAATCCAAAAGACGGCCTTGTATCTGACTCTAGAATACTTTGGTGTACAGAGGTGCCTCAGTTTCTACATCCCTGACTGATACTCATTTTTTTTTACTTGTTGTAATGGCCATTTGTCCATTTAAAAAAAAAAAAAAAAAATTTATCTTAAACAAAATGAAAAGACCACAGATGCACCGTGAGGATGTGGTTTAACGCAGGCAGAAGGGGAGAGCTGCAGGTTTTCTTTGTTCTTTTCTTTGTTTTATTATTTGGAAATAAATAAATATAATAATAAATAAATCATCAGAAAATGCAAGAATTCAGCTTGGACTCTCGTCTTCTTCTGCCTGCCTTAAAGATGAACTGAAACGAATGTTCATCTATCATTCAAATGAAATGTTTGTCTTTTTCTAAAACCATCAATCCAACTTGAACTAAATTTTCCGGGCATAACTTGTTAAAACGGCCATTTAAAGCTGCAGTCTGCAACTCTTTTTCAAGCATAATGCCTGGAACTGTCCGGGGATTCTGAAAGTAGTACATTAAATACCCCAAGACAAAAAAAATGAGTTCTCTAGGTCCCCTATATGTCCCGCTAGGTCCCTCCAAAGCCAGCAGGTTTGTTTACAAAATTGCAGACCAGACTGGTAAAAGGTAACCAATCAGGTTACGAGCTGGGCTCTGCTGCCTGTCAATCACCGATTGTGCACGCGCGATACAAGGTAGGCTCGTCCCCACGCTTATTTATCTGGACTATTGAACTTCATTACGGGCTAGTCTACTTACTGTGTCTTCCATGATCGCAAATGACAGGTGAGTTGATGAATGAGGAGTCATGTACGCGAATCTGGCGTGCACGTCTACGTGCACGAGTTCTCATGTGTTTTGATGGGGCGGGACAGGAAGTTGAATAACTTTTTATTTTTCGGTTAAAAAATAAGCATTTCTTGCATTTTGCGACTACGCAGGTCACCGTTTTCAACTTCAAGCGTTCTGATAGATCATGTAAACTCTTAAAATGCCAAAAATTAGGACTTTACGTATGACAACAACAAATCCTGCAGACTGCAGCTTTAAAAGTGTGAATTGTGGCCTTTGGTGCGAAATTGGCCACGTGACCGTGACGTCATAGGGTTGACTCCCTTATTTGACAGTATGGCTGGCTGCGAAAACAACATACATTAGATGGACCTATATCTCATAAAGGAACCAAAATTCTGATACAAACATCAGGAGGTCAAAAGAACACACCTCTAACATTATGTGGAAAAACTTTCGTTGAATTTAAGCCACACAAATCGATTTAGTATCTATATTGTAGAGGCTCTCTGCACCTCCCGTATGGGTAATGGAAATGAAAGATATCATTTTGGCACAGGATCGGCGGCACAAAACAGCCATCGCTCCTACTACACGCTGATTATTATTAAGATGTTATCAATCAAATGACACAATAGTGTATGTTTGCTGTGGTAAACTGGAAAAGATTTGAACATGCTGGTGTTGTGCCGAGAAGTGCATGCCTGCCGAGAAATGCATCCCCTGCTGGTCCCCTGCTTTAAAGAGAGTCTGGAATGGAATGATATAACTACATTAGAATTTGTTTACCTGATTAAATTAACAGATGCGTATTTCAACAAGTCCAAAATTGCCACTAAAATTAAATTAAAATAGTAAAATTTCGTAGTTCTTGGTTCATTTTTGGATTATTTTATCTGGGCTACTCTGAATAAAGACTGATAATCATAGAAAATGTCTCCAACCGGCTTTCTGGCTTACTTCAAAAGTGATAGTCACAGCCCTTACTTTGGAATATTTGTACAATAATATAATAATAGGTGTAAGGGATGCTCTAAACTGTACAATTGTGGGATTATAATAAGTGTACTGTACATGTATTATTCATCTACATGAAGAAAAGAGATGAACGAATGAAAAACCATTGTCAGCTCAATATCATCACTGTAACTTTATTGGTTTACGCGCTCTCCCGCGAATGGGGATGCATTTCTCGGCAGGCATGCACTTTTCGGCATAACAGTTGCAACCGACCAGGTAGATGCCATAGGTAAGAGGGTACAGACGCCAAAACAGGTGGCGGTGGCTTTGTCTGATCGTTGACGTGATCAATATTATGTCCACAGAATCTCTGATTTTCAAGAAACTCAGGTGATCATGCATCAGTAGTGATGAAAACGATAAAAACATGACAAAACACAAAAAAAGCTAGCAGAGGTAGACGGCCAGCCACTCACAACGGCGCCAAATTCTAGCTGGATATGTGTGTAGACCGAAGAGCAGGCCGAGCAGTCCCCTGCTTCCGAGCAGCAAACACCGTAACAGGCGCAGCTATCGGCAGGCGGCAGCAGGCAGCGATACGATCCACCGTGCTCTTGTCTTTGCCTTCTTCTTGTCAGCCTCAGTTCCAGTATTTTTTAGTTTGGGAAACATGTGCAGAGAGATGCCTTCAGTGAAGCTGCTATTTTTGCAACTAACATCATTTGGCCCTCCAGCAACACAATATTTTCCACCGTGCTTTGATGTCTTAGCCATAGACGCCGCCATTATAGTTAGACGACTAGAACTTCTGTGTCAACCCTATGACGTCACGCATAAAAAAATGAATTCGCACAAAAAGACAAAATGTGGTTCCTTTTGAGCCTGTTTTAACATGACTTCCCGGATAAATTATTATCCAGACAATATCTCATTTTAATTGCAAGGCTTGGAACCTTTAGAATCAGCAGCAAAAACTGTGAAATTCCAACAATTAAAATTAGTTTCATAAGTCCTTTAAACCACATCCCCCATAGTGCATCTGTGGTCTTTAACGCGTTATTATCGCGTTAACTCGTTAATTATTTAACGCCGCTAAATATTTTATTGTGCATTAACAAAGTTTTTTTTAACTTTTTTTTGTTTTTTTGGGGGGCTTTTGTGCCTTTAATGGATAGGAAAGTTCAGAGAGACAGGAAGCAGGGGGCAGAGAGAGGGGGAACAACACGCAGCACAAGGCCATCCGATGCGGGACTCGAATCGAGGCCAGCTGCAGCGAGGACTATAGCCTCTGTACATGGGGCGCCTGCTCAACTCAATACGCCACCGACCACCCCTGTTTCATTATTTATTTTATTATTGTAAAAGTCTGTTGCTCACAGGCTTTTATTTTGTAAAAGTCTGTTTCTCACAGGCTTTTATTTTGTAAAAGTCTGCTGCTGTCTGCTTTGGAACCGGTAAAGTAAGTAATCAGGGGATCCACCAAACCTGGAGAAGGGTACGGAACTTTTACTCGGCCATTTTCATTTTAAAAGTTCTTCCAGACGGCAGAGTCGACAGAACCAAAGTCATCTGTAAACTCTGCCAAGTTGAATTGTCTTCTCAGCGTAGTAGTTCCAGTCTAAAATATCACTTAAAGGCAAAACACACAACTGATAGCAGCAAGTCATTCAAGGAAACAGACAGTGGAGCGAGGCTTCTACATAAAAACTACAGAAAGATGCTGATGTTAAAAGTGTGTTTCCAAAACAAATGTTATGGCACTTTCATTCATATGGCAGCACATTTAAAATAAAACTAAATGCTAAAAGATATACACTACGTTTGGATTCATTTTTGGATTTCGCGTACAAATGCGATTAATCATGAATAATCAGGGAAATCATGTTATTAATTAGATCAAACCTTTTTTATCATTGCCCAGCCCTAGTTTTAATAAAGTTAAAACGCTTCTGTTACCCATGGCTCCTCCTTTGTGACACCCCCACAGTGACAGCCCCAAGCTGGCGGCATTCCAGCAGGTCCCGATGATGGCGTAGACCAGGATGCCCCCCATGTTGCTGAAGAAGAGCTTGTTCGGCATGGCGTAGCCCGCATCCAGGATGACTTGAGGCAGCAGGTAGAAGAAGAAAACCGTTGGGGTCAGCTTGAAGGTCTGCACCTTGTCGGCCCCCCAGATCATCCCCCCCAGGATGAAGCCAAAGGTGATGAGCAGGGCGCTCTCGGGGATGATGTTGGTCACATGGTGGTTAGACTCGATGACTGAAAGAAGAAGACGGATACACGTGAGACTTTTTAAGTTAAAGGCGGGGTAGGGGATCTTTTTCTGGAACATTTTTTTACATATTGCTTGAAATACTCTTCACACCCCCATTGCAACCAATTAATTAAAAGTTTTGACATTAATATGAAAAGTTTTAGTGGCCTCTAGAACGTACAATCAAGGAAAAACAGTTTCCAATCATTGTGAACGGACCGTTCACAATGATTGGATACTGATGCCGTCTATCAAACTGCAATCTGCTCTCCCCCCCCCTCCCCCCCCCTCTGTGCGCGTACCCTGCTCCGTGAACGAATTACACGTCCAGAAGCTTGGCAGGAAGCTAAACTAGAGCCAGCTTGGCTAGCACCTAGCATTATTAAACGTATAGTTAGCATAAACTAAATAATAAATACGGCAACGATCGATGCTTGCTGTCAGAACAGCGCTCGTGCACCTTCGTGCTCGTGCGCGTTCATGTACTCTAGAGGCGTGGCTTCGGGGGGAAAGTGAAGAAAAGGGTTGGGACTTTTTACCTGTGTATTTTCAAACTGCAGCTTCGCTGGACTCAAAATCCAGGATCTCCTACCCTACCTTTAAAGGGATAGTTCGCCTCATTTGACATGAAGCTGTACGACATCCTATATCAGCAACATCATTTATCAACATTTTCTTACCCCCTGCTGCGTCCTGCACTGGAAAAAATGCCCCTCCAAAAATAAGTAAAAAAAACAACAAATACGAGACGTTTTTGCTTGAAATAAGCAAAAAAAATCTGCCAATGGAACTAGTGAAAATCGGCTTGTCCAGATTTCTTGAAATAAAATGTGATATTTGGGACTTTTGAGTTAAAAATGATCTTGAAATTTAGCTTAAAAACCTCTTCAAATGTCAAATGTTTCATATGAAATCCGACTCAAAACAATTTGTTTTCAAGACATTTTCATTTAACAAGATATTCCAGATGTATTGTCTTCAAACAAGTCCCTATATCTGGCTGAAATGGTACTTGTTAGGCAGTTGTGTCTTATTTTAAGTGTAATGAGATACTCAATGAGACAAATATACTTGGTAAGATTTAGATTTTTTTCAAGCGTGTGAGCCGAGTTCCAGCCTCGTTTTGGTGTTGATGAAGGTAGTCCGGCTAGTTGGCTGGGGTTTAAAAAATAAAGCGTTTTGCTTCTCAGAACAATATGCGTTCAACAGAGTAATACATTTGCATCACAAAAGGAGCTTTTTGTTGGTCAGATGTCCGCTGTGAAGACGGGAGGTTTTGGTAAAATTATTTTTTGACCACTTTTTGAGCTTGTAAAGTCAGATTAAGTTAACTTTCATATTTCATCTAAGTTGTAAGAGATTTTTTAGTTATTGTTTTGTTCATATTTTTTGTTGGAAATAAACTCCATATATTTTTTAAACAATCAAGTCGGAAGTGCAAGAATCAAACCGCCTGTTGCCCCCCACGGCCTTTCTTAGAAAATGTAGTTTGGAAACTTAGTAGGCCGCGACACAGTGCCAAGAGATTGTGAGGTCTGACTTTTTCTTGGAGAACCATTTTGTGATGCAAATGTATTACTCTGTTGAACGCATATTGTTCTGAGAAGCAAAACGCTTTATTTTTTAAACCCCAGCCAACTACCTTCATCAACACCAAAACGAGGCTGGAACGCTGCTCACAGGACGCAGCAGGGGGTAAGAAAATGTTCAGAAATGATGTTGCTAATATGGGATGTCATACAGCTTCATGTCAAAAGAGGCAAACTATCCCTTTAATGCCTTTTGGTTTCACAGGCTCTTGTTTTGGCATCTTTAATCCTCTAGATGTCCCTGCTGTTTCTCCCCTGCCAGTCGGATGTCTTACAGCTAATTAAAGCTCATTGTGCCTCCTGAAGGCGAGCCTCGATGACCAATAAGACTGTCTGTATTCAGGCTGTGGCTGGATGACTTTTAAGCTTTGCGCTGTAACTAAACCAGAAATATAAACCTCGTGTGAGGTTGCAAAATGTGCAAATGATCAACAGTCGCTCTCAGAAAGCATCACTTTGTTCTGAGCAGATGATCAACCAGCACAGGGAGGCCCGATGAAATCTGCGAGCGGAACTAAAGACAGACTTTTGCTTCAGGTTACAGATGAATATCTAATAATAAAACCTCCTGAAGCGTCGCGTTACGGCCACTTATGAGACACTCCTTCCTTTTTTCAGCCCACATGAATGGAGTTCTGTTGTGCCATTATTTTCCACTCAAAGTCAGTTGAAGATTAAAGAAACTTTGATCTGTGAAACTGCATATTTTTTATGAGCAGTTTTAATGTATCTGAGTGGGCGAGTCCAACGGTCAGCACCTGAGAAAAAAAACAAAAACTACTCAGAACATTTGGAGTTCAAAACAGGAACTTCTAAGATGTGAAGAAGTGATTTTTAAAGAATGTCAACTTCAGCAGAAACATGTAAAAATAGTAGAAATTCTTCTGTTCCCTGGAACAGCACTCTGTGGAGATAACAAAGCTGTTCGCAAAATATTAGAGACACATCACAGGAACTGTACTAAAGTCCTGATCCAACCTTTCTATTTCTGACTTTCCTGTAATCTCTCAAAGTGCTCTTGACCTCTGACCTTTGAAGCATTCAGGCAAGAAAAAGGCTCCTAACTCAAGGGATGAACCAGTGTTGTGTCCAACTCAGCAAAGAAGCCATTTTAAACTGGATCTTTAGGCACTTTGTTCCCAGCAGCCTGTCACAGAGACGCATCATTTGTTCCCATTTCTTTAGCTGCATCTGTGAAAAACAGCTTCATAGTTTCAACTTTTTTGTACATTTAAGTTAAAACTGCTTTCAGTTACCAAAAGAGTCAAATTAATATAAGAAATTCAGTTTAAAAAAATCCCAATCCCAAAATAATGAACGTTATCACGTCTAAAAGTAGGAAAGTTGAAAATAAACAGACAATAATAAGAATTATATGTTGTCCAACATCTAGAAAAAGTAAAGAAGATTAATTTTAAAGCTTAAAAAAGGACTAAAAGATATAATCTAATGACTAATTATGGAACAATTAATATAAATGAAATGATTAAACTGTTTTATGCCACCAGAAATGAATAATCTAGAAGCTCTTTGTGGGTTTTAGACTGGAATTAAGATTTGTTCCCATTTCTTTAGCTGCATGTGTGAAAAACAGCAAAGATAACACAGTCTGACACACAGAAAACAGGATTTCTGCAGCAACAAGCTGATTCCCAAAGAGCTGTTAGCTGAAAACTCGGCATATCTCAGCATGGTGTGCAGTGTGTCCTTAAAACATCTGAGGAAACCTGAAATGCTTCAGTGTACTCATACAACACCGTCTTATTGAGGACACTGAGTGGCTGTTGGACAAGAATAGACAGAAACCTGCTGAATTCATCAACATATGTGACTCACATAAGTGAAAGATTATCTAATTCCTGAAATATGCACTGGAAAAAATGCCCCTGCAAAAATAAGTAAAAAAAAACAACAAATACGAGACGGTTTTTTCTTGAAATAAGCAAGATCACTTTTAACTCAAAAGTCCTAAATATCACATCTTATTTCAAGAAATCTTGACAAAGCTGATTTTCACTCGTTCCATCGGCAGATTTTTGGAGGGGCATTTTTTCCACTGTGAAGTCGATCACAAATTGTCCTCTTTTAAAGGAAAAAGGAAGAAAACATTATCCTGTTTTATGAGTCAAACGTGCTGTTTCACAGTGTCTGTGACAAAAGGACGACTTTGTATATACTTCAACTCAAACTTTATCTCTTTTGACTCAACAATTACGCAAACTGCAACATCTAAACATTCCTAGAAGTCAGTCCGACAGGCTTCGCGCGCTTCTGTTTTCAGTGAGAAAAGCGTGGTTACGTACCCAGTTTACCCAAAAAAGACACTAACACCCACAAGGCAACGAGGTAAGGCACCTCCACGTGGCGCCACTTAAAGGAGACGATGGGGATTCCCGTGATGCTGGACCCGTGCTCGGTGCGATTCGGGCTGGACTTCGGATCCCCAGGATGCGTAATCGCCGCTTCAGGCTTGGCCGGCGACGCGGAGCAGAGCAGGAGCGCTGACCCCAGCAGCCAGAGGCGCAGATTTCCCCAGCGCCGCATCAGATAAGGCAGCAGAAAGCAGCAGGCTGAGAACAGAAGCTCTGATAAAACAGCCTGTGCTCAGACGTTGGGTGAAACTGTGCGTGCCCAGGCCGGGCCGGGCTGCCGGACAGACTGTCACACCTCTTATCTTTCCTTTCTTTTCTGCTTCCTCAAGCCTACTCTTGTTTACTTTGAGTTGTGACTACTTAATCTTTTTTATTTTCCCCTCTGCATCCTCTTTCTTCCCCCCAGCAGGAACTTAGAAAGAGCACCTGAACCTGGACTCAGCCTTTTATACACAAACATGATAAAGGGTGAGATGGTGGAGTTAAAGGTGGAGTAACGGGTGTCAGAGAGCTCTCTGGTTATTCAGTCATTCACTGCTCTCTCTGTGCTTTCCGGTCCCCAACACATCCACTCCGAGCCGTTATGACAGAGGTCGGATGACGGTTTGCACCATTCACGCCTCGGCAATGATTGACGCTGACGTTTCTCAATCTTGGTTAAAGACTCCCTACAGATGAGAGAGAAACGAGCGAGACGTCAAACATTCCCTAAAATAAACCATGACTGTTATCCGGTGCAAGAGAGGCTGATCTAGTCTGTTGACTTCTGCTATGTCACCACAGCCGGATTTATTCCATTTCTCCGTTTGTTTAGACTTTTAATTCATAAACTCAACATCTTTTCTGTTCAGCTTCATTTCATCTGTTAACAAACATCATTTCCCACTCTGTAAAGTGTCCTTCTCCCATTCTGGATCGTGGTGCTGGACAAAGGTTTCCCACAGTAATCTCTCGTCCGTGTGCTTCTATCAGCTGCTGATGAATGAGGGTTCTTGATGCAGCGTCGTCTGAGGGGTCAGAGGTCACGGGGGTCCAGCTCAGGCTTGCTACCTCGTCCTATACGCTGAAACTCCGCCAGATTGCCTGAATGCTTTGATGATATTCTGCTCTGCAGAGGGAGAAATATGCAGATCCCTTCCAGTCTTTCTCTATGGGGAACATTGTTTGTAAACACGTTTGTGGACAAACTGGAGATCCTCTGAACATCTCTGCTCCTCACAGACTCATCATGGAGGCTGTAGGACCAGATCCTGGTTACAATCACTTGAAATAACTTTCTTTTCTCTTTTTGTACACCCTAAAATGCCTGAGTCCCAACATTTTTTGGAACAATATGTATATTTATATATAAACATAGATAATAATGAGATAATAATATATAGATACAGATATGAAAAGAAATACAATAATAATTAAGAAAATCACAAACAGATGTTCATTTTATTTTGTTTAAGATATTGTTTAGGCCAGCAGAGAAGGCCTTGCAGGTCCTGACGGCCCACCACTGTATAGATATCATGCTGTCTGTAATGAAATAAAAGTCCTTTTTCCTGGGTTTTTTTGTGCATATTCTCCATTCTGTCCCAATAGCTGGTTCATTTATGTCTGAGTGAAGGATTTTAGGTCCTAAATGTTGAGTTGTAAATACATGTATTGTTTGTTATCCCATATATACTCTGTTTTTGCTATTGATTAAAAGTCTTGAGTTGAAGTGTGCCTCGCTTGTTGTGTGAGGGTCATAACTTTTACTGTCAGGAATGTGGCCTGGTCCAGGCTGAAACTGGATACCTTTCCCTTGTTTGCTTTTTGGATACACCCATTTTCCTAATAAAATTGAGGAGGCGTTCAGACAGGGACGCAGGAAGTGGGGTGCTCCGGGTGCTGCAGCACCCCCCACTGGACAACAGATGCAACTACACCACTTGTGTATTAGCCTAAATTCAGGCATAGTTTTTCTCCCCCTAATTATTATTCTAAAATAAAAACACAAAATATGAATGTTTTCTACTTTTTTCATACTTATAAGTAGTTTTAAATGTCTTTTAAAAATTTGGTTTGAAATGAATGATAAACTTTTAGACCTCAACCAGACCGGAAAGAACAGTGGCGTAGAACAGTGTGACGGGAGAGACGTTTGTTTATTTAGCTTGTGGTGTCAAGCTAGCAGCAATGCGCCCTTATGAGGGAGTTCATCAGTGCCACACCAAAGCGCAAGGCAACCTTTGGAGTTATTCCATCTGGTAAGCAATGCTTTTAATTAAGTTCGCTTTGGTTAAATTGTTCTCAGCTAGTTGTGTGGTTTTGCTGCTTGATTAGCCTAATTATTTTTCTAGTTTCCTTTATGTTATCAGGCTACTATTTCAGAATAGCAGACTAATGCATGCCTAATTGGTCCTGTGTATTTCTTTTTTCATTATTACTTTGCTGTAGTTCATTGAATGAGCGCAAGTCTGAGGAGAATCAGCGCGGCTGCTTCCGCTGGGTGCCCAGGAGAGCGAGAGAGTTTCACACTGCCCATGCAAAAAAGACAAAGTGCCAGGGCAGCGCGATTTTCTCTTGAGCGCGTCCTCGTCTCTATCGCATATCGCAAGCCTATGCTGCCATATCCATATCCATAAAGATCGCGTTCTGTTTTTTTATATCACGCGTGGTATAAGGACACCCGTAAAAAGCGCCCCTTTTCCTCCTTACGGGACGCGCTGTATAATGCTTGAGCACGCGTGCCGAAATACACCACGTGTCCTCTAGACATCTAGGCACAGTGTACAGTTGCAACACTGACAGCATTGTCCAGATATATAGCGTGTGCTCTCGACGTGTGGATATGGCAGCTTAGGCTTGCGATATGCGATACGTCTCCACATCAGGTGCGCGTTTCCCTTCCGCAAGAAGAACTTGATCATTTCAACGTGAGATTTAAAATAAAAAAATGGTAAAATCTAGCCTCCTTGTTTAGGCTACATAAAACATGCGAGAGTAAGTCAGATAGCCTAGGATTACTCACCCTAAAATTGATTAGAATGCAGGAAATTGCATAAAAAAAAAATGAATCCCCCCCAGCACCCCCTGGTGAAAATGTGTTCCTGCGTCCCTGCGTTCAGAGATGCTTCAGAGCGGTTTGGAGATTGTAATGAAGGGTCTCTTTAACGCTCTCCTCATGAGTTAAAAATCCTAAACGTCTCTCTCTGTCTTCTTTATAAATTTGTAGGTATTTGAACCTGACACTCATCAAACGCGGTTGGACTTGGATGAAGTCAACGACCTGCAGCGTCGATGCATCATGTCTTTATGCAAATAAAGACATGATGCAGTAAACTTCTACCTTTAAATTCAAGATGGGAGGATATTTTTCGTGTGTTATTTTATATTTTTATATAAATATTTTATATGTTCCATGTTCCATGTGTTATTTTATATTTTTATTTAAATATTTAATATTTTTCATGTTTGATGTGTTATTTTATATTTTTATATACATATTTAATCATTTTCATGTTTCATGTTTCATGTGTTATTTTATATTTTTATATAAATATTTTATATTTGTCATGTGTTATTTTATATTTTTTATATAAATATTTTATATTTTTCATGTTTCATGTGTTATTTTATATTTTTAAATAAATATTTTATATTTTTCATGTTTCATGTGTTATTTTATATTTTTATTTAATTATTTTATATATTTTTTTATGATGATGAAGAAAATTGGACACTGTGTTCCTTCGCCTGGACGTGGGTCACCGGGGCCTCCCCCTAGAGCCAGGCCCAGGGGTGGGGCCCGCCGGCGAGTGCCTGGTGGCCGGGTCTGTGCCCGTGGGGCTCGGTCGGGCACAGCCCGAAGAAACGACACGGGTCCCCCTTCCGACAGGCTCACCACCCGTGGGAGGGGCCATGGGGGTCGGGTGCAATGTGAGCTGGGCGACAGCCGAAGGCAGGCCCTTGGCGGTCTGATCCTCGGCTACTGAAGCTGGCTCTTGGGACGTGGAACGTCACCTCTCTGCTGGGGAAGGAGCCTGAGCTGGTGCGCGAGGCTGAGCGGTTCCGGCTAGATATAGTCGGACTCACCTCGACGCGTGGTTTGTGCTCCGGAACCAGCCTCCTCGAGAGGGGTTGGACTCTCTTCCACTCTGGAGTTGCCCGCGGTGAGAGGCGTAGAGCAGGTGTGGGCATACTTATTGCCCTGCTGTGCGCCTGTACATTGGGGTTCACCCCGGTAGACGAGAGGGTAGCCTCCCTCCGCCTTAGGGTGGGGGGACGGGTCCTGACTGTTGTTTGTGCTTATGCACCAAACAGCAGTTCAGAGTACCCACCCTTTTTGGAGTCCCTGGAGAAGACACTAGAGAGTGCTCCCCCGGGAGACTCCCTCGTCCTGCTGGGAGACTTCAATGCTCACGTGGGCAATGACAGTGAGACCTGGAGGGGCGTGATTGGGAGGAACGCCCCCCCCCGATCTGAATCAGAGTGGTGTTTTGTTGTTGGACTTCTGTGCTCGTCACGGACTGTCCATAACGAACACCATGTTCAGGCATAAGGGTGTCCATATGTGCACTTGGCACCAGGACACCCTAGGCCGCAGCTCGATGATCGACTTTGTGGTCGTATCGTTGGACTTGCGGCCGTATGTCCTGGACACTCGGGTGAAGAGAGGGGCGGAGCTGTCAACTGATCACCACCTGGTGGTGAGTTGGCTCCGCTTGTAGGGGAGGAAGCCGGTCAGACCTGGCAGGCCCAAACGTATTGTGAGGGTCTGTTGGGAACGGCTGGCGGAATCCCCTGTAAGGAGGAGTTTCAACTCCCACCTCCGGCAGAGCTTCAACCATGTCCCGGGGGAGGTGGGGGATGTGCCTCCATTTTTGAGGCGGCCGACCGGAGCTGTAGCCGTAAGGTGGTCGGTGCCTGTCGTGGCGGCAATCCCCGAACCCGCTGGGTGACCCCAGTGGTGAGGGAAGCCGTCAAGCTGAAGAAGGAGTCCTATCGGGCCTTTTTGCCCAATGGGACTCTGGAAGCAGCTGATGGGTACCGACAGGCCAAGCGGAACGCAGCCTCGGTAGTTGCTGAGGCAAAAACTCGGGCTTGGGAGGAGTTCGGGGAGGCCATGGAGAACGACTTCCGGACGGCTTCGAGGAGATTCTGGTCCACCATCCGGCGGCTCAGGGGGGGAAAGCGGTGCACCGTCAACACCGTGTATGGTGAGGGCGGGGCTCTGCTGACTTCAACTAGGGACGTCGTGAGTCGGTGGGGGGAATACTTCGAGGGCCTCCTCAATCCTACCGACACGCCTTCCGATGAGGAAGCAGAGTTGGGGAGCTCGGACGTGGGGCCTCCCATTTCTGGGGCTGAGGTTGCCGAGGTGGTCAAAAAACTCCTCGGTGGCAAGGCCCCGGGGGTGGATGAGGTCCGTCCTGAGTTCCTCAAGGCTCTGGATGTTGTGGGGCTGTCTTGGTTGACAGGCCTCTGCAGCATCGCGTGGACATCGGGGGCAGTGCCTCTGGACTGGCAGATCGGGGTGGTGGTCCCCCTCTTTATAAAGGGGGACCGGAGGGTGTGTTCCAACTATAGGGGGATCACACTCCTCAGCCTCCCTGGTAAGGTCTTTTTGGGGGTACTGGAGAGGAGGATCCGCCAGATAGTCGAATCTCGGATTCAGGAGGTGCAGTGTGGTTTTCGTCCTGGCCGTGGAACAGTAGACCAGTTCTATACCCTCGGCAGGATCCTGGAGGGTGCATGGGAGTTCGCCCAACCGGTCTACATGTGTTTTGTGGACTTGGAGAAGGCGTTCGACCGTGTCCCTCAGGGACTCTTGTGGGGGGTGCTCCGGGAGTACGGAGTGCCGGACTCCTTGATATGGGCTGTTCGGTCTCTGTATGACCGGTGTCAGAGTTTGGTCCGCATTGCCAGCAGTAAGTCGGACATGTTTCCTGTGAGGGTTGGACTCCGTCAGGGCTGCCCTTTGTCACCGATTCTGTTCCTAATTTTTATGGACAGAATTTCTAGGCGCAGCCAGGGCATTGAGGGGGTCAGGTTTGGCGACCTCAGAATCGGGTCTCTGCTTTTTGCGGACGATGTGGTTCTGTTGGCGTCGTCGGGCCGTGACTTTCAGCTCTCACTGGAGCGGTTCGCAGCCGAGTGTGAAGCGGCTGGGATGAGAATCAGCACCTCCAAATCTGAGACCATGGTCCTCAGCCGGAAAAGGGTGGAATGCTCTCTCCGGGTCGGGAATGAGATCCTTACCCAAGTGGAGGAGTTCAAGTATCTCGGGGTCTTGTTCACGAGTGAGGGACGAATGGAGCAGGAGATTGACAGACGGATCTGCAGTGATGCGGGCTCTGCACCGGCCCGTCGTGGTGAAGAAGGAGCTGAGCCAGAAGGCGAGGCTCTCGATTTACCGTTCAATCTATGTTCCTACCCTCACCTATGGTCACGAGCTGTGGGTAGTGACCGAAAGAACGAGATCGCGAATACAAGCGGACGAAATGAGTTTCCTCCGCAGGGTGTCTGGGCTCTCCCTTAGAGATAGGGTGAGAAGCTCGGTCATCCGGGAGGGGCTCGGAGTAGAACCGCTGCTCCTCCGCATCGCAGGAGTCAGATGAGGTGGCTCAGGCATCTGGTTAGGATGCCTCCTGGACGCCTCCCCGGTGAGGTGTTCCGGGCCCGTCCCACTGGGAGGAGGCCCCGGGGAAGACCCAGGACACGTTGGAGAGACTATGTTTCTCGGCTGGCCTGGGAACGCCTCGGGGTCTCTCCAGAAGAGTTGGAGGAAGTGGCCGGGGACAGGGACATCTGGGTGTCTTTGCTCAAGCTGCTGCCCCCGCGACCCGATCCCCGGACCAGCAGAAGATAATGGAAGGATGTGTTATTTTATATTTTTATATAAATATTTTATATTTTACATGTTTCATGTGTTATTTTATATTTTTATATAAATATTTTATGTTTTTCATGTTTCATGTGTTATTTTTCATATTTTTAATTTTTCATGTGTTTTCTGTTCTTTTGTGGATAAAATATTGGTTTAAGAATCATTTCTTCAGAAGAAAAAAAATTCTATATTTAGCTCTATATTTGGTTAAATGTCAGACATTTGAAGGCTTCTGTCTTTTCACTTTTCCACAGACGGCTGTTTTCTCCGGCCAACAGTCCCGTCCTGTGTGAGCAGAACAAAGGGACAATGGGCTTGTTAGATGGACCGGTTTCACACAGGACTTTTCTCTTAAGTGTGAAACATTCAGCCTGCAGTCGCCAGGGGCGTATCTAGCCATTTTGGGGCCCTAGGCAAAATATAGACATGGGGCCCTCATTTTTTAAATACACACATAAAACAAATTACCATCCCAATACCCTTACTTTAAATTGAGATTAAAGAATCGCAATAAACCAATACTGCACTGCCACTAACAATGGTATCAACTCTCCACAGTAAAATCAGTTTCAGATTTCTCCAGCATTTGCCAAAATTATATGTTTATTATTCAGATCAAACGAGAGAGAGAGCACGAGAGAGAGAGATTAGAATTTCCATGACACAAGTAAGTTACATGTGAAAATCAAATAATGTTTTCACTGCCAGAGATACAAAATGATCTTATGCTTAACAGAACTAAAATACAAAATGGACATGAGTAAAACCACCATTTACATTTACCAATGAAAGGACCAACAAAAAGATTTTGTGTGTGGACAGGAATAACAGTGGTTCAGTGTTTGCTTTGAAAGCAAAATCAAGCCATAGGAATGATTTAGAAATTTGAGGACTTCCCAGCACTTTACAAAATTCCAGCATTATCCTAGAAGTAAAGCCCTCCCTCAAAGGCCTGCCTGCCAAAGTATTTTGTGAGTGTATGTGTACAGAATAACAACAATATATCAACATAGTAAATTGGGGATTTTTTAAAAGGCTTAGACAGGCTGGATATAGATAGTTAGATACTGTAGCTGGCTAGTTAGATACAGGCCTACACAATTTAGTAACTAAATGTGTATTGATACTTCAAATAAGTCTTTGATACGTTTTGCTTTATTTTATAACAGCATTTAACCTACAGAAATAAAATGCAGATGATGGCGCATTCACCTACCTCCACATATTTTACAGTCATTAAGTCCCCTGTGGGCAATACTGAAGTCACTATTGCATACAGTGCACCTCGCCACGGTGTCATCATTCTTCACCTTCACTAGACATGGATATATAGTATATTCTGCTGTAAAATGAGTCTTATATTTTCGTTTTTTACTCATGGATTCACCCTCTGCCATTTGGCAGGATGCACAGTTTTGAGTGGTAACTTAGGTGACTGTCAGAGTGTAAATCGAAGCCCTCCCACACCGAACGTTTTTGGCTTATTTTGCTGACTAAACCAATCAGCGCGCCCTCTGACAAGCAGTCGCCCTGAACGTTTGTTGAACAGAGCATCGCTTTGGACAGACACGCACAGGTTTCACACCTCTCCCCCCCCTCCCCCCTCTCTCTCGTGCCGGCGCAGTCGAAACGCGCATGGTGCACGAGTTACTCTAGGCGTCCACTATTCCGGCACGTCAAGCCGTATCCAACGCATTCAATTAATTTTCAATGAAACCCGGCCGATCGTTGTCGCCGTGCTCGCAAAGCATGCTGGGATTCCGGCACGGCGAGCGGGGGACTTGCGGCACGTCAAAAAGTTGGGCTCGCTCGAAGTTTATGCAAATTTGCCACGGCAGACGGAGTGCGTTATCCAATGACAGTAGATCATGTGATCTCCTGTGTCGCAGCAGCAGCAGCAGCTCTCCTCGCTCGCAGATCCACAGCCATGGTGAAATACGAAATAATTTTCCATTGCTGACGATTTATACACATTAATTTCCCTCCAAAACTCAAATTTTTAGAGGGAGAAACTTCGGTTGGTTAAAATCACAAGTTATTTACTTTTCCCCCGGAGCCCGTATGTTCTATACAACTTCGTATACAGGCCCCTCTGTACACGCCCACTGCAGCAGCAACACGGCGACACTAGGCATCCAATCCGGCGAGTTACGTTGACGTGCCGGAATAGTGGACGCCTAGCCTTATTGTATTGCCTGCACGCTCTCACTCGCATTGAAAAAAAAAAAAAAAAAAAAACACTCCCTCGCACTGGGATGGCAGACCCCTTTTCAGGGGTGGCGGCTGCCACCCCGTGCCGCCCTGGTAGTTTCGCGCGTCTGAGAGTTTCTCAGAGTCTGTTACTACGGTAACTGACTGAGAGGTTAAGTTACCTCTCTTTGTGAAACAGGCTAGAGTTAGCCCTCTTTCTCGGGGTTGAGTTACCTCCCTTTGTGAAACGGAAAAACTCAGTTTCCCTGATTTCAGGGTTAACCAACTCAGAGTTTTCACTAAACCTGCTTTGTGAAACGGACCTCTGGTCAATCATGGAGCATTATAAATAAATATAGCATTATAAATAAATATCCAAGTCAAGTATCAATGTTTTTTGAATGATTACCTTCTCTCTTTCTCCCTATCTTCTTTTTCTCTGTCTGTATCCCTGTTACTCTTCATCTGTGTCCCTGGTTTGCCTTCAAGCTCCTCTGCTTCACACCTGTCTCACTCATCTCTTCTTCATGTGCTTTTCCTGCCCTTTATCAGGTCTCATTCTCTCATTTTTTCAGCAGTGCATCTGCAATTCTTTTGTTCTCTGTCCGTTTCTTTCTTTTAGCATTACCACTATCATAACTCCGCTTCATTTTTCACCGAGTCGCATACAGTTCCCTCGCTTTGATTTGAAATCACGTTATGTCGCACATTGCTACGTCATCATATTCTGGACTAGTCCAATGCACAATGGATGGGGACATGTGTGCTTGGACAATTATTATTTAGGCATTAGTTCGGTGTTATGCTGATATGTCTGTTATTTTTCATAGAAATATGTTTTTTTACTTTACATAAGTAACAAATTAATTAATTAACAAATTAACATTAGTTTTTTTGTGTATTTACTTGGCTGGGACGGTCAGATTTGGGGGCCCCTATGAAAGACAGATTTGGTTGGGGCCCTAGGCAAATGCCTAGGTTTGCCTAATGGGAGTTACGCCACTGGCAGTCGCACATTTCAGGTTAAAATCTGAAAGTGCTCGCAGCTATAATCGCTCGGTTTATTTCAGCTGCACAGTATCTTACGCACATTAGAGTTTGAAGTGTTTTAAAAGCCGTAAATCATGCTTATAAGAGCTGCACAGCCAAGCGTGAACACCCCTTTCAGCCTTATTAACAAATTACCTAATACATCCTGCTAAACAGCGGCTGACACTTTAACTTGTACCCTTGGGTCACTGTACGCTGGAGTGAGGTGAACTTCATGGAGGTCAGACGGAGGCTGTTTTCAGCCTGAGAGCTAATGCATCCAACTCTGCCTCATTAAACCCGTCACCTGTGAGCTCACCTGAGTTAACGCAGATTAAATAAGATTTTTACTAAAGATTAACCCTTTGTAAGCACTGTTACACTGGAAAAAAATGCCCTTCCAAAAATAAGTAAAAAAACAACAAATACAAGATGTTTTTGCTTGAAATAAGCAAAAAAAATCTGCCAATGGAACTAGTAAAAATCGGCTTGTCAAGATTTCTTGAAATAAAATGTGATATTTAGGACTTTTGAGTTAAAAGTGATCTTGAAATTAGCTTAAAAACCTCTTCAAATGAAAAAAAAGCTTGTTTTATGTGAATGTGAATATGACTCAAAACCATAAAGGTAACCATAAAGCGGCGGTGCGATCATTTTCGCAGCGACCCCTCGAGACGAAAAAACTGTGTAATTTTAGTGTATTATTATATTTATATCGTTAAGTTATGTGTCTGAAATCTACAAACTGCACTATAGAGGCCGCTAAACTGCAACACTCAGATGCAGATGCATCACAAGTCTACCAACGGAGTCTACTTATGGGACTTAAACACTGCCCAACGGCGTTACCAACGGAGACAATGGACGCGCTATAGTCTACCAGCCTGCTTCGCAAATTCCCGAGCTCGCCTGAAGACAAGGGCCGGGTGAGGAGGCGCTGAAAGCGGTGTGAGAGAAGACGGAAGAGGGGCAAGAGAGCCGGTGTCCGTGCTAGGCTGATGGCTAATGCTAGCCGACCGGCTCTCCCGTCCATCCTGCTCTCTAACGTCCGCTCCCTTGAAAATAAACTGGACTACTTCAAACTACAACGGACTACTCAACGGGACAACTAGGGACTGCTGTGTGTATGTTTTCACAGAAACAAGGCTCAGCGGCCGCGTCCCGGAGGCGGCCATTCAGCTAGACGGACTAGCAACACCTCCAGCACCACCACACTGAGCACAGGGGCACCTCAAAGCTGCGTGCTCAGTCCACTGCTGTTCACACTCCTAACCCACGACTGCACAGCACTACACGACTCAAACCACATAATCAAGTTCGCTGACGATACGACCGTGGTGGGTCTCATCGAAAAGAACGACGAGTCATCATACAGGGAGGAGGTGGAAAAGCTGATCACCTGGTGCAAAGCCCACAACCTGTCTCGGAATGTGGACAAAACTAAAGAGATGGTGGTTGACTTCCGCAGAGCACAGAGGGACCACGAGCCTCTGCACATCGAAGGCTCCCTGGTGGAGATTGTGGAGAGCACCAAATTCCTTGGTGTCCATCTGGCGGAGAACTTCACCTGGTCCCTCAACACCGGCTCCACCGTAAAGAAGGCTCAGCAGCGTCTCCACTTCCTGAGAAGGCTGAAGAGAGCCCACCTCCCTCCCACCATTCTCTCCACCTTTTAAAGAGGGACCATAGAGAGCCTCCTGGGAAGCTGCATCACCACCTGGTTCGGTAACTGCACCCAACTGGATCGCAAACCTTCAACGTGTGGTGAGGACGGCTGAAAAGATCACTGGAGCCACTCTCCCCTCCGTCTCAGACATCTACACCACACGCTGCATCCACAAGTCAACCAGGATTCTTAAAGACCCCACCCACCCCTCACATAGACTTTTCTCACCCCTCCCATCTGGCAGAAGGTACCGCAGCATACGGTCTGTCACCACCAGACTACAAAACAGCTTCTTCCCCCAGGCCATACGACTCCTCAACGCTCAGAGACTGATCTGATCATCTCTGTTGTCCCAGCTGTTCTTTATTGTTGCGCTGTTCTTTGTTGTTGCTGTTTGTTGCACTGAAAACTTCTCGAGAAATGTTATTTCATTGCACTGTGTACTGTGTATATGGCTGGAATGACAATAAACCCTCTTGAATCTTGAAAACAATTTGTTTTCAAGACTTTTTCACTTAACAAGATATTCAAGATGTATTGTATTAAAACAAGTCCCTATATCTAGCTGAAATGGTGCTTTTTAGGCAATTATATCTTATATTAAGTGTAATGAGATACTCAATGAGACAAATGTACTTGGTAAGACTTTGATTTTTTCCAGTGTGTAAGAACTGTTAGCATCCTGAGGTCTGAGGTAAGCAGTCACAGTGAATGTGTAGATGTGTTGAGGAACGCTAACTCGTCTCAGATAAGTCGGCCTGTGTTTACTGTCCATCGTGAATTAATTAAGGAGGATTGGGGGATTAAAGGAAGTATTGTAAGCCTGAGAAGAGGATGCATGATCAGGAGAAATGTGATGCCACTGTCTGCACAACATTTACTGTTTGTGGATTATTTTCAACTGATTTACACTGATGTAAATGTAAATGTGCTTTATTCATCCAGCCCGTTACAGACGATCCTTACGGTGTACCAAAGTGCTTTAGAGCAGGTAATAAATAAAGAGAAAGAGAAGTAAAAACAAATAAAAACAATAAAAGAACAGTGAAAACAATAAAATACAACAAAATCTAATAAGATAAAATAAGATAAAATGTCATCATACAACTGGGTATTAAAGCAATCCTAAATAAGTAGGTTTTTAGCCTAGATTCGAAGAGGCCCACACTGGAAAAAAATCAAAGTCTTACCAAGTATATTTGTCTCATTTCTAGTTCAAATATCTCATTACACTTAATATAAGACACAACTGGCTGTTTCGAAACTTTTTTTTAAAGAATCTGACACTGTGGGATATAGTGACATCTAGTGACTCAAACGGCAAACAGCAACCGAGTCAACCAGCCCCTCAGCTGCCCTTTCTGTGGCTGCACAAACACAGAAAAAACGCTTTAAAGTCAGTGTTTGATTGGGCCTTTCTGGGATGCTGTTGCTTCTTAGCATCTCTGAATTAAAATCATGAAATAAAAACGCTTAAATGTCGAAGCAAATTTAACTGGACGGGTATTTTATGCAAGAAAAAAAGTACTTTTTCTTTATCAATGACATCTCTAATGGGTTTCAGCTCTACACTGGAAAAAATGCCCCTCCAAAAATAAGAAAACAGTAAATACAAGACATTTTTGCTTGAAATAAGCAAAAAAATCTGCCAATGGAACTAGTGAAAATCGGCTTGTCAAGATTTCTTAAAATAAGATGTGATATTTAGGACTTTTGAGATAAAAGTGATCTTGAAATTAGCTTAAAAACCTCTTCAAATGTAAAAAAAAAGAGCTTGTTTCATGTGAAATATGACTCAAAACAATTTGTTTTCAAGACTTTTTCACTTAACAAGATATTCAAGTGTATTGTATTAAAACCTTAAGTCCCTATATCTGGCTGAAATGGTACTTGTTAGGCAGTTGTGTCTTATATCAAGTGTAATGACATACTCAATGAGACAAATATACCTGGTAAGATTTAGATTTTTTCCAGCGTAAGAGCTAGACTCACTTCCTCTAAAGCCGACCTAAAACTGAGCAACAATCTGCAAAATAACAGAAGAAGTCAGCCGCCGCTGTCTGCTTCTCCACATCCTGCATCACATCCACCACATTCCCATATTTACGTCACCTCGCGTACACAAACACACACTCACACTCATTCATTTACATTGTCCACACAGTCGCGACGTATCTGCATCTGTTGTGTACACACGGTTAATGAAACTGTTCAGAGATTGTAAAGGACAAGACGTGCTCTTCATGCGGTGGGACATTCAGCACAGGTCAGACTCAAACACTGGAAAAAATGCCCCTCCAAAAATAAGTAAGAAAAACAACAAATAAAAGACGTTTTTGCTTGAAATAAGCAAAAAAATCTGCCAATGGAACTAGTGAAAATCGGCTTGTCAAGATTTCTTAAAATAAGATGTGATATTTAGGACTTTTGAGATAAAAGTGATCTTGAAATTAGCTTAAAAACCTCTTCAAATGTAAAAAAAAAGAGCTTGTTTCATGTGAAATATGACTCAAAACAATTTGTTTTCAAGACTTTTTCACTTAACAAGATATTCAAGTGTATTGTATTAAAACCTTAAGTCCCTATATCTGGCTGAAATGGTACTTGTTAGGCAGTTGTGTCTTATATCAAGTGTAATGACATACTCAATGAGACAAATATACCTGGTAAGATTTAGATTTTTTCCAGCGTAAGAGCTAGACTCACTTCCTCTAAAGCCGACCTAAAACTGAGCAACAATCTGCAAAATAACAGAAGAAGTCAGCCGCCGCTGTCTGCTTCTCCACATCCTGCATCACATCCACCACATTCCCATATTTACGTCACCTCGCGTACACAAACACACACTCACACTCATTCATTTACATTGTCCACACAGTCGCGACGTATCTGCATCTGTTGTGTACACACGGTTAATGAAACTGTTCAGAGATTGTAAAGGACAAGACGTGCTCTTCATGCGGTGGGACATTCAGCACAGGTCAGACTCAAACACTGGAAAAAATGCCCCTCCAAAAATAAGTAAGAAAAACAACAAATAAAAGACGTTTTTGCTTGAAATAAGCAAAAAAATCTACCAATGGAACTAGTGAAAATCGGCTTGTCAAGATTTCTTGAAATAAAATGTGATATATAGGACTTTTGAGATAAAAGTGATCTTGAAATTAGCTTAAAAACCTCTTCAAATGAAAAAAAAGCTTGTTTCATATGATATATGTGACTCAAAACAATTTGTTTTCAAGACTTTTTCATTTAAGATGTACTGTATTAAAACAAATCCCTATATCTGGCTGAAATGGTACTTGTTAGGCAGTTGTGTCTTATATTAAGTGTAATGAGATACTCAATGAGACAAATATTCTTGGTAAGATTTAGATTTTTTCCAGTGTGATTGGACTAAAACTACTCAAGACAAAGGCTGCAGTCACTGATAATCCTGAGAAGGATGAAGGTGAAGGAGCTGGAAAAATAATAACATCAGCAGGTTGTGCATCATTAAGTTGAAATACGATTAAAGGTGCTGAACTGTGCTTACACTGGAAAAAATCTAAATCTTACCAAGTATATTTGTCTCATTTCTAGTCAAATTATCTCATTACACTTAATATAAGACACAACTGCCTGACAAGTACTATTTCAGCCAGATATAGGGACTTGTTTGAAGACAATACATCTTGAATATCTTGTTAAATGAAAAAGTCTTGAAAACAAATTGTTTTGAGTCACATATCACATGAAACAAGCTTTTTTTCTACATTTGAAGAGGTTTTTAAAGCTAATTTCAAGCAAAAACGTCTTGTTTTTGTTGTTTTACCAACTTATTTTTGGAGGGGCATTTTTTCCAGTGCACCTAAACACACATGTATGGAGGCAATGAAGGCTCAACAGTGTTTCAGGGGAGGAGAAGTTGGCCGAGCCGGCTCTCCTCTCCAGTAGAGACAAATAGGTCAAATCACTTCCCGGGTAGTTTAGATCTGAGACTCAGGTGTGTTGGACTGACCAAAACTGGCTTCAGGAGACATGTTTGCCTCCTTTTTTTAAGCATTTTCAGCCAGGAAAGCTTCAACAATCTTTGTTTGGACCTCCTTTAACATCATTTGGTTTATACTCTATACTCTGTTCTATCAAAGATTGATTCTAAAAGTATCTGTCGTTACTTTTTCAAACTTTCATACTCCCAAACTGTTTAAAACAATTCGATTTATGTCTTAAATCTAAAGATACTGTCTCAAAATGTTTATTTAGTGTCACAAAATATGGAAATTCTACCTTAAAATTGTGTCTTAATAGTTCAAATTTAGTAAGAAAATGTAAAATGTTCGAATTTCAGTTCAGTAAAGGGATATTACGTAATCGTGTCAGTCTGTGCATTATTTTTACAGATTTTTTTGCTTATTTCAGGCAAAAACGTCTCGTATTTGTTGTTTTTTTTAAAATTATTTCTGGAGGGGCAATTTTTTCCAGTGTTAAGTGTTTAAAGTCGGGGCCGATCAGCACTCACTGAGTTTGCACATCCAGGAGACCAGGATCCACAGGGCCACCAGGTACGGGATGCTGACGTGGTGCCACTTCCAGGTTACGATTGGCACGGTGGTGATTGGCTCTTTTCCATGGCCAGAGTCTCCACCACCAGAGTCTCCATGACCAGAGTCTCCAGAGTCTCCTTCACTTTCAACGGTCGTGTTGTGGCTCGAGTCCCCGTGGTCGCTGCTACTGTCATGTGACGTGTCCTCACTGGCCAGACTCGGGCTTCTGGACACCATCAGCAACACGCAGAACAAAAGTGCGAACCTCCAGGCCGCCGCCGCTGCCGCCATGTTTTGGACAAACTCTTCCCCTGTTGGCTCAGGTCAACCTCTCATATCCTTCCTTTCTCTGGGCTCCTCACATCCACACCTCCGTCCGATGAGCCCTCTCCCTCCTCAGGTCTGTCAGGGATCCAGTTTTCACAGCAGGTGAAGCTCAGCCCATTCTGATGCTCACCCGTCTCCTCCCACTCGGCACCCAGATCGGCTTGTTTGACCACTTTCATCAAAGGGAGTTTTAATCCTCCTTGTCTTCTCACTTACAGCTGGGAATGACTGCACTCTAACTAAAAACCCTCTCAGATGGACCGAGTTAACACACTCTGGGCTCGCTCTCTGGGCTGCAAACACCTGATATTCTGGTGTGAATTCGTATAAAAGATTCCCCGAAAAGCAGTCAGCAATAACATACCTTGATGCGAGCTGGTTCGAGCTGGTTTTTCTGCATTTTAGGGTAAATTAAGTTTTTAGCAAACACCAGATTTGGTCAGCATCTCCCGCTTTCCTCACCAGGATTACGCGGAGTCACGGAAACGGCTTTACCTGCACGTTAGAGCTCATTAAGTTAAGAAAGTGACGAGTCACACTGGAAAAAATCTAAATCTTACCAGGTATATTTGTCTCATTGAGTATCTCATTACACTTAATATAAGACACAACTGCCTAACAAGTACCATTTCAGCCAGATATAGGGACTTGTTTGAAGACAGTACATCTGGAATATCTTGTTAAATGAAAAAGTCTTAAAAACAAATTGTTTTGAGTCAGATTTCATACGAAACAAGCTTTTTTTGACATTTGAAGAGGTTTTTAAGCTAATTTCAAGATCACTTTTATCTCAAAAGTCCTAAATATCACATTTTATTTCAAGAAATCTTGACAAGCCGATTTTCACTAGTTCCATTGGCAGATTTTTTTGCTTATTTCAAGCAAAAACTCTTTTATTTTTTGTTTTTTTACTCATTTTTGGAGGGGCATTTTTTCCAGTGTAACAGTGCTTACAAAGGGTTAATCTTCTTTAAAGCCTTCAGAATAAAACACCTGAAGTTCTGAAAAGCCGGGACAGTAAATCAAGCTCAGAAGACCAAATAAAAGCTGTGATTCTCTATCAATTTCATCCATTTTTTTGCATTTCAGGCCAAGTCGATGAGGAAAAACGAGAGTAAATGAACTCGTTTCATTCCTTTTTGTATCTCAAAAAAAGCTCATGAAGGAAGGCAAATAAGATGCTGAGGTGTTCACCGAGCCTGCGAGCTCCCCACAGACTGATTTAAAGGCGTCTGTGGGAAGCTTGGTCCACAAAGGCCCTGCCCCAGCATCCACTGGACCAAGAGGAAGCAGACAGGACACCCTGTTCTGTACCCGCTCCCTGACACTGGTCATAATGTAATGGCTGATTTGTACAGGAACTCCTTCGTATATCTAAATCAAAGCAAACGGTCAAAGTTGACAATAGATATAACTTAAAAAACTTTTTTATTAAAACAAAAGTATCCTTTAAAGTAAAAAATTTGAACATTTTACATTTTCTAACTAAATTTGAACTGTTAAGACACAATTTTAAGGTGGAATTTCCATATTTTGTGACACTAAATAAACATTTTGAGACAGTATCTTCAGATTTAAGGCATAAATCGAAGCGTTTTAAACAGTTTGGGAGTATGAAAGTTTGAAAAAGTAACGACAGATACTCTTAGAATCAATCTTTGATAGAACAACTTTAAAAACTTTTTTATTAAAACAAAAGTATCCTAAAAATAAAAGGTTTGAACGTTTGACATTTTCTAACTAAATTTGAACAATTAAGACACAATTTTAAGGTAGAATTTCCATATTTTGTGACACTAAATAAACATTTTGAGACAGTATCTTCAGATTTAAGTCATAAATCGAAGCGTTTTCAACAGTTTGGGAGTATGAAAGTTTGAAAAAGTAACGACAGATACTCTTAGAATCAATCTTTGATAGAACAGAGTATAGAGTATAAACCAAATGATGTTAAAGGAGGTTCAAACAAAGATTGTTGAAGTCTCACTCAGGCCACATTTACAGATAGCCGGGTATCAGAATCAGAATCAGAATCAGAATCAGAATCAGCTTTATTGGTCAGGTTTGACTAAACAAACAAGGAATTTGACTCCGGTAACTTCACTCACAAAGTACAACACTCAACAATAATATAAATTAGAAATGCAGAACAGTAAGAGTTGAATTGATTATAAATATAAATAAAGAGAAACTATGGGTGGGAATGCTATTCCTGGGTGTTCAACAGAGTGACTGCTTGGGGGAAGAAGCTGTCTTTGTGTCGTCTGGTTTTGGCAAGCAGTGCCCTGTATCGTCTGCCAGAGGGGGGGGAGATTGAACAGTTTGTGACCAGGATGTGAGGGGTCTGCAGAGATTTTTACTGCCCTTTTCCTGGCCCTGGACCGGTAAAGGTCCTGTATGGAAAGGAGGTCAGTTCCAATAATCCTCTCTGCAGCCCTAATTGTCCGTTGCAGTTTGGCCCTGTCTCGTTTGGTGGCTGACTCAAACCAGACAGTGATGGAGGTGCAGATGACAGACTGGATGATCGCCGAGTAGAAAGTGGTCAGCAGCTCCTTAGGCAGATTAAACTTCCTTAGCTGTCTCAGGAAGTATAACCTCTGCTGGGCCTTTTTCTGGATAGTGACAATGTGGGGAGACCATTTTTTTTTTTTAACTTCTTTTTATTTTTCATTTCCATAATGATACAGTGCATCGGTGCATCCACATTCTCCTTTATCAAATAAACAAAAAAAATGTTTTATGTCAGATACACATGTATCAGTCTTAGCAGGTACAAACAAGTAATCCACGGCTTAAATATACACAATTGTCCTCATGATTTGCATACTTCAAAGATTAATTGACTTCTGTTATATTCTTTACATTCATTACATCAATGTATTGATTTTCCTCTCCCTCAGTCTCAATATTCTAACAAGTAACAGACAGATAGGGCCACAGCAAAGAAAGAAGAAAGAAAGAGGAGAAAAGAAAGAGAAAAGAGAGAGATAGTTATATTATAAGTGAAGATGTAACACAACACATGTCCAGTTATTAAGGAATGATTCTGGTTTGAGCTGTAGAACTGCAGTGACATGTTCCATATGGTACAACTCTTGAACTCTGTCCCTCCATTGGGTTATTGTGGGGGGCTGTGGTTTCAACCAGGAGACTGTAATGGTTTTATTCGCAATTAACAGGAGTGTCCTTAACATTTTAGTACAGTTATTCTCCATGAAATCTTCAGGTATTATGCCCAACAAAAAGTGTATTGGTTCTAATGGCAGATCTATAGATAAGCATTCATTTATTTCCTTGTGTATGCTTTTCCAACATTCTGTTAGTTTTGGGCAGTCCCAGAATATATGTGTGTGGTCTCCTATTGAGCCACAACCCCTCCAACACTCAGGTGACATGTTGTTCCACCTTGATGTTACAAGTGGTGTTCTAAAGTATCGCATCCTCAGCTTCCAACCATATTCCCTCCAACTGGGACTACTTGTTATCTTATGTCCTTTTTCAAAGGACAATTCCCATTGTTTATCTGTAATGATTGTATTCATCTCCAGTTCCCATTTTTCTTTAATATCTAAGTTATTCTCAACCAAATGTTCTTGTATAGCTTTATATAAGTATGATATGAAGTGTCGCGTCACTTTTCTCTTTTTAGTCGAAATGAAGGTATGCTCTACTTTCGATGGCAGTGAACAGAGCTTATCCCATTGTTTATGCTTCTTTAGATAGTCTCTTATTTGTAGGAATCTAAAGAAGTCTTCATTTCTTAAATCATACTTCTTCTTAATTTGCTCAAATGACATTAATACTGTTCCATCAAATAACTGATCCATAACCTCTAAACCTTTATCTCTCCATCTTTCAAATCCTCTATCAAGTCTTGACGGAATAAATTCTACATTTTTAGCTATGCTTATGGCTCTGGAAATGGTCTTGATTTTTTTCCTTACTGTTGACCATACTCTCAAAGTATTTTTAACTCATACATTTGTGATCTTTTTCATTTTATCAGTGTTTAAGTTAAGGAATGGTAGTGAATTCAATGGAATGTCTAGGCATTCCGCCTGTTCCATGCCTACCCAGATAGTATCTTTCTCTTCAGTTATCCAGGAGACTATAGCCGCTTTCGGACTGTAGGAACCTTTGGCAGTTCTAATAACCTTTTAATCCGCGGGGCCGTTTTCTCCCGTGTTCGGACATACAGGAACTCGGGGCTTTCTCCCTTAGTTCCTATAACTATTTAGCTCCTTCTCTGAGGTCAGGTCTTTTCATAGTTCTATAGAACACATCTAACGGAGGTGTGTGGTGGTTGGTAGCTACGCCCCATGTCATGCTATCACGGCTGAAATGTTTACTCATACAACACAGACAGAACAGGCGGGTGTTTAATAAGTTAAACTTACACTGGTCTCATTTGTCTGCAGCGCTCTGCTCTCCTTTCTTCCTTCATGAAATGAAAAAGTATCTCATGACTCTCTCTGTGAGCTCTTCCAGCCTCGATGTTAGACGCCTGATGTGATTGTCCATGATTAATATCACCATCATGCAGACCATGAACACGGTGGCCTCCCCGCTCTCCATGTTAGCTTCTTGGTGGTGTTTTTTCTACTCTCCTTACTTTTACCGTTTTGTTTTGTGTTTGAATGTAGCGCTAAACGGCTAACGGCTAACACGTCACTGAAGCAGACGGCTGCGCGCGGCGCATCAGTCCAGGTGGTCCCGACTCATGTGCGAATGCAGACTGAAACAGTTCCGCTGGGGAAGGATAGTTATCAGAACGAAATTCGAGTAGGGTAGTTCTGATAACTACTTTCTTAGAACGGTCTGTCCGAAAGCGGCTTATATGACGTAGTTGGGCAGCCCAGTAATATTGCCTTAAATTGGGTAAGTTGAGGCCTCCATTAGTTTTTGTGCACATTAATCTTTTAAGTTTAAGCCTGGGGGGTTTGCTTTGCCATATGAATTTAGAGAACCATCTTTCTATTGTGGTAAAAGTACTTGAGGAGACAAGAATGGGCAGAGACTGGAAGAGAAAAAGCAATCTAGGGAGTATATTCATCCGAATAGTCTCCACTCTCCCCATCAAAGAAAGTGGTAAAATCTCCCATCTTATAAGATCTGCTTTAATGCATTTCATTAGCTTCCCATAATTCACAGTGAACAAGTTTGATAAATCTTTAGTAAGAAATATTCCCAGGTATCTGAATGTTTGTGACCAGCGAAAGTTAAGTTTTCCTGTCAATTGCACAGGCCATATCCCTTTCAACATCATAGCTTCAGACTTGGATTCGTTAATCTGATATCCAGATAGTTCACCATACTCTTTAAGAGTGTTCATTAAGGCTCGTACAGATACAATAGGGTCACTTATATAAGTCAAAATGTTGTCAGCATATAGTGATATTTTATGTTCTGTATTACCCATGTCCATTATCCCTTTTATTTTCTCATTCTGTCTAATAGATGCCGCCAGGGGCTCAATGTTAATGGCAAAGAGCAGGGGGCTAAGACAGTCCCCCTGCGTCACCCCTCGCTGCAAGTCAAAGAACTCTGAGCGGCATCCATTTACTCTGACTCTTGCTTTGGGTTTTTCATAAATAGTTGTGACCCAATTTATGAAATCTGAATGGAAGCCCATTGCAGACAGTGTCTTAAATAAAAACTCCCAATTTACAGTGTCAAACGCCCGTTGCGCATCAAAGTTTATAAGCATTGAAGTTTGCTTGTTTCTCTTTGCACAAGTAATCATGTTTAAAGTTCTCCTTATATTATTAGCACCCTGTCTGCTTGGAATAAACCCTGTTTGATCTGGCTTAATAACTGACCCAATATGTTTTTGAACTCTTTGCGCTAATATGCTTGTCAGCAGTTTCTGGTCGTTACATAACAGGCTAATGGGTCCGTTTGCTTCACATAGTGTTGGATCTTTACCATCCTTGTGTATCACAGATATGATAGCCTGAGACCAGGTCTCAGGGGGGTTATTCTCTGAGAGAACATACCTAAATACATCAGTTAACACTGGCACTAGGACATTAATGAAGCACTTATAGAATTCTCCAGGAAGGCCGTCAACTCTTGGGGATTTGTTATTTTTTAATCTCTTTATTGCGTCTCTTATTTCTATATCTGTAATGGGTGATATCCTTTGTGATGATATTTCTCTTGATAATGTAGGAAGTTGTAAGTTTTTAAGGAAAACATTAATGTCATCGGATGTCGTTTGTGATCTGGGTTCTTTGTATACATTATGATAAAATGTAGCAAATGCCTCTGCCACTTCTTTAGGGTGAGATGTGGTTTTACCGTTTATTGGGTGAACTACCTTAGCGACAGTGCGATTAGCTTGAGCTTTGCGAAGCTGAAATGCCAGGAGACGGGTAGCTCTTTTGCCATTTTCGTAATACCGCTGTTTAATAAACCTTAACGCCCCTTCTGCATGTACTGATAGCAGTTTATCTAACGCTTGTCTTGTTTCTTTGAGTTCAGTAAGAATGGTATTTGAGCCACCCTTATGTTGCTGCTCTAACAATTTTATTTTATTTTCTAATCCTATCTTTTCCTCCAATCGTTTTCTCTTTAGTTTAGATGAAATTTGTATGATTCTTCCTCTAATTACTGCTTTTGCCCCCTCCCAAAGTATTGTAGGGTTAACTTCTCCATTATCATTTGTCTCAAAATATTCTCTTAAGTGTTGCCTCAACTCCTCCACCACTTCAGTGTTGTTTAATATTGATACATTCATTCTCCAGTACTTGAAAAATGAGTGCATTCCTAGGTTCAATTTTAGTATAACTGGAGCATGATCACTTAAGGTGATGGGTTCAATATGACAATCAATAACATTATGCATATATTGTGGGGGGAGACTAAAGAAATCTATTCTGGAATAACTGGTATGTACATTAGAAAAAAAACTGAAGTCTTTTCCCTTGGGGTTTTTTTTCCCTCCATGGATCCACAAGACCCATTTCAGAGATGAAATTATTTAACGTGTGTGTTTTAGAACTTGGAGGCCCCCTTTCCAAAGGCATTCTATCCACCTTTCCATCCTGTACTGTGTTAAAATCTCCTGCTATGATCAGCATTCCTTTTGAGTTATCTGTGGTTGTATTTGCCAAATCTTTGAAAAAATGTGGGTCGTGTTCATTTGGGGCATATACATTAAGGATTGATATTACACAATCACCAACACTTCCCACCACCATCACAAATCTTCCTAGTTTGTCCTGTACAACCATGACGTCGGGAGACCATTTTAGATCCTGTGAGATGGTTGATCCCAGGAACCTAAAGGAATCCACATTGGACACTGTGTCATTCTGAATGGTGAGTGGGTAGAGTTGGGGGGAGCTTCTCCTAAAATCCATTTTCATTTCCACAGTCTTCTTGGGGTTAAGCTCCAGGTGGTTCTGACTGCACCACTGGACCAGCTGCTCCACCTCCTGTCTGTAGTCAGACTCATCCCCATCCTGGATCAGACCAATGACAGTGGTGTCATCCGCAAACTTCAGGAGTTTTACAGATGGGCTCTTTGAGGTGCAGTCATTAGTGTAGAAGGAGAAGAGCAGTGGGGAGAGGACACACCCCTGTGGGGCGCCTGTACTTATAGACCGGGTCTTTGATGAGGAACTCCCCTGTCAGACAAGCTGCTGCCTGTCTGACAGGAAGCTGATGATCCACTGACAGGTAGAGGCAGGCACTGATAACTGAGTGAGCTTCTGGTGTAGGAGTTCAGGCATGATGGTGTTGAACGCCTAGCTGAAGTCCACAAACAGGATCCTGGCGTACGTCCCTTGGGAGTCAAGATGTTGCAGGATGAATTGCAGTCCCATGTTGACGGCATCATCCGCCGACCTGTTTGCCCTGCAGGCAAACTGCAGAGGGTCCAGCATGGGTCCTGTTATGTCCTTCAGATGGGACAGCATCAATCTTTCAAAGGATTTCATGACCACAGACGTCAGGGCGACAGGCCTGTAGTCATTCAAACCTGAGATGGAGGATTTTTTTGGGACTGGGATGATGGTGGAGCTTTTGAAGCAAGAGGGCACTTCACATAATTTTAGGGACCGGTTGAAAATCTGCGTGAAGATTGGCGCCAGCTCTTCAGCACAGACGCGCAGACAAGAGGGTGATGCGCCATCAGGTCCTGGAGCCTTCTTGATCTTTTGTTTCTGAAAGAGACTGCGCACATCCTTCTCACAAATCGTCAATGCAGGTGGGGGGAGGGGGTTGGGTGTTGAGGGGAAACCCATTGTACGTGATGGGTGTGATAATGGGTGCTTTTCAAACCTGCAGTAAAAGTCGTTCAGGTCATCAGCCAGTCTGGGATCATCATCAGGGTGGGGGGGTGGTTTCTTGTAGTTGGTGACATGTTGCAGACCTTTCCAAACTGAAGCCTGATTTATACTGGGAAACCAGGTCGTCTGCGTGTGTGTCGCAGTTAACGCAGACACTACGCAGACACTACGCAGACACTCTGGTGCACCTCCTCAAAATTGTAACTCACCGCAGACAGTGCCGCAGACATCGCCGCAGACAGTGCCGCAGACATCGCTGCAGGGAGGAGAGAAAGGAGGCCTCTGATTGTTCAACTCTACAGCCGCTCTACACTATGCGTATTTCCGGTTTGCTAACCGGCTGACGCTAACCGTGCTAACCGTGACGATTCTTTCGCCTCTCTGCCAGCTCCAGTAGTAGCAATAATTCTTCTATTTCTAGATCGATCAGCTGCATCTCAATCAAAATGCGCATTCGTCCAGTCGCCATTGTTGTTGAATGACCTCCGTAACCGTAACACCCACAATCCTAGCTTGTTCGTGATTGTCCCTCTTGCGTTGTGGCGTGGGATTAACATAGCACAGACAGCGCTTCAAGGCATAAATCAAAAATAACTGCGTCGTGTCTGCGACACACTGCTGCGAAGTATACACGAGCCTTGATGCAGGATCATTTGAAGCTAAATTATTTTTTAGCTTCTCACTGTAGGATCTTTTAGCTACATTTATTTCCTTAGACAGTTTTTTCCTGGCCTGCCTATACAGATCCCGGTCCCCACTCCTGTAGGCCTCCTCTTTGGCTTGGCGTAGCTTCCTAAGATTAGGAGTGAACCAAGGTTTGCTGTTATTGTAAGTGCAGAAGATCTTGGATTGCACACAGATGTCCTCGCAAAAACTGATATATGATGTTACAGTGTCAGTGAGGTCATCGAGGTCTGTAGCTGTGGCTACAAAAACACTCCAGTTGGTGCAGTCAAAGCAAGCCTGCAGCTCCAGCTTGGATTCCGTTGTCCAGTTCTTAACAGTCTTTACCACGGTTTTAGAAGTTTTCAGTTTCTGCTTATAGGTTGGGATGAGGTGCAGCAGACAGTGGTCTGAGAGTCGTAGAGCTGCCCGTGAAATGGCGCGGTAGGCATCTTTTAAAACGGTGTAAGAGTAGTCCAAAGTGTTTTTGTCCCTGGAGGGAATCTTGATATGCTGTCTGTATTAAGGGAGTTCCCTGAGATTGGCGCTGTTAAAATCCCCAACAATAATGATGAGAGAGTCCGGATGGTTTTTCTCAATGTCTGTTATCCGATCAGCCAGTTGTTGTAACGCGTCTACTACGCAAGCTTGTGGTGGGATGTAAACACCGACCATAACAAACGACGAGAATTCTCGCGGAGAATCAAAGGGCTTGCAGTTTATGAAGAGAGTCTCTAAGTGTGGGCTGCATGTTTTTCCCAGCACTGTGATATCTGTGCACCAACCTTCGTTTAAATAGAAGCATATTCCTCCACCTTTCGTTTTCCCTGCTAATCCTGTATTCCGATCTGAACAGATGAGTTGAAATCCAGGCAGTTGAAGTGCGTTGTCCGGGATTCTATCGCTGAGCCATGTCTCGGTGAAAAACAGGGCAGCAGATCTCCTTAAGTCCGAGTTGGTTTGGTTTAGAAGCAGCAGCTCATCCATCTTATTTGATAGAGACCGCACGTTTGCCTGATGAATTGCTGGGAGCGAGGTGCACAGTCCCCGCTTCCTTAATTTCACTAGCACGCCAGCTCTGAAATCAGTATTTCGGAAAAAGTTGTTGGGTTGGGAAAAAAAGGAGAAAAAGTTCCAAAAGAGCTTGGCCTGATGCTTAGCAGTTCTTCCCTTGTAAAAGTTACTGATAAATTATCACAGAAAACGTGATAAGCACACAAAAACAGACAAAGTACAAGAGAGCGAAGTCCCGAGGCTGCCATTTGTGGCGGCATGGCAACTATTTAGAGAAACGAATATTTCCCCCCCTCCGTTTTCAATAATAACATCGTGCACACAACATCGTTTTCAAAATACTTGTCATTTACATCAACCCGCATAAATACGCCATCAAGCGCCATAATAACTATGCCAAACCTATTGGCGGCAGTGTAGGGAAAGGAATAAAGCCATGCAAGCCAATCAAAATCCTCAGAATCGAGGACTTTCGTCATGTGAATGAGGAGATAACGCGAGCAAATATCACAACAAAACTGAAGACAATAAGAGGGAAATATAGACAGTCAGTGGATACTGGACGCAGGAGCGGCCACTGAAGAGTGGTGCTCCTCTATTTTGAACTGTGCGAGCAGGTTTGGGGTGGCAAATGCAATAAGGCCAGAATCGTTTGCACAAACGTAAAAATTAGTAGAACTTTAACATCATCCATGATAATCCTGATCAGTAGCCAAACAAACTGTAAACATAAGGCGCTCGCATGACGTTAAGCATTTTCTGGCACATTAAGTGACGTTTAAGAACATTATGCGCCACCTCCGGCCCACTTTGGCCGGAGGTTTTAGAAATAATCGTTTACTGTGATAAAAACGGAGTTTTGTGTAAATGAGAAAAGAAAAGAAAAGAAAAAAGAAAATATCTGCGTCTTCCTATCGTGTAAACGGGGCCTAAGATCTAAACTATCCGCAGGTGATTTGACCTATTTGTCTCTACTGGAGAGGAGAGGCGGCTCAGCCAACTTTTCCTCCCCTGAAACACTGTTGAGCCTTCATTGCCTCCATACATGTGTGTTTAGGTGACAGAAACTTGTAAATGAGCCTTAGTTTGAATGTACCGTTTGTGTTGCGTGAGTTGTAAATCAGGGTTTTTCCCCCCCAGCTGGTCTCAGTCCTTTCAGGTACGACTTAAACAATCATATCAGCTGCTGCTCATGAAGAAGGAAGCTTTACATACTTCCTGTTATCAGGGCGCATTAACCCTTTAGAGCAAATCTACACAAAAGAAGCTAAAGTCTTTCCCTTCAGATTTGTTTCCTGTACTCACACCAGAGGCAGAAGGAATAAAGCACAAATGTTTACTGAGGATATTACAATATTGGCATTAAGTTAAAGCAAAGTGAACTTAATTTAACCCTCTTCAGACGGGCACGTTCTCTGGATTCGTAGACTAGATCGGCATCGATGTCGAGCTGTTCTACGAGCATTTCAGCAAGCATTTCAGCAAGACAGAGGCGGGAATTCAAAGCAAGCAAGTACAAAAAAACTGCCTCTTGTTTCAGCGCAGAGATATCTAGAAAGTTTAAAGAATAAAATTTGAATAAAAATCATCAAACAAAGGGCTGCACGGTGGTGTGGTGGTTATCACCGTCGCCTCACAGCAAGAAGGTTCCAGGTTCAACACCCAGCTGGGGCCTTTCTGTGTGGAGTTTGCATGTTCTCCCCGTGTATGCGTGGGTTCTCTCCGGGTACTCCGGCTTCCTCCCACTGTCCAAAAAATCATGCATGTTAGGTCGATTGGCATCTCTAAATTGTCCTTAGGAGTGAGTGTGAGAGTTTGTTTCGTTTGTCTCTATGTGGCCCTGCGATGGACTGCTGGCCTGTCCAGGGTGTACCCCGCCTCTCGCCCATTGACTGCTGGGATAGGCTCCAGCCCGCCCGCGACCCGACCGACGGATTCAGCGGTATAGATAATGGATGGATGGATCATCAAACAATGAAAGTAGAGTCCAAGTTTCTGTCTGCTGAGAACTGCACTGGAAAAAAAATCTAAATCTTACCAAGTATATTTGTCTCATTGAGTATCTCATTACACATAATATAAGACAAAACTGCCTAACAAGTACCATTTCAGCCAGATATAGGGACTTGTTTGAAGACAATACATCTTGAATATCTTGTTAAATGAAAAAGTCTTGAAAACAAATCATATGAAAGAAGCTTTTTTTTTTTCATTTGAAGAGGTTTTTAAGCTAATTTCAAGATCACTTTTAACTCAAAAGTCCTAAATATCCCATTTTATTTCAAGAAATCTCGACAAGCTGATTTTCACTAGTTCCATTGGCAGATTTTTTTGCTTATTTCAAGCAAAAAGTCTTTTATTTGTTGTTTTTTTACTTATTTTTGGAGGGACATTTTTTTCCAACTTAGACACGATCCGAAGGTTCGTTTCAGAGCTTTTACACCATTTATTTACCTTCCGTTTCACTTGGATTTTACATTTTAAAAACCTGTGGAGTCGGTTTCATCCTCCACGCCAGCATGGAAGTCAGGAAGTCGGAGCTGTTTGCACGACACTTCTGTTGACAGTTTATGAGTAAACTGGCGGCATCAATTGTTAACCCCGCTTCACGGAAGTGTAATGCCCAGGTTTAAGATCTGCAGTGATCTGGGAAAGATTTAAGGTGAAGCAGGTCAGCAGAGACCCCAAAGATAAGCATTCAGACGGACACTCACACCTGCACTGGGAAAAATCAAAGTCTTACCAAGTATATTTGTCTCATTTCTCGTCAAAATATCTCATTACACTTAAAATAAGACACAACTGCCTAACAAGTTCCATTTCAGCCAGATATAGGGACTTGTTTGAAGACAATACATCTTGAATATCTTGTTAAATGAAAAAGTCTTGAAAACAAATTGTTTTGAGTCCCATATCATATGAAACAAGCTTTTTTTGACATTTGAAGAGGTTTTTAAGCTAATTTCAAGATCACTTTTATCTCAAAAGTCCTAAATATCACATCTTATTTCAAGAAATCTTGACAAGCCGATTTTCACTAGTTCCATTGGCAGATTTTTTTGCTTATTTCAAGCAAAAACGTCTTGTATTTGTTGTTTTTTTACTTATATTTGGAGGGGCATTTTTTCCAGTGAGTCACAAATGCAGTAAATCAGCATGAATTCACATGATTCATTTACACTTGAAGGATAAATACAGCCACTTAAAAAAGTGGCCAAAATGTTTGCTGCTCGTCAGCAAGGGAAACGATGACGTGATATAAAACGGGCTTAAAGTTAAAGGTCTCACTTTTAAGCTGCAAAATTCAACTCCAAAAGTAAAAGTGAAACATATCTTGATGCCCATGAAATGGATCTTCATATTCACATCCCAGTCATGTGTTGTTGTTCAGCCAAGCATCTTTAATAGCTGATACAAGCGGATCATTTCTGCTAAATCCTGTGAGAATGCAGAACTAAAGCAGTGTTTCCAACACTTTGAATAATATCCCACGGAACGCTATGGATAACCCAGGCGGAAGTTTGGATAACTTAATATATTAAACTTTCACCAAATGGAGATATTTTTAAATCCAGGTTAAAAACATTTCTGTTCTCATGTGTCTATGCGTGAAATCTGCACGATATCTTTGAACTTATCTGGACTGTTGCTTGTTTTTAAATTCATTTAAATGATTTTATTTGTTTCTCTTTATTTTCTTTTATGTATTTTAATGCTTCTTACACTCCCTGCTGCAATTCTTTTATTTTATGTGAAGCACTTTGAATTGTTTCTGCATGAAATGTGCTACAAATAAATTTGATTTGATTTGATTAGATCCATAACAGAAATAATCAGCTTACATGGACTGTTGGTCCAGGATCTGTTGAGATAATTCATAAAAAAAAAGGACGAACAGTGGAGCTAAAGCTCTAACAGTGACTAATGTCTAGTTCCTAACTGTCTCATTTTAAAACTCTTCTTAAAACGCACCTCTTTTCCTCGGCTTTTAATACTACATAGGCTGTTTGATTTTATGTTCACAGATATTTTATTTGGGGTAGGGTGGAAAGTCTATTTATACATTGTGTTTTATTGTATTTATTCTATTGTACAGCACTTTGGAAACCTTTGTGTTTATCTAAACTGTGCTTTATAAATAAAATGGATTGGATTGGATTGACTAAAAATAACGCTTTTTAAACAGTTCCAGTCTCTGAAATAACACTATGATAATTTAAACTAACTATAAGTTAAATAACTTTGTTAAATAATGTACGGCACAGGTAGGTAAAATAGGTGCTTTACTCTTTCTTCTCTTGTGTGTTTACATTTATTTAGTGTAGCTGCGACTAAATCCACATTTTCCAGTCCAACAGAGGGAGAAAAGGAGCGATATCTGTCATTTGTTGCTTAGTTTGAACCTTTATTTAACGGAAGAAGAAAAGATTTTCAGCATCTTCACTGAACAGTTTCATCGTAAATCCAGAATCTGCTGCAGTAACACTCAGTAAAAGTTGTTCTGGAGTCACAGAAAGACAGAAAGTTTACAGAATCTACAGGAACAGCGTTCTGGAAGCTTCTCCAACCAGCAGATGGGAACATGACTCTGGAACAGCTTTTACAGAGTGTTGATGCTTCAGATTCTGGATGTGGTTCTGTTTCCTGAACACAAAGAAGTTGGTGAGTGAAGAAGCTGAAAATAATTAAAGTCTGAAGTGTTTTAGAAAGCGTCTCGATATTTCTGGAAAAAGGGTTCGTACATACAGGAAAATGAACTTTTAAGCGCAATAAAACATTTATTTTGGGTTAAATAAAGGTGTCAGGACTATTATATGAAGTGTTATTGATTCAAATCTTGAACATGGGGGCGTGGCCTTTTACGTGTCATAGGGTAGTGGTCTTCTATTGGTGAATAAATAATTCAGTAACTGTAAGTTATTTCTACGTAGATACAAAAAGAACATTAACGTGACGTTAAAAAAATAAAAAATAAAATAAATAAATGAATAATAACTCAGTAACTGTAAGTTATTTCTATGTTGATACAAAAGAACATTGACGTGACGTTAAAAATAATAATAATAAAATAAATAAAATAAAAAAATAAACTGGCGGCCTGTCCAGGGTGTACCCCGCCTCTCGCCCATTGACTGCTGGGATAGGCTCCAGCCCGCCCGCGACCCGATCGACAGATTCAGCGGTATAGATAATGGATGGATGGATGAATAAAAAAATAACTCAGTAACTGTAAGTTATTTCTACGTAGATACAAAAAGAACATTGATGTGACGTTAAAAAAATAAAAAATAAAATAAATAAATAAAAAAATAACTCAGTAACTGTAAGTTATTTCTACGTACATACAAAAAGAACATTGACGTGACGTTAAAAAAATAAAAAATAAAATAAATAAATAACTCAGTAACTATAAGTTATTTCTACGTAGATACAAAAAGAACACTGACGTGATGTTAAAAATAATAATAATAAAATAAAAAAATAAAAAATAACTCAGTAACTGTAAGTTATTTCTACGTAGATACAAAAAGAACATTAACGTGAAGTTAAAAAAAATTAAAAATAAAATAAAATGAATAAAAAGATAAATAACTCAGTAAACACATCATGATTTTAGTTAAACGGAAAATCGTTTGTTAGCTTACTTGTAGATTTTTGTTTTTAAGCTAACAGGTTATTTTGGGTGCCCGCGCGCCGCCTCGCGTTCCCTTCGCCTGACGTTTCCACCACCCCGCGCTCTGGCGGGCGGGCGCGCGCGCTGCCAGAAACTGACAGAATATCAAGGAAGAGGATGCGGGCGGGTGAGTGGAAGCGCTTTAAACCGCCGCGGAGTGTCTCATTTCTGTGGCGTTTTTTCGGGTCTTTAACGTTTTAACGTGACGCGGATCATTAAGCGTCGACGTCAAAACCGTGTCGCTGTCTTGTCTGCGTTCCCCCGCGACTCTAAAATAGACAACCGAAGTCGTTTAAAGTTGGTGGAGCGGAGGGGAGTTGACACCGGCGGTTGGTGACAAACGGTCGGTTGGTTCTCACTACGATCACGGGAGCGCGACTCGGTGGAAGAAAACGAGTCGAAAGTGTTGTGAAACGGAGCAGTTTGAAAGAACGAGGAGCGGAGAGCAGAAAGTAAACTGACGGTGGTGTGTTGACAGGTCTGCGTCATTCATCAGCTGAGAGGGCTGAGGTGGAGAGGTCAGGCTGTCGGTGTTACTGAAGGATACACAGATAGCACGGGGTACGTTTTAAAGCCTCACACCGAGCAGAGGGGGAAGAGAAAGTACACCCTGCTTCACTTTTAAGGTTTAATACATCAGGAGATGCTAAAGATAACCCAGTAAATCCAGCCTCCAGACGAACAAAACACATATTAAACTGAGTTTGAGAAACTAAGTGAACCCCTGATCCAGCAGCTGGTAGCAGCAGTGTGTGAGAAACTAAGTGAACCCCTGATCCAGCAGCTGGTAGCAGCAGTGTGTGAGAAACTAAGTGAACCCCTGATCCAGCAGCTGGTAGCAGCAGTGTGTGAGAAACTAAGTGAACCCCTGATCCAGCAGCTGGTAGCAGCAGTGTGTGAGAAACTAAGTGAACCCCTGATCCAGCAGCTGGTAGCAGCAGTGAGTGATAAACTAAGTGAACCCCTGATCCAGCAGCTGGTAGTAGCAGTGAGTGAGAAACCAAGTGAACCCCTGATCCAGCAGCTGGTAGCAGCAGTGAGTGAGAAACTAAGTGAACCCCTGATCCAGCAGCTGGTAGGAGCAGTGAGAAACTAAGTGAACCCCTGATCCTGCAGCTGGTAGCAGCAGTGAGAAACTAAGTGAACCCCTGATCCAGCAGCTGGTAGCAGCAGTGAGTGATAAACTAAGTGAACCCCTGATCCAGCAGCTGGTAGCAGCAGTGAGTGACAAACCAAGTGAACCCCTGATCCAGCAGCTGGTAGTAGCAGTGAGTGAGAAACTAAGTGAACCCCTGATCCAGCAGCTGGTAGCAGCAGTGAGTGAGAAACTAAGTGAACCCCTGATCCAGCAGCTGGTAGCAGCAGTGTGTGAGAAACTAAGTGAACCCCTGATCCAGCAGCTGGTAGCAGCAGTGTGTGAGAAACTAAGTGAACCCCTGATCCTGCAGCTGGTAGCAGCAGTGAGAAACTAAGTGAACCCCTGATCCAGCAGCTGGTTTTTCTCTTGGCCCACTCTTCTCTCCAGCGCTGCTTCAGCTCATTGAGGTTTGCAGCTCTGGTTTCTGCACAGCTCTCTGAAGGTCCCACCACAGTATCTCAGTCAGGCTGAGGTCTGGACTCTGACTGGACCGTTGCAACACCTCGATTCTTCTCTTCTTCACACATTCTGCTGTAGATCTGCCGCTGTGTTTGGGATCTTTGTCTTGTTGATGAAACAGTTTCAGCCCAGCTTTAGACGGCCTCACATCTGACTCTAGAACACTTTGGTATCCAGAGGAGTTCATGGTGGACTCAGTTACTGCGAGGTGCCCAGGTCCTGTGGCTGCAGAACCAGCCCAGATCATCAGCCCTCCACCACCGTGCTTGACAGCTGGTGTGAGGTGTTTGTGCTGATATGCTGTGTTTGGTTTCCTCCAAACGTGCTGCTGTGCATTATGAGAAAACATCTCCACTTTGGTCTGCTCTGTCCAAAGGACATTGTTCCAGAAGTCTTGTGGTTTGTTCAGATGCAGCTTTGCAAACGTAAGCTGTGCTGCCATCTTCTTTTTAGAGAGAAGAGGCTTTCTCCTCCAGCCCTTCCACTTAAGCCATACTTGTTCAGTCTGTTTCTAACTGTGCTGTCATGACCTTTAACCTTTAACATGCTAACTGAGGCCTGCAGAGTCTGAGATGTAGCTCTTGGGTTTCTGACCTTGGGGTGACCTTTAACATGCTAACAGAGGCCTGCAGAGTCGGAGACATTTCTCACTCAGAAAACACAGATTACCTGATTAATATCATCCCGGTGGTGCTTCAGTCCTGAGAAGGTTCCAGCCTGAAACAACCCCCGAGTGCAACCCGAAGCCGTCTGATTCTGATCTATTAATAATGATGCTCTTAATAAATAACTCTTTGTTTATGGTGACAGGTGAGTTTTATTTACTTCCAGCGCTGATGATGTGTCCAGTGAGCTCCACAGAGACAGAAACCGTTCTACCTGTAAGCCTGATCCATGTTGCATCGTCATGTAGAGCCTCTAAAAACCCACTGACCGCGTATTTAAAACTTATTTTTTTCACACATTTCATTTCTGTGCACAGAATAAGTGGAACAGACGGATGGAGGTCAGAAAGTAAAGTGAAGAAAAGTCATTTTTTATGCTCCTGATGCTCCTTATTTTCTAAGAAAGAAAATTAGAATCAGACCTTTTAAATTAAGTACATTTAATTCGAGCATCTTCAGTTGTCGGAGGCCTAAAATCTGCCCGCTGAGACCTTGGCGACTGCCCAGAAATAGAAAAACCCAGCCGAGCATGTGTCGGCTCTGACAATGCCCACAGTGTTTGTGAACATGGTGACACCATGTCCTGATTTCTCCTCCTGCTGGGGGCTCAGTTTACACGACTCTCCCACTTTAATGGGATACAGAGAAATGCTCTCTGTTTATTCCTTTATCTCCCACCGCTCATCACGCTGACCCCTCTCTCAAACCTGAAGTTTTCTGATAAATCAATATCACATTTTTTTTCATATTGAACTGACAAACAAGGAGTTTTGTAACACTGATGCAGAAAAAGCCAGACGTGTCATTACAGTCCAGCCATTCCAATCAAAGCTGATTACATAATATCAGCTGCTTTGATCCAGCTTCATTTCTTTATATGTTTATATTAAAGAAGGAAACAGCTGCAGAGATTCACTGAAACATGTTCCAACATGAACATAAACCCAGAATCTGAGGCAGAACCAGAGTTAGTTCAGTTCTGAGCAGCTTTAAAGTGAATATCTACAGCTGTTTCCATGGTAACAGCTGCAGAGATTCACTGAAACATGTTCCAACATGAACATAAACCCAGAATCTGAGGCAGAACCAGAGTTAGTTCAGTTCTGAGCAGCTTTAAAGTGAATATGTGCTCTGAGCTCCTTTCTCCTCCAACACAGCCTGAACCCTCTCAGACGAGCTTTCTGTCCTTTCTTTAGGGAGTCTTCAGGAATAGTTCTCCAGGCTTCTTGAAGGACATCCCAAAGCTCTTCTTTGGATGTCGGCTGCCTTTTGTTCCGTTCTCTGCCAACATGATCCCACACTGCTTCAGTAATGTTGAGCTCCGGGCTCTGGGGAGGATTCATCCCTCCATCAGACCTGCTGCCACTGATTTTCAGCCCACTTCTTGTGTCCTTTGGCACAGCTCAGCCTTTTCTCCCTGTTTCCCTTCCTTAAGAACGGCTTCCTGACAGCCACCCTTCCATGGAGCCCATTTCTGATGAGGCTTGGGCCAACAGCAGATGGATCAGCTGAAGGTCCAGATGCATCTCTCAGCTCCTGTGTCAGGTCTTTGCTGGATTTTTTCCTCTTTCTTAAGGACATCACTTTCAGATCCTGTTCATCTGCTGTAGATAGTTCTTTAGGCCTGACACTTCTTCTTTTGTCCTCCACTTGTCCAGTTTCCTCAAATGTTTTAAGGACACACTGCACACCATGCTGAGATATGCCGAGTTTTCAGCTAACAGCTCTTTGGGAATCACCTTGTTGCTGCAGAAATCCTGTTTTCTGTCTGTCAGACTGTGTTATCTTTGCTGTTTTTCACACATGCAGCTAAAGAAATGGGAACAAATCTTAATTCCAGTCTAAAACCCACAAAGAGCTTCTAGATTATTCATTTCTGGTGGCATAAAACAGTTTAATCATTTCATTTATATTAATTGTTCCATAATTAGTCATTAGATTATATCTTATATTCCTTTTTTAAGCTTTAAATTTAATCGTATTTACTTTTTCTTGATGTTGTATAAAATATAATTCTTATTATTGTCTGTTTTTTTTCCCTATTTTTCTACTTTTAGATGTGATAACATTCATTTTTTTTGGGATAAGTATTATTTTAAACTGAATTTCTTATATTAATTTGACTCTTTTGGTAGTTGAAAGCAGTTTTAATGTAAATGTACAAAAAAGTTGAAACTATGAAGCTGTTTTTCACAGTTGCAGCTTAAGAAATGGGAACAAATGATGCGTCTCTGTGAGAGGCTGCTGGGAACAAAGTGCCTAAAGATCCAGTTTAAAATGACTTCTTTGCTAAGTTGTCTGTTCTGTGTGGACACAACACTGGTTCATCCCTTGAGTTAGGAGCCTTTTTACTGCCTGAATGGTTCATAGCTCAGAGTTAAGTGGCTTAACAAAGAAAAAACACATTAATCTGAACTGAAAATGGATGAAAAAGGCAGAAAATGTCCAAATAAAAGCTATCGATCGAGACCACTGTAAAATATTACAGGAGAGTCTGGCTGCTTGGAAGGAAAATGTAAAGAAATGAGATCTGGATCAGGACTTCTGCTCCATCTTTTGTTTTCATGACTTTAAATTTATTTACTTTATCTGTTCCATCTAATAGATTTGACTCACTTCCTTAATTTTGTTGCAAAACAACGACTTTTAGTCATAATTTACCCTTTTTTTTCAGTATAAAAGCATTAACTTTCCTCACTTTTGTCCTGTGGGATCATTTGAATCTTAACTAACTGAACATCAGTGTTTTAATCTTGAACTTTTCTGTAAAAAGAACAGTTTTTATTACTCATGTTTAGGTAAATTTAGCCTTTTTCCTGCCTGAATGGTTCATAGCTCAGAGTTTAGTGGCTTAACAAAGAAAAAACACATTCCTCTGAAGATACCCAGGTGCAACAACACTCCAGCTTCAGCTGAAACATATTTCCATCATTAAAGGAAAATCAAACTAAAGATGTTTGCAGACATTTTGACAGAAAAAATGAATATTTTTAACAAATTTGAGCTTTAATCTTGTTATTTTAACTTTATTTCATGTATAAATCCCCATTTTTTTTCTTATCTATGACTAAATTTTACTCAAATTTCTTTAACTTCTCATTTATTTTTGTCTCAATTTGAATGTGTAGTGGCTATTCGTCCTCTTGTGTCAATAATCAAAACTAAACAAATGTAAAAACCGTAATAAACTAAATGAAATCTAACGGCCACTGAGACACCAAGGGAGTGAATTTACGCAGGTAAATTGAGTCCATTGTCCAGGCAAAAAATAGGTTTCATTAGAGTTAAGTGGCTTAACAAAGAAAAACTCCGGAGAACTGTTGATCGGGGCTTTTCCACGTTCATTTGAAAGGCAGTGTTTACATGGAAATTCAAATATGTCAGTTACTTCCTGTAATCTTTAAAGATAGTGGAACAAGTTGTCAATAATCAGCCTCTCCTGTTTAACCACTTCTGTTGACGGAGCAGAGTTCACGCTACATCTGGAATCCTGGTTATGGTTGTAATTAAAGTAACTTCCTGTGTTTGACACAGTCGGTGGGAGTCAAAGTTCTTCCTTCGGGCTGTTCTGGAACTTCAACCCTTGACCGAGCAGATAACACGAGTACAGAAGAGTCCCCACAGCAGGGAGTAATGTGGCGGCCGGTGTGATCAATGTGTTTACTCTCAGGATAGGTGGTTCCCATCACATGTGTTCGCAGCTGCTAAGGCGGATATAAAGCAGCCCTGACGTCTCCCTGTGTGTCTCCCAGCCTCAGACATGGATTACAAAGTGGTGTTTGCAGCCTTGGAGAAAGTGTGCGACGACAACATCTCCGTCCTGTGTGGGCTGGCAGACGTGACGTACGGCACCGTGGCCCAGCGCCTGGTCACCTGCATGAAAACCATCCAGGAGCACGGCCGGGCCCTGAAGCCCGTGGTGGCCAGCTTCACCGCCGTCTATCACCACTACGACTTTGACGCTCAGACGCCCGGGAATGGCTACCGCACGCTGGTCAAGGTAAGGCTTACCCAGCAGGACGTGTTCTGCTGACATGTGCACTGGAAAAAATCTAAGTCTTACCAAGTATATTTGTCTAATTTCTAGTCAAAATATCTCATTACACTTAATATAAGACACAACTACCTAACAAGTTCTATTTCAGCCAGATATAGGGACTTGTTTGAAGACAATACATCTTGAATATCTTGTTAAATGAAAAAGTCTTGAAAACAAATTGTTTTGAGTCACATATCATATGAAACAAGCTTTTTTTTTCATTTGAAGAGGTTTTTAACCTAATTTGAAGATCACTTTTAACTAAAAAGTCCGAAATATCACATCTTATTTCAAGAAATCTTGACAAGCCGATTTTCACTAGTTCCATTGGCAGATTTTTTTGCTTATTTCAAGCAAAAACGTCTTGTATTTGTTGTTTTTTAAATTTATTTTTGGAGGGGCATTTTTTCCAGTGTGTTTGAGCAAGAAAACCAAATCCTGGGTGGTTTGTAGTTGGTTGAAGGTTCAAAGCTTCAGAATAAGAAACGGATCGTTTCTAAGACCATAAACCATAAAGATATGATTAGCCAGGCTGATAATCTCAGAAAGTCATGATTAAAACACCCAGTAGTATGATGACACTTTTATCTTATTTTATCTTATTTTGTTGTATTTTATTGCTTTCACTGTTCTTTTATTGTTTTTATTTGTTTTTACTTCTTCTTCTCTTTATTTATCACCTGCTTTAAAGCACTTTGGTACATCGTAATGATTGTTTGTAAAGGGGCTGTATGAATAAAATACATTTACATTTACATTATCCAGCACAGCGTGCAGGATCCGGTGTGATGTCATCCATAAAGGATGACATCACACCAGGTGTCACCTCTGTAGATAAACATGCTGCTGCTGCCTATGGGGAAGCATTTAATTAGCTTGTAGCAGCGTATAGATAACACATATATATGTATCTGTACATCTATAGATGTATAAATTAGCATTTCACTGATAAAACCGGAGAATTCCTCACTGATACCTCTGTTTCTGACATCTGATGCACTTGTTTTCATCTGAGCAAACACTATTTTTATCTTAAATTGAGTTTGCTCTGTTATTTGGTTCATTCTTCTACTTTAAGATGAAAAAAGAACCTTTAACTGGTTTAAATAAGCAGGATTCCACGGGGATTTCTTCTGATTTGGACTTTAGGCCCTGTGATGGACCCGCCCGGGGTGTTTCCTCCCCGCTTATCGCCTGATGGCAGCTCGTTTTATCGTAATTACAATCATGATAAAGTTTTATATCTTCACATGAGTCTGAATCAGGAGCCTGAAATGAAAGATTTCAGCTCATCAGGTGTCACCGACTGTTAAAGTAATACTATGTAACATTTCTACCTTAAAATAACAGCTTGAAAAAAAATTGTGCGGCTAGAATGAGTTTTTATATTACGATTGGCCTGTCTCCTATGCCCTTCGGGGGTCTGAGTTGGAATAACTGCGCTATGTAACTTTGCTGGACCGGCCCGGGAGCTGAGCGGAAGTACTTGGGAGCTCCATAATGGGCTTTTTTGAGAAGTTACATTGTATTGCTTTAAGTTAAACATTTGTAGTCCATTAAATGTCTTCTTCTTCTTCTTCTTCTTCTTCTTCTTCTTCTTCTTCTTCTCCTCTGGTGTCAAATTTCTTGCTTTTTCCAATAACAGCTAAGATGGGACAGCACATGGTGGCTCATGTTGGAGGAACTGTGGTGCTGTGTCCTAAATTAAGCCTTTTCTGGAAAGATGTTTTTGATGCTCTCAGAGAGGTTTTCAAACGTGATATTCCACAAACCCCTATTGTGACATTATTAGGAGAAATCCCTGAGGGTGTAGAAGGAAGGGATGTGAAATATCTCTTAAACATTCTGCTGACAGCAGCGCTAAAATGCATAACCATCAGATGGCTAAAGCCAGATCCTCCTACTTATAATGTATGGATTAAAAAAATATGGGACATCTACCAGATGGAGCAAATTACATACTCATTAAGACTTCAGAAACCTATTTTTATTAAACGATGGAAACCTGTTATAGCTCTGCTAATACAATAAGTGTATAGCATAAGACTTCTGGTTAGGTACTAAATACATTCACACCACCAGTCATTTGATACCTAGTGTGGATCTTTCCTTTTCTTTCTTTTTTTTTGTTCCTCTCTTTCCTCCTCTTAATTCTCACTTCAAATCTGTGTAATTGGTCCTATGTTTTATTAGTTTTCATTTATTGAACTACTATATTTCCTGACTGTTGATTTTGCTAAGATGATGTGCAGCTGTAAACAGAGGGAAAACATGTACATGAAGGGAAATTTGACTTGTCATGTTACCAGTGTGAAAAAATGAATAAAAATTAAGTTTTTAATTGCTTTTTTCCCAGGTTTTGCAGTCCTGCCTTCTGCACATCGTTCACAAGGGCCGGTACATCGCCTCCAACTACAGCAGAGCCTTCTTCCGGGCCGAGCACAACACCTCGGAGATGGAGGCGTACTGCAGCGCCCTGTGCCAGCTGCGGGCGCTGCTGCACCTCGCCCAGCGGCTGATGAACGACAACGACCACGGGCAGCTCTACACCCTGCAGGACCAGGACCTGAGCCTCAGGTTCGTGCAGGAGTACAGCTCCATGCACAAAGCTTGTTTCTACGGCCGCTGCCTGGGCTTTCAGGTCAGCCAACAGCTGTGGCTGATTTCCAAATCGAATTATTTTTAGCGCGCATCACTTTGTCTCCTAACTGTCCTATTTGTGAGACTATAAAACAGGTATTTGTGAGGCCTTTTTATAGCCGGAGGCTGGCTTTGTTTCCACAGTTCTCTCCCGCCCTCCGCCCGTTCCTGCAGACCATCGTCATCGCCATGGTTTCGTACGGGGAGACGTACGGGAAGCAGCAGTCTGGGATCAGTGAGTCTTATTTAGGCTTGCAAAGGGGCGGAAAATTTCCGGGAAATTTCCATGGGAAGTTAAGCTTGGGAATTTTGGATATATTCCATTTTGGAAACTTTCCATGGGAATAATGGGAATTATGGGAGCTAATGGGAATTTAGGAGAACTTACTGGGAATATATTATATCCAAGCTTAAATATAAACAGAAGCCATAAGAAAACATCCATACAAAATGTTTTCAACAGATATTTCAACAGATTTATTTGTAAGTAGAGTGGAACACGTTCTAATTACTTGTTTCATGGATGAACAAAAACAGAAGTGTTGGGTTCAATATTACCCATCCCCTAACCCCCCTCATTCAAAAATACACCCCCCCCCCCCATCCAAAATTCCCCAGATTATCATCAAACCTTACTTCACTTTGTTAAGTCCACAGGCTCAAATGTGTGCCTTCAATAGTCTTTGTGCTTCAGGCTCAAAAGTGTGGTCCAGTCTTCTAGAAATCTTCTGTACATGTGATGGAGGCGTGCACGTGCCAGTAGGGGGCGTGGTCTCAATAGCCATGCAGTAAGCAGTGTGTTCTGTGCATTGAGATTGAGGAATGGCATCTGTTTGTTTTAGTCAAGATTATGCTAAAATATACTTTCCTCAACTATATTTAAGTTCCCTAGAAAAGCCAACCTTCAATTTTGAAAATTCCCAGTTTATTCACATAAATTCCCATAAATTCCCGTTAATTCCCGTTAATTCCTGTTAATTCCTGTTAATTCCCTTAAATTCCCATGGAAAGTTTCCGTCTTTGAAAATTCGGGGAATTTTGCAACCCTAGTCTTGTTCCACGCCGGGGTGCAGATGAAGGTGGTTCCACTTCCTGTTCTCTTGCTGAAACCCTCTCCCTCTCCAGGTAAGGCCGCCCTTTCTCTCCTCACATCCGGCAAATACGTCATCGACCCGGAGCTGCGCGGCGCCGAGTTCGAACGCATCACCCAGAACCTGGACATGCAGTTCTGGAAGTCCTTCTGGAACGTCACAGAGTCCAACATTTTATCAGTATGTTGGTTTGTGTTTCTGAGCCACCCGAGGAGCGGCGCTGTGCTCCAAACGCTCACGCCTGTGCACCTTTCCTTCTGTCCAGGGCTTCAGCCGGATAGCCTCCAACCCGGTGCAGGTCAACTTCACCCTGACCCTTCCTCCCGTCACTCTGCACCTCCCTCTGGCTTCGGACCCCAGGCTGTCCACCCACGTGTCCCCTCCGCTCGCCCACTGGGGCCCCGGGCCGGTGCACATGCGCCTGGTGTCCCACGAGCTGCGGGAAGGACAGGTGAGCTTCTGCAGAGGTGTATTTTGCTTAAAAATAGCAAAATTATCTGCCAATGGAACAAGAAAATGTGGCTTGTCAAGATTTTTCAAATCAAGTAAAAATATTAATCTCAATTAATCGACAAATACCTTAGAATTAGTGTATTTTAACTACTAACAAGTACATTTTTCTGGATTCTAATTAAATACACGTGGCCTATTTTCTCAATATATTGAAAAAAATAAATTGAATTAGTATATTATATTATTATAATTTATATTTCTTGAAACCAGCTTTGAAACTGTTGATATTCTAGCTTCAAGCATATACTTACTCAAAACAGGTCCTGAAATCTCAGTAACAAGCTGTAATATCTTATTTAGATAATTAAGGACAGAAACACTTAAAACAAGTGAAACAGTCTAACATAAAAACTGCTTACTAAGAAGAACTATCCTATCGGACAAAAAATAAGCATCTATCCCTTTGATCTAAGATATTTCTTTTTACTTAGATTTCACTTTTTGCAGTGTGGCTCATTAAAAGAATCAAATCACAGCAGCAATTTTCATCAGTTTACTTTTAATATAAGTGATTTGGCCCACTTAAAATGAAAAAGACAATCTTGTTGTTCATAAGATGTGTAGTATGTTATCTGTTATATGTGAGAGTCATGCTTTGGCCTGGATGTTTTGCAGAGTAGACCTTTCTCACTCGAAAAAGAAAAAATCTCCCCCAGTTTCACTGCTTGTTCTTCTGTTTGCACATACTCAGACAGCCATTCCATCCTAAAAGAACCGCATTTCTTTTTTACTTTGGCTCTGTGAGTGGATGTGTCGCTGGTGCTGCCCGTTCGTTTCTCCATGATAAGGGGCGTCTCTTAACTCCTAAACTCCGCCGCAGTTATGTTAGCTAGCTAACCTGCACGCCGCGTATGGGCAGGGCACTTTTTATTTTTATTTTTTATAAATCAGGCTTCTTAAAGACTTAACTCAAGTGTGGCTCCTCTGGGAATGTCAGACCAGATAAGTCCCTTCTGTAGAGTCTGTGCACTCTCCTTACCAATATAACCTAAAAATGGATTCCAAGTTTTATAAAAGAACAGAGGTTTGTCCTTAAGCCGGCAGGTCATTGCTTCTAAGGGAATAAGTTCCCTGTGAAAGCTTTGCACTGAAAAAATCAAAGTCTTACCAAGTATATTTGTCTCATTTCTAGTTAAATGATCTCATTACACTTAATATAAGACACAACTGCCTAACAAGTTCCATTTCAGCCAGATATAGGGACTTGTTTGAAGACAATACATCTGGAATATCTTGTTAAATGAAAAAGTCTTGAAAACAAATTTCATATTTCATATGAAACAAGCTTTTTTTTTTTTTACATTTGAAGGGGTTTTTAAGCTAATTTCAAGATCACTTTTATCTCAAAAGTCCTAAATATCACATTTTATTTCAAGAAATCTGGAGAAGCCGATTTTCACTAGTTCCATTGGCAGATTTTTTTGCTTATTTCAAGCAAAATCGTCTTGTATTTGTTGTTTTTTTACTTATTTTTTTCCAGTGTGAAGGTTTGTCGGGGACCCACTGAATAATACACCGTTTAATACACCGTCTGGCACCGAACAGAAGAACATCGAGCAGTCTCAGCAAACAAGAATTTAGGTTCAGTGCAGAATGTAAACCAAGAACACAAGACAGTGGGGTTAGGTCCAGGTCTTTAGCAAATATGTCAGAAGTTTCTTTACAGACCTTTCTGGAGAAATCTTTAATAAAGGGTCAAAGATGCAATGATAGTATGATCCCTCTGAGATCTGGCATTTGTTACAGGATTTGGAAAGTGTGGGGTTAAATTTGTTAAGGCCAAAAGACGTGTTCATAAAAGCTTTTCTCATCCTGATATATTCTCTGCTTTCTGCTGAGATGCTGGAGCGTTGACGCTGTGCTATCGTGCTAAGCTAACTGGCTTTTACAGTGGAATCACCGTTCAGCGTTTTCTCTCTTCTTCTCTTTGAAATGCTCCCAAACTTCAGCCTTCAGTCTGATTTTGCTCCTGGTTGTTCTCTCCGGTTTCCTCCATCAAATCGAGCTGCTACAAACGCAGCACGTGCGTGCGAACGTTGCGTGGACAGTGATGACAGGGCGTTGGTGGGAGTTAAACGAAGCGTCGGAGGGGATCGTTTCCACGAAGGGTTTTTAGTAATCAAGTTACTCGATGAATCGTTTCAGCCCTAAACAAAACGATTCGATGTGCGTTCATCCAGTCAACATCTGGACCGATCATCGTACAGATAAAACTTAAAGACCCCATAAAGGGAGTTCTGTGAACTACAAGTAGGAAATATCTCCAGTAGTTATAAGAAAAGGTTCCTGTGGTCCAAAACACCTTAAAACAGGGAATAAACTGCTACTACTGTCAAATCAAATCAAATCAAGTTTATTTATAGCACATTTCATGTACAAAACAACTCAAAGTGCTTCACACAAAATAGTACAATATAATGTAAATTATCCATATACCCTATTTTTCTTATTGGTTCAGTCTGCTCAGTTAAATTTATTTTTACCTTTTATTGTTAAATGTACAAATCTGTTTTTATTTAGTTTACTGATGTTTATTATTATTACTATTATTATTATTTATCCTACTCTTCATACTGTAGATTTGTTTATAGCTAATGTTTATTTCTCTCATGTTTATTCTACACTGTATTTATTCTATATTTTTATTCTATTCTATTTGCTTGTTTTTCCTTTAATTGTTTACATATCTTTTATACTGTACGCTGTTGCAACACAATAATTTCCCAAATTGGGATGAATAAAGTACTTATCTATCTATCTATCTATCTATCTATCTATCTATCTATCTATCTATCTATCTATCTATAAGCATTGCATCAGGGAGTGTAAGAAGCATTAAAAATACATAAAAGAATATAAAGAGAAACAAATAAAATAATTTAAATGAATTTAAAAACAAGCAACAGTCCAGATAAGTTAAAAGATATCGTGCAGATTTCATGCATAGACACATGAGAAAAGAAATGTTTTTAACCTGGATTTAAAAATGTCTCCATTTGGTGAAAGTTTAATCTCCACTGGCAGTTTGTTCCACTTGTTTGCAGCATAACAGCTAAATGCTGCTTCTCCATGTTCAGTCTGAACTCTGTGAGAAAAATAATAATAACAATGAAAGAAAACAAGTAGATATCTTATAAAATAAGTAGATAGTTCCATATCTTTTAGTTTTTTATTAAAACAAAAGATAAGGAAGATAAGAATATTTGTTAATGCATCCCCAGCAGACGTGTGCCATCTGTCAGAAATTCAGAACTAAATGGTGGATCTGAGGCCGGTTTGCTGTCCCTAATCGGGTGTAAGATACAGAAGAGTCGCTGATAAAGGAGCTGGACTGCTTCGTTTCCTTCCTTCTTAATCCAGTTAGGTGTCCTCCCGCTCTGCAGGACACTGAGGAGCTGCTGAGGCTGGCCCGCGGGGATCCTGCCCCCGCCTCGGGGTCCCGTCTTCCCTGGGTGCAGAAGCAACCTCGCTCCCCCTGGCTGATCATCCACTTCCATGGAGGAGGCTTCGTGGCCCAGACGTCTCGGTCCCACGAGGTAAGGAACGTCGTGCTGCTGCCGGACTGCTGTTGAGTCCTTTAATTATTCACCAGACCGAGTTCATCGTGTCTTCTTCTGCCGCTCGCTCATCAGAATTACCTCCGGAGCTGGTCGAAGGAGCTGGGCGTCCCCATCCTCTCCGTCGACTACTCTCTGTCACCCGAGGCGCCTTTCCCCAGAGCTCTGGAGGAGTGCTTCTACGCCTACTGCTGGGCGCTGAACAACTGTCATCTGCTGGGTCAGTGCACGCCTCAAACCTCTTTAACTTTTCTTTGTCCTTTTATAAGAGATTACAGCTGCAAAAACTTAGAGTTAATTGAGTGAATATAGCTCCTTATGTCCCTCTGTTGGACTGGAAAATTAACATTTAGTTTCAGCTGCATTTTTAAATACACTAAATAAACGTAAACACTAGGGCTGGGCGAGTTAACTCGTTATTATCGCGTTAACTCGTTAAGTATTTAACGCCGATAAATATTTTGTCGCCCATTAACGCAGGTTTTATTATTCATTTTATTATTGTAAAAGTCTGTTGCTCACAGGCTTTTATTATTGTAAAAGTCTGTTGCTCACAGGCTTTTATTATTGTAAAAGTATGTTGCTCACAGGCTTTTATTATTGTAAAAGTCTGTTGCTCACAGGCTTTTAATTTGCAAAAGTCTGTTGCTCACAGGCTTTTATTATTGTAAAAGTATGTTGCTCACAGGCTTTTATTATTGTAAAAGTATGTTACTCACAGGCTTTTATTATTGTAAAAGTTTGTTGCTCACAGGCTTTTAATTTGCAAAAGTCTGTTGCTCACAGGCTTTTATTATTGTAAAAGTCTGTTGCTCACAGGCTTTTATTATTGTAAAAGTCTGTTGCTCACAGGCTTTTAATTTGTAAAAGTCTGTTGCTCACAGGCTTTTATTATTGTAAAAGTCTGTTGCTCACAGGCTTTTATTATTGTAAAAGTCTGTTGCTCACAGGCTTTTAATTTGTAAAAGTCTGTTGCTCACAGGCTTTTATTATTGTAAAAGTCTGTTGCTCACAGGCTTTTATTATTGTAAAAGTCTGTTGCTCACAGGCTTTTAATTTGTAAAAGTCTGTTGCTCACAGGCTTTTATTATTGTAAAAGTCTGTTGCTCACAGGCTTTTAATTTGTAAAAGTCTGCTGCTCACAGGCTTTTATTATTGTAAAAGTCTGTTGCTCACAGGCTTTTAATTTGCAAAAGTCTGTTGCTCACAGGCTTTTATTATTGTAAAAGTCTGTTGCTCACAGGCTTTTATTATTGTAAAAGTCTGTTGCTCACAGGCTTTTAATTTGTAAAAGTCTGCTGCTCACAGGCTTTTAATTTGTAAAAGTCTGCTGCTCACAGGCTTTTATTATTGTAAAAGTCTGTTGCTCACAGGCTTTTATTATTGTAAAAGTCTGTTGCTCACAGGCTTTTAATTTGTAAAAGTCTGCTGCTCACAGGCTTTTATTATTGTAAAAGTCTGTCGCTCACAGGCTTTTATTATTGTAAAAGTATGTTGCTCACAGGCTTTTATTATTGTAAAAGTATGTTGCTCACAGGCTTTTAATTTGTAAAAGTCTGTTGCTCACAGGCTTTTATTATTGTAAAAGTCTGTTGCTCACAGGCTTTTATTTTGTAAAAGCTATACACTACTTTTGGATTCATTTTTGGATTTTGCGTAAAAATGCGATTAATCGTGATTAATCAGGGAAATCATGTGATTAATTAGATTAAACATTTTAATGTTGCCCAGCCCTAGTAAACACGTAAGAAAAGAAAGAGTAAAGCACCTATTTTACTTCACTTTCAGTTCATCGGGTTGTTTATTCAGCTGTTTGTTAAATAAATGTTCAAACTTTAGGTTTAGTAAAAGCAGCTCTGTTTGTACATAGATGTTAATTCATTACAAGCGTTAGAACTTTGATAAAGTCTGCGAGAAATCCGGGTGCCACCTTCAGAAAACACTTGTTTAGGCTTCAGCTCGGGGACACAGTGAACTGAATCTCATTAGTTTGGCTGTAAACAGTCTGTTGCCTCAACATTAAACACAGAAAGTCTTCTGTTTACCCTCAATCAGAGAGAAAGGGATGAAACTCAGAGAAAAGAGACACGATACAGGGAAGACACCGGCAGGGTTAAAGGTTAAAGGTTCCAGAGTTCAGGCTGATGGACATCTGGTTCATACATGCAGCTGCTGCTCAGAAAACACCCAAAATTCATCGTAAACGGTCCAGAACTCAAAGCTGTTTGATGTTAGCTGAGCAAACGAGCTGACAGAAAGTGCTTCTTTCAGTCTGAAGCTTCAGAGTGTTGCAGGTAGCAACATGTAGAGGCTCAAACTGTTGCACAGTAACAGTTTATCACCAGAGGGAACGCCCGATGTTTTACTTCACCCGAGGTCACTGCTGTCAGTGCTTCTGCTGTTGCACTTTTCTTCTGACGTGTTATTATTATTATATTTTATTATAATTATTATATTATTTTACCAGAAACTCTCAGATTCACGAGTTCCAGCAGCGTCAGACACGCTCAGTTTCCACTGAGAAACTGCACCGCCATGCTAAAACGGATAGTTCGCCTCATTTGACATGAAGCTGTATGACATCCCATATCAGCAACATCATTTATGAACATTTTCTTACCCCTTGCTGCGTCCTGTGAGCAGAGTTCCAGCCTCGTTTTGGGGTTGATGAAGGTAGTCCGGCTAGTTGGCTGGGGTTTAAAAGATAAAGCGTTTAGCTTCTCAGAACAATATGCGTTCAAAAGAGTAATACATTTGCATCACAAAATCGTTCTCCAGGAAAAAGTCAGACCTCACAATCGCTTGGCCCTATTTTCTCTCCCTGCTGCTGGACACGTCACAGGACTGCTGGAGTTCCAGGTTTTCCCTTTTCCTCATTGGACGATGAAGGAACAGCAGAAGTAACAATGAGACTTTCTGTAAATAGAACAGAATAGATAAATACTTTATTCATCCCCCGATGGGGGAAATTCAATTTAGTCAAGTAGCTCAAAAAATTATTAATATTTACAATTATTGTATATTAACAACAACAATAATAATACCAATTCTAATAAAAATACTACTACTAACTAATAATAATAATAATAATAATAATAATAATAATAAATGACTAAATAAATTAATTAATTTAAAAAAAATCAAAAGTTGTGATGAATAATTCAGCATCAGGAAATGTGTGTCAGCTTTTAGATTAAAAATACTTTGATTTCCGTCCTTTTCCACGTCCAGTTTGTGACCATGAACCTCGGTGATTGTTTCTTTTCACGCCTCTGTGTGTGTTTCAGGCTCCACCGCCGAGCGCGTCTGTCTGGCCGGAGACAGCGCCGGAGGAAACCTCTGCATCACCGTGTCCATGAGGGCCCTGACCTCCGGTATCCGGGTCCCTGATGGCATCATGGCCGCCTACCCCGCCACCATGCTCACCACGGACGCCTCGCCCTCCCGCCTGCTCACGCTCATCGACCCTCTGCTGCCTCTAGGTGTTCTGGCCAAGTGCGTCAATGCCTATGCAGGTACGTCTGCGCCGCCTCACGCCTCATTTAACACGGGCGTGCTTTCCGGCGCCGCTGCGACAGAACGCGGGGCGGCAGACGTATTTATGCATAAACTAACAGGAACATGTTTAATGCCTCTGATGCCTCCTCGTGCAAACCAAACTGCTTTAATAGAGATTCAGGAGCAGATCGAGTAGAAACTGCCTCCAGAGTGCTGAGGGGGAAAAAACTTGCCGCCCAAAATAGAAAATCCACTTTGTGTTGAACTTTGACTGAAGATGGGATCAGATATTCTCCAGTCCCTGTCGGTGGACCCCCTGCGGCTCACTGCACCACTGAAGCCAGCTCGCTGTCATAAAGAGACGAGGACAAGCTCCAGAAGTTTAAGGTCTTTAAGATCGGTATTCAGCTTCATCCCCCTCACGCATAACCAAAGAAAATAACCATGGCAACAGGGAGAGGACGCTGGCGTGATATGTTCGCCGCTTCTCCGCCTAAATGACAGCGTTTTGTTTTTATTGTGTGCGATACACATTCTGCTGTCTTTGAACCTCGCTGCGTTCCTGGATATTGGTTTAACCGTTCGGGGGACATTATACTTCAACATCCAGGTGCCACTGTATGACGCTGAATCTCCCTCCTCGGCTAGCGTGATGCTAAGCTATTCGGCTGCGGAGCTGTTGAGCCTCAATAACGGCAACGTATCTGACGGTCCCCTGGACATCTCCATCATCAAAAGGCTGGGCCTGTTACGACGACCTCGCTATGTTCACAGAAGCTCCTGGAGAAAATTTATTATCCATCGGACTGGTTATTCCGTGCCGGTCATCTGGTCAGCTGGGCGCTCTGGCGCACGGCGTCGACGTCATCAGAGCGCCGCGGCTCTTCGGATTTGTAGTCCTCACGCGACTACAGCTGCTCCTTCTTCTCTCTGGGCGCCGGATAATAAACGCTGAGTGGACTTTAAACTTCTCAGGCCTATTGGAAGACACATGTCTGAGTCTCGTCTTAAAATCGAACTCTTCAATGTGCAATCCTTGTCCAATAAAGCATGCCTCATCCAAGAGCACATCCAGGATAAGGATCTGGATATTATGTGCCTTACAGAGACCTGGCATCAGCCAAACAGCTTTTATACTCTCAATGAAGCCTGTCCTCCTGGACATAAATATCTCCAGAGAACACGGAGCTCAGGTCGTGTCGGCGGCTTAGCTGTCATTTTGACTTTTCTCCTGTGACTCTGCCTGAGCTGTCCTCCTTCGAGTGCTTGGCTTTCTGCTCCAAACCACCATATTCAATGACAGTACTCCTCATCTACAGGCCCCCCAAACCTCATTCCTCCTTTTTCTCTGAGATGTTTGAGACTCTGTCAATGTTTTGTTCCACAAATTCCAACACACTCATCCTTGGGGATCTCAACATCCATGTTGATACTCCCAACAATCATCAAGCAGCTGAATTCCTTCATCTTCTGGACTGTTTGAACTTGGAACAACATGTCAAATTGCCAACACACTCTCGTGGACATGCTCTGGATGTTGTCATCACAAACTCCTTAACTGTGCAACATCTCTCTGTTTATGACATGGGAGTCTCTGATCACAAAGTTGTTTATTTGGAGCTTCCCTTTCTGGACCTTGCCACCAATCCAAAGCGGAAGATTTATTTTAGAAATCTGAAAAAGATCAACTCTGAACTTCTAGCTACTGACCTTAATATTCATATTCCTGTCTCCCTTCCAGTATCCATTAATGCAGTAGACTTTTATAACACCAGCCTCGCTAACATCTTGGACCATCATGCTCCTGTTAGAGAGAGAACAGTTACCTTTTCACACTCATCCCCCTGGTTTACTCCTGAGCTGAGGAAAATGAAGACAGCTGGTCGAGTGCTCGAGAGATGCTTTTTAGCCTCTGGTCTGTTAGTCCATAAGCTAGCTTATCAAGAGCATCGCACGATATATGCAAGGTCTCTCAAAAAATCCCGATCACTATTTTATTCATCTGTTGTCTCAGATAACCCTGGTAACTCCAAAGTACTTTTTTCCTCCATCACTCAACTCCTTCAGCCATGAACAGCTTCTATCATTGACCCTACTAATGACCTATGTGATAAATTTCTTTCCTTTTTCCATAATAAGATCCAGACAATCAGATCAGCCCTCACCACTCTCCCCCCAGCACTTAGACCTACTACCAATTTACGGCTCTGGAGCTCTCCCCCTTTTGCTCGTTTCCAGAGGTCTGTGTGAAGGAAATTGAGGCCACTGTCAGGGCCATGAAACCCTCTACATGTGCCCTTGACCCCTTCCCAACAGCCCTGGTTAAGGCCCATATTGCCTCTCTCAGTCCCCTCATCACTACCATAGTAAATACATCCCTTCAATCTGGTCACATTCCCCCCACTTTGAAATCTGCCATAATCAAACCCCTCCTTAAAAAAACTACCCTGGACCCCCAGGACATAGCAAACTACAGACCCATCTCCAACCTTCCCTTTCTCGCTAAGGTTCTGGAGAAATTAGTCTCAGTTTACATTCAAGAGCACCTCCATGACAATAGAATTCTGGACAAATTTCAATCTGGTTTCCGTGCGGCCCATAGTACTGAAACAGCTTTGGTCCGGGTCACAAATGACCTGTTGATGACTGCTGATCGTGGCTCTTCTTCACTTCTCATCCTTCTTGATTTGTCAGCAGCCTTTGACACTGTAGATCACCACATCCTTCTCCACCGCCTACAGCACCTTGCAGGACTCACTGGCACAGCCCTGGACTGGTTCTGATCATACCTGATGGACAGATCCGAATTTGTCTCCATTGGTCGTGCCAGATCACTGAGCCATCCTGTCTCCTGTGGTGTGCCCCAAGGATCGGTTCTTGGACCTCTTCTTTTTAATCTATATATGGTCCCACTTGGGCGCATTATCAGCAGGTATGGGGTCTCTTTTCAGTGCTATGCTGATGATACTCAGCTTTATCTTAAGTTAGGTAGCAATGTGCCTGAGGCCCAACCCATTCCATCTTCATCATTGCCAGCCCCCTCACCTTGCCAATTATCCTCTCTCTCCACACTTACAGCTTGTCTGGAGGAGATTCAATTCAATTCAATTCAATTCAAATTCAAAATTACTTTATTTATCCCAGAGGGAAATTAAATATTGATGTAACTCAATTAAATCAAGGAGTTATTATAGATGCTGATGGCTGTGGGCAGGAAAGATTTCCTGTAGCGGTCCGTTTTGCATCCAAACTGAAGAAGTCTTTGACTGAAGAGACTCTGTTTTCCGATAACAGTCTCATGGAGAAGATGTTCAGGGTTGTCCATAATTCTCTTGATTTTATGCAAAATCCTTCTTTGCATTATTGTCTCCAGAGGTTCCACAGTCGTCCCCAGAACAGAACCAGCCTTCCTTATCAGGTTGTTGAGTCTTTTTAGGTCCCTGGTTCTGATTCTGCTGCCCCAACAGATGACGCCAGAGGAAATGACGCTCTCAACAACAGACTTGTAGAATATCTGCAACATCTTGCTGCAAACCTTGAAGGACCTTAGCTTCTTCAAGAAGTACAGTCTGCTCTGTCCTTTCTTGTAGATGGCTTCACTGTTGTGTCTCCAGTCCAGTCTGTTGTCCAGATGAACACCAAGGTATTTATATTCCTCAACCACCTCCACTTCTTCTCCCATGATGGAAACAGGGTTTGATCTGTTTCTGACCCTGTTTCTCCTGAAATCTACAATCATCTCCTTTGTTTTGTTAACATTCAAGATGAGATGATTGTTCCCACACCATGCCACAAAGCGGTCCACCAGCTCTCTGTACTCAGCTTCTTGTCCATCTCTGATACACCCGACAACTGCAGAGTCATCTGAATATTTCTGTAGAACCCCCGAAAAGACCTTACCAGGAAGGCTGAGGAGTGTGATCCCCCTATAGTTGGAACACACCCTCCAGTCCCCCTTTTTAAAGAGGGGGACCACCACCCCGATCTGCACCGCTTTCCTCCCCTGAGCCGCCGGATGGTGGACCAGAATCTCCTCGAGGCCGTCCGGAAGTCGTTCTCCATGGCCTCCCCGAACTCCTCCCAAGCCCGAGTTTTTGCCTCAGCAACCGCCGAGGCTGCGTTCCGCTTGGCCTGTCGGTACCCATCAGCTGCTTCCAGAGTCCCACTGGCCACAAAGGCCCGATAGGACTCCTTCTTCAGCTTGACGGCTTCCCTCACCACTGGGGTCCACCAGCGGGTTCGGGGATTGCCGCCACGACAGGCACCGACCACCTTACGGCCACAGCTCCGGTCGGCCGCCTCAACAATGGAGGCACAGAACATGGCCCATTCGGGCTCAATGTCCCCCACCTCCCCCGGGACATGGTTGAAGCTCTGCCGGAGGTGGGAGTTGAAACTCCTCCTTACAGGGGATTTCGCCAGCCGTTCCCAACAGACCCTCACAATACGTTTGGGCCTGCCAGGTCTGACCGGCTTCCTCCCCCACCAGCGGAGCCAACTCACCACCAGGTGGTGATCAGTTGACAGCTCCGCCCTTCTCTTCACCCGAGTATCCAGGACATACGGCCGCAAGTCCGACGATACAACCACAAAGTCGATCATCGAGCTGCGGGCTAGGGTGTCCTGGTGCCAAGTGCACATATGGACACCCTTATGCCTGAACATGGTGTTCGTTATGGACAGTCCGTGACGAGCACAGAAGTCCAACAACAAAACACCACTCTGATTCAGATCGGGGGGGACCCGTATCGTTTCTTCGACCGAACCCCACGGGCACAGACCCGGTCACCAGGCGCTCGCCGGCGGGCCCCACCCCTGGGCCTGGCTCCAGGGGGAGGCCCCAGTGACCCGCGTCCGGGCAAGGGAACACGGTGTCCATTTTCTTTAATCATCATAGGGGTTCTTGTGAGCTGTTCTTTGTCTGGTCCCTCATCTAGGATCTGTTTGCCATGGGTGACCCTACCAGGGGCTTAAAGCTCCAGACAACATAGCTCCCAGACTCATTGGGGCACGCCGATTCTGTTCATAATTTTTATGGACATAATTTCTAGGCGCAGCCAGGGCGTTGAGGGGGTCCGGTTTGGCGACCTCAGAATCGGGTCTCTGCTTTTTGCGGACGATGTGGTTCTGTTGGCGTCGTCGGGCCGTGACCTTCAGCTCTCACTGGAGCGGTTCGCAGCCGAGTGAAGCGGCTGGGATGAGAATCAGCACCTCCAAATCCGAGACCATGGCCTTCGGCCGGAAAAGGGTGGAATGCTCTTTCCGGGTCGGGAATGAGATCCTTCCCCAAGTGGAGGAGTTCAAGTATCTCGGGGTCTTGTTCACGAGTGAGGGACGAATGGAGCAGGAGATTGACAGACGGATCGGTGCGGCGTCTGCAGTGATGCGGGCTCTGCACCGGCCCGTCGTGGTGAAGAAGGAGCTGAGCCAGAAGGCGAAGCTCTCGATTTACCGGTCAATCTATGTTCCTATCCTCACCTATGGTCACGAGCTGTGGGTAGTGACCGAAAGAACGAGATCGCGAATACAAGCGGCCGAAATGAGTTTCCTCCGCAGGGTGTCTGGGCTCTCCCTTAGAGATAGGGTGAGAAGCTCGGTCATCCGGGAGGGGTTCGGAGTAGAACCGCTGTCAGATGAGGTGGCTCGGGCATCTGGTTAGGATGCCTCCTGGACGCCTCCCCGGTGAGGTGTTCCGGGCCCGTCCCACTGGGAAGAGGCCCCAGGGAAGACCCAGGACACGTTGGAGAGACTAATGCCCCTTTTCCACCGCCAAGCTAGCCCTACTCTACTCGATTCGATATAGCCCTACACTACACCACACGACACGGCACCAGTAACATTTCCTTTTCCACCCAAACTGTGGCCTGGAAGTGGGTGGAGTTGGCCCGTTCACCACTAACGTGACGTCGGTTTCAGGTGACTACAAAGTGTCATGCCGCGGTTAGTCAAAAGTAAACACAATGATGGAGTGTAATGTGTAATGCAGTTGACAGTTCATATTGTTTAGTTAAACCATGCTCTTTATTAAAAAAAACAAAGTACAAAAGTAAACAGCAGGAGTTGTCTCAGATACAGGCGGTGACACCAGTGTTGGTGCCGGTGGAATGCAGATAGCAGCTGTTGCCTCAGCTGCAGATTGCGATGCCAGTGTCGGTTCTGAAGCCTGCGGGATTGGAGGATCTTCGCTGACCTCAGCAACCGAACACTCATCGGTTGCACAAACCGAGTCTTGAGGGAAAAAAAATAAAAAGTGTGAACATATGAAACGCATACACGTAACCGCATAGGTGAGACACTGTGCTAGCCTTCCAAAACAGCGTTGTTTGCTAGCTCACTCAGAACAACTTACATGAGACACCTGTGGAACTTTTTACACAAGTTAAAGACTGAACATGTATTTGTTACGATATAAAACATGCATTTGTTAAGATATAAGCGTTGCACCAAGGGGATAAGAACAACACTTACCATTTTCCATCGCCTCCAACAAAGACGTCGCCGAATCCACGCCGTTCGCCGGGCGGTTCCCGTAAATGCCGTCCATTTGGTCGAACCACTTCCATGTCTTTCTGTTTGACCCACTCCGGCTGTTGTGGTCCTTTACCTGCCGGTAATCACTCTTCAGCTTGTCTCGGCACTGCTGAGAATTCCGGTAATAGCCATGGTTAGCCATCAGCTTGGCTTCTCATTTCGTGTTGCTCCGTCCAGTTCCTTCCTAATGCGGTCCTCGGCCACCATACAGAAAGGTCTGCACCTCACTCACTGTCCATGGGCTGGCTTTCCTTCTCTGGTCTTCCATATTCGTAGTTCTGTTTATTCTCTGTTGCTCTCGCAGGTGTGTTTTCATACATGGCGGGTGATAATTTAAAGATCCCCGAGCTTTGTTGCGTGTATGACGTAATTTCACCTGACCAATCAGTGGACAGCACTGATCACGTGACGTTTTAGCACCGACTAGTACCGACTAGACCCACCTCTGAAGCAGGTACTTGCCGGGGCTAGAAATTGTAACGGGTCCCACCTTCAACCCGCGGTGGAAAAGCTCCCAATCAGGGTAGAGTGGGACCGTGTAGAGCTGTATAGTTACAAAAATGTTCGGTGGAAAAGGGGCATATGTTTCTCGGCTGGCCTGGGAACGCCTCGGGGTCCCCCCAGAAGAGCTGGAGGAAGTGGCCGGGGACAGGGACGTCTGGGTCTCTTTGCTCAAGCTGCTGCCCCCGCGACCCGATCCCCGGACCAGCGGAAGATAATGGATGGATGGATGGAGAAAAAAATCTCAATGTGAGGTACAGAGCTACTCCAACGTGCTGCCACCCTCAGCGGCGCATTCTTATGCAGCAAAATTTTCTACATCTTAACAGTTCAAAAACTGAAATGATTCAAATTGGTACTTTACATCAAATTCAACAACAAAAAATTCTCAACATTACCTTCTCTGGCCAGAACATTTCTCTTTCCAGTATGGTCACCAATCTTGGTGTTATATTTGATCCACAGCTCACCTTTGAAAGCCATATTAAGCATATCTGCAAAATTTCATTCTTCCACCTCCGAAATATTGCAAAACTCCGGCCCTTACTCTCTCTTTCTGATGCAGAGAGGCTCGTCCGTGCCTTTGTCTCCTCCAGACTTGACTGTTGCAACGCACTTCTCGTTGGGATTCCTGGCAAGAACATACAGAGATTACAGTATGTTCAGAACTGTGCTGCCAGGATCCTGATGAGATTGCGTAAACATGAACATATCACCCATCTTCTCCAATCTCTTCACTGGCTTCCCGTCTCTGCCCGGATCACTTACAAAATCTCTCTGCTCACCTTCCACTGCCTGCATGGTAATGCACCATCTTACTTAAAAGACCATCTCAACCTTCACTGTCCTTCACGCTCTCTCCGTTCCTCCAACACCAACCTTCTTCACACTCCCAGAACTCGCTCCCGCACCATGGGAGACCGGGCCTTTTCCTGCGCTGCCCCTCGGCTGTGGAGCGCTCTGCCTCCACATCTGAGGGCTCCACAGACTGTGAAACACTTTAAAACAGGCCTGAAAACCTTTCTTTTTACCCAATGTTTTTAATGATCTCCCTTTAAATGCTCTATCCTGTATTTATTTCGTTTTTGCATTTAAAGGACTCACTACTTTTATTTGTGTGTTTTATTTGCATTTTACTGTCCCTGCTTTTGAACCTAATATCTGTCTTTTTGTCCCACTGTAGCACTTTGAGATTTTATTGTAAATGTAAAGTGCGTTATAAATAAAATGTATTATTATTATTATAACCAGCAGCGGCCTGAAGGGGGCGCTCCCCTCCGGCTTCTTCATGTGTTTTCTGAACAGCACGCAGGATAACACAGAGCAAAGGTTTGTTTCCCCGCTTCCAGGAGCGGGGAAACAAACTTTTCACAGGCTTTTATTTTGTAAAAGTCTGCTGCTGTCTGCTGCGGAACCGGAAAGGAAAGTAATCGGCGGATCCACCAAACATGGAGTAGGGTACGGAACTTTTACTCGGCCATTTTCATTTTAAAGTTCTTCCAGACGGCGGAGTCGACAGAACCAAAGTCTTCTGTAAACACTGCCAAGTTGAATTGTCTTCTCACCGTAGTAGTTCCAGTCTAAAATATCACTTAAAGGCAAAACACACAACTGATAGCAGCAAGTCATTCAAGGAAACAGACAGTGGAGCGAGGCTTCTACATAAAAACTACAGAAAGATGCTGATGTTAAAAGTGTGTTTGCACAACAAATGTTATGGCACTTTCATTCATATGGCAGCACATTTAAAATAAAACTAAATGCTAAAGGCTATACACTACTTTTGGATTCATTTTTGGATTTTGCGTACAAATGTGATTAATCGTGATTAATCAGGGAAATCATGTGATTAATTAGATTAAAAATTTTAAGCGTTGCGCAGCCCTAATTAATAAATAACAAGCTTTACTTGATCAGAATAAAGTTTCATAGATATACAGAAAACTGTACAAAAGTCTTGATCCAGACTTCATTAATCTGTGTTAAGTTACAAAATTAGATCTGAAGTTCTGAAAAACTCTTTAAACATTATGAAGCAGTTTGGAGGTTAAACCCTCCAACCAGCAGGTGGCGCTGCTGCTTTCAGCTGAACTGGCTGTAAAGTGGTGGTTTACAGCCAGGAACAAACTACCAGCAGAACTGAAATCAGCCGCAACTGGAAGCACTTTTAAATCCAGGTTAAAAACATTTCTCTTTCGGTGTGCTTATGGTTGAGTTTATATTTTTCTTTTTCTTCTTTGATTGCTTTTAAGTGTGTTTTAATTTTATTCTATTTTTTTTTCTTTTTAAATTGCTTGTTTTTATGCTGCTTTATGTTGTTCTTTTAAATCTTTATGTAAAGCACATTGAGTTGCCTGTGGTATGAAATGCGCCATATAAATGATTTTATTTGTTTCTCTTTATATTCTTTTATGTATTTTAATGCATCTTACACTCACTGCGGCAATGCTTTTATTTTATGTAAAGCACATTGAATTTTTTGTACATGAAATGTGCAATACAAAAAAAATTTGATTTGATTTTTGATTTGATAAATAAAGATGCTTTGCCTTAACCGGAGCCGCTCTGTGTTCCAGGTGCCGACTTTCAGACCCTGCAGCCCGCAGAGGGAGGAGGCAGTCTGAGCGCTCTGGGCCGGGACACCGCCCTGCTGCTCAGCGACCTCACCCAGAGCGCTTCCAACTGGCTCCAGTCCTTTCTGGACCCCAACCGGCCTTTGGGGGTAACGAGTTCCCAAAGAGGGAACGTGGCCCGCGGGGATCCTGCTCCCGCCTCCACGCCAAACTCAGCGGATTTCATCCATTACCCGGACGGCTTCATGCCGCTGCGTTCCGAGTGCCTGGCGTTCGTCCACCCGACCTCCTGCCCCATCGTCAGGAACCCGTTTGTGTCGCCCCTGCTGGCTCCGCCCAGCCTGATGAGAGGCCTGCCACCGGTGCACTTAGTGGTAAGAAAGAGAGGAGGCTCCAGGGCTGTGTTCGAAACCGCCTACTACATACTGCATACTACATACTGCATACTACATACTGCATACTGCATACTGCATACTGCATACTACATACTACATACTGCATACTACATACTACATACTCATCGATCAGACAGTATGCAGAGCGTTTACCCACAATGCATTTCGCTCCTGCCCGAGCCGAAATCAGCCGGCCTGAAGCTGATTTCCCTTAAGCTCTAAACTCTGTAAACTTTAGCAACATTTGAAACATTTTCAGGCGAGAAAGTAGTCGTTTAGATCCCCAACATGTTGAAAACCTGACAAAATACCGGCTGTTTACCATTTCCCACGAATTCGGCGCTACAGCTAGCCGCAGTGAGCAACGCACTTCCGGTTATTTTCACAAAATAAAATACCCGTTGCCTTTTATTATAGGGAAAGCCATTACGATACAATTGGTGCTTTTATTTTGAAAACAGGAAGTGAACCTACCCTCGTTGTAGCTAGCTTGAAACTGCCGTTTTGACAGGAAATGACGATCGGCGACGTCACGTTACGTTGCATCTTGGGCAGTTTGAGTATGAGTAGTAACCTCATGATGCATACCCAACATTTCCGAGAATCTAGTATGCATCCGGGAACTTAAAAAAAGTTAAAGTAAGTAGGAGAAGTAGGCGGTTTGGAACACAGCACATGTTTCAGCTGTCCTCTCCATCCTGATTCTCAGCTTTTCTGATCCTCCCTGTGCGCGCAGGCCTCGGCTCTCGATGCTTTGCTCGATGACTCCGTGATGTTCGCCAAGAAGCTGCGCGCCATGGGCCAGCCGGTGACCCTGACGGTGGTGGAGGACCTTCCTCACGGCTTCCTCAGTCTGTCACAGATCTGCAGGGAGACGCAGGACGCCGCCGACATCTGCGTGGCGAAAATCAGGGAGATCTTTGAGCGGGACGGCTCCACATCCGCCCCTCACAAACGGCCGAAGCTGCAGGAGACTTTCCAGAGTCCTGGCTCGTCGGGCTGATCGCTCCGATGAGACGGCTATAATAATGACGTTGTGAACTGGACGGAACAAACTGGGGTTACCACGGAGACACACAGCACTTTAAACTTGTACAGCAGCGCGTTTTCTGGAGCAAATAAGAGCTAACATCATCCTAACAAGGTTCAGATTTAGTTGCACAGCGAGAATAAACTCACCTGTTGGCTTCGATTTATCACCTGAACTCAGGTTTTGTGCCTTTAACAGAATTTTACTCAATAAGAGACTTTATATGATGACAATAACCAGGATCAAAGCTTATCATGCACATTATATTGGTATCATATGACCTGATTTTGGCAGTTGGTCACATGTTTACAGCTCGTTGAAAGGAACTTCATGGAAAATCACTCTTAGTTGTTACATTTAAAGCCTGTTTTGAATCTAAAATCCAAGGACTGTTTGTGCTGATTTCAGGCTGTTGGAAGGTTTTTTTGTTTTCATCTTTTTTATGGAGGAGCGGTGAGGTTTTCCTCCCAGATCTTTACCTTCACAGTCACTGAGGGGATCATGGGAGGTTGATCCAGTCTACGTGTGTTTTTGTTTGGACTTGGAGAAGGTTTACAACCGCGTCCACCCAAGGATTCTGCTGCTCCTCCACAGAGAAAGGAGTCAGCTGAGGTGGTTCATCTGGTTGGGATGCCTCCTGGGAGGAGGCCCAGAGCTCACTGGAGGGATTATACATCCCATCTGCCCTGGGAACGCCTCAGCGTCCCCCAGAGGGAGTTATGTATAACGTGTCACTCGACCTCAGTCTGTTACTCTGTCTGTTAACAACACATATGAGCATTGGCTGTATATTCAGATAAAATATCACTGCAATATGCATTAATATGGAAAGACAACACTTTATCACCGTTTGTCTTGGTTTATTGTTTATTTTTCGTCTTTTTTCAGCAGCTTACCTTCATAACAAGGAGCAGAGAGCCTTAAACTGCTACTGCCATCAACAAAATGATCATCTTTTCTTCACGGAACTGATAAATGTGAAGTCAGACTGTGTAAAGATTGATTACCTGCAGCAGGATCTGTCGCATCACTGCTACTTTAGAGGTTGATTAGGCAGGTGGTTTTCAATAAAAAGGAGATTTAAATTCACCCTAAATTACTTTTCTTTTTTTTTTTAAATACAGCTCGAGATTAAGCAAGTATTAACAAACGAAAACTAACAAAAAAAGCATACGTATATATATATATATATATATATATATATATATATACATATATATATATACATATATATATACATATATATATATATATATATATATATATATATATACATATATATATACATATATACATATATATATATACATATATATATATGTATATATATGTGTGTATATATATATATATATACATATATATATATATACACACATATATATATACATATATACATATATATATATATATACACACATATATATATACATATATATATATATATATATATATATATACACACATATATATATACATATATATATACATATATATATATATATACACACATATATATATATATACATATATATATATATACACACATATATATATATATACACACATATATATATATATACACATATATATATATATATATATATATATATATATATATATATATATATATCCTTAATGATCATAAACTATTATCAGCCTTTTAGATCGCTTTAAATCAAAATTTATTTTTGTATATTTTTGTACATTTCATGTACAAAACAGTTCAAAGTGCACCACATAAAATAAAAGCATTGCAGCAGGAAGTGGAAGAAGCATTAAAAATACATAAAAGAATGTAAAGAGAAACAAATAAAGTAATTTAAATGAATTTAAAAACAAGCAACAATCCAGACAAATTAAAAGATATTGTGCATATTTCATGCATAGACACATGAGAAAAGAAATGTTTTTAACCTGGATTTAACAATGTCTGTTTGTCTTTAATAATACAAGCTTTACTATAAAATGTCAGTGCGGTATATTTTCACTGGAATAACTTACAGGCCCTCTTATTTCCGCTGATCCAAACCTGCTGGTCACCGTGTGCCTTCGAGAGGAACTGCAATAAGCAGGTGTGGCAGCAGGGGGCAGCAGCGTCGCGGAGCAACATATCATAAACAAGAGGGAGACGCCGAGGAAGAGGGGACGAAGAAGAAGGCGACCATGTTGATTTAAAAGGAAGAAGAAACACAATAGAGGCGATTTATTTCAAGAAAAATTCAGCAAATTCATAAAGAAGTTGTCGATCCATCGCATACTGATTATCGCTTGTAAAATAACGAAGAAATTAAGGTACGTTTGCGGATACTTTAAAGCGTCAGCTGTCTGTTAAAAACACTCATGATGTTGTGTGCAGATTAGCACAAAGCTAACGTTAGCCGCTGGACTTATTTGTGCTAAACTAGCCTTAAGGCTAACTATACCTTCTAGTTCGTTGTAGCGTTGACGACACAACTTCAACGAACGTAACGTTGGCCACGATTGAGGAATTTAAACTTTAAATGTGTATTGATATATTTCCTAAAGCAGGAGCGTGTTAAAAAATATGTTACGAGTGCTGCTGTTTAGCGATTAGTTGTAGCTGTTCTAGCTAACTCGGTTAGCCTAGCGCAGTTAATGTTTCCCCCTTGACACGCAGTTGTAACGTCATGTTTGCGCTACTGTTTTATAAATAAAACTCACTTAATTCTATCTTGATTTAACTTTAAATATTGCCGATTGTTTTGTAGAATTGATTATTATTATTATTTTTTTTTTTTTTAAACGCCATTTAAATCACGTTGGCTGGAAACTGATAAATCTGAGCGGGTCGACGTTTTGTAAGTCAGAAACTCGACGTGAAGTTGTTTTGATGAAACGTCAGCAGCTTAAACTAGCTGCCATTTGTTTAGGTCACAGTTTAATCGGGTCAGTTTAACCTGCGAGTTCACCTGTGGATCTTAAAACCATTATGTAGCAACGCTAAAGCCTTTCGATGCTCTCAAGTCGGTCATTAAGCGTCAGAATAACTCAAAATGTGTGTTTACTTGCAGTAAAAGTAGCAGAATGTTGACTATTGGTAATAAATTAATGGAGACAATAATAAAAAAGTTTTAAAATGAGACTGAAAAAGAAAGTGAGATTTAAACTAAATTTAAACGCTTATTAAAACTGAAATCAGTGATCTGTCTGACCTGCAAATCTAAGTTTTAGCATCAATATTTACATCTCAAAACGTGGATTTGATGTCTGTTTTAAACACAGAATTATACATAATACAGAACTTTGATTTATTGTTAAGATCTATGTAAAAATAGTACTCCGACTTTCAGTGAAATTTAGTTTTGGAAATGTTTTAAATATGTGTTTTAAAATCGAATAAAATATGATTAATTCTATTTTTATTTTTATATAAAAGCACCTTCTTTTTACTGACATTTCTAAGATAAAAACTTACTTTCAGAGCACAGAATCAAATTAACCACGTAAATATTATGTTAATTAAAACATTTATTGAGAAAATGAACAGGATCTATGTGAGAAACACAAACTTTGTACATTCTTATCAAATGAAATGAAAACGAGGAAGTTTACAGCCTTCTTTAACATCTTATTTAGCTCCCGTGTTCTTCCACTTACTGTGTAAAACAAAGAAAACAGCCGTGTTCATCTTTTCAGTAGTACATTCACCCCTTAAAACACGGTACACAAGTAATTGTGTCATGGTGCGATAGGCGGATCCCCGGATCCACAGAACGGATCAGAACCATTAATTCTGCCCTCACAGCTGCGTTGTTGCTGCCCGAACATCAGATGGGCAGAAAGAAAAATCTTAAGTTAATAGTAAGAATAATAAGATGGTCAAGTCCAGTTTTCAGTATGTGGACTAATATAGGCTGCGTATGAGCAGAGGAGCTTATATCAGAATCCTTTTGTGTTGTCATCATAATCCTGAAGCTCTACGACAACAAGTGTCACATCTTTTTCTCGGCCTTTTCCTGCAGAGTTGAACAGATATTTTCTCACTTTTTCTTAGCTGTAGCTTCCATTTCACAGTTGTTGTTGTCTCGGTCTAATCTTCTGCGTAATCTCACAAATACGATGTGTGCTGGATCAAATGATGCGTGTAAAAGTGATAGTTATGATTTAATCATCATATCTGATCTGTATGGAATCGAATTGTTATGTGAATATAGCCTTAAAGGTGATGTATTAGGGTTCAACCATCAGTGCTCCAGCAGGGCGTTGGTGAAGGGTTAGTTTCTGTGTGTCTGTTGGCTGAGGACACGCCTGTGTTTACCTGCGTTAGCTGCCATCAATACCTGGACACCTGCTGTGTGATTTAATGCAGAAACTCAGACATGATGAAGCTGTTGCTCCAGTCAGACCAGAAACCCTCCAGCTGTACATACAGATACAGATAGTTCCTCTGTTGATCCCAGAGGGAAACAGGTTAGCATGTAGCTGTAAGCTAGCAGCAGATGCTAGCAAACAATGCTTTCTCATCACCAGTAATGGGCCAAGCCGGATATGTACCAGGGTTGTGTTTTTGGGGAGTTTTACACCCAAATACATGCTCCCAGGAACAGAAAGAAGGGATTTTTACTGAATATGTCATCTTTAATATCAGATATTGAAACAATTTTGGGGCTTCGGACTGTTAGCCTGATTTAAAAACTAGCTTAATTCAACTATTTTACGACATTTCATACAATAAACGAATGATTAAGACGCCAAACGGCTTGCTAAATTATAAAAAATGATTGATAAGTTGGATTTAAATCTTGTGCTTGGGTTTATTTCAGGAAAATATTTGAAAACCTGGTAGTTATGATCAGAACTGAAGTGGAATAAAAGATTTATGAGAAAAAAACGGAAAAAATATTAATATGTTTTTAGGTCGTTTTAAAGGGGACAAAAATGTCCCTTTTTTTTTAAATCAGACATGGCAAAAAAATTAAAAATCTCTAAAAATCAATGTTGTTGCTAATCATTAACATATCCCAGACCATAATTATCCCAGCTCAATAATTCCACTTTGCATTCCATATTTTGAAAATACTGGCACCTAAAGGCTTAAAATTTGGGCTAAAAAGGTTCAAATTGGCATCTAAAGGGTTAATTTTTTTAAAATAATTGAAAACCTGGTAGTTATGATCAGAACTGAAGTGGAATAAAAGATTTATGGAAAAAAAACCAAAAAATATTAATAGTAAGTAAGTAAGTAATTTATTTGTACAGCGTCTTTCGCAGACCAGGGTCACAAAGCGCTTTACAGGTACAGTAGAAACACAGAGTTAAGAAGTACATAAAAGTATAAGTTTAAAAAGGCCAAAGCAACTCAGTCACAATCATAGCAGCCCAAGACAATTAAGAAAATTAAGACAATTAAGAAAATTAAGAAAAAACCTGAACAAATAAAAAGGTCTTAAGTTGCCTTTTGAAGGCGTCAACAGACTCCATCGAGCGCAGAGAGAGCGGAAGATCGTTCCAAAGCCTGGGAGCAACAGCCTGGAAGGATCGGTCTCCTCTGGTCCGGAAACGCGTGCGTGGCACCATCAGAAGATTCTGATCCACAGACCTCAGAACCCTAGCTTGGGGTGTAAGGCTGGATCAGATCTCTGATGTAGGGTGGAGCCTGACCATGCAACGCTCGGAAAGTTAAAACCAAAATTTTAAAATTTATCCTAGAGGAAACTGGTAGCCAATGAAGAGCTTTAAGAACAGGAGTTATGTGAGTCCTCCTATTAGAGCGGGTCAGAATAATGATGTTTTTAGGTCGTTTTAAAAGGGGACAAAAATGTCCCTTTTCTGAAATTAAGGAGTTTTTTTTTGTTTGTTTTTTTTACAGAAATTGGCGTTTACATCATATAAACCAGTATTTAAAGGGTTACATTTTTTTAAATAAGCTTAATTCAACTATTTTCTGACATTTCATACAATAAACGAATGATTAAGACACCAAACAGCTTGTGAAATTCTAAGAAATGATTGATGAGTTGGATTTATATCCTGTGCTTGGGTTTCTTTCAGGTGGCAGGTCTGCGTTGTCGACCTGGATTTAGTTTTTGGGAGGCGGCGGGTTGGACAGGACCACGCTCTCACAGTTCAGACGGAGCTGAAAGCCTGCGGCGGCGCAAAGGAAACGCACACTGAAGACTCCACAGGGGCGGGAAGCTCTTTGGCTTTGGACTAAGTTCGCCCTTGCAGGATCTTTTATTTTTTTCCACACATGGAGCGACTTTTCCCCACGCAGTGGAAATAAAAACACATTTACAGACTACATGATTTTTCGGGGGAGAACTTGTACAAAGTTGGACTTCCTTTTCTGAAGAACAGGGATACTGAGCAGCTCTTATGAACTCCAAGTGGAAACAAGACATTGCTGAATTTAGAAACTGAAGTATTGAACTGAGATTATATTGAAGCTATTTCCCCAAGTGCAGATTGCCTTAGTTGTTCTATTTCAGGACTGGAACCGCTTTGATACTTGTTCACGTATAATTTTCTATATTGTGGATGAGTATATTCATGCATATGAATGCATATTTCTCTTCATTTTGAAGAGCTGTTGTGTAAAAAGGTGTCTTTGTTGTTGTGCGTCAGTCACTCTGTTGTTTAAGGGGACCGAACTGCACGTACGTGTTTGTGTATATGTAAATACTACAAACCCTCCTCTGTTTAAAGGTTTTTGGGAGGTTTAAGATAGAGAATCTTTTTTTTTTTTTTTTTTTTTTTTTTTTTTTTTTTACTTTCAAAGAGAATTTTTAAAGACAAAAACCTAAGAGGCAAAAAATCTTAATACTTGGAAGAGATAATAAAAAAAGAGAATAAAAAATATTAAAAATGGCCACCGCCAGAACAGAAAACGTGGGGCCGGTCGTCATGGGACTGAACAAGCAGAACGGGCAGCTCAGAGGACAAAGCAAAGCCGCCGCGGTGCCGCCGGCACCCACAACGCCAGGCAAGAGTTTGGGGGGTCCCCAGAAAGCAGGCGGCGCCCCTCAGGAGGGCGGAGGCATCAAGTTCGGAGATGACTGGAAAAGGAGCCTACAGCTGCCCCCCAGAGACAACAGGGTCAAAACCTCAGTGAGTCCCGCTTTAACCCCACAGCATCAGGGTCTGTACCCGTTTGTCTTCTGCCTCTGACCGTCTGTCCTCTGCAGGATGTCACGGCCACCAAGGGCAACGAGTTTGAAGATTACTGCCTCAAAAGGGAACTCCTGATGGGCATCTTTGAGATGGGCTGGGAGAAACCGTCACCCATCCAGGTATGCTCGCTTTTAAATCCTCCTCCTCTTTCCTTTTACTTTGAAGTAACAGATGAAACAAAAACCACAGAAGGAATGTTCAGAAATCTAAATCTACAGAATCCTCCAAGAGGAGGAATTTCTGATCATTTTCCTCCACTCGGTCACCATATTTGATCCAGTCTGTCCAGGTTGTGTTTGTTACTTTAGTCTCTTCAAGTCTCGTGTTCTTTGGATCCAAAACTCACCTTTTAGGCACCTTAACCCTAATCCCTGATAGGGGACATTTTTCTCCACTTGGGGTGTACTTTTTCCTCTAATTTCACACTGGAAATAGTGATACTCATCATATTTGGTCCAGTTGTGCATTTTTGACTATTTTTTTACACATCAATGCGTAGAAGAAAAAAAAAAAAAACTCCCTAATTTCTGAAAAGGGACATTTTTGTCCCCTTTTAAAACGACCTAAAAACATCATTTTTTTCCCACTTTTTTTTTTTCCATAAATCTTTTATTCCACTCCTGTGCTGATCATAACTAACAAGTTTTCAATTATTTAATTTTTTTTTTAACCCTTTAGATGCCAATTTGAATTTTTTGCCCAAATTTTAAGCCTTTAGGTGCCAGTATTTTCAAAATATGGAATGCAAAGTGGAATTAGTGAGTAGGGATAATTATGGTTTGAGATATGTCAACGATTTGCAACAACATTGATTTTTTTAGGGATTTTTAAAAAAAAAAAAAAAAAAATTTTTTGCTATGCCTGATTTAATAAAAAAAAACCTTGATTTCTGAAAAGTGACATTTTTGTCCCCTTTTAAAACGACCTAATAACATTGTATATTAATATTTTTCTCCTTTTTTTTTTTTTTTTTTTTTTTTTCCATAAATCTTTTATTCCACTTCAGTTCTGATCATAACCACCAAGTTTTCAATTATTTTAAAAAAATTAACCCTTTAGATGCCAATTTGAACCTTTTAGACCAAATTTTAAGCCTTTAGGTGCCACTATTTTCATAATATGGAATGCAAAGTGGAATTATTGAGTGGGGATAATTATGGTCTGGGATATGTCAATGATTAGCAACAACATTGATTTTTAGGGATTTTCAATAATAGAATATTTCACTTTGCACTGCATACATTGAAAATACAGCAGTTTTTGTGTGTGTTTTTTAACAGAAATTGGCGTTTACCTCATATACACTGATATTTAAAGGGTTAATTTTTTTGAAAATAATTTAAAACTTGGTGGTTATGATCAGAACTGAAGTGGAATAAAAGATTTAGAAAAAAAAGTGGAGAAAAATTTTGATGTTTTTAGGTCGTTTTAAAAGGGGACAAAAATGTCCCCTTTCAGAAATTAAGGTTGTGTTTTTTTTTGTGTTGTGTTTTTAAATCAGGAATGAGGGTTAATACTATATAATATAATAAAACTTGACACGTGATGTCGTACCTGAGGAAGAAAGGCCTCTATTGGCCCTGTTCAGCCATGGTCATATTAGTACGTTTTTATCTTAAAGGCCTGTTGTTTTTTTTTTTTTTCATTAAATTGGATCATTTTGTGGGCTGATGGGGGAACAGAAGGCAGCAGAGAGCTGGGAGTTTTCTCTCAGGCTGAACTCAGAAGGTGACTCTGTGGTCTCTCCTCAGGAGGAAAGCATCCCCATCGCGCTGTCTGGGCGAGACATTCTGGCTCGAGCCAAGAACGGAACGGGGAAGAGCGGCGCCTACCTGATCCCCCTGCTGGAAAGGATAGACCTGAAGAAGGACCACATACAGGGTGAGGCGCTGTTTTTAACCTCCTCTGACCTCGTGTTTTCTCCCTTTTTGTTTCTCAAAGCTTCTGGTTCTGCTTTGCAGCCATCGTGATGGTGCCCACACGTGAGCTGGCGCTGCAGGTGAGCCAGATCTGCATCCAGATCAGCAAACACCTGGGAGGAGTCAAGGTCATGGCCACCACGGGAGGCACCAACCTGCGAGACGACATCATGCGCCTGGATGAGACCGGTAAACGTCCACGCCGGCGTCCTTTTAGACGGTCCCAGATACTCCCTCAGATCTCCAGAGGAGAGCTCTCTCCTGGACGTCTGTGGCGTCGTAATTTCGCCACATTTCTGAGCGGTGACGTATATTTTTAGCTAGAAAATAATCAGAGTGAACAAAAAGAAAGTCGCCAGATCAGAATCAGAATCGCTTTTTATTGCCAGGTATGTGGACACACACGAGGAATTTGACTCCGGTTACACCTCACTCTCTTTAGTGCAACAATTACAAAAAAATAGACAAAAAATAGACATAGAACAAGATTAAATCAGAAGTGCAAATTGGTGCATGGTGCAAGGATGAAACACTGAAGTCCGGTTTTAGCTATCAATATTTAGATCAACGTCCACGTTTGCTTTTATTTTGTAAAAGTCTGTTGCTCACAGGCTTTTATTTTGTAAAAGTCTGTTGCTGTCTGCTGTGGAACAGGAAAAGAAAGTAATCGGCGGATCCACCAAACATGGAGAAGGGTACGGAACTTTTACTCGGCCATTTTCATTTTAAAGTTCTTCCAGACGGCGGAGTCGACAGAACCAAAGTCATCTGTAAACACAGCCAAGTTGAATTGTCTTCTCAGCGTAGTAGTTCCAGTCTAAAATATCATTTAAAGGCAAAACAGACAACTGATAGCAGCAAGTCATTCAAGGAAACGGACAGTGGAGCGAGGCTTCTACATAAAAACGACAGAAAGATGCTGATGTTAAAAGTGTGTTTGCACAACAAATGTTATGGCACTTTCATTCATATGGCAGCACATTTTAAAATAAAACTAAATGCTAAAAGCTATACACTACTTTTGGATTCATTTTTGGATTTTGCGTACAAATGCGATTAATCGTGATTAATCAGGGAAATCATGTGATTAATTAGATTAAACATTTTAATCGTTGCCCAGCCCTAGTTTTAAATGTTTGGAAGCTAAGGTGCAGAAGGGACAGAAGTAAGATGTTAGGAAGCAGAGAAGGAATAAAGATGGCTACCCGCCTGAGTCTAAAGTGGGCGGGGCCAAGATCTCCTATGATGTACCGACAGCCAGCGGAGGGAATGATTTATGATCAACAAGCTTTTCTGGAGTCCAGTTGTTGTCTCTCACACTCTGATTCTGTTCTCAGTGCACGTGGTGATCGCCACACCTGGTCGGATCCTGGACTTGATAAAGAAGGGCGTGGCCAAGGTGGACCGAGTCCAGATGATGGTGATGGACGAGGTAAATTAAAAAAAGGTTTTTTATATAAACGAGTCGTTTCCTGTTGGGTGAAGCCGGCTGACGGCGCTCTGCTGTCATCCTCAGGCGGACAAGCTGCTGTCTCAGGACTTCGTGGTGCTCATCGAGGACATCATCAGCTTCCTGGCCAAGAACCGGCAGATCCTGCTGTACTCTGCGACCTTCCCCATCAGCGTTCAGAAGTTCATGGTGAGAGTCTCACATCCACAGTTTCTACATGTTATCCCCGCAGGACTGTAAATGTGTTGACTCCACCTGTCCAACAGGCCAAGCACCTGCAGAAACCCTACGAGATCAACCTGATGGAGGAGCTGACTCTGAAGGGCATTACTCAGTACTACGCCTATGTCACCGAGAGGCAGAAAGTCCACTGCCTCAACACGCTGTTCTCCAGGGTAAGAGAGCAACTCCAGATACATTTCTGAATATGTTTCACATATCACAGGTGTTTAGATGTTGAAAATCTACTCTGCAGCTTAAATCTGATCATAGTTCAGATGTTTTACGGTTCACTTCTTCCTCTTTTAGCAGTTTGTTTAATTCTTCTCCTGGAGAAGGTCGTTAACTAAAGTGGTGAAATTGAGGGCGATGCTAGCCTAGAAATCTAGACGCCCCTAGCGGCCGCAAATGGAATTTGCTCTGGGGCCAGTCTAGTCACTTGTGGTCGTTTTGCAACGTTCCAAATCAATAGTTGATCGAGCCAATCAAATCGTGAGGAGCGGGGTCGGAGGCCGGGCTACCTAGTGACGACAGAGGTGCGACGTTTCAGTGTGTAGTTCCAGAGAGAGGTTAAAAAAAAAAAACTCTCTTTAGATTTATAGGGAAACGAAGTAAACTTACATCTGAGAGCAATCCCCAGTCAATTGCGAGCATGATGTACCAAAGACAGCGGGCCGATCTTCGTCTCAGAGCTGACAAAACTCTCCGGTAAGGCATTTGAACGGTCAAATTCCGTTAACGGGACGAGAGTAGTCAAAACGGCAAACCGGAAGTGCATTGCTCACTGCGGCTAGCTTTAGCAGCGCCGAATTCGTGGGAACAAAATTGTAAATAGCCGGTATTTTGTCAGATTTTCAACACCTTGGGGATCTAAACGACTACTTTCTCGCCTGAAAATGTTTCAAATGTTGCTAAAGTTTACAGAGTTTAGAGCTTAAGAGAAATCAGCTTTTCAGGCCATAGACTACTGACCACAATGTACATTCCGTCGCGTTGACTACGTAACACTTCTTCATCGCTCTGATTGGTTGTTGCGCCATCCTATTGCGTGGCGTTAAACTTGACAGACAGCCGTATATCCCGCCCACACTGCTATCCAGCGTTACTAGACCCCTGTACAGCTATTTGCTGTACGGGCCTGGCTTGCTAGGCTAGGGCGATGCCAGTTATTTTGACCATTTTCTTTCTTCCTTTAAAGTAATGAAACGGTTCCGCCTATTAATTAATGTATTAATAATCCTTCATTATAACCTTTCACGTGAGAAAACGCCCCTTTTAGCCTTTTAAACTATCACTGACTGACTTTTTGCTGCCACCTAGTGGACATTTGCTGAACCTGCAGCCTCTGTTTCAGGCAGGATGAATATCGGCTGGTGTGCCTGAAAATAAGTCACCTTTGACCTCAGATTTACACAAACACGACGTTTTAAAGCTCAACGCTGAGCGGGACACGCGTATTACACGTACAAGTATACTATCGAACACACTGTGTTGTGTACGTACATGCACGTCCTCAACGACGCGGGGCATGATGGGAGGCCCAGGAGCATCATGGGGGTTGACTCTACTGCACATACTCTATGGGCCGCATAACGCGGAAGTCAGAATCTTTTTTGGCGTATGCGCCAGGCGAGCAACTGCATTGAAATCAACGGTGGCCATTTTGCAGTCCGTTATCCAGTTAATATAATACATCCATGGTCGTTCCACTCTGTTAGCTTCCTTCTGTTCTCTGCTAGCTTCCTTCTGTTCTCTGCTAGCTTCCTTCCGCTCTCTGCTAGCTTCCTTCCGTTCTCCGCTAGCGTCCTTCCGTTTTCTGCTAGCTTCCTTCTGTTCTCTGCTAGCTTCCTTCTGTTCTCTGCTAGCTTCCTTCTGTTCTCTGCTAGCTTCCTTCTGTTCTCTGCTAGCTTCCTTCTGTTCTCTGCTAGCTTCCTTCTGTTCTCTGCTAGCTTCCTTCTGTTCTCTGCTAGCTTCCTTCTGTTCTCTGCTAGCTTCCTTCTGTTCTCTGCTAGCTTCCTTCTGTTCTCTCCTAGCTTCCTTCTGTTCTCTGCTAGCTTCCTTCTCAGCTAACAAGCCGACTGATTTCCATTTAAATGCTAACGTGAAATGTTCCGCTCAGTGGACTCGACATGTGAAGCGGCTGCTTTCTGTAGCATTGACATTGTGCTGTTGAAACATCGATGTAAAAAGGAATAAGGTCAGAACATGTGATCGATCCTGCTTCTCTCTGTCTCTGCATCGCAGCTTCAGATCAACCAGTCGATCATCTTCTGTAACTCCACTCAGAGGGTGGAGCTCTTGGCCAAAAAGATCACTCAGCTGGGCTACTCCTGCTTCTACATCCACGCTAAGATGATGCAGGTGAGGTCCGAGCTGGAGCTGGTTTCATGTAGATCAGACTGAACATGAACCGAAGCTCTGACTCCTTTCTGTGTTCATGTGTTATCTGGTTTCTTTGCAGGAATACAGAAACCGCGTGTTTCACGACTTCAGAAACGGGCTGTGCAGGAACCTGGTCTGCACCGGTGAGTTTTCCCCTCAAACAAACTCACTCTGGAGTTATTTACCCTTTGAACTCTTTACTTTGAACTCTTTACCCAAACTGACCCGATGAGTTGCCTGTACGTGCACGGCGGTCCTCGGCCACTTTATTTCATCGATGCTGCAGCTCTGACGTGATCCTCTGTGATCCAACAGATCTCTTCACCAGAGGAATCGACATCCAGGCTGTGAACGTGGTCATCAACTTCGACTTCCCCAAGAACGCTGAGACGTACCTCCATCGTATTGGACGATCAGGTTTGTCGGGAGACTTTAGACTTTTCCCTGCAAACAACACGTGTTTTAGCTTTAAATTAGCTTTAAATGAGGCCTGTCGTTGGTTAAAACCACTTTTATTTCAGTCTTTACAAACGTTTTCTTTTTCAAATCAACAAAAAAAATCAGAAGTTAAATCAAATAACTGAATAAATAATCGACTGAAGGCCGAGCCTTCTGTCTCTGAAGGCCGAGCCTTCTGTCTCTGAAGGCCGAGCCTTCGGTCTCTGAAGGCCGAGTCTTCGGTCTCTGAAGGCCGAGTCTTCGGTCTCTGAAGGCCGAGTCTTCGCGTTCTGAAGGCCGAGTCTTCGCGCTCTGAAGGCCGAGTCTTCGGTCTCTGAAGGCCGAGTCTTCGGTCTCTGAAGGCCGAGTCTTCGGTCTCTGAAGGCCGAGTCTTCGGTCTCTGAAGGCCGAGTCTTCGGTCTCTGAAGGCCGAGTCTTCGGGCTCTGAAGGCCGAGTCTTGGCGCTCTGAAGGCCGAGTCTTCGGGCTCTGAAGGCCGAGTCTTCGGGCTCTGAAGCTGTTTGAAACGCCTGAATTTAGTCTTTGTTCTGTTTTATTTCCATTTGCCCCCGTATGACCCAAACTCCCCGGTCCTCAGGGAGGTTCGGTCACCTCGGCTTGGCCATAAATCTCATCACCTCAGAGGACCGCTTCAACCTGAAGGCCATCGAGGACCAGCTGGTGACCGACATCAAGCCTATCCCCAGCAGCATCGATAAGAGCCTCTACGTGGCCGAGTTCCACTCCGGCGCCGACTGCGAGGCGGAGGAGGCGGAGGGCAAAGCGGGACGCCAGCGGGACAGCGCCTAAACCAGGTGAATGTTCCGGAAGCCTCAGTCTGCATGAACGCAGCGTCAGAGAGCCGAGTGAAGCTGACACCACGGGAAACATTCAAGCAAACAGATCGGTTAGAGCTCCGTTTGTGCTGCTTTGCTTTCTGAGATATTAAAGATTATTTTTTAGGTCATCCAAAGGTCACCATCCCCCCATCTTGCTCCAAAAAAACTAGAGTAGTCTACTTTTTTAGTGCTCCGTTTGTGCCGTTAAAACTGGCGCTTGTGCTGCTTTAATCTCTGAGTTACGTTTTACTTTCAGGTGATCACATGACCTCACTATATTGATCAGGGGGCTGCAGCCTGTAGTTATTGGCTGTGTTCGAAACCGCATACTTCTCCTTCTTCTTCTACTACTACTCATACTAACTTTTTGAGTTAGTATGCGAGTTTGAGTAAGCGAGAACTTCCCGGATGCATACTAGATTCGCCGAAATGTTGGGTATGCATCATGAGGTTACTACTCATACTCAAACTACCCAAGATGCAACGTAACGTGACGTCGCCGATCGTCATTTCCTGTCAAAACGGCAGTTTCAAGCTAGCTACAACGAGAGTAGGTTCACTTCCTGTTTTCAAAATAAAAGCACCAATTGTATCGTAATGGCTTTCCCTATGATAAAAGGCAACGGGTATTTTATTTTGTGAAAATAACCGGAAGTGCGTTGCTCACTACGGCTAGCTTTAGTAGCGCCGAATTCGTGGGAACAAAATTGTAAATGGTCGGTATTTGGTCAGGTTTTCAACACGTTGGGGATCTAAACGACTACTTTCTCACCTGAAAATGTTGCTAAAGTTTACAGAGTTTAGAGCTTAAGAGAAATCAGCTTCAGGCCGGCTGATTTCGGCTCGGGCAGGAGCGAAATGCATTGTGGGTAAACACTCTGCATACTGTCTGATCGATGAGTATGCGGTTTCGAACACAGCCTAGGTGTTTTGTTCCACTAAGTTCTTTTCGCCACTTCAATCAGTGGGAAGTTGTCGGATATGTTGCTAACGCAGGAAAGAACAGAAGGTAATTTTTTTTTTTTTTCTGCAAATATCAGTGACATTAGCCTGATAATGAAGTTGTATGTATTTTACGGAGTCAGTATTTTTTGATTTATTTTATTGATGGTTGGCAAGGAAACTGGTGCATTACCGAACGACTTAACTGGTGACAAGAAAGTGCCGGAACACAACCGACTCAGAACCAAAACGGTGATTACAGTCAGCACCAGGGGACATTAATCGTCTCCTAATCAGGTGAAGTCATGTGATCGCCTGAAAGTAAAACACAACACTGACCAGTAAGCAGCACAAAAGAATTAAAGTAAAACTAGATTTAGTTCACAGATTTGGAAAAATCTCAAAAAGGAGAAGTTATCAGATAATATTTTGTTATCCAAAATTAACACATATAACCCTTGAGTGACCCTTGATTTCCTTGCAAACCATCAATAAACTAAATAAAAAAATACTGCCGACAGCCGCGCCTGTTACGGTGTTTGCTGCTCGGTCTGCACGGTCTGCACAGCAGGCAGTGATACGAAGGGAGAGAAAATTTGTGAGGTCTGACTTTTTCCTGGAGAACGGTTTTGTGATGCAAATGTATTACTCTGTTGAACGCATATTGTTTTGAGAAGCAAAACGCTTTATCTTTTAGCAGGGGATAAGAAAATGTTCATAAATGATGTTGCTGATATGGGATGTTATACAGCTTCATGTCAAAAGAGGCGAACTATCCCTTTAACTCAGAGATTAAAGCAGCACTAACGGAGCTCTAACCGACCTGTCTGCTTGAGTTTTCCACCTGGGTGGGGCGTCGGCTTCACTCGGCAGCGTCAGAGCCGCCCTCCTAACCCGGGTTTCTCTTCCAGAACATTTCGACACGCCGGGCTTTTGCAGAGATGCCAGCGCTTCGGGCAGTTCTTCACCTTCATCCTTCGTTTCTGAGCCCGTCGACCGGATGGAACGGCTCGTTTTTAGTTTCCAGCTTCTCGTTGTTTTTCCAAACTGAGCGTCTCAAACTGTTTGTTTTGCACCAAACGCCACCCGGACCCGGACCCGGGCTTGGGCTTGGGCTTGGGCTTGGGCTCCTCGCCTCTTCGGTCGCCGGCCGCAGCTTCTGGCCCGTTTCTGCTGGTCGAGGCGCGCTTCCACCGGCCTCGGTCATGTCCACCCACACTGCTGTCGACACTTAAGTGCCTTACCGACACCGCCCCCTCCATCCTGCTGTTCTTCTGTCGCGCAGCAGCAGAAAACGAGCACAAACCACACGAATCCGCGTTCTTTTAAACCTCCATTATGCAAGTGAAGGCGACAGAAACGCGCTCCCAGCTGCGTCCTGAGAACCAACGAGGACGTTTGGTTTCCATGTGAGCGTTGCAATAACAAAGGGCAGCTTTCCTTAGATAGTGCGTGACTGTTTGCCCCCCACCCCACCCCCCCAGTCTGAATTAGTCCTGAGGAAAAGAGGGCGGAGCCTGCACAGGTTCCTGCGAGTTCTCCTCGCTGAAGGTTATCTTGTTCTACATCAAATTAAGAAATAAAAAAATGTGCTATTGAGCTGGTGAATCCTGTAAATCTGCGCAGCCGGTCAATGGAAGTCCGGGTTTCGTACCTGTAGCGCGGAGAGATGATGGAACTTTACGTCCGGCGGTTGGTGCAAAACAACCATTTGAGTCGGTTTCCTTTACCTCCACATCCAGATGTTTCAGTTCTTGAGGAGAAAACTTTTTTTTGTTATTATTTTTTTTATTTTTTTTGTTTTTAAGCCCGGACGTGACGAAGCTGAAGTTGGTGAATGTATTTTTGTTTGTTTGTTTTGTTTGTTTGTTTGTTTTGTTTGTGTTGACTCTGCAGCCCAGTGTTAGAACGCCTGCGGGCTCAGGTTGGAGCCGAGAATCGAACCCTCGCGGGTGTGGGGTCTGTGCTCGTGTGGAAGAGGAGGAGACGCCGTTTTCTCTCTTAGGACATAAAAGCACATCAGAGAGTGTGTCTGAAAAAGTTGGGAACAGATTTAGCTCCAAGATTTCAGACCTTCAGAGGTTGGAAAATGTTCCTGCTCACAACTCAAAGTTCCCACACTGTCTGTGAACCTTAAGTCACGACTGTTACGTCTACCTGGGCTGTCTGCCCTCTGATTGGCCCGTTGCTGTCAAATGAGACTCCTTCAGGGCGACCCGCAGCGTCGGAGCTTTGGGTTTTCTCCTCGGTGGCGCCTCAGCCCGTCGTCCACGCGCACAGACCCGGCCCACGCGCACAGACCCGGCCGCCGCCGCTCCGACCCGAGCCCGCCGCGTTGCTGCTGCTTTCGGGACCATTTTTTTTGTTTCTGAACTCTGGACGTGAAACTAGCCTGAAATTAGGCTGAAACTAGCCTGAAATTGGGCTGCAACTAGGCTGCAACTAAAGTTTCACGGTGGGGGGGCGGTTCCTCTCTGCAGCAGCGACTTTCTGTTTCTTTGTTTTTCTGATTCTGAACCGTGTTTTGTGAGGGGCGGACTCTGTTTTTGACGGCAGAATTGTAGCATCTCTGAACAGGCAGCTGTGACTTTTTGTCCTCCCCTTACAGAGCATCAATCACGTTGAAAAAAAAAAAAAAAGGTCATTTCTGCTTTTTTTTTTTTTAAGGTTTATTTTTGTTGCTTAAAGCAGTTTTGGTCGGGGCTGGGAGGCTTCGGCACTGGGTAACTTAGCAGACGTGTTTCATAAGAAGCATCTTCAATAGTCTTCTCTCTGGGACTTAAATGATAAAGAAGAGATTTTGATTTATAGTCGTTTTTACGCCAAAAAAAGGAAGAAGGAAAAAAAAAAAGCTGTTGCCGCCATGATTTAAGTGCCAGAGAGCGTGAAGTCGTACAGACGCACTGTGACCTCCTCGTGTTTGCGGCGCCTCCATCCCGGCGCCGGACGAGGGGTTTTCGAGTCACTTTCGGGCAACGGAAAAAGTCGTAAACGATTCGCCGTTTACAGTCGTTTACAAGAGAGAAAAAAAAAAGAAAATACTTTGCTTCACGGACGCAGGAGGAAGGTTTTATTTTTCCCTTTTTTGTTCATGGAAATAGTTTCAGGATTTACTTTGAAGCAAAACCAAAAAAGAGGAATGTGGCAGAGGTGTGCGTCTGCAGCTGGGAGCGGGACCCCCGCCCGCCGCCTCCGAGCACGGCGGCGCCGGCGAGCGGCTCCTTCAGACCAGCTGAGTGTTTACATCGTCAGGGAGGTGATTTTTTTTATTTTTTTTTATTTTTTATTTTTTTTATTTTTTTATTTTCTGTTTGTCGACGGCGTTCCTGAAGAAATTTCCCATTTTTCTCCCGTGTTTTGTGTTCCGATCGCGTCCCTGACGGTCGTTTCATCATCTTCTCTGTGATTGGTTCAAAAGTCAAGACGATTAAATTTGAGTTGGACGAAGAAAAGATGTTTTTCAGAGCTTCGGCCCAGAATTAGTAAAAACTTTCAGATCTAACTGAACAGAATGAATCCAGGAGGCGTCACAGAGGAGCTGATGATGAATGTAGGTGTGAATGTTGACTGTGTGTGTGCATGTGTGCGTGCATGTGTGTGCGTGCACTCTGACGTGGAGTGCTGGGGGGTGGGCGGGGCATTGGAAACGGGTGGGGTTGGGGTACAGACGGGTGGAGCAGAAGTACAGAACACCCTGACATGAGGCAGAATTAACAGCTTTATTTCTTCACCAGCTGAACCGGAGCTGAAATTTAACGTGAACTTTCGCGGCCGGTGAGCCGTCACGTTTTTTTCGCTGAGTCGTAGAAAAACTGCTGTCACCATTCCTAATTGGCTCTAAATTGGCTGAGGGTAAAGTTGTCACAGTTTCTAAAACATGGATCAAACGCAGGAATCCTGCTTTCATGAGTTTATCAGTTTTCTTTGGGCCTTTTTTTACCCCCAGAATGGGTTTTCAGCTCCACGTGATTTCCTTCACTTTGTACCAGAAACCCTGATCAGGAAGTCAGACCCCCAAAGATTTTTGATTGGATGAGCTACAAACCTGTCATTCCAGTAACTTTGTGTTGTTCCAGCGATTCTTGTTGACAACTCTGCCCTCTACTGTTGTAACTTGGAAATACATGCAGGGGCTTTAAAATTCAATAAATTGACCTAAACTTTACTTTGTTGTCGGCTTTTTATTTCACGGTCTGAGAATGTTACGTTTATTCCATCTTCTTCACATCATAATGTTTATTTTTTTTGTTCATTCTTTGATAGTTGAGTCAGATTTGTTACCTTGACGTTTGATTCCTTCCTTTTGTCTGGACAGAGCAAATGAGCTGAACACATTCTTCAACAGGTTCAGTTCAGGAACAAGCTCACCATCCTCCCATCCTGTTCCCAGCCAAAGAGACATCCCACCCTCCTCTGACCCACAGCTTTCCTGTAACATCTCCACCTCCACCTGAGTCATGGATTCTTCTGCTTCCACTAGTTTGTCTTCAACCAAATCAGGAGATGCTGCTGTCCCCTTTGCCTCCCCCTCCCACTTTTCTGTTTCTAGAAGTCAGGTGAAGAGGCAGTTGGAGAGACTGAACCGGAACAAGGCTGCAGGTCCAGATGGTGTCAGCCCCCGAGTCCTGAAGGCCTGTGCAGAGCAGCTCTGTGGGATTCTGCAACACCTTTTCAACCTTAGCTTGACCCAAGAGAAGGTACCACTGTTGTGGAAGACATCCTGTCTGGTTCCGGTACCAAAGAAAACTCATCCTTCAGACATCAATGACTACAGACCTGTTGCCCTGACATCCTACATCATGAAGGTCCTGGAGAGACTCCTGTTGACCCACCTGTGTAAGCAAACCAGCACATATCAGGACCCCCTGCAGTTTGCTTATCGCCATGGAGTTGGAGTTGAAGACGCTATCATACACCTGCTTCAACAAACCCACTGTCATCTGGACAAAGCAGGCAGCACTGTGAGGATCATGTTCTTTGATTTCTCCAGTGCATTTAACACAATCCAGCCTGATCTGCTTCGTCTGAAACTCCAGTAGACTCAGGTGGAGGCCTCAACAATCACCTGGATTAATGACTACCTGACAAACAGACCACAGTTTGTCAGACTGAAGAATTGTGTGTCTAACCAGGTGATCAGCAGCACAGGAGCACCACAGGGGACTGTACTCTCACCATTCCTTTTCACTCTGTACACTTCAGACTTCCAGTACAAGTCAGACTCCTGTCATCTACAGAAATATTCAGATGACTCTGCAGTTGTCGGGTGTATCAGAGATGGACAAGAAGCTGAGTACAGAGAGCTGGTGGACCGCTTTGTGGCATGGTGTGGGAACAATCATCTCATCTTGAATGTTAACAAAACAAAGGAGATGATTGTAGATTTCAGGAGAAACAGGGTCAGATCAAACCCTGTTTCCATCATGGGAGAAGAAGTGGAGGTGGTTGAGGAATATAAATACCTTGGTGTTCATGTGGACAACAGACTGGACTGGAGACACAACAGTGAAGCCATCTACAAGAAAGGACAGAGCAGACTACTTCTTGAGGAAGCTAAGGTCCTTCAAGGTTTGCAACAAGATGTTGCAGATCTTCTACAAGTCTGTTGTTGAGAGTGTCATTTCCTCTTGCGTCATCTGTTGGGGCAGCAGCATCAGAACCAGGGACCTAAAAAGACTCAACAACCTGATAAGGAAGGCTGGTTCTGTTCTGGGGACGACTGTGGAACCTCTGGAGACAATAATGCAAAGAAGGATTTTGCATAAAATCAAGAGAATTATGGACAACCCTAAACATCCTCTCCATGAGACTGTTATCGGAAAACAGAGTCTCTTCAGTCAAAGGCTTCTTCAGTTTGGATGCAAAACGGACCGCTACAGGAAATCTTTCCTGCCCACAGCCATCAGCATCTATAATAACTCTTTGATTTAATAGAGCTACATCAACATTTAATTTCCCTCTGGGATAAATAAAGTATTTTTGAATTTGAATTGAATTGAATTTAACATGCTTTCAGTTGTATCAGGGAGTGTTGAGTTTATCATCAGTGTTGCTGCTGACGATTCGCAGGGAAGGAGCTGACGACTTCTTTGCATTTTATCCCATTTATTTCACCGAACCATAAAACATGGCCATCTGCCAGTTGAGCCGAACGTACACTTAGACACACACGACAAACGCACATTTAAAAATGTCCAACTACGGTAAGTCCATAGTGCCAAACATACAATGTCATATTGATACACATTAATCATTGTGTGCGCTCTTGCGCCCTCTAGTGTTACAACAAAAACACAGCAACATCATTCATCCTGAGGACATATAGTACATTTCTCATATATTTTAACAGGGAGGTATTTTAGTTCTCATTCAGTGTGTCCCTGTGATGGACTGATGACCCATCCATTTATCGGGGTCCCCAGGTTTCCAGGCCAGCCCACAGATATTTTCCTTTAACCCCAAAATCATGTTTAAAACTAAATTTTATGACCTCTTGGTTTGATCTTAGTGGATAAAATCAAAAATTCCTGATTATAGTTTGAAGTTTGTGTTGAATTTTCACAGTTTCATGTCTAATCCAATCATCGTTAAGGCCATCAGGCTGCAGTGAACTTCATCCAGTATATTTATTCATATTTATTGTTTAGGGCTGGGTGAGTTAACTCATTAATTATTTAACGCCGATAAATATTTTATCGCGCATTAACGCAGGTTTTATTTTTTTATATATATATTTTTTTATTTAAATTTTTTTTTTTTTTTTGGTGCTTTTGTTTAATGGATAGGAAACTTCAGAGAGACAGGAAGCAGGGGGTAGAGAGAGGGAACAACACGCAGCACCCCTGTTTTATTATTGTAAAAGTCTGCTGCTCACAGGCTTTTATTTTGTAAAAGTATGTTGCTCACAGGCTTTTATTTTGTAAAAGTCTGCTGCTGTCTGCTGTGGAACCGGAAAAGAAAGTAATCGGCGGATCCACCAAACATGGAGAAGGGTACGGAACTTTTACTCGGCCATTTTCATTTTAAAGTTCTTCCAGACGGCGGAGTCGACAGAACCAAAGTCTTCTGTAAAAACTGCCAAGTTGAATTGTCTTCTCACCGTAGTAGTTCCAGTCTAAAATATCACTTAAAGGCAAAACAGACAACTGATAGCAGCAAGTCATTCAAGGAAACAGACAGTGGAGCGAGGCTTCTACATAAAAACTACAGAAAGATGCTGATGTTAAAAGTGTGTTTGCATAACAAATGTTATGGCACTATCATTCATATGGCAGCACATTTAAAATAAAACTAAATGCTAAAAGCTATACAATACTTTTGGATTCATTTTTGGATTCTGCGTACAAATGCGATTAATCGTGATTAATCAGGGAAATCATGTGATTAATTAGATTAAAATTGCCCAGCCCTAATATTGTTTTTAGTTATTTTCTTCCTCTGTCTTTATGTGAAATGCATCACTCGATGTGCTCGAAGCACTTTTCCTGACGCGAAGACGATAAAAGTTTTCAGATTCTAAAGAAAAGCAAACGGAAAATAAAAACTAGTGAATCGGTTGCTGATTTTAAAATTTATTAATTTTTATTTATGTGCAGTAATTGTGCTGCGAAAGTCTGGTCTCAAAGTCATGGATGTATTGCTAAATGAGGACAAAATGATTATTTGTGGTAGTTTTTGTAATTTTTGCAGATATTTAGCATCGTTTACATTTCTCTGGTTGTTTTTATCCGTCTCAATTGATGCTTTTTGGTAATCTTTTTAGCCTTTCTGGTTATTTGTGGTCATTTTTTAAATTCTGTTTTGTATTAAATCGCAGTTAATGGGTCATTTCACCTAATTTACTGTTGATTTTGTTTATTTTTCCTGTAGTTTCGTAATTTATGGTCATTTTGTTTGTTTTTTTACCTTCGTGCTTGTTATAGTTTACTGCCATTTTTGTCTCTAACGGCTCGTTTTGTCTCATTCTTGTGTTGCCTTGATTTTCTTCTACATTTAACACATTTCTGCGTTAACGTGGGACTCCTCCTGCGGACCCTCCGGCTGCCGTTCGACCTTGAAGGTGTATCTTCGTTACGGTTTGTCAAACCCGCCCAAAAAACTGCAACCAACCGACAGAGAACATCTCTTCCAATCAGAAACCTGCAAATCATACGCCCCTCCCCTTTGCAGCAGACATTCCTTTGACCAGCCAATAGCACTCGAGTATTTGTATTACATCAGAATATCAAGGCGACGCCCCTTTTACAGTATCATATGACCGACAGGTAGATGTACCAATCATTTTCAGGATGAGGGCCTCTCAACCAATAGGAGGAGCCTGAGCCTGTCGACGCGGGTTTTAGCGTCTGTCGCGTCTTGTTCTGTGGTGGTTCTGGATTCTACTTCCGGCTGCCTCGTCCTCTGGAAACTACAACGTGAGTAGCAATTCTGCAGCTCTGTGTTATATATAACTGTGTTTCTGAGGCCGCTACGGCCTCGTAGCTTCTGTATTTTATTTAATTATCAGCAGCTAGTTGTTGTTTTGAAGCGACTCCGTGGGAGCAAGGTTAAAGCGACAATCCACCGATTCTGGTCTTCACTCATTGGTTCTGGTTCCGGGTCTGTTGCGTTGAAAACAGCTGATTAAGTTGATCTCATTTGCTCATTTCAAACGCTGTGTTTTTATTCTGAAATTGTGCCACAACAGATTTGCATGATTCTCAGTTAAAACGAGCACCGAACTGGTTTATTTTGGCCTAATTTTTCAGCTGCTGTCTCTTTAAAGGACCCCCACCCTAAAAGCCCTCTGTCTTCTCATTGGCTAGTTTCTGGACGCCTGTCAAGGGGCAGCCAGTTGCAGAAAGCTGCACTAGAGAAGTTTGTGAACCCTAATACTGGCTGTGTTCGACACCGCATACTACATACTACATACTCATTCAATCAGACAGTATGCAGAGCGTTTTGGAGAATCTAGTATTCATCCGGGAACTTAAAAAAAGTTAAAGTTAGTAGGAGTAGTGGGAGTAGTAGGAGAAGTAGGCGGTTTCGAACACAGCCACTATGTGAATCTGACTCGTTTTTCACCTACGTTGGCTTTTGTTATCCACGTTCCCGACTGAAACCGCCCTGGAGCGCCCGGTAGCTGAGATACCGCAGTCCAAGACTTTGGTTTCCAGCCCTGCTCCGCTTTGCTGTTGATATTTTTGTGACCTTATTATGGTGTGTTTGTGGCCTCTTGTGACTTTGGCAGCACATACCTGGGTCCAAAGTGTTCCTCCTGTGGATAAACCCGGCTTTTCCACCATATAAATGTCCAAAATTGTCCAAATCTCCACATTTCTCCCGCTGGGCTGGATGCCTTCGTCTGAGATGCTTAAATAAATTAGTGCTGCTACAAAGAATTCAATTCAATTCATTTTTATTTATATAGCGCCAAATACAACAAATGTCATCTCAGGGCACTTGGATAGTAAGTCCAATTCAAGCCAATTGGAATTCAATTAATTAATAATAATCATAATTCATAAAATAATCCAATTCGTTCATATAGAGCCAATTCAAAAACAATTTCCTAGCTAAGAAAACCAACAGATTGCACTGAAAACTTTTTGTTTTTTGGTCCAATCTCCCGGCCTGAGCGTGCCTGAGGCGACTGTGGAGAGAAACGACTCCCTTTTAACAGGAAGAAACCTCTGGCAGAACCAGACTCAGGAAGGGTGGCCATCCGCCTCGACCAGCTGGGGTTTGAGAAGACAGAAAGGGGGGGGGGGCTGCCGCGGCGGCGGCACTGTAACACCATTCAAAGGATATCTGTTGGAACAGGGAAACACGAGTTAATGACCACAATAATATCACATATACATAAAGAGAGTAAAGTGAGGAAAGGTGTGACAGATGAGGCCCCCCAGCAGTCTAGGCCTATAGCAGCTTAACTATGGGATGTTTCAGGATCACCTGAGCCATCCCTAACTATAAGCTTTATCAAAAAGGAAAGTTTTAAGCCTGGTCTTAAAAGTGGAAAGGGTGTCTGCTTCCCGGACATTTACTGGCAGCTTATTCCACAATAGAGGGGCCTGATAACTGAAGGCTCTGCCTCCCATTCTACTTTTAGAAACTCTGGGAACCTCAAGTAAACCTGCAGTTTGGGAACGAAGTGCTCTGTTAGGAAAATATCTTACAATGAGATCTTTAAGATATGATGGAGCTCGGTCATTAAGAGCTTTATATGTAAGGAGAAGAATCTTAAATTCTAAAGAAACGACCTCCAGCATCTTTTCTCTTGACCTTGATGGGATTTTAACCCAGGACCTTCTCTTTTTTTTACTCCCTTCTCTTCTTTCCTGTCGCTCAGCATGGGCAGTGTTTTGGCTGCCAGTTCCCCCAACCCGCCGCCGCCATCCCCCGGCAGTGCTGCGGCCCCCGGGCTGACGGTCCCGCCGGGCTTTGGGATGCCTCCAGTCTCCCCGGTTATACCCCCGACTGGGGCACCCTCGGCACAGCAGCCGGAGGCGGAACCCCATCTACCCAACCCCGGCACGTTTGATGAGTGCCATCGTAAATGCAAAGGTAAAAATCCCTGCGTTTTCACACACCAGTTTCTGGACTGAACCTAAAGTTTAACGACGTTTTCGTCTTGTCTCCTCAGAGGTTTTTCCGATGCAGATGGAAGGTGTCAGACTAGTTGTTAACAAAGGCCTTAGCAACCACTTTCAGGTCAGTTCAACTGTGGCTGCTCGCTTAGTTCCCTCAAACATCCACTCACGCAGATTCAGGAGGTCCTTTGTTCCCACAGCCAGAAGGCTTTTTAACAGTGACTGCTGAGTTCTTCTCAAATTTATTTATTTTATTTAGTCATTTATTATTATTAATTAGTAGTAGTATTTTTAACTAGAATTGGTATTATTATTGTTGTTGTTATTATACAATCATTGTAAATATTTAATTTTTTGAGCTACTTGACAAATTTGAATTTCCCCCATTAGGGGTTGAATAAAGTATTTTTCTATTATATTCATGAAGCCTCAAACACTTTATTTGAAGACTTTATTTGGAGATAAAGTATATCTGCAAAAGCAGAGTAAATGGAAATATGAAAAGTTAATAAAGAAGCAACTGCAGATGATTTACAAGGAATAGATATTTAAAATAAAGTGTAAATAGATCAGTTTTAGGTTGAATAATCGGGTTTGAAGGAGCCTTCAGCTCATTTTGCCTTTCAATCTCGCATGTTTTAAAACACTTTCCAATCTTTTTTTCACTTCTACAGAACAATATGAACACATAGTTCATATAGTTTAAAGCAGGAAACCTTCCGTTGGGTGTTTTCAGATCCTATTCAGAGTTTAAAGGCGGTTTTTTGATGGTTAATCCTTGCAGGTCAATCACTCCGTGCTGCTGAGCACCACTGCAGACTCCACCTACAGGTTCGGTGCTACGTACGTTGGATCAAAGCAGACCGGTCCCGCCGAGGTACGCAGCCATAAAAGTCTCGCCTGTAAAGCCTCTCCTGTTCTGTTTTTAAAGCCTCACATGACGCTGTGCTCCAGTTTTTTCCAGTCATGGTGGGAGACATGGACAACAGCGGCAGCCTTAACGCGCAGATCATCCATCAGATCTCCAGCCGGATACGATCCAAAGTGGCCTTCCAGGTGAGGACATGACACCTCCGACCAGGAAGGGTATGACAGGAAGGACGAGTAAGATACCGTTTTTATTAAAGAGATGATAACTGGAGGCTTTTTCATGCGTCAGATGCAGATAAATTATTCTGACTGGAGTTAAACATCCAGATTAGGTCACCTGAAATAGTGAGTAACTGTATGAGATTTAACAGGAAGGAGTAAAACTGAGTGTAGCGGCCTCCTGGCTGCCTCAGCTGGAGTCGCTTTGACGGGAGCATCCAGTTAAGTTCTGACGCGCGTTCTTATTTCTCAGTGCTCGAATTTATATTCTTTCGGGTCTCTTTACGTTACAGATCTTCTTGTTTTCTTCTCAAACTAAGCAAATAACTAAGTATACGAAATTAACACTGTTCAGCATGGTTACACGACACCTACACGGTCAAAAAACTGTTTCCCTTCCTACACCCGCCATCAGAAATCCAAATCCTTACTGAGCCACCTGTGCTCCGGTTAGATAGGCGAGAGTAGGGAGGAGCAACCAATCAGAGCCCACTATAGCCCAAGCACCAGTGCCGCTCCCAAATGCATAGTACATTTACTAGATATTGCTAAATTAATAATTATCAATAAGCTAAATCTAAATAACTAAATATCACCATAAAGTGAGGAAAATAGAAAATATAGAAAATGGCTCCAACACTGAGGCCATCTGTTTCTAACACGGAGCAGCTTATCTGACCTAACGCTATTAATGGTAACGTAATTAAAGCTAACGTGTTAAAGCTAACGTAATTAAAGCTAACGTTTTAATGCTAACGTAATTAAAGCTAATGCTATTAAAGCTAACGTGTTAAAGCTAACGTAATTAAAGCTAACGTGTTAATGCTAACGTAATTAAAGCTAACGTGTTAATGCTAACGCTATTAAATCAAACATGTTAAAGCTAACGCTATTAAAACGTACGCTATTAAAGCTAACACTATTAATGTTAATGTGTTAAAGCTAACGTGTTTAAAGCTAACGTGTTAAAGCTAACGCTATTAAAGCTAACATAATTAAAGCTAACGCTGTTAAAGCTAACGCTATTAAAGTTAACGTGGACCGACCCGAGAAAAGTTTTTTCTCTCGTTTGCTGAACTTTGCAGCGACTGATTTCTGAATATTTTAACACGATTTTTCCCTGAATAAGGACGACTGGACTAGAGCTGAACGATATACCGTTATCGTATCAATATCTAGATATGAACATTCAAGATATTAATATCGCAAATTCAACGATATATATTTTCCCCGCATGTGCAGCTCAGGCAGTCGCAAACATCATTTTAACGCTTGCACTTATGTACAGCTGAACTCAGCCAATGACAAACATCCGACAAACATCGTTTAGATCCCCAACATGTTGAAAACCTGACAAAATACCGGCTATTTACAATTTTGTTCCCACGAATTCGGCGCTACTAAAGCTAGCCGCAGTGTGCAACGCACTTCCGGTTATTTTCACAAAATAAAATACCCGTTGCCTTTTATCATAGGGAAAGCCATTACCATACAATTGGTGCTTTTGTTTTGAAAACAGGAAGTGAACCTACCCTCGTTGTAGCTAGCTTGAAACTGCCGTTGTGACAGGAAATGACGATCGGCGACGTCACGTTACGTTGCATCTTGGGTAGTTTGAGTATGAGTAGTGACCTCATGATGCATACTCAACATTTCGGAGAATCTAGTATGCATTTGGGGAACGTAAAAAAAGTTGGACGCTGGACAAACGTTACAAAATACCATCCCGAACATATTTTAATCAAGTGGCCATTCCAAAAATCTACAACGAATGTAAAATGAAAGTTGAATCCGAGCTCCGTGAAATTGAACGTTTTGCCACAACCTGAGGTTGAGCCGGACGACTGAACCTTACATCAGTTTAACATTTTATAACAACAAACTTCCAACTCAAGACCCGATGATTGCAGACGTCCTTCTTTTGTATTATGTTTTTTATTTTTCAGAAAAATGCTTAATTTTCACTGAACGCTGAGTCATATCGTATCGATATCGAGATATCGGGCATGAATATCGAGATATGAAATTTAGTCCATATCGTTCAGCCCTAGACTGGACTTCTCATTGGTTGTTGTAGATGTTTCTGCTCTGATCTGAAAGGCTTCTTTAGTCTGTGGAGTTGGTTTTATCAGCTGAGAAGCAGCATCTTCCCCCTGAATAGCATGGGTGGGCAGTTAGCTCATCTGGGGGGGCAGAAAACAATACCTGAAAACCACTACTACAACTTCAAGCATAATAATAATAATAATAATAATAATTCAATTCGGTAATGAAAATATACATATCTATAATAATAATATATAAATATAAATAATATATAAATCATGACTGTCAATTTTGTTAAAGCAATGCTATGTAACTTCTCAAAAAGCCCATTATGGAGCTCCCCCTACAGGCCCGGAGGTAATATACGGTTACAACACTGTCGTAAATACTAGCGGCTAAACCTAGCGAAATCAGTTGAAAATAGTTTTCCTCAGTTATAACAAACTAGCGAGTCACTTTCCGAACACAGTGAAACATCAAGCAAGTACAACACAGCAAAAAGCATGGCAGCAAATAAGCTACTTACTAATCCAGCAGAAAGGTGGCTAGCTCTGAATCGAACTTGTATCCAAATTGTTTCTTTCAGCTCTCGCCAACGAGTAAAAGCTGTTCCGAGAGCAACTCTAGTCCGGTCTCTTGCTTTGTCGGCCTCTCTCTTTCTCTTCCTTGCTTCATCAGTCAACGTCTTCTTCTGTTTCTTCGGTGCCTCTGCCATGATGATCGTACTGACAATGTTGCGCTAGCTTAGCCTTATACCTGGGAGCGTGAGAGGGGTCTATTTGTTTTTGCGGTAGGTGTGCCAGAAAGCAAGTCGAAGTACTTCCGCTCAGCTCCCGGGCTGCTACCGGGCCGGTCCAGCAAAGTTACATAGCGCAGTTTTTCCAACTCAGACCCCCGAAGGGCATAGGAGACAGGCCAATCGTAATATTAAAACTCATTCTAGCCGCACAATTTTTTTCAAACTGTTATTTTAAGGTAGAAATGTTACATAGTATTGCTTTAACAGTGTGGAATTTTTTTATGAAGTTTTTTTTTTTTTTTTTTTTTTTTTTGTAAAGAAATGTAGAACTTGTATGATGCATGCAAACGCACCAATACAACGCTTACATTAGCTTTTGTTTAACATGCTCCACATTCTCCATTGAGGGTTTAAATTCAAGTAGATACTTGGGGCAAGACATCCAGCCAACTCCAGCTTTTTTATTACCTTCATTAAGTCTACATTTCAGATCATTATATACAACAAAAACATCCGAAAATGTGAAAATCGCCTTTTTTTTTTTTTCAGCAGCAAGGGGTTAAGTTTACGGAGGGGGGGAACACGATAACAAAAAAATAAATGAAGCTATAAACTTTGCAGATATATGCTTTTTGAAAATCACCACCTGCATTTATTCTATCAATACAAGACACAAACAGAGATAATAAATTGTGGCCTTTTGTCTGGCCAGTTTTCTTTTGATGGACAGGGCATTTCTCAGGGGGGCAGTGCCCCCCCCCCCTGCCCCTGAGGCTTAAAAATGACAACTGAAAGGTGTCTGCGCCGCCTTTTCCTTCACCTGTTGTGCTAAGCGTGTGTTCAGTTTGCTGTTTTCTCTCTTTTTTTAGCTTCCCGAATGTTAACCGAGTCTCAATCTGTGCCGTTCTCAGACTCAGCAAAACAAGTTTGTGAACTGGCAGGGAGATGCTGAGTTCAGGGGAGAAGATTTCACTGCGACCGTAACGCTTGGAAACCCAGACGTCCTCGTCGGCTCCGGTAGGTGAAGCTGCGCCACCGGCAGGACGAGCCTTTTACTCCCCCGTTATTTCTTTATGAGATTTGCAGATCATTGCATTCTGCTTTTATCTGTATTTTACAAAGCGTCCCGTCTTTTGTGGAACTGGGGTTGTGTTTTGTTCTTCTGACCATTAACCAGAGGTGGGGAGAGCAGCCAAAAATTGTATTCAAGTAAAAGTACTGTTACTTTAGAATAATATGACTCAAGTAAAAGTAAAAAGTAGTCATCCAAATAATTACTTGAGTAAGAGTAAAAAAATGCTTGGTGAAAAAACTACTCGAGTACTGAGTAACTGTTGAGTAACGTCTGATTTATTTGTTAACACAAGCATTCAATAAGACAGACTATAATACTAAATAATCATCTTTAGGCAAATTAGAGTTCATCCAATTCATAAAATAAATTAAAATGAATTAATTAATTACAAAATAGCTTAAATTAAAAATAATCCAGGTAAATTCAAGAACTTCAATAAAAAATAAAAGAGACTTAGGAAATGTTTAAAACATATGTAACCCATATGTAACCTAAAAAACAAACATTCATCTATCCATGGGAAAAAAAAAAAACGAGTTTAGGAAACTTACCGCTACATGTTTCCTCAAGTTAGATGTTGAGTTTCTGCTGAAATGTGCGTTTGTTTTGGTTGACACAGAAGACACATAATGTAGCTGCTGTTTCTCACTCTTTGTAAGGTAAACATGCTTTCAGTATGAGGCCTCGTCTGGGTCTTCATTTCCCACCGTTGATTCTGACATTTTTCATCTGTTTCTTTGTTTGTTTGCTACGACTGTAAACTTTAAAGCTAACCCGTCCCGCCGCTGAGTCCGGTCACGTGACCAGACTGCACGGCTACGTCTGATTGGACAAACGCAGTCAGGTGGTAGAGCCTTTGGAGGAAGCCTCTCTCTCTGTCAGAATAAAACATTAAAATGAGGCGTACGCGGGGGGATAAAAATAATGAGGCGTAGAATACCAAAGAGGTAAGAAGAGAAGTAACCAGCTCATTGTAGCCTAATGTAGCGGAGTAAGAGGACAGTTTCTGCTGCACAAATCTACTCAAGTAAAAGTAAAAAGTATAGAGATTTAAAACTACTCCTAGAAGTACAATGTTTTCAAAAACTTACTCAAGTAAATGTAACTCGTTACTACCACCTCTGCCATTAAGAGCATTAAAAACCAGTAAAATACTCTTAAAATCAGATTAAATAAGGGATCAGTCGCACTCTTTAGGTCTTAAATATGGGACTTAGAATTTAAGCCGGAATCAGATATAACTGTGAGGTTCTTTAGATGGTGACTTCAGTTCCTCTCCGTGGGCCCAATGCAGTTTGAAAGGTTATCCATCGGGCCGCTGTTGCCAGGAGACACAGAAATATAAAGCTGTGTGTCGTCTGCATAACTGAGAACGTTTACCGAGGGGCCGCGTGTAAAGACTCGAGCCTCATTGGACGCCACGAGTCGGTTTATATCTTCGAGTTTGTCACATGACTGAGTCGTTTCTTTGCCACGTCAAACGATTCATTCAAAGAATAAAACCTCAACGAAGCTTTTGGCAGAATTTGTTGGTCAGATTTGAACATCCAGGAACTAAAGTCGCCCTCTTTGTGTGTTTCCTCGCCGCCGCCTGTCAGCCATCGTCGTCACACACTTCCTGCAGTCCATCACGCCGGCTCTGGCTCTGGGAGGGGAGCTGGTTTACCACCACAGGCCCGGAGAGGAGGGCGCGGTCATGTCTTTGGTGGGCAGGTACACAGGTGAGTCGCACTTTTCTAACCGGCTTTTTTATCTGAAACAAACTTGTGTCTGAGTAACGTGGCGCCGCTCCCTGCAGGAAGTAACTACATCGCCACGTTGACCGCTGGCTCAGCGGGAGCTCATGCATCGTACTACCACAAAGCCAACGACCAGGTAACCGTCACCCGTCGAGTTTATGCACTCAGACCTGAAGCTCTCATTCCGACCCTCAGATCCGATGTTTTTAATTCAAAAGTCTCTGTTCCTCTGCAGCTGCAGGTCGGTGTGGAGTTTGAGGCGAGCGCCCGCATGCAAGACACCAGCGTGTCATTTGGCTACCATCTAGATGTTCCCAAAGCTAATCTACAGTTTAAAGGTATGATGTCATTTAGGTAAAAAAAAAAGGTCATTCGCAGTTTTTTTTTAGCAGTGAAAAACTTTAAAAGACATTTTAAAATGCTTAAATGGTGCCGTAAGACCAACTTTGTTCCCATTTAAGGTGAAATATTGAGTAAAAATCTCTTCTTTCTGTTCCTAAGAGCAGATATCAGGTTGTCTGAAGTCACTTCTTAAGCTCACGAGAGCGGTACACGGCGTTCAGTGTAGCAGCGAGAGTGAGGAGAGGACCGGTGTTGTGTTGGAAACACACCTTATCCACACAGCTACAGGTTGAAGAGTAACAGAACGGAACCGTTCAGCTAGAAAGCTTCAGCTAACAAAGTAATGTGGGAACAATAATGTTCATCTTTCAGAAAGGAACAGCAATAGCTCCATAGAAGCTGGTGTACGTCACCTTCAATAGCTAAGCTGTTAGCGTTAGCTGCTGCTAAAGGAACAGCAATAACTCCTTAGAAGCTGGTGTACGTCACCTTCATTAGCTAAGCTGTTAGTGTTAGCTGCTGCTAAAGGAACAGCAAAAATTCCTTAGAAGCTGGTGTACGTCACCAGAGAGTCTCTATTATGAGGAAAGGGAAAGCTGGCGGCTTTTTCCGGGTGGTACTGCACTCTAGGGGGCGCCAACGAAGCAGTGCAGAGCACGCCGAACTCTATGGTGATACTATGAAATCCACCTTAGATGCAGCCATTGCTTTGGAATTAATTTTTACATTTTTCATTTTAATTTTCTTAAAGGCAGGATGAATTATCTTTTCAAACGGCACTTGGTTTGATTTTTTTTAGACTCACTAGATTTGTTTAAAATACACATTTATTGTCAGTATTGCATCCAGAGTGACGTCACGCATGTGGCATCACTTTACGGCATGGTCAGTCCTAGCGCTGAGCTAGCAGAGAGGTGTTAGCTCAAATAGTTACAGATTTCAGCACAGCCCTTTTACATACTCTCTGACTAGCCTCTGGTTTAGTTTTGGTTGTTGTGAGCAGCACCAGGTTAGCACTCTGGCACAGTGGACAAGTGCTGTAAAGCAGCCGGTCGTAATCAGCCGTGCGTTCTTCAGATTCCGTTAGCTAGATGCTAGCAGAGACTGACTCGCAAATGCCAGACCTGTAAGAAAACAGAAAGATATAACTCCCAGGTTATTGTACTTTCGATATAAATCCACATCCCTCTGTCTGAAATCACAGTAATATTTTCAGGTTTCAGCCGTTAGCGGGGACATTTTTTGAGTTATTAGCGCCAGCCCTATGGCCAATGGTCATTCTGCACTCGCTCGCCAGCACCCCCAGACAAAATCAACTGAACTGCAGCCAAATTTTTTATAATGGGGCGAATAGGAAGTGGAACGGCTGTCTGTAAAGCCTGATTCATACTCGGCGCAAACGCGCAACTGTTCTGGCTCGAGAACCATTAATGACGTCATCGAAAGCGCCAGCCCCTTCACAGTTCCTTCAGCTCATAAGCGCAGTTTGCGCCGAGAATGCGTCACATTTGCAGTTCTCTCCAGACCAGCGAGCGTCACTGTTGAGGAAACAAGCTGAAAAGCATACGAAGAAAGCATACACAATGCCACCTGTGGTGTCACGTCAGCAGAGGCTGGCACATCTGATGCGGAATGAATTTACTCTGGGTGTAGAACTGTATATGTATCTCAGAGCTAAGCGGCTGCGGCAAAAACAGAAGAGATGGTGGATTGTTCGTCCTTTGCAACAAGACGAACTTTGTCAAACGTTGTCCCAGTGTAACTTCATAGACGTGTCGTACAGATGTTTGTAGAGGCGCATCCTCTCGGTCACCGCGGTCTCTGCAGTGTTCATTTTTTCTTTTTCTTGGTCAGCTGTTTCCGGTTGAGCGCGCGCGAAGTCAGAAAAAAAGTTGTGTGCGCGCCCTTGCGCCGCGCGAGGATTTTCTAGCTTGCGAAGGGGGGCGTGGCGGAATTTTGGGACACGTGACCGTTTGCGCCATTTGCGACCAGCTAGTATGAGCGAGGTTGCGCCGAGTATGAATCAGCCTTAAAAGGGCTGTGACGTCACCTTCATTAGCTAAGCTGTTAGCGTTAGCTGCTGCTAAAGGAACAGCAATAACTCCTTAGAAGCTGGTGTACGTCACCTTCATTAGCTAAGCTGTTTGCGTTAGCTGCTGCTAAAGGAACAGCAATAACTCCTTAGAAGCTGGTGTACATCATCTTCATTAGCTAAGCCGTTAGCATTAGCTGCTGCTAAGGGATCAGCAATAACTCCTTAGAAGCTGGTATACGTCATCTTCATTAGCTAAGCTGTTAGCATTAGCTGCTGCTAAAGGAACAGCAATAACTCCTTAGAAGCTGGTGTACGTCACCTTCATTAGCTAAGCTGTTAGCATTAGCTGGTGCTAAAGGAACAGCAATAACTCCTTAGAAGCTGGTGTACGTCACCTTCATTAGCTAAGCTGTTTGCGTTAGCTGCTGCTAAAGGAACAGCAATAACTCCTTAGAAGCTGGTGTACATCATCTTCATTAGCTAAGCTGTTAGCATTAGCTGCTGCTAAAGGAACAGCAATAACTCCTTAGAAGCTGGTGTACGTCACCTTCATTAGCTAAGCTGTTAGCATTAGCTGCTGCTAAAGGAACAGCAATAACTCCTTAGAAGCTGGTGTACATCATCTTCATTAGCTAAGCTGTTAGCATTAGCTGCTGCTAAAGGAACAGCAATAACTCCTTAGAAGCTGGTGTACGTCACCTTCATTAGCTAAGCTGTTAGCATTAGCTGGTGCTAAAGGAACAGCAATAACTCCTTAGAAGCTGGTGTACGTCACCTTCATTAGCTAAGCTGTTAGCATGAGCTGCTGCTAAAGGAGAAAATAAATCAGTAAATAAGGAGTTATTTCTCATGAGGAGTTATTTCTCAGATGCTTCCATTTCCCTGCTCTGAAGTTCAGGCTCTGAGAGTTGGAACTGATCCCTCTTTGTGGCTCAGCTTCTTCAGTCCAGCGTTGAACTGGACCAAGTTGTTAAAACTGTGGGATGAAAAGTGGCTGCTGCACATCCACAGTCTTTAGCTAACTCTGCTGGAACATTAGCCTCAGATAGAGTTTATCCACTGGGCTCTGATATCCTCTGAGGCTGCTGCTGGATGGAAGATGCATGCTCCTCAGAGGAGCTGACAGCAGAACATTTCCACCAGAAGCTGGCTTCATCCGTCCAGCAGGGTGGATGTGAGTGGGCGGGGCTTAGCAGAGGAGGCGGAGTCAACTTAAGGAGTGAAGTACTTTAGAAATGAAAATCAGAACGGCTCGTTTCAAACAAAGGGGAACTAAATAAATACCAGGGTTGTGTTTGTGGTGACCTCAGACGCCCTAATATCTGCTCCCAGGAGAAGGAAGAAGGATTCTAACTGAATATTTAACCTTTAAAGTTCACCAACGAGCATTAAAGGAAAACGTCGGAAAATTTCAATTTTCCTATTTTCCCTGACACCTGTCCCCCAAAATCGATTTCTCACACTGTTTTACATTATTCAACCCATAACCTTGCGCTCCCAGATTTTTTCACTTCTGGCCATGGGCGCAGCCATGTTCAGCCACATCCGGGCATATTTTACGTCAGAAATGCAATTCTACTTGTGCAGCGGAAATAAAATTCTACTTGTGTGGCGGGAGTGTGCTCTAACAAAGTGTAGAGTGTAACTTGGAAATACACAATGATTGAATACTACCTGTATATAGTAGAATTAGAAATAATTTTTATTTCAACATGTATGTTCACATATATCTGTAGTGATAGTCTACAACTGCCTCGTCGGTGTGAAGGAAACCCTTGTAGGTCCCGTCCTGCGACTCATATTTATCCCTGATCGCCCACACCGCACAGGAGGGAATCACTCTTCGGAAGCGCTTCCCAAGTCTCCCATGGAGAAAGTAGGTCACCTGCCGGTAGGCCTGGAAACGGTACACAAGGCTGGGTATGGGGTCCGGAAACGCCTCACGGCTCGTGGATACAACCGGTGAGTCGTTAGCATTTGGCGGCGGTGTCGCGGCTGCTGCGACAGCCACTTGTCCGTCCTTATTTTTAGCCTTATCCGACCATCTCGGCTGATGGCTATAAGCTAACATAACTTGGATCGAGAGGCTGATCATGATCTGACTCGGACTCAGGCGAAACTTCGCATTCTATCTCCGGGTCCGAGTCAGACCAAGACAGTTCGTAAGTGTCTTCCATTGCTGTAGAAAAATGTTTGCATTTCTGACGTCATGTTGAGTGAACATGGCGGCGCTAAGGAGGGAGAGCCAGAGCGGTATAACTTGAATTTCAAACATTCGCGAATGTTACTCTCTCGGGCTGACAAATGTAAACAAGGTGAGAAATCGATTTTGGGGAACATGTACCAGGGAAAATAGTAAATTTGAAACTTTCCGGCGTTTTCCTTTAAAGGGATAGTTCGCCTCTTTTGACATGAAGCTGGATGACATCCCATATCAGCAACATCATTTCTGAACATGTTCTTACCCCCTGCTGCGTCCTGTGAGCCGAGTTCCAGCCTCGTTTTGGTGTTGATGAAGGTAGTCCGGCTAGTTGGCTTAGTTAGTTAGTTAGATGCAGATTTTTTTTTATTTTGTGTATTTTTATGTTATGATCCTATTGTATTATAATTTGTATTTAAGTACATTTCTGTAGACATATGTACCAGTAATGGGAAATGGGGGGGGGGGGGGGGGGGGTTGAAAATATGTTCACAATGAGTTATTCAAATACTTGTCTTGGATACGGAAAAATCCAATAAACAGAATCAAATCGAATTTATTTGTAGCACATTACATGTACAGAACAATTCAAAGTGCTTTACATAAAATAAAAGCATTGCAGCAGGGAGTGGAAGAAGCATTAAAAATGCATAAAAGAAACATTTGCATCACAAAAACAGTGATACGAAGGGAGAGAAAATAGGGTCTGACTTTTTCCTGGAGAACGATTTTGTGATGCAAATGTATTACTCTGTTGAACGCATATTGTTTTGAGAAGCAAAACGCTTTATTTTTTAAACCCCAGCCAACTAGCCGGACTACCTTCATCAACCCCAAAACGAGGCTGGAACTCTGCTCACAGGACGCAGCAGGGGGTAAGAAAATGTTCATAAATGATGTTGCTGATATGGGATGTCATACAGCTTCATGTCAAAAGAGGCGAACTATCCCTTTAACCTTGTAGCACCCAAGCATATGAATAATCATTGAAAAAAATCATTTTGGCTCTTCTTGCATCTTTTTGGGTTTGAATTTTTGGAATTGGGCTATTTTTGATCATTTTAGGCAATGTTGCATATTTGCAACTGGGCTTTCCTGATTAATTTTGTTCACAAAACCAAGTCATCCTTTGTAGATCGTTTGGCAAAAAAGGTATAGTGAAAGTTCACCAGTAACTGCTGCTACTACAATAAAATGTATATAATAGACCTTTATTGAACATTCTTAATACAAAGTGCGGAACGCAACCATCATAAACTTTCCATTCAACAACAAATCAAACAGATTTCACAGATCTTTGTTGTGGAAAAGTGAAGCACATATAAAATGCAAAAAATGTAATGTAAATAAAAATGTGCACATGAAGCTAATAAAAAAATAATCATAATAATACAATTTGGAGACCTGACCTCCCATTACCGCTCTGAAAGGTGGACAAAGCAGACCACACCAAACGAGACCAGAACGAACTAGAACAGACCACCGCAAAGCAGAGTGTAATTCACTGAGCCAAGAAAATGATTGCTGTGACAACTGTCGGCACATAAAATGTAATGTAAAAAAATATTACACATGAATGTAAATAATGTATGTAAGTTTAAAAAATCAAATAATGTAATGTAAATAAAAATATAATGTAAATAAATAGAAAGCTTGTTGCATATCTGCAACTGTGGGTGCTACAAGGTTAAGTGAGTTGTTTTCAGGCCACTTTCCTCACAGATTTTCCTCTGTGGTGTTTTTCTGCCCTCAGGCTCAGTCGACAGTAACTGGGTTGTCGGTGCGACGCTGGAGAAGAAGCTGCTCCCTCTGCCGCTGTCTCTGGTCCTCTGCTCCTTCCTCAACCACCGCAAGAACAAGTTCCAGTGCGGCTTCGGCATCACGATCGGTTAGACCCGCCCGGCGGCGTGTCGCCCCGCCCAGCGGCCCGGCGGCGTGCCGCCCGCGGACAGACGGATGTACCATGTACACCGCTGCTGTCCCACCATCATGTCCCCGCTCTCAGATCATGTTCCATCGCACAGAACGCGGTCCGACCTCCACACCATCAAACCCTGAACGACCTGCGCCCTAACGCGGGCTATGATTGGTCGGGAACTCGACCGGACACGAGCTCATCGGCAGCAGAGAGACGTCCGAGTTTTAGTTTTATTTCCATTTTTTTTTTACTGTAAAGTCTGTCTTGGCGTGCAGTGAATGAAGCTCATTCTCTTGTTTAACGGTGATTCTTTTTTCCAAAGTTTACCGGCTGTGTAGGACCGCGCTGTACCGTGTGTCGTGCTCACCGTCTCACCTGTTTTGTTGCCTTTTCGTGTTGCGTGCATATGGAACAGTATGTATGAGCTGTATATACCTCTTGGAAACTGATAAATACCATTTTTTACAAAAAAAATTGCCGTTTTTGTTGTTCCTTTCAGCTGTTTTCTAACCATTCAGACACCATCTTCACTCTCGAACTAATTGTGGTTTGTGTGAATAAATGTGAGGACAGGAGGGTGAGTTTATCATTTATAAAGCCTCTGAATCACGATGGGAATGAGTGCTTCCTGCTTCCTCCTTCATCACAATTTAGGTTCAGGGTGGATGTCTATGGGCGCCGTTTCTGTAATCTGCCATTGCAGAAAAACTAAAAAGCTGTAAAAACTGATGTTGAAGCTCATCAATGACATATCCCAGACCTAATAATTCCCCATAGAATATTTCACTTTGCACTGCATACATTGAAAATGCAGCAGTTTTTGTGTGTGTGTTTTAACAGAAATTAATCACATGATTTCCCTGATAAATCACGATTAATCACATTTGTACGCAAAATCCAAAAATGAATCCAAAAGTAGTGTATAGCCTTTAGCATTTATTTTATTTCAAATGTGCTGCCATATGAATGAAAGTGCCATAACATTTGTTGTGCAAACACACTTTTAACATCAGCATCTTTCTGTAGTTTTTATGTAGAAGCCTCGCTCCACTGTCTGTTTCCTTGAATGACTTGCTGCTATCAGTTGTGTGTTTTGCCTTTAAGTGATATTTTAGACTAGAACTACTACGCTGAGAAGACAATTCAACTTGGCTGTGTTAACAGATGACTTTGGTTCTGTCGACTCCGCCGTCTGGAAGAACTTTAACATGAAAACGGCCGAGTAAAAGTTCCGTACCCTTCTCCATGTTTGGTGGATCCGCCAATTACTTTCTTTTCCGGTTCCACAGCAGACAGCAACAGACTTTTACAAAAAAAAAAAAAGCCTGTGAGCAACAGACTTTTACAGTAATAAAATAAATAATAAAACAGGGGTGGTCCGTGGCGTAGTGGGTTGAGCAGGCGCCCCATGTACAGAGGCTATAGTCCTCGCTGCAGCTGGCCCCGGTTCGAGTCCCACATCGGACGGCCCTGTGCTGCGTGTTGTTCCCCCTCTCTCTGCCCCCTGCCTCCTGTCTTTCTGAACTTTCCTATCCATTAAAGGCACAAAAGCCCCAAAAAATATGTTTTTTTGAAAAAAGTTTAATAATTTCTCTTTTAAAAACCTGCGTTAATGTGCGATGAAATATATATCGACGTTAAATAGTTAACAACTTTTTTGTTTGTTTGTTTGTGTGTTTGTTCTCTGCTTGTCTGCTTACAGGTGCTGCTGGTGCTTCTAACCCTGGATTCCCCACAAAAGCCGTGAATTGTCTTCAGTTTTGTTTTTACAGGTGTAGCAGCTGGTTGTCTGTTTTTTCATTGTTTTTTATGTTTGACTCTTCATATTTCTGTTCTTTTTTTCCCCCTTCTTCACTCTCCCTCTCGCGCTGTCCCCCGGTCCAGTTCGGCACTATCACATGTTAAGTATTGTAAATAAAATAAATAAATAAATACATAAGGAGTTGATGGGCATCAAGGGGAGTTTTACATTCATAAAGCTTCCCTTGGCATAGCAAATGTGTTTAGCATAAACAGTATTCATATTACAATTCTGCTGCCATAATGCTGGACAGGACAAGGGTAAAAAAAAAAGAAAATAGTTAACGACTTAACGCGATAATGACGAGTTAACTCACCAAGCCCTACTAAAAAAAGTAGACCACTTTGGTTTGTTTTGGAGTAAGATGGGGGGATGGTGACCTTTGGATGACCTAAAAAATAATCTTTAATATCTCAGAAACCAAAGCAGCACAAACGGAGCTCTAACCGATCTGTTTGCTTGAATTTTTCACGTGGGTGGGGTGTCGGCTTCACTCAGCTAGTCCAGAACACTTTGAAGTGTCCAAAGGAGAAGGTTTCTCTGACTATTCCTCAACCAACCGTCACTTTTTGGTCCAGCACTGATAAAGATGTGAAGTTTAGTAGAAAATGTGCGAAAGCTGCAGATTGCAGAGATTTAAACTCGATGGAGGAGCTCAGATTTCCAGTTCTGAGACCTTAAAAGATGTTTCAGTGGTTGTAATCCCCAGTTTGACCACTAAATGTCAGTATTTGTTACTTCTGTTCATCTGATTTGTGAGCCACAAACATTTTCCTTCCTTCTTTCCTACAGCAGGTGTTGGTCCTCTCACCTGATGGCTACCCTCCCTGGTTCTGGTTCAACGATGAACAGAACTGAGACGTTTTCCGTCACATTCACCACAGTCTGGAGGTTTGCTCCGACCTTCCTGAGACGGACTGAGACTCATATTTTCATCAGCTGCACTCCTGTGAGCTCCTTCATTAAATCCAGATGTTTTAGAGCAGAACAGGCAGGAAATTTATCTTAAAGATAAATCTGAAACTATAGATCTCCCTGCACTGATGGAGCAGTGAAACTCACCTGGACGCCACCTGTCCCAAACATTATGGAGGCTGCGTAGCAGAAGGGTTTATACAGCTTTCGAACATGCATGTGGATATGATATGGTCGTATAATGTAGGAGAAAAAGGAAATCTTTTATATTTCAGTGATGCTTTTGATTAATAAAGTCATAAATGTGACCTAATGATCTTTAAAAGAAACTTTTAGCTCTTTCAGCTCTTTGTTTTAGGCTCCAGAAGACGATGCTCCCGAGTCAAAGTCAAACAGACGACACCAACGGCTGCTTCGTGTTCACATTTTTACATGAGAAGGGATTGGGCATCACTTTATATTTGTTTTATTATTTTATTTATTTATTTACTTTTTTTCGGGTAAGGCTAAAAATCTTCATTTGTTTTATTATTTTATTTATTTATTTACTTTTTTTCGGGTAAGGGTAAAAATCTTCATTTGTTTCATTATTTTATTTATTTATTTACTTTTTTTCGGGTAAGGGTAAAAATCTTCATTTGTTTCATTATTTTATTTATTTATTTACTTACTTTTTTTGTGCCTATTTTATGTTATGATCCTATTGTATTATAATTTGTATTTAAGTCCATTTCTGTAGACATATATACCAGTAATGGGAAATGGGGGGAGGGGGGCTTGGGTGAAAATATATTTACAATGAGTTATTCAAATATTTGTCTTGAATACGGAAAAATCCAATAAACACAATCAAATCAAATCAAATTTATTTGTAGCACATTTCATGTACAGAACAATTCAAAGTGCTTCACATAAAATAAAAGCATTGCAGCAGGGAGTGGAAGAAGCATTAAAATACATAAAAGAATATAAACAGAAACAAATAAAATAATTTTAATGAATTTTAAAACGAGCAACAGTCCAGATAAGTTCAAAGATATCGTGCAGATTTCATGCATAGACACATGAGAACAGAAATGTTTTTAACCTGGATTTAAAAATGTCTCCATTTGGTGAAAGTTTAGTTTAGTATTACTATTGTTTTAAATTATTATTTATTATTATAAATTAATTTATTCTTGTATTTTATTCTTTTAATTTTTTGTTTTTATTTTTCTGGACAGCACTTTGGTCAACTGAGGTTGTTGTAAAGTGCTTTATAAATAAAATTGGATTGAACTAAAGCCCTGAGGATACATCAGAAGTTGCAAAAACCACCGATTCCTGAGCAGGATGGGAAACCTCAGGCTGGAATTTACCAAAAAATAAAGAGACGAACCTTTAACAGTGGCTAAAGTTGGGAGAAAGAAGCTTATCTGTGGAGGTGATGTCGTGACCTCTTCGTTAATCTTCACTGATGATGTCACACACCAAGGCGGCAGCAGAATGAACTCAAAACAAGGAGTTTATCAGAAGTGGAAGGTCTAAGACTGGCCCAGTCCGTCTCCATGGCAACCCTGCCTGGAAGAGCAACAACAAAGAAGAATGCAAAAGTTCACGGGCTCGATGCTGAACATTCAGCTTCTGATGGGACGGAAACCCGTGGAAATGGAAGCTAAAACGTTTTCAGTCTGCAGGAGAAATAAATGAGTCGGCCTCACTGCTCCAACACTTTTTTTTCACTCCCTGCTTCCCTGTTTCGTCTCAGATTTTGTTCCATAAATAATGCGACAGTTTAATATGTTGTTGTTCAGAGTTTTAACACCTTCTGAGGATCAAATGATCGGTAATTATGTCCCGATGTGTAAAACCTTTGAATTGAAAGAGGTCGCACATTCTTTCTGTCGAAGAAAAATAATCAAACTTTATATCTGAAGTGATAAAAATTAATTGTTTTATTTATTTATTTTATTTAGTCATTAATTATTATTATTATTATTATTATTAGTTAGTAGTAGTATTTTTTATTAGAATAGGTATTATTTTTGTTGTTGTTAATCAATCATTGTAAATATTAATAATTTTTTTGAGCTACTTGACTAATTGGAATTTCCCCAATCATTAGGGGATGAATAAAGTATTTTTCTATTTCTATTTCTATAAAGGAACCCTCTGACTGCTCTGAATGAGTCTGCAGGTCGTTTCCTCTTTACATGAAACTGAGCAGAAACTTTTAGCTTATTCAGACAGAAATGCAGCTTCCTGACATGAGGATCCTCTGGTCACACAGATCAGGGAAACCGCTCCGCTGGACTCATTTCTGCTGAATTTCTGCCCAAACACAACATGAAAGCCACATTTTTACTCCCAGAAGAAGCACTGATCCTCAGAAGTTCCCAGATTCAGAACCAGACCTGGAGGAGCTGCGTTCAGCTTCTATGCTCCACATGTCTGGAACAAACTCCCAGAAAGCCTCAGATCAGCTGAAACACTCTATATATTCTATGTAGTATACATACTACATACTGCATACTGCATACTACATACTGCATACTGCATACTACATACTACATACTGCATACTGCATACTACATACAGCATACTGCATACTGCATACTGCATACTACATACAGCATACTGCATACTGCATACTGCATACTACATACAGCATACTGCATACTGCATACTGCATACTACATACTACATACTACATACAGCATACTGCATACTGCATACTGCATACAGCATACTGCATACTGCATACTGCATACTGCATACAGCATACTGCATACTGCATACTGCATACTACATACAGCATACTGCATACTGCATACTGCATACTGCATACTGCATACTACATAAAACATACTGCATACTACATACAGCATACAGCATACTGCATACTGCATACTACATACTGCATACTGCATACTGCATACTGCATACAGCATACTGCATACAGCATACTGCATACTGCATACTGCATACTGCATTCTGCATACTGCATACTGCATACAGCATACTGCATACTGCATACTGCATACTACATACAGCATACTGCATACTGCATACTGCATACCGCATACCGCATACAGCATACTGCATACTGCATACTGCATACTGCATACAGCATACTGCATACTGCATACTGCATACTGCATACTACATACTACATACAGCATACTGCATACTGCATACTGCATACTGCATACTGCATACTACATACTACATACTGCATACTGCATACTACATACTACATACAACATACTGCATACTGCATACTGCATACAACATACTGCATACTGCATACTGTATACTGCATACTACATACTACATACTGCATACTGCATACTACATACTACATACAACATACTGCATACTGCATACTGCATACAACATACTGCATACAACATACTGCATACTGCATACTGCATACTACATACTGCATATGTAGCGTGGTGCAGAGTGAAGACTGCCTCCACTACACATTTAATTTGTTGTAATGATTTTTGTTCTGCAAAGAGCAAAAGTAGGTAAACTTATTTATTCCCGTTCGCCACACACAGCTTCTTTCGCATTCACAGGTGTGTTCTCGTTCTCTAATAACATCAGCACCAACATCAAAACAAATAATTATGTATTTTACATCACTATTCAAAAACCAGTTTCATCAAGTACATTCAATATCAACTTATTTCTGAAATACACAGTCAGTCAATCACGTCTCCCAAACATTGTCATATTAACCAAATTAATCATGTATCTATTTCTTAAACCATGAACTAAACATGAGCAGCGCGAACTTTTAAGATCAACTTCTATTCCTCTCCAGCTTAACGGGCGCTCGAGGTTGCTAGGCAACCAACACTAACCACTGGCTAGCCATTCTCAATACGTTACGTTCGCTGAACAAGTAACGTTCATAACCAAAATCACAAAGTCCAACTGGGATTATAAAGTACCACATAACATTGTCATATTAACCAAATTAATTGTATATCTATTTTAAGTTATTTATTTCTAAAATCATAAACTACACATGAGCAGCGCAGATCGACTGCTATTCTCCAGCTTAACGGGCGCTCGAGGTTGCTAGGCAACCAACACTAACCACTGGCCAGCCTTCCTCAGTACATTACGTTCGCTGAACAAGTAACGTTTATAACCAAAATCACATTAAGTCCAACCGGGATTATAAAATACCACATAACATATTCACACATCAATTACACCCTTCTAACCCTCCCTTCTTACCTGCAAAGAGCAAAAGTAGGTAAACTTATTTATTCCCGTTCGCCACACACAGCTTCTTTCGCATTCACAGGTGTGTTCTCGTTCGCGGAACGTATTCCCGCGAGACTTCCCTTTGTCCCTGAACACACAGTGTAGCGAACGAGCCCTCTGCTGGTAAGGGTTAGACACTGCATCCCGATTGCTTGATGACCATATTTTACACTAAATAATAACAACAATAAACTAATCTCCTATCTTATCACAAAACACCCAGACTATTTTCACCACCCTGAACATGAGCTGTCCAAAATGGGAAATCAAATTAACTATGGCTCTGTATGCCACACATACTGCATACAACATACTACATACTGCATACTGCATTCTGCATGCTGCATACTATACACTGCTTACTGCATACTACATACTACATACTGATCGATCAGACAGTATGCAGAGCGTTTACCCACAATGCATTTCGCTCCTGCCCGAGCCGAAATCAGCCGGCCTGAAGCTGATTACTCTTAAGCTCTAAACTCTGTAAACTTTAGCAACATTTGAAACATTTTCAGGTGAGAAAGTAATCGTTTAGATCCCCAACATGTTGAAAACCTGACAAAATACCGGCTATTTACAATTTTGTTCCCACGAATTCGGCGCTACTAAAGCTAGCTGCAGTGAGCAACGCACTTCCGGTTATTTTCACAAAAAAAAATACCCGTTGCCTTTTATCATAGGGAAAGCCATTACGATACAATTGGTGCGTTTGTTTTGAAAACAGGAAGTGAACCTACCCTCATTGTAGCTAGCTTGAAACTGCCGTTTTGACAGGAAATGACGATCGGCGACATCACGTTACGTTGCATCTTGGGTAGTTTGAGTATGAGTAGTAACCTCATGATGCATACACAACAATTGGGAGAATCTAGTATGCATTTGGGGAACTTAAAAAAAGTTAAAGTTAGTAGGAGTAGTGGGATTAGTAGGAGAAGTATGCGGTTTCGAACACAGCCTCAGTGTGTTTAAAGGGGAACTCCGGGGCATTTGAAGCGCATTTCCATTGCTAGAGGTTGTCAAATACTGATAGTAGGACACAGAGAGGTGCAAATCTGCGCTCCCTGTGTGGAGATAGCGCTGTTCGCACACCCTGTCATGCGAGGCTAATACGTGGTGGCTAAGGGGCAAGAGCTAACCCTTCCACGTAAAAAACAACAACTTGCACACTGCAGAAACGTCACACCACTTTATAAACCATCCGACAATAAAGTCACAAGCCTTACCATCAAAACCATATGCATGGTTCTCACATTACTGGCATGGGGACGTTACAAAACAACTTTATAATTAACCTTTTTAATTAATTTGACACAATCTTACACCGTCGTGCTGGTGTTGAGAGTTACGCTGTGTTTACGTACGCTACCTGTCATCATTGGAAACACACCTTATCCTGCGTTCAAGTATTTAAAACATTACAACAATACATGCCCAGTAATATTGTTATAATGTTTTAAATACTTGAACGCAGTTTTTCTAGAGAAGATAATTGCTTTGGATATGGGAGTATCGTCCATCGACTCTTTTGGGCTTTCACATGCGCGTGCATACCAACAACCGGTAAGTGACATGCTGTTTATAAAGTTGTTTTGTAACGTCCCCATGCCAGTAATGTAAGAACCATGCATATGGTTTTGATGGTAAGGCTTGTGACTTTATTGTCAGATGGTTTATAAAGTGGTGTGACGTTTCTGCAGTGTGCAAGTTGTTGTTTTACGTGGAAGGGTTAGCTCTTGCCCCTTAGCCACCACGTATTAGCCTCGCATGACAGGGTGTGCGAACAGCGCTATCTCCACACAGGGAGTGCAGATTTGCACCTGTCTGTGTCCTACTATCAGTATTTGACAACCTCTAGCAATGGAAATGCGCTTCAAATGCCCCGGAGTTCCCCTTTAAGTCCAGGTTGAAGACACACCTATTTTCAGCTGCATTTGAATAAAGCTCCAAATCTGAAGCTTAAGTTTCAAAACTTAATCACATTTTAACTCCTGATTTTATCTATTTTTTTTATTTGTTAATTTTTTGTTTAAAATTTAAATCGTGCTTTTTATTTCTACTGTTTTAATGTCTCTGTAAAGCACTTTGAATCACCTTGTTGTTGAATTGTGCCGTACAGATAAACCTGCCTTGCCTTGAAGATGCAGCCTGGGACTTTACTCATTTTATTTTATTTTATTCGAGTCAGAGAAGACGGAGAAGTGTAGAGCTTCAGGTTTTTATTTGGTTAAATAGACGGTGGAATAAATACTGCAGAGTTGGAGTCAGTTCACTGGGTGTTCTTGGTGAAGGCCTCCCACAGGGCGGCCAGCTGAGCCTGCAGGTCCTGAGCACTGGAGTCCAGCTTGGCCCTCAGCTCCTGTCCGAACGGGGCCAGCCTCTGCTGGATCTCCTGGGTCTTCTGGCTCAGCTGAGTCTCGAAGCTCTGCGCCAGGGGCATCATGGTCTTCTGGAACTCGTCCACGCTCTGCTCCATCTTCTCCTTCATCTCCTCGGTGTAGGGCACCATCTGGGTCTGCAGCTGGCTCACGCTGCTCTCCAGCCGGGCCTTCAGCTCCTGGCTCTTCTGCTGCAGGACGGCCTTCAGCGCCTCGGGGTCCATGGCCTCCACGTAGGGGGCCGCCTCCTTCTTCAGCTCCTCCACCTGGCTCTGGAGCTGAGCCAGCAGCTGCTCGGCCTTGGGCTGCACGTCGGCGCTGACAGCGCTCAGCTCCTTCTCCAGACGGGCCTTCAGCTGCTCGGCCTCCTGGGAGAACCGGGTCATGAAGTCCTGGGACAGAGGGGCCACCTGGGCGCGCAGGGCCACCATGTACTGGTTCACCGAATCGGCGCTCTGGGAGATCTTGGTGCTGAGAGAAAGCGGGAGAAGTCGGTCAGTGCTTTGAAACGTGGTTAAAGGGACAGTTCGCCTCTTTTGTCATGAAGCTGTATGACATCCCATATTAGCAACATCATTTATGAACATTTGCTTACCCCCTGCTGCGTCCTGTGAGTCGAGTTCCAGCCTCGTTTTGGTGTTGATAAAAGTAGTCCGGCTAGTTGGCTAGGGTTTAACCTCTTAACACCTATTGTCGCATATACGCTACAAACCTTTTGACTCAATCAACCAGCTGAGATAGCATCTTTATTCCCCCATACCAAAATTTCTATTTATTTTTTGTGCAAAAGTGAAATTAATGATCTCAGCATTATTTACCATCTACTTAAAGGCTAAAACACACACAAATTTTTTTTCATATACAGCTATATAAATTCAGGCGTTAAGGGGTTAAAAAATAAAGCGTTTTGCTTCTCAAAACAATATGCGTTCAAAAGAGTAATACATTTGCATCACAAAATCGTATCACTGCCTGCTGTGTAGACCGTGCAGACCGAGCAGCAAACACCGTAACAGCTAGCTAGCGTAAGCTAATGCTTGGAATGCATTTCCTGAGCTGGTTGCAAACTATTCTCCAGATTTTTGTCATTTTAAAGCTGTTTTGCTTTGAAACAGATGAGAACTTCAACATAATGCTTAAAACTGAAAATAAACATACCGATTTTCTCTTATCGATAATAAAAAAGAAGCAGTATAGTTTTGAGCTAAAAAAAGGTGGCCTATATTACACTTTATGTACCGAGCTGTACATTTTAAATGAAAAAAATGTTGTATTTTAAACCAAGTGATTTCTAATTGTAAATATCAGTCATTTATTTATTCTTATTTTTTCAAAGAAGTGCAAACATTTGGGATACTGACACTTTTGGATTTTTAGCATGTTTAGTTGTAGCTAGCTAGTGTAGCTAGCTACTCTAAGCTAAGAGCTAAGAGTAGGGATAGATTTCTTTTGTTGGTTAAAAACTGTAATCCAGATTTTTATCATTTTAAAGCTGCTTGTTTTAAAACACTTTAGAACATGAGAACCTAAAATAATAAAAAAAAAGAAGCAGAATAGTTTTGCAAAGAGCTAAATAAAAATTACACTGAATTAACAGTGCTGTAAATTTGAGATGAAAACATTTTTATTCTCAGACCGAGCAGCAAACACTGTAACAGGCGCAGCTGTCGGCAGGCGGCAGCAGGCAGTGATATGAAGGGAGAGAAAATAGGGCCAAGCGATTGTGAGGTCTGACTTTTTTCTGGAGATCGATTTTGTGATGCAAATGTATTACTCTTTTGAACGCATATTGTTTTGAGAAGTAAAACGCTTTATTTTTTAAACCCCAGCCAACTACCTTCATCAACACCAAAACGAGGCTGGAACTCTGCTCACAGGACGCAGCAGGGGGTAAGAAAATGTTCATAAATTATATTACTAGTATGGGATGTCATGTCAAAAGAAGCGAACTATCCCTTTAACTATCGGGCCTCCATGGCGCCGCCGCTCTTACTTGACTTCCTGTCCCAGCTCCGACTGCCGGATCTGCGTCAGGGAGTCCTCGGCGGTGAGCGTGGCCTTCGCCACGTAGTCCCAGAAGGCGTCCTTCACCACGTCCAGGTTGGTCTTGGGCGGCTCCTGCCACAGGATGTTGGCGTTGCACGCTGTGGATGGAACGGCACGATTAACTTTAAACTTTAAAACCAACCCGAAACTTTAAAGTAAGAGAAGAAGAAGAATCTGCTCACCGGAGAAAAGGGCGAGAAGCACGAGGACCTTCATGGTTGAACTGAAGCTGTTGGACGAGGAAAACAAAAGTTCAGCTTCACAGGGAATCAGAATCATTCAGGCAAAAAGCAGCTTATAACAATAATAATAATAATAATAATAATAAAACATTTTATTTATAACGCATATCACATTTACAAAAAAATCTCAAAGTTTTACAGTGGGATAAAAGACAAATATTAAAAAGCAGGGACAGTAAAATGCAAATAAAATACACAAATAAAAGTAGTGAGTCCTTTAAATGCTAAAAGAAATAAAGAACAAAAAAAGGAAAATAAATAAATAAAAAATAAATATAAAAAAATTAAATGGAAAAAAAATTAAAAATTAAATTAAATTGAAAAATTAAATAAATAAAAACATTAAAAAATAAACATTAAATGAAAAAAATAAATACAATTTAAATTAAAAATTAAAGTAAAAATTAAGAAATTAAAATTAAAAATTGAATGAAAAAAAAATAAAAAGAAAAATTTAAAAGAAAAAAAAAGAAATAAAAGCTTATGATGAGAAGCTTTACCTTTCAGAGGCAGCTGGTCCCTTCTTCACCGTCTGATGAGTTTGTGCCGCTCAGGCCACCGTTGGCAGCTTTTATAGCCGTGTCTGAGGGTAAAGTCCTTCCTCTGGTGCCCTGCTGGAAACATTCCTGTCACCGCTGTCACTCCACATCACACTGTTGTACAACTCAGTCCAACAAGCTTCTGAATGACCTCAGAGACGGCAGCAGAAAACTCCCGGTCACTCCGGGGTCTGCAGGAGCTGCCGGGCAGGTCGGCCTGGACTTCGTCCTTTGTTGCACTTACAGAAAGAACACAGGTTGTGTTCAGGTGGCAGTTTCTCTGATAAAACTCGAGTTTGTTTTCGTCTCGTTTTTCAAACCAAAGTCTGAGAAATCTGCAGTTTAAAATCAGGATGTAATAAAAAGCATCTGGCGCCCATCAAAGTGTTAAAACTCTGATAAACATCAACACCGAGTTATCAATTATGGAACAAAAACTGAGACAGAACACAGAATCAGTGAGTGAGAAACTCAGTGAACCCCTGATCCAGCAGCTGGTAGCGGCAGTGAGTGAGAAACTAAGTGAACCCCTGATCCAGCAGCTTCAATAGCAGTGAGCTGAAGACAGACGGCCTCACATCTGACTCTAGAACACTTTGGTATCCAGAGGAGTTCATGGTGGACTCAATGACTGCGAGGTGCCCAGGTTCTGTGGCTGCAGAACCAGCCCAGATCATCAGCCCTCCACCACCGTGCTTGACAGCTGGTGTGAGGTGTTTGTGCTGATATGCTATGTTTGGTTTCCTCCAAACGTGCTGCTGTGCATTCTGAGCAAACATCTCCACTTTGGTCTGGTCTGTCCCAAGGACATTGTTCCAGAAGTCTTGTGGTTTGTTCAGATGCAGCTTTGCAAACCTAAGCTGTGCTGCCATCTTCTTTTTAGAGAGAAGAGGCTTTCTCCTGCAGCCCTTCCACACAAGCCATACTTGTTCAGTCTGTTTCTAACTGTGCTGCCATGACCTTTAACCTTTAACATGCTAACTGAGGCCTGCAGAGTCTGAGATGTAGCTCTTGGGTTTCTGACCTTGGGGTGACCTTTAACCTTTAACCTGCTAACTGAGGCCCGCAGAGTCTGACATTTAGCTCTTGACTTTCTGACCTTGAGGTGACCTTTAACCTTTAACATGCTAACTGAGGCCTGCAGAGTCTGAGATGTAGCTCTTGGGTTTCTGACCTTGGGGTGACCTTTAACCTTTAACATGCTAACTGAGGCCTGCATAGTCTGAGATGTAGCTCTTGAGTTTCTGACCTTTAACCTTTAACATTTAACATGCTAACTGAGGCCTGCAGAGTCTGAGATGTAGCTCTTGAGTTTCTGACCTTGGGGTGACCTTTAACCTTTAACATGCTAACTGAGGCCTGCATAGTCTGAGATGTAGCTCTTGAGTTTCTGACCTTTAACCTTTAACATGCTAACTGAGGCCTCCAGAGTCTGAGATGTAGATCTTGGGTTTCTGACCTTGGGGTGACCTTTAACCTTTAACATGTTAACTGAGGCTTGCAGAGTCTGAGATGTAGCTCTTGGGTTTCTGACTTTGGGGTGACCTTTAACCTTTAACATGCTAACTGAGGCCTGCAGAGTCTGAGATGTAGCTCTTGGGTTTCTGACTTTGGGGTGACCTTTAACATGCTAACTGAGGCCTGCAGAGTCTGAGATGTAGCTCTTGAGTTTCTGACCTTGGGGTGACCTTTAACCTTTAACATGTTAACTGAGGCTTGCAGAGTCTGAGGGCGTATTCAGACCAGGAAAGTCCGATAGTTCACTTGCTTTGGTCCGAACCTTTTTTTTTTCATTTTGGTGCGGTTCGCTTTCAGACTGTACATTTCAGTAAACGGACCAAAATATGTCAACAAAGCCACGCGCCCTGAAGTTGTTCGGCTATTGGTCAGAATCGACACGCGCAACACAAAGTGCTAAGTTCAAAAGTGAATGTAGTCATGGACGCTTTCCGTGCCGTTATTGCTTTTAATCTAATCAAAACTATATGTTTTTTCAACGTTTTGCTATTTTCACAACTGTGATTTGTGAGCGTTTTTATGAGTGCGCTCCAAATATATGATATGTGGGCATCTGCCCAAACGTCCACAAGAGCACGGGTCTCCTCTTCGGCCCACGTTTGTCCCCTACTCATTTTCGGTCTAGAAATATTATTTTCGGTCTTTCGTTAGCTTTACCACAGCCGGTCTAGTAATTAGAAGAACGACGCTCTGTTCTGTTACCTAGCAGCAGACAAGCGACGGATGCTCCCGAGGTACAAAAAAGCAAAAAGTCTGGGATTAGGTCCGGTCTGCTTTCACACCTCCAAAAGATCCGCACCAGGGTTCGTTTGATCCGGACCGAGTCCAACCTTTCAGCTCGGTCTCGGTCCGCTTGTTTGGTCCGGACCAGAGTTCGGTGGTTTGTATTCAGACCATCCCAAAAGGTCCGAACCAACGAAAATCTAGTCCGTTTGGTCGTTTGGTCCGGACCAAACGAGGTAGATGTGAATACCCCTGAGATGTAGCTCTTGGGTTTCTGACCTTGGGGTGACCTTAGTGGGACGTCCACTCCTGGGAAGACTGACAGCTGTCCTGAATGTTTTCCACCTGTGAATAATCTTTCTCTCTGTAGAACGATGGACTCCAGATAGTTTGGAAACGGCCTTATAACCCTTCCCAGGTTGATGGGCAGCAGCAGCTGCTTTACCTCGCCGATAAATTTAAAGAAGAATAATAAAGAGGAAGGCCTAAAAAGATGGAAACATATAATCATAAGTAACTTTGATGGCGAGTGGAAGCATTTCAGGACATTATGATAGTTTTCTCTGTTCGTTGAAATGATAAAAACACGTGTGTCACATCATCTTATCTCTCAGGTTTCTTCGTCCCGGCTCATCAATGTGACCCAGTTTGATTTAAAATGGTTTTCAGACTCATTTCATTTGATTCAATCTAATTAGATTTAGTTTAATTTGAATAAGTCTCAGGTAATTACTTTAGGTTTTCATCTAGTTTTGTTTAGATCCACATACTGCTGTGACCAGCTGAGATTCAGCTGAAAAGTCTCTCTGTGGTGAATCTATCTATATTTGAGTTTACTAAAGATAAATATGTTCCTTTCTGTGTAAGTTTTGCACCTTTAAAATGAATCTAAAGATCATTCAAGCACTGGAAAAAATCAAAGTCTTACCAAGTATATTAATTTCCAGTCAAAATATCTCATTACACTTAATATAAGACACAACTGCCTAACAAGTACCATTTCAGCCAGATATAGGGACTTGTTTTAATACAATACATCTGGAATATCTTGTTAAGTGAAAAAGTCTTGAAAACAAATTGTTTTGAGTCCCATATCATATGAAACAAGCTTTTTTTTTCATTTGAAGAGGTTTTTAAGCTAATTTCAAGATCACTTTTATCTCAAAAGTCCTAAATATCAAATTTTATTTCAAGAAATCTTGACAAGCTGATTTTCACTATTTCCATTGGCAGATTTTTTTGCTTATTTCAAGGAAAAACGTCTTGTATTTGTTGTTTTTTACTTATTTTTGGAGGGGCATTTTTTTCAGTGTGCACCCTTCAACGTACTTTTCTGAGAACTTGACTGAAACGAGCCCATTATGAGCAGTTGGTCTGACGTATTTAACCCTTGTGCGGTCTTTACATTGTGTTTACTCCCCTTGTCCAATGGGTCAAAAATGACCCGTCCTACCAAAGCCCCAAAATAAAGCAACTTAATTGAATTTTAAATCCAAAATCTATTTTGTATGATGAAATCACCTGTTATTTATCTATTCAACTCAATTCAATACATTTTTTATCATGTATTTTTTGTTACACAATACAAAAAGACAATCACCAGTTTTCAGGATTACACTTTTTTTTTTTTTTTTTTTACCACAAACCAACTGTCAGTTGGATCAACAGTTTTCTTGTTTTCTCAGTTTTCTTTTACATAATAAAGGTTTATTATTGCTACTATATAAATGTGAAGTCATTACTTCTGAATTAATTATATTGAAAGGGAAAAAAAAAACAGTGAACTTTTTTCTGGTGTTTAAATGTTTTTATAATTCACAGGTCAAAAATGACCCATAAGACAATCTTTGTACCCTAGTGGTGTACAGCTCACATGGAAACATAAACAAAAATAAAGTGTGACTTTTTCTAATGATGGAGTCCCTTTAGGAAAAGTCATAAAATTTCAACTTGGAAAAAGATAGTTTAAGGTATTTTTTCTACAGCCAAACATGGTGGTGGGTCACTTTTGACCCGCAAGACAACAGGAGGGTTAAACTGCCCTGATTCACTGTAACGCTGCACTTCTGGACCGGTTCTGCTCGGGTTCTGTCCTTTAAACAGATTCAGCCCCTGTGCTGCTCCTCTGTACTCCCCTAAATCACAGGATTTACAGAACTCAAACCCCTTGAAAAGTAAGTGGATGCTTTATGATAAGAAAAGCTTTTTGCTGAGAGGCTCCTTCAAGGTTTTTTCTGTTGACGTCACGTGAAAACACCGAGACGTTTATCAGCAGTTTGTCCTCAGAGGAGGACTTTATCAGTTGCTCCGGCTGTTTGAGAACACGACGTGTTCTCCCGTAAAGATAATCAACACGTCAGATGGCAGAACTGGATCAAAGTCCAGCTCACATGTCACTGACCTAGAAGATTATTTGAGAACATTATAATTGTTTACCCGAGGTTTTATTCGTCCCGGCTCGTCTGAGTGACCCAGTCTGATTTAAAAGGTTTTTCTTTCTAACGTTTCATTCGTAAAAATGTGTACACTTTAATGAAGTTTGTGAGGAAAATGGGCTCAAACGGAGCATCCAGCTCAGCTTAGAGCTTATCTAACCAAATGGGCCGAACGGACGAATTTCACCTTCTGTCCCTCGTGTGTTTGACCATAAATTCTTCTGAGGAGCAGCTCGGCTTTTGTTGGGGAGCCCAACTCATGTTTAACAGTTAAACCAAAAGGCTACATCAGCAAAAATAAAACACACACAGACACAACCCAGTGCCCCATCGAAGGCTTTTTATATCGTCGGTTTCACCAGTTTAAGGCAAAAACTGTGACATTTAGGCAAGGCAAGGCCAGTTTATCTGTATAGCACAATTCAACTACAGGGCGATTCAAAGTGCTTTACAGATACATTAAAACAGTAGAAATAAAAAGCATGATTTAAGTTTTAAACAAAAAAGAAAGAAATAAGAACAATAGATAAAATCAGATAAAATCAAGAGGTAAAATGTGATTAATTTTTTAAACTCAAGCTTCAGATTTGGAGCTTTATTCAAATGCAGCTGAATCATTTCTCATTTACATGAGAGATGATTACAGTCTGGAACGTGTAGAGGCGGGCCTCCGGTTTCAGAGGAAATATGAAGAACTTAAATGTTTGTGGCGTGTTTGAATAGCTCAGATAAACTGATTCTGGGGGAATTTGACTATTTTTTTATTTTTTACAATTAATTTAGACCAGTGATATTCACTATTTTTTTCACATTGGACACATTGGCAGAGCAAAATCATCTTTTACAAATATGCATTTCTACATATAATACATCCCACAAAAAACGAAACAACACAGCCAATACATTTTCAATTAAGACCACATTTACCTTAATACTTAATACTTAATACTGGCCTGCATGTCCTCGACTTTCTTCATGTTGTATTTGTAGTTTGTTGTTGTAATCATAGTGAGACATTAAAGATGAGCATGGTTTTTGTGCTGGTTTTTGTCCTTTTTTAATTAAAAACCGATCCATTGTGCCTGCATCTGGTGCTGGCTAAAGGAGCTAGCATGCTCTGGCTAAAGGTGCTAGCGTGCGCTGGCTAAAGGAGCTAGCGTGCTCTGGCTAAAGGAGTTAGCGTGCTCTGGCTAAATAAGCTAGCATGCGCTGGCTAAAGGAGCTAGCGCACGCTGGCGAAAGGAGCTAGCGTGCTCTGGCTAAAGGAGTTAGCGTGCGCTGGCTAAAGGAGCTAGCGTGCTCTGCGGTCAAGTGTGACGGTGGTTTAAGCGGGCTGCGTTGCCAGGTTTAACAGAGCCCCCTTTAACACCATTAAGCCTTAATTAATACTTAATAAAAATACCTAATACTGTGCAGTATTCGCTGTATGTTATTTGTTATGTATTGTTATTGTTACCATAGTGTTATGAGCTACTATGCGAGTGCGAGCCGCACAATGAGTATCTCTGGTTTAGACTCTACGTACATGTTGGGACGCTCCAAATCTCACGAACCATTATTTTTATTCACAATCAAACACAGAAAACAAATCACAACTGGAACTGGAAACCTGCACATCTGGAAAGGCTCCATCAATGCTGGATATAAATGAACAAAATCAGCTAAGCTGGGTTGAGGAAGCCGAAGTTGTACTATAAGAGTCAGGACAGGGAATCTTTTCCCACTCTGTGACGTTTCCTTAAAAAAGTCTGTGAATGGAACTCTGGATCTTGGTGCTGGACAAAGGTTTCCCACAGTAATCTCTCGTCCTTGTGCTTCTATCAGCTGCTGATGAATGAGGGTTCTTGATGCAGCGCCGTCTGAGGGGTCAGAGGTCACGGGGGTCCAGCTTAGGCTCGCTCCCTCGTCCTTAACGCTGAAAGTCCTCCAGATTCCTTGAATGCTTTGATGATATTCTGCTCTTTAGCTAATACTCCGATCCGATCCAATTCTTAGTCAGATTAAGGTGTCTACATGCACTTAATAACTCAGTCTGATTGTAATTTAGCCATTAATCTGATCCTTTCAGTGCCATGTGACCCCACTGAGTGTTTCATACAAAAGAGAAGTCATGCATGCAGGTTTCTGCTCGTGGCTAATTTCCATCCTCAGTCCCTGGCTCGACTTTGAACTAAACTAAACATAAAACCTGAATAAAAAGTATGTAAGATATTCCAATAAAGAATAAACAGTATGAACGGCAACAATAATAATGGATGAGCGGGTGACCTGCTTCTGTAATAGTTTTTGTTTCAGATGGTAAAATTGTTGTGTTGCTTTGACTGGTTCTGTTGGGTCCGTCTGCCAGCCGACAGATGATCTCAGGGGCGAGATTCCTCAAACAAAAACAGAAACGCACAAAACTGTCGAGGTTTAGTGCAATCGCATTTCTTAGGAACAGAGATGGGGACTCAAGTCACTGTGACTTGGATTCAAGTCGACTCGAGATGCTGTTTTGATGACTTGTGACTTGACTTAACATAAGATAAAAGACTTGAGACTCGACTCGGACTTGGCAGTTAAAGACTCGGCACTTGACTTGACTTGAGACACGATGACTTAAATGACTTGAGTGTTAAGCATCTAGCATAACTTCCAACTTTGTTCGTCATTTGAAGATCCATTCTGACCAGTAAGTGCTCGTCAAATTAGCTAATATTAACCTGTTAGCCTAGTCGGTAGTTAGCTAACGTTAGCTTGATATGATACGGGGTGGACAGGTTGGACACATTGGCCAATGATGTTTACTGACAGTTACTTATATCTTGTCTTTTCACTTTATTAAGTTCAGATTCTGCAGGTAAAATTGCAATAATAAGGTGACTTGACTTTGATTTGCCCAAGAAAAAATTACTTGGGACTTACTTGGGACTTGAAAACTAAGACTTGGGACTTACTTGGGACTTGAAATCTATGACTTGAGACTTACTAGAGACTTGAAAGCTAAGACTTGGGGCTTACTTGAGACTTGAAAGCTAAGACTTGGGACTTACTTGAGACTTGAAAGCTAAGACTTGGGACTTACTTGAGACCTGAAAGCTAAGACTTGGGACTTACTTGAGACCTGAAAGCTAAGACTTGAGACTTACTTGAGACTTGAAAGCTAAGACTTGGGACTTACTTGAGACTTGAAAGCTAAGACTTGAGACTTACTTGAGACTTGAAAGCTAAGACTTGAGACTTACTTGAGACCTGAAAGCTAAGACTTGAGACTTACTTGAGACTTGAAAGCTAAGACTTGGGACTTACTTGAGACTTGCACATGTGTGACTTGGTCCCATCTATGGTAAGGAATGTGGCTGGATCAGGTACTTTTAAGGCCTGTTTGTACTGAAGGTGTAAAGAAGGTAAACAGTTGCACAAAACACCTAAACTGAAGAAAAACTAGCTATAATTTAAAGAATTAATCAGTTGACCCAGAAAGTGAGAGCCTGAACTTCACCAACAGCAGTCGTCTGCTCAAAAAAGAGAAATGTATAAAACTGTCAAAGTTAAGTATGTTCTATCATATTTCTTAAGGATGAAGCAACGGTGCCATCTTTTCGGTTTTTGATCAGGTACTTTTAAGGCCTGTTTGTACTGACTTCATACTGTCTCGTGACATTATATTCTGTTCAGCTTGTTTTTAAATGTGCATTGCTGTTCTGTTTTTCTGTACAGGCAGTGTGGGGCACCTCAAAGAGCTGATTTTGGCCCCGAGGTCATGAGATAAACGAGCACTTGTACAGTAAAAGTGAAATAATATTATCTCAATTTTGTATCTCAAACTTCAGTGTCATTTTGTTTCCTGATAATTAATCTGCAATTTGACAGTAATCTCATCAGCCCGCCCTACTTTCTGAGGAATATCATCAGAAAAATGAGCATGACGTTCATCAAGCCGCCCGTGCGTCAGTCCTCACTGGGCTGGACTTTACTTTACCTGCAACCCAGCTGCTTATATATACTGACCGACCAGAGCACAAAGACACGGTATTCTACAGCCGACTGACGGAACCGGTACAACAGCAGGTCTGTATTGTCTCCTCTTAGACCAGAAAACATGTGGCAAACTGACTCCAAAAAGCTAATACTGTGTTACTTTTCAGCATGAAGATCCTCGTAGTTGTCCTCGCAGTTTTCACTGGTAAGAAAGTTTTGTTGCTCTCCTAAAATTCAGCCTGTAAGTCCTTTGACTTTAAGGACAACAAATGCTTTAACCTCTGTTTTCTCTGCAGCTCATTATGCCAACGCTTTTCATTTTTTGAGTCAACATCATGGCGAGCATCAGCATCCACACGAGTATCCATACCCTCATCACCACCAAAAGCCGCAGCCTCCACACCCTCATCACCACCAAAAGCCGCAGCCTCCACACCCTCATCACCCTCATCACCACCAAAAGCCGCAGCCTCCACACCCTCATCACCACCAAAAGCCGCAGCCTCCACACCCTCATCACCCTCATCACCACCAAAAGCCGCAGCCTCCACACCCTCATCACCCTCATCACCACCAAAAGCCGCAGCCTCCACACCCTCATCACCCTCATCACCACCAAAAGCCGCAGCCTCCACACCCTCCACACTCTCATCACCACCAAAAGCCGCAGCCTCCACACTCTCATCACCACCATAAGCCGCAGCCTCCACACCCTCATCACCACCAAAAGCCGCAGCCTCCACACCCTCATCACCACCAAAAGCCGCAGCATCCACACCCATATCACCACCAAAAGCCGCAGTATCCACACCCTCATCACCACCAAAAGCCGCAGCCTCCACACCATCATCATAATGATCAGTATTCAAAAGTCAACCTGGTCCATCACGCTTTTTGGGACTACGTCGCACACGAAACTGACTCAGACGATAGCCAGAACAACATCCAACGGTGTCATCTGACAGAGAAATTCAAGTAAGAGAAAACTTCCAAGTGTTATCATATCCAATCAAATCAAATCAAATTTATTTGTATAGCACATTTCATGAACAAAACAATTCAAAGTGCTTCACATAAAACAAAAGCATTGCAGCAGGGAGTGTAAGAAGCATTAAAAATACATAAAAGAATGTAAAGAGAAACAAATAAAATCATTTAAATGAATTTAAAAACAAGCAACAGTCCAGATTCACGATTTTCAGAACAGAAATGTTTTCAACCTGGATTTAAAAATGTCTTCATTTGGTGAAAGTTTAATCTCCACTGGCAGTTTTTTCCACTTGTTTGAAGCATAACAGCTAAATGCTGCTTTTCCATGTTTAGTCTGGACTCTGGACTGGACCAGCTGACCTGAGTCCTTGGATCTAAGAGTTCTGCTGGGTTTATATTCTCTGAACATATCACAGATGTATTTTGGGCCTAAACTGTTATGTTACTCATATTCACCATAATCTGCAAGGGAATTTCTCCTTTTCCTTTTTAAATGTGCAGGAATTCGTGTCGTATTAAGAGTTCTGTTTGTGTCTTTGCAGTTCCATCATTGCAAAAAGCACCGAAGCCATCAACAAGTTCCTCCATTTTCTGTACATGAAGGTGGCTTCTGTGACGGTGGAGTTCCTGCACAAGTTAAACCATGAGATTGATGACCTGCAGGCCCATCTGGAGGCCTACCTGAAATCAGTGAAACACCACCCGCACATCCACCATGACCACCTGGAAGATGAGCTCCAATGCAAGGTGGATGAGATGAAGACGGTGGCCCACTACCATGTCTCCACCTTGGACATCCATGGCCTGAAGGTGGCCCTGATGGAGAAGATCATGGAGATAAAGAGCAGCCTTGAAATGAAAGGGAGCGCCGTGCACTATATGGCCAAGGAGGTGGAGGATGGTCTGGAGCAGTGTAAGAACCACCTGAACCACCTGACCAATGATTTCGGGTACAAACTTAACCACTATGTCCACAAGCTCTTTTCTACCCATGAGATACACAAAGAGATGCCGAAGATGAAACCAAGCATCAGCTGTCACGATCTGAGCACTAAGCTAGAAGGTCTGTGGGCGGCCTTCACTAGTCATTTCGTCCACTGATCAGGGAGTTAGAGTCAGTTAGTCTGGGAAACAGGCAGCCTCTGCTTTGTCTTTAATTTAAGAAAATATATTTAACTTTAATCAATTTTGGACCTCCTTGCTGTTTGAAATGTCTTTATTCTCTCTCTCAGTGTCTCTTTCAAATGACAAGAAAAACTGTTTCCGGTTTATGGAAAACGGATTTTAGGCAGATTTGGCTTCAGATGTGACCGTACACATCTGTATTACCATCACAATTCTGCTAACTATATCCACTCTATGTGTAAAAACCTGAAGCTTTGACGTAATAATAACATTTTCAACATCTTGTTTTTTTTTAGATCAAATTGAATGTTAAAGCTCTTCTGAACTCATTTTAAACCCAAAAGTAACATTTTTGTTTGATGTTGCACTTTTAGACTCTGTTTTCACTCTGTCTTTGATGCCCAATAAAAGATTAACACCAAGAACGCATTTTGTTATAATAATTCGTCCAAAAAGTCTCGAAATCCTCCTGATTTTCTATGTTTTTCAACAAAACTATCTTGATTGCTGGCATACATTCTGTCATTCTATACATAATCACATTAAAGGTGACATATTGTGACCTTTTTAATTAATTTGACACAATCTTACACCGTTGTGCTGGTGTTGAGAGTTACGCTGTGTTTACGTACGCTACCTGTCATCATTGGAAACACACCTTATCCTGCGTTCAAGTATTTAAAACATTACAACAATACATGCCCAGTAATATTGTTATAATGTTTTAAATACTTGAACGCAGTTTTTCTAGAGAAGATAATTGCTTTGGATATGGGATTATCGTCCATCGACTCTTTTGGGCTTTCACATGCGCGTGCATACCAACAACCGGTGAGTTACATGCTGTTTATAAAGTTGTTTTGTAACGTCCCCATGCCAGTAATGTAAGAACCATGCATATGGTTTTGATGGTAAGGCTTGTGACTTTATTGTCGGATAGTTTATAAAGTGGTGTGACGTTTCTGCAGTGTGCAAGTTGTTGTTTTACGTGGAAGGGTTAGAATTTGCCCCTTGGCCACCACGTATTTGGATAGCATGACAGGCTGTGCAAACAGCGCAATCACCGCACAGGGAGCGCCGATTTGCACCAGTCTGTGTCCTACTGTCAGTATTTGACAACCTCTAGCAATGGGAATGCGCTTCAAATGCCCCGGAGTTCCCCTTTAAGCTGACAAAGTAATGTGGGAACAATAATGTTCATCTTTCAGAAAGGAACAGCAATAACTCCTTAGAAGCTGGTGTACGTCACCTTCATTAGCTAAGCTGTTAGCGTTAGCTGCTGCTAAAGGAACAGCAATAACTCCTTAGAAGCTGGTGTACGTCACCTTCATTAGCTAAGCTGTTAGCGTTAGCTGCTGCTAAAGGAGAAAATAAATCAATAAATAAACCATGAGGCGTTATTTCTCAGATGCTTCCATTTCCCTGCTCTGAAGTTCAGGCTCTGAGAGTTGGAGCTGATCCCTCTTTGTGGCTCAGCTTCTTCAGGCCAGCGTTGAACTGGACCAAGTTGTTGAAACAGTGGGACTAAAAGTGGCTGCTGCACATCCACAGTCCTTAGCTAGGCCCTCCAGAAAAACGCGATTTTGCAATTGCTGATTTTATTGCAAAATCAGCAAAATACCGCTGATTATGCGGGGGTCAATATTTTTCAAAAAAGCCGCATATTCACCGCAATAATCACACTTTCCGCGCAAAATATGCGAAATATGCAGAATTCGCTTGATTTCACAATCTCCGCACTTTTCTGCATAAAGTTGGGAAGAGAAAAAAATGTTGAAAATTAACGAGAGACAAAATGAAAAAATCTAATCGATCTCACCTACCGACGCACATTACTGCCAAAGACCAGGCAAACCAGTACCCCGATGTCTTGCACGAAAGCGGGGGGAAACTATTCTGCACCCTGTGCAACTGTGTGTTGGAGCATAAAAGAAAATCGTCGGTGACGTGCCACTTTACCAGCGCGAAACATTGGAAAATGCTTTCTGCAGCAGCGGAAAGGAAAGCCAAAGCCAGACAGCTGACGTTCACTGAGGCATCAACCTCCAAAACCATTGCGAGAGCTACCAGAAACGAGGTGAGTAGCGTACAAGCTTGAAATTGGCCAAATAAAGAATAAATTACACAGAATTAGACCGAGAAGTGTGTGTGTGTGTGTGCGTGTGTGTGTATGTATTGTGAAACTGCTCAAGTTGTTAAAATAAAAAAACCTTCTGTGAAGTAACTTGGTTCCAGTATGCTTGTTTGTCATAGGAGGTCTTTAAAATGACTCTTTTTCATTCAGTAGCAGCATATTTTGCAACTTTGCATTTCGTAAGTTTCCGTTACTTCTCGCAATTTCACGGCATAAAATCATTAAAAAACCCTGCATATTCAATCGCAAAATCCAGGATTTTAACCCGCAAGATCAAGGATTATAGCCCGCGTAATCAAGGATTTATGCCCACGTTTTTCTGGAGGGTCTATTTAGCTAACTCTGCTGGAACATTAGCCTCAGATAGAATTTATCCACTGGGCTCTGATATCCTCTGAAGCTGCTGCTGGATGGAAGATGCATGCTCCTCAGTGCAGCTGACAACAGAACATTTCCACCAGAAGCTGGCTTCATCCCCCCAGCAGAGTGGACGTTTCATCATTTGAATATAATTCATTTTAAATGGAGATCCATACTTTCTATCAACATTTACAAACCACCTCAGAATTGTTTTATTGATGATTTTACTGAATACTTTCACTTGTGTGCACTGCTTTTGACTGTTTAGTCCTAACAGGGGACTTGAATGTGCATGCAGCCCATAACAAGCAGCTGAAGAGCTCACTGCTGTCCTTGAAGTGTTTGTTCTAACTCAGCATGTGACTGAGCCCACCCACAGCCGAGGGCAGACTGTAGACTCTCATTTCAAAGGGTGTTGTTATCTCAATTGTTGATGTCGTTGATGTTGCTTTATCTGATAATTGTTGCGTTTCTTCGACCTCTCTGTTATACCCAAACCAGCAGCTGGGTCTGCAGTTTCATAAATTTCATTCTGCAGACTCATAAATGATAGCACAGGGACACAGTTTATGCAAATGATTAGGTTTGAGAATGTTGATGATCTGTTGAACTCTTACACATCAAGTCTCTTAAATGTTTTGGATACCATTGCTCCTGTCAAGGTTTAGAATGGTTAAAAGTAGGCAAAAGGCGTCCATGGAGGAAAGAAGAGTCGGTCAGGGAACAGAAAAGGGAATGCTGGAGAGCCGAGTCAAAGCTCCAGGTTCATTATGAGCTTTACAAAGAAAAGCTATGTGTGTTCAACCAGACTTTGCGTAGAACAAGGGAGAGTTATTTTTCTGAAATCATCAAAAACTGCAGTAACAACTCTCGTGTCCTGTTTGCTACAGTAAACAGATTAACAAACCCTCCAGTTTCACTGTCTTTAGAACTCATTTCTACATCCAAGTGTAATGAGTTTGCAACATTCTTTAGTGACAAAGTTCAAGGCATTAAAAATGCAATAATTTCCACAACACAATTAACTACTCTGCAGCCAGCTAGACACCTAGAGCTGACACATTTCACACCTGTTACTGACAAAACAGTCACTAGATTCCTAAAGTCTGTGCTGAGCAGTTTGTTACCACAACTTGCTCATCTAGTCAACATCTCACTCCAGACTGGAACATTTCCAAAGGCCTTAAAAACTGCTGTCATTAAAGATGAACTGAAACGAATGTTCATCTATCATTTAAATGAAATTTTTGTCTTTTTCTAAAACCATCAATCCAACTTGAACTAAATTTTCCGGGCATAACTTGTTAAAACGGCCATTTAAAAGTGTGAATTATGTGGCCTTTGGTCCGAAATTGGCCACGTGACCGTGACGTCATAGAGTTGACTCCATTATTTGCTAGTATGGCTGGCTGTGAAAACAACATACATTTGATGGACTTATATCTCATAAAGGAAACAAAATTCTGATACAAACATCAGCAGGTCGAAAGAACACACCTCTAACATTATGTGGAAAAACTTTCGTTGAATTTAAGCCACACAAATCGATTTAATATCTATATTGTAGAGGCTCTCTGCACCTCCCGTATGGGTAATGGAAATGAAAGATATCATTTTCGGCACAGGATCGGCGGGCACAAAACAGCCATCGCTCCTACTACATGCTGATTATTATTAAGATCAATCAAATGACACAATAGTGTATGTTTGCTGTGGTAAACTGGAAAAGATTTGAACATGCCGGTTTCGCAGATATGGCATTCTGCTGCGCTGTCTTTGACACGTTGAAACCTAACGAAGGGGCACTTTGAAATCCAGCCACTTCAAAAAAACGTATGTGATAAAAACATGGTTTTAATGTAAGCTTAATAAACAATGGCGTGGATTAACGGGTCGGAGATCCTCCAGTGCTCGGCCCCATCTGCGGATCCTCACGGGTCGGCGGCAGGGAGATGGGCACCCGGCCTCGGCACGACTGACAGCAGCCATCGGTAGGACTGATCCACGGAGCCTCGGATGTCGTAGCCGGCGCAATCCAGACAGACAGCAGATGGCGAGCGTTTTTGGTGGAGGGCAAAGCCAGGTGGGCTTTCAGCCGGCATTTTACTCCACCTCTCTTTCCACGTCTTCTGCGACGGCTGTTGCGTGGCAACCGACCAGGTAGATGCCATAGGTAAGAGGGTACAGACGCCAAAACAGGTGGCGGTGGCTTTGTCTGATCGTTGACGTGATCGATATTATGTCCACAGAATCTCTGATTTTCAAGAGACTCAGGCGATCATGCATCAGTAGTGATGAAAACTATAAAAACATGACAAAACACAAAAAAAGCTAGCAGAGGTAGACGGCCAGCCACTCACAACAGCGCTAAATTCTAGCTGGATATGTGTGTAGACCGAAGTGCAGACTGAGCAGTCCCCTGCTTCCGAGCAGCAAACACCGTAACAGGTGCAGCTATCGGCAGGCGGCAGCAGGCAGTGATACGATCCACCGTGCTCTCGTCTTGCCTTCTCCTTGTCAGCCTCAGTTCCAGTATTTTTTAGTTTGGGAAACATGTGCAGAGAGATGCCTTCAGTGAAGCTGCTATTTTTGCAACTAACACCATTTGGCCCTCCAGCAACACAATATTTTCCACCGTGCTTTGATGTCTTAGCCATAGATGCCGCCATTACAGTTAGACGACTAGAACTTCTGTGTCAACCCTATGACGTCACGCATAAAAAAATGAATTCGCACAAAAAGACAAAATGTGGCTCCTTTTGAGCCCGTTTTAACATGACTTCCCGGATAAATTATTCTCCAGACAATATCTAATTTTAATCACAAGGCTTGGAACCTTTAGAATCAGCAGCAAAAACTGTGAAATTCCAACAATTAAAATTCGTTTCATAAGTCCTTTAAGCCTCTTCTAAAGAAGAGCAATCTTGATGCCACAGTACTGAACAACTACCGGCCCATATCAAACCTGCCATTCTTAGGCAAAGTCCTAGAAAAAGTTGTATACCAACAGCTTAGTGACTTTCTCCTGTCTAACAATGCTTTTGATACTTTCCAATCAGGCTATAGGCCCCACCACAGCACTGAGGCTACGGCTACACGAAAACGTTTTTCACTGTAAACGATACTTTTTCTTATCGTTTGGCTGTCGCGGCCACACGGAGCCGGCGTTCCCACTACCCCAAAACGATAGTTTTTGAGAACTGGTTCCAGAGTGGGAAGATTTGAAAACGGTGTCGTTTCGTTTCCATTGTTGCAGCGAAAACGGATTTGTTTACGTCTGCACAACCACATGGCTAACGCCAGTGACGTATACACATACATCAGTGCCCAGAACAAAAAGCGTCTTCTATTCAAAATCCAGAAGAAGAAGACAACACAACAAGGACAGACAGCGATCATCATGGACCCCACAACATTGCTGCAGACACTGCTAACTGCAGCGGTGTTGTTGAAGGAACAACGTGAGCTCCGTGCTGGTAGAAGTAGGGGCGTACACGCATGCGCATTGCTTCTTCTACTGTTCTGGTGTAACCGGTGGGGGTGGCTTACAGCGCACCTAGAGGTGTTTCGTGTGTACTGCATCGTTTTTAGCAAGAGTCGCGTTGTCATGTGGACAGAGAAGCTCCCCTGTGTGGTCGAAATCGTTTTCGTACCCGTTTTAAAAAAAAACCTCGCTTCGTTTTAGTGTAGCCGTAGCCTGAGACAGCTCTGATCAAGGTGACGAATGACATCCGCCTGAACACAGATGCAAGTGAAGTCACAGTCTTAGTTCTGCTGGACCTGAGCGCTGCCTTTGACACAGTTGACCATGCAATCTTATTACAGAAGTTAGAAGCTTACACTCATATCTACGTGTCACTGACGACAGGAGAACACGGGCCTGTAGATACATTGTGTCGCTGCATCGAACAGATCAGTGTGTGGATGCAAAACTGTTTTCTCCAGCTAAACTCAGACAAAACTGAAATCATTGTCTGTGGCCCACAGAAACAAAGAGAAAGTGTTATCAGTCACCTTGAGACTCTCTCCAGGGTTAACCGTAATGAAAAAGTTAAGAAACCAGGACCATAGCCCTAACCATAAGTCCAAAACGCTGCTGCTCGCCTCCTAACTGGAACACCTAAGAGGGAGCACATCACTCCCATTTTAGCCTCCCTCCACTGGCTGCCTGTGCATTTTAAAATCCATTTTAAGATTCTTTTATTTGTTTTTAAATCTTTAAATGGACTCGCCCCGCCTTACCTCTCTGAGCTGCTCCAACTGTATGCTCCTGCCCGGTACCTCAGGTCAGCTGATTAACTGCTCCTGGAGGAACCGAGGGCCAAACGGAAGCTCAGAGGAGACAGAGCCTTTTCCGCTGCAGGTCCGAAACTTTGGAACGACCTCCCATTTTATATCAGACAAGCCCCTTCACTGCCCATTTTTAAAACCCATTTTTATTCCCTGGCTTTTAATCCAGCATGAGACTCTGTTTCTGTTATTGTTTTATTGTTTTTATTTTTTTATTATTGTTGTTGTTTATTGTTGTTTTTACATTGTTCTTGTGTTTTATGACTTGTTTTATTTTATGTTGTACAGCACTTTGTTTCTTCCAAGGCTTTGTTAAAAGGCTATATAAATAAAGTTGATGATGATGATGATGAATTATCCCGGACTCCATACCAAGTTTTTGAAAAATAAATTTTCACAACTTTAATAATTTTCCCCAAAAACTTAATAAGACCCCCTACCTCCCTTTTTATAACATTATCTTCCACATAGCCTAACCCTAAGGGTCACAGGACCATAGCTCTAACCTTAAGTCTCCCACTCCATGCCAAGTTTTTGAAAAATTAATTTTCATAATTTCAATAATTTTTCCCAAATACTTTCCCACCCTAAATCAGACCCCCTACCTTTCCTATTTTATAACTTTCCCCCCCACATAGCCTAACCCTAAGGGTCACAGGACCATATCCCTGACCATGAGTCTCCCACTCCATGCCAAGTTTTTGAAAAATTAATTTTCATAATTTCAATAATTTTTCCAAAAAAACTTTCCCACCCTAAATCAGACCCCCTACCTTTCCTATTTTCAATGAGAAAAACTCATTGTGTGCATGAAGTGCTGTGCTGCCTTCAGAGGTATATTATTTCTGATCCAGCCGAAACAGTTCAGGTTTGTTTTAACAGTCTTTTCACATGTCTGTCAGATTGATGTATATTAACAAATTAAATGAAACTAATGAGACAGAACAAATATCTTGGGTTCATACTGTATCATGACATTATATTTGGTTTAGCTTGTTTTTAAATAAGCATTGCTGTCCTGTTTTTCTGCTTTTGGGGGGGGGGGGGGGGTGTACAGGCAGTGTGGGTGCCTCAGAGAGCTGATTTTGGCCCTGAGGTCATGACATAAACGAGCACTTGCACAGTACAATCAAAATATTATTATTGAATCTCAAACTTCAGGGTCACTTTGTTTCCTGATTATTAATCTGCAATTTGGCGCCCTCACAGAGACACGTAGACGCCAATCCCATCCTGCTTTTTAAAGAATATCATCAAAAAGATGAGCATAACATTCACAAGGCCGCTACTCCTCCTTCTTACAACCCAGCTGCTTATATATACTGACCGACCAGAGCACAAAGACACGGTATTCAACACCCGACTGACCGAACCGGTACAACAGCAGGTCTGTATTGTCTCCTCTTAGACCAGAAAACATGTGGCAAATCTGACTCCAAAAAGCTAATATTGTGTTACTTTTCAGCATGAAGATCGTCGTGGCTGTCCTCGCAGTTTTCACTGGTAAGAAAGTTTTGTTGCTCTCCTAAAATTCAGCCTGTAAGTCCTTTGACTTTAAGGACAACAAATGGTTTAACCTCTGTTTTCTCTGCAGCTCATTACGCCAACGCTTTCCATTTTTTGCTTCAACAACATGGCCAGCAGCATCAGCATCCACACCATCATCATGAGCACCAGCACCTAAAGCCACAGAATCCACACCATCATCATGGTGGTCATCACCACCAAAACCCGCAGCATCCACACCATCATCATGGTGGTCATCACCACCAAAACCCGCAGCATCCACACCATCATCATGGTGGTCATCACCACCAAAACCCGCAGCATCCACACCATCATCATGGTGGTCATCACCACCAAAACCCGCAGCATCCACACCATCATCATGGTGGTCATCACCACCAAAACCCGCAGCATCCACACCATCATCATGGTGGTCATCACCACCAAAACCCGCAGCATCCACACCATCATCATGGTGGTCATCACCACCAAAACCCGCAGCATCCACACCATCATCATGGTGGTCATCACCACCAAAACCAGCAGAATCCACACCATCATCATGGTGGTCATCACCACCAAAACCAGCAGAATCCACACCATCATCATGGTGGTCATCACCACCAAAACCAGCAGAATCCACACCATCATCATGGTGGTCATCACCACCAGCATCACCAGTATCCGCACTATCCACACCATCATCATGGTGGTCATCACCACCACCAAAAACCTCAGCATCCACACCATCATCATGGTGGTCATCACCACCACCAAAACCCACACTATCCACACCATCATCATGGTGGTCATCACCACCACCAAAACCCGCACTATCCACACCATCATCATGGTGGTCATCACCACCACCAAAACCCGCACTATCCACACCATCATCATGGTGGTCATCACCACCAGCACCACCAGTATCCGTACTATCCACACCATCATCACGGGGGTCATCACCACCACCACCACCAGTATCCGCAATATCCACACCATCATCACGGTGGTCATCACCACCACCACCAGCATCCACACCATCATCATAATGATCCGTATTCAAAAGTCAAGCTGGTCCACTGCGCTTTCTGGGACTACGTCGCCAACGAAACTGACTCAGACGATAGCCAGACGCACATCAAACGGTGTCATCTGACAGAGAAATTCAAGTAAGAGAAAACTTCCAAGTGTTTACTCATATTCACCATAATCTGCAGGTCATTTCTCCTTTGTCTGGCCGCAGCATACCTCGCTCTCGCTGAAACTAAATGTGCAGGAATTCGTGTCGTATTAAGAGTTCTGTTTGTGTCTTTGCAGTTCCATCATCGAACACAGCACCGACGCCGTCAACAAGTTCCTCCACTTTCTGCACACGAAGGTGGCTTCTGTGACGGCGGAGTTCAAGCAAAAGTTACACTACGAGATCGACCACCTGAAGGCCCATCTGGAGGCCTACCTGCACTCCCTGAAACACCACCCGCACGTCCACGATCAGCACCTGGAAGATGAGCTCCATCACAAGCTGGATGAGATGAAGACGACTGCTCACCACCATATCTCCACCTTGGACATCCATGGCCTGAAGGTGGCCCTGATGGAGAAGTTCAAGGACATAAGGAACTGCCTTGAAATGATAGGGAAACCCTTACACTTTTACACACTACCCCACATGAAGGGTGTGACGCAGGGGCTGAAGCATGGTCTGGAGGAGTGTCAGAGCCACTTGAACTACCTGATCAATGATTTCGGACACAAGGTTAGCCAACATGCCCACAAGCTCTTTCCTTTCGATAGGCAACACAAAGTAATGCCAAGGGCCAAACCAAGCTTCAGCTGTGAGGAGCTGGGCACTAAGATAGAAGATCTGTGGGATTCCTTCTCTAATCTCTTCGGACCAGTGGCCACTGATCAGGATACTGGTGACAGTTAGTCTGTGAAACAGGCAGCCTCTGCCTTGTCTTTAATTTTATGCAACAATATATTTAGCTTTTATCCATTTTGGACCTCCTAGCTGTTTGAAATGGAAACTCAGTCTTCATTCTGTAGAAGTCCGAGAAAAATGTGAAAGAAATTTGTTTTAACATTTTTGTTTGATTTTGCACTTTTAAACTCTGTTTTCACTCTGTCTTTGATACTCAATAAAAGATTAACACCAAGAACGGATTTTGTTATAATAATTTGTCCAAAAAGTCTCGAAATCCTCCTTATTTTCTGTTTTTCAACAAAACTATCTTGATTGCTGGCATACATTCTGTCATTCATACATAATCACAATAAAGGTGACATATTGTGACCTTTTTAATCAATTTAACACAATCTTACACTATCATGCTACCTAAAGCCACAGAATCCACACCATCATCATGGTGGTCATCACCACCAAAACCCGCAGCATCCACACCATCATCATGGTGGTCATCACCACCAAAACCCGCAGCATCCACACCATCATCATGGTGGTCATCACCACCAAAACCCGCAGCATCCACACCATCATCATGGTGGTCATCACCAAGTCCGAGAAAAATGTGAAAGAAATTTGTTTTAACATTTTTGTTTGATTTTGCACTTTTAAACTCTGTTTTCACTCTGTCTTTGATACTCAATAAAAGATTAACACCAAGAACGGATTTTGTTATAATAATTTGTCCAAAAAGTCTCGAAATCCTCCTTATTTTCTGTTTTTCAACAAAACTATCTTGATTGCTGGCATACATTCTGTCATTCATACATAATCACAATAAAGGTGACATATTGTGACCTTTTTAATCAATTTAACACAATCTTACACTATCATGCTACTGTGGAGAGTTACGCTGTGTTTAACCGGATGCTTGTCAAAATTGAGTCAAAATTTGTGTTTAAATTGATGAACTACCTTGAACACCAGAATGTTGGAATCTGTATCAGTTTGAAACTACATCCTAACAGTCTTAGACTCACCGATGGGAACCAGTTGCAAACATTTCTCATTACACACTCATTTCTAGTCAAAATATCTCATTACACTTAATATAAGACACAACTGCCTAACAAGTACTATTTCAGCCAGATATAGGGACTTGTTTGAAGACAATACATCTGGAATATTTTGTTAAATGAAAAAGTCTTGAAAACAAATTGTTTTGAGTCGGATTTCATATGAAACAAGCTTTTTTTGACATTTGAAGAGGTTTTTAAGCTAATTTCAAGATCACTTTTATCTCAAAAGTCCTAAATATCACATCTTATTTCAAGAAATCTTGACAAGCCGATTTTCACTAGTTCCATTGGCAGATTTTCTTTGCTTATTTCAAGCAAAAACGTCTTGTATTTGTTGTTTTTTTTACTTATTTTTGGAGGGGCATTTTTTTCCAGTGTGCAGATGCTGAGCATCTCGGTATATAAAAGATGTTCGTGATCGATTGCTTCAAACTCAACACTAAATATGGGATTTAATATGGATTTTATTTAAACTTGGATCAAAAGTACATTGGGCCTCATGCAAGAACCGTTCGTACGCACAGATTTGTTCTTAAATCGTCCGTACGAGTGATTTAAGAGAATTTGCGCATTCACCAATCTTTTCGTATTTTACGTTTTCTTTCAGGTACGAACAGAATTCACGAGTGATCCAGAAGTGTCGTAGGAGTTTCGTAAATAGTCCGCTGTTATTCAAATCAAATCATTGCTTGACTAATGGATTGTATATTTAATTACTTTGTAGAAAACATAAATAAATATACATTATACCCCATAATGATGCTGACATTATTATGTTTGACTTAAATTGTGCACTAATTGAAGTTTCATTTGAATCTGTATATAACAAGGTCAATGGGAAGTGTAACCAGCGGCTGACTTGCTACTTTTGGATGCCTTAGTGCGTCAGGCTCTTGGAAGAGACCGTGTGGAGACAGACGAATGTCTGACATTGCGATTAAGATTCCCAAGGACTGTGCTGCTGCAAATATGCAGCTTGCTAGAGCCACAACTCCAGAGAAAAACACGCCGATCAAACCCAATTCCACCACACGTCCAGGTCCTCACCACCCTTGGATTTTTGGCCGCGGAGAGCTTTCAGAGGGAGATTGGAGACAGATCGGGGGTGTCCCAGTCCTCTGTGAGCCGTGCGCTCCCCTTGGTCATCAAAGCTCTCATCAGTTTTATCACCCATGGTACATCAAATTCCCATACACCGCTGTCCAACAAGTACAAATTAAGAGGGACTTTCATGCTGTGGCTGGACTGCCAAACATAATTGGAGCACTAGACTGCATACATATACGCATCAAAACACAAGGGCTGTCGTGGAGCGCACTGAGCTGAAGGCCAGGTGGGTGTGTCTCGATACCTCGTTCATGGCGCAATATTGCCATGAACGAGGGTCTCCACCTGAACCAGCCCAAGCAGACCAGAAGGTGTGGTGCCAGAAGACCCCCCTCATGGACCACCCCATCAAAGTGCCATCATGATGAGGCAACAACTGATTGCACAGCTTTAATTGCAGTCATGGATCGCCTGCCCATGGCGAGACGGTTTTTTATCGTTGTTGTTTTTTTAAGCCATTTTCATATCAAACCATTTATTTTTTTATTTTGGTGACATTACGAACTACAGGTGACATGGTATTAACAGCACTCGTAATTGCTTCCCATTTCTTCGCTTTAGCAGGTCCCGTAATTCCACTGCTGACACTGCTAAAAATGACAGATTTTCCTTTTTGGATCTCTGAAAGCCCGTCAGTCTCAAAGCCCGTAAAGTTGTTCTTTTTGCGCCTTGATGAAATTCTCATGACTCAACACTCAACACTTCCTGGCACAGGGAGAGGAAGCACAGCTCCTAATATGGTATAATTCTGGGCGTGGAGTATGCAAATCTACTATCCTCGTGCACTCGCACTTAGTGTGATTCATCATTTACGCAGGTCGTTTACACACTTTTTCCGAAGTTAAGAGCGTTTGTTGAATCTGACGTGGCGTGGAGTATGAGACCTTCTTACGAAAAAAGTAAGAGAAATTTAGAATAAAAATACGAAAATGTTCTTGCATGAGGCCCATTGTTTTTTTTTTTAAGTAAAGGCGTTCGGGTTTGTAGATTTTTGCACTTTGGGTTTGTTTAGTTTATATTCTGTGTTCTTGGTTCAAGCTTAATTCATCCCTTCATAGAGTCCTGTAATCTGGTCATTCCTCCTGATATCCTCAGTTTCTCTGTTTGGGTCTCACCTCCAACTCAACCAGCCACACCTGCAGCCACACCTGCAAGGCAAGTTTCTCTGTACAGCACAATTCAACAACAAGGTGATTCAAAGTGCTTTCCAGATACATTAAAAAAGTAGAAATAAAAAGCATGATTTAAATTTTAAACAAAAAAGAAAGAAATAAGGACAATAGATAAAATCAGTAGTTAAAATGTGATTAAGTTTTGAAACTCAAGCTTCAGATTTAGAGCTTTATTCAAAAGCAGCTGAAAATAGGTGTGTCTTCAGCCTGTACTTAAACACACTGAGTGTTTCAGCTGATCTGAGGCTTTCTGGGAGTTTGTTCCAGACATGTGGAGCATAGAAGCTGAATGCAGCTTCTCCATGTCTGGTTCTGACTCTGGGAACTGATAGAAGACCGGATCCAGATGACCTGAGGGGTCTGGAAGGTTCATACTGGGTCAGGAGGTCACTGATGGATTCTGGTCCTGGACCATTCAGAGCTTTATAGAGCAGCATCAGAACTTTAAAGTCTATCCTCTGATGGACAGGCAGCCGGTGTAAAGACCTCAGAGCTGGACTGATGGGGTCCACTTCTTTGGTCTCAGTGAGGACTCGAGCAGCAGAGTTCTGAATAAGCTGCAGTTTTAAGGTAGACCTGTAAAGATGCTGTTACAGTAATCAAGCCTACTGAAGATGAATGCATGGACTACTTTTTCCAGGTCCTGCTGAGACATCAGACCCTTTAACCATGATATATTCATAAGGTGATAGTAAGCTGACTTTGTTATTGCCTTAATGTGTTTTTCCAAATTTAATCCATCACTACACCCAGATTTCTGGCCTGGTTGGTAGTTTCTAGGTGTATAGATTGAAGCTCTGTGATGACCTGTAATCGTTTCTCTTTGGCTCCAAAGACAATTACCTCAGTTTTGTTTTTGTTTAGCTGGAGAAAGTTGTGGCACATCCAGTCATTAATCACGGATGCAGACTATTCAAAAAGCAAACTTCTTTATTATTTAAAAAAACAAAGGTCAAAACAAAGCGCGGCTGAGCCGGATGACAAAACTGGGGGGTATTCCTAGAAGCTGGCTTAGTGGAAAGCCTGGCTTATTTCGCTACTTCTGGCTAAATTTAGCGAGAGTTCCGTTCCATAAAGGTGGCTTATTTGGACGCCCGCTGAGTAACCATGGTAATTTATGCTGCTGAACTAGCCTGGTCCCGGGCAGGCTAAAGTTGAAGCTTAGCTTAGCTGCAACTCAAAAAATGTCCGAGCGGCTGAAACAGACTCCCGAAAGAAATGTTCACCAAGAATTCTGCGCTCCCGCAACTCATGTCTTGTCTAAAAAATGAAGCAAAAACTGTGGTTATCATATCACCACTTTCACTGTCTCGAAAAATCAATCAGTTGGTGCCAGTGCAACTAAAGAAACGCAACTATACACACGTATTGAGCATGAAATTAAATGAGAGAGAACATGGTATTCATTAAAACTAATCAATACCTAACAAACATCCGATCTACACCCACGTAGGACCAGACTCAGAAAAATGGGGGACAGGTCATAATGTTAATAATACAAATGATTGAAAGCTCCTTTCAAAACAGTCAAGGACTGTACAAATAAGATATTAGATAAAACGCAGGAATTAAAACATCATGCCATATTAAAAATACACAGACCGGAGCAATCACTGGAGGTAAGCAAAATTAAACGGATGGGTTTTGAGTTTAGACTTGAACAGAGGGTGAGTGCCATTATTGCAAATGTGTGTGTGGGGGGGGGGGGGGGGGGGGGGGGGGCGTACTGTACCCATGTACGCATCCAAGGCAAGGCAATGTGTAGAGCACAATTCGTACTCAAGGCAATTCAAAGTGCTTTACAGCTACATAAAATCACAAGAAGGCAATAAAATCATTCCAAAAAACAAAAAAAATCATCAATTAATTAATTTAAAAGTGAAGAGTGCAGATAAAATACTTTCAGGTGTCATATGCACATCTAAATAGAACTGTTTTCAGTCTGGATTTAAACATTGTCACATTGTCCAGGCCCCTGCTGAACCCGTGGAGGCTGACTACGTACACCGAAAATTTTTCCATATCCTAAATGTACAGGTACACTTGGGGATAATTGTCCATAGACTCTGAACTGGATTTCTCATTTTGAAAAATACCACATCAACCCCTTTGAGTAATGCTGAGCAATGTTACATTTATGCCCTGTGAAACCTCATCATTGACTCATATCCTCCGTGCATACAGATGATCTGTGATGGAGCTCATTTCATTTCCAACATTGAGGCTAAATGGCCGGGATCAGTTCATGATTCTAGGATCTTCCGAGCATCCTCACTGGCACAGAGGTTTGCACAAGGCGCAAGATTTTTACTAACCTGAAGGAGTGCACTTTTGAAGTAAGGTGTAGCATAGGCAGAATTTTGGTAATGTAATGAGAGGTCAGGTGTAGAGGTCATCTTAAGGAATTTAACTCTTTCGGTGCCATTGACGTCAATGGCCTGGCTGGCACCCAGGCTAGCGTGAAGGGTGAAGAGTGTAAGGATTTCACAAAGACTGAGAAAACAGAGAGTCTAAATACTGAGATAACTGATGAGTGACTGGATGCAGCTGAGAGAATCGACAGGTGAAGTGAATGAACTAATAACCTGAACATGGGGACTGAGGAAACAGAAACTGTGGGGAAAACAATGGCAAAACTAAAACATGGCAAAACTTAAGAACTAAACATGAACTTAAAAACTAAGACATGACATAAACTAAAACATGATAAAACACAAAAGAACTAAAAGCATGGGGAAAACCCCATGGACGTGATAGAGCCCCCCCTCAAGGGATGGATCCCAGACAACCCAAAAACCTGTGGGTGGGAGGGAGGTGCTCGAAGCTGGAGGCGGTCTGGCGGACGGCCAGACTTCCGGCAACGTGGAGGTAGGAGCCGAACTGGCAGACGGCAGCCACACCTGCAGCCACACCTGCAGCCACACCTGCAGCCACACCTGCAGCCACACCTGCAGCCACACCTGCAGCCACACCTGCAGCCACACCTGCAGCCACAGCCACTTCCACTTCCCCCCTTCCTCGTTCCCCTCGGTATATAAACTCTTTGTTAAGCTCTCCATTTGTCAGATCCTCACAAAAATGATCTACATAATGTTCTGTAATCTCTTTATCGCTTATCTGTTTTCAGCCTTTAAACAAACTAAACACCCAGTTAAGTTTTTGCACTTCCGGCTCTGCCTGTCAAGTGGGGTGGGTGCGAGGATGTTTTCAAAGCCTCACATTCTGAAGGTTACAGTTAAAGCTGCATATTTACAGACGGTCAGGTTATTTATTAATTGTCCTGATCTGTGTGAAAGGAGCTGGAAGATTTCCGATCTTATGAAAGTGCCATAAATGAAGGCTGCGGCTGTTAAGGTGGATTATAAATCAGATCAGTTGGACCGTGATATGACACAGAAGTTACTTTTGATCTCTTCCCTGTTGTGCTGTCAGTCAGCTGTAAAAGTCTGAGTTTTCAGGAATAATCTGAGGCTTCAGTCACATGTGGAGAGCAGGAAGAATCTTATTTTATTTAAGGAACCCAAAAAAACAAAACTACTCCAGAGTGGAAGGGGAGTGTTTTCTTTTTTTTTTAGCCTCCTTACGTCCTGACCTGAGTGTGCTTTCAGTGTGCGACGTGGAGTCAAAAAAAACCCCACACAAAGCAATAAAAGATGACAACAGCGCAGTTCGTACTGAGAACTTCGGACACAGGTCACAGATCTTCCTGATATTTATTGGATCTCATCAATGCCACCTTAACCCTATAAATACTGAGTGACAGCTTCAGTCAGTCTCACAGACGTCACAGATCTGATCAGACCTCTGAGGTAAGACACTTATCCAATCAATCCTGTGGTCAAAGAAACCTGGTTTTTAAAAAAATGATCATTTTTACTCTGATAAATTCACAGTTAGAGGAAGATTTCAGCCTTTTTTAAGCCTGTTTTTTTTTTTAACTAAAACTTAACCTAAATGAAGTGTCTCATGCAATATCCCAGGTGATCATCATGAGGGTTTTCGCAGCAATCCTCGCGTTGGCAGTCCTGTCAGGTGAGTTCAGTTTCTGCTCAGACACAGAAAAATGTTCAGAAAAAGCAGGAACGAAGGTTTCCAACCTGTCTCCGCTGAAGAAAACAGCATTTAATCTTATCAGGATATCTTATTTAATCCTAAAACTTTGCGGGGGACTCACAGAAACTGAGCTTTTGACGGCATCATTAATATTTGATTGTAAATCCCATGTAAACAACCTCCGGGTTATTCTCCAGTCTTCTCTTTTTCTGGATTTCTAGGTTGAATTTGGAGTAAAAAAGTCAAGTATTTTTCAGCTTAGATTTTTATCAAACCTTTTTTGCTTTAATGAGAAGGCCGCTCATGTATTTATTACTTTAGGGTTGGGCGAGTTAACTCGTTATTATCGCGTTAACTTGTTAATTATTTAATAATAATAATAATAATAATTATACATTTAATTTTTAAAAAAGCGACTTTCTCAATACTCAAGGACACTTTACAACACATTAAAAACACATTGTTAAAAGTGTGTTTGCACAACAAATGTTATGGCACTTTCATTTATATGGCAGCACATTTAAAATAAAACTAAATGCTAAAAGCTATACACTACTTTTGGATTCATTTTGGGATTCTGCTTACAATTGAGATTAATCGTGATTAATCAGGGAAATCATGCGATTAATTAGATTAAATATTTTAATCGTTGCCCAGCCCTATTTATAACACAACTTGTTTGGCGATAAGACTCTGATTTAATGTGGGAGGTGGAAGGAAGGAGTGGGACCTCCGGAGTCTGGTGGAGGATGAGCAGAGATGGGATGATTACATACATTACATTATCTGTCAGATTTGCTGCTTTTTATGCTCCAGGCTGCACTTTCAGGTGTGTTTATGAGCATATTTTAGTTGTCCTGACACCCCCTGCAGCCTTCAAACACACAACATCTTCATCTCCAAAGGTCCGAGTCCATTTCCCAGCTAAGACTCCTGAAAATCAACCCTCTCTGCTCATAAAGAGATCCCAGATCTGACCAAAACTCCCTGCGTCTTGTTTAATCTCCCGTCCACAACATTTAAAGATGTCAGCTTACGATGTTGTTCTTTAAATCCGACCCAGGGTGCTATGCACGCAGTGTTCCTCTGGACGACTTGAAGAACACGTGGGAGGTCACCGTGGACAAGTTCAATGACTACATCAAAGACCTGAACGAGAAGGCCGATGAGGTGGTGAAGGACATCCGGGCCTCCCAGATCAGCAGAGAGCTCGAGTGAGTGTGACGATGATCATTTATCCCGATTACAACCTGCTCATCTCTGCGTTTAAACGCTGGTTCACTGGTCACTTTATATTTTAACTGTTTTTTAAATTCTTAGATTAGTTTTTAAAGTGTTTATAATTATATAAACATTTTTTATTGCTTTATTATGTCTTGCTACTGGATGCTTGAATTTCCTTCGGGATCAATAAAGTATCTATCTGTCTCTAAACCGGCAGAATCTGCAGCCAGAGACAAACCGGGTCAGGATTGGCGTGTTTTAGTCGTTGGTAGAATTTACTGTCAGTGTAGATGAGATTGAAACGATCCTTATATGAAAGTGTTGGGATGTTTCTGATATGTTGTAAAAAAATCTTCTTTTCCTTGATATTTATGGATCCAAACTCAGTTTCTCTTCATCTGCCACTAAAATAGAACATTTACTGGTCCATACTTTAGAAATATCGCTTATTTTTAGGGCTGGGCAACGATTACATTTTTTTTATCTAATTAATCACGATTAATCGCATTTGTACGCAAAATCCCAAAAATTAATCCAAAAGTAGCGTATAGCTTTTAGCATTTAGTTTTATTTTAAATGTGCTGCCATATGAATGAAAGTGCCATAACATTTGTTGTGCAAACACACTTTTAACATCAGCATCTTTCTGTAGTTTTTATGTAGAAGCCTCGCTCCACTGTCTGTTTCCTTGAATGACTTGCTGCTATCAGTTGTCTGTTTTGCCTTTAAGTGATATTTTAGACTGGAACTACTACGGTGAGAAGACAATTCAACTTGGCAGTGTTTACAGATGACTTTGGTTCTGTCGACTTCGCCGTCTGGAAGAACTTTAAAATGAAAATGGCCGAGTAAAAGTTCCGTACCCTTCTCCAGGTTTGGTGGATCCGCCGATTACTTTCTTTTCCGGTTCCACAGCAGACAGCAGCAGACTTTTACAAAATAAAAGCCTGTGAACAACAGACTTTTACAAAATAAAAGCCTGTGAGCAACAGACTTTTACAAAATAAAAGCCTGTGAGCAACAGACTTTTACAATAATAAAAGCCTGTGAGCAACAGACTTTTACAAAATAAAAGCCTGTGAGCAACAGACTTTTACAAAAATAAAAGCCTGTGAGCAACAGACTTTTACAAAATAAAAGCCTGTGAGCAACATACTTTTACAAAATAAAACCCCGAAAAATAAAAAAATAATAATTTAATTAAAAACAATAAGTAAATAAAAATAAAACCTGGATTAATGCGCGATAAAATATTTATCAGCGTTAAATAATTAACGAGTTAACTCGCCCAGCCCTAGTTATTTTAACCTGCATCATTTTATCAGTTCCTGGACAGCAGGACTTTGACTTGAGCTGCAGTGATTAGGGTGAAGCTGCCTCCAACACGTCAGCGTCTCTTTGAGCTCTGACACTGACTTTTATCTGCGTGCACGAACACGCCGACGTGCACGAACACGCCGTTTGTGCTTATGTAAGACGGTGAATCAGCAGCTCGCAGTGAGGCGAGACATGTGGAGAGCTGCTGCTGAACTTTGAGACCTGCAGCACTCCCTCGTTCCCCGACTCACACCGATATGAGACGGTTCGGTAAAAACTGAAGCTTATAAACACACTGAGATCTGAGATCTGGAATCCTTCCGCTTCAGTCTCCTTTTTGCATCATGAACCGTCCTCAAAGCCACCAAATAAACTCTCTCCATCTCCCCCCCTGACCAGCACCCTGATCCAGGACAGCATGTCTGAACTGTCCATGTACAAGGACGACATGCACACCAAGCTGGCACCCTACACCCAGGAGGCCGCAGAGCGCCTGGGGACGGACCTGCAGCTGCTGGTCAACCGGCTGCGCGACCACATGACGGAGGCCCGCGGGCAGGCCGAGACCTACGCTCAGGAGCTGCAGACCATGATGGAGCAGAACGCCGACGACGTCAAGAACAGGGTCAGCACCTACACCCGGAAGCTGAGCAAACGCCTCCAGAAGGACACAGAGGAGATCAAGAGGTGGGTCAGACTGATGGGTAACTCTGTGCAGTAAGACGCTCTGTGGCTTTCACACTGGAAAAAATGCCCCTCCAAAAATAAGTAAAAAAAACAACAAATAAAAGACATTTTTGCTTGAAATAAGCAAAAAAATCTGCCAAAGGAACTAGTAAAAATCAGCTCGTCAAGATTTCTTGAAATAAAATGTGATATTTAGGACTTTTGAGTTAAAAGTGATCTTGAAATTAGCTTAAAAACCTCTTCAAATGTCAAAAAAAGCTTGTTTCATATGATATGTGACTCAAAACAATTTGTTTTCAAGACTTTTTCACTTAACAAGATATTCCAGATGTATTGTATTAAAACAAGTCCCTATATCTGGCTGAAATGGTACTTGTTAGGCAGTTGTGTCTTATATTAAGTGTAATGAGATATTTTGACTAGAAATGAGACAAATATACTTGGTAATACTTTGATTTTTTCCAGTGCAGATGATTGTGTTTAGTTTTACTGAGTTCTGCCAGAAAGATCCAGACCGATGTGCACGTTTAAATATTATTTCACATTTTTATTACTGTTAACAAGTGATATTTAAGTTATTTAAAGCTCTTTGTAGTGTGTTTATCTGACGATAACCTGAATATATTTATTTCCATAGAAGTATTTACGGACACGTGTATCTTTAAACAGACAATTTAAGGGTCTTAACAGCTGGCTTTGGGGTATTTGGAGTAAAAAGCTTTAATGAGCTCATGTATTTATTACTTTATAACTAGGGCCGGGCAAGTTAACTCGTTATTATCGCGTTAACTCGTTAATTATTTAACGAGTTAACTCATTATTAGAGTTAAATCGTTAATTATTTAACGAGTTAACTCATTATTAGAGTTAAATCGTTAATTATTTAACGAGTTAACTCGATAATTATTTAACGCCGACAAATGTTTTATCGCGCATTAACGCAGGTTTTATTATTTATTTTATTTTTGTAAAAGTCTGTTGCTGTCAGGTTTTTAAGCTAATTTCAAGATCACTTTTAACTCAAAAGTCCTAAATATCACATTTTATTTCAAGAAATCTTGACAAGCCGATTTTCACTAGTTCCATTGGGAGATTTGTTTTGCTTATCTGAAGCAGAAACGTCTTGTATTTGTTGTTTTTTTTACTTATTTTTGGAGGGGCATTTTTTCCAGTGAAATCTTACCAAGTATATTTGTCTCATTGAGTATCTCATTACACTTGATATAAGACACAACTGCCTAACAAGTACCATTTCAGCCAGATATAGGGACTTGTTTGAAGACAATACATCTTGAATATCTTGTTAAGTGAAAAAGTCTTGAAAACATCTTGTTTTGAGTCATACTGTATTTCACATGAAACAAGCTTTTTTTTTTCCATTTGAAGAGGTTTTTGAGCTAATTTCAAAATCACTTTTATCTCAAAAGTCCTAAATATCACATTTTATTTCAAGAAATCTTGACAAGCCGATTTTCACTAGTTCCCTTGGCAGATTTTTTTTGCTTATTTCAAGCAAGAACGTCTTTTATTTGTTGTTTTTTTTACTTATTTTTGGAGGGGCATTTTTTCCAGTGCAAACCGAACCAGAACACACTGAAGTATTTTTTACTGTCGTCACTCAGGAACCTCGTCTGGTTCTGGTTCTGGCCAAAAATATTCAAATTTTATTTTATATTTGTCACTTTGTCTTCTGGAAACTGTAAAAAGTTGCACAAATGTCTGTGATCAATAATCTTCTCATTTTATCAGGGTATATTTATCACGATATTATTCATGCATTTTAAAGAAAGATGCTCTTTCTTTCCAACTCAAACGCTGCTGAATCAGACAACCCTAAGCTGGATTTTTCTCTGAATTCAAACCGTTTTCTCTCCTCAGACACGTCACCGACTACTTGGGGGAGATCCAGTCCCGCACCTTGGACAACGTGGATGATGTGAAGACTCGGCTGGACCCCTACATCTCTCAGGTGCGAGACAACGCCCAGGCGAAGATCACCACCCTGAACGATCTGCTGATGTCGCAGGCGGAGAACGTGAAGGACAAGCTCCAGACGGCCGCCGTGGACATCAAGGATCGCTTCGAGGACACCGCCGAGGACCTGAGGTCCACTCTGGGGGAGAAGATGGAGGAGCTGCGCGACTGGTTCCAGCCATACGTCTCCCTGATCAGAGACAACCTGTAAACCCTGTCATCAAACATCATCCATCTCCTTCTGACAACAACTGGTTCATGTTTGAAAGAATCCAGCAATAAAAGCAGTTAGAAACCAGATGTGTTTGCCTCGAGTGAATGAAAAGATGCTTTAGGATGTGAAATATGTGGGGAAAAAAAGTGGATTCCACACGATAAGTAGAGTTTGTTTTTACTGAGAAACTATTGTGTCACAAAAGAAACAAATCCTGTATCTGACTTCAGTCCAAAACGTCTTTTTTCTGAACATAAACAACACAGTCAGCTGTGTGCGGGGTCACATGATCACAGATGTTCACATTAACGGAGTTTACAAAACCAAAACACTGAGGTTTTATCATCCGAGGTAAAAAATATAGCAGTTCACTGTCTGAGGAAATATTCATTCAGAAAAAACTACTTCACAGTAAAAAAATGGTACTTATAAAATACTAAAGTCAAAATGTAGACTGATGCTGGTGGTACTCTGAAAATATAAAAATATTTAAGTATTTATGAAAATAAAACAATAAAACATTTAAAATGAAAAGAACAAAAAATATATATTTTTAAATTTAGAAACATGAAATGAAAAAATAAAAACAAAATTAACAAACAAATGTATAAAAGTGGAAAAATAAAACAAAAAATAGAATTAAAATAATTTGGTAAAAATCAGAGTGTAAAAAAAAATAAACAAAAAAACAAAAACAAAATAAAACAAAAAAATTGTATAAAAGTGGGGAAAAAATACAATTAAAATAATATGGTGAAAATCCAAGTATAAAACAAAATAAATGAACAAAACATAAAAACATGAAATATAACTAAATATATGTATATAAGTAAAAGGTGAAAAAATAAAAACAGCAAATGCAGAAAAAATAAAGTTTTTATAAGATTAAGATAAAAACAACAAAGAGAAAAAGTAGAAATATAAAATTTTGAACTAAATAAAAAAAAAGTAAAGATTAACGACTATTAAAATAATAAAACACCACATTAAAGTGGAACAATTAAATAAAAATAAATGTAAAAAACATATGAACCTGGATGAAAACTCAAACAGATAAAACAAACACGACTGTCCTGGTTCAGGATATCAGAGATAAGTTTTACAGTATCACACTGTAACGTGTTGAAATAAACATGCTTTCAGTGATGGTTTATTTCTAATTTCACATGTAAACAAGCTTATTCAGTCTTTCACCGGTTGAGATAAAACACCGACTTCTTAAGCTAATTAAACCTAAATATCAGAAGAAACTGTTGAAAAATGTGTTTCAAGTATTTGTAACTCGTCAACAGCAGCAACACATTTATGAAACGTTTTTAAAATGCTCAAATGTAACCATGAACCTCTGGGGTCCTCACAGAGTCCTCAAAGGGTCCTCACAGAGTCCTCAAAGCGTCCTCAGAGAGTCCTCACAGCGTCCTCACAGTGTCCTCAAAGCGTCCTCACAGTGTCCTCAAAGCGTCCTCACAGTGTCCTTACAGCATCCTCAAAGCGTCCTCAGAGTCCTCACAGAGTCCGTACAGAGTCCTCAAAGCGTCCTCACAGTGTTCGTACAGAGTCCTCAAAGCGTCCTCACAGTGTTCGTACAGAGTCCTCAAAGCGTCCTCACAGAGTCCTTACAGCGTCCTCACAGAGTCCTCACAGTGTCCTCACAGAGTCCTCACAGTGTCCGTACAGAGTCCGTACAGAGTCCTCAAAGCGTCTGCACAGAGTCCTCACAGTGTCCGTACAGAGTCCTCACAGCGTGCTCACAGTGTCCTCACAGAGTCCGTGCAGAGTCCTCACAGCGTCCTCACAGAGTCCTCACAGAGTCCTCACAGAGTCCTTAAAGCGTCCTCAAAGCGTCCTCACAGCGTCTTCATAGTGTCCTCAAAGAGTCCCCAAAGCGTCCTGACAGTGTCCTCAAAGTGTCCTCAAAGCGTCCTCAGAGAGTCCTCACAGCGTCCTCACAGTGTCCTCAAAGCGTCCTCAAAGCGTCCTCAAAGCGTCCTCACAGTGTCCTCAAAGCGTCCTCAGAGAGTCCTCACAGCGTCCTCAAAGCGTCCTCACAGTGTCCTGAAAGCGTCCTTAGAGAGTCCTCACAGCGTCCTCAGTGTCCTCAAAGCGTCCTCAGAGAGTCCTCACAGCGTCCTCACAGCGTTCTCACTGCATCCTCACAGTGTCCTCAGAGTCCTCACAGCATTCTCACAGTGTCCTCAAAGCGTTCTCACAGCATTCTCACAGCGTCCTCACAGAATTCTCACAGCGTCCTCACAGTGTCCTCACAGTGTCCTCACAGCGTTCTCACAGCGTTCTCACAGCATTCTCACTGTGTCCTCACAGAATTCTCACAGCGTCCTCACAGTGTCCTCACAGTGTCCTCACAGCATTCTCACAGCGTTCTCACAGCGTTCTCACAGCGTCCTCACAGCATTCTCACTGTGTCCTCACAGCGTCCTCACAGCGTCCTCACAGCGTCCTCAAAGCATTCTCACAGCGTCCTCACAGCATTCTCACAGCGTCCTCACAGCATTCTCACAGCGTCCTCACAGCCCCGGTCTTCACTGCAGCCCCCTGGCGTGATCTATGTAATGTTCACGCAGCCTTGAGATGTCTGAGAAAGAATTCATGCACATGACGCAGGAGTGGACGTCGTCTCTTAACAGGTGAAACGGAGGAAGTGTTGGTTCTGCTGCATCGTTCTCACAATCGCTGCTGTCCATCGAGAGTTTTTCAGGGATTAAGGATTTAATCAAACGATCCAGCTGCTGTGAGCTGCCAGTTTCATGCTTCAAAGCAGCTGAGATGTTGGAGCTGTTTACACCAGAACCTGGTTCTGATTGAGGAGAACCTGGTTCTGAGTGAGGAGAACCGGGTTCTGAGTGAGGAGAATCGGGAGCAGCTGAGGTGTGAGGGACACCAGAACCTGGTTCTGAGTTAGGAGAATGAGGAGCAGCTGATGTGTGAGGGACACCAGAACCTGGTTCTGAGTTAGGATAATCAGGAGCAGCTGAGGTGTGAGTGATGTTGGACCTGTTCCCATCAGAACCAGGTTCTGAGTTAGGAGAATGAGGAGCAGCTGATGTGTGAGTGATGTTGGACCTGTTCCCATCAGAACCAGGTTCTGAGTTAGGAGAATGAGGAGCAGCTGATGTGTGATGGACACCAGAACCTGGTTCTGAGTTAGGATAATCAGGAGCAGCTGAGGTGTGAGTGATGTTGGACCTGTTCCCGTCAGAACCAGGTTCTGAGTTAGGAGAATGAGGAGCAGCTGATGTGTGAGTGATGTTGGACCTGTTCCCATCAGAACCAGGTTCTGAGTTAGGAGAACGAGGAGCAGCTGATGTGTGAGGGACACCAGAACCTGGTTCTGAGTTAGGATAATCAGGAGCAGCTGAGGTGTGAGTGATGTTGGACCTGTTCCCATCAGAACCAGGTTCTGAGTTAGGAGAATCAGGAGCAGCTGAGGTGTGAGTGATGTTGGACCTGTTCCCACCAGAACCTGATTCTGAGTGAGGAGAATCGGGAGCGGCTGAGGTGTGAGGGATGTTGGACCTGTTCCCACCAGAACCTGGTTCTGAGTAAGGTTCTAAGTGAGGAGAACCTGGTTCTGACTGAGGAGAATCAGGAGCAGCTGAGGTGTGAGGGATGTTGGAGTTGTTCCCACCAGAACCTGGTTCTGAGTGAGGAGAACCTGGTTCTGAGTGAAGAGAACCTGGTTCTGAGTGAGGAGAACCGGGAGCAGCTGAGGTGTGAGGGATGTTGGAGCTGTTCCCACCAGAACCTGGTTCTGAATGAGGAGAACCTGGTTCTGGTTCCTCCTCGGTGTCTGAGATGACGACGGGCCGCTCTGAGGAGACGACGGGTACCACGTACAGGCGGTCTGGATGAGGATACCTGAACAGGTGCTTTTTGCTGCTCACCGGGAGGCGGTTCTGGTTCTGAGTTGGCTGAGTTGATGTGACTCCCTGGGCGTCCTCCGGACCTCTGTTGGGAACGTAGGACGCCACAGCCTCTGGAGGACTCTCCGTCTCTTCCCCCGCGGTGAAGTGGCACACCTGATGCGCCCGGAGCAGGTCGGTGCTGGAGAACCTGGCGGCGCATCTCCCGCAGTGATACGGGAAGAGAAGCGGCTCCAGAAGCGGCGCCGGCCTGGGCACGCTCAGGCGCCTGCTGTGGGTCTGGAGGTGAGCGGTTAGGGCCGAGGAGCAGGAGAAGCTGAGGCTGCACGGCAGGCAGGTGTGGGACTTTGCACCTTTATGCAGCAGCTTGTGTTTCTCCAGCTTTCTCCGGGCTGAGAAAAGCTTCCCACAGGTGCTGCACCTCCACCCTTCCGGCTGTCGGTGGCAGTCAGAAAGGTGGGAGCTCAGGTCGGCTTCACTGGCGAAGGCGTCCGGGCAGGAGGGGCACGCCTTGGGCGTCTGAGTGGCGTGCCGCTGCAGGTGATGGACATACGAACCAAGGAAGTGGAACTGCAGCTCGCAGCGGCTGCAGCTGAACGGTCGGCCGGGTCTGCGGTGGAGACGCTGATGCAGCCACAGCTTGTTCCACCGAGGGAAGGACTTCCCACAGCGTCCGCACAAGAAGCTGCCGCCGAGTCGGGGGTTTATGGGCTGAAGACGGAGGGTGGGGGGCTGAGGAGCTGCGGGGAAATCAGAGCTCGGAGATGGAGCACTGACAAAGTCCTCCACGATATCTGCGACCTGGTGTCCGCCTGCTTCCTGCAGAGGAAACAGTTCCCCCTTCTGCTCTACCTCGGGACCCACGCTCTCCTCAGCTTCGCTCTCTGGAGCTTCTGCCTCCTTCCAGATGTCCCCCGGGGGGCCTCTGCACTCCGTCTCCTCGCCACTGTTCTTGCAGCAAACCGAGCAGTGGCGTCTGATGTCCGCTGCCCGCTCGTACCGCTGTCCGCACGCCTCGCAGCGGTGGCGCCCGCCAGGCGTGTGGCACCGCAGGTGCAGGATGTAATGGCACCAGCGGCGATGGAGCTGCCCGCATACGGGACACTTAAACAACACAGGGGTGGCCGTCGCCGCTTCGGCGCCTTGAGACACCAGGAATCCTTCCATCTCACCGTGCGAGGCGGCGGCCTGATGGGAGCGCAATGCTGCCGAGCTGCTGAAGGCGGCGTCGCATCTGTAACAGGAGAACGGCGTCGGCCCCGGGTGGCTTTCAGAGTGAGTCCGGAGCTCGGAGTCGGAGCAGGAGAACGGCGTCGGCCCCGGGTGGCTCTCAGAGTTAGTCCGGAGCTCGGAGTCAGAGCAGGAGAACAGCGTCGGCCCCGGCTGGCTCTCAGAGTGAGTCCGGAGCTCGGAGTCAGAGCAGGAGAACGGCGTCGGCCCCGGGTGGCTTTCAGAGTGAGTCCGGAGCTCGGAGTCAGAGCAGGAGAACGGCGTCGGCCCTGGGTGGCTCTCAGAGTTAGTCCGGAGCTCGGAGTCGGAGCAGGAGAACAGCGTCGGCCCCGGCTGGCCCTCAGAGTGAGTCCGGAGCTGGGAGTCGGAGCAGGAGAACGGCGTCGGCCCCGGCTGACTCTCAGAATGAGTCCAGAGCTCCCGCAGCGTTGCGAAGTCTTTACAACACGCAGAGCAGGAGAACGGCTTCACGGGCTGGTGCGTCTTCTCGTGGAGACTCAGACCGGAGGATCTGCTGAACGTCTTCCCACAGACGCCGTGCGTCCGGCGGTGCTTCCTAACGGCGACTTTGCTGCTGAACTCCCTCAGACACACAGAGCACCTGAAGGACCGACCTTTGCCCTCCGATCCTCTCTGTGAGCCGTCGGCGTCCTTCAGATGGACCTGGAAGTGAAGGATGAGCTCCGTTTTGCTCTTAAAGGTCTCGGCACAGCATGGGCAGCTCGCCGCCGGAGGCTCGCGGTGGAGCTTCGAGTGCAGCTTGAGTCGTTTGGGATCAGGGAACCTCTTGCTGCACCTGAGGCATCGGTACGGTTTCTCACCCGTGTGGATTCGTTTGTGGAGCGTAAACGCCGAGATGTGCCGGAAACAGCGACTGCAGAACGGGCAGCGAAGGCTTCTCTTCCCCTGAGAGTTCAGGGCGATGTTTTCGTCTGCCGGCGCCCAGACACCCGGGTCAGCTGGAGTACTCCAGAGGGAACCGATCTGAGGAGGCTTTGCCTTCTTCTTGACTGTCCAGAGTGTTTTACGCCTCCGCCGCCTCTTCCTTTGCGGTTCTGCCAGAGCCCACGGGCCTGACCCGACCCGCGATGCTTCGCTCTCTTCCGGCTCTTGTTTGATGGCCCTTAAATGCATCAGATGGTAGGCTGCGCCTTCAGGGTCCATCATCGGTTCCCCTCTCTTCCTTTTGCTCCTGATCTTTGACGGTTCTTCAGCCGCCGTTAACGTCTTCCTCTTGGATGCTCGTCTGATTATTCCGCACTTCCTCCCTTTTTCTTCCGGTTTCAGATCCGCTGTTGTCGCTCTGCAGGCGACCTCAGAGGAAGGCGCATCTTCAGTCCAGCCTGTTGAGGACCTTGGACTGCCTCGTTGGTTCCCCTCAGCTGTGGATCCTGTTTCTGTGAACACCGTCTGAGCTTCTGGGGATGTTAACATGTTCAGCTCCCATTTAGGTCTCCTTCCTCTCTTCTTTCTGAGCGTCTCAGCCCACGGGCCTGACCCGACCCGCGATGCTTCGCTCTCATTCGGCTCTTGTTTGATGGCCCTTAAATCCATCAGATGGTAGGCTGCGCCTTCAGGGTCCATCATCGGTTCCCTTCTCTTCCTTTTGCTCCTGACCTTTGACGGTTCGGGCATTCCTTCGGCCGCCGTTAACGTCTTCCTCTTGGATGCTCGTCTGATTATCGCGCACTTCCTCCCTTTTTCTTCCGGTTTCATATCCGCTGTTGTCGCTCTGCGGGTGACCTCAGAGGAAGGCGCATCTTCAGTCCAGCCTGTTGAGGACCTCGGACTGCCTCGTTGGTTCCCCTCTGCTATGGATCCTGTTCCTGTGAATTCCGCCAGACCTTCTGGGGATGTTAACATGTTCAGCTCCCGTTTAGGTCTTCTTCCTCTCTTCTTTCTGAGCGTCTCAGCCCACGGGCCTGACCCGACCCGCGATGCTTCGCTCTCATTCGGCTCTTGTTTGATGGCCCTTAAATCCATCAGATGGTAGGCTGCGCCTTCAGGGTCCATCATCGGTTCCCTTCTCTTCCTTTTGCTCCTGACCTTTGACGGTTCGGGCATTCCTTCGGCCGCCGTTAACGTCTTCCTCTTGGATGCTCGTCTGATTATCGCGCACTTCCTCCCTTTTTCTTCCGGTTTCATATCCGCTGTTGTCGCTCTGCGGGTGACCTCAGAGGAAGGCGCATCTTCAGTCCAGCCTGTTGAGGACCTTGGACTGCCTCGTTGGTTCCCCTCTGCTGTGGATCCTGTTCCTGTGAACTCCGCCAGACCTTCTGGGGATGTTAACATGTTCAGCTCCCGTTTAGGTCTTCTTCCTCTCTTCTTTCTGAGCGTCTCAGCCCACGAGCCTGACTCGACCCGCGATGCTTCGCTCTCATCCGGCTCTTGTTTGATGGCCCTTAAATCCATCAGATGGTAGGCTGCACCTTCAGGGCTCATCACCGGTTCCCTTCTCTTCCTTTTGCTCCTGACCTTTGACGGTTCTTCGGCCGCTGTTGACGTCTTCCTCTTGGATGCTCGTCTGATTATTCCGCACTTCCTCCCTTTTTCTTTCGGTTTCAGATCCGCTGTTGTCGCTCTGCAGGCGACCTCAGAGGAAGGCGAATCTTCAGTCCTGTCTGTTGAGGACCTCGGACTGCCTCGTTGGTTCCCCTCTGCCGTGGATCCTGTTCCTGTAAACTCTGCCTGAGCTTCTGGGGACGTTAACATGTTCAGCTCCCGTTTAGGTCTCCTCCCTCTCTTCTTTCTGAGCGTCGCAGCTTCAGTTGGGAGCTCACCAACCGCCTCATCAAACCACGATCCTCCTGATGTCATCTTCTGCTTCTTGTTCGCCCTTTTTTTTTTGCCCTTCACGTTTCCAGAAGCCCCATCACCCATGGTTACCTGCAGGCCTGCTGCCGTTGGCCTTCTACGTCCTCTTACTGCCAAGCGTTTCCTCTTCTCTTTGGACTCGGTCGTATTTTCAGGGTTTGCCGACTTCCACGTGTTTCCTTCCATGTTTGAGTTGTCCTTTCCACTGTGGTTCTTAGATCTGAAACATTCATCCGTTTGAGAGTTTTGCAGGTTTTTCATGTGGAGTTCTGGTTTGACTTTGTTTCTCCTCCTGTTTTGCTTCGCTGGTCCTATGTCGGCCACCTCGTTGCTCAGAGCTTCTGTGGAGGCTCCCCCCACATATTTCCTTTTTCTGTTAGCTGGAGGTAGCGTGGGAGGACTGACGGCTTCAGTCTTTAGGTCCATCAAAGGGAAATCCAGCGGTTCGGTCTTCACGTTCACACTTAAACTCGGCTCGGCAGCTTCGTTCTTTATCCTTTTTCTTTGACCTCGGCCTTTACAGTTTCTCATGGCGTTTACGCTCATGATCGCGCGCTCGCCTTCCTCCTGCTTCAGGCTGAAAGCTCTCCACCGCACAGCAGTGTCCGATTCCTCTGTGACGTGTAACGTTTTTGCACCTTTTCCTTTCTGCGCTGCCTTCTTCCTCTTTGAATTCTTCGTCTCGTGGCTCTGGATGTCACGCGTCTGCATCAACGTTTCAGGAGATGCCGTGGCGCTGTAATCCCAAACTGGAGCTTTCGCTGCAGCGGCCTCACGTTTCTTTGTATTTGGGGTTCGTTTCTGTGTGTTTGGGGCTGGTTTCAGTGTGTTTTTGGCTGGTTTCAGTGCGTTTGGGGCTAGTTTCTGTGCGTCTGGAGCTGGTTTCTGTGTGTTTGGGGCTGGTTTCTGTGTGTTTGGGGCTAGTTTTTGTGTGTTTGGGGCTAGTTTCTGTGCGTTTAGAGCTGGTTTCAGTGTGTTTGGGGTGTTTGGGGTGTTTGGGGCTAGTTTCTGTGTGTTTGGGGTGTTTGGGGCTAGTTTCTGTGCGTTTGGAGCTGGTGTCAGTGTGTTTGGGGCTGGTTTCCGTGGCGTTGGCGGCTGGGATTTTGCGGAGGACGCCTCGGCAGGTGGAGACACGTCCCCTGCTGGGAGCTGCTGAGCTGCTTGTTGACTCCCTTTGCATCTCCTTCTTCTGGCTTTGTGCTCCAGGTCTCCGCTTTGACGCAACCAGGACAAACCTCTGAAGTCCTTTAACGTACCGCTGGCCTCAGAGGTCTTTTTCCTCCTCTGGTTTCCTGGAGATGAGACCCGACTCTCAGCTTTCATGCCCCTTGCTTCCTGCTTCTCTTTACTCATGAGAGTGTTTTTACTGACCCTTCGACCAGCTTTCTTCTTGACCTTTAGCACAGTTTCTTCTCTCGGTGCCAGCTCCTCGCTGTCTGCTTCCTGTCCATCCGCAGAGGTTTCATCTGAATGCTTTTGTTTGGCTTTTTTATTCAAACCAGCTCCTTTTATTGTCCTTCTTCTTCTTTGTTTGGGCGTTTGCTTGATGCCAGATGTTCCTGCTGCGTGATTCCTCAGCGGTTCTGTCATTTCGGGCTCCTCTGAGCTCATTTCTCTGAATTCCTTTTGCTCTTCTGATGCCGGTTTGAACCTGGACTGAACACTGAGTGAGTCGGGTAGATCTGTGGACGAGTTACAGTCCGTTTCTCGTGTTTTACGCTTTTTGCTGCTGGTTTGAGTTGCAAATGTCTCTTTCGGTCCAACTTCATGAGAGCTCGTCTTCCTTTGAGACAATGTGAAAGATTTTAGCTCTTCTGCTAAATCAGTTTGCTTGTTTTCCTCCCCGCCCCACCCACTGGTAATTACATAGAGTTTGGCCATCTTCATGAGGGTTTTCCTCTTGAATCGTCGGCCAGGTTTGTGCTTCTGCTGCTGCAGCTGCAGCATTTGATGAAGAACCGCGAGATATCTTTTCTCCTCTCCGCTCCCTGACGTAGTCGCTCCGTCTCCGTCATCCACAGCTTCTCTTTTGGGGTGAGTTCGGTCGTTTCGAGGCCGTGATTCATCCGGGTCAGGAGCGGCGTCTTCGGCCACAGAAGGTTGAACGCGGTGGTCGGAGTTTCTCTCCTCGGGGTCCAATCTGCTCGGACACGTGACACCAAACCTCTGCGGCTCTTCAGTCTGCAAACAGAGAAGAGATATTAAAACTAGGGCTGGGCAACGATTACAATCTTTAATCTAATTCAGAGATACACATTGTGTGGCTCCTCAAGCTTTAATTGGTGGCTCGCACTCGCATAGTAGCTTATAATATGGTAACAATAACAATACATTTTTTCAAATAACACACAGCGAGGACTTCCGATGATGCAAGCACTTGAGTAGCCACATTTTGACGGAGCTCTGGCACACTCATCCTCACTGAAATCGGAGTGACTACTCCATGTGATGACCCTGGACTGATTTTTCAGCAAACCCGCGGGTAAAATGCCTCCTAAACAAATTTTGAAGAACAAAGAGGCGCCTGTGGCCCTACCCGAAGTCGATGATGCTACGCTAGCGGCTAACACTGATGGGACACCTGATCCGGGTCTGAATAAACCCCTTGAAGCAATGACTGCAAATATTGCCGCTATGATGGATGAAAAATTAGGGAAGATGTTGCACAATATTACCACGAATATTTCTCAGAGTCTGAAAGAAGTCAGCGACCGTGTCAGTGAGGCGGAGCAGAGGATCTTAGTCGTGGAAAATGCATCTACTGATGCTGATCAGCGCTTGCTCGCTTTGGAAAAAACAACGAAAGAGCTGACGGAGCGGCTTCAGGATTATGAGAACAGTAGTTGACGCAAAAACCTGAGGATAATTGGCTTGCAAGAGAAGTTGGAGGGGACAAATCCAACTAAGGTGCCGAAACATTTTAATGTCAACAACTCTAAGAGCATGGCAAGCAATGAGAAAGCTAGAGGGTTGTTCTAGAATATTGTCCTCGCTAGCTCCGATATAGCAGAATATGGATTTTGACCCAGCCCACTCAGACATGGGGTTTAGGATATGGGAGGAGAAGGGGATCTTAACTCTGGGACATTTATTTGATAAAAGGAGTGATGCTTACATTTGAACAAATTCGACAGAAATACGATCTTCCTAGCAACCACTTCTTCAGGTATCTGCAATGCCGCAGCTTCATCCAGAATCAGAGCAGATATGACTTTGACTGTCAGACTTCACAGATAGAACGGTTGCTTCTTGATCGTGGCAAGAAAGCAATTCTTGGCCGGGGATATGCTATGCTCATCTCTGTTAGTAATGTGGACTTAGAGCATCTTCGATGCAAATGGAATTCTGATTTTGATCTTAGAATAGATGAATCTACATGGTTGGAATTGTGGAGGTTAGCTAGAGAGATTTCTATATGTAACAGAACCAGAGAGACTCAGTTTAGAATATTACATCGTCTGCAGATTACACCACAGCTTAGGCACAGGATGAACTCAAGTTTGTCTGAAAAATGTTCCAAATGTCAAGTAGAGGTGGGAAGTTATAAGCACTGTATATGGACATGCATTCATATTGAGGAATACTGGGGTAAGATTGTTGGCAAACTTAAAGGGATGGTTCGGAGTAGATTCACCCTAGGATCATTTGAACCGTGACATCCAGCCAAATAGACTTGATTTTCAATGTCCAGCTTGACGCTGATCCTCAGGTTCTGATTCTTGGCTTGCCTAGTCGTCATATTAAAGGGTCTCATCACAAAAGACTGTTCAGTATTCTTACATTTGCTGCTCGTAAAAATATATTGCTTAAAGGGAATGATAATGCCCCATCTACAATTAAAGGATGGCACAAAATGATATTTGACTTACTACCAATGGAATACCTGACGTACAGATACCAATGTAAGATTGGTGGTAGGATTTAGACCCCTTTCTTTAAAATGTAGGTAAAAGGCTCATAACCATTGTATTAAAAGGGATGATAGATGGTAATGAGGAAAACTGGATAACTGATGTTTTTGGGTGATACGACTGGATATAAGTTTAGTTATGATTAATTTTATGGTTTATTGATTCGTTAAAATAGTATTTCCTCTCTAAATAGGCTGTTATTTTCATTATTGCCATACTGTGTATTTGCTACATCGCTGTCATTTGTAATAGGACTGAGCGTTTCCTTCCTTGTGCGTGAATGTACATATGGGTGTGTACTTTGTTCCCACATCCTCCCAGTGATACTCTCACAGTATGCTGATGTATGAGTTTATCACAAGACGTGTTGTTTGTTTGTTTCTCGTGGCCATGTTGTTTTACTTTGTTGTTTGTTTGTATTCATGTTGAAAAAGGTAATAAAAATATCAGTAAAACAAAAAAACATACGGCGAATACTGCACAGTATTAAGTATTTTTATTGAGTATTAATTAAGGCTTAATGGTGTTTCCGAAAGGGGGCACTGTCAAACCTGGCAACGCAGCCCGCTTAAACCACCGTCACACTTGACCGCAGAGCATGCTAGCTCCTTTAAGGCTGATTTATGCTTCAGACGCAAAGCCTCTGACGCTCGGACGCAGAGTCTCTGCGAGCGTCAAAATCTTGACCACTCCCCCACGCCGAGGCTCTGCGCGCGTTGTCGTGACTACGCGACAGACGCACGCAGACCACCAACGGAAGTGCGCAGACAAAAGCGGCTGTGATTGGTCCTCGGTGTGCCTTTCCGGTTGTCTGTGTGGCTTCCTCCTTTGCATTTTCGCCAACTCCAATAAAAGAAGCTGTTCTTCTTCGATGTCGAGCAACTCCAGATCCATATCTTGCATACACTTTTTTTTTTTTTGAAAGATAAACACTTCCGCCGCCGCCGCCGAAGTTCTCGTCACCGCCCACCGAAATTCTCGCGAGAGGAAACTGCTGTGCGTCCCGAGAAATTCCAGACCGAGGTTGCAGAACCATAACATGAAAAGTGGTTTGCGACCAGAGCAAAGCAACACGTCAAGACGATAGACGCAGAACTATAATCCGCCCTTTAGCCAGCGCGAGATGCAGGCACAATGGATCGGTTTTTAATTAAAAAAGGGCAAAAACCAGCACAAAAACCATGCTCATCCTGAATGTCTCACTAAAGCCCTTTTTCCATCAACGACATGATTCGCTTTAATTTGATGCGCATCAAGAAGTTAGTGCGATACATGTGATGTTTTGTCGCATTAAATAATTCGCTCGAAGTAGGTGGTTCAGGGCTAAGTTGTATCGCTACAGAAGTCATGGAAAAGGTTAATGCGATTCAGACTAGCCACGCATGCGCAGATGGTATTGGTTAAGCGCGAGGATTCGAATGTTGTTGTTGAGCCGCTCAGCCGCCCCATTTCACCTATCCTGTTGGTATCAAAACAGCAGCAACAACTAGTAACAACAATGTCCGATGATAAAAGAAACAACTGGTCGAGAGCAGAGACTCTGCTTTTTTTAAACACAATTCGGGAGGTCCTGAAGCAGCATAATTAATTCTCGCCTCGCTCTCATCCTCCTTCTTAAATTTCAGCATGTTTAGTCCTATCCTACGGTCCATAACTCTAAATAATAACTACCCTAATAAATAAAACGAAAGCCGGTGGTGAAAAGGTACGTAGCCTTGAAAGTTATAGCAACTGTTATAACAGGAGGCTGACAATAACAGCGCGAGCAATTAAATTCCCGCTACCGAGCATTCTAATTCGCTACAATTCGCCACTTTTGTAATGGAAAATCATCTGATCGAGTCAGAATAATGCGCATCAGCATGTTCCGGTGATGTCATTTTATTTCGCTAGAATCGTCCCGTTTGATGGAAAACCAACCGAACGCATCTTATATCGCAACAAAGTAATGCGATATAACTTTTAATTCGCTACAGAATCTGATGGAAAAAGGGCTTATGATTACAACAACAAACTACAAATACAACATGAAGAAAGTCGAGGACATGCACGCCAGCTTCCGCTCATCCCAGTATTAAGGTAAATGTGGTCTGAATTGAAAATGTATTGGCTGTGTCGTTTCTTTTATTGTGGGATGTTTCATATGTAGAAATGCATATTTGCAAAAGGGGACTTTAGTATGTTGTCGTAAAAGTGGCTCTTCCCTTGATTTTTCTCTGCCAATGTGGCTCTTGTGAAAACAACAGTGAGTATCACTGCACTAATTAATCACATGATTTCCCTGATTAATCGCATTTGTATGTAGAATCCAAAAATGAATCCAAAGGTAGCGTATAGCCTTTAGCATTTAGTTTTATTTTAAATGTGCTGCCATATGAATGATAGTGCCATAACATTTGTTGTGCAAACACACTTTTAACATCAGCATCTTTCTGTAGTTTTTATGTAGAAGCCTCGCTCCACTGTCTGTTTCCTTGAATGACTTGCTGCTATCAGTTGTGTGTTTTGCCTTTAAGTGATATTTTAGACTGGAACTACTACGCTGAGAAGACAGTTAAACTTGGCAGTGTTTACAGATGACTTTGGTTCTGTCGACTCCGCCGTCTAGAAGAACTTTAAAATGAAAATGGCCGAGTAAAAGTTCCGTACCCTTCTCCAGGTTTGGTGGATCTGCCGATTACTTTCTTTTCCGGTTCCACAGCAGACAGCAACAGACTTTTACAAAATAAAAGCCTGTGAGCAACAGACTTTTACAATGATAAAATAAATAATAAAACAGGTCCGTGGCGTAGTGGGTTGAGCAGGCGCCCCATGTACAGAGGCTATAGTCCTCGCTGCAGCTGGCCCCGGTTCGAGTCCAACATCGGACGACCCTGTGCTGCATGTCGTTCTCCCTCTCTCTGCCCTCTGCTTCCTGTCTCTCTGACCTTTTCATTAAAGGCAGAAAAGCCCCAAAAAATAATTATTTATTTATTTATTTTTAATAAAATAAGATTTTTTTAAATAAAGCCTGCGTTAATGCGCGATAAAGTATTTATCAGCGTTAAGTGATGAGCGAGTTAACGCGATAATAACGAGTTAACTCGCCCAGCCCTAATTAAAAGGTGGAGAACTGGCAGTAAATCCACTTCGTAAGTATTCTATCCTGATATCCTGGTTCTGTCTGAAGTTTGTGTGTGTTTGTTGCTGCTGGCCTGAGTGATTTATTATTCATTCCCTGTGTGTTTAGTTCCTTTTGGTGGACTGTTTTTAATCAGAACTTGGATTCTGTTTTGCGTTGCTTTCCCTTTGTGTGTTTGTTCATGTTTCCTGTTCAGTTTTTAGTTATTTTCTCAGTTCAGGTTCTATTTATTCAGTCTCCCAGGATTTTATTGTAGTTTGGATCAGGGCTTCCTTTAGTTTCCTGTTTTATTCTGGAGGTCAGCTTCCTGTTTATCCTCTTTTAGTTCGCCCTGGTTGCGTCTCCAATCAGCTGATCATGTCCTTGATTTTCAGGCTTTTTTAAATTTTTATCTGGAGTATTTTTAATGAGATTCCTGTGAAAAGTTCTGCTTCTGGGTCCAAACTTCTGGACTTTAACCATCGACTACAACAGTGACTTCAGTATTCTTTTACCTTCTGTAGGTTAAATACCAACCAGAACTGTTTGTAAAAACATCGCTCAGACTCAGACGTTCGTGCGGCTTCAATTAGCTGAACAGACAACAGAATCTGGGTAGTAAGACGTTAATTAGGGACCGAGCAGTGAAACTGCAAGGACCCTATTGTATCTGTAAGGATTCTTCTTCTTTTTTCTTTTTTCTTATTCTTTGCAAAAGGTACTCAAAAACTCATGAAATTCTGCAAGCACCACCTGCCAGTCGACGACATGAAAGAATCTAAACTTTATATTTTTGGAAGTTGCTCATTGACTCTGTAGCGCCCCCTACGATGCATAAAAATGGTCCCCGCTATGGAGTTAGTTTTGCATGGGACGACGAAATTCGGTGTGCTCATTCATCATGCCCAGACGCAAAAAAAAGTCTCTTGCCGTCATGGTCCCACATCCACAGGAAGGCGGCCATTTTGGATGGAAAGTGAGTTTTTGTGCCATTTTTGACCCGATTCCATGCCTTGCATATGATCGAACTTGTCCTACAGATTTAATGCTACAGACTTCAAACTTGGCCAGGTTACTCTTAAGACATGGGGGGGGGAATTCATAGAGAAACTTTTCCGAAATCTGAACGTGTGGGCGTGGCCAGTCGGTGTAAATCGTGTGATGGTGTTTGTGCTTTGAAAGCCTTATCATCATCGCAAAGTCATGAAACTTGGCACACACGTCCACCCTCTCGACCTCATCAATTGTAAAAGGTATCGTGTGTGGGCGGAGCAAAATGGCTCATTGGCGCCCCCTAGAAATTTTCAAAAACCCCTCCGCATTGGGGTTATTATGTGCGTGTGGGCAGAGCTGCGCGACTACGACGTCCAGCGCATGCCCCAACGTGCGCACATCTCGGTCCCGCATACAGCTGCTTGCAGCTTTCCAGTCTCTGAATGTTTTCGGTTATTACTCAGAATATTCTTACTTCTGGGACTTTCCGAGCAGAGTTGGAGGCGACCTGCAGATCCTGACCCACGTCGGTTTCTTCTCTGGTCTCATCGTTTGCTTCTTGCTTCTCAGCTGAACTCAAGTCCAACCTGCTGCTCTCGTCCCGTCTCTCCTCCATGATGCCACCAGCTTAAAGGACGGAAATCTGCTTAAAATCACAATAAAAAGCACAGACGATAAATATGACTCTGATAATCTGACGTTTGGCTTCCCTTTAAATCAAACTACAGCTTCCTGAGTCTGAATCTGTGTCGTGTCTCATGTTCTTACACCTATTTTCAGCTGCATTTGAATAAAGCTCAAAACTTAATCACATTTTAACTACTGATTTTATCTATTGTTCTTATTTATTTCTTTCTTTTTTGTTTAAAATTTAAATCATGCTTTTTATTTCTACTGTTTTAATGTCTCTGTAAAGCACTTTCAATCACCTTGTAGTTGAATTGTGCTGTATAGACAAACCTGCCTTGCCTTTACAAATTATTTTAATTAAAGTTTGAATTAAACACAAACGTATCAGGACAAATAACCTTTTTAGTGATTTTCAAAGTTTTTTTTAAATCTGCTTTCAGACCTTCACAGGTGACTAAAATGCAGTTTTAAACATTACTGACAACAGCTTTCATGCATTTATTCAGCCTGTTTCCATCTTTATCCTGATTTACTTGTATCTATGGCAACTGAGGACAAAACGAAACAGAAACACCACATTTCATTAATCATTAAAGTGATTTATCGTAGTGCTGGGCGGTATACCGGTTCACACCAAATACCGGTTTATAATTTCGTTATGATATGAATTTGTAATATACCGCCATACCGGTGTATTTGATTACACAACGGGGGGAACGCTGCGTCGCGCGACATTGTTTGAGACGGGACCCTTTTCAGTGTTGCGCTTCTAAACATGTTTACTGTCTATTTTTAAAATATTTAAAAAATACTGGTATGCGTTAAGCTGCATTTCCTTTCCCTGCTCTCCCTCCGTCTCTCTGTCAGCCTACACACACACACACACCCCCACAGCCCCTCCGTGCACACCGCGTGTGTCTCCATCAGCGAGATCATCCCTGGGAAGCATGGAAGCTTGCTAGCTTCAGCGCCGCGTTAGATTAGCTCCCATTAAAAAGTCCTATAAAAATATTTTATATTTTTAATACAATGTTGTCCCGTCCCGTCCCGACCCATAGCAAACAAGCGATTACACCTTCTTTATAAAGTTAACTAGTTGCAAGTTTGCCGTAAAAAATAAATAAATAAATAAATAAATAAATGTAGTTGGGTTGTCGAGGTGAAAACACTAGCAGCTGTGAATCAAATAAAGTAGGTTTTTTAAACTCTTACACTGAATGTTTGCTGCTTCAATCCAGATGAGTATTGAAAAATATTTTCCGCGATTGAAAGAGAGACGTGCGTGTTGAGGATGAGGACCAGCCTGAACCGGAGGTATCAGTCTGAAACAGCTGAACAGTCCGACCAGTGTAATTAGCTATGTTATTAATTTGTTTACATTGAAGATGATAATATTAACACAATAAAGTTCTGTGTGACCAATTATTAACAAAAGGAATTATTTTGAAGAATTTTTATTTTAATTTTTAATGCTGTTCTCAATCTGTAGAAAATGCTGTGAACACCTAATTATGCATGAAAAAAAAAAATACAGTGATATACCGTGAAACCGTGATACCATGAAAAAATACCGTGATATGTATTTTTGGTCATACCGCCCAGCACTAATTTATCGTGTTTATATTCAGACATTTTGATCTCTTAAAGCTTTTCAACGAGCGGCTGAAGTGCTGTTAGTTACAGAAACGCAGACATTTCTCTCTGTTGTTATTCACAGATCGAGCAAAAGTGGTTTTAAGGTCACTTAAAAACGAGGTCGTAATGACGGGGAAAAGGTGGAGATAGATGGGACACAGGGGGTCTGAATGGAAACCAGTGTGTCAGCAGTGATGGGGACTGGGTTTCTCTGAATCCTGATGCAGTACCAGGGGGGATCAGACACTTTCATGAGCCTGTTGGCCATCGAGGAGACAGATGTGACAGATGCTGAGCCCACTGAGAACAGATAAAACTAACAGAGATGAACATCAGTTCTTGGCCACTCAAACACTGAAGAATCAGGATCTGGTTAAAGACGTTTTACTGATTTTCTGCTGTTTTTATGTAAATAAAATGACAGAAAAACATGAAAAAGATCAAAAGTTGGAACATCTTTGTTCATAGCTGTGTTCATGAGTTCAGAAAAGGATCAAAAAGGAAAAAAAATAACAGAAAAACGTGGAAAAGTGTTCAGAATCCAAAGTGATCTGACCCCCACAGTGATGTCATCACATTTAAATTAGGTGATTAAATGCACTACCTTCCTAAACTTTGGGTCAAACTGAATCTTTTCCCCTTTTTACAGTTTCTTTTTAATCTTTGATCGTCTTTAATCTGCAGCCTGTTGAAACCTGGACGTTAAAACGTAAAGTTTCCTTTAAAACTTAACTGGATGCAAAGTTAGGACACGCATGAAAACATGAAAAAGATCAGAAGTTGGAACAGCTTTGTTCATAGCTGTGTTCATGAGTTCAGAAAAGGATAAAAAAGGAAAAAATAACAGAAAAACGTGGGAAAGTGTTCAGAATCCAAAGTTCTCTACAAGCTCGGCAGTGACGTCATCAGTGACATCGCCACATGCAAATAATGTGACTCAACCTACAACCTTCATAAACTCAGCATTTTTTCCCTTTTATGGTTTTTAATCTGCAGCCTGTCGGAAGTTTTCTTCACTTTTTCTTGCACAAAACTTTAAAAATAAACATGCCCCTAAATGTCCCTGCAGGCGTTCCGTACTTCTCTGACAACATAACGGAGTGTTCGCACCTTCCAGCTGAGTGTTACTGCAGCTGAGCACGACCACAAACCCAGGCCGTGCCGTGATAAATCCGCCTCAGTGCACGTGTTTCTCACCGCGGTCACGAAGCACAGCCAGCCGGCTGCGGATGCTCCTCCGCCGCAGTTTTACCACCGCAGATGTGGACAAATAACCGCATCTGTCGGTCCTGCGGTGCGTGTTCGGGCTTCCAGGCTGACTTCCCGCAGGAGGAGCCTCTGTTGTGTTGCCAGATCGTGTGAAGGAAACAAGCAACCACAGGCTGAAGCCCACCCGGAACACAATCAGTTCTTTTTACAGCAGTTTGTTATGCGTGCTTACACCCGACATTACGGTATATCCCTCTCTGAGCCGGTTTATTCATTAAATCTTTCAAATCTTTCAAATGTTTCCATTTGTTTTATTCTTCCTTGTCAAATCTTCAGGCTGGAAGAGAAATAAAACTTAAAATAAAAGCTTGTTTTTTTTATTTTTAAAGCGGCCCCGGTGAGCCGTAATGCTCAGTATAAACGCGCACATGAAATAAACACGAGGGTCTTTTTTTTAAATAACTTTATTTGCAACAAAGCAGAATAACCACATTAACGTGTACATAACGACAAAAAAAGCCAGCCAAGGGGAACATGAAGATAAGAATAATAATAAGAGAATTACAGTCACAAAACTCTTGCAAAAAGAAAACTATTGAACAAACTGACATATGTGCCAAGGAGTCTCGTGTAAAATAAATAAATAAATAAATAAATAAAACAAAGATTTAGGACAACAGTTCGTCCATAATCCCAAGTTGGGAACAAGCCCATATTGTTTTTTTTGCTTTATGATTAGTTGAAGGTTTAATTGTGAGCAAGTATTGCTTTAATTCAATCAAAAAACATAGAAATTTGGTTTTCTTTTAGAAAAATTTGCATTTGTGAATGTGAAATTTAGCTTTGATAATTAATAAATGAATAAAGAAAACCTTCGGACTCATTTTGCCACTTAGTTGAAACCCAAACAGGACATGTTCCCAGTACAACTGGAAGCTTGCTGATATTTTTAAGTCAACAAAATTACAAAAATGTTACCAGAAATCTTTACAATGAGGACACAACCAGAACAAATGAGTAATGGACTCAGGGCAAAGGTCACAAAAGGTACAGTTTACATTAATGTTAGAGTTGAACTTCTTTAGGTAGTCTTTAGCAGGGTAGATCCTGTGAATGAGTTTAAAGGACACTTCCTTTAGTTAGTTAGTGAGAAGAAAGTGATTTGGGAGCAACCAGGTAAATGTCCAAGATATATTAATCCGAAAGCGATTCCAAAAAGGCACGACAGCAGGAGTAGAAATCGCCTCCTTCTGAAACAGGGATCTAACTGACTTATTATTGTTACGAAGAAGATGGTTAAAACATATTTTTCCAACAGGAGAATGTATGGGAGTAAAAGTTGGAGACTGATGATAACTGAGTCTTGTCCTCTGTTTGAATAACATACAAATCTTTGTAAAATAAACACGAGGGTCGGACAACCGGAAAGAAACAGATGACGTAAAAACCATGTGATCAATAACCGAATAAGATTGTGATTATTTTTGTAGATTAGACTTTTACCATAGAATCTGCACACTGCCTTTAAAACATCTGTATAAAGGTGAATCCAGGCTTTGAAAACTCACTTTAATGGGAAAAGTAAAACCCAACAAGGCAGATACAGAAACTCCACTGATCACATGACTTTTACTGTGGATTTTAGGACCGGGAGTGCACAGTGAGACTTGGTGGAGAGTTCAAGATGAAACTGAACAAGCTGATAAAGGAGGCCGGATCTTTTCCTGATCTGGAGCTTCTGCTAAAGAAGAGAAAAGCTGCTCAAGTTGGACAACACTGCACATCCTCCTCATGAAACAGAGGCTTCTTCAGCCCAGTTGCAACCAATAACCTTCTACAAAGACTGTCCACAATTACTGTTACAGTTTGATTCTTTATGAGTCAGCAAAGGATTAAAGGGGATTAATAATGTACCATTAAATAAACTCTGACTGTTCCTGCCTATTGGCAACGATGGATTGGTTTTCCATGAATCCAACAGAAGGAAAAGTGTTTTTATAAAATGGATCCGACATTCATAGTGACAGAAAGAACCAGAATCAAATCAAATCAAATCAAATCAAATCAAATTTATTTGTAGCACATTTCATGTACAAACAATTCAAAGTGCTTTACATAAAATAAAAGCATTGCAGCAGGGAGTGGAAGAAGCATTAAAAATACATAAAAGAATATAAAGAGAAACAAATAAAATCATTTAAGTGAATTTAAAAACAAGCAACAGTCCAGATGAGTTCAAAGATACCGTGCAGATTTCATGCGTAGACACATGAGAAAAGAAATGTCTTTCACCTGGATTTAAAAATGTCTACATTTGGTGAAAGTTTAATCTCCACTGGCAGTTTGTTCCACTTGTTGGCAGCATAACAGCTAAATGCTGCTTCTCCATGTTCAGTCTGGACTCTGGACTGGACCAGCTGACCTGAGTCCTTGGATCTCAGAGCTCTGCTGGCTTTATATTCTCTGAACAGATCACAGATGTAAACCATCAGCAGGCTTTTAAAATCTATTCTGTGACTGACTGGAAGCCAGAGTAAAGATTTTAAAGCTGCTGTGATGTGTTCAGATCTCTTAGTTAAAACAGAAGACAAATGAGAAGCAAAACTATATATATCTGTAGCGTTTATAAGCCTGAAGTCGCTTAGAATCAACAAACCTGGCAACCGCAGCTGACTCTGCCCCCTCCCCCTCCTCAGTCAGATAGTTTCTAATGCAAAAAAAAAAACAGCTGATCAGAACCACAAGCGTGACTGAATGAGTGCATTAAAATCTGAATATAATGAATTACTGAGGCGTTAAAATAGAGATAAAATGAAAGAGAAAGATGTGAGATAATAGGGATGGAGGCAGCTTGATCAGATTCAGATCATAAAAACCGGAGAAAACAACGTGAAATGAACTAACAACACAGCCATTATAACTAACAGCCTTGCCACTCTCTATTAAGCCCCATTGTACCGGCTTTTTGGCTGCAGTTCCACCAGAATTCCACTGGGGGCGTCGGTGGAGACCAGAATGAATGGGGCCCAATGGAGCTAGATGCTACAAATGGTCAGTTTCACCTAAGTCTCCTCAAGAGCGCTCAGATTTGAATGTAGTTTCTGAGAGCTCAACATGGGTTTCAAGTCAAAAATCTACTGAACGAGTACATATATCCCTTTGATTTCTTACAGGTTGGCTTCTTGTTGTCCACAACGCGCTAGCATTGTGCTAATGACAGCTGGTCGACCAGCTATGTATGACCTCATATACACTTAAAATCCTTTTTTTAAGCAAATGAGTGGCTCTAAAAATCTAAAACTCAGCCATGGGTATTTTCTAAACATCCTCTTTCGAAAACAACATTCGAATTACTAGAGAAAAAATTATATCATGAGATAAGGGCACGATAGGGCGTATAGCTCCATAGGACTCCATTCATTCTGGTCTCCAAAATTGAGCGCCCCACGTGGAAAGAGGGTGGAACTGCAACCAAAATCGCCTCGTTGGAAACCGGAAATGCACCGTGAGTGGCGTCACAGCCATTATAACGAACAGCCTTGCCACTCTCTATTAAGCCCCATTGTACCGGCTTTTTGGCTGCAGTTCCACCAGAATTCCACTGGGCGCGTCGGTGGAGACCAGAATGAATTGGGCCCAATGGAGCTAGATGCTACAAATGGTCAGTTTCACCTAAGTCGCCTCAAGAGCGCTCAGATTTGAATGTAGTTTCTGAGAGCTCAACATGGGTTTCAAGTCAAAAATCTACTGAACGAGTACATATATCCCTTTGATTTCTTACAGGTTGGCTTCTTGTTGTCCACCACGCGCTAGCATTGTGCTAATGACAGCGCTCGACCAGAATTACGACCAGAGGCACCGCTTGACGGCTGGCTCCATACCAAGCGACAACAGAATTAAGATGGACTTTTTCCGCTTATGTTACCACAGCCTAAGAATCTGTGATGTTACCACACATTCTCTCTTACTACAGCTCTTCCTTGAAAACGCTGCTGCCTTTGAGTCCAACAACAAGCAGGATTGTTGCCGTAAAGCGGCATCTCCGGTCGTAAGCTATGTATGACAGTCATATACACTTCAAATCCTTTTTTTAAGCAAATGAGTGGCTCTAAAAATCTAAAACTCAGCCGTGGGTATTTTCTAAACATCCTCTTTCGAAAACAACATTCGAATTACTAGAGAAAAAATTATATCTTATGATAAGGGCACGAAAGGGCGTATAGCTCCATAGGACTCCATTCATTCTGGTCTCCAAAATTGAGTGCCCCACGTGGAAAAAGGGTGGAACTGCAACCAAAATTGCCTCGTTGGAAACCGGAAATGCACCGTGAGTGGCGTATCTGTACTATTATAGAATCTGCGGTGGCGTATCTGTACTATTATAGAATCTGTGCTAACAACACACCGACAGTAGGTCGCTGTCACGTGACGTCATATTGCTGCGTCGCGACAGCGGGGAATTCAGATGGAGGTCAGGAAGTGAACTGAGGATCTGCTTTGTGCGGTTTACGGTTGCTCTGATCGTTCTAACCGAGAAAAGGGAAAATAGTTTTTATAAAGTACCGAAGATAGTCGTTCACAAAGGAGAGAAATGTAAAAAGCTCACAGAACAACGCCGTAAAAAGTGGATTTTAAACCCACGTCTGCGGTCGGGAGGAGCAGAGACTGTCTGCAGCGGCCACTTCATCAGAGGTATGTTAGCTCGCTAACTTGGTTATTGTGGCTGTATTTATGTAGCATTAGTTTGTCGTTAAATGCTCATTTACTTAGTAATGATTATGAAGTTACCGGTTGTCTAATATGGACTTAATTGGGACTTTTAAAGGCTTTCCTAGCGCTTTGGGTGACCTTGAGTCGGTAGACTGGGCTCCGAAGATCAACCTCTGTTTCCAAAAAACTACCAAATCAAGAGTCATCTCTTCAGCGAGGGCGGGTAATAATCCAAGGGTCCGTTTCACGTAGCAGGTTCAACCAACTCTGAGTCTATTCCTGATCTCTGAGTTGATCTACTCTGAGATAGAAAACCCTGAGTTTTCGGTTCCAGAAACGCTGATTTGAGTGAGGTTAATCAACTCTGAGTAAGTTCACCTTGAGTTTAGCGCGTGCACCACAACTTTAAAAAGCCAGCATCAATGGAGCCCTGATTCGACGAGTCACCTTGGCAACGGGGAAGAGGAGGGGCTACGTTTTTTACCAACCTCGAATTGGAAATCTTAATGCGCTCATACGGCGAGTTTCAATATGTTTTTAGAAATAAGTGCAACACCGCTGCAGCAGCAAAAGTGTAAGTTTAAATGTAGTCCTTTGCAATCACAATAATAGTACAGGGAAACTGCTTGAATGGTAGCCCATTCATTTATTTCATTCAGTGCAATCCCGCAGGGGAGAAGCGCTCTTGGCAGCAGTTTAAGATGAAATATAAAAACATTGTTCAAACAGGTGAGACCTCAGCATGGAGGTACCTCATTTAGATCATGTTTTACACTGTAAAATAAATATTAAGTGGCTATTTGACTGTGCAGTTATTTTATTCCCAACATAATGCTGTTTTCGCACACATAAACTATGTCTTCTCATCTATACCATCCATCCATCTATCCATTATCTATACACCGCTCCGTCAGTCGGGTCGCGGGGGGGCTGGAGCCTATCCCAGCGATCAATGGGCAAGAGGCGGGGTACACCCTGGACAGGCCGCCAGTCCATCACAGGGCCACATAGAGACAAACGAGACAAACAACCATACACACTCACAGTCACTCCGAAGGACAATTTAGAGTCATCATCTATATCATGTTCTGTTAAATAATTAACCCTATTTAAACTATCACAGACTTCTACTGAGCCAACAGAAAGAAGGCAGATGCCCGTAAAACGGATGGTGCCCAGCACCACCACCTCTAACGGAAGGGCAGTGGCTGAGGGAATCCCCGGAGGGAATCCACCCCCAAGAAACGAGTGCCTTTATAAAATATAATAGGCCTATAAATGTCTTTTTACGCCTATTCATACAAATATTTATTTGTCTTTTATGTCTTTTTTTTCTTTTGTCCCAACACATTCTGATGGTGCCGCTCAAAAAGATAATTGTCTGTAAATGCAAAAATCTATGCGGTCTGATAACCATCTCCGAAGAATATTTATTTCTCTGCGCAATAATGCTGCACCTTCATCCACGGGATCGTTGTCAAAAGGACATGATCGTGAAAAAAGTTGCCTCCTACTATGCCTAATGACTTATAGAAGTAGAAGAACTCACTCTGCTGACTGAATGAATGAGGAAATCAAATGGCGTGTGTGGCTGAAAGAGGGCGGAGACAGAAAGAAACTCAAGGTTTCTTGAATAAAACCTGGTCCCGACCAGGTTAGGTTCAGAGAGTCTGTTACTCCGGTAACTGACCGTGAGGTTAAGTTACCTCTCTTTGTGAAACAGGCTAGAGTTACCCCTCTTTCTCGGGGTTGAGTTATCTCCCTTTGTGAAACGGAAAACTCAGGGTTTCCCTCATTTCAGGGTTAACCAACTCAGAGTTTTCACTAAACCTGCTACGTGAAACGGACCTCAGGTCTTCAGAAGTATTCAGAGTATCTCTGAGAGTGGTTTACCTTAAAAACATAAAGGACTGTCAGGCTAATGTCGTTGTGTTGCATGTTTGTTGACATTATAGCTGCTAGCTGCTACTGCTAGGTGCTACTGCTAGCTGCTAGCATCTGAACACATAAAACAATATAGATAGATAGATAGGTAAGTACTTTATTCATCCCAATTTGGGAAATCTTTGTGTTGCAGCAGCATAGAGTAAAAGACATGTAAACAATTAAAGTGAAAACAAGCAAATAGAATAAAATAAAATAAAATAAAATACAAATAGTGAATAAACATTAGCTATATACAGCTTTAAAATTTTTTCTTTATTGTTTTATTAGGAGAGACTTCAAGCCTATTGAGCTTGAAGTTCTCTTCCAGCCAGAGGGGAGGTGTTGTAGATGGTGATGGCTGCTGGTAGGAAGGATTTCCTACCTGTAAGAACAAACACTCACCCTGGCGAAGACCTAACGATAATCATCGTGGAGCTGTTTGGTACCGAGGTTGTGGACTGTTGTTGTAGACTTAAAAGTGTTTTTATCATTTTTTACTGTTTATATTTTGGATAAATTAGAGGTTTTTTTGCTTTTTTAGTTTGTGTTTAGTTTTCAGTCCTCTGTGTTGGATTTTTGTTTCTTGTCTTTACCCCGAGATGTCTTCAGTTGCCTTGGGCTCAGATTTATTATTCTATATTATCTCTAATGTAATATATATGACTCTATGTAACACTGATAAAATCCCATCAGATGAAGCATCTGCAGCTGTTTCTGTAGAATATTTATTGAACATCTGGAGTTTCAGAGCTGCAGACCCACATCTCAGCTGAGTGTCGTCTTTTCCTGAGTCCCGAAGGAGTTTTCCTCCATCTGACTTTAACCCTGTTATGTTTTTGACAAGGTGAAGGAAAAGATAATCGGAGAAATTTGTTCTTGTTTTATTTCCTGCTCTACCGGACGCTTGGCCTCATTCTCACCTGTTATCACTCAAATCTTCATCTTCTTAGTTGTGGATGTGGATCAAATCTTTCTGAGTGAGAGACGGAGGAAAGAAAGCTGGACTTGGGTCTCTGTGATGAAGCTGTTTTATTGAAGGAAGTCAAAAGGACAAATATTTCACTGGAAAAAAATGCCCCTCCAAAAATAAGTAAAAAAAACAACAAATAAAAGACGTTTTTGCTTGAAATGAGCAAAAAATCTACCAATGGAACTAGTGAAAATTGGCTTGTCAATATTTCTTGTAAAAAGATGTGATATTTAGGACTTTTGAGTTAAAAGTGATCTTGAAATTAGCTTAAAAACCTCTTCAAATGCAAAAAAAAAGCTTTTTTCATGTGAAATATGACTCAAAACAAGATGTTTTCAAGACTTTTTCATTTAACAAGAGATTCCAGATGTATTTTATTAAAACAAGTCCCTATATCTGGCTGAAATGGTACTTGTTAGGCAGTTGTGTCTTATATTAAGTGTAATGAGATACAGTGAGACAAATATACTTGGTAAGATTTAGATTTTTTTCCAGTGTTCCTGCTCTAAACATGAACTCTTGACTTTGTGCTGTTACAGGAAAACTGCCTCAGTTAGACCCTCGTATCAGTTTGACATTTTCTCCATCAGATTCCACAGAAACTCTGAAATGACAGTTTCTGAACACCTCAGAACAGACTTCCTCATGTGTTGGTCGGTTCAGAAAACAGCAACAACATTTGATCTCTGAAACAAACCAAAGTCAGTGTAACTCCAGGATTATTTTCCCATTTCCACAGTGATGAGATCTGAAAAGAGTCTGTGATAAAGGAAGATCTGCTGATTCCTCTGTTGGGCTCCATGAAGTGGAAGAGAAACAACAACATACAGACACACCGACACCAGGATCCGACTGATATTTAGAGCTCAGAGAAGTTTAGATTTTCATGTGGAGAAATATTTCTGTGAACCAAACTCCTCATCAGCAGTGATATCCTCCATGGCTGCACAGACACAGGAAAAAGCAGCAAATAAACAGCAGAACAGCAGAGACATCACAGCAACCAGCTGTCAGCAACAAGCTGATAAATACATTTATTTCACTTTACACAAACTCTGCTGTGGATACAGAATAATTAATCCTGATCCCAGCACAGAGCGGCTGAGTGAATGAGGTCTGGACTCTGTGGAAGAGAGTCATGGTTCCAGAGACGCTGTAAAAGGACAGAATACCTGCTCTGTGATCCAGGTACACTCCGACTCTGGAGGCCCAAGAACCTGAGATGGAGGTTCTAATGCTGTTGTATATAAATGTATACCTGTCTGAGAAACGATATGATGCCCAAGATTTGTCATTAATTCCAAATAAACATTTTCTCCCACCTCCTGCTCTGCTGATGTTCTTGTATGCGACTGCTACACCAACATATCCTTCTCTCATCTCCACCTCCCAGTAACAACGTCCAGTCAGACTCTCTCTGCTCAGGCCACTTACTGAATCTGTCTGGATGATGAGAATAAGACTGAGGATGTTCTATATATCTCACTTTTCTGTTCCCCTCTGACAGTAACAGCTCTCTGCTGTGTTTGGATCCAGTGTGATTTCACATGAATATCTTAAGAATCCAGCTCTGCTCGTTGGTTCTTGTTGTGACAGTAAAACATCCACTTCAGTGACTCTCAGTGAGATGTTGGTCCCTTCCTCTGTCAGGATGTCCTGTAGTTTATCTCTGAGCTCTGACACAGCTGCTGTCACATCCTCAAAGTGCCTCAGAGGACGGATATTGATGCTGGGTGACTGTGGAGACCCCCTGAGTGCTGCCACTGAGGGGCAGCTGTGCAGAAACTGGCTGTGATCCTCTGTGTGTGAGAGCTGCTTCAGCTCAGCATCTTTCCTCTTCAGCTCAGTGATCTCCTGCTCCAGCTTCTCCTGAAGCTCTTTGACTCGACTCCCTTCAGCTTCCTGCTGGGATCTGATCTGCTGCTTCACATCAGAGCTTCTTTTCTGGAGGAGACGGATCAGCTGGGTGAAGATCTTCTGGCTGTGCTCCACTGTTTTATCAGCAGAGCGATGGATGGCCTCCAGCTGCTGCTGAAGCAGCTTCACATCTTTCTCTGCGTCCTTGGATTCTCTGCTGGATCTGCTGCCGACTCCCCTCCAGCTCTCTCTGCCTCTCAGTCCTTTCTGCTGCAGCTGACACTTTGTCGTGGCCTTTATGTTCCTCCACAGAGCAGAGATAACAGATGGACTTCAGATCAGTACGGCAGAACGTCTTCATCACCTCACCGTGATCAGAGCAGATGTTCTCCTGGAGCTTCTTGGAGGGCTCCACCAGCTTGTGTTTCCTGAATGGAGCTGAATCATAATGAGGCTGAAGGTGTTTCTCACAGAAAGAGGCCGGGCAGAATAAATAGGACTTGGTGGATTTAAGTTTCCTCCCAGAGCAGACATCACAGGCCACATCTTCAGGTTCAGCATAGCAGTGATCAGCAGGAGCAGCTTGGAGTCCAGTCTTCTTCAGCTGCTCAACTAAATCAGCTAACATGGTGCTTTTCTCCAGGACAGGCCTCGGTTTGAAGGTTTTCCTGCACTGAGGGCAGCTGTGGATCCCCTTCTGATATTCTCCATCCCAGTGGGCTTTAACACAGTTCCTGCAGTAGCTGTGTCCACAGGGGATAGCCACCGGATCCTTTAGCAGATCCAGACAGATTGAACAGGAGAAGCTTTCTCGGTCCAGCTGAACTCCTTTCTGAGCCATTTCTCCTCTCAGATCAGCGATTGAGTCGTCTGTGTTCCTGCTATAAAGGACCCCTCACAGCTGGTGCTCTGAACACTTTGGACTTTAACTGGTGTCATCAGGCTCTAATATTTCCAGGAGGAGGAAATACTTGAGATAAAATCCAGTAAGTAATAAAAACTGGGTGGTTTTATTCATCATAAAGTAGGGCCCGACCGATATGGTTTTTTCAGGGCCGATACCGATAATTATGGAAATGGGAGGCCGATAACCGATATGTGCAACCGATGAATAGAAACATTATTCACGATAAATTAAAAATAGCACACACTGACACAAACTTTCATATCCATTAAGTCTTTTTAATTGTAAAAATGAAAAGTGCATGGAGCTGCCAGCAGCATTTGTAAAATAAAGCCAAACATAACTAAGAACTAGAAAGCTGCAAGCAGCTGTAAGCGGGACCGAGGTGTGCGTACGTTGGATGTGCGCACGTTGGGGCATGCGCTGGACGTCGTAGTCGTGCAGCTCTGCCCACACGCACGATACCCTCTGCGTACGTACGAGTACATAATAACTCCAATGTGGAGGGTTTATTGAAAATTTCTAGGGGGCGCCACTGAGCCATTTTGCTCCGCCCACACACGATACCCTTTACATATGCACGAGGTCGTCAGGGTGGACGTGTGTGCCAAGTTTCATTAACTTGCGATGATGATAAGGCTTTCAAATCACAAATGCCATCACACGATTGTCACCGCCTGGCCACGCCTACACCGTTCAGAGTGTGGAAAAGTATCTCAAGATTTTTCTTCCTCCCTAGCTTAAGAGTAACCTGGCCAAGTTTGGAGCTGTTACCATGGAATCTATAGGAGGAGTTTGATCAAATGCGAGGTGTGGAAAAAAAATGACGTTTCAAACCACCAGCAGGTGGCGCTATAGGTGGATGTCACCATTTTATATGTGCGCTTTCAGGCTGGGTCCAGCATTCACTGTATGAAGTTTGGGACAGATTGGATAATGTATGTGGAAGTTATAAGCGACTTAATTTTTCATGGTGAGTCATAAATTTGAGGCGTCGCCACGGCCACGCCCTTTGAGGTTTTAAAAAGTTTCTCCATGAATTTTTCCCCTCATGTCTTAAGAGTTACCTGACCAAGTTTGAAGTCTGTAGCATCAAATCTGTAGGACAAGTTCGATCAAATGCGAGGTGTGGGAAAAAAAAGACGTTTCCAACCACCAGCAGGTGGTGCTATAGGTGGATGTCACTATTTTATATATGAGAGTTCAAGCTGCGTCCAGCAATCACCGTATGAAGTTTGGGACAGATTGGATAATGTGTGTGGGAGTTACAAGCGACTTAAGTTTTCATGGCGAGTGATGGCGAGTCATCAAACTTTGAGAAGTCGCCACGGCCACGCCCTTTAAGTTTTGAAAAAGTTTCCCCATGAATTCCCCCCCCCCATGTCTTAAGAGTAACCTGGCCAAGTTTGAAGTCTGTAGCATTAAATCTGTAGGACAAGTTCGATCTTATGCAAGGCGTGGAATCGGTCAAAAATGGAACGAAAACGCACCTTCCATCCAAAATGGCCGCCTTCCTGTGGACGTGGGACCATGGCACCATGAGACTTTTTTGTGCGTCTGGGCATGATGAAGGAGTGTACCGATTTTCGCCCCCAACTTGCGCCACGGCCGCCTTGAAATCATTCGCAGCCTTGCGTGTTGATTGGTTGTATTCCGTGTGCCAAACAAATCAGACGCTGTGACGGGCGGGGCAATGCTCATGAACTCAAAGTGGCGAGAGCAGAAGACGCGTTCAGAACCAAACGGCTGCAAAATTGGTTGTGAAAATTATATAAACTTATCGGTGGAAATTTATGGAAAGTATGGCCGATGCTGATATCCCCAAAATGCTAAATATCGGCCCGATATATCGGTGGGGCCGATAATCGGTCGGGCCTTATCATAAAGACATAAAAACAGCACAAAGTCCAGCTTATTGTGTCGTTTGGATTTAAGAGAATGAACTGATGAACTTTTCTGAGATGATTAACAGGGCAGGCTGGTTTCATATCAGCTTCAAACTGAGCTGATGAGACGCTTTCAGGAGGTTTTCTTCTGAAACTGCTCAGAAACTGCATTTAACTGAAATATCAGACGGATGATAGAAGCTCTCACTGACCTGAGCACTAAATTTATCCTCCATTTAGTGTGTGTGAGCAGGTTTGGTGACACACTTTCACTGCAACTGTGGGTTGTAAGTGGCTGAACAAAGAAAAAACACATTAATCTAAACTGAAAATGGATGAAAAAGGCAGAAAATGTCCAAATAAAAGCTATCGATCGAGACCACTGTAAAATATTACAGGAAAGTCTGGCTGCTTGGAAGGAAAATGTAAAGAAATGAGATCTGGATCAGGACTTCTGCTCCATCTTTTGTTTTCTCGACTTTAAATTTATTTACTTTATCTGTTCCATCTAATAGATTTGACTCACTTCCTTAATTTTGTTGCAAAACAACGACTTTTGTCATAATTTACCCTTTTTTTTCAGTATAAAAAGCATTAACTTTCCTCACTTTTGTCCTGTGGGATCATTTGAATCTTAACTAACTGAACATCAGTGTTTTAATCTTGAACTTTTCTGCAAAAAGAACAGTTTTATTACTCGTGTTTAGGTAAATTTAGCCTTATTCCTGCCTGAATGCTTCACAGCTCAGAGTTAAGTGGCTTAACAAAGAAAAAACACATTTCTCTGAAGATGCTCAAGTACAAGGACTGGACTGAAGATGAGGGAAGAAGCAGAAAATGTCCAAAGAGAAACTCTGAAAGACCTTCAGAGAGCTGGAGAACTGCTGATCAGGACACTTTAAAGGTTATAAGAAAAGTCTGGAAGAAATGAGGCTGAATCCGTTTCTGTAAAAGAGTCGCAGGGTAACCCCCAAATATGAGCTAATAATTTTTTTCTTGGTTTTTCCAGTGTCCAAAGCCTTTTATTATAAATATCTGATAAAACTCCTCCACCCATATTCCTCCAGGTATTTAAAGGTGATAGAGAATGGTTGAATGGGGCATTAATCCTTGTTCTGTGATGTGATATGTAGCCCCAAAAAAATTGGTTGGGTCTGTAATGGCTCAGAACCTCCCTAAAAGGCTCTCTGAAACAGCTATGTTACTATGCTGGGTTTAGAATGCGTTGTTTGGCCTTATTGGCGTCGTTTCAGAGCTTATCTGGCAACCTCATTATGAAATGCAGGTAGGTGTTGGTGGTGCTGGGCGGTATGACCAAAAATACATATCACGGTATTTTTTCACGGTTTCACGGTATTTTTTTTCATGCATAATTAGGTGTTCACAGCATTTTATACAGATTGAGAACAGAATTACTGCAGTAGATTAACTTAGGATGGTCTATTTTACCGTCATAGAATAACGCCCCACAAAATGATGCTGTTTACAAAGAAGTGCTACTCATGATTCTAATGAAGTGAGGAATCGGAATGCAAACACAATTGCAGTCAAAATACAGAACTTTTACTGTGCAAATTTCAAACATCTTTTATGAAAATCAAAACAAAAAAGTAGTGCAACTTGCAATAATTATATTTTTGCATCAATACGAGGTATTCACATTCAAATAAATGAGGTAGATTCACGTTCTAGCTCTAGCAAACGCGTCTTGAAGTGACATTTGGCTCGACTTTTCTTTTGCTTTCCCCGTGTTACCTGCTGATGTGGCGGGTGCTGACCTTAACTTCATGCATTCTTGATATTCTAAGACATGCTTACGGCTAAGGTGATGGAGCAAATTGCTCGTGTTGCCACCTCCAGCGACAACTGTAGCCCGACAACACTTGCATAAAATGGTTGTTTGGTCGACGTCGGATTTTTTTAAACCAAAAAACTTCCAAACTACAGACACGGCTCCTTTTTTTGGCACAAGTTCTTCTGTGTCAGCATGTCCTACTAGTTCTGCAGCTTCGATTTCGGAACTTTCGATGTCTATCCTATCCACCTTCACCTTCGCGTAACGCACGTGCTTATTACCTCCTCGCACCCATAGACAGTAAACATGCGTGTTTAGAAGCGCAACACTGAAAAGGGTCCCGTCTCAAACAATGTCGCGCGATCCAGCGTTCCCCCCGTTGTGTAATCAAATACACCGGTATGGCGGTATATTACAAATTCATATAATAACGAAATTATAAACCGGTATTCGGTGTGAACCGGTATACCGCCCAGCACTAGGTGTTGGCGCTATTCGGTTGCCGTTGCTTGATTGGCTGGTTAGCTCATTCCCTTTAGATGAACAAGCCAGAGCTAACGTGCAATTCTTACAACAGGAATATGCCGCAACACACATTTAAAACAAAATAAAATGTGATACTTACAGGCTCTACTGATTGCTGGGGTTGATTTTGTTCAGAATCAGAATTAGTTTTATTGCCATTGTTAGTGAACAGTGTTCACTAACTAGGAATTTGCTGCGGCGTAAGGTGCAAACATGTAACATAGGATATAATAATAAAGAATAAAAATATATGAATATAAAATGTACAAGGTGTGTACAACAATACACAGTATCCAATATACAGAGCAACAACAGTGCAGCTTCATTAGTGCAATTTTAATGATGGTAAAGTGACTGGGGCAGGTTATGAGGTGATTATGAAGTGTTCATATGTCCAACTGCAAGGGGGAAAAAAAAAAACTGTTTTTGTGACGGGAGGTTCTGGTCCGAATGGACCGAAGCCTCCTGCCCGAGGGGAGCGGTGCAAATAGAGAAGGGTCAGCTGTGATCCGACCTGCTCGCCCCATTGTCCTGGAGACGTGCAGGTCATGGATAGTTTGGAGGCTGCAGCCGATCACCTTCTCAGCGGAGCGCACACCTCGCTGCAGTCTGTGTCTGTCCCTGTCCCACAGCCTTGGAAGGCACAACAGTTCCTGTTTCTCGCCGAAGGGGCGTGTCTGAAAGGTGGTTGTGGATTTAGGTGTCGGGGGGCGATTGTGCCAAAAGTGACGTCACTTTTGCTCAAAAACGGATTGGCACTTTTTCTGGCGGCAATTCAAAAAAGGGGGAGTACTTGAAATAGAGGTTCTGACACTTGCTGGCACTTCGTGTGTACTCCCCACAGCGGGGAGACTCAGAACTAACACCAAAAACGTGAAAAAGATGATTTTGATTTTCTATCCCCTTTAAGTTGGGAAAACTTTCTGTTAAAGCTCCAAAAAAAAATGTCTTTTTTTTTTTTTAAGACTTTTACACGGAATGAGCTCTGCGATGTGAATATGAATGTGCATCATCCGGCCTGAATAAGACTCGATCCGCCTTCAGTTTGTTCTGGGTAACATGCTTAAAACCAGGTGGGGATCATCAGACTGAAAAGTGATGTAAACAGCAGTTTTATGTGAGGTTAATGGTTGAATTTGCTCGTTTTTGCAGCTGCAGCTGACGTCCTTCCACGTGTCGAACACCAGGGGGCAGCATCGCGCTGATGGAGCCCAAACAGGCTGACATGAACCTTCAACAAAGGAGAGCAAATTTGATTTTACTGAAGTAAATCACTTCTGTGGTGATTTGTAAAGTTCAGTCTTTGGTTTTAAGAGCAGGTCTGATCTGAATTAAAGGCGCCATTTTGGGTCAAAGGAAATTAAATTCAGATATTTGTGAACGGTGAAAGACAAAGTCGAGTTAAATTCTCCTGCTTTGGCTCGGAGAAGGTTTCTCTGGACCAACGGAAATGCTCCTTTAACTTAAACTTAAACTTCTTTAACTTAAACTTAAACTTCTTTAACTTAAACTTAAAGTTTCTTTAGCTTAAAGTTAAAGTTTCTTTAACTTAAACTTAAACTTAAACTTCTTTAACTTAAACTTAAACTTCTTTAACTTAAACTTAAAGTTTCTTTAGCTTAAAGTTAAAGTGTCTATAGCTTAAACTTAAAGTTTCTTTAACTTAAACTTAAAGTGTCTTTAACTTAAAGCTGCCGTCGGCAGGTTTTCAAAATTCTGAGTCTAAAGTCGGAAAAATCGAACTGATACAACTTTCCGGTCCCTTCCCTAACCTCTACCAAGCTCCAAACCGCCCCCCCAAACCCCTCCCCCTCTGTGGACGAGGTTGTGCACGTGAGTTCACACCAGTGTGCGTGCAGCGATAGCGATCTTCGATAGCAGCGTGTGCACAAGCTGTGATTGACAGGTAGCGATTCCTCCCCTCTAACGTGATTGGTTAAAAACAGCCGGGAGCGCTGGATTTTTGCAAGCACAATTACAGGCTTTAGAGGGAGCTAGAGAATTCGGGATTTTTCCTAAACAGCCTATTTAATATTCTACTTCCAGAATCCCATGACAGTTCAAGCTAATATGACTAAAAAAAATTTGCCGACGGCAGCTTTAAACTTAAACTTTAGCTTAAACTTAAAGTTTCTTTAATTTAAACTTAAACTTCTTTAACTTAAACTTAAAGTTTCTTTAGCTTAAAGTTAGTTTCTTTAACTTAAACTTAAACTTAAAGTTTCTTTAGCTTAAAGTTACAGTTGAGTTTTTGGTTTTAAGAGCAGGTCTGATCTGAATTAAAGGCGCCATTTTGGGTCAAAGGAAATTCAATTCAGATATTTGTGATCGGTGAAAGACAAAGTCGAGTTAAATTCTCCTTCTTTGGCTCGGAGAAGGTTTCTCGTGCACCATAAAGCCGTCTCTGAACCTTTAAATCACAGCCATAAATGACCTGAATGTGTGTGTAATCCGCACTGAGCACTAAAGGAGCATTCCGCAATCCGTTTCAGCCTCGCTGGGTCTGCAGCTTGGTGTTAATGTTCATACCTAATGTGATGATGGAACCGTGATGGAACTATAAATGAACCCTGCTGCGGTCGGGCTGATTCATTCGTCAAACCGGGTCGTTAAACGGATATTTTATCACCGTGAAGGAATAACTGCTCCATCGACTCTCTTTATCCGCTTAAAGTTAAAGTTTCTTTACCTTAGACTTCTTTAACTTAAACTTAAACTTCTTTAACTTAAACTTAAAGTTTCTTTAGCTTAAAGTTAAAGTTTCTTTAACTTTAAGCTTAAAGTTTCTTTAGCTTAAACTTAAAGTTTCTTTAGCTTAAAGTTAAACTTCTTTAACTTAAACTTAAAGTTTCTTAAGCTTAAACTTAAACTTCTTTAACTTAAACTTAAAGTTTCTTTAGCTTAAACTTAAAGTTTCTTTAGCTTAAAGTTAAACTTCTTTAACTTAAAACTTAAAGTTTCTTTAACTGAAACTTAAACTTCTTTAACTTAAACTTAAAGTTCCATTTAATGTGATGATTGGACCGTGATGGAACTATAAATGAACCCTGCTGCGGTCGGGCTGATTCATTCGTCAAACCGGGTCGTTAAACGGATATTTTATCACTGTGAAGGAATAACTGCTCCATCGACTCTCTTTATCCGCTTAAAGTTAAAGTTTCTTTACCTTATACTTAAACTTCTTTAACTTAAACTTAAAGTTTCTTTAACTTAAACTTCTTTAACTTAAACTTAAAGTTTCTTTAGCTTAAAGTTAAAGTTTCTTTAATTGAAACTTAAACTTATTTAACTTAAACTTTAAAGTTTATTTAGCTTAAACTTAGTTTCTTTAACTTTAAGCTTAAAGTTAGTTTCTTTAGCTTAAACTTAAACTTCTTTAACTTAAACTTAAAGTTCCATTAGCTTAAAGTTAAAGTTTCTTTAACTTTAAGCTTAAAGTTAGTTTCTTTAGCTTAAACTTAAACTTCTTTAACTTAAACTTAAAGTTTCATTAGCTTAAAGTTAAAGTTTCTTTAACTTTAAGCTTAAAGTTAGTTTCTTTAGCTTAAACTTAAACTTCTTTAACTTAAACTTAAAGTTTCTTTAGCTTAAAGTTAAAGTTTCTTTAATTTAAACTTCTTTAACTTAAACTTAAAGCTTCTTTAACTGAAACTGAAACTTCTTTAACTTAAACTTAAAGTTTCTTAAGCTTAAACTTAAAGTTTCTTTAACTTTAAGCTTAAACTTAAAGTTTCTTTAACTTAAACTTAAACTTCTTTAACTTAAACTTAAAGTTTCTTTAACTTTAAGCTTAAAGTTAAAGTTTCTTTAACTTAAACTTAAACTTCTTTAACTTAAACTTAAAGTTTCTTTAGCTTAAACTTAAAGTTTCTTTATCTTAAACTTAAACTTCTTTAACTTAAAGTTTCTTTAGCTTAAAGTTAAAGTTTCTTTAACTGAAACTTAAACTTCTTTAACTTAAACTTAGTTTCATTAGCTTAAAGTTAAAGTTTCTTTAACTTTAAGCTTAAAGTTAGTTTCTTTAGCTTAAACTTAAACTTCTTTAACTTAAACGTAAAGTTTCTTTAGCTTAAACTTAGTTTCTTTAACTTTAAGCTTAAAGTTAGTTTCTTTAGCTTAAACTTCTTTAACTTAAACTTAAAGTTTCTTTAGCTTAAAGTTAAAGTTTCTTTAACTTTAAGCTTAAAGTTAAAGTTTCTTTAACTTAATTTTCTTTAACTTAAACTTAAAGTTTCTTAAGCTTAAACTTAAAGTTTCTTTAAGTTTAAGCTTAAAGTTTCTTTAACTTAAACTTCTTTAACTTAAACTTAAAGTTTCTTTAGCTTAAAGTTAAAGTTTCTTTAATTGAAACTTAAACTTATTTAACTTAAACTTTAAAGTTTATTTAGCTTAAACTTAGTTTCTTTAACTTTAAGCTTAAAGTTAGTTTCTTTAGCTTAAACTTAAACTTCTTTAACTTAAACTTAAAGTTCCATTAGCTTAAAGTTAAAGTTTCTTTAACTTTAAGCTTAAAGTTAGTTTCTTTAGCTTAAACTTAAACTTCTTTAACTTAAACTTAAAGTTTCATTAGCTTAAAGTTAAAGTTTCTTTAACTTTAAGCTTAAAGTTAGTTTCTTTAGCTTAAACTTAAACTTCTTTAACTTAAACTTAAAGTTTCTTTAGCTTAAAGTTAAAGTTTCTTTAATTTAAACTTCTTTAACTTAAACTTAAAGCTTCTTTAACTGAAACTGAAACTTCTTTAACTTAAACTTAAAGTTTCTTAAGCTTAAACTTAAAGTTTCTTTAACTTTAAGCTTAAACTTAAAGTTTCTTTAACTTAAACTTAAACTTCTTTAACTTAAACTTAAAGTTTCTTTAACTTTAAGCTTAAAGTTAAAGTTTCTTTAACTTAAACTTAAACTTCTTTAACTTAAACTTAAAGTTTCTTTAGCTTAAACTTAAAGTTTCTTTATCTTAAACTTAAACTTCTTTAACTTAAAGTTTCTTTAGCTTAAAGTTAAAGTTTCTTTAACTGAAACTTAAACTTCTTTAACTTAAACTTAGTTTCATTAGCTTAAAGTTAAAGTTTCTTTAACTTTAAGCTTAAAGTTAGTTTCTTTAGCTTAAACTTAAACTTCTTTAACTTAAACGTAAAGTTTCTTTAGCTTAAACTTAGTTTCTTTAACTTTAAGCTTAAAGTTAGTTTCTTTAGCTTAAACTTCTTTAACTTAAACTTAAAGTTTCTTTAGCTTAAAGTTAAAGTTTCTTTAACTTAATTTTCTTTAACTTAAACTTAAAGTTTCTTTAACTGAAACTGAAACTTCTTTAACTTAAACTTAAAGTTTCTTTAACTGAAACTGAAACTTCTTTAACTTAAACTTAAAGTTTCTTTAGCTTAAAGTTTCTGTAGCTTAAACTTAAACTTCTTTAACTTAAACTTAAAGTTTCTTTAACTGAAACTGAAACTTCTTTAACTTAAAGCTATAATGTGTAATATTTCACGGACAATGAATGTCTCCATGTCGCTCCGCCATTTTAAAACTACGGGATTTGTAGAAGGACATGTCATCAGCTTCGCATTTTCCGTTTCCACATTGGAAATTTACAGATCTCCAGGATACTGTGCAAGTTTTATTGATGAATTTTCTGAATTATTGTCTGTTATTTCAACTGATTTTAACCATTTTATCTTGACCGAGGATTTTAACATTCACATAGATAATATGACGGATGCTAATGCCAAAGAATTTTCTTCTGTGCTGGACATGTTTGGTTTGTGGCAACATGTAACAGAACCAACCCACCTTCAAGGTCACATTTTGGACCTGGTCATTTCTAAAGGTGTTGATATTTCTTCTGTTGGGGTTATTGATTTGACCTTGTCTGACCATTTTTGTATTTTATTTGATTTATTGATCACTCAGAATGTTCAAACAACCAGCTTCTCAGTTAAGAAGAGGTACATTAATGAGAAAACAAGTGCTCAGTTTAGGGAGGTCATAGCTATGTTACCAACAATCAGCGCGGAGTCGGTTGAAGGAATGCTGGATGATTTCAACTTGAAAATTTTGAATGTAATGGAAGCTGTTGCACCGATAAGAATCAAGAGCACCTTGATCAAACAGAAAACCCCATGGAGAAACACCACTACGGTCAAAAATCTGAAAAGAGAATGCAGGAGAGCTGAACGTAAATGGAGGAAAACAAAGCTTCAGATTCACTATGAGTGGTACAAAGAAAGCCTGCGTAGTTATAACAATGAGCTGTGCAAGGCCAGACAGCTGCATTTATCTGAAATGATTAATAAGAATGTCAACAATTCTCGAACTCTGTTTGCGATGGTTGAAAAACTCACAAATCCTCCTAAACAGTCAAACCCAGTTTTGATTTTTTGGCTAAAAAAGTTGCAACGAATTTGCCAACTTTTTTAGCCAAAAAAATCAAAACAATTAGACAAAACATTCACCCAACTCAGACAGACAAGAAAACTAATCTGTGTGTAAAACCTAGAAATAACTCTGACGTTATGTCACAATTTAATATTGTAGATTTAAAAAGTCCTAGAAGAAACAGTTCGGGAGCTGAAATCAACAACTTGCACTCTGGACATAATACCATCCAACTTTTTTAAAACTGTTTTTACCTCAGTAGATAGTGATGTCCTACAAATGGTTACAGGCATTTTTCCCAAGTCACTAAAGACAGCTGCCATTGAGCCACTCCTAAAGAAGAGAACTCTAGACGCCTCTATGATGAACAACTACAGACCTGTCTCTAATCTCTCTTTTATATCTAAGATGATTGAGAAAGTTGTATTTAAGCAGCTCAATGACTTTCTGAATGAAAGTGGAAGTCTTGATAACTTTCAATCAGGCTTCAGACGTCATCACAGCACTGAAACAGCTCTGGTCAAAGTGTTAAACAACATCAGGTTGAATACTGATTCTGGTAATGTTTCAGTCCTGGTTCTGTTGGACCTCAGCACTGCGTTTGATACTGTAGATCACACAATCCTGTTGCCCAGGCTGGAAAACTGAGTATGGGACGGAGTTTGGCAATGTTTCTGAGGTGGAAGAAGGAGGTTTTGCAAAGTTCTTTGATGTGAGCCTCAACGGTCAGGTGAGGGGCCATCCTAACACCGAGATTAGTGACTGAGGGTGAAAGGTGGATGTCGTGGCCGGAGAAGGTGATGCTGGTGATAGTGGATGACCGGATCTGGTGCGGAGTGCCAACAAGAATGGCTTCTGTTTTTGAGCTGTTTAGTTGCAGGAAGTTTGCCGTCATCCACGCCATGATCTCCTCCAGGCAGGTGGAAACTGTGGATAGGGCTGCAGAGGGGGTTGGGTTTGTTTTAATGTAGAGTTGGGTGTCATCAACGTAGCAGTGGAAAGATATTCCATGCCGGCTGATGACACCACCAAGGGGGAGCATGTACAGTGTGAAGAGGATGTGGCCAAGGACAGAGCCTTGAGGGACACCACAGGTAACGGAGTGCATGTCTGAATTTGCACCTCCCAGGGATACATATTCTGTTCTGTCAGTGAGATATGATGTGAACCAAGCCAGGGCAGTGTCAGAAAGTCCGATGGAGGAGTGGAGGCGGGGTAGAAGGATGTGGTGGTCGATGGTGTCTAAAGCTGCGGTGAGGTCAAGAAGGATGAGAAGTGATGGAGAGCCAGCGTCAGCGGTCAGAAGCAGGTCATTGGTAACCCTGACCAGAGCGGTTTCTGTACTGTGGCCAGAGCGGAAACCAGACTGGAACTTCTCATACAAGCTGTTAGTGGTGAGGTGGTTGTGAAGTTGAGCAGAAACTACCTTTTCCAACACCTTTGATAGGAAAGGTAGGTTGGAGATGGGTACAGGTGTTTCTGGGTCCAGGCTGGGCTTTTTGAGTAGTGGCTTGATGACAGCAGTTTTCAGGGACGTGGGAACATGGCCGGACCGGAGGGACTGATTGATGATTTTGGTGATCATGGGACTTATTGCAGAGGAGTGACTTTTAATAAGTACTGAGGGAAATGGGTCCAGGGCACAGGGAGAGGGCTTCATCTTCTTCAGAATGACTTCGATGTCATGCTGTGTGGTGTCAGTGAAACAGCAGAGGAGTTTAGTAGTCTCGAACTGAGGGTCTGAGGGAGCAGAGAGAGCGGGGGGGCTGGAAGGAGGGGAGGGTGGGGAGGCGGGGGTGCTAGAAAGAACGGAGCGAATGTTGTCTACTTTAGACTTAAAAAAGGAGATGAAGCTGTTGCACCGCTCCTGCGTGCTATCTGATTGTAGGGGGGTTTGAGGTTTGAGGAGGTGATTTAAGGTTGAGAAAAGTTGCTTGGAATTACCAGGGCTATTGTTGATTATATGGGAGTAGAACCGGGATCGAGTGTCACTGAGAGACTTGCTGTAGGCCTTCTGGTGTTCCCAGTAGGCCAGCTTGTGAGCAGCAAGTCCGGAGTCCTGGAAACTCTGTTCAAGGACACGCCCCGTTCTTTTTAACAAGCGTAGCTCACTGGTATACCAGGGGGCTGTACGTGTGAAGGTGACAGTTCTAGGCTTGAGTGGCGCATGACGGTCCAGGAGGGTGCCGAGTGATGAATTGTAGAAATCCACAGATTCTGTGACTGAAGGGGGTTTGGCAGTGGAGAGATTGTCATTGTACATGGTACAGTACATGGTACGGAATTATTGTGGATGTTTTCAGACAGGATGGGATGACTGCCTGGGCCAGGGAGAGGTTGAAGATCCTGGTGAAGGTGGGGGCGAGTTGGTTGGCACACGCTCTGAGCACCTTTCCAGGAACTCCATCTGGGCCAGCAGCTTCCTTGGCGTTGACAGCGAGGAGCACCCTTCTGACATTGTGCTCCTGGACAGTGAGTGGAGTGATGCAGGAGCCGGGTGGAGGTGGGGGAAGTTGGAAGTTGGTGATGTCATGTATTCCCTGCCATGACATGTTGTTGCTGGACAGATGGGACCAGTGGCGGCTCCTGACATTTTTTTTAGGTAGTGCAATTTCCAGTCTGTGAAAGCTGCATCAGAGTGAGCTGTGCGAAGCTGAACCGATTGCACTGATGCAAACCTGTTATGTTCCCACACAGGAAATAAAATGTCCAATCATCCAGAAACTCCTTGTCTTCCTTAAATAAACACAACGCAGAGTCAAGGGGTTATTTGGTCTGCCAAATAACCAAAGTGACTGCAATTTCCCCCCGTTATGTCCATAAGTACCATCAAAGTCCATAGGACTGAGGTATATTTGTCTAGGTAGCATAATTTATTGTAATGATTTTAAATCATTTTTTGTTATTTTTTGCATAATTTGCCAATCAGTTAATATTACACCTTAACCATTATTTATTTATTTTCCTCATATTTTTCCAGGATTCTATGAAATAAGTAAACACATAAGCTCTTAATGATAATATTCATTCAATTTTCATTCTAAAGAATGTAATTAAAATGACAGCATATAAATCCAAGTCAAGTGTTTATTGAAATTTTGGAAAATATGACTTAGAAAAGCATAACCAGTTGTCAAACATGGTTAAGTGCAGCTTACTTATGTGAGATTTCTCTCTTTTTTAAATATAATACTGCACCATTAACAATGAATGTGTCATTATACATTCTGCTATCATTGTCAACATTATATAAAAGATTTAAATCATTACAAGTCAATGATTGAGCACAAAAGGGTAAGTTATACTACCTGGAAAAATAGCAGGGTTGGTGGAGCCCTGGGTTTCATCTTTGCCTCGCAAGGCGAGCCCGAAAATCCCGCAAAATTCTTCCAAACTTCCTTCTCCGCATCAGTACGACGACTAAAGGGTACTTCTGTCAGAAACACTAACGTATTGTTTCACTCGACACTCGCCATCTTCTTCATAGAATGTTTTTTTTTTTTTTTCTTTATTGAAAACCACAATGTTACAACAACAAGTAGAATGTTCATGGTCCCGCGCAACAGACATATGACGAAAGCACGTTGTGCGTCGTTTGTGCGAGCACATAAACCCTCATAGAAAATGCATTGGGAGCATGATTTTTGGAAAAAAACCGAGGTCCCATTCATGTCAATGGGAGCTTCCTGGTGCAAATTCGACCCTGACAGAAATCGCACAAAATGGGCGTAGCAACACCAGGCGCGACCTTAATCTGATTGGACAATGACATATACAACCAGTTTGCCTACAGCAGATCAGTCCCACTTTAGCAACTAGATTAAAAAAAAAAAAAAAAACTCCGTGTTTGGTAGTGCGTCGCACAATTCGCCCCTATGGAGGAGCCGCCACTGGATGGGACTCTATCCGCATCCTGTGGTCCCTTTTTGCTCTTTTTACTCCTCGTCTCAGGTCAGCTCTAGCAGCACTGTACAGCGCTTTATCCCCTGACCTGAGGGCGGCGTTTCAAGCGCAATCCCATTGCTAGAGGTTGTCAAATACTGACAGTAGGACACAGACTGGTGCAAATCGGCGCTCCCTGTGCGGCGATTGCGCTGTTTGCGCAGCCTGTCATGCTAGCCAAATACGTGGTGGCCAATGGGCAAATTCTAAACCTTCCACATAAAACAACAACTTGCACACTGCAGAAACGTCACACCACTTTATAAACCATCCGACAATAAAGTCACAAGCCTTACCATCAAAACCATATGCATGGTTCTTACATTACTGGCATGGGGACGTTACAAAACAACTTTATAAACAGCATGTCACTTACCGGTTGTTGGTATGCGCGCGCATGCGAAAGCCCAAAACAGTCAATGGACGATACTCCCATATACAAAGCAATTATCTTCTCTAGAAAAACTGCGTTCAAATATTTAAAACATTACAACAATACATGCCCAGTAATATTGTTTAAGCCTCAGAAGGCAGGAAAACCGTGACATGAAATCTCTGTTTTTACTGCACCAAGAGAATGATGGAAGGGACTCAAAAGATGATTCAATTCAATTCAATTCATTTTTATTTATATAGCGCCAAATACAACAAATGTCATCTCAAGGCACTTAAATAATAAAGTCCAATTCAAGCCAATTGGAATTCAATTAATTAATAATAATCATAATTCATAAAATAATCCAATTCGTTCATATAGAGCCAATTCAAAAACAATTTCCTAGCTAAGAAAACCAACAGATTACACTGAAAACTTTTTGTTTTTCGGTCCAATCTCCCGTCCTGAGCGTGCCTGAGGCGAGACTGTGGAGAGAAACGACTCCCTTTTAACAGGAAGAAACCTCTGGCAGAACCAGACTCAGGAAGGGTGGCTATCCGCCTCGACCAGCTGGGGTTTGAGAAGACAGAAAGGGGGGGGGGGGGGGGGGGAGGGGGCACTGTAACACCATTCAAAGGATATCTGTTGGAACAGGGAAACACGAGTTAATGACCACAACAATATCACATATACATAAAGAGAGTAAAGTGAGGAAAGGTGTGACAGATGAGGCCCCCCAGCAGTCTAGGCCTATAGCAGCTTAACTATGGGATGTATCAGGATTACCTGAGCCATCCCTATTCAAGGTAAACACAAGAAACTTGTGCTAACGAAAAAATAAATAAATAAATAAATAAATAAATAAATAAAGGACCAGACTCAGTGAGTAATTCCCTATACTCCCTATATAGATCTGCTCCTCACACCACAACAACCATCTTTTTACAGCCACAAGCTACCTCAGCCTCTCCCCAACTGCACACCAGTCACAGCGGGGTGGGGATTCAAACCCTGGTTCGGGTAGGGGGTAATGAAAGTATAGAAGGTGCCAGAGGTGAAGGCAGGACAAGACACACTAGCAGATACAGCAGACAAATTCACCTAAACAGTCCTATATTCACTAAAAATACCAGCAAAAACAAAGCCATACAACTCACTCTCACCAACTGCACACCAGTCACAGCGAGGTGGGGATGCAAACCCTGGTTCGGGTAGGGGGAGAAATAAAAGAGGTAAGATAGGCGGGAATGGGATTCAAACCCTGGTTCGGGTAGGGGGTAATGAAAGTATAGAGGGTGCCAGAGGTGGAGGCAGAACAAGACACACTAGCAGACACACTAGCAGATTCAACAGACCTAACTATAAGCTTTATAAAAAAGGAAAGTTTTAAGCCTGGTCTTAAAAGTGGAAAGGGTGTCTGCTTCCCGGACATTTACTGGCAGCTCATTCCACAATAGAGGGGCCTGATAACTGAAGGCTCTGCCTCCCATTCTACTTTCTGGGAACTTCAAGTAAACCTGCAGTTTGGGAACGAAGTGCTCTGTTAGGAAAATATCTTACAATGAGATCTTTAAGATATGATGGAGCTCGGTCATTAAGAGCTTTATATGTAAGGAGAAGAATCTTAAATTCTATTCTGAATTTAACAGGGAGCCAATGAAGAGAAGCTAAAACTGGAGAAATATGATCTCTCCTGTTAGTTCTCATCAAAACTCTGGCTGCAGCATTTTGGATCAACTGAAGGCTTTTCAGAGAATATGTGGGACAGCCCAATAATAAAGAATTACAGTAGTCCAATCTTGAAGTAACAAATGCATGGACTAGTTTTTCTGCATCACTCTGAGACAAGATGTTCCTGATTTTAACAATATTACGAAATTATATTCTGAGCTGATAACAAATATTTAGATTAGGGCTGGGCGAGTTAACTCGTTAATTATTTAACGCAGATAAATATTTTATCGCGCATTAACGCAGGTTTTATTTTTTTATTGTTTTTAAAATATTTTTTTGGGCTTTTGTGCCTTTAATGGATAGGAAAGTTCAGATAGACAGGAAGCAGGGGGCAGAGAGAGGGGGAACAACACGCAGCACAGCTAGGACTATAGCCTCTTGTACATGGGGCGCCTGCTCAACCCACTACACCACGGACCACCCCTGTTTCATTATTTATTTTATTACTGTAAAGGTCTGTTGCTCACAGGCTTTTCTTTTGTAAAAGTCTGTTGCTGTCTGCTGCGGAACCGGAAAAGAAAGTAATCGGCGGATCCACCAAACATGGAGAAGGGTACGGAACTTTTACTCGGCCATTTTCATTTTAAAGTTCTTCCAGACGGCAGAGTCGACAGAACCAAAGTCATCTGTAAACACTGCCAAGTTGAATTGTCTTCTCAGCGTAGTAGTTCTAGTCTAAAATATCACTTAAAGGCAAAACACACACCTGATAGCAGCAAGTCATTCAAGGAAACAGACAGTGGAGCGAGGCTTCTACATAAAAACTACAGAAAGATGCCGATGTTAAAAGTGTGTTTGCACAACAAATGTTATGGCACTTTCATTCATATGGCAGCACATTTAAAATAAAACTAAATGCTAAAAGCTATACGCTACTTTTGGATTCATTTTTGGATTTTGCGTACAAATGCGATTAATCGTGATTAATCAGGGAAATCATGTGATTAATTAGATTAAACATTGTAATCGTTGCCCAGCTCTAATATATATAATAATATAATTTAGATGTACCTGCAATGTCAGCGAGTGAGAGGAGAGCAGCTCACAGTTAGCCTGGGCGAAAACCGACTGTTGACTCCATCAAACAGTCTGGAAAAACCCAAGAGGAATCCGTTTCCATGGAGGGTGGGACCTTACTCAGCAACTTAAATTCATTGGAGTTCCCTTAACCAATCAGTAATGTTTAGAAAGGACGTAGGTTATGCGCCGAGGTTCATGCTTACTCTCGCGAGGCTCTAGCTCGCGAATCACGCTTCCCACATCCGCTTTCATTATACCGGTACCATTTGAGAAATCAAAATTTTCCCAAAGCCAGTTTGAAGGAGAGCTACGACATCCTTGCCACTAACAAAATTGCTGAGGCATTCCTCTTGCTCTCGTTTTAATTGTGTAATGCTCTCCAGAGTTGAGACAACTTCATGGATAGCTTCTGGCGTTCTTCCGTCGCCATGTTTATTTCCGCTGCGGTTGAACTACAATTATATGGACTACAATGGACTCCGCGCGTGAGTTCTGCGTCACCACTCGCAACTGTTTGCTGATTGGCAAAACACTGAGCGAACCGAGGTAGGGGGATTTGGCCAGACTATGTGCGGAGCCCAAATCTTTGGGCGGAAGTACGTAGGATGGCGTCGCCAGGCTAATTCAAAGTGCTTTACAGATACATTAAAACAGTAGAAATAAAAAGCATGATTTAAATTTTAAACAAAAAAAGAAAGAAATAAGAACAATAGATAAAATCAGATAAAATCAGTAGTTAAAATGTGATTAAAGGGATAGTTCGCCTCTTTTGACATGAAGCTGTCTGACATTAGCAACATCATTTATGAACATTTTCTTACCCCCTGCTGCGTCCTGTGAGCAGAGTTCCAGCCTCGTTTTGGCATTGATGAAAGTAGTCCAGCTAGTTGGCTGGGGTTTAAAAAATAAAGCGTTTTGCTTCTCAAAACAATATGCATTCAAAAGAGTAATACATTTGCATCACAAAATCGTTCTTCAGGAAAAAGTCAGACCTCACAATCGCTTGGCCCTATTTTCTCTCCCTTCGTATCACTGCCTGCTGCCGACAGCCACACCTGTAACTGTGTTTGCTGCTCGGAAGCAGGGGACTGCTCGGTCTGCACAGTCTACACAGCAGGCAGTGATACGCAAAATGACTGTGTTTCTTTTTAAAAGTGCAACTTTTAAGAGCCGATTCATCAGCTTAAAGCACACAGTTTGAAACTAAAACAACACGGACACTGACGAGTTGTCAACCTCATCAAGCAGGACGTGGACGGCCTCCGGGCTCCGTGAGCAGAGCTGGATGCATCGGAGAAGCCTGCTGAAAGGGATCAATGTCCAAAGGATGAAGTTCTTCATCCTTCAGTCCCTGGATTCAAACTCATCTTCTGTGCTCCAAGAACGGAGGCTGAATTATAATCTCCATGATAAGCCCAGCTCAGGAAATATAATGATAAGCATGTAGGGATGTTGTACGTATCTACCCTTTATTTTCTACAACAGCTAAAAGGACAAGCTGTTAGTTTCATCGTGTTTGTAGGAGGAACAAATCTTTGAAAAGCATGATGAAATGTAGTTAGCCAAGTTTTGGATTACAATTACAGAGGAATAAATGTACTTATTGGAAGCAATAGATCGTCTTGAACTCTCTTCATGGTTCAGTGATAAAGGTTTGTTGATAAATGATTAAGGCCTGATCCCTTATTCCCACATTTTCCACCGATGTCACCAGAGCTGCAAAGCTCAAGAAGGTGTGTGAAATATGAACATAACAGAGGACATTCCCGGCTCACACAGACAGAAGTCCATCAAATAAAAGTGACGTTCTAAACACAGACACTTCAAATTCTCTCAAAAAGTGCTTATTTTATTATCAAGTTCATTCCAGAAAACATTTTGAATGAAGAACAAACAGTGAATTCTTATTAGACCTGATTCAATTTCAAATTCTTTTGTTTTCTACTAAAAATATTCAGCTTAAAAACAGACTCTTCTTCATGTAATATGCATATGCTGCATTAAAACGTGACATTTCTGCTGAAATGATAAAGATCTGCATTTTCATCAGAAAACATTCCCTGCATTGTGTTTTTTATAAAATGAGGTAATGAAATGAGGCTCAGTGATCAGGGATGACATCAATAAAAAAAACATTTAGAATCACTTTTCCTCATTTCTACAAGTGGAACCATCTTCCAGTGGAGATTAAACTGTTGAGTTTATCATCACAGTGTTGCTGCTGACGATTCGCAGGGAAGGAGCTGACGACTTCTTTGCATTTTATCCCATTTATTTCACGGAACCATAAAACATGGCCATCTGCCAGTTGAGCCGAACGAACACTTAGATGCACACGACAAACGCACATTTAAAAATGTCCAACTACGGTAAGTCCATAGTGCCAAACATACAATGTCATATTGATACACATTAATCATTATGTGCGCTCTTGCGCCCTCTAGTGTTACAACAAAAAACACAGCAACATCATTCATCCTGAGGACATATACAGTGAACCCTCGTTTTTCGCGGGGGTTACGTTCCAAAAAGAACCCGTGATAGGCGAAATCCGTGAAGTAGTAACCTTTATTTTTTTTTACAATTAATATACAATGAAATACTCCATAATACATTGAAACCAAAGAACAAAACCTTTTTACAGGCCCAAGCATTTGTTTAACACATAAAAGTACTGTATAAATGTTTTTTTTTTTTTTTTACAAATAACTACTGTACTGTAAAATAATAATTTCAATCAATACGAACTGAAGGCTTCAAATTGCGGAGATCAGCACCGCCCCACCGCGACCCGAGTCATTGGATTAGAACGGGAGAAAATGAAAAATGATTTTGAAAAAAAATACAAAGTACAGTGGGACAAATAGTGACTCACGTGTATTTCACTGCTCTTCTGACTGAGTGTTTATTCGAGAGAAGAACATAGTTATCGGTAGTTGTTGTCGCTCTTTTTTCTTCTTGGCAAAAAGATTCTTATATACCGACATGCCACCATCGATTATGTTTGAGATTTGTAATGAACGTGTACGTGTACATATTAAACCGCAACGTTATTGACACACAGGTAGAGAAGAAGCGAAGAGACTGTTTAGCCAATCAGAATGCAGAACACAATGCACGATGCAAATCCGTGAAGCAGCGAGACCGTGAAAGGTGAACTGCGTTATAGCGAGGGTTCACTGTAGTACATTTCTCATATATTAAATCCAGGTTAAAAACATTTCTTTTCTCATGTGTCTATACATGAAAGCTGCACGATATCTTTGAACTTATCTGTACTGTTGCTTGTCTTTAATCATTTAAGGCGGCCATGGCTCAGTGGTTAGAGTTGGTCGTCCAATAACCGGAAGGTTGGCAGTTTGATACCCACTCAAAAAAAGATTGGTGGAACTGATAGCTTGAGGGGTGTCAGTCTCCACCTCCTTGTCACGGCTGAGGTGCCCTTGAGCAAGGCACCGTACCCCCCACGCTCCCTGGGTGCTTCATGGCTGCCCACCGCTCCAGGTTGGCATCTGTCTCTGAGTGTGTGACCCTGTGCATGTGTGTGTCAACAAGTGCCAACCTGGATGGGTTAAAAGCAGAGGACAAATTTTGTGTGTAGGCATGACCAATAAATCGGATCTTAATCTTAATCTTTTGTGTTAATTCCAAACACAATCATCTGAGGCTACAGCATTGCCCGCTGTCACTGCCGTGCATTATTAGCCTCCATCACAACAGCTGTTCTCACTTTTCCATGGCAAGGAAACGAAACCAAATCATCACGGGTCCAACATATCACTTGTCCACTTAGTGGGACCTGCTAGTAGGTTTTAAAGATGAAAAAAACTGAGGTCAGGTTTAAGTATTAAAGACATGGTAGGTAATCCTGTTCAGAAACACATTTTGTAATACTGGGTGAAATGGTCCGTCTATCCTGAGAGAAATCTATACAAGATGTATTTAGAAAAAGGGACGAAAATAATCAGACCTCTGTGGCAGCTGCAGGACTGAGAAAAAGCTGACCAATCCGAGATCAGCGTCCCGCTGATCTCGGATTGGTCGCCTACAAAAAAACAATCAGATGCCTCTGCTTTCTGCCTACGCCCCCCTCTGCCGGCTCCCTGCTCCATGTGCGCATGCGGTTCCACCGGCTTTGGATGAAGCACTGACGGAATGGGGAGGGGGGGGTGGAGCTTAGAGGAGTGGACACTTTTGAATCTTGCTAGCTCTCTTGCTAGCTCTCTAGGATTACCTACCATAGCTTTAAGTTAACCTGCTGAATCTTGGAATAACTTGAAAATAATGTTAACTCATTGGCAGGAATAAAGATCTCTGCAGCTCTCTCATCCAGAGGATCTAGAATCATGCACGTGTTTGTAACATAGCCAGAGGGTGTATTCTTACTAAAGTCACGCTAATTGCCTTTTGCACACTCTGAGATGTTTAAAGCTCAGATTAATATCAGAGCTGAGATGTAGAAACATGTGGAACATTCTGTATTTCCTCTTTTGTGTGCCTTTGCTGAGCAGTTTGTTACCACAACTCGCTCATCTAGTCAACATCTCACTCCAGACTGGAACATTTCCAAAGGCCTGAAAAACTGCTGTCATCAAACCCCTTCTAAAGAAGAGCAATCTTGATGCCACAGTACTGAACAACTACCAGCCCATATCAAACCTGCCATTCTTAGGCAAAGTCCTAGAAAAAGTTGTATACCAACAGCTTAGTGACTTTCTCCTGTCTAACAATGCTTTTGATACTTTCCAATCAGGCTTTAGGCCCCACCACATCACTGAGAGCTCTGATCAAGGTGACAAATGACATCCGCCTGAACACAGATGCAAGTAAAGTCACAGTCTTAGTTCTGCTGGACCTGGGTGCTGCCTTTGACACAGTTGACCATGCAACCTTATTACAGAGGTTAGAAGACTGGGTGGGAATCTCTGGTCGTGCTTTAAACTGGTTCAAGTCCTATCTGGAGGACAGGAAATATTTTGTTGAAATTGGTAACTGTGTCTCATACCAAATGGCTATGACCTGTGGGGTTCCCCAGGGGTCAATCCTGGGACCCGTATTGTTCAATCTGTACATGCTTCCACTAGGCCAGCTAATACGCAGCTATAATGTGTCCTACCACAACTATGCAGATGACACTCAGATCTACGTGTCACTGACGGCAGGAGAACACGGGCCTGTAGATACATTGTGTCACTGCATGGAACAGATCAGTGTGTGGATGCAAAACAATTTCCTCCAGCTAAACTCAGACAAAACTGAAATCATTGTCTGTGGCCCACAGAAACAAAGAGAAAGTGTTATCAGTCACCTTGAGACTCTCTCTCTAAAACCTAATTATCAAGTTAGAAATCTCGGGGTAATATTGGACTCAGACCTAAACTTTAACAGCCACATTAAATCTGTAACATCAGCAGCTTTTTACCATCTAAAAAACATTGCCAGAATCAAAGGAATAGTGTCTAAACCAGACTTAGAGAGACTGATCCATGCGTTTGTCTCCAGCAGGTTAGACTACTGTAACACCTGCTCACTGGGCTCTCTAAACGGGCTATAAGACAGCTGCAGTACATCCAGAACGCTGCTGCTCGAGTCCTGACTAGAACCAGGATATATGACCACATTAGTCCAGTGCTCAGGTCTCTGCACTGGCTTCCTGTCGCTCAGAGAATAGACTTTAAAACAGCTCTGCTTGTGTACAAGTCTCTTCATGGTCAAGCGCCAAAGTACATCTCTGACATGTTAGAGCCATATGAACCAACTCGGGCTCTGAGAACCTCAGGGAGGGGTCTCCTACTGGGGCCCAGAGTCAGGACTAAACAAGGTGAGGCTGCGTTTCAGTTTTATGCCCCTAAAATCTGGAACAGTCTTCCAGAAGATGTGAGACAGGCCTCAACTCTGACAATGTTTAAATCCAGGCTGAAAACAGTTCTATTTAGCTGTGCATATGACACCTAAAAGTATTTTATCTGCACTCTTCACTTTTTAATTAATTAATGATTATTTTAATGGGTTTTAAATTTTTTTTTTTTAAATTTAAATTTTTTAAATTTATTTTATTTTATTTTTTATTTCTTTTTAATGATTTTATTGCCTTCTTGTGATTTTATGTAGCTGTGAAGCACTTTGAATTGCCCTGTGTATAAATTGTGCTCTATAGATAAAATTGCCTTGCCTTGCCTTTGTCTGTTGAGCAGCTGGTAAATATCAATGGTTCAGTATTTGTAGCACACGCGCGTGCACGTAAAATATCATTTATAATATCATACGCTCAAAAATTCACAAACACACAGCAAAAAAGCCAGTGTTGAATTAACAGCCACAGTGTCAATTTTAACACCAACAAAGTGTCTATATGTGTCCACACTGCATGGTGTTAAAGTAACATTTTTGAAAGTGTTAAAAGTTTAACACCCATTTTTTTGTTAAATTAACACCAGATATTGTTCAATATTCAACAATACTGAGTGTCACATTAACATTATAATGGTGTTGGTGTTAAAATATGGTGTTAAAAAGAACACCAGTGTAGTGTTTATTTCAAAACATAATGTGGTGTTAAAAAGGTAAATAATTGACACCATGAGGTGTTAATATAAACCAAATCCAGTGGAAAAATATTCAAAACAATACACAGAAATGGAAAGTTGAACTTTTATTAAACACATTTCAGTATTACTGACCTTCAATACACAGCTCATACAAAACAGCAACGAGGCACAATATATGTTCTTTCATCATTATCAGCAGAAAACTGCCTGTCATAAGGCTGATAATATGTCAGAGACACAAATAACAGCAAACACATTATCCACAATCTCTATTCTGAAAGCATTCAGATGATCATCAAAATACTCTGTAATGACTTTAGCAGTCACAAGGAATGCTTCATCATCCTTAATTATTATGTTAATATTTTTTGGAAAAACAGGCATTTCATTTTCAGTACTTGTACAGACAATCATTCCAATGTGGTATTCTATTCCAAAGTTTTTTACCCATGAAAGTGTGGATACACAAGGCAGATTCAATCTGGGACAAGACCTTAAGACCTCACTGCAATCTAGCTCACTTGTTTGATAATCTTTAAGAGGGCCAAACTGAAACCTTTGAAAGTAAAAATTCTCCCAATGAAAAGCCAGCTGCCTCTGGTACTTCTTTACCAGTGTTTTAGTTATATTCTTAAAGTTCTTTACAGATTTCTTGAAGAAATTGTGTTTACCTTCAAATCTCATACACCACACAAGGATGAGTGGTCCTGTTTTTCTGATGCATCTGGGATAATGAATCATCAGATGATGTTTTGGAATCAACTTCTTATCTGTAAATACAGACTTAAAGGATAAGACCGGTTTTTTGACATTGGGCCCTTGATTTCACATTATAACATGATGTTCTACTCACCCCTGCTTGTTGTTGAACATTTGGAGCTGTTCCGAAGATATTCGAGAGGCGTCTGGCTGCTCTCTTGAGATATTCGGCCATGAAACGGTTTCCTATGGGCAACGTTATACAGGCACAAACTATGCTGTTTATAATTTATTAATTACTGTACATTAGCACTGATAACGTGGAGGTGCGTCGCTTACTTAAAAAAATCCGGGTTACTGTAATTTTGATTTTTTTGTCGTAAAGTGGGTGTTACTGACGTCCTCGTCATGCTACTGCCACAGACAGCCCACAGACCTGCTGCCTATTTATTCATTCGGCTAAAATTCAAAATTAGTAACCCGGATTTTTTTAAGTAAGCGACGCACCTCCACGTTATCAGTGCTAGTGTACAGTAATTAATAAATTATAAACAGCATAGTTTGTGCCTGTATAAGCTTGCCCATAGGAAACCGTTTCATGGCCGAATATCTCAAGAGAGCAGCCAGACGCCTCGCGAATATCTTCGGAACAGCTCCAAATGACCAACAACAAGCAGGGGTGAGTAGAACATCATGTTATAATATGAAATCAAGGGCCCAATGTCAAAAAACCGGTCTTATCCTTTAAAGGTAGGGTAGGAGATCCTGGATTTTGAGTACAGCGAAGCTGCATTTTGAAAATACACAGGTAAAAAGTCCCAACCCTTTTCTTCACTTTCCCCCCGAAGGCACGCCTCTAGAGTACATGAACGCGCACGAGCACGAAGGTGCACGAGCGCTGTTCTGACAGCAAGCATCAATCGTTGCCGTATTTAGTATATGCTAACTATACGTTTAATAATGCTAGGTGCTAGCCAAGCTGGCTCTAGTTTAGCTCCCTGCCAAGCTTCTGGACGCGTAATTCGTTCACGAAGAAGGGTAAGTGCACAGGGGGAAGCAGGGGGAGGGAGGAGCAGATTGCAGTTTGATAGACGGCATCAGAATCCAATCATCGTTAACGGTCCGTTCAGTATGATTGGATAGTGTTTTTCCTAGATTGTACGTTCTAGAGGCCACTAAAACTTTTCATAGTTGTGTCAAAACTTTTAATTAATTGTTTGCAATGGGGGTGTGAAGAGTATTTCAAGCAATATGTAAAAAAATGCTCCAGAAAAAAAAACCCTACCCCACCTTTAAAGAGTTTATGATGGTCAGAAATCAAATGTTTAAGAAGTAAGTCATACCATCTGTGATTTTTGGTGAGAACACAATATTCACAATTTGAATCAAAAGAAGAATTACTCTCCAGTAACTGTTGTTCATGCCAATTAGATCTCCAAAAATCAAGGGTGTATTGTGCAAGAGGCACCATGACTGAATAGCATTGAGGCCCAAGTCCTTGCTACCATCCATTTTGACTGCACTATGTCTGTTGTTCCTCTCTAGGTATCCGTAGTTAAAGCTCTGTATCCTTTCTGAAAGTGTGTTTAAATCTATGGAAGTCCTAACCATGTACTGAAAAAGAAGCTGAAGTTCATACTGCACAACACCTTCCAACAGGTCATGCATAAAATCAACAGCGTAGTTGTTTGAACAATGAAAATACTGCAGTGCAGTAAGAGGACACTCTCTTTTTACACCAAAAGAATGGACAAGAGTGGGATTCTGTGCCACAGCATTGCTATGTTCTGAATAGAGCTCTTCTGTGCGAAAAATTAGGTCTTGCTTGTCCTCACTGAAAACGGAGTGAAACAATTGACCTGAACAATTGAACCCCTTAACGGTGAGTCAGAAAACGACACCTTTAATGCCTTCTGTTTCAAGACATTTCAAGTCTTTAATAAGAGGCTCCAAGACGGGACCAAAACCATACTTCTTCAAGTCCTCAGCATGAAAAAGAGAAACAAGATGAATGCTCATCAAAACTTAATTTAGTTTAGCTGGCAAGTTTCTTAAAATAAAATAAATACAGCCAAGTTTATGTGAACCCCTTTTAGGTCCCAGTGGATTTGCTGTTTCAAAATCGTCATAATACAGCTGTACTTGGAGTGCATGTTCTTGCTTTAAAAATAATGAGTGATTTCTGAGATAGGAACCATCACTGATGTCTCTATATATATCCCATCTTCATGGCACTTTCCTTGTTGAAAGGAAGTACTGAGTTCTTTATTAGTAAACAATGACTCAAGAGTTCCTAAAATAGGTACATACATACATTTGTCATTAACAGGAATTTGACTGTGAACACCTGTTGTTTTATCCAATCGTGTATCATAACGTACTCCAAGGACATGCTCTATTGGTTCAACAATTTTCCATTTTTTTTCAAAGTACCTGTGCCTCTTTGTTTCAGTGTTAAGGTGTGTGAATGGATTTTCTATGTTCTCAAAACATTCTTTGATTTTGTTTAAGGTTTGCTCATTCACCTCAGATGAAAGACACTTAAGAACAGCATTATGTGCTTGAATATGGACATCATTAACAACCTCTTCCATTGAACAAGTTAGAGACTGCACAATATTTTCAGAAACTCCAGCTGCTGGAACTTGGGCAATAACAGAGCTACACATGTCCTGTAACTGCCTCTTTTTAGGAAGACTTTGTTGACTAACAGAAGTACTACTCCATGGAACATCAGCACAAACATCATCGGTCTCAGCACTATCTGTACCAACATTGTCCACATAAACAGAATCTGTGGCAATAGCGTGTCCATGTGCTTTCAGCAAGTGCTTCTTGAACCCAGAGTATATGTAAAAAATAGATGAACAGCCATGTTCCCCACATTTCAAATGCAATTTGCGCCCGGGATACAAAGCATGACTAAATTTCAAATGCTGGAAAAGAGTTGAACAATTTCTGAGCTGAACCTTACAAATGTAACATTTTGGCATATTTAAGTGTTGTTAATTCTCACTCTGATTTCCTTGACTCTGGGGCTCTCCTTTGTTGTTGCCACATCAATCCCATAAACTGTTGTTTGGATGGATGTGTAGAAGTTGAGGAGGGTTGCATCTTAGGAGACAGCAAACACAAAGTGCCCCTTAAACAGTTCATGGAAGGCAGCCACTGCAGTCTGTGCCACACAGGGAATGGGCTTCTGATCCAGGATGAAGTAGAACTTCTGTATGCTGCTCTTCTTTTCTCCAATGCAGAGGAGGAAGGGCTGTGCAGATCCAACTTTGCCAAGGAATGTCGCCATGCTTGTCCCCACCTAATATTGAGAGACAGCACATTAGAAATGATGATACAAAACTTTGTGCAATTATTTTCCCAGAACCATTTTTTTGTTGTAGGATCAGCAGCCTCAGTTGCACTCATTTTTCCCTGTTTCTCCCCCTTGGCGGTTGGAGGCAAGAGATGAACCAGCAGGAGAATGGCTGCCAAGTCACTATCCCATCCTAATAAAATCATAACACATACCTTCTTTTGAATTACCATATGAAAATGCATACATAGAAAAGACTGTTGAACATTTATATATTAATACCTACCATAATCACTTGATTCCTCCTGAGCAGACAGAAGGTCATCCAGGTGAACACTCTGTCGAAGGCTTTTGCTGACAGTGATGACCCTTGGTTTGTAGAATGTTGGCCATCTTGCAATGAACTTCCCCGAAATGTCAATCTCCAAAAAGCATGATGAAATCCCGCTCAATCTAGCACAGATGAAAAAATCCCATCAAAACCCAAATCAAAAGTTCAGCTAATGACATCTGTGAGTTTCTCACCAAGCCTGGTGTATCCAAGAATCTTGGGAAGTGATCCAAGATGAGTGATGACTGGTCCATATCATGTAGCATATTCTGTCTATGCTTAAATGTTGCCTTCATTTTCTCCTTAACAACTTCCTGGTCTGAGGAATGCTTCATTATGGACTTTGCTTCTTTGCATCCATCTCCACACAGCTGTTCAGATGTTATGGTCTCCCTCTGAGTTTTCGGGCCACATTGATGAGAAGACGTGGAGCTCGTCTTGAAGTCACTTGCAGTGTTACGCTGAACGGTTTTCAACCGATAGGCCAGGTAGCCCTGTTCACTTTGAGGATCATAGAAGTGCTCCTATAACAGAACAGAAAACACAAAATGTCTATTACATTGCTTTCAAAAGGACAATTACAGGGTTAATCGACATTGTAAAAAAAAAAAAAAGAAATCCAAACAGATTATGACCCAAGAACAGAACCTTCAGGGTTCAAGCAAGTTAATACTCACATAGCCATTTGGTGAGCCATTATCCTTCAAACTGGGAAAGAGGGTGACAATTCCCAGGGCATAGGTAATGTGGACATTTACAGGAGGGACTCTCCTAAAAAAACAATTCAATAAGAATATTCCTGTTTCACATGGGGGTTAAAAAAATTCGCAACAATTAAGCAAAAGGTTATGAATAGAAAAATGATCAGCAATTACAAAATATTAGAATAATTATTAAGTTCATTTTGTTTTTCAAATAATTCTAAAATTTCTGTGGATTCCATACATGTGTTTCACTTTTAAAATACTACCAGTAAAAAAAAAGGTTAGATTCCGTCTGAGGTTTATTGGTACATACCATTATCATCACATATGTTGTGAGCTCTTTGTGACGTATTAGAACCAGAGGTGTGACCAGAATGGTATGTGTGGGTGGGCAGTTAGCTCATCTGGGGGGGCAGAAAACAATACCTGACAAAAAAAAAAAAAAAAAAAAAAAAAAAAAAAAAATCGGTGGAAAACCACTACTACAACTTCAAGCATAATAATAATAATAATAATAATAAAAATAATAATAATAGTAATAATTCAATTCGGTAATGAAAATATGGTCACATCCTATAGATGAAAGAAAAAGAAACAAGTCCCCCTTTCCATGCATGCTCACTGTTGTTTATTGATGCTGCAAAAGCTCTCCACCTAAAAGCAAAGAAAAAGTGCTGTTTCAATTCTATACCCCTTGTCACCCACCTCAGAAAATGACAGGCATATGACTCACTGTTGCATCTGCTCCATCAGTGGGCCACTTAAAACCATGAGTATGTTTGCTGAAATATGTTTAGACAACCAACCTTTTAGCATCCATTTCCTCTATTCCCCGCCAACAGACTATAGTACACAGCTGCTTGATAATTCAGTCAGGCCATCATGTTTTTGATTTGGCCACAAAGCAATACAAAATAGAGAGTAAGTCAAATAGTAGTGTGGTCGTGTAGTCACTATGGCAGAGCCTCTGAAATAACAGTGGACAAAGAATTTCTCTTGGATCCAGCATTTACATCTCCCGGTCTTCTTATTCACAAATATGCAGCAGAAGTAGAAACAGAAGCTCCCTGTTAGACTCTAAAATCAGAGGACTCTTCACCGGAATTACTACAGAGAACTCCAAAAACAAAATAGTACTTTTTTACTTAGCAAAGTCATTTGTGAGCATTTTCTTCACTTCCAGAACCAACTGATGTCTTAGTTGAAGTTGTGTGCAGTGCAAGTAGAGAAACTGATGTAGAGGGACAGATACTTTTTTCAGTATGCTGCCTAATTTTCCTTCATTTAGGAACCCATGAGGGTGTAATTACTAGTGGCATTGCAGTGTAGAATGTCAGTCAAGCTTAAATCATAAAGTCTGTATGAATGGGAGATATTTCTTTAATGCATGGCTTATCTCTGCTGGCCTGCCAGAGATGCAAATGGTCACGACTATCAGGGAGTCAGATTGCAGCACTCAGGCTTCAGTTAATGGCATTGATTAGACTCATGTTTATTCCTACTTTGTCCTTGGCAGGTTTCAGTGCTCTTGCATTTCCTTTTAAAAGGGCCATTGAGTGCAATCACTATTACAAAGGATTCAAAAGGTAATAAGGGTTACAATTAGATTTAGGTCACTGCAGATAATTGTGCAGCCAGACCACTTACTTACGCAAGGAAAGAGTTATGTCTGATTGAAATGTACCATCCAAAAGACTTTGGGCTTGATGTGTTCGTCAGCAGATGACTCATCAGGAGTGATGCAGACGAAACAACCGGTGGACTGTGTAACAGCTTCTAAAACCCTCTTCAAGACAGAAGAATCTCAGAGTGATTTACCAGATAGCACAGGTGACTAAATATGCAGCACTTGACCTTTCTAATGTTCCCCCTATCCCAACCACACATTGTTTTCTGTCACTTTTCACCAGTCTTATAAATGTAGCACCTGCAGCTTTGTGATAAACCAGGCCCAGCTAAAACCCCTGGTTAGGCCCATAACCATGAAGACGACAGTTAGAGAGTAAAATGTTTTTGTTTTATTTACAACAGCGTTAACATTCTGTGTGTGTTTGGCAGAACCTAAATCAGACAACTGAGCAGTAGGACAATAGAAAACACTATATGACACTACACTTCATGCAATTAAAATACTGTCAATAAAACCATGCAAATAAAAGTCCACATGCCCAGCTTCTGTCTCCTAATACTACTACCACCACGGCTACAAGGTGCTTTGGCTTATTTATAAATCAATAAAACCAACAGAAAATACTACTGAAAAAAATGGCTGACAACGGCACCATGCACCCGTCTCCCAAATGTTTGGTGGCCAACTCCTGCTGTCACCTCTGTCTGACGGTACACTACGCCACTGTCACCTGTGTGAGCATTTATAAAATCATGTTTAAATCTCTGGGCACACGTTATTTTAAAACAATTTAAGGTTCCTGCTGTACGTACCCTGGCTTGTGGCTTTTCTCCTCACCAGAGAATAAAGAACAACCACACACCTTGCTAGTGATTGTGATGTATGTTGTATATATGACTCCGACCAGTAGGGGGAGTCTGTCACCAGTGTTTGTGTATAGAACCTGCTGAGGTGTTCGTGAAAGAAGAACTGGAAGTAAAGTGAACAAGTTTGGTCACAGCCGTGTCTCCGTTTATATATTACATTAACACGATATTACATGGTGTCAGATGTAAAAATGGAGCAGTTAAAACCTCCAAACAGTCTGAGCTTCGAGGGAAATCTGGCAGAAAACTAGCGAACGTGGATTCAAAAGTTTGAACTCTATCTCATTGCGACGGGCATCGAGGAGAAGAGTAAGAAGGTGAAATGTGCGACATTCCTTCACGTTGCTGGAGATGAAGCGATAAAGGTATTCAATACTATGGACTTTAACGAAGATGTGGACGGTTTTAGCGGACTGAAAGAAATGTTCAGAGACTACTAGTGATGTTACCTCCAACACCGAAGCTCCCAAGCACGCTTCAAACTCGATAGGGTAGTTATGGTGAAGCAGTGGGCCGGAGCTTGCTTCATGTGACGTCACTGATGACGTTTGAACCACTTCACTGCTTCATTCAGACCGAGTCAGCTGACTGCTTCGAGTTGATGTGCGGAGCTTCGAACATTTGCCGCAATTCAGTGTATTCAAGATGGCTGAAGCCCCGGTTCATCTCCCCGTTCTACACGTATTATACGTTACGAACAACTCTCGTTTTTTGATATTCGGAGTTTTGGATTTTTCTCTCATGGAGAATAATCGAGGAAGCGTTTTAAAGTGTGGGTATATTTCGACCCAAACAGTTCCTTCAGTACACCAGCCTCCTCTGTTCCCTGTGACAGAGTATTTTCCAAAGCTGGAGAAATTGACAAAAAAAAAAGAAACTGTCTGAGCCCTTCCACTGTGCAAAAACTACTTTTCTTGAATTAAAACACCTGAAGTAACACAAGCACCCTCTTTATTACACCAAGCACACTCCCAAAGAAAATATGAATGACAAACCAAAAATTTCACATTGTTTGTAAATTATTATTCCATCCATCCATCCATCCATCCATCCATCATCTTCCACTTTTCCGGGGGTCGGGTCGCGGGGGCAGCAGCCTGAGCAGAGAAACCCAGACGTCCCTGTCCCCGGCCACTTCCTCCAGCTCTTCTGGAGGGGACCCCGAGGCGTTCCCCTGCCAGAGATCCAACGTGTCCGGGGTCTTCCCCGGGGTCTCCTCCCAGTGGGACGTGTCTCACCAGGCGTCCAGGAGGCATCCTAACCGGATGCCCGAGCCACCTGATCTGACCCCTCTTGATGCGGAGGAGCAGCGGTTCTACTCCGAACACCTCCCGGATGACCGAGCTTCTCACCCTATCCACCTACTGTGATGGCGGTGAATCGCCAGCAGCACACGCAACCGCCGGCAAAGCAAAATGAAGCATAAACGTCTCGAGCCATTAACACAAGCGCAAGACGCAAGGGCAGTTAAAAGAGGTATAACTCAGCCTTAAGGGAGAGCCCAGACACCCTGCGGAGGAAACTCATTTCGGCCGCTTGTATTGGCGATCTCGTTCTTTCGGTCACTACCCACAGCTCGTGACCATAGGTGAGGATAGGAACATAGATAGACCGGTAAATCGAGAGCTTCTCCTTCTGGCTCAGCTGATGGCGCACCGATCCGCCTGTCAACCTCCCGCTGCATTCGTCCCTCACTCTGAACAAGACCCCGAGATACTTAAACTCCTCCACTTGGGGAAGGATCTCATTCCCGACCCAGAGAGGGCAAATTATTATTTCATGGGTAAATTAATCAATCTTTAATGAGGTACTACAAACCCATATGTACAATACACATACATACGTGTTATTATAGTGTTATTATAAGCATCACATTCGCAGGGCTTCTTATGGCGCAACAATCGCTAAGCCAGTAGATGTCACCCAAGGGAATTGAATGAAGCTTCGAGTAGTGAACCACTTTATGACACAATGGTTTAAAATGATTCAATGCTTCAAAAAGCCTCGTTTTGCCATCACTAGAGACTACTGTGAGCCACGGAAGAACATCACTTACCTGAGACACGTGTTCTTTACCCGAGTCCAAGGACCGAATGAAACGATTGATGCTTATGTGACGGACCTCAAGAACAAAGCAAAGGGTTGTGAGTTTGCACAGCTAACAGATGAACTGATAAAAGATCGCGTAGTCTGTGGCATAAACAACGACGCTGTGAGAGCAAGGTTGCTCAGGGAAACGGATTTAGATCTGACAAGGGCTGTGGGAATCTGTCGAGCAAGTGAGGTAACTCAAAGTCACATGAAAGCACTACACGAGGAAGCTGATGTAGCTGTGAATAAAATAAAAGTTACCAAAGTGAAGAAAGAGAGTAACAAGCAGTTTGACACTGACAAAGAGAAAGAAGAATGTAACAGGTGTGGCTACAGCCACGAGCCAAAGAAGTGTCCAGCATATGGGAAAATATGCAACCAGTGCAAATTAAAGAACCACTTCAGTCGCATGTGTAGGTCACAAAAACAACAGTTTAAACACAGGAAAACTGAGAAAAAGGTACATGAGATAGAACAACAACTAGAAGATGATGTCATGTTTATGGGATGTATCGAGATCAGACAAAGTGAGCAAACAGGTGCAGAGTTGCAACTGGATGCAGTCTCAACAATGAACAATGACAGTGAGAAATGGACTCAAAAGCTCAAAATAAACAACAGTGTGCTAACTGTGAAGCTTGATACAGGAGCAGAGTGCAACGTGCTGTCGATGAGAGACTTTGAGAAAATCACCAGTGTTGCCATAGTTACTTTGAAACAGTAATCCAACTACTGACTACTGATTACTTCTTTAAAGAGTAACTTAGTTAAGTTACTGACTACTTGCTTTCAAAAGTAACTAAGTTAGATTACTTTTAGTTACTCTCAGCCGAGGCTGATCCCCCGCCCCATAACATGAAAATAACTACCAGTTCTGCCAATACTCACTTTATTAACATGTATTTTAACCGGAACATCAAAAATGACACTAGCATTTGCAAACTTTTTCTTGAAATAGGCTTACATGTTTTTTAAATAAAAAATAAGACAGTCTTTCTTGACTTTACTTAAAATATAAAAAAACCTCTTACGTAAAAAAGTAATACATATTGAACATTCCTTGAACCTGTAGTTGTCTAACATTAGAGCAGCAAGAAGTGGTTTTATGAAACAAAAACAGTATAAAAAAAATCAAAATACTCTTTTTTCACTTCATTTAACTGAAATACTTATTACAAATTAAATGCTTTTTTGACTTCATTAAATCTAACTTAAATACTTCTTATAAAAAATAAAGTAGCGTTTCTTGACTCAATTTAACATAAACACTTCTTTTAAAAAAAAAAAAAATACAATAGACATTCTTGACTCCATGCATTTAACTCTGATTGCATCTATCTATGAATTACGGTAACACTTAAGTTACATTGAACATGTAGTTGTCCCGCAATAGAGCAGCAAGGAGTGGTTTTACAAAACAAATCAGAACAAAACCCGTATCTGTATTTATGACTTGGCTTTTAGTTGCATTTATGCGAGAAACTGTGGAGTAACCAGTGATTCAGTGACCATCAGTCATTCACTCGCAGCGATGCAGACAAACGGACGGTCATAACACGTAACCTGCTGATAATTATTGGCCCAAGCCAGTATGACAGTCAAGTTTTTGACCGAAAAATGTCACGTTTATCCACTCGTTGACCAATAAAAGTTTAAACAAACCTGATTGATCGTCAGACCCGTCGCTTTGCAGAAATGTTTGTATGCTAGTCGCCCACAACTGCAGCTGTTACTGGATTACCCAAAGCTACACCTGACGAAGTATACATAGACATAAACACCCGTACACTCATTTAGATATCATAGAGGATGTAATACAGTACAAAGACGTTAACAAGTCATCTTTGAGTCATCAATTGCGACCAGGTAAGATAAACAGCTAGCTAGCCCTCTCCATAGCACTGCCTGAAACGTATATGTTATAAAGTTAGCACGAATAGCTAAACCTATCAACTATCGTCTGTGACAGGCACTGATGAAAACTGTGGTTTAGATTGGTGTATTTATTTAAAATGATTAGGGAAAGTGAGTAAAATGTAACAAATGATATCGCTGGTGTTTAACATTTTAGTGGGACAGATCAGTTTTACTGGGTAGGTCGATGTAAAATAACGAGTGACTTCAGGCGAACCCCGCTCCCGTCGCGGACACTGATATAACTCATAAGAAAACGAAATTATCCCAAATTATTTCAATACAAATGTATGGTTGTAATAATCGTGAATATATGTTGACAAAAGCCAAATATATGTTCCCCTGAAATGCAGAAATAGTAACGCACGATGTTTTAGATAAGTAACTTCAATCTGACTACTATTTTTGAAATAGTAGTTGCGTTAGACTACTCGTTACTGTAAAAAGTAGTCCGACTACAGTAACGCGTTACTAATTAACGCGTTACCGGCATCACTGAAAATCACAAATGAGGACGCAGAGCTACAGAAGTCAGGATGTAAGCTCGTCACTTACTCCGGCCACATGATCACTACAAAAGGCAAGGCAAAGCTCAAATGTGATTTCAAAGACAACGAATACGAGTTAGAATTCCAGATCATAGAGAGAGACTCACCTGCTATCCTTGGATGAGAATCCTCCACAGAGCTAGGATTACTCAGAAGAGTGTACAGTGTAAATGACAAAGACAACGCTGACATTCTGAGTGAATATAAAGAGGTGTTCACTGGGCTAGGGTGCGTGCCAGGACTGCACCGCATCCAGCTCAACCCAGATGTCAACCCTGTCATCCACGCACCAAGGAAAGTGCCAGTAGCATTAAAGGACAGAATAAAAGCGGAACTGGATAGAATGGAGGATCTTGGAGTTATAGTAAAGCAGACTGAGCCCACAGACTGGGTGAACAGCATGGTCACTGTGGTGAAGCCCAACAAACTGAGAATCTGCATCTATCCCCAAGACCTCAATAAAGCTATAAAAAGAGAACACTATCCACTACGCATGGTTGAAGAGATCGCCGCAGAGATGCCAGATGCAAAGGTTTTCTCTGTAGTGGACGCCAATCACGGGTTTTGGCAAGTACAGTTGGACGAGGAGAGTTCCAAGTTATGTACGTTCAACACCCTGTACGGACGCTCTTTTTTCTTCTGGGCATATTAAACCGCAACGTTATTGACACACATTTTTTAAGATAAAAACCAATAACTTATATTTGTCTTGTTGCCCATACTGCTCGGTTGCAGTTTATTCCTGACTCCCGGTCCCATAAGCACTTTCATACTCCCAGTTCCATAAGCACTGTAGTCAGTGTACATCATTGATTAATTTAGTCTGTCATATATTCCTTTTGCACAGCAGGTGTCACTAGAGAGACCGTTTCAATGAGGCTTTGGGTAATGAACCTTTTGGCGAACCTTTGGCCTGGAAAGCCTCATTGGTTCATGAAGCCTCGTTTTGCCATCATTACACCTTGCCGTCTGTGCAGCACAGCTCCTACTAGCTTGTGTCTTGGGAATTGGCCACACCTGGCCTTAATTACCCACTACCCCTGTCACATAAAGACTGTCCAGATTGTTTGAAAGTATTCACCTTTAAATCCATTCATCAACTTTCTCTGGTTGAGGCTGAGCTGCAGAGTTCTTGCAGAGACACTGCAGAGGCAGTAAGATGGAAGTATAACAAACCACTATCAAGAGGGACAATTTAGAATTTTTTTTGAAACAGCTGTGATTTTAGAACATGCATTAAATGGCCTGATGTGTTTGAAACTTACAGTACAACTCACAACAAAATTTTTCTTCTATACCACTGAATCTGAATTTGATTTTTTGTTTTTTTTATGCTGTGGAGCACAACTTTTAAAATAATATCTTGTGTTTGTGTCCCGCATGTTTTCTGTTTTATTTAGGAGCAAATATTTTGATGCAGCTGATATTACAGTGTCTATTTTGATACAAGTCAAGATGTTTTCCTAACCTCCACAATGGATGAAAATATCAGTATCTCACACATGAAACCCCCTGATCGCCATCGGATACGCACTATGTTCTGGAAGAAGATAGGCATGTGTTCTGCTCTGTCTGTAATCAAAAACTTCTGATAACTGTCACGATGCTCTGATCTGACAAGTGCAGATGCATAGCAGTGTTTGGTTCTTAAAAACACAATGACAGATAATGTTTTTATTAAAGTGTAACCATTTAGTTTTAAATCCATAAACTTTTAAACTTTTAAGATTTTAATTTGTAAAACAGAGACCAAACAGAAAGTGCAAACAAACAGTAATTCAAAATTACACTTTAAAGTAAATTCCCTTGAAAATTGAAGCAGTCAGGGTGGGACTCAAACTTGGTTCTTCAGCTTTGCAGCCTTGCTACATCGCCAACCCTCCCCACTTCCAAATACAGACTTTTTTTTTTATCTGCTAAATGTAATGCAAAAGCCGATTCGACAAAATTCTGTGAAACTGTGTTCCTTTATGGAGTTATTTTTGTGAACAATAACATGAACAAGAAATAAAGAACAACGAATGAATAAATGAACTGTGAAAAATTTGCCTGTGGACACAAATCAATTCATTTTATGACTATTTCACGCTTTACCTTGAGACTGGGTTGTCTAACAGCATTACTGATGAGTACATGTCTCATCAGTTATTAATTTAGTAAATTAGCATTTTTTATCTTTCTTTGTTTTTCTGTATCATAGCTGTAAACACAGCACTCAGATATGTGTGGCTAATATTTGTGCTGTCTCCACATGTTATGGTTTTGGATACCCAGTCTGTTCTATGCTCTGCTTATATTCCTGGTTTTCAGAATAGCCACTTTCTAACTTTGTCTCTCTAATGTTTTATGCTATGCAGGAAGTGTAGTGTTTGAGGAGGAAAAAACATCTGGTTTCATATCTGATTTGGTCCTGATATTGATTATGTAAATCCATTTGGGACATCCTCCTGTTCCTTTATTTTAGAGTGTATTACCAACTTAATCTCGCAGAAATACATGAAACTAATGTAGCGTTACCGGGTATTTATATACCTATTAAATATAAGGATTTATGAGATGTTCTTACAGTCTCAAATAAACCTTACCTCGAATTTAGGGGCACCACCAACCTAGGTTTTGACTTAGTTTTAAGTCACAGTCCGGTCGGAAAACTGTTCGAAATCTTACGATCCTGGTGTTAAATTAATATTCAATTAATATTCAGTCTCATATCTCGCTACTTTCGTGAAGTTCTCGTTTGGTTGGACAGACATTACGTAAAGAAAGCATACGACACAATCTGTGATTATAACATATATATAGATATATGAACTGTTTATTACAATGATATGATCTTAGACATGAACCTTTAAACAAACAGGAGATGCATTGAATATGGGTGATTATATAAAACACTTAGTGAATATAAAATAAAATATGGGGAATGGGGAGATACTGGATTTATTCAAATAGTTTGGGTTGGCTGACTATTTGAATCTAAATACTGTACTGACATTTCGGATTAATTTATCATTCTGTGAAAGCCTCGAGACATCCATCAAACCCACTTCAAGGTGAAAACGGGTCGGTCTTACTGTGCTGAAGTTCTGTTCAGTCGTTTCGGACCAATGGTAGCGGCCACGCGGGGTCCGAGGGGATTTCTCTTCCGCTCTCTGGGCCTTCCTGGCTGTGGTGGCTGACCCTTTTACCGTCTCAGTTGCTTCTTTCACCGGGAAACGGGGACGATGGTGTCGAGGGCTTTACTGTGGGATGATCAAATCCATCGTTGTGTCAGAGTTGGTCCGTTGCTGCTTTCTCTGATGAAGTGAACTTAAGTTCACAGAAGATTAATAAAAGGTTGCTTGGAGTTGGCTTTCTGGGTAGGAAAACTTCATTCTGTTCTTATCTTTGTTCGGATCTTTCTTTCTCGTCTCCGGGGTCTCACTGGGTTCTGGAGGGTCTCCTCCGGTCGTCCGCTGCATCGTTATCCACACGTCCTTCCGCTCTCTCCTGAGATTATGGGAAAACTCCCAAACTCCGGCGAGCTCTTCTCTTCTGCTTAAACCATTTCTAAAAGTCTATGAGCAGCTGTTTTCTGCTCAAATCTTCTTCTGAAACTCTGGGTTGGAACCCTTCTGGAACAAGAGCCAGGGCACAAGAGGGCAAGCGCAGACGCCTGAAGCGAGCCAGAGCACACGAGCGCCAGAGGGCAAGAAAAGCAAGAGAGACTGTGTTTTCCGCGGTTCCGGGTTTTAACTCTCGGAGGCGGGGCTTACACTACTTTTTCAGCCAATGACATGCTTGAACTGTGTGCATGTCTGTGTAAGGTGATCTGTGCTATAGGGGGCTTTCTGGATGAGACAAAAGAACTCTGTGTTTCTCCATTACTCCCATCTCATAGAACATTTGTCTCGGTGATTCTGAAAACACCACATCTTGTTAAGATATGCAGATTAAAGATATAACATAGACTTGTAATACAAAGACATCAAAATAACACACATGATAAAGACAATTATGACTTTCAAAATTCAGGTGAATATCTATGAAATCGTGACATATGAATTGTGAATTACACAATGCTAATTTCTGTGTTAACAATGGGGACACTAAACAAATACCAAATAGATACCGAAGGGACATCGTTAGAAGTTACTAGCTGCATAATTGTCCATTTTACTGAGTCCTTTGGGGATTTATATGTTCAACTAATCAACACTGCAGACCACTAGGGGGCAATGTGGTTCCATCAGGCAGGTTGGGCATTTTCCACCAAAATCAGTTCTTTGTCAATATTTAAGCCAGAATCGTACAAATTGTCTCTATATGCGTCTTGTGATCAAGCTGGAAACCTGAAAGAAATTGTACACGGTTATCAAACACATTTAATATAGTTTAAGATTTTGACTAACAGTGAGTCTTCTTAGTTCATGAGTAGCCATCTGGTCGGATTCCTGGTGAAAAGGGGTGTTAAAGTGTCAACTTTCGAGTTATGGTCTAGATAAGATAGTAAGTCTCCCACTTTTCCAAGAGTGAGTTCGACTCCCCAAAAGCTCTTAAGGGTGTTGTAAATTAGGCAGTTTCTGTCTCTTTTTCCTTTGTGGAAAGAAAATGAAGATCTGGTTTATATCCACATACGTAAACATCCCCCACAGGAATGTTGGTTTTGTCAAAGTTTGAAAAACTCTTAATCCACACGGCACTGTGACTGTTACACTAACATGATATCTTGAACAATGCTTCATGTGGTAACATAAGGGGACACCAGGGAAACTGTGGCAATTTTAAGTCAATGCATCTCAGAGTTGGGACAGAGCCATGATTACCACTGTGTAGCATCTTCTCTTCTTTTAACAAAAGTCTGTAAACATCTGGGAACTGAGGAGACCAGTTGTCAGACCATTGTGAGAGGAATGTTGTCCCATTCTTGTCTGATATAGGATTCTGCTCAACAGATGGGTCTTTTTTGTTGTATTTCACATTTCATGATGCACCAAATGCTTTCAGTTGGTGAAAGGTCTGTAGTGCAGGCAGGTTGGTCCAGCATTTGGACTCTTCTTCTATGAAGCCATACTTTTGTAATAGATGCAGTATGTGGTTTAGCATTGCGTTGATAAATTATACCAGGCCTTCTCAGAAATAGACCTTATCTGGATGGGAGCACATGTTGCACTAAACCTTGTATATACCTTTTAACATTGATGGTGCCTTTCCACATATGCAAGCTGCCAGTTCCATGATTTCCAAAATCTAATCTTTCAATTCTTCTGACCACAGAACAGTTTTCCATTTTGCCTCAGTTCATTTATGGAATGAGCTTTGGCATGCAGTGAATGATGTTTTTTGTGGACACGCATCGAAACCCTACTGAGACCCCCCAGATAAGTACCACTTAATTTTTGATTGTGGAAAGTGCTACTACAGACATGATTCTGTCATGGGCTCAGGAACACTTCCAGAAATCCTCATCTGTGAACACAGTTCACCATGTCATCCACAAATACAGGTCAAAGCTCTATCATACGGGTAAGAAGCAATGTGTAAGCATGACCCAGAAAGTCCACCATCTTCTCTGGGCCAAAATCTTTATGCTTGTTTATTCCAAGGACTCAAGGTTTCATTTAACTCAAAACAAACATTTAATTTTCTCACGACTCACGATCAAAAAGATTGCTGCGTGAGGCTCCCCCGGATTCTCAATGCTGAACTAAATCATCCCCTAACACATATCACCTGTGCCTCTACCTGGCTCGCCGTGGCCAAACCCACCTCCCTCCTACTCCGCCCACAAGCGCAGGAAACAAAACCTAGGCAGCAATGCAGTCTATACAATGTCTGTTTTTAATGCAGTGCTCCCTGAAGCCCAAAGTTTACAGGGATCCGATATTTTTGGACATTTTGGACCATGTCTCTTAGGCAGAGAGTGTCTCTAGAATCTCTAAATCTTTTCATGATATTACTGTAGATGATAGAATACTCAAAGGTTTTGCAATTTTGTAATTATTCTGAAACTGCTTTATTTCTGAGAAACAGCGACTTTTTGACAGTTAACCTAATTGGATGCAAAATGTTCCTTCAGCTGTTTCTCTTTAGTGTTTTTTCACGGTTTCGTTGGACCTGTCCCAAATTTTTAAGACATGTTGCTGCCAGGGCGGTCGGTGGCGTAGTGGGTTGAGCAGCCATCCCATGTACAGAGGCTACAGTCTTCGCTACAGCTGGCCTCGGTTCGAGTCCCGCACCGGACAGCCCTTTGTTGTGTGTCTGCCCCCTACTTCCTGTGTCTCTCCAACTGTCCTATCCATTAAAGGGATAAAAAGCCCCAAAAAATATTTAAAAAAAAAAAGACATGTTGCTGCCATCAAATTAAAGATCAGCAAATATGTTTCATGAAATAGTAAAATGTCTCACTCTCACCATTTGATTTGTTTTCTATGTTCTATTATGAATAAAATATTGGTTTGTGAGATTTATAAATAATTAAGTTCTGTTTTATATTTACATTTACACAGTGTCCAAGCTGTTTTGGTTTCGAGTTGTTCATGCGGAGAAAATTACTTTGGTTGTACTTTCAACGATTAATATGGTTGTCAGCATTAAAGCTGCAGTCTGCAACTCTTTTTCAAGCATAATGCCTGGAACTGTCCAGGGATTCTGAAAGTAGTACATTAAATACCCCAATACAAAAAAAAATGAGTTCTCTAGGTCCCCTATATGTCCCGCTAGGTCCCTCCAAAGCCAGCAGGTTTGTTTACAAAATTGCAGACCGGACCGGTAAAAGGTAACCAATCAGGTTTACGAGCTGGGCTCTGTTGCCTGTCAATCACCGATTGTGCACGCGCGATACAAGGTAGGCTCGTCCCCACGCTTATTTATCTGGACTATTGAACTTCATTACGGGCTAGTCTACTTACTGTGTCTTCCATGATCGCAAATGACAGGTGAGTTGATGAATGAGGAGTCGTGTAAGCGCATCTGGCGTGCACGTCTACGTGCACGAGTTCTCATGTGTTTTGATGGGGCGGGACAGGAAGTTGAATAACTTTTTATTTTTCGGTTAAAAAATAAGCATTTCTTGCATTTTGCGACTACGGAGGTCACCGTTTTCAACTTCAAGCGTTCTGATAGATCATGTAAACTCTTAAAATGCCAAAAAGTAGGACTTTACGTATGACAACAACAAATCTTGCAGACTGCAGCTTTAAAGAACATGTTACTATGTAATATCTTTTAATTTGTGAACAAATGAGAAACAAGCTGCTTGGTCGTTTGCAACAAAGACAAACTCTTATTAATAAGATTAAATTATTGTTGGTGTGGCCAAGAATGTGCATCCTTATCTTTTAATGGAGTAGAGATTGATTAGGAGAGGGAATAAAGGAACAGTTTTTCTTCTGCGAAAATAGAGGACTGGGCTAAAGATATTATTTATGAAAAAGAAAAAGGACACTATAAAAAAAACTTCTGTATTTTCCAACTCCAGGTTAAAACCGTAGGCACAGTGCAGTGGAGTGGATAAGAGAAAAAAGTCAATAAGGGATGGGAGGTGAGGATGGAATTTTGAGGACTTGGGGTAAATAAAGGGAAACCATACAGTTAGGTCTGGAGGGCCTATAGCTCTGCAACAGGCCTCATCAAAATGGTTTCAATTAAATTCACAAACCTTAGATGTCTTATTGATCTCACTCCTCCAAATACAGAGCCAGATGTTTTTCTCTCGACAAAGACATTTTCATATTTACACCTTTTTCCATGTATTTTGTCTTCCTTATACATACATACCTCATTCATGAAAGCATATAAGTCTGGGTGCCTCATTGTACTTTGAAGAGGTATTTGTCTTCAAAATTAGCTGACAGGGATTCTTGAATATTCTGATTGATTTTAGTTTTATTGTATGTCTAGAAGACTTGCTTGATAAATTAAAATAATCTCTAACAAATTTCAATCTGCTGACACAGATTCTAAAGCATACTTTATAAATGAATAAAATCTGTTTATTCATATATACAAAAGTTCAAACCAAAGAACATTTTGCTTACCTCCAAATATGCTTTGTACAAAGAAAACACTGCTTTTCTCTTATTGTTCTCCGTGCAGAGGTTTCATGAGCTGTAGGGTAACTTTCTTTAATTGTTGATTAATTTTTTACCCCTTGTCCTGTCCAGCATTATGGCAGCAGAATTGTAATCTGAATACCGTTTATGCCAAACACATTTGCTACGCCAAGGGAAGCAAATAATGAGGGGACTGCCACACCCATTATTGTTAGGTGACTGGAGACTACAAAACCTATGATGTCTCTCTCTGCCACTGCATGTGGTGCCTTTTGTTTTAAATCAATACATTTTGGTCATTTAAGCATTGTGGTAGTTCTTGGGCCATGACTGCCACCTGTTGTTTTCTTCTTAATTACTCAGCAGTGCATTCTCGGCATCACCCTAAAGCGTCAATAAAACGCTAATTTATGTCCTAACGGATGATACCCGTGACAGCTTGCAGGGCCGACGTGATTAAGTGACAGCTGACTTGCTGGGTCTAACTGCTTTGTTCCACCAACACATTGGATTATAGCACTGACCTCCAGATGGTGATGTGGTTCTGGCAGATAAATTATGGCAAACCTTGCAGGGCTGTCACTCCCTGTGGTTCCTGTGACTGACACTACAAAAAAGTTTTTTTATTGGTGACTTAAGATGTCTAAAATAAATGCACAAGGTCGGCTGCTTTGTAACTTTAATGTGATAGAAAGACAAGATATGTCGGTGAACGTTTGAGCGGATATTCAAAAGTTATTCATGTCTGTGGTTTCATTTTACATACATTTTAATTACGTGACAAATTTGCCACCATTCGTTTAAAAGCATGGACCAAACCAAAGAGTCATACTTTGGGTTCTTGCCATGCTTTTCACTCCATAATAAGCTGGAACAGTTGTGACAGACTTGGGAACTCAGTAACCACAGCACATCCAGGTAAGGCAAGGCATCTTTATTTAGCGCATTTCATACCACAGGCAACTCAATGTGCTTTACATAAAGACATGGTATGCTGCGATCACAGTCTGTGACTGTTGAGCAGCTTCAGTCACATGCTGATTCAGTTTTTAACTGCACTCTGCTCTGACATCTTTTAAAAGGAGGAAACCTTTTTCCATTAAGTAACCTGGAGGTGAGGGTGCCTCAGCTGGAAAGCAGAGAGGCTGCCTTTCATTCACCCAGAAAAGCACAATGAAAAACAGAAAATTAATTTCACAACAACACTGTGGGAGAGCAATAATAACAGATCAATACTGACTGGGAGTGTTTTGATTTTAATACAGAAAACTGAAGGGGGGCATCATTATGCCAGCATGATAGGAGAGGCAGAAAAATAGAGTTACTACCTCAAGACAGATTGAATTTTCAAATCACACCAGGAAAGACTCCACTGAGTGAACTTCATATTCAACTTTCTATGGGATTGTTCAGTTACACCACACTAAATTCCTTAACACCTCTTCCCAACAGTTTCTCACATTGTTTCCTTCTTTTATTTTATTGTTTTCTTTTCTTGAAGTTGAGTGGCTGATAATTACTGATCAATACACAAAACTAATTAAGATGGATGCTATTTATTGTGCCTTGAGTGTCAATACAAAGGTATAGATTGACGGGAGATTGGACCGAAAACAAAGTTTCAGTGCAATCTGTTGGTTTCCTTAGCTAGGAAATTGTTTTTTTAATTGGCTCTTTATGAACAAATTGGATTATTTTATGAATAATTATGATTACAATTAATTGAATTCCAATTGGCTTGAATTGGACTTTATTATCTAAGTGCCTTGAGATGACATTTGTTGTATTTGGCGCTATACAAATAAAAATTAATTGAATTGAATTGAATAGAGAACTGAGATGTCTCTGCCAGACTTTAAAAACTCTTTTTGCTTCACAAAGAGTGCCGTTAAACAGCTAAAGACTAAAATAATGCATCATCATGGTGACAATAGTGAACATGTCTCCTTGAACATCAGAGAAATAGAATAGAATAGAAAAATACTTTATTCATTCAGAGGACTATTTATTGAAATATTTGCATCCAATCACTGTTTTACATATTGCAGAAATATTTGGTTGAGGTTCAGCATTAAAGCAAGCTAGTTAAAGGTGAGTATTAACTCCTAAAATAAAACATCTAGCTTACTGTAGCTCAAGAGGAAGAGCAGTCACCTGCCAGTTGGAAGGATGGTGGTTGAACTCCTGGCTTCCATGGGTCACATGTCAAAGTGTGCTTGAGCAAGACCCTGAACGCCACATTGCTTACTGATGTGAATGTACAATAAAGCACTGTATAGCTCTGTAGACTAAGATGTGCTTTATGTAGTGTTAATAGCTTGACTAGAAAAGCGCAATACAAGTACAGTCCATTCACCACCTCGATAGCCAGAGTGCTAGCAAACTAAATAGACACCACAAGTCCACACTTAAATACCTGCTGCTGAAGTCTTAGATATCGCGGATCATCACTGGCAGCACATACTTCCTTTTTAGTTTCTTCAATGGGCTGTGGACCATAGAGCATCTCTTTCATGCTTATAGAATTAATGTGCAATTTTAGCAGTAGGATAACGAGAAAATTGCTTCCTCTTTGTGTTTCAGCCATGACATACACCTTTTTAATAAGTCAGATTTAAGTTTTATAGATCTTATAACTCAAAATCTATGTTTTTTGGGGTTTTTTTAATCTGTCATTTGTTTTTCTTAGTTTCCCTATGTTCTTGGTTTCCGTCTTGTTTATTTCTCATTATTTCCTGTTTTGCTTTGGTAGATCCGGACTTTTTGTTATTTTTACTGGTTGTCACACCTGGTTTCCCTTGCTGATTGCCCTCACCGGTTGTTGATTTGATTGCTGTCGTTCATTTAGTAATTTGTCCCTCAGTATGTATTCTCCTGGTTCTCTTTCCTCCTTGCTAGATCATTATTTGTTATCCTGTGACCCTATGTTATTGCTTATTTTGGTGTCTCTAGCCATTTTATGAAGCAGTGTAGTTTTGGTCTTGCAATTCTCTTTACTTATTATTCTTGAATCAGCCGCAACTTAGCTTTTAAATAAAGCCTCGGTTATTCTCCACTGTCAGCCATCGCCACCTCCACCTGTATTCCTGCATTTCGGTCCTTCTTCCTCATCATTAATTGCAACAACAAGCCTCCACAGGAAATCTTCCCAGTAAGACTCGTCTTGTTGCCACTTTAAGTTTGAGTTCTTTTGGTAAAGAGTTGCATTTTGCCTTTCAAAGTAGGCATCACACTGTGGTGTGCGTGTCTCAACTGTCAGCCTCAGGCATTCATTTAAGGCCCACATAATAAACTGCAGCTGTGCACTAGATTGTTTTTTTCTTTTTGGCAAAAACTAAGAACACCAATTAAACTCAGCTTTGGATATTGAGGACATCTCGATATCCACCCCTTGATTCTCACACCTCTTAGTCGGTAGGGTGCCAAACTTTTGTGAGTGCTAATTTAGATGTATCATGCTGACTGTGCATGTGTGAGGAGACAAGAGATTTCCATCCTACCATTTTCTATACCCGCTTAATTCAACGGAGAGGCTGGACTCTATCCCAGCTGTCATTGGGTGAGAGGCAGAGTTCAGCCTGGAGAGGTCACCAGTCATCAAGAGATATACAAAAGATTCTTTGTTCCAGCTTTGCTTTGTATGTATGAAGTATTCAACAACCATTAATGCAAGATTCTTTCATCACACATGCATTTTTATTTAATTTATAAATCCATTGAGCTGCACTGACGATACATAAGCAGATTATCTTGTCCTTGCCACTAGCTCTAGCATCTGCAAAACCCTGACATCTGCTCCCAATGATTGTCCATCTTAAATAACATTTTCAGAGAAACTAACACCTACTGAATTTTTTTTCTTTATGAAATACCTGGCATCTTACTGAGGGCTCAAAGGCTGAAATCTGAGCAATATATGCCCACTATCTCGTTAAGATATCTGGGACTTACATAGAAGCAGAACCTAAGGATTTAATAAGACACAGCATCCATTAGGCCTATTTCTCTCACTGCTCTTCCTTTAGATCATTAAAACTATGGAGACCTTTCCAAGACTGCTAACAATTAAAAGGGTCAAATGAAGATGTAAATATATATATATATTAGGGCTGTGACTCGATAAAATTTTTTAATCGAGTTAACTACAGGATTTGAAATTAATTAATCGAAATTAATCACATTTTAATCGCATATACTTTATCCTTTAGAAAATAAACATTTTCAACAATATTTCAACAAACACAGAACATATCCCTATTTGAAATCTGAATGTAGCATGCATGAAAACACAGTATATAGAGTCTTGGATGTTAAGCTGCGTTGGCCCCCCATTAGCTTCCACGCTAGCTGCTACAGGTTTAGCGTTGAGGTGATATTTGAGGCTTGATACGCTGCGGTGATACGCAAATTCATTGTTGCATAATCTGCACACAACCACGCTCTTGTCGACGCTTCCATCCGTCTGTATTTAAAAAAAATTTAAAAAAATAAAATTATAGTGTGCGATTAAAATGCGTTATTTTTTTTAACGCGCTAATATGTGTGTAGTTAATTAATCGAAATTTGAATCGAAATATATATATATATATATATATATATATATATATATATATATATATATATATATATATAAATAAAAGCATAATTGGGCTTAACTCAATTTTTTTTCTATCACTTTATTCATTTTCATATAAATTTCATAAATAAATCACATATATTGACACACTAACACATTATTGTTACATTTAAACTTAATATGTGTTCCTACCTTTGAATCAGTCTGATGGTACACATAATTAATAAAACAAGCTCTATAAGTGAAAACAAGAAATCTAGGGCTCATTTCCTACTTTTTAGTTCTAGATTTTTACAAGGGACAAAATGTTAATTTCAGGCAGCCTGTTAATAACCCTCAGTAGAGGGTTAAAACATTTCTTCCCTTGATCATCATGGGGTGTGTGAGATCACAGCCAGATGAAATGGACAAATTTGGACCCCTGATGACAAAACAGTAGGAAAACACAGACAATATTATTTTTTCATTGAGGCATGGCTGCATGAACAACTCTAACACCTTTCCATTCAGCTTTAAGACAGAGAGCTGACAGTGAAGGAGGAGGATTACAGTGCTTTTTAACAGCAGATGGTGTAATCCTGGATATGTCACTGGGAAGGAGTGTCTCTGCTCCCCAGTTGTTGAACTGTTTGCTGTGGGTTCCTGTCCATGTTGTCCACAGATAGAGTTTGTCTGTGCTGCATGTGAACTCATCTGCAAAGTTGTTGCCAAGCTACAAAAACAACACCCTAACCCATTGATGGTGACCCCAACAAACTTAGCTGACAAACTTTCTACATGTTTGTCAGCTAATTTGTATTTTGTATCTATCTATAACAATATCATGTCTTTAATAACAATTACTACTGCAGCAATATCATTTCCCTGCAGGAATTGATAAATTATTATTGAAATTAAATTAACTGCATCTAAATCTAAATCCCATGGGCAGAAGAGGACCAAAAAGTCTGCTCCAGCTGAAGTCTCTGCATCGAAGCGTTTTGAACCTCAGAACCATCTGGGGTTCTCCTCCACCTTAATCTAGTAATGCTGATGTGATTCAAACTTTCCAGGCAGTCGTGTTTTACCATCAATGATCAACTCCAGTCTGCAGGCCTTGTAGAACACAAACACTCCCCTTTTCTACTTGCTTTTCCACTTTTCAATGTGTCTTCTATTCTTCGCTTGGAAATTCTCAAGAGTAATGATCCATCCATCCATTATCTATACCGCTGAATCCGTGGGTCGGGTCGCGGGGGGGGCTGGAGCCTATCCCAGCAGTCAATGGGCGAGAGGCGGGGTACACCCTGGACAGGCCGCCAGTCCATCACAGGGCCACACAGAGACAAACGAGACAAACAACCATACACGCTCACAATCACTCCTAAGGAGGATTTAGAGATGCCAATTAACCTAACATGCATGATTTTTTGGACAGTGGGAGGAAGCCAGAGTACCCGGAGAGAACCCACGCATACACGGGGAGAACATGCAAACTCATGCAAGAGTAATGATATAAAAATGAAATAGTGTTTTACCGTCATCCCCAGAGTGCATTAAACAAAAAGTTGGTTTCAGCACAAATCTTACTTATTGAAATCATCTTTACCTCCAGAATTCCTATTTGCATTTGGCATCTCTAGGAACATTTTGTGGTCAGTTCATCCAGAAAGAGAGCAAAAGTTTGATGCTGATCAAGGACTTAAATCTAAAGTATGGCACAAACATCTTTCATCACTATCACGTCATTTTCAACAATCTGTTACTGTTCAAATTGAACTGTACCTGCCTGTGCATTTGGATCCCACAAAACAAGAAAGAAATTCCCCAATTCATGCTTTCTTACAAAATAGGAAGCTAGTCCTGCATATGTCAGTGCACATGTGTAGCTAATTCAGCTGATAAGAAAGCAGAGATGACAGCATTCACATTCAAGAAGTTCATCCTTTGTTTCTAATTTGTCAGTCAAAAGGACAAAGTCAGGCCACTTGTGCCACAGCCGCAAATTAACAAGCCAACGACATGTTATTGAATCTGTTATTATTACTATAAGGTTGTAGTTTCAGATTAAAGTCATCTTGCCATTGGGGGTCTTCGAAAGAAGTGTGGTTGAGAGAAAGGTGAATACCTGGTGAGCAGATCAAATTGGCTGGCACATGCAGGTGAATCTGACACATACACATCATTATCACGATGAATCACAGAAAGCAAAACCAGTAAATTGGCATGATATCTATTGTTGTGCGGGACAGAGCTATCTGGCATAGGCTTGAGAAAAAGCTGCAGCTGACACACTGCAGGAGTTAATAGGGAAAAAAAGAAAAGGAGTGCCAGCAGGAAGCTGCACAGTCAGCTCCAGGTGGACATAATGGCCATAGCCACAAACACAGGATAACAGACAAGAGCACAAATGAATACAAAGAGTCAGACAGAGAACAACTCAAAAACAAAAGTGAAGGGGAAACAGTAACACTGAGAACACGTCAAGACAAAGTCACAGCACAGCTAATGAATAATGAATTAATAATATCGTCTTTCCTCTGTGCAATCTGTTAGTTTCCTTAGCTAAGAAATTGTTTTTGAATTGGCTCTGTATGTATGAATTGGATAGATTTTTTACATCTAATTTATCGGATTTGATTTGATTAGGATTACAATGAATTAAACTCAAAGTGGCTTGAATTGGACCGTGTCACTGAAGTATCTTGAGATGACATTTGTTGTGATTTGGCACTGTATAAACAAACTGAATTGAATTTCTTGCTAGGATATCTTTATGATGGCGAACGCCTAATTTTGTGCTGGGACTTCCTGTGACCATGATACTACAGCTCAATGAGACACCAGGACTTTATTCAACATTTTACACTGATATCACTGAACTCAAAAATATTTTGCCGGAATGTTGATTTTCTGACCCATGGGTACTGAAGTCATTTCTTGTTATTATATTACCACTTACTAATTACATTGTGTCTGACAAATACAATAGGTTTAAGGGTTAAAAGACAGCTATACCTGCATCTTGAATGATATAAAACACCCATGAAACAGAGCTAAGATGTTCTTGCCTTTGTATTAAGATACTGAGAGGCAAGTAATCACAATGAACAGCTTGTCACTCTACCTCACCAGGCAGCAACTCACCCAATAAATAAACTCTGACTCATTATGCCCAGAGATGTTGTACTCAAGCCTCCTAATCCCTTAATTTACTAAATCAAGGCTGTGCCGTGGAGACAAATGTCAGATGCTGCCATTTACCTTCCCACTCAAAACCAAGCGCTGCTCTACTGCAAAAAGCACGTGCTAAGAGAATGAGGTCATGGTAAGATGTCTCTGTAATTTGACATTTAAAAGAATACTATATAAACAAAGGAAAGATGTGGGTTATTGTTAAGCAGGAGGATAAGCTAAACAGTGATACCTGGATCACTCTAAATGCCTTCCAGCCTTCAAAGTCCAAATAGAGCAAATGAAGAGGTTTCCATATGTCATTTGGGCTTGAAATCAATCTCCAAGAAAAAAGAGATTGAACACTATGCTATACTATCCTATACAATCATTTAGCCATGAACTACTTAACTATCATCTAGCTATCTGACAACAAGCTAGCTTACTATTCTGCCTTCATCACTGTGTGAAGTTCTCCCGTTTTTCAAACATGTTGGTTTATTTTCTACCATTTGTTACATTTGTGGTGATTTCATAGCGACCTCTCGTGTTAGATAGTGTATAGTGTTGTGTTTTTATTTGGGGCGAATGTAGTAACTTGCCGGATCTTCCTTTTTATGGATGTCGTTGTTTTGACTGGTGAAGCTGAGCTGGTGAGTTCAGATATATGTATACAAAGTGATTGAAACTTGCATTAAATACCATAAATATGTTCATGTATGCGGATAATACAGTAGATAATATGTCTGTGTAATTAATGTTGTGGTTTTGTTTTATACTTGTGTCATTTTCAGTTGATTACCTGGCGAACGGCACGGTTACTGTATAGGTGCAGGTCAGCATAGCATGTAAAGCATGAATGCTTATACAAAAATAAACCACGTAAAATACAGTGATCAGAGATCTGAGCTTGAGTGTGACACTGTTTCATCAGTTCAGAACACCTTTTACGGTGGGAGTTATTAGATTATACTTTAATCTAATAGTTAGTTTAGTAAAACCGTACAATCACAGAAAAGCGTATTCCCAGGATGCCAAAATTTGTCGGACAATTTAAACTGCTCATGTAAATCACTGAGGAACAATGACATGATTAGAGGATGATTCCTTTGTAAAACATTTTAAATCTGTTCTTCTGCTTCCTTCAGAGAATCTTTATTCTTCATTAATATAAAAAAAAAGAGCAGAGAGAGCAGAGATGGGACTATTTTAGTTGTGCATTTCTGTAAAGCTGAATGATTTTATAGGAAACAAATCATAGTGGTTGGCATCAGGCATGTCACCAGACACTTTTTACCGGGGCACGTGCCCCTGTAAACATGCGTTGTGCCCCTGTACAAATTCCCATATACATCCTAGACTACGCTAAGACTGATGTGCCAAGGAAGAATAACATAGACACAAATTTCCCTATTTCAACCACGTAACCTACTTTAGCCTGCATAGGTCTACCAAAGGGTGAAGTGAAGAGGTTGTATTCGCAAGCATTGTCTGTGCATGTTCAGCAAATGGACCGTGCACGAAAGCGCACGAAATCAGAGTTGGAAGGCAAGGTACTCGTCATATTTATCAGCGGATAGTAGCCCACACATTTTTCCAATCAAAGCGTAGTTGGCTATATGAACCACACATTGATGGATTGCCGTCAACGTGGTTATGGCCATAAGAAAATTCTTACAGAGAGTCAGGGACAGAGAAGCAACAAGGAGAACTGAGAATGAAGTGGAGGGAGGTAAGATTGAGATTAAGATTAAGTTGGCCAATAGGCCACTTCTTACACCAAATACACAACATTTGCATTTAGGCTTAAACAGTTTTTCTTATGCCATGGAACCAGACCATGGCATAGGAAAAATGTGAGACAATATCCTATTCTGCCAATTATAGACTATTTACTAAACTATCATAGGCATTACAAAATATAAAATGGGTAAAATGTGGGTAGGCTAGTTTAAAAGGCTCAATCCGGGGAATAACTTATCAGTCCATGTCAGGAACTCTTAATTTAAGATTTTGACTTTTTATTTTGCAATATTCCCTCTTGTAGAAGTATTTATTGACTGTGCTACAGTAAGATTAAAAAAAGGTTCTGTACCTGGACTGAAATATTGTTCATTATCTTGTACCTGTTGATCTGTTGAAAATTGTAATACTGTGCATACTGTTTTTTAGTAATATTGCCTCTTGTGATAGGCTTACTTGATTATATCTGATGAGTTACATAAGGAGGAATTGAAAAGCTAAATGGCTGAACTCAAAAGTATTTTTATTTGCTTCGATAGCCTATAGCTCTTTTAAACCTGTTGAGGTTCATGCAAATATGAATTAATGTTCTTATACTTCCAGTACAGGCTCATTTTCTGTATAAGGTAAGGCAGTGTTGGTGGTGGTGGTGTTCTGGCTGGGGGCCTGTGCGTAGCAACGTCCCTGGTTGGCATGGCCTTTATGTTATGTAATGTTACACTTTTATGGCCTTTTCTGTCATGGTCCATGTCTTCGCATCTTGGTTATGTTTTGCATTCTAGTTTATTTCTGTCAGTATTTGTTCCTCATCTTGTACATCAGTTTTCCTTACTTGTTGTTTTATTTTGTTGGGCTAACCCCTTAGCACTTTCTGTTCAATTCAATTACTCTCTTGTTTCACACCAGGTCCTCAGTTTCTCATAATACTCACCTGTTTTCTATACCCTTGTCACTCCCTCATTATATAAACTCTTGATTTTCTGTGTCGTTTCATTGATGTTCATGCTTCACAGTTCGTGTTTTTCTAGTTTTCTTGTTGTTTTTCCCTGTGTATTCACAGTTTGCTTTTCCCAGGGTTCTGTTTTCTTTTAGGTTAAATAAAAGCCTCAAAATCATCTCTCCATAGTCATCAAACCTGGGTGCAACAGGAGGATCTCTCCATTGGTGACTAGTGGGTCACTAGTCACCCACTACATTTGGGTCCACTCATCCGCACTCTCCTGACACGTTTCGAGCATTTCCAAGTGTCTATTATGATTAAGCATTCAGTTTGATTGTTATAGTCTTTTGGCAGTTAGATATGAGATGATATGTGGCATACTCTTAAAAGACAGGGGAAAAAAAAAAACTGAAAATACATAGATGTTCCAATGAGGTTCCAACAACTCTAGTGTCCAATATTCACTGGACCATTTTAGCTCTCCTCCTAAGGAATTTCAGACCCATGTCAAATCATGGAAAACCTGAAAAAATGTTTCAAATTATTTTAAGTCAATAAGTATTCATGGTTCTCCAATTCTGAGGTGACGACCCTGGGCAAATGCAAAACTTTATTAAAGGGATAATTCGGAGTAAAATGCACTTTAGATCAATTTACGGGATGTTGGGAGTACATACGTTATATTTTACGTTGATATTGGTTTGAAAAAAAAAAAAAACTTATTTCCTTATTGTGAATATCTGTCGAATATCCAATATCAAACCAACTTCACCACGGTCTTTAGCGGCAGCTGCAGCAGCAACATTTCCGGAAAGGTACTGGCTTGATTAAATTCATTCTGGACTCTCTATCCGACCACATGAAGACCTCGGGACACTTCGGTTTGGCTTTAGGGACCCTCTACTCACTACCACGTAAGTGTTATGTTGTTTGGAGCTGTAGAAGAGGTATAAAAATAGCGTTTTGTAGCGGTGACATGATATGCCCCTCTGACTTCCAGGCTAGCGACTTTTGGCTAAAAACGGTCAAATTGAAATTCTCAAAACACATCTGAATGACATGATTTTGATGTCAACTCAACGTATGTACTCCCAACATCCCGTAAATGGATCTAAAGTGCATTTTACTCCGGATTATCCCTTTAACATGGATGTATAGCATAGGGGGATCATTGTCTGGAGTACAAAACTCTCCTCGATACCAAGCAAATTATCTTCATTTAAATTTTTCTATAATTATGCATAGGAACAATATTTATTGTAATTATCACATTTTTGAAATTCTTAAATCTAATGGAATTTCACATATATTGTTTTTTTAAAAGAAAAATATAAATAACATTAAAGTTTCATTGTTAAGAAATGATTTTTGTAAGCTATCTCACCTATAAGCCACGAGGGGTCACCATCTCTGTTCTAATTTCACAATAACTAAACCTCAACAATTAAAGAAAGTTATCCTACAGCTCATGAAACCTCTGCACGGAGAACAATAAGAGAAAAGCAGTGTTTTCTTTGTACAAAGCATATTTGGAGGTAAGCAAAATGTTCTTTGGTTTGTACTTTTGTCCATCCATCCATTCCATCCATTATCTTCCGCTGGTCTGGGGATCGGGTCGCGGGGGCAGCAGCTTGAGCAAAGAGACCCAGACGTCCCTGTCCCCGGCCACTTCCTCCAGCTCTTCTGGGGGGACCCCGAGGCGTTCCCAGGCCAGCCGAGAAACATAGTCTCTCCAACGTGTCCTGGGTCTTCCCTGGGGCCTCCTCCCAGTGGGACGGCCCGGAACACCTCACCAGGGACGCGTCCAGGAGCCCGAGCCACCTCATCTGACTCCTCTCGATGCGGAGGAGCAGCGGTTCTACTCCGAGCCCCTCCCGGATGACCGAGCTTCTCACCCTATCTCTAAGGGAGAGCCCAGACACCCTGCGGAGGAAACTCATTTCGGCTGCTTGTATTCGCAATCTCGTTCTTTCGGTCACTACCCACAGCTCGTGACCATAGGTGAGGATAGGAACATAGATTGACCGGTAAATCGAGAGCTTCGCCTTCTGGCTCAGCTCCTTCTTCACCACGACGGGCCGGTGCAGAGCCCGCATCACTGCAGACGCCGCACCGATCCGTCTGTCAATCTCCTGCTCCATTCGTCCCTCACTCGTGAACAAGACCCCGAGATACTTGAACTCCTCCACTTGGGGAAGGATCTCATTCCCGACCCGGAGAGGGCATTCCACCCTTTTCCGGCTGAGGACCATGGTCTCAGATTTGGAGGTGCTGATTCTCATCCCAGCATTGAACTTTTGTATATTTGAATAATCAGATTTTATTCATTTATAAAGTATGCTTTAGGATCTGTGTAGGCAGATTGAAATTTGTTAGAGATTTTTTAATTTATCATGCAATACAACTAAAATCAATCAGAATATTCAAGAATCACTGTCAGCTAATTTTGCAGACAAATACCTCTTCAAAGTACAATGAGGCACCCAGACTTATATGCTTTCATGAATAAGGTATGTATGTATAACTATCAGGAACCCAGTTTGTGGCCCGATGCTAATGTCCATGGTCCACAAATTCTTCTGTATGTTTCAAAGATGGCTGTCGAGACGAACAGCGTTTGATTTCAATTGATATTCACTTGTTATAGTCCCAATCCTTATGACTAGCAGCAGGAGCCATGTTAAATGTTTTGCCACTTAAATAGATGTGACTAAATATAATATTGACATAGGTATGTTTCCCCATTGACTTGTGAAAAATGTAAACTTGTATATCTGAATGATCTTAAGTGGGTTTTGACATTGATTGTTCAATATCATATATATAATTTTGAACTAACTGATCCCTAATGTCTCTGATTTGTGAGTTACTGTTGTGGAGAAAAATGAATCGGACGCGCCGTGGTCAGCCTCTTATGGGGAATTTATTGAACAGACTGTCACAAAGACATGTACATTTCAGAATGCCGGAAATTCCCTTTGACCTCAGTTTGTGACAATCTTTTATACCCTCCTGAATCATTCAATGCGTATGTGGCCCAAACCCAATCTCTTTTCGGCGCCTCGTTTTCGCCATTATCTAGACAGAGCTCATTCTAACCTCAAACAATATGCATGATCCGGACAATTAATTAGGACAAGTGTCATGGCTCTGCTCTCCCACATTACAAAAAGCTATACAAGAAAAATGCCAGAAGGTGCAGCATCTCTGTCCTAAAGTCAGAGAAGACTCTTGGCTACATCCCTGATTTACAAGGGTTTATTATGAAGAAGAGAATCACAAGTAGAGTAGGTTTGCCTTGAAATAGGACTCTTGGCCCCTATGACCGCAGAGGACTTGAATTGGTTCACCGATACTTGCATCATCTTCTAAATTCACCCAAAAAAACCCAGCAGAGGTCTAAGTAAATTATCCTATTTTTTTATTTATTTTACCAGTCATATTTTTTCAAATATCAGTTTGTTTCAGTACATGCTGGAAAAGATGGGTTATGGTTTAGAAATGTTATCCTTATTAAATGTATACTATATTAAACTTTCAAAAACCTTTTTAGTAAATAATAAAAAATACAACTTATAATTATATGCCCTCATGATGACAACAAAGATATGTAAGAACTTTGGCTTACTGCCCAAACATGCCAGAGAGCCACTGGGGGAACTCAAAGACAGCATGTCTACTTCCTCTTAAGTTTGTGTTTGTTAAACAGTGTTTGTTGCAGGCATGTGTAATATAGTCTACAATGCCACATGCTATCCACAAAATTGGGGAAAATTTATTTTGCTTCAAATCTTTCTTACAGTCGGATGGAAGTAGCAATATTGTTGTGCTTCCCTATCAGCCCGATCATACATTCAGACATACTCAGTGATCAAAGCAAAGGGAAAATCCTACTACGTTCAGCCTAAAAGTCTGCAGGGTGCTTTTACAGTGACAAGCGCAAAAAATGCTATTGCCATCAGATGAATGAAAAGAGCTCAGTACTCGTCAGTGCATTTGTGGGTTTGGGTTCCTATCATCTTGCCTCTAAGCTGTTCCTGTTTCGACATGCCTCTTGCAACACTTGTGTTTGACTTGCCCACCATCTCAGAGAGGGGTAGAAAACGAGGTTAAAACTCCATCAACACTTTTAGTATACCGGCCATCCATTTTCTATACCCACTGAATCCGTCGGTCGGGTTGCGGGGGGGCTGGAGCCTATCTTAGCGGTCATCGGGCGAGAGGCAGGGTACACCCTGGACAGGCCGCCAGTCCATCACAGGGCCACACAGAGACAAACGAGACAAACAACCACACACACGCTCACACTCACTCCGAAGGACAATTTTAGAGACACCAATTAACCTAACATGCATGTTTTTGGACAGTGGGATTACCCGGAGAGAACACTTTTAGTATATTAACTTCAATTCGATATAATATATACATTTTTATTTATATAGAGCCAAATCATGACAAATGTCATCTCATGGCATTTCAAAGATACCGTCCAATTCAAGCCAATTACAATTCAAGTCATTGTATTACAATCATAATCCAATCAAATCCAATTCATTAAATTCCAAATTAGTCCACTTCATACAATGCTAGCTTTTTCCAGCAAAGGAAACCAACAGACTGCCTCAAAATTTTTCTTCAATTCCAATCTCCCATCCTTAGCATGCACAAGGCGATGGTGGAAAGAAGACTTTCTTTTTAACAGAAAGAGACCTCTGGCAGAACCAGACCCAGGAAGGACTGCCATCTGCCTGAACTGGCTATGGGTTAAGAGGACAGGAAAGAGGGGACAACAAGCACCATAATACCAGGCCAGGGATATTTGATGTTCAGGTAGAGTAAGAGCAGAGTGAGAAAGGGTGTATCATGGGCGGTCCTCTCGCAGTCGAGGCCCATAGCATCATAACTATGGGATGTTTCAGGGTCATCTGGGCCATCCCTAATAATAAACTATCAAAAAGGAAGGTTTTGAGCCTAATATTAAAGGCAGAGAGGGTGTCTGCTTCCTGGACATGTACTGGTAGCCGGTTCTACAAGAGAGGGGCCTGATGACTGAAAACTCTAGGAACCACAAGTAAACCTGCAGTCTGAGAGCAAAGTGCTTTGTTGGAAAAATATTGCACTGGGAGATCTCTAAGATATTTTGGAGCTTGGTCATAATGAGCTTTCTATGTGAAGAGCAGAATTCATTTTTCTTTTCTGAATTTATCAGGGAGCAAATGAAGAGAAGCTAAAACTGGAGAAATATGACCTCTCCTGCTAGTTTTCATCAGAATTCTGGCTAGAGCCATTTGGATCAGCTCGAGGCTTTTCAGAAATTTTTTGGAACCAATAATAATAATGAAAAAATAGAATAGTCCAATCTTGAAGTAACAAATGCATGCACTAGTTTTTCTGAATCACTCTAAGACCAGATGTTCCTGAAGGTGAAAGAAGGCAGTCCTAGAAACCTGTTTTATATGGGAGTTTAAGGACAGATCCTGGTCAAAAATAATCCAAGGTTCCTCACTGTAGCACTAGTAGCCAAGGAAATGTCATCTAAAATAACTATATAGCTAGACAGTTTCTTCCTGAAGTGCTCAGGTCCAAAGGCAACAATTTCAGTTTTGTTTGAATTTAGAAGCAGAAAATTCAGTCACCCAGGTCTTTATGTTTTTTAGACATGCTTTGATTGGTTTAATCTGGTTTCATAGATGAAACAATGGAGTCAGGGTTGTTTTGTTTTTTTTACCAGTTCTGTACGCATTGAAATTGTAGTGCTGTCAATGATACAATCTAGTTCTGTGGGAGTAAAGTTTGGGTAGCTGTCCTCTGTTGTTGCACATCATGGCAGTGAAGAAAATGGTCATGGAATGAATTATTTCAATTTGGCTACAGCATTCTCTGATAGGCACCTACTATGAATACATTTCTTCTCAGATGCTGTATAGTAAAGTAATGTAAACTCAAAGGTTATCAAAAAATGATAAGAGGGTTATGAGGCAATACTGTTTATTGTTCACTCTCAAAGCCATAAGTCATAGCAAGATCAAGGGTATGACAATGTGAGTAGGTCTCTGTATACTTCCAATTGAATCTAATATAGAAATTAACTTAATATTTTGATTCATTTTCAGCATCTACATGAATATTAAAGTCACCCACTACGCTGGCTTTGTCTGTACTCAGCGCTAACTGGGATAAAAAAAATGGGCCAAGTGGACAATACACAGCAACTAACAAAGAAGGTCATTTTTCAAAGAGATTCGGACATTCAAAAAGGTCTAAACTAATCTTGGGTCGTGGACTGATTAGTAACCCTGATTTGAAGATAGCTGTACTCCTCCTCTGCCTGGGGTTCGAGGAACGTGAATGTTTAAAATGCAAAAGGGAGTTGATTCATTAATGCTAACATGATCCTCCTGTTGCACCCTGGTTTCTGTAAGAAAATATATCAATACTGTCTTGTTGCAATAACGGAGTTGGACCCAAATGCAGGCAATGTAGAGGAGGTGAGTAGATTTTGATGATTTAATGAAAATAAATGATGATACAAAAGATTCAGGAACACTGGAACAAAACCAAAAGGAGACTAAGGAATGTCAAAACTGGCAAGAGGTGATCACGGGATGGGAGGCCGGAGACAAGCAGACTAGAGAGATAAATACGACGAATAAGACGAGGATCCGGCAAGGAGTGGTGAAACTAGAAAGACCTTTATACTGGGATACTGGGGAGGTTGATTACTGAATAGGACGCAGGTGAGTGAAAAGAGCAATATTTCATTGATCGGGGACAAAAGTAGCTGTGTGAGGTGCGCCCAGACACAATGAGAGATGACTGCTGTCACACTGCCTTGGGAGCGGCTGATTGAGAATACGGTGGCGTCGGTGTAAAAACAACTAATAACAAAATCTATCATGCGGCACAATACTCTGCAAATGTCCCGCAGATCAGTGTGCCTTGTGCAGGAGGCAGAAGCGTCACAACATTCGAGCAGCTGCCAGCAATAAGATTAAAGCCCTGTCTAACGGGGCAGCAGCAGGGCGTGAGGCAGAGCCAAGGAGCATAGCCGAGCAGGTCAGGGCAGGGCACTGCAGAGCAGGGTACGCAGCGCAGAACCGGGCACGCAGACCAGGGCACGGGAGAACAGAGCAGAGCCGGCTACAGCAGAGCAGAATCGGGCACGCAGACCAGGGCACGGGAGAACAGAGCAGAGCCGGCTACAGCAGAGCAGAATCGGGCAGAGCAGGGCACGGGAGAGCACAGCAGAGCAGGGCACAGCAGGGCAGAGCATAGCAGGGTACAGCAGGGCAGAGCAGAGTACAGCAGGGTACCGCAGAGCACAGCAGAGCAGGGCACAGCAGAGCAGAGCAGGGTACAGCAGAGCAGAGCACAGCAGAGCACAGCAGAGCACAGCAGAGCAGGGCACCGCAGGGCCTGAGCAGGGCAGAGCAGGGCCTGAGCGGGGTGGGGATGTGAGCACAGTCACACGCTGTGATGGCTACTGCTGTGGTTATGTCCAGCTGTAACAGTTTATGCTTCTTATGCTGCTCCAGAACACAGCAGCTTTAATGCTGCATTGAAGCAGTCGTCGCTTTTCATTGAGCTGTTGCATGTCATGAAACACTAAAACAAATGTGCTGCAGCCATGATCCTAAAAACGCCTACAGCAGCCCCAGTGACGCCATTTAATCTCAAGGCTGCACTCACAATCACAGCTAGCTGTTCAAGAAACTCCTCTACTACCTTTTGAATGCAGTGTGTAGCTTGTGTACATGTAGCCACGCTGAAGGACTCTTTATGTGGTCTGCAACATATCCGCATACCAAACGTATTGTGTCACGCACAGCCCTGACTTCCCTTGTGGGAGATGCAATGTGAAGACCGTCTAAGGTAATGACAACATGTCCTCCAATTTTAAAGTTCTGCCTTCCAGACAGTATGAGAAAATACGCCTGCATATCTCACTTAATACACGCACAACTGTTTTCATATCAGAGTCAACATTATAGTCAGTTCCATCGTTATCGATATTTCGGTCACTTCCTGGTCTGATTTAGTCAATATCATTACAAGTTAATAATCCATCATAGTTGAGCTGCAACACTTTATGAAACATAGCGTCACCAACATCTTTACATGCTGATCATGTGTTAACAGTGCCTTACCCAAACAGTTTGGTCAGTTCTTGGCTGGCTTTGGGCTGCGACATCATTTCGTTAGGCTAAGTGGTCCTGGTTGGCAAGACATCATGGTTTGTGATCATTCAAAGAGGCACCACTGAGGATGATGTGATGGTGGTAACAAAGCTGAACTTTGACTTTAAGTGCTGGATCGAACATCTGTTGACTATTAACTGCTACGCCCAACGTAGGCTCGAATCCACGACTCTGAGATTACCAGTTTCATGCTCTACCGAATGAGCTAGCCGGGCTGTTACCTGTACGCTGATCAGCTAGAGGAGCGGAGGGGGCCGGCTTAACGGAATGTAGGGATAGAGGGCGCTACTGTGGCCGATGGCCTGAGCATGGTTTGCGTGAGCCGACATAACCAGGAGCTCGGTGTCCAGGACGGACCAGTCCAGGCGAACACCCGACTGTGAAAGAACAGGGGCGGCTTTTGAGTCCAGCTCGACTCGGCGCTCGGGATAAACAGAGCAATAACGTCCCTGTAGACCCCGAATCCAGCTACAAACTTGCCGATGGAAAGAGGCGGGGATCAGCCGAGCGGAACACAGCCTTGAAATCAGAAGAAGGAGCGACCTGCCGGTCGGCCATGGGAGAGGGAAGCAACCAGGGAGAGCGAGTTGATATGTTGCCCCTGCAGTATCTTTGGAGCGAAGACGAGGCGAGACATGAGGGGGCACATACGGCTGGCCTAGGCGAGAGAAGCAAGCGTTTCTTTATGAGACCGGGCAAACATATTAAACCATTGAGACAGAGTACCATAACTTACCCTGCGATGGCCGGGCGGGCGTCGGCGAGGGAAAACGCTCCTTAGCCAGCTGGTTCGGATTGAACCAAAGAAGTCGGCTCGGAGGCTGCGCAACGGCTGCTACGTCTGGCTAGAGGTAGGTGGAGAGAGCGTCTCTTTATGCTCACCGGGCTGCTACGTCTGGCTAGAGGTAGGTGGAGAGAGCGTCTCTTTATGCTCACCGGGCTGCTTACCGGGCTGCTTACCGGGCTGCTTACCAGGCTGCTTACCGGCCTGGCTGGTTTCCGGGCTGCAATTTGGCTTGCGAACCATGCAGCTTGCTGGTGAACAGGGAGAGCCCAGGAAGGAGCACCTTATATGTGGATTTGGATGGTTGATGAGCGATTGCCAGCACCTGGTGAGTCTGCCATGTTGAATTTGCGGCTAGCCTTCATTTGTCACATCAGAAAAAATGTGTAATCTATTGACCAGCCAAACAGGAGTGATTAAAACAATCCCATTGTATATTAAATTAGGTTTCATATTAAAATATGTGGTTCTTTCTGCTCAAATGTATGGAGGACTGAAACTGCCATAATACAAAAAAATACAAAAATACAAAAATGTAAAAATGACTAAATGATGGCAAAAATCATTTGATAAAATGTGAATTGAATAAATTTTTCTGCTTTCTGCTTTTTCAATTGAACACCCATCCGGGAGGCCTTGCCACATATATGTAAGCAGTGCTGGGTGTAGATGAGCAGGAAAAGGAAAAAAAGAGACTGAGAGGAGGTGAGTGATGATGTGATAGCAGTGACATCCTGAGCATGGAGCGCGCAGGCAGAGCAGCAAACTTCATATCAGTTCTGTATTCTGTGTTTGAGAGAAGCAGTGTTGTTGAGGTTAGACTTTATTTTCTTCAGTGGCTCAGGCACAGTACACTTTTAAAGACATTTATAACAGCTGGTGATCACTACAATATAAATATCTCAGGTCTCATTATTCTTTATTATGGCGCTGTTGGGGATCAACTGTGCACAGAATGAGGCCTGCATGCAACATTCCAACCCTGTCGAGTCTCAAACAAAGGACCAGTCCTTTGTCAAGACAATTCCTCTAAGTCCAACAGTCTTTGTGGTTCTTACCTAGGTGCAATATACACCTTATTGGTGAGGCAACCCCAAAACCACCGGGGTTTTCCCTGACACAGCAGTGACGTCACCCAGGTTATAAACACTGCTCTACCACGACTCCTGTACAAATAAGAGCCATTTTATTCAAACTAAAAGAAAGCTAGGTATCAGCCCTTAACTTGCTGGATGAGTGAAAGTCTGTTCAAAGACTACTTTGTCTGTTTATCAGGCAAGCTCTTCACTAAACTAGAAAAGCACATATGGACCCTGATTTTCAGTAGGAAACGCAACCAACTTCTCTGTCTTCTTGTCAACTCTAAGATTACACTCATACACAAGGCTTCTGTGAGGGAGACAAGAGGTTTACCGGTGAATAGAAACCACTCTTCTTCATTAACATATTTGTACATCTCAAGCAATGTAACACTAGAAAAAGGGCCGGCAACCCGCGGCTCCGGAGCCGCATGTGGCTCTTTCATCCTTATGCAGCGGCTCCGTGTGGCTTGGGAAAATAAATGAAAAAGTATCCAATTAAAGTGTTTTTTATCTGTGTTAGTACATTTTAATTTTCTAAATTGGAAGATTATTGTGATCTTGAAATATTAAAATAAAAATGATATTTTATTATTTTCATTATTTTTCATCACTCAAAATATGCGTCACACTCGCCAAGCACGGGTATATGCCCGCCAAAACGATGTGCATTTATCGAGACTTTCAACCCCAGGTAGGCCAAGTATGGAGAAATGTAAGAAAAAAAGAATATCTGAAGGAAATAGAACATTTAATGAGTAGATTAATTTGCATTTACCTCTGATGAGCGTGGCTTACCTTCTCTCCGGGTAATCCGGCTTCCTCCCACTGTCCAAAAACATGCATGTTAGGTTAATTGGTGTCTCTAAAATTGTCCCTAGGAGTGAGTGTGACCGTGTGTGTGTTTGTTTGTCTCGTTTGTCTCTGTGTGGCCCTGTGATGGACTGGCGACCTGTCCAGGGTGTACCCTGCCTCTCGGCCAATGAAAAGACCCGACCGACGGATTAAGCGGGTATAGAAAAATAAAGAAAATAGTCTGGGTCCTGCTGTCCTCTGGCCTGCTTGTGCTGTTCCTGATGGGGGGGCATTGCCTCTCCCTGCTGCTTCACCCACCTGTGGGCACGTCTTGACTCCCTGGCGCTTGGCCAGTGGGGTATGCGCTGGCCCACTACGCTTGGCTGTCTGGGGTACCTGGCCCTCTCGGATATTGGACGGGGCCTCTGCCGGGGGGGTTTCGGGGCGCTCAGGTTCGCGGGGACCGTTTCCAGCGGTTCCATGTCTGGGTGGCGGGGGGCCTGGCGGGGCCGGTGGGCTGTCGCCTCTGGTCACCGGGGGGCCTCTGCCCTATGCTTGTGGGGGCTCTGTCCGGGGGGGTTCCTCTGCTGTCTTCTGGGTGGATGCGTGGTTGTCCCTGCGGTGGGCTTCCCGGGTTCTGTGCTCCTTGGGGGCTGCTGGTGGCCTGGGTCTGGGGGCCCTCTCGACCTGCTTCTGATTGCTGGGGGGGATGTGGATTGTGGCCCTATACACTTATACACTCATAATTAAGCACGGTTATCATGTGGGACCTGTGCTATGTGTATTGCATGTTCATGCACACACTCTGACACACACATTCATTAGCCCAGTAGCATGCTCGTTAAGCAGTTGTTGTGTTGTCCTGTGGTTTAAGGTCATCTGTATCCAGAGTTGTGTTATATGTGATTGCTGCTGCTTGTGCTTTTTTGTTTGTGTGTTTGTTCTCTGCTTGTCTGCTTACAGGTGCTCCTGGTGCCTCTAAGGCTGGATTCCCCACAAAAGCAGTGAATCGTCTTCAGTTTTGTTTTTTACAGGTGTAGCAGCTGGTTGTATGATTTTTCATTGTTTTCTATGATTTCTGTTTCTTTTTTTTTGTCTTTGCTCTCCCTGTCCCCCGGTCCGGTTCGGCACTATCACATGTTAAGTATTGTAACAAAAATAAATGAATAAATTAGCAGTTGATGGGCATCAAGGGGGAGCTTTACATTCATAAAGCTTCCCGTGGCATAGCAAATGTGTTTGGCATAAACGGTATTCAGATTACAATTCTGCTGCCAGTAGTAGTGGGTGGCTGCATAACATCTTAAACGCAACAGTTAATCAGCATTGTACGTTAATAAAATATTAATAAATCTTAAGCTTAACTGACTAGTGTTTCTGGTGCCAACTAGTGATGTTAGAAACGTTTAACTGACTAATCAGGAACATCCCTAAGGTGTTGTTGCAAAAAAAAGCACATCACAATTTAAAGTCAACTTACCATGTGAAATAAAGACAGAAGAAGCCTTTCATAGACTTACCCCTGCATCAATTTGTTGCACCAACTCTGTCAGGGTCTGTCCCACACTTCCTTTCTTTGCCTTGAAGATCTCGAAAAAAGCGTGGTGTGTGGCGGTCCAGGGCCTCAAAGAAGTCCACCTGTAGGTTCTTGGTGACTACCCTATTGAACTCTTCATACACCTGCAACACACAGCAAAAAGCATGGTGACTAAATAGGGTTGGACCAGTGTGGAAAAATGCATTCATACATACATTGCAGAGCAGAGAGGGTGGAGTACTGCAAAAAAGTGCTTACTTGTCTCTCCGTAAAAAGAGCTGGCCACCGCTCCTTCAAAGTTTTCACTGGAGGTCCGGCCTCCACAATCTCTCTTCTCCGCCATGGGAAGGTCTGGTCCATCTTTGAGGCAATGACAGCTCCACTAGGGTTTGGTTTTTTCATTTCTTCAACCAGGAGTTTTCTCTCTGCCTCTAGGCTATCTTCATTCTCCCCCTCAGGAATGTCCAGTATGTAATTAACCTCATACCTTTTGGCATGGGCGTCAGCTTGATTTCAGAAGTGCTGGGGACAATTACCATAAACCTGAGTAAGGTTTGAAAAGTGATGGGTACAAGCTAGGCCCATTACTTCAGAATTGAGGTTTCATGATAAATAATAGGCATTGCATTAGATGATGCGTATTGACGCGATATTGTCCCCATATTAAAAGTTAAAAGCCATCTGCGCGGTCTTGTTTAGGCCGTCGGAAACATCCTGTTCGGTTATTGCACAGCCCTTGACACACCAACAAATCTCAGACAAACCTCAACCAAGCAAGAGCGCATCAGGAGACGTAGCCTGGCTACAAACAGCCCTTGCCCTGACAAAGTTTTCAAACATTGCCAGGCTATGAAACGACGGGCAAGAGTGAACGAGCAGCAACCCCTCAGTGAAATAAGTTTTCATTCATTGTCTATCTCGCCTGATATGCATCATAAACACTGAAGAATCTTCACCTGCAACACCAGCGACGTCTTTCATCACTCGGCCTAGTAATTACTTGCAACACACAGACATATAGAAAAATGGTGACAGCGCACCACATCCAAACTCAAGTTTCAGAAACCGAAATTAAGCTTCAAACTAGAAACAACAGGCACCGGGCATCAAACTTGCCTGCACGCGCATGCGCGTGCAGACAGTCAGACAGTCAGACAGACACACACACACAATCGTCCACTTGTTTTTGATGTCCACTTCGCTCCTGCACCCTGTGTTTATATGCAAAAGTCCCTTCTTTAGATCGCTGTCCACTCGAGAGAGACCCAGCTAATACTTCATGACAAGACAGTTATGGTAGTCCAACTTCTATGCTAACCAGTCCAGAGCTAAATACAAAGCAACATGGAGATACTGTAAAATTGTCAGCTAGACAAGCCGTCAAATCGAGAACCCATTACCAAGTCATGAAGTTAGAAATAGGAATAAGAACAACTACAACAGCCCTGCCATAGATTACCAGGCAGTTACCACAAGCTAAACACGTTTACACATCGTGAAAAGTGTGCCTTGTATTACTCTTTAGGTTAGCCAGACTAGCCACAGACTAGCTTATGACAGTAGGCTACACACTGATTTAGAAAAGTGAGTGACAATACAGACAGACCCTACGTGAAGGAGATGAGATGAAATATAAAAAAAAATAGTGCCACAGCGGACACAATGATTAGTGGAAATCCTTCGGCCCCTACCTTGTCTTGTTCGTAGCGTCTGTGCAACACATCTTGTTAATATCCATATTTGTGTAGTTGCTATCCCATTGTGAACGTATTTCTTGGCGATTGCAGAGACAAATCTGTTCAATTTGTCCCTCTTTTTCTCCGCTCCCCCCTTCTGTCGTTTAATACCTCCTCCTGGTCCTCAATTCATTTTTTAAAATTGTTGTAAGTAATCCATCCGCGACATCTACCGTCCCCGTTTATCTCTTACTTTGACCAACAAGCTACAGAATGTTGAATCTTCTACGTTCTATTTTTTTTTTGGCGGGAGCCGGGTAAATGAAATTCCCACAAGGCAGTGCTTTACTCCAGTTGTCTCAAACACATACAAAATATAGATAGATATTCATTTCTTTTATTTTAAACATTTTTACATCGTACGAAGATATATTCAGATAAAATAAAATAATGTAATGTAAAGTAACCATAACAAAACACATCATCAAGGTCCCACCGTCAGTGTGTAATCTATAGCGATTTCAGAGGTATAAATAGCGAAAAGGTGCCATTGAAACGTCAGTAAGAAGGAACTTTTTAGGGTGACGAGGGAGCGTGATGAGCGACCGTGACTGCTCAGTCTGTGCCTGGTGGGAGCGGAGCGGAGCGGATTCAACATATTCAGCAATGGGGGCTGATCGCAAGCGCATTCATACAAGGAGAGTGAAAGCAGAGCGGATCAAATAGTCTTTGGTTAGGAGAATGCCATGATATAAAATGATAGTTTTTAGCAAAAGCGGCGTTTGCACTTTCTCTACTTTTTTAAAGTGGTGGGGACAAATCTGCTCGTCAGACAAAGTGCCGGGGACGCGTCCCCACCGTCCCCTGCGGAAATGACGCGCCTGCCTTTTGGGTCTTTTGAGGCCGTTTGAAGCCATTTGTGGTCTACCTCCTTTCCCAGCATTTATTGCAACCTCTATACATCCTGCTCTTTTCAGTTTACCCCGATAGTTCCCCATTTTGAATTTCAAGCTATGCTTTCAGCCAGAACACCCATCTGGTGAACCTGGTTCCCTCAAACAGGGATGTTTACTGATGAGTGCAAGTGCCACAGAGTGGAGCCGTTCAACACTTGGGTAGGTATCAAATTTGTAAATTGTTTCAGCAAGCTTTTCCAGAATACTATGCTTCACGTCTTTCGGTGGATTCCAATGTGCTGCACATGATAGAAAGACCCTGCAACAAAAACAAAAAGCACAGCTAAGCAAGGACACAACAATAAAGATAGCATTAGGCTATAAATGAACTAATAATGGAGGCACCTTGCTTAAAATTCAGGCTAAAAAGATGTCTTAAGATTTATTTTTAAATATCAGAGGTGGAGGTCATGATTTAAAAATACTTTTGACAGTAAAATTGCACCTTGAATAACAACTTTGATTCCAAAAAGTGACCAAAGTCCGACTGTGTTTTAAGTACTTGAGGAAACTGCAAAAATTTATATTAACAATTAACTATCATGGCACATGGAGCTATTTTTTGTCCGCCTGTGTATAAATGCTATAATCATAAAACATTGCATCAAAGAATGAACTCGAAGAAGTATGACTTCTATGTCCATGGCTCATGTTTTCATTGTATAGTATTCCATTCATAGGTAACGTTGCAATTAAAATATTTTTTAATCAAAATCAATTAAAGATGTTAACATTTGAAAATGTCCACACTTCTCTACTAAGCTGTCATCTCTAATTTCTCATTAAATATCCAGCCCCTCAGCCCTTCAAATGACTATACATTTCTTCCCTTGAGCTGCCAGTTCGCTTTTATTTCTCCTCTCCCTCTGTCCAAGCCTATGGAAGCAAATCGTGATCAAAATTCAAATTCAAATGCATTTGCAGAAATGCTTTTTCATTTTAAGAATGTGGCTGCATTATTTGACTCATAAATAAAATTACTAATCAATTATCCTATTGCATTTCAATTTTCTTCTTCAAGACTGCACATTATATGCCATAATCAAAAAGAAAACAAAGCGGACATTGCTTTTTCGTTTTCGTGGTCTGCATGCAAAATACTGCCCACAATTCAAAAACGAAAAAGCATTCTGAGCAGCGCAGAGTGACGTCACGCCTGCTGACCGTGCTACCCATCATGTACGGTAGGGGGCGGTGTGCACATTTGCATTGCATTACATTGCAAATGCGCCGGGAAATAGATTGGGAAAATTGCCAGGGTTTTTTAGGAGGACGCCTCACTGATGACTGGAGCAACTCAAAAAATGACTAAAACCGTTGCAGACCTCTTGAGGGAAGCCGCTGCTGCTTTGGATTTTGATGTCGTTACGAGATAGGCCTACACTGTTTTTGAGTATTAGGGCCCACCAGCCAAGCATCAGTGATTTTTTTATTGAAGTTACAGTTACAGACTTACAGTAGGTTCGAAAGTTCACAGTAAGCATCTATCTGTTTAAACAACTAGTCAACAACAGCAAGTTGTGGCGCGTTTAATTAAGCACACCTTCGAGTGTAATAATGCGTTTATACAACAACCACCAATAAAAAAAAATATTACATAATCAAAATGTATCCATAATGCATGCATTAAAATTTTAACCAAAACGTATCTATATATTGATCAAAGGAATTGTAGGACTACGTTTATCTCACCTTTTATGTTTGTATGTTTCTAAGTATAACAACACTTTATCTTCTTTTTTGTCCCATTCTGTTTCTTCTTTTTAACATATTCAAAGTAAAGTTCAATTCAGTTCATTATCTTCTGATTTTTCCCCCATATTTCTTCCAGCTGAGGTTTTGAGACTGTTCAGTCCGTACCCTGCACGAGGTGTAGGCCTATGGAAGTCAACCTCACCAGCCACCATGACCAAAAAATTCAAAAAGACCACATACACTTATGCTTCTGCCTGGCTAGAAGAAAGGACAGTGAGGTCCCAACCCCTGCAGCAAAAAGGGCACTTGAAAGGGCAGGTTTAGGGGAAAGGAAAGTCACATTCCCAGGTAGGTGTACAAGTATGTATTGTATAATGTCAAGTGGTAAGGCACTAGGGCTGTCACTTTTTCGAAAAATCAAGTTTGAACGTATATCGAATGTTGACGCGGGGGTGGAGGAGGGAGGGGGGGGGGGGGGGTTGTTGCTAGCGTCTTTCAACAGCGGCCCACTGTACGGACCGGCCTCGGACTGTTGCTTGAAACAAAGTAGACAAAATTAAGACTAAATTAACTAAATGTAGAAAGAATTACGGTGCGTTCACACCAACGCGGTCGGGCGACGCGATTACATACAAAGTCAATGCAAAGACGCGATTAGACGCGGGTTCGAGCCGGCGGTGGGGCGGCGCGGTGAGGAGCGGTGAGGCGGTGCGGTGATGCGGTGGCCGCCGCGCAAGTGAAAATATGGAAAATGGAAGATAAATTAATCGTCGCCGTCTGTGGGCTCCCGGTGCTCTACGACACCGCCTCACCCTCCTACCAGGATAGGAACAAGAAGGAGCTCGCCTGGAGGAGGGTGAGTGAGGCGACCGGTCTACCTGGTAAGTTGTGAAAATGTTGTGATTTCAGCTATCTGCTGTAGATACTTCTCTGTCTACAAAGTTAGCAGCACTAGCTAGCACTAGCAGCTAGCTAGCACTAGCAGCCTTCGCCGTCCGGCATATTTAATATTTATCTGTTTACGTCATTGTTCTTGTCAGTTGAGATATGCCGGAGGAGATGGAAGGGGCTCAGGGACACATATTTAAAGGAAAGGAAGAAGGAGGCAGGAATCAAGAGTGGGGCTGCTGCTGCTCCTGCTGCTCCATCAAGAGCAGTCACAGGTAAGCACATGACAAATTAGATTCCATTTTTTAAATGGTAAGAGTATGAGTTATGTTTTCACTAGAACAACTACTTTATTTGTTGCCTTTTCATGTTTGATCCATAACTTTGTGTCTTTGCCTGATTTCATAATTTTCAGTCAGAAATAATGTCATGTCAAACTGTCATTATTAAAAAATCTGATCTAATTGAATCACCCTATATTTCAATTTTCATACAGCACCAAAGAGGGCCAGGAAGAGGATGAAGGAAAGCCCAATAGAGGGGCTCCTGCTGGAGGTCCTCAAGAGGAGCGCTCTGCCACCCCCACCACCCCCATCTGAGGATGAACTCTTCCTCAAGAGCCTGCTTCCTTCACTGCAGAGGTTGCCGCCCCAGCAGAAGGAATTACTTAAATTTCAGATGTACAAATTAGTTTTTGAATCTACCTCTGTTTTGTTAAATTTGGAACCCGTTGAGTAGGCTGCAGGGGCGATAATCTCTGCAGTGAAGGAACCAGGCTTGCTCTCTCTCTCTCTCTCTCTCTCTCTCTCTCTCTCTCCCTCTCTCTCTCTCTCTCTCTCATATATACACACACTGATACACACACACACATACACACACACACATTTTGCTAATGAAACATTTTTTGAATTTAAAATGACTGTTGGTCTTTTTCCATTTAGTAGTCATTTCTTATTATGTTTGTATGTTAGCAGTGGTTTTATGTTATTATGTAATATTATTGTGTTGTAATGCAATGTAGACATGCCCAAGTAAAGATGTTACAACACAATAATACTGTAAAATAAAACAGACACAAATGTTCTCTGGTATAAATATGGATTAATGACACAGACACAGGTATATATTTATTTTGGTGCTCATATTAAAGAATATTTGCCCTGCAGTAATGTGTGAGTGGCTCTTAAAAGAGCCGTTTTGGGGGTGCACTACACGGTGTCTTGCCATGGGACAGCTCCCTCTGCAGAGAAGAAGGATGTGAAGGTCTCCCTCACCCTGATGCATACGCGTAGCCACGGGTGGGCCTGGATGGGCCTGGGCCCGCCCACTTGACAGCCAGGCCCGCCCCATCCAATGAGAATGCCGAGTCGACACTCGATAGTCACCTGTTGCCTCATTGTATTCCGCAAGGGCGTAAAATTGCGTATGGACGCTATGGACGTGTCCATACCAATATTTGGATACGTTTAAAATGTCCATAACAATTTTGAATGGGAAATTGCACAGCGTTCGGGAAACAAAGGGTTAATTTTCCCCTTCCGCAGTTCCTTCTCTCAAAGACGGCGTGTGATTGGTGGGGACAGCCTTGCTATCTGTGATTGGCTCACCTTCTGTAGCGCTATGCCTGGCTTGTTGTTGCTAGGTTGGTTGCTAAGCGGTGATAGCGGGAAAACAGCTGACGAGGTGACCGGTCTTTTGTTCGCTGGCTCGGAGTCATCGTGTCTGACTCGGGCAGGAAAAGAAAACTGACGGAGTCCCGTATTGCATTAGCACTGAGCGACAATTAATACATTTCTTAAAAAAAATAAAAATAAAAATCTGGTTCATCTTCTGTGACTTTTATTAATTCAATTTCAGAGTATCAATTTTGGGTGGCATAATGCTTACGCTACATCTTGAAACGCCAATCAGATTGTAATTGCGTGACAACGTGACCCTCCCGTTCTCACCATAGCTTAGTGCTAGCTGAAAGTCAAGATGTCTAAGCAGTGTAAGCAACGAAGCTTGTTGAATTTTGTTGTTCGTGGTGGGCGTCAGCATGAATTGGATAAGGACCCATCTTGTTCTTCTCCATCGGAGGTGGCACACTGTGATACTGACAATGACAAAGTTTCGGAATCGTCCTCCCCAACGACCTCAGCAGCGTTCCAGTCTACAGGATTAGCGCCTTCTCTTCCATGCCAAGGTATGCATGTGTTAAACGCACTGACGTATGGTTAAAAGCTAAGTTGGATAGAACAAAACTGGCCATGATCGAATCGTTATTTATCATAGCCTTATTTTCGTTCACAATTTCAGAGTCAGCTGTGGCCAGGAGCAGCAGTGAGGTTATCGATGTCCCCTTAGACCTGTCTGGTATAAACCAGCCCGCCACCCGACCAAGGCTTGCTTCATTCCCCGTCACCACCATAGCAGGCAAAGCCAGAAGCTTCAATGTTCTGTGGTATGATAAATTCCCGTGGCTAGAATACAGCATTTCGAAGGATGCAGTGTTCTGCAAAACATGTCGCCATTTTCCAGAGGCTGCCATCGAACACAGATTCAGTAAGATTGGCTTTAAGGACTGGAAACACATTTCCCATTCATGCACCAAGCATCAGGCTAGTAGGGCTCATGCTGCAGCGCTAGCTCGGGCTGAGGGCTACAAGCGAAGCCACCAAGGGCTAGGAAACGTTGTCAACCAGCTTAACCAGGATGCAGGGAACAGGTCTATTGTGCAGAGGAACAGGGAGCATATGGACTCTGTAATCAGACTTGTTTTATTTTGTGCAAAACAAGACATTCCCTTGCGTGGGCATCGTGAAAACAAAGACGCTTTAAACAAGGGCAACTTTTTGGAATTGTTTCGGCTAATTACGGACTTTTGTCCAGATATGGCAAAACGTCTGGATGAATTGCCTGGGAATGCAACATCAATGAGTCCTGACATCCAGAATGAAATACTGGAAATAGCCGCATCACTCGTCATCAGGAAAATAAAGGCAGAACTGCAGGAGGAGGCATGCACATACTACACAATTCTGGCTGACGAATGCAAAGACCTGTCCAAAAGGGAACTTGTGGCAGTGTGCATTAGATACCTTCACAAAGGCCAGCTAAAGGAAAGGGCCGTGGGCTTTGTCGAGACTAGCGACATGAGCGCAAATGCCATATCAGCCAAGATCCTGGATGTTTTGGAGCCACTTCAGCTTGATCCTGCGCTGTGCGTTGGATTTGGGTTTGACGGGGCGTCGGTAATGTCAGGGCATAAAGGGGGGGTACAGGTGCTTCTGAAAAAACATTTTCCAAATGCAACATATGTGCACTGTGCTTCTCATCGTTTAAACCTGGTGCTCTCAACAGCGTCACGGGTTTCCCCCGGTTTATCCACAATTTACGACGTGATTAATAATATACATTCGTTCATGACGGGGTCAAACAGGCATGCAAAATTCATGGAGGTGCAAAAACAACTCCGGCCAGGGAAACCAACTTTGGAACTCGTCAGGGCTTGTGATGTTCGGTGGAGTTCTTGGTCAGGCGCAGTAAGCAAAGTTCTGACACTGTTGGATTGCGTTTTGGAGACGCTTGCCGAGTTCTCGGAGTCCGGCTCCGGTAACACCAAAGTTGAAGCCGATTCATTACTGCAGCAGATCCAGACGAAGAAATTCGTCTTTCTGTTAGTCATGTTTAACCAGCTATTTGACACTAGCGACTATGCCACTAAGGGCTTGCAGTCTTCCACAATAACAGTTACAGACTGCATTAATCTGCTCGAAGCGCTTAAGGAATCTTACTCCAAATTTCGTAATGACGACAGTTGTTTTAACAAGGTAATGGAGTTGACCGACAACATTAGTAAGAAAAATGACATCGTCAGCTGGGATGTGAGTGGCACCAGAAAGCGAAAGTTAGCAGCAAAGCTTGCTGGTACGCAGGTCGAATGCAGTGTGGGCAAAGGCGCACCTGTGAGGGACAGGGCAGACCTTAAGCGAATTTGGATAGATGTACTGGACCGGCAGCTTATGGAACTGAACACCCGCTTCAAGGACGACACATACAGCTTCATGAAGGCAGCTGCTGCTTGCATGCCTCATTCAAGCACCTTTGGGGAAAAAACAGCACTCCAACCTGTGGCAAGACACTTAAACATTGCAATCGAAGGCTCTGAACATGCAGTGTTTGTTCAGCTTTTGAATAGGAAGCTGGCGCAGGGCATCGCATTTACATCACTTTTGGAAGTCCTTGACTCTTGCCCGAATGACATTATCAAATAAATAGTCCTCTGCGGGCCCTCATCACAATGCCAATAACAACATGCACGGTCGAACGCCTTTTTTCTACTGTCAATCGGATAAAAACCTCCACCAGAACATCCATGTTGACTCAAAGACTGAATGCACTCTCAGTGCTTTCCCTTGAAAGAGAACTGACGGAATCGTTGGAATACGCTGACGTGATAAGAGAGTTCAACAAAAAACCCCGTCGTCTCTTGCTGTAGCATGCATAAAAAGGATTCATCAAATGTGAGTGCGAATTACTTTTTTTCTATTAGGCCTTCTTAGCCATGGTTTCCATTTTTGGTCAATTTCATAATTTGGCCGCCGAGCCAAACTGTTGTCATGTTAAGGATGTGTTTCGGCTGCCGAGCCAATCTGTTGTCATGCTGCGGACATGTTTTGATTCTTTAAAATAAAGGACTTTACATGACTTAACATAAGTGTTGCGTTGCTGATTGCATTGCCTATGGGGTGCTTGTATCTGAAACTTTGCGTCTGTGTAACTGTGCACACAGCGTCTGTGCAGTTGGCTGAGATGTGTCATTTAACTGGGAATTAATTTTTTAAACCGTGCCTTATTTAAATACCTATATCTATGGACGTATTGGGTTTAGGCCGAGGCGAGCCCAGTGGCTACCAGACTTGCACTGAATGCGTGTGTAGGTGCGTGCGTGTGTGTGTGCGCGCCCCTGTGTGTGTACGCCCGTGTGTGTGTGTGTGTGCGCGCCCGCGAATGTGTGGCTTGCATTATCCATGAGCACTTGTGTCTGACGTGTGCTCACTTTGCCAGTGCTGTAAGTGATAACGTCGCTTGTGATGTCCTAACGAGGCATACTTTTTCAAACACTGTATTATAATACCTACACCTTATAATAACCCAAAAGTTGGGCCCGTCTGATTTTTCCTGGGCCCACCCGTTTTATTATGTCTGCCTACGCGCCTGCCCTGATGGCCTCTCTTCCCGCGTTGTTGGCAGCAAGTCTGTAGTTGGTGTCCTGCCGAGAGATCACGGCACCGATCCTCCCCAGCAGGTCATCAAACTGGGTCCTTGTGAGCCTGAAATACCGCTGGAAGCGGCCGTCATCCAGATGCAACTCCTGGAGAAGGCGGTGAAATTATCCGAGCTGAATGCACCACCGGATGATGTCACTAACCCAGACACAACGGCGTGTGCGTTTCTCGGACTTCCACCGCAGGTACAAGTACGCGATAGTACATATATCAGCCATGGTTGATGAGACAATGAAATGGAGGGAATGGCGCCAAATAGCCCGCTTTTTTTTACTTGCGCGAAAGAGGCATTTACCGAGCCCTTAAAATGACATGGCAGAGTAAAATAAAACCCAAAGGTTTCTCGTGCCCACCAGAAAAGTTTTGCGTGGGCACTAGAAAGTTTCTCGTGCGCACGAGAAACTTTCACTTTATTGTAAAACAGTGTAGTTATAGGCAGCAGGACGGGCAGAGAATCGTCATGTAGGTCAGCCGCGGCTATTCAGAGACACGGGAAGCCGGACAGCCTCTCCCATTCTCTGGCGAAATTGCTACATCTTCAATGTTAAATTGACGATAAAACAGTTATTCACAAAACACAAGATATGCCCAATACTGCATTTACTTTCATAACTACAACATGTTGTCCTGTAGCTTAATGAAGTGATTTGTTCTGAAATCGCCGCCGTTCACTGAGGAAATCATGTTATGAAGCCACCACTAACAGCCAGGCTTCCGAGGCAGCCCGGCGTCTCTGGGGGTAAATTAGACGTGGGCGTGTCAATATGAGGGGCTGTGTCGGGGTGATTGGAGTAAGTAGTAAGTAGTGTTTGTCCATCAGATCTTGTGGCAGCAGAATTTTTAAGCGGGGAGAAGCACGCTGGAACTCAGTCCCAAAGCGGATACGAAAGAGACTGGTTGTCTGTCAAAGTGCTGTCGGAGTTTCACTCATTTCCCATCGTTTCCATTTCCATCCTCACACACATACACTTTTGTAAATATTACACTGTAATAAGAAACACATCCTTGTTGTTTAGAAGTTTTGTCAATCATATTCCTGTTGTGCATTTGTTTGTCGTGTTAGCTAGTAGTTTTGTCACAATGGCGTAATATGGGCTTCCCCTGTTTTAAAAGTCAGCAGCCGCCACTGATGTAGGTCTAATGTCAGACGCAGGTCAACTTTCTGCGGATATCAAACCGCATAAGAGTAAGTATCCTGGGCCTAATTCTTTAAGTTTCACGTTCCCACCAGAAAGTTTCGGGTGCGCACGAGAAAGTTTCACGTTCCCACCAGAAAAGTTTCAGGTGCGCACGAGAAAGTTTCAGGTGCGAACGAGAAAGTTTTGCGTGCGCACGAGAAAACCTTGGGTTTTATTTTACTCTCATATGTCATTTTAAGGGCTCCGTAGGCGTTTGAGGCGATGGAATTTAATTTACACCTGCGGCAACGATCGCGCGAGTAACGCGGGGCGATCGCTCGCATCGCGTTTGGTGTGAACGCACCGTAAGTGCCAGAGGGGTAATGACATTTAGACCAATTCTGGCCATCAGTCAGTAAGACCAATGCCTCAGCTGTGATACTTAAAATTTCAAAGATTGGTCAGCTAGCTAATTTTAGGGCACCATGTTGTTGTATTAAGGCTCAAATGTTTACATTTTATCCCCAAGCCGGTTATAATACTGTTTTGTTTTTCCTCAGATAAATACTGTGGTGCATCTGACTTTTCCGATCACCTAGAGTTGAACTTTCCACAGCTAAAGCACTGTGGTGGGTTTCAACTCCTGCGGAGCCGGGGCTCTACAAGGTCCAAGGTCTTGGAAAACATTCCTTGCCCACAGGATGGGTATAGGCCTACTCTAGAGGGCCTGTGCAACAAAGAACTTGGAGTGGGGGCAGCTTTGATTTACATAAGGCCACTCCAAAAAGATATTGACCTGCAGGTAATAATTTGTTTAGTATTATATATTTTTAGTAGTATGTAGTATTTGATTCTTTAGAGTATGATATAGATAGAGATGATAGAATATTGACAAGGAATTTCCCAGCCAGTAACCCTCACAACTGAAATATGTCTGTACAAAAGCCACCAAGCTCTAATGTAAAGAGAGATGTTTGATTGCTTGATGCATATTTATGTTACTATTGTCTCATTTATGCTGGGATCCTCCCAGGGTGACCCTCACTCCTCAAACAATAATTGACTGGGCGAGCCCATTTTCTGTTATACTGACTGGTAGGTATCTTTCATTAAATGTGTTTTACTGCAAAATTTGAAATAAGAACAAAGTGATTGCAACTTAAAAATGAAGAAAATCTTTTAACTAGCTGAATAGGCTTTATGCCCCGCTCCACTACTTCCTTAGATTAAAAGCATCTCCTCTATTTCCTGTCTTACATTACATGCCAAATTGATTAACCCAGATGTGCCTTACTGCAGCAGTCACAACAACCATGGGGCACACCTGTATTATCAAATGAAAGTATCTCCTTTATAAAAATAAAGGAGTTACTTAAATTTCGGGAAGTAGTTGAGCTGGGAATAAAAAACCTATTGAAATAGATTGGCCCTTACATTACATACACATTCCTATTAAGTCTACAGAGTAACTCCTTGTATTTCAGGTGATGCAGCTATTGGAGATGGGGTAAAACGGCATTTCCTGTCTATGGTAATGGAAAAAAATCCAGTTTGGCTTCGACCTTGACCTCGGTGAGTTTTAACCGTTTATTGTATTGTTTTGTTTGTAAAAAAGCATAAAAATGTTCCTCAAACCGAAGAACTGGGGTTGGATTAACTGGCTCTGACTAGTTGGCCCTAAAGCCCTTGTTGGATTTGGAAAGGTTGGTCACCAAAATTGGACACATATACAAGCACTTATAAAGTGCACGCACACTTACATACACACTCACACACACATTCACTCACATGTACAGCATACAAAAAAATTCCCCCATTAGTTAGGCTACCTTCTTGTTTACGTTTGCATTTTGTTTTTTAATTCTCCGCCCTTTTATTGGGTAAAAAACATTAAAAGAAGTCCAACCAAAAATAATTATGCTAAGTACATTGTAAAACAAACAGATTGACTAGTGTAATGTTGTTTTTTTTTCACCAAAAACTGTATGTAAATGATACTTAAACTCTTTGATCATTTATTTTGTAGGTCATTGAACGGAGAAGAAAACAAATGAAACAGCTCCGTATGGGGCTGAAAGACAGCGGTGTTGTCACCATGATTAAAGAGCGTCCGGCCCTAGCCGAGGTCCTTTTCCCAAGATCAGCAGAACAAGTGATGGACTCACAGGTAATTGGCTTCTCATGAGAAACTGCTGACTGTTTACATAAATATCATTATGGTTGTTGTCATTGTAATTATAAAACTGGAATAAGGCTTTAAGTGTAACATCTTGGAGTTCTATCATTCAGATAACAAGCCTCCATTTTTATATACAATTAAGGGTGCCTTTTCTACCTGTACTTTTCTAAATGTGATAGTTATTTGCAAAGTAGCTCTACTCTGTTAATACACTGAATGTTGCTACCGCGCATGCACACTTCTTCTTCTTCTTCTTTGAACACGCGGTGGGAGTGAGACTGTGTTGGCTACTTATTGTTGCGAGTGAGCTTAACTCTAAATAAAGTAATCTTCACTCTAAACACTAAGTATTTTGCGTTTTTCACCATGCAAGTAACTGTTACTTCATAAATACAAGTCGTAAGTGCATATGGTTGATAACTTAGTAAAGTTAACTAATGAATGTATGTCCGGGCAGCTATTGGATTTTAGTATGATGACACTTTTATCTTGTTTTATCTTATTCCCTTTTGTTGTATTTTACTGCTTTCACTGTTCTTTTATTGTTTTTACTTATTCTTCTCTTTATTTATTACCTGCTGTAAAGCACTTTGGTACACTATAAGGATCGTCTGTAAAGGGCTGTATAAATAAAGTACATTTACATTTTACATTTACTATGGCAGATCATCTGGTGGAGATTGGGTGCAGGCCGGACTTGAGCGGACACTACTTTCTGAAAAAGGCTCAGATCCTTTAAAGTGTGCAGCAACATGCTGGAGATTTTCTATCAGTCTGTTGTGGGCAGTGTATTTTTCTTACCTGTTGTCTGCTGGGGGGAGCGGCATCGGAGCCAGCGATGCAGAAAGACCGGACAAACTGACCAGGAAGGCTGGCTTCATCACCGGACACAATCTGGAGACATCTGAGGCCGTGATGGAGAGGAGGACTCTGTACAAACTGTCATCCATCGTGGATAATCCTGACCAACCAAGGAATCTGGGTTAGTTCAGTTTGGGTCATGTTGGATCTCTGTTTCGTGTCCTTTTTTCTCCTTTCATTTACTCAGTTAGTCTTGTTTTCTGCTCAGCCTGTAAAACTGGCTTAATTTAGCCAAAGACCACCGCCTGTCCTGTGTTAATCATCAGCCTCCTCAATATGAATGCTCTGTTTCTTTTGTTCATCACCAGACCCTCATTGTTGTGGTTCCCTTCTTGTGAGTTTGTTGTCAGTTTTGTGTTCCAGCTCGGCTCGATGTCTAGTTTTGTCTGAAGTTTTCATTTTTGGTGATTTCCTGTTTTGTATTAAAAGTACGCATTTGTCATACTGTCCCGTGATTTAGTTTAACAAATAGATCTTTCAAGAGTATAAATCATGTTATCATGTACTGTAAGAGTGCCTCTGGTGTGAGAGCAGTAATCTTTAAGGTAACTACTAGTTATGTTTAGGTTTTATTTTGTACTGCAGCTAAACATAATGTGAGCTACACCACAACTGAGTTCACAGGTTAACTGCTTATACCTCATTAAATACTTAATACATAGACCACTTTGGTATTGCCCTTTAGTATAATCCAGGGTTTTATACCTGAAGCTATGCCATAACTCCACTATCAGTGGACTACACATAAGAATTCACAGACTGACTTGGAATTTTTAGAAAGTTTATTTCTAAGAGTTCTGCGTTGAAGCAGTGCTGCACACTTAGAAGACAGTACATTGGGTTTAGTTGATGTCAGTTTAGTCAGTCCTAAATGTTGAACATACATGCTGGTGATGGCTGACAATATGAACATAGCAGCCAATATGAATAAACTCTGCTCTAGAAAAGAAAAGTTATCAATAATGAAATGATTACCAAGGTGCAGGTAAGGTGGACAGCTGCCCCAGGAAGCCCTTTCAGGACGTTAAGACTCCATGTTCAAAACATGGTGATTAAAACTGTGAAATATTTCACATGGATGCTTTGCACAGAGACTCTCAGATAGAAGTCCATTCATCTTAGCTGCGGATTTAAAATATTTTTCACCTTTTACATTATGAGCTAAAACATTTAGAGACCATTTAGTAAACACATGATCATGATAGAAAAGAGGTGACGGTGAATCTCCTCTGCCATTCTCACAAAGCATCCTGCTGCTCATGGACAAAGCAGGAAAAATAATTTTACTGAGAGAATGTGACTGGTATGATAATGATTATGTCATTTAGCTGGATTCATACTGCATAATGATTCAAAAGGTAGATAATAGAACATTAAGGAAAATATCACACACTAGAATGGAAAATCAAAATGTCACTTATTAAGGCTTCTCTTTAAGGTGAAACTTGTGGAATGAGCACAACAGCTTTATCAGCATTTAGTCCCAGCAAATTTTATTTTCAAAGCAGTGAGCAGAGAGTTTTTCATGTTCTGAAAGTCCAGCATGAAGGAGCACTCCCAGTCGGGGAAGGAGATGGTGGTGTTGACTTGTTCAGCTTCTGCTGCTCGATCTGGATGTTTGTGAGGAAAACCACAGAGAAAATAATGAGCGGTGCCATTTCAGAGGTTTCTTGTTTTGTGTGTTTTTTGGTTTTTTTTGGGATGCGTCTCTTACCTCTGCACCTATGTGATAGGCTCTGAGCTCGTTGGGGTAGTTCCGATAGACTTTGAGGGTGGAGATTGAAGGTGGCATTTTTCTGAAGGTTGATGTCAGAGGCTTCAGGTGGAGCTGCATCTGTTTGCAATCAGCAAGAGGATAAAAATAGTCAAAAGCTAAAATAAAACACTACTTCATTTATGCTGCAAGTAGAGTTAGAATTTCACAAAAGTGAAGGGACAGTAAGGGAGATGGATGGAGGATGTTAGAAGGCACAGATAAAGAGGAAATATGATGGGTGGAGCTGCTACCTTGGTTTCAGGTGGAGGTTAGTGCTGGAGAATATTGTCAGATGGAAGGTGGTGTTTTTTCTGCAGGTGGAGATGGAAGGGGGAGTTTTTTGCAGGAAGATGGTTGACTGCAGGTGGAGATGGAAGGTGGAGGTTTTTGCAGGCAGATGGTTGACTGCAGGTGGAGATGGAAGGTGGGTTTTTTTTGCAGGCAGATGGTTGACTCTGCGTTTGGAGCTGGAAGGTGGAGTTTTTTGCAGACGGATGGTAGACTGCATGTGGAAAAGGAAGGTGGATGGTAGACTGCATGGGATGGAAGGTGGAGTTTTCTGCAGATGGATGGTAGACTGTGCGTTTGGAGCTGGAAGGTGGAGGGCTTCTGCAGACAGATGGTAGACTGCATGTGGAGATGGAAGGTGGAGGTTTTTCTGCAGGTGGATGGTTGACTTTGCAGGTGGAATGGTAAATGGACTGTACTTGTATAGTGTTTTTCTAGTCAAGCTCAAAGCACTTCTAACACTACATGCCACATTCACCCATTCACACACACTCATACAGCACGTCTTAGTCTATATCTAAGTATGTGCTTCCTGGTCATTCATTCATACACTGATGGATGCATGGGTAGTCAACGTGGGATTCAGTGTCTTGCCCAAGGACACTTCGATGTGTGGCCCGGGGAAGCCGGAGTTGAACCACGACTTTCTCATTGGTGGACAACTGCTCTGCCTCCTGAGCTACAGCCGTCCTGTGGAGCGGGATGGTGGAGGTTTTTCGGCAGGTAGATGGTTGACTCTGCAGGTGGAGGTTTTTTTGCAGACAGGTGGTAGACTGCTTGTGGAGAAGGAAGATGGAGGTTTTTCTGCAGGTGGATGGTAAACTCTGCATGGGATGGAAAGTGGAGTTTTTTGCAGGTAGATGGTAGACTCTGCATGAGATGGAAGGTGGTAGTTTTTGCAGGTGGATGGTATTGCATGAGCTGGAAGGTGGAGTTGTTGTGCAGGTGGATGGTACTGCATGAGCTGGAAGGTGGAGTTGTTGTGCAGGTGGATGGTAAACTCTGCATGAGATGGAAGGTGGAGGTTTTTCGCAGGTGGATGGTAGACTGCATGAGATGGAAGGTGGTAGTTTTTGCAGGTGGATGTTACTGCATGAGTTTTTTGCAGACGAGTGGTAGACTGCATGTGGAGAAGGAAGGTGAAGATTTTTCTGCAGGCGGATGGTAGACTCTGCATGGGATGGAAGGTGGAGTTTTTGCAGGTGGATGATAGACTCTGCATTTGGAGCTGGAAGCTGTAATTTTTTGCAGACAGATGGTAGACTGCTTGTGGAGAAGGCAGGTGGATGATAGACTCTGCAGGAGATGGAAGGTGGTAGTTTTTGCAGGTGGATGGTAGACTCTGCATTTGGAGCTGGAAGCTGTCATTTTTTGCAGACGGATGGTAGACTGCTTGTGGAGAAGAAAGGTGGAGGTTTTTTGCAGACGGATGGTAGACTGCTTGTGGAGAAGGAAGGTGAAGGTTTTTCTGCAGGCGGATGGTAGACTCTGCATGGGATGGAAGGTGGTTGTTTTTTTCAGGTGGATGGTAGACTCTGCATGAGATGGAAGGTGGTAGTTTTTGCAGGTGGATGGTAGACTCTGCATTTGGAGCTGGAAGCTGTCATTTTTTGCAGACGGATGGTAGACTGCTTGTGGAGAAGGAAGGTGAAGGTTTTTCTGCAGGCGGATGATAGACTCTGCATGGGATGGAAGGTGGTTGTTTTTTGCAGGTAGATGGTACTGCACGAGCTGGAAGTTGGAGTTGTTGTGCAGGTGGATGGTAGACTCTGCATGAGATGGAAGGTGGAGGTTTTTTATGCAGGTGGATGGTAGACTGCATGTGGAGAATAAAGGTGGAGGTTTTTTGCAGGTGGATGGTAGACTGCTTGTGGAGAAGGAAGATGGAGGTTTTTCTGCAGGTGGATGGTAAACTCTGCATGGGATGGAAAGTGGAGTTTTTTGCAGGTAGATGGTACTGCATGAGCTGGAAGGTGGAGTTGTTGTGCAGGTAGATGGTACTGCATGAGCTGGAAGGTGGAGTTGTTGTGCAGGTGGATGGTAAACTCTGCATGAGATGGAAGGTGGAGGTTTTTCGCAGGTGGATGGTAGACTCTGCATGAGATGGAAGGTGGAGTTTTTGCAGGTGGATGTTACTGCATGAGTTTTTTGCAGACGAGTGGTAGACTGCATGTGGAGAAGGAAGGTGAAGATTTTTCTGCAGGCGGATGGTAGACTCTGCATGGGATGGAAGGTGGAGTTTTTGCAGGTGGATGGTAGACTCTGCATTTGGAGCTGGAAGCTGTCATTTTTTGCAAACGGATGGTAGACTGCATGTGGAGAAGAAAGGTGGAGGTTTTTTGCAGACGGATGGTAGACTGCTTGTGGAGAAGGAAGGTGGAGGTTTTTCTGCAGGCGGATGGTAGACTCTGCATGGGATGGAAGGTGGTTGTTTTTTGCAGGTGGATGGTAGACTCTGCATGAGATGGAAGGTGGTAGTTTTTGCAGGTGGATGGTAGACTCTGCATTTGGAGCTGGAAGCTGTCATTTTTTGCAGACGGATGGTAGACTGCTTGTGGAGAAGGAAGGTGAAGGTTTTTCTGCAGGCGGATGATAGACTCTGCATGGGATGGAAAGTGGAGTTGTTGTGCAGGTGGATGGTAGACTCTGCATGAGATGGAAGGTGGAGGTTTTTTATGCAGGTGGATGGTAGACTTCTTGTGGAGAAGGAAGGTGGATGTTTTTCTGCAGGTGGATGGTAGACTCTGCATGGGATGGAAGGTGGAGGTTTTTGCAGGTGGATGGTACTGCATGAGCTGGAAGGTGGAGTTGTTGTGCAGGTGGATGGTAGACTCTGCATGAGATGGAAGGTGGAAGTTTTTTTTGCAGGTAGATGGTAGACTCTGCATGGGATGGAAAGTAGAGTTTTTTGCAGGTAGATGGTACTGCATGAGCTGGAAGGTGGAGTTGTTGTGCAGGTGGATGGTAGACTCTGCATGAGATGGAAGGTGGAAGTTTTTTTTGCAGGTAGATGGTAGACTCTGCATGGGATGGAAAGTAGAGTTTTTTGCAGGTAGATGGTACTGCATGAGCTGGAAGGTGGAGTTGTGCAGGTGGATGATAGACTCTGCATGGGATGGAAAGTAGAGTTTTTTGCAGGTAGATGGTACTGCATGAGCTGGAAGGTGGAGTTGTGCAGGTGGATGATAGACTCTGCATGGGATGGAAAGTAGAGTTATTTGCAGGTAGATGGTACTGCATGGGATGGAAGGTGGAGGTTTTTTGCAGGTGGATGGTAGACTCTGCATTTGGAGCTGGAAGCTGTCATTTTTTGCAGACGGATGGTAGACTGCATGTGGAGAAGAAAGGTGGAGGTTTTTTGCAGACGGATGGTAGACTGCTTGTGGAGAAGGAAGGTGGATGTTTTTCTGCAGGCGGATGGTAGACTCTGCATGAGATGGAAGGTGGATGGTTTTTTATGCAGGTGGATGGTAGACTCTGCATTTGGAGCTGCAAGGTGGAGTTGTTGTGCAGGTGGATGGTAGACTGCATGAGATGGAAGGTGAAGGGTTTTCGCAGGCAGATGGTAGAAGCTGCAGATGGATGTGGAATGTGGAGGTTTATCCTGCAGGTCGATGGCTGTTGATGGACACAAAAACTGTATTTACTGATTTAAATGTGAAAAAAAAACTTAAAGCAATATAACTATGTACAGATATTTAACCATCTAACGCATTCTTAAAATCTTAGATAGATTATTAAATATTATTTAGTTTCAGTAAATCTTTTGGGTGGCCTAGGCTCATCAGAAATATCCACGTTGTGAAGCGGAGGATACTCTCCAGCCCCATAGGAGACGTGAACAGTCTGAAGCCCGTCTTCAGCGATTGTGGTCGTCAGTGATGGACGATTCAGCCTCTCCCAGAGCTTCTGTTTAATCTGAAGTCCCAGGTTCAGGCTGTAGGGACGGGCACGGCCATTTTTGAACCTACAAGAAACAGAAATGACATTGTAAAAATAATGAATTTAAATCTTTTAGTACGCTTTAAATGTGATGATGATTCATCTGAAAAAGTCCCATCATTTGATAGAAACACACCTCAGCATGTCATCAACCACCTCGTGGTAGATTCGTTGGTACTCCTCCACCGTGTGGTTGTGTATCATGAGCGGGCCGTCCTCCTGTATGGGAGCTCTGGAGGGCTGGAGGCTGAGGGGCATAGAAGACACTGCTGGGAGGTCTTCAGGTGGGATGGGGTCTCTCGGCTTTGGCACGAAACGTGGAACCTCTAAAGGAGGTTGAGAGGGGCCGGCCACCTCGCTGCGCTTCCTCTTCCGTGAGAGGCTTGCACTTTGGGAGCGCTTTCGTTTTTTAGCCACCTGCAGAAGGTCAATAACACAGAGGAGTTCAGACTGGAGGAACCCACTTAATCCATTTACTTTTGCACATTTTGCTTTGTAAGAATGCAAATTCATCATTACATCAGGTTTTTACAGATCAAACCTTAATTTGTTCTACACTTGGATGTAGGAAGATAAGTGATTAAAAATGTTGGGTTGGGATTTGGAATTAATTCCTGTACACTTGTCGGGCACAATGCAACATCACATTTTTTATCTGTATGTGAGAATCAGATGCTTACCTGATCGTCCCTGCAGCAAGGACGCTGCCTGCGGGCCGTGGTTGCGATCCTGGATCTGCGGGCGTACTGGTGGTCGGCTAGCACATCACACTGAAACAACATGTTAGAGAATGGCTTTAAATGGATTGTAAATGTAAGAAATGGGAATTTCACACAGTCCTACAAATCCTTATAATTTCCTAAAAAAAAAAATCAGTGTTGTTTTTAAGAAGTGTTTTCAACCCACGGAGTTCCTGAATAGTTTGGTAAAGAACAGTTTTTAGACCTTATCGATATCAACCATCAGTGCTTCCTTGCTCAATATAATAACCGATTCACTCCAGTAAAAAATACATTCATTTTGATTCATTCAACACAATAGACATTAAAACAATAAATCTCTATAAAATAATACAATATACAAAAATAAAATCCTCTAAACTCTCTTAAAAATACCCTTTTTATACTATAAATATGTAGGAAAACTTCTCGTTCAGATCAGGTTTGAGTTTTTCTGAGTTGTTTCCCTTTGAATTTGGTAGTTTTTCATTTCATTTAATTTCATCACAATGCAACATCACATTTTTTATCTGTATGTGAGAATCAGATGCTTACCTGATCGTCCCTGCGGCGAGGACGCTGCCTGCGGGCCGTGGTTGCGATCCTGGATCTGCGGGCGTACTGGTGGTCGGCTAGTACATCACACTGAAACAACATGTTAGAGAATGGCTTTAAATGGATTGTAAATGTAAGAAATGGGAATTTCACACAGTCCTACAAATCCTTATAATTTCCTTAAAAAAAAATCAGTGTTGTTTTTAAGAAGTCTTTTCAACCCACGGAGTTCCTGAATAGTTTGGTAAAGAACAGTTTTTAGACCTTATCGATCTCAACCATCAGTGCTTCCTTGCTCAATATAGTACCCGATTCACTCCAATAATAAATACATTCATTTTGATTCATTCAACACAATAGACATTAAAACAATAAATCTCAATGAAATAAATCAAAATAAAATAAAATAAAATCTCAATAAAATACAATATACAAAAATAAAATCCTCTAAACTCTTTTAAAAATATTCTTCTTATACTATAAATATGTAGGAAAACTTCTCGTTCAGATCAGATTTGAGTTTTTCTGAGTTGTTTCCCTTTGAATTTGGTAGTTTTTCATTTAATTTCATTGGAGTGATGGTCACATATATCTCACATTCATAACCCCACCAGTGACGCAGAGCAGAGTATACACAGTTAAACAGAGCATATCCACTTATTGATGATGACTGATGAACATTATCAGCAAACCACAGGCGGAATAGAGAGGGCAGTGCTTCGCCCAGATGACCTACAGCTGCCTCGCGGGCTTTTTAAGTGCAACGTACAAGTTAACAACCTCAGTGATTTAAGTTCTAGAAAAACAGGTGTGTGAGCTAGTTTTTTAGAAAAGAATATGTGTATTTATGTATATGTATATATATATATATATATATATGCTTTATCGTAACATTCAGACATGTTTTGATATAAAAGTATGGTACTTTTAAAAAGAAATGACAGCTCAGCAGTGACACGGCTCAAGAGAGTTCCAGAACAAGTCGAAGAATAACAACATTCATCGTTGTTGCTGCTGAGCTGTATTTTTTCAAAAATGTGCAAAACTCTGATACTAAAATGTCTCCAAAAGTTATAGTAAATATATATAAATGTATATATAGACACACACACACACATATATAAATATATATATATAATTAAATGTGCAAAGTTTAAGTTGTTAAGCTGCAATTTGCATTTCAAATAATAAAAGTATAAAGTCTGACCTTTGTTGGATTTTATAAAAGTAATTATAAGGACAGATAATGTGAGCTACTCAGACAAAACTTAGCGTTTAGAATTAAAACAAGTTCAAAAGCAAGTTCAGGTCTGACAGTCGGCATCATTCCAGTCAAAATGAGGTTCCCTTAAACTTTAACCCATTTTTGTTCTTTAAAATCACATAAATATGCACTCTCCTCTGAATTTCCCCCATTGGGGGATGAATAAAGTATTTTTCTATTCTATTCTATCCTAACTTTGACTTCACTGTATGTTCTGTACAATGTGACCTGGTTAATGGGTGTTTTATATGTTATTTCTGTAATCCCTGACCTTTTGAAGATTTTATGAAAGTAGTTATGAGGACAGATGTTTTGAAGTACTTAAAGGAAGTGTTTCAAAAGGAGAAAAAAAACCCCAACTTAGGATAACTATAAACTAATGCTCAGTTTCATAAACAGGTGTTAAAAGTTCTAGTACAGTTGAGATCTAACAGTCAATATCATGACAGTAAAAATGACTGAAATAGTATAGAAATAGTAAAAAATCCCCCAATTTGAAGTTAAATTTGGATTATTACTTCACCATTTGCTTCACAAAGCAAAGCAAAATAGTAGCCTACAGACTATCAAATTTCTCACATTTTCCATGTTGGACATTTGTTGAGTCACAAGAAGTTTCTGGGAGTCTTTAGCTCTTTAGAAGATGCAGCAAATTGTCAGTCGAAGAGATCGAAATGAACAGCAATCGTTGAGGGACGTCTGAGAAACACTGTCCTTGAATGATAGAATTGTGTTTGTGTTTAAATGATGATGCGACCTAAAAGATGCACCTGAGGAGGAACCATAGCAACCATGGAATGCTGGACATCCAAGTTTGTGCATTGGTTGTTTTCACAGATGTGGACATAATGATGCCACGCGATGTTTTTTCACATATCACCTCTGTGATGGGATGTTATATCAAGTTTACCTGAAAACACATTCATATCTATGTATGAAGCAATGTGCCCCAGCCTTGGCTCTCAGGAGAAAAGGCCCAGTCATAAGGGGAGATTGCTCTGGGAGAGAGGAGAGGGAAGTTAGTCCAGGTATGGATTGAAACATAGTTTCCAGAGAGAGATGCACAGGGTGTTGAATTTTACAGAAGAATTTGCTTACTTAGGAACTGGGAAGAGGAAACTTGGAAGGGGGGTACTGGTTTCAGTTCCAACGGGTGCAGAGATCGTGCGAGGGTGGGTGGGCAGGCGTTAATCAAGAGAGGTTTTCCACAGGAGCGGAGCATCTTGAGGGAAGCAGGTAAGTGATCTGGGCAAGTAGGCTGCTCTTCGGCCGGATGGAGGACACTGAGAAGCATAGGGACAGAGATGTTAGAAGTGTGAGCTTCAAGAAACGCAAGAGAGCCATGAAAGAGCTGCTCTACTTAAACCTACTTATTTAGGATTGCTTTTAATATCATCTGGTGGAGATTGGGTGCAGGCCGGCGATGAGATTGATGAACAACAGGTGTACTGACCGAGGAGAGGGAACCCAGGACTCCACCCAGCGGCAGGTCCCAGCCTGCCCAACCCATCCTAGATTCCAGAAGATAAACAAACACCACAACACAAACAATGATAAATTATGAGGTGAGAAGATTCAGTTGATGCATCTCCTGGATTACTGACTACCTGGCAGACAGGACACAGTTTGTATGACCAACAGGAAAGGCTGTGTACTGGTAAGGGATGAACGGACTCTACTTTCTGAAGAAGGCTCAAATCCTTTAAAGTGTGCAGCAACATGCTGGAGATTTTCTATCAGTCTGTTGTGGGCAGTGTATTTTTCTTACCTGTTGTCTGCTGGGGGGAGCGGCATCGGAGCCAGCGATGCAGAAAGACCGGACAAACTGACCAGGAAGGCTGGCTTCATCACCGGACACAATCTGGAGACATCTGAGGCCGTGATGGAGAGGAGGACTCTGTACAAACTGTCATCCATCGTGGATAATCCTGACCAACCCAGGAATCTGGGTTAGTTCAGTTTGGGTCATGTTGGATCTCTGTTTCGTGTCCTTTTTTTTCCTTTCATTTACTCAGTTAGTCTTGTTTTCTGCTCAGCCTGTAAAACTGGCTTAAGTTAGCCAAAGACCACCGCCTGTCCTGTGTTAATCATCGGCCTCCTCAATATGAATGCTCTGTTTCTTTTGTTCATCTCCAGACCCTCATTGTTGTGGTTCCCTTCTTGTGAGTTTGTTGTCAGTTTTGTGTTCCAGCTTGGCTCGATGTCTAGTTTTGTCTGAAGTTTTCATTTTTGGTGATTTCCTGTTTTGTATTAAAAGTACGCATTTGTCATACTGTCCCGTGATTTAGTTTAACAAATAGATCTTTCAAGAGTATAAATCATGTTATCGTGTACTGTAAGAGCTGGTGTGAGAGCAGTAATCTTTAAGGTAACTACTAGTTATGTTTAGGTTTTATTTTGTACTGCAGCTAAACATAATGTGAGCTACACCACAACTGAGTTCACAGGTTAACTGCTTATACCTCATTAAATACTTAATACATAGACCACTTTGGTATTGCCCTTTAGTATAATCCAGGGTTTTATACCTGAAGCTATGCCATAACTCCACTATCAGTGGACTACACATAAGAATTCACAGACTGACTTGGAATTTTTAGAAAGTTTATTTCTAAGAGTTCTGCGTTGAAGCAGTGCTGCACACTTAGAAGACAGTACATTGGGTTTAGTTGATGTCAGTTTAGTCAGTCCTAAATGTTGAACATACATGCTGGTGATGGCTGACAATATGAACATAGCAGCCAATATGAATAAACCCTGTTCTAGAAAAGAAAAGTTATCAATAATGAAATGATTACCAAGGTGCAGGTAAGGTGGACAGCTGCCCCAGGAAGCCCTTTCAGGACGTTAAGACTCCATGTTCAAAACATGGTGATTAAAACTGTGAAATATTTCACATGGATGCTTTGCACAGAGACTCTCAGATAGAAGTCCATTCATCTTAGCTGCGGATTTAAAATATTTTTCACCTTTTACATTATGTGCTAAAACATTTAGAGACCATTTAGTAAACACATGATCATGATAGAAAAGAGGTGACGGTGAATCTCCTCTGCCATTCTCACAAAGCATCCTGCTGCTCATGGACAAAGCAGGAAAAATAATTTTACTGAGAGAATGTGACTGGTATGATAATGATTATGTCATTTAGCTGGATTCATACTGCATAATGATTTAAAAGGTAGATAATAGAACATTAAGGAAAATATCACACACTAGAATGGAAAATCAAAATGTCACTTATTAAGGCTTCTCTTTAAGGTGAAACTTGTGGAATGAGCACAACAGCTTTATCAGCATTTAGTCCCAGCAAATTTTATTTTCAAAGCAGTGAGCAGAGAGTTTTCCATGTTCTGAAAGTCCAGCATGAAGGAGCACTCCCAGTCGGGGAAGGAGATGGTGGTGTTGACTTGTTCAGCTTCTGCTGCTCGATCTGGATGTTTGTGAGGAAAACCACAGAGAAAATAATGAGCGGTGCCATTTCAGAGGTTTCTTGTTTTGTGTGTTTTTTGGTTTTTTTTGGGATGCGTCTCTTACCTCTGCACCTATGTGATAGGCTCTGAGCTCGTTGGGGTAGTTCCGATACACTTTGAGGGTGGAGATTGAAGGTGGCATTTTTCTGAAGGTTGATGTCAGACGCTTCAGGTGGAGCTGCATCTGTTTGCAATCAGCAAGAGGATAAAAATAGTCAAAAGCTAAAAATAAAACACTACTTCATTTTTGCTGCAAGTAGAGTTAGAATTTCACAAAAGTGAAGGGACAGTAAGGGAGATGGATGGAGGATGTTAGAAGGCACAGATAAAGAGGAAATATGATGGGTGGAGCTGCTACCTTAGTTTCAGGTGGAGGTTAGTGCTGGAGAATATTGTCAGATGGAAGGTGGTGTTTTTTCTGCAGGTGGAGATGGAAGGGGGAGTTTTTTGCAGGAAGATGGTTGACTGCAGGTGGAGATGGAAGGTGGAGGTTTTTGCAGGCAGATGGTTGACTGCAGGTGGAGATGGAAGGTAGGTTTTTTTTGCAGGCAGATGGTTGACTGCGTTTGGAGCTGGAAGGTGGAGTTTTTTGCAGACGGATGGTAGACTGCATGTGGAAAAGGAAGGTGGATGGTAGACTCTGCATGGGATGGAAGGTGGAGTTTTCTGCAGATGGATGGTAGACTGTGCGTTTGGAGCTGGAAGGTGGAGGGCTTCTGCAGACAGATGGTAGACTCTGCATGTGGAGATGGAAGGTGGGGGTTTTTCTGCAGGTGGATGGTTGACTCTGCAGGTGGAATGGTAAATGGACTGTACTTGTATAGTGTTTTTCTAGTCTAGCTCAAAGCACTTCTAACACTACATGCCACATTCAACCATTCACACACACTCATACAGCACGTCTTAGTCTATATCTAAGTATGTGCTTCCTGGTCATTCATTCATACACTGATGGATGCATGGGTAGTCAACGTGGGATTCAGTGTCTTGCCCAAGGACACTTCGATATGTGGCCCGGGGAAGCCGGAGTTGAACCACGACTTTCTCATTGGTGGACAACTGCTCTGCCTCCTGAGCTACAGCCGTCCTGTGGAGCGGGATGGTGGAGGTTTTTCGGCAGGTAGATGGTTGACTCTGCAGGTGGAGGTTTTTTTGCAGACAGGTGGTAGACTGCTTGTGGAGAAGGAAGATGGAGGTTTTTCTGCAGGTGGATGGTAAACTCTGCATGGGATGGAAAGTGGAGTTTTTTGCAGGTAGATGGTAGACTCTGCATGAGATGGAAGGTGGTAGTTTTTGCAGGTGGATGGTACTGCATGAGCTGGAAGGTGGAGTTGTTGTGCAGGTGGATGGTACTGCATGAGCTGGAAGGTGGAGTTGTTGTGCAGGTGGATGGTAAACTCTGCATGAGATGGAAGGTGGAGGTTTTTCGCAGGTGGAGGTTTTTCGCAGGTGGATGGTAGACTGCATGAGATGGAAGGTGGTAGTTTTTGCAGGTGGATGTTACTGCATGAGTTTTTTGCAGACGAGTGGTAGACTGCATGTGGAGAAGGAAGGTGAAGATTTTTCTGCAGGCGGATGGTAGACTCTGCATGGGATGGAAGGTGGAGTTTTTGCAGGTGGATGGTAGACTCTGCATTTGGAGCTGGAAGCTGTAATTTTTTGCAGACAGATGGTAGACTGCTTGTGGAGAAGGCAGGTGGATGATAGACTCTGCAGGAGATGGAAGGTGGTAGTTTTTGCAGGTGGATGGTAGACTCTTCATTTGGAGCTGGAAGCTGTCATTTTTTGCAGACGGATGGTAGACTGCTTGTGGAGAAGGAAGGTAAAGGTTTTTCTGCAGGCGGATGATAGACTCTGCATGGGATGGAAAGTGGAGTTTTTTGCAGGTAGATGGTACTGCACGAGCTGGAAGTTGGAGTTGTTGTGCAGGTGGAGGGTAGACTCTGCATGAGATGGAAGGTGGAGGTTTTTTATGCAGGTGGATGGTAGACTGCATGTGGAGAAGAAAGGTGGAGGTTTTTCTGCAGGTGGATGGTAAACTCTGCATGGGATGGAAAGTGGAGTTTTTTGCAGGTAGATGGTACTGCATGAGCTGGAAGGTGGAGTTGTTGTGCAGGTAGATGGTACTGCATGAGCTGGAAGGTGGAGTTGTTGTGCAGGTGGATGGTAAACTCTGCATGAGATGGAAGGTGGCGGTTTTTCGCAGGTGGATGGTAGACTCTGCATGAGATGGAAGGTGGAGGTTTTTGCAGGTGGATGTTACTGCATGAGTTTTTTGCAGACGAGTGGTAGACTGCATGTGGAGAAGGAAGGTGAAGATTTTTCTGCAGGCGGATGGTAGACTCTGCATGGGATGGAAGGTGGAGTTTTTGCAGGTGGATGGTAGACTCTGCATTTGGAGCTGGAAGCTGTCATTTTTTGCAAACGGATGGTAGACTGCATGTGGAGAAGAAAGGTGGAGGTTTTTTGCAGACGGATGGTAGACTGCTTGTGGAGAAGGAAGGTGGAGGTTTTTCTGCAGGCGGATGGTAGACTCTGCATGGGATGGAAGGTGGTTGTTTTTTGCAGGTGGATGGTAGACTCTGCATGGGATGGAAGGTGGTAGTTTTTGCAGGTGGATGGTAGACTCTGCATTTGGAGCTGGAAGCTGTCATTTTTTGCAGACGGATGGTAGACTGCTTGTGGAGAAGGAAGGTGAAGGTTTTTCTGCAGGCGGATGATAGACTCTGCATGGGATGGAAAGTGGAGTTTTTTGCAGGTAGATGGTACTGCACGAGCTGGAAGTTGGAGTTGTTGTGCAGGTGGATGGTAGACTCTGCATGAGATGGAAGGTGGAGGTTTTTTATGCAGGTGGATGGTAGACTGCATGTGGAGAAGAAAGGTGGAGGTTTTTTGCAGGTGGATGGTAGACTGCTTGTGGAGAAGGAAGATGGAGGTTTTTCTGCAGGTGGATGGTAGACTGCATGTGGAGAAGAAAGGTGGAGTTTTTTGCAGGTAGATGGTACTGCATGAGCTGGAAGGTGGAGTTGTTGTGCAGGTAGATGGTACTGCATGAGCTGGAAGGTGGAGTTGTTGTGCAGGTGGATGGTAGACTCTGCATGAGATGGAAGGTGGAGTTTTTGCAGGTGGATGTTACTGCATGAGTTTTTTGCAGACGAGTGGTAGACTGCATGTGGAGAAGGAAGGTGAAGATTTGTCTGCAGGCGGATGGTAGACTCTGCATGGGATGGAAGGTGGAGTTTTTGCAGGTGGATGGTAGACTCTGCATGGGATGGAAGGTGGAGTTTTTGCAGGTGGATGGTAGACTCTGCATTTGGAGCTGGAAGCTGTCATTTTTTGCAAACGGATGGTAGACTGCATGTGGAGAAGAAAGGTGGAGGTTTTTTGCAGACGGATGGTAGACTCTGCATTTGGAGCTGGAAGCTGTCATTTTTTGCAGACGGATGGTAGACTGCTTGTGGAGAAGGAAGGTGAAGGTTTTTCTGCAGGCGGATGATAGACTCTGCATGGGATGGAAAGTGGAGTTTTTTGCAGGTAGACGGTACTGCACGAGCTGGAAGGTGGAGTTGTTGTGCAGGTGGATGGTAGACTCTGCATGAGATGGAAGGTGGAGGTTTTTTATGCAGGTGGATGGTAGATTGCATGTGGAGAAGAAAGGTGGAGGTTTTTTGCAGGTGGATGGTAGACTGCTTGTGGAGAAGGAAGGTGGATGTTTTTCTGCAGGTGGATGGTAGACTCTGCATGGGATGGAAGGTGGAGGTTTTTGCAGGTGGATGGTACTGCATGAGCTGGAAGGTGGAGTTGTGCAGGTGGATGATAGACTCTGCATGGGATGGAAGGTGGAAGTTTTTTTTGCAGGTAGATGGTAGACTCTGCATGGGATGGAAAGTAGTTTTATTTGCAGGTAGATGGTACTGCATGGGATGGAAGGTGGAGGTTTTTTGCAGGTGGATGGTAGACTCTGCATTTGGAGCTGGAAGCTGTCATTTTTTGCAGACGGATGGTAGACTGCATGTGGAGAAGAAAGGTGGAGGTTTTTTGCAGACGGATGGTAGACTGCTTGTGGAGAAGGAAGGTGGATGTTTTTCTGCAGGCGGATGGTAGATTCTGCATGAGATGGAAGGTGGATGGTTTTTTATGCAGGTGGATGGTAGACTCTGCATTTGGAGCTGCAAGGTGGAGTTGTTGTGCAGGTGGATGGTAGACTGCATGAGATGGAAGGTGAAGGGTTTTCGCAGGCAGATGGTAGAAGCTGCAGATGGATGTGGAATGTGGAGGTTTATCCTGCAGGTCGATGGCTGTTGATGGACACAAAAACTGTATTTACTGATTTAAATGTGAAAAAAAAACTTAAAGCAATATAACTATGTACAGATATTTAACCATCTAACGCATACTTAAAATCTTAGATAGATTATTAAATATTATTTAGTTTCAGTAAATCTTTTGGGTGGCCTAGGCTCATCAGAAATATCCACGTTGTGAAGCGGAGGATACTCTCCAGCCCCATAGGAGACGTGAACAGTCTGAAGCCCGTCTTCAGCGATTGTGGTCGTCAGTGATGGACGATTCAGCCTCTCCCAGAGCTTCTGTTTAATCTGAAGTCCCAGGTTCAGGCTGTAGGGACGGGCACGGCCATTTTTGAACCTACAAGAAACAGAAATGACATTGTAAAAATAATGAATTTAAATCTTTTAGTACGCTTTAAATGTGATGATGATTCATCTGAAAAAGTCCCATCATTTGATAGAAACACACCTCAGCATGTCATCAACCACCTCGTGGTAGATTCGTTGGTACTCCTCCACCGTGTGGTTGTGTATCATGAGCGGGCCGTCCTCCTGTATGGGAGCTCTGGAGGGCTGGAGGCTGAGGGGCATAGAAGACACTGCTGGGAGGTCTTCAGGTGGGATGGGGTCTCTCGGCTTTGGCACGAAACGTGGAACCTCTAAAGGAGGTTGAGAGGGGCCGGCCACCTCGCTGCGCTTCCTCTTCCGTGAGAGGCTTGCACTTTGGGAGCGCTTTCGTTTTTTAGCCACCTGCAGAAGGTCAATAACACAGAGGAGTTCAGACTGGAGGAACCCACTTAACCCACTTACTTTTGCACATTTTGCTTTGTAAGAATGCAAATTCATCATTACATCAGGTTTTTACAGATCAAACCTTAATTTGTTCTACACTTGGATGTAGGAAGATAAGTGATTAAAAATGTTGGGTTGGGATTTGGAATTAATTCCTGTACACTTGTCGGGCACAATGCAACATCACATTTTTTATCTGTATGTGAGAATCAGATGCTTACCTGATCGTCCCTGCAGCGAGGACGCTGCCTGCGGGCCGTGGTTGCGATCCTGGATCTGCGGGCGTACTGGTGGTCGGCTAGCACATCACACTGAAACAACATGTTAGAGAATGGCTTTAAATGGATTGTAAATGTAAGAAATGGGAATTTCACACAGTCCTACAAATCCTTATAATTTCCTAAAAAAAAAAATCAGTGTTGTTTTTAAGAAGTGTTTTCAACCCACGGAGTTCCTGAATAGTTTGGTAAAGAACAGTTTTTAGACCTTATCGATATCAACCATCAGTGCTTCCTTGCTCAATATAATAACCGATTCACTCCAGTAAAAAATACATTCATTTTGATTCATTCAACACAATAGACATTAAAACAATAAATCTCTATAAAATAATACAATATACAAAAATAAAATCCTCTAAACTCTCTTAAAAATACCCTTTTTATACTATAAATATGTAGGAAAACTTCTCGTTCAGATCAGGTTTGAGTTTTTCTGAGTTGTTTCCCTTTGAATTTGGTAGTTTTTCATTTCATTTAATTTCATCACAATGCAACATCACATTTTTTATCTGTATGTGAGAATCAGATGCTTACCTGATCGTCCCTGCGGCGAGGACGCTGCCTGCGGGCCGTGGTTGCGATCCTGGATCTGCGGGCGTACTGGTGGTCGGCTAGTACATCACACTGAAACAACATGTTAGAGAATGGCTTTAAATGGATTGTAAATGTAAGAAATGGGAATTTCACACAGTCCTACAAATCCTTATAATTTCCTTAAAAAAAAATCAGTGTTGTTTTTAAGAAGTCTTTTCAACCCACGGAGTTCCTGAATAGTTTGGTAAAGAACAGTTTTTAGACCTTATCGATCTCAACCATCAGTGCTTCCTTGCTCAATATAGTACCCGATTCACTCCAATAATAAATACATTCATTTTGATTCATTCAACACAATAGACATTAAAACAATAAATCTCAATGAAATAAATCAAAATAAAATAAAATAAAATCTCAATAAAATACAATATACAAAAATAAAATCCTCTAAACTCTTTTAAAAATATTCTTCTTATACTATAAATATGTAGGAAAACTTCTCGTTCAGATCAGATTTGAGTTTTTCTGAGTTGTTTCCCTTTGAATTTGGTAGTTTTTCATTTAATTTCATTGGAGTGATGGTCACATATATCTCACATTCATAACCCCACCAGTGACGCAGAGCAGAGTATACACAGTTAAACAGAGCATATCCACTTATTGATGATGACTGATGAACATTATCAGCAAACCACAGGCGGAATAGAGAGGGCAGTGCTTCGCCCAGATGACCTACAGCTGCCTCGCGGGCTTTTTAAGTGCAACGTACAAGTTAACAACCTCAGTGATTTAAGTTCTAGAAAAACAGGTGTGTGAGCTAGTTTTTTAGAAAAGAATATGTGTATTTATGTATATGTATATATATATATATATATATATGCTTTATCGTAACATTCAGACATGTTTTGATATAAAAGTATGGTACTTTTAAAAAGAAATGACAGCTCAGCAGTGACACGGCTCAAGAGAGTTCCAGAACAAGTCGAAGAATAACAACATTCATCGTTGTTGCTGCTGAGCTGTATTTTTTCAAAAATGTGCAAAACTCTGATACTAAAATGTCTCCAAAAGTTATAGTAAATATATATAAATGTATATATAGACACACACACACACATATATAAATATATATATATAATTAAATGTGCAAAGTTTAAGTTGTTAAGCTGCAATTTGCATTTCAAATAATAAAAGTATAAAGTCTGACCTTTGTTGGATTTTATAAAAGTAATTATAAGGACAGATAATGTGAGCTACTCAGACAAAACTTAGCGTTTAGAATTAAAACAAGTTCAAAAGCAAGTTCAGGTCTGACAGTCGGCATCATTCCAGTCAAAATGAGGTTCCCTTAAACTTTAACCCATTTTTGTTCTTTAAAATCACATAAATATGCACTCTCCTCTGAATTTCCCCCATTGGGGGATGAATAAAGTATTTTTCTATTCTATTCTATCCTAACTTTGACTTCACTGTATGTTCTGTACAATGTGACCTGGTTAATGGGTGTTTTATATGTTATTTCTGTAATCCCTGACCTTTTGAAGATTTTATGAAAGTAGTTATGAGGACAGATGTTTTGAAGTACTTAAAGGAAGTGTTTCAAAAGGAGAAAAAAAACCCCAACTTAGGATAACTATAAACTAATGCTCAGTTTCATAAACAGGTGTTAAAAGTTCTAGTACAGTTGAGATCTAACAGTCAATATCATGACAGTAAAAATGACTGAAATAGTATAGAAATAGTAAAAAATCCCCCAATTTGAAGTTAAATTTGGATTATTACTTCACCATTTGCTTCACAAAGCAAAGCAAAATAGTAGCCTACAGACTATCAAATTTCTCACATTTTCCATGTTGGACATTTGTTGAGTCACAAGAAGTTTCTGGGAGTCTTTAGCTCTTTAGAAGATGCAGCAAATTGTCAGTCGAAGAGATCGAAATGAACAGCAATCGTTGAGGGACGTCTGAGAAACACTGTCCTTGAATGATAGAATTGTGTTTGTGTTTAAATGATGATGCGACCTAAAAGATGCACCTGAGGAGGAACCATAGCAACCATGGAATGCTGGACATCCAAGTTTGTGCATTGGTTGTTTTCACAGATGTGGACATAATGATGCCACGCGATGTTTTTTCACATATCACCTCTGTGATGGGATGTTATATCAAGTTTACCTGAAAACACATTCATATCTATGTATGAAGCAATGTGCCCCAGCCTTGGCTCTCAGGAGAAAAGGCCCAGTCATAAGGGGAGATTGCTCTGGGAGAGAGGAGAGGGAAGTTAGTCCAGGTATGGATTGAAACATAGTTTCCAGAGAGAGATGCACAGGGTGTTGAATTTTACAGAAGAATTTGCTTACTTAGGAACTGGGAAGAGGAAACTTGGAAGGGGGGTACTGGTTTCAGTTCCAACGGGTGCAGAGATCGTGCGAGGGTGGGTGGGCAGGCGTTAATCAAGAGAGGTTTTCCACAGGAGCGGAGCATCTTGAGGGAAGCAGGTAAGTGATCTGGGCAAGTAGGCTGCTCTTCGGCCGGATGGAGGACACTGAGAAGCATAGGGACAGAGATGTTAGAAGTGTGAGCTTCAAGAAACGCAAGAGAGCCATGAAAGAGCTGCTCTACTTAAACCTACTTATTTAGGATTGCTTTTAATATCATCTGGTGGAGATTGGGTGCAGGCCGGCGATGAGATTGATGAACAACAGGTGTACTGACCGAGGAGAGGGAACCCAGGACTCCACCCAGCGGCAGGTCCCAGCCTGCCCAACCCATCCTAGATTCCAGAAGATAAACAAACACCACAACACAAACAATGATAAATTATGAGGTGAGAAGATTCAGTTGATGCATCTCCTGGATTACTGACTACCTGGCAGACAGGACACAGTTTGTATGACCAACAGGAAAGGCTGTGTACTGGTAAGGGATGAACGGACTCTACTTTCTGAAGAAGGCTCAAATCCTTTAAAGTGTGCAGCAACATGCTGGAGATTTTCTATCAGTCTGTTGTGGGCAGTGTATTTTTCTTACCTGTTGTCTGCTGGGGGGAGCGGCATCGGAGCCAGCGATGCAGAAAGACCGGACAAACTGACCAGGAAGGCTGGCTTCATCACCGGACACAATCTGGAGACATCTGAGGCCGTGATGGAGAGGAGGACTCTGTACAAACTGTCATCCATCGTGGATAATCCTGACCAACCCAGGAATCTGGGTTAGTTCAGTTTGGGTCATGTTGGATCTCTGTTTCGTGTCCTTTTTTTTCCTTTCATTTACTCAGTTAGTCTTGTTTTCTGCTCAGCCTGTAAAACTGGCTTAAGTTAGCCAAAGACCACCGCCTGTCCTGTGTTAATCATCGGCCTCCTCAATATGAATGCTCTGTTTCTTTTGTTCATCTCCAGACCCTCATTGTTGTGGTTCCCTTCTTGTGAGTTTGTTGTCAGTTTTGTGTTCCAGCTTGGCTCGATGTCTAGTTTTGTCTGAAGTTTTCATTTTTGGTGATTTCCTGTTTTGTATTAAAAGTACGCATTTGTCATACTGTCCCGTGATTTAGTTTAACAAATAGATCTTTCAAGAGTATAAATCATGTTATCGTGTACTGTAAGAGCTGGTGTGAGAGCAGTAATCTTTAAGGTAACTACTAGTTATGTTTAGGTTTTATTTTGTACTGCAGCTAAACATAATGTGAGCTACACCACAACTGAGTTCACAGGTTAACTGCTTATACCTCATTAAATACTTAATACATAGACCACTTTGGTATTGCCCTTTAGTATAATCCAGGGTTTTATACCTGAAGCTATGCCATAACTCCACTATCAGTGGACTACACATAAGAATTCACAGACTGACTTGGAATTTTTAGAAAGTTTATTTCTAAGAGTTCTGCGTTGAAGCAGTGCTGCACACTTAGAAGACAGTACATTGGGTTTAGTTGATGTCAGTTTAGTCAGTCCTAAATGTTGAACATACATGCTGGTGATGGCTGACAATATGAACATAGCAGCCAATATGAATAAACCCTGTTCTAGAAAAGAAAAGTTATCAATAATGAAATGATTACCAAGGTGCAGGTAAGGTGGACAGCTGCCCCAGGAAGCCCTTTCAGGACGTTAAGACTCCATGTTCAAAACATGGTGATTAAAACTGTGAAATATTTCACATGGATGCTTTGCACAGAGACTCTCAGATAGAAGTCCATTCATCTTAGCTGCGGATTTAAAATATTTTTCACCTTTTACATTATGTGCTAAAACATTTAGAGACCATTTAGTAAACACATGATCATGATAGAAAAGAGGTGACGGTGAATCTCCTCTGCCATTCTCACAAAGCATCCTGCTGCTCATGGACAAAGCAGGAAAAATAATTTTACTGAGAGAATGTGACTGGTATGATAATGATTATGTCATTTAGCTGGATTCATACTGCATAATGATTTAAAAGGTAGATAATAGAACATTAAGGAAAATATCACACACTAGAATGGAAAATCAAAATGTCACTTATTAAGGCTTCTCTTTAAGGTGAAACTTGTGGAATGAGCACAACAGCTTTATCAGCATTTAGTCCCAGCAAATTTTATTTTCAAAGCAGTGAGCAGAGAGTTTTCCATGTTCTGAAAGTCCAGCATGAAGGAGCACTCCCAGTCGGGGAAGGAGATGGTGGTGTTGACTTGTTCAGCTTCTGCTGCTCGATCTGGATGTTTGTGAGGAAAACCACAGAGAAAATAATGAGCGGTGCCATTTCAGAGGTTTCTTGTTTTGTGTGTTTTTTGGTTTTTTTTGGGATGCGTCTCTTACCTCTGCACCTATGTGATAGGCTCTGAGCTCGTTGGGGTAGTTCCGATACACTTTGAGGGTGGAGATTGAAGGTGGCATTTTTCTGAAGGTTGATGTCAGACGCTTCAGGTGGAGCTGCATCTGTTTGCAATCAGCAAGAGGATAAAAATAGTCAAAAGCTAAAAATAAAACACTACTTCATTTTTGCTGCAAGTAGAGTTAGAATTTCACAAAAGTGAAGGGACAGTAAGGGAGATGGATGGAGGATGTTAGAAGGCACAGATAAAGAGGAAATATGATGGGTGGAGCTGCTACCTTAGTTTCAGGTGGAGGTTAGTGCTGGAGAATATTGTCAGATGGAAGGTGGTGTTTTTTCTGCAGGTGGAGATGGAAGGGGGAGTTTTTTGCAGGAAGATGGTTGACTGCAGGTGGAGATGGAAGGTGGAGGTTTTTGCAGGCAGATGGTTGACTGCAGGTGGAGATGGAAGGTAGGTTTTTTTTGCAGGCAGATGGTTGACTGCGTTTGGAGCTGGAAGGTGGAGTTTTTTGCAGACGGATGGTAGACTGCATGTGGAAAAGGAAGGTGGATGGTAGACTCTGCATGGGATGGAAGGTGGAGTTTTCTGCAGATGGATGGTAGACTGTGCGTTTGGAGCTGGAAGGTGGAGGGCTTCTGCAGACAGATGGTAGACTCTGCATGTGGAGATGGAAGGTGGGGGTTTTTCTGCAGGTGGATGGTTGACTCTGCAGGTGGAATGGTAAATGGACTGTACTTGTATAGTGTTTTTCTAGTCTAGCTCAAAGCACTTCTAACACTACATGCCACATTCAACCATTCACACACACTCATACAGCACGTCTTAGTCTATATCTAAGTATGTGCTTCCTGGTCATTCATTCATACACTGATGGATGCATGGGTAGTCAACGTGGGATTCAGTGTCTTGCCCAAGGACACTTCGATATGTGGCCCGGGGAAGCCGGAGTTGAACCACGACTTTCTCATTGGTGGACAACTGCTCTGCCTCCTGAGCTACAGCCGTCCTGTGGAGCGGGATGGTGGAGGTTTTTCGGCAGGTAGATGGTTGACTCTGCAGGTGGAGGTTTTTTTGCAGACAGGTGGTAGACTGCTTGTGGAGAAGGAAGATGGAGGTTTTTCTGCAGGTGGATGGTAAACTCTGCATGGGATGGAAAGTGGAGTTTTTTGCAGGTAGATGGTAGACTCTGCATGAGATGGAAGGTGGTAGTTTTTGCAGGTGGATGGTACTGCATGAGCTGGAAGGTGGAGTTGTTGTGCAGGTGGATGGTACTGCATGAGCTGGAAGGTGGAGTTGTTGTGCAGGTGGATGGTAAACTCTGCATGAGATGGAAGGTGGAGGTTTTTCGCAGGTGGAGGTTTTTCGCAGGTGGATGGTAGACTGCATGAGATGGAAGGTGGTAGTTTTTGCAGGTGGATGTTACTGCATGAGTTTTTTGCAGACGAGTGGTAGACTGCATGTGGAGAAGGAAGGTGAAGATTTTTCTGCAGGCGGATGGTAGACTCTGCATGGGATGGAAGGTGGAGTTTTTGCAGGTGGATGGTAGACTCTGCATTTGGAGCTGGAAGCTGTAATTTTTTGCAGACAGATGGTAGACTGCTTGTGGAGAAGGCAGGTGGATGATAGACTCTGCAGGAGATGGAAGGTGGTAGTTTTTGCAGGTGGATGGTAGACTCTTCATTTGGAGCTGGAAGCTGTCATTTTTTGCAGACGGATGGTAGACTGCTTGTGGAGAAGGAAGGTAAAGGTTTTTCTGCAGGCGGATGATAGACTCTGCATGGGATGGAAAGTGGAGTTTTTTGCAGGTAGATGGTACTGCACGAGCTGGAAGTTGGAGTTGTTGTGCAGGTGGAGGGTAGACTCTGCATGAGATGGAAGGTGGAGGTTTTTTATGCAGGTGGATGGTAGACTGCATGTGGAGAAGAAAGGTGGAGGTTTTTCTGCAGGTGGATGGTAAACTCTGCATGGGATGGAAAGTGGAGTTTTTTGCAGGTAGATGGTACTGCATGAGCTGGAAGGTGGAGTTGTTGTGCAGGTAGATGGTACTGCATGAGCTGGAAGGTGGAGTTGTTGTGCAGGTGGATGGTAAACTCTGCATGAGATGGAAGGTGGCGGTTTTTCGCAGGTGGATGGTAGACTCTGCATGAGATGGAAGGTGGAGGTTTTTGCAGGTGGATGTTACTGCATGAGTTTTTTGCAGACGAGTGGTAGACTGCATGTGGAGAAGGAAGGTGAAGATTTTTCTGCAGGCGGATGGTAGACTCTGCATGGGATGGAAGGTGGTAGTTTTTGCAGGTGGATGGTAGACTCTGCATTTGGAGCTGGAAGCTGTCATTTTTTGCAAACGGATGGTAGACTGCATGTGGAGAAGAAAGGTGGAGGTTTTTTGCAGACGGATGGTAGACTGCTTGTGGAGAAGGAAGGTGGAGGTTTTTCTGCAGGCGGATGGTAGACTCTGCATGGGATGGAAGGTGGTTGTTTTTTGCAGGTGGATGGTAGACTCTGCATGGGATGGAAGGTGGTAGTTTTTGCAGGTGGATGGTAGACTCTGCATTTGGAGCTGGAAGCTGTCATTTTTTGCAGACGGATGGTAGACTGCTTGTGGAGAAGGAAGGTGAAGGTTTTTCTGCAGGCGGATGATAGACTCTGCATGGGATGGAAAGTGGAGTTTTTTGCAGGTAGATGGTACTGCACGAGCTGGAAGTTGGAGTTGTTGTGCAGGTGGATGGTAGACTCTGCATGAGATGGAAGGTGGAGGTTTTTTATGCAGGTGGATGGTAGACTGCATGTGGAGAAGAAAGGTGGAGGTTTTTTGCAGGTGGATGGTAGACTGCTTGTGGAGAAGGAAGATGGAGGTTTTTCTGCAGGTGGATGGTAGACTGCATGTGGAGAAGAAAGGTGGAGTTTTTTGCAGGTAGATGGTACTGCATGAGCTGGAAGGTGGAGTTGTTGTGCAGGTAGATGGTACTGCATGAGCTGGAAGGTGGAGTTGTTGTGCAGGTGGATGGTAGACTCTGCATGAGATGGAAGGTGGAGTTTTTGCAGGTGGATGTTACTGCATGAGTTTTTTGCAGACGAGTGGTAGACTGCATGTGGAGAAGGAAGGTGAAGATTTGTCTGCAGGCGGATGGTAGACTCTGCATGGGATGGAAGGTGGAGTTTTTGCAGGTGGATGGTAGACTCTGCATGGGATGGAAGGTGGAGTTTTTGCAGGTGGATGGTAGACTCTGCATTTGGAGCTGGAAGCTGTCATTTTTTGCAAACGGATGGTAGACTGCATGTGGAGAAGAAAGGTGGAGGTTTTTTGCAGACGGATGGTAGACTCTGCATTTGGAGCTGGAAGCTGTCATTTTTTGCAGACGGATGGTAGACTGCTTGTGGAGAAGGAAGGTGAAGGTTTTTCTGCAGGCGGATGATAGACTCTGCATGGGATGGAAAGTGGAGTTTTTTGCAGGTAGACGGTACTGCACGAGCTGGAAGGTGGAGTTGTTGTGCAGGTGGATGGTAGACTCTGCATGAGATGGAAGGTGGAGGTTTTTTATGCAGGTGGATGGTAGATTGCATGTGGAGAAGAAAGGTGGAGGTTTTTTGCAGGTGGATGGTAGACTGCTTGTGGAGAAGGAAGGTGGATGTTTTTCTGCAGGTGGATGGTAGACTCTGCATGGGATGGAAGGTGGAGGTTTTTGCAGGTGGATGGTACTGCATGAGCTGGAAGGTGGAGTTGTGCAGGTGGATGATAGACTCTGCATGGGATGGAAGGTGGAAGTTTTTTTTGCAGGTAGATGGTAGACTCTGCATGGGATGGAAAGTAGAGTTATTTGCAGGTAGATGGTACTGCATGGGATGGAAGGTGGAGGTTTTTTGCAGGTGGATGGTAGACTCTGCATTTGGAGCTGGAAGCTGTCATTTTTTGCAGACGGATGGTAGACTGCATGTGGAGAAGAAAGGTGGAGGTTTTTTGCAGACGGATGGTAGACTGCTTGTGGAGAAGGAAGGTGGATGTTTTTCTGCAGGCGGATGGTAGATTCTGCATGAGATGGAAGGTGGATGGTTTTTTATGCAGGTGGATGGTAGACTCTGCATTTGGAGCTGCAAGGTGGAGTTGTTGTGCAGGTGGATGGTAGACTGCATGAGATGGAAGGTGAAGGGTTTTCGCAGGCAGATGGTAGAAGCTGCAGATGGATGTGGAATGTGGAGGTTTATCCTGCAGGTCGATGGCTGTTGATGGACACAAAAACTGTATTTACTGATTTAAATGTGAAAAAAAAACTTAAAGCAATATAACTATGTACAGATATTTAACCATCTAACGCATACTTAAAATCTTAGATAGATTATTAAATATTATTTAGTTTCAGTAAATCTTTTGGGTGGCCTAGGCTCATCAGAAATATCCACGTTGTGAAGCGGAGGATACTCTCCAGCCCCATAGGAGACGTGAACAGTCTGAAGCCCGTCTTCAGCGATTGTGGTCGTCAGTGATGGACGATTCAGCCTCTCCCAGAGCTTCTGTTTAATCTGAAGTCCCAGGTTCAGGCTGTAGGGACGGGCACGGCCATTTTTGAACCTACAAGAAACAGAAATGACATTGTAAAAATAATGAATTTAAATCTTTTAGTACGCTTTAAATGTGATGATGATTCATCTGAAAAAGTCCCATCATTTGATAGAAACACACCTCAGCATGTCATCAACCACCTCGTGGTAGATTCGTTGGTACTCCTCCACCGTGTGGTTGTGTATCATGAGCGGGCCGTCCTCCTGTATGGGAGCTCTGGAGGGCTGGAGGCTGAGGGGCATAGAAGACACTGCTGGGAGGTCTTCAGGTGGGATGGGGTCTCTCGGCTTTGGCACGAAACGTGGAACCTCTAAAGGAGGTTGAGAGGGGCCGGCCACCTCGCTGCGCTTCCTCTTCCGTGAGAGGCTTGCACTTTGGGAGCGCTTTCGTTTTTTAGCCACCTGCAGAAGGTCAATAACACAGAGGAGTTCAGACTGGAGGAACCCACTTAACCCACTTACTTTTGCACATTTTGCTTTGTAAGAATGCAAATTCATCATTACATCAGGTTTTTACAGATCAAACCTTAATTTGTTCTACACTTGGATGTAGGAAGATAAGTGATTAAAAATGTTGGGTTGGGATTTGGAATTAATTCCTGTACACTTGTCGGGCACAATGCAACATCACATTTTTTATCTGTATGTGAGAATCAGATGCTTACCTGATCGTCCCTGCAGCAAGGACGCTGCCTGCGGGCCGTGGTTGCGATCCTGGATCTGCGGGCGTACTGGTGGTCGGCTAGCACATCACACTGAAACAACATGTTAGAGAATGGCTTTAAATGGATTGTAAATGTAAGAAATGGGAATTTCACAAGGCCTACAAATCCTTATAATTTCCTAAAAAAAAAAAAAATCAGTGTTGTTTTTAAGAAGTCTTTTCAACCCACGGAGTTCCTGAATAGTTTGGTAAAGAACAGTTCTTAGATCTTATCGATATCAACCATCAGTGCTTCCTTGCTCAATATAATAACCGATTCACTCCAATAATAAATACATTCATTTTGATTCATTCAACACAATAGACATTAAAACAATAAATCTCAATAAAATAATACAATATACAAAAATAAAATCCTCTAAACTCTCTTAAAAATACCCTTTTTATACTATAAATATGTAGGAAAACTTCTCGTTCAGATCAGGTTTGAGTTTTTCTGAGTTGTTTCCCTTTGAATTTGGTAGTTTTTCATTTCATTTAATTTCATCACAATGCAACATCACATTTTTTATCTGTATGTGAGAATCAGATGCTTACCTGAACGTCCCTGCAGCGAGGACGCTGCCTGCGGGCCGTGGTTGCGATCCTGGATCTGCGGGCGTACTGGTGGTCGGCTAGCACATCACACTGAAACAACATGTTAGAGAATGGCTTTAAATGGATTGTAAATGTAAGAAATGGGAATTTTGCACAGTCCTACAAATCCTTATAATTTCCTTAAAAAAAAATCAGTGTTGTTTTTAAGAAGTCTTTTCAACCCACGGAGTTCCTGAATAGTTTGGTAAAGAACAGTTTTTAGACCTTATCGATCTCAACCATCAGTGCTTCCTTGCTCAATATTGTACCCGATTCACTCCAATAATAAATACATTCATTTTGATTCATTCAACACAATAGACATTAAAACAATAAATCTCAATAAAATAATACAATATACAAAAATAAAATCCTCTAAACTCTTTTAAAAATATTCTTCTTATACTATAAATATGTAGGAAAACTTCTCGTTCAGATCAGGTTTGAGTTTTTCTGAGTTGTTTCCCTTTGAATTTGGTAGTTTTTCATTTAATTTCATTGGAGTGATGGTCACATATATCTCACATTCATAACCCCACCAGTGACGCAGAGCAGAGTATACACAGTTAAACAGAGCATATCCACTTATTGATGATGACTGATGAACATTATCAGCAAACCACAGGCGGAATAGAGAGGGCAGTGCTTCGCCCAGATGACCTACAGCTGCCTCGCATGCTTTTTAAGTGCAACGTACAAGTTAACAACCTCAGTGATTTAAGTTCTAGAAAAACAGGTGTGTGAGCTAGTTTTTTAGAAAAGAATATGTGTATTTATGTATATATATATATATATATATATATATATATGCTTTATAGTAACATTCAGACATGTTTTGATATAAAAGTATGGTACTTTTAAAAAGAAATGACAGCTCAGCAGTGACACGGCTCAAGAGAGTTCCAGAACAAGTCGAAGAATAACAACATTCATCGTTGTTGCTGCTGAGCTGTATTTTTTCAAAAATGTGCAAAACTCTGATACTAAAATGTCTCCAAAAGTTATAGTAAATATATATAAATATATATATAGACACACATATATATATATAATTAAATGTGCAAAGTTTAAGTTGTTAAGCTGCAATTTGCATTTCAAATAATAAAAGTATAAAGTCTGACCTTTGTTGGATTTTTTAAAAGTAATTATAAGGACAGATAATGTGAGCTACTCAGACAAAACTTAGCGTTTAGAATTAAAACAAGTTCAAAAGCAAGTTCAGGTCTGACAGTCGGCATCATTCCAGTCAAAATGAGGTTCCCTTAAACTTTAACCCATTTTTGTTCTTTAAAATCACATAAATATGCACTCTCCTCTGAATTTCCCCCATTGGGGGATGAATAAAGTATTTTTCTATTCTATTCTATCCTAACTTTGACTTCACTGTATGTTCTGTACAATGTGACCTGGTTAATGGGTGTTTTATATGTTATTTCTGTAATCCCTGACCTTTTGAAGATTTTATGAAAGTAGTTATGAGGACAGATGTTTTGAAGTACTTAAAGGAAGTGTTTCAAAAGGAAAAAAAAAAAAACTTAGGATAACTATAAACTAATGCTCAGTTTCATAAACAGGTGTTAAAAGTTCTAGTACAGTTGAGATCTAACAGTCAATATCATGACAGTAAAAATGACTGAAATAGTATAGAAATAGTAAAAAAATCCCCCAATTTGAAGTTAAATTTGGATTATTACTTCACCATTTGCTTCACAAAGCAAAGCAAAATAGTAGCCTACAGACTATCAAATTTCTAAAAATCAAATTTCTCACATTTTCCATGTTGGACATTTGTTGAGTCACAAGAAGTTTCTGGGAGTCTTTAGCTCTTTAGAAGATGCAGCAAATTGTCAGTCGAAGAGATCGAAATGAACAGCAATCGTTGAGGGACGTCTGAGAAACACTGTCCTTGAATGATAGAATTGTGTTTGTGTTTAAATGATGATGCGACCTAAAAGATGCACCTGAGGAGGAACCATAGCAACCATGTAATGCTGGACATCCAAGTTTGTGCATTGGTTGTTTTCACGGATGTGGACATAATGATGCCACGCGATGTTTTTTCACTTATCACCTCTGTGATGGGATGTTATATCAAGTTTACCTGAAAACACATTCATATCTATGTATGAAGCAATGTGCCCCAGCCTTGGCTCTCAGGAGAAAAGGCCCAGTCATAAGGGGAGATTGCTCTGGGAGAGAGGAGAGGGAAGTTAGTCCAGGTATGGATTGAAACATAGTTTCCAGAGAGAGATGCACAGGGTGTTGAATTTTACAGAAGAATTTGCTTACTTAGGAACTGGGAAGAGGAAACTTGGAAGGGGGGGTACTGGTTTCAGTTCCAACGGGTGCAGAGATCGTGCGAGGGTGGGTGGGCAGGCGTTAATCAAGAGAGGTTTTCCACAGGAGCGGAGCATCTTGAGGGAAGCAGGTAAGTGATCTGGGCAAGTAGGCTGCTCTTCGGCCGGATGGAGGACACTGAGAAGCATAGGGACAGAGATGTTAGAAGTGTGAGCTTCAAGAAACGCAAGAGAGCCATGAAAGAGCTGCTCTACTTAAACCTACTTATTTAGGATTGCTTTTAATATCATCTGGTGGAGATTGGGTGCAGGCCGGCGATGAGATTGATGAACAACAGGTGTACTGACCGAGGAGAGGGAACCCAGGACTCCACCCAGCGGCAGGTCCCAGCCTGCCCAACCCATCCTAGATTCCAGAAGATAAACAAACACCACAACACAAACAATGATAAAGTATGAGGTGAGAAGATTCAGTTGATGCATCTCCTGGATTACTGACTACCTGGCAGACAGGACACAGTTTGTATGACCAACAGGAAAGGCTGTGTACTGGTAAGGGATGAGCAGACTCTACTTTGTGAAGAAGGCTCAGATCCTTTAAAGTGTGCAGCAACATGCTGGAGATTTTCTATCAGTCTGTTGTGGGCAGTGTATTTTTCTTACCTGTTGTCTGCTGGGGGGAGCGGCATCGGAGCCAGCGATGCAGAAAGACCGGACAAACTGACCAGGAAGGCTGGCTTCATCACCGGACACAATCTGGAGACATCTGAGGCTGTGATGGAGAGGAGGACTCTGTACAAACTGTCATCCATCGTGGATAATCCTGACCAACCAAGGAATCTGGGTTAGTTCAGTTTGGGTCATGTTGGATCTCTGTTTCGTGTCCTTTTTTTTCCTTTCATTTACTCAGTTAGTCTTGTTTTCTGCTCAGCCTGTAAAACTGGCTTAAGTTAGCCAAAGACCACCGCCTGTCCTGTGTTAATCATCAGCCTCCTCAATATGAATGCTCTGTTTCTTTTGTTCATCGCCAGACCCTCATTGTTGTGGTTCCCTTCTTGTGAGTTTGTTGTCAGTTTTGTGTTCCAGCTCGGCTCCATGTCTAGTTTTGTCTGAAGTTTTCATTTTTGGTGATTTCCTGTTTTGTATTAAAAGTACGCATTTGTCATACTGTCCCGTGATTTAGTTTAACAAATAGATCTTTCAAGAGTATAAATCATGTTATCATGTACTGTAAGAGTGCCTCTGGTGTGAGAGCAGTAATCTTTAAGGTAACTACTAGTTATGTATAGGTTTTATTTTGTACTGCAGCTAAACATAATGTGAGCTACACCACAACTGAGTTCACAGGTTAACTGCTTATACCTCATTAAATACTTAATACATAGACCACTTTGGTATTGCCCTTTAGTATAATCCAGGGTTTTATACCTGAAGCTATGCCATAACTCCACTATCACACTGTAAACCCGAATAAGTAAGCAGAACTTAAAAAAAGTAAGTGAGTTGTTTGAGTTCATAAACTCAAACATTTGAGTACATCATAGCTTATATATTTTGAGTTTATGTTAAATGTAATTTTAAATTATAGTTCAGTTAAATTGACCAATTAAGCCAACACAAAAAAATTCAGTTTCTGCTACTCAGAATATTCATTCATCTTTCTCATTGCAATAATTTAAGAGAACTTAATCATTTCAAGCATGACAACTCAGGATTTCTATGTTTTATGTACTTAACATTTATTAGTTTTTTCATTCAATCTTCTGATTACCCATAATTAAAAAATTATAGACTTGTTAAGACTCAAAATCATTTACCTCCAAACTTAAAATATTTGTGGCAACTGATTTCCTTAAACATAATAAGTACTCTTTACTAAAAGTCAAACAAAAAACCCCCACATCAAATAAAAGTAATTTTTTTTCTATTCATATGTTTAAAACTTTTTTTGCCCAGTCTTTTAGCACTAAATATATTTAATAATAATAATAAAAAAAATACATAAATAAAGAGTAACAATTAACAAGTTTACCTTTGGCCATTTTTTATACTTTAAGATAAACCATGTAATAGTAGAAAATATTCAAACTCATAAAAGCTCAAATTAAATTAATAAAATATATTTGTCACAAATGGCTTATAAACTGTTACTACAACATTACCAGGGGGGCATCAGCAAGTCTTGGGTGGTGACCAAAAATCTTAAGTGTAGAAAGATTTTTTGCCCACACCTGTGACTTTTAGCACAAAATGAAACAAACAATATCTAAGAAAAAACAGTAATGAAAAAGACCATTAAAGAAACAATTACAAAGGCACACTTTTGGCCATCTGGTTGTAAACATGAAAGGCAGCAATGTGGAAACAAATTGCTTATAAATTCTTCACGGCTAAAACTGCTAAAATTTCAAGACTGTACATTAACATGTACAAAGGCAGTGTGTACTTTGTGCCATTTGGCTGAAAACAAGTTGAGTAGAGCAGCAACTTTAACATCAACTGTTGAACAGTAGACAACATTGGTCACACACACACGGTCTAACAGAGTGAGCCATCAGATTCCAGCACTCGTTTTTGGATCTTGAGTTACACATATAACATCAGGTCATTTTTAAGAGTCTGCAGCTTGGGTGACAGTTTAGAGTCATCAAGACCAAGTAAGATTTTCTGTATGAATTCAAAGGTGTCTGTCAGTCCCTTGGGATGGCTTAGATGTACTGCATAGATCAGGCCGAACATTACCAGGAAGGCATCAGCAAGCATGGGGAGATTGACAACCACATCACCCTCTAGGACAGCAGAGACTCTCACTGGGTGGTAGTGAACTGGGCTTGTGGCATCATCACTGAGAGTTGTAAGGAGGACCACTGAAGCATCCCCCAGGTCTGGCTCATCCATATCATCCTTAAAAAAATTAAAGGGAGATCATATACTAATCACGTTAGCTGAAACTATGGCTGTGGCAATTTTGATTACAGTTGATTGTCATATAAATAACAATAAATACACAAGTCTGAAAGACTCCTGTTCATTCTGCTGCGTTGTGCTCTCGTTTGCTGAGAAAGTGAGATGAGTTTTATGTGTTCCACTGTTAGGCTAATGACGGCTACTTGATTTTCTTTGCAATTAATTTTTTTGATGCCCTAATGGGCTCAAAATGACACTTCACACATCTTGCCAGAGGTTTGTAGCTGAAACACTGGTACATATACAGAGATTATGTGTGTTGTAAATTAAATTAAAATATGAATTGATTAATTTACAGTACATGCCTGATATCTCTTTACTGGGACTTACCACACATGTTCTGAAAAATCCAGAGACTTCCTCACGTAGATACACAGACAGGGCATGGAGAACAGCCTTGTGTGGACATCATGTAATTCCTAAGAAGATTAAAATAGTGTTGTGACAAGTTTACTATCAAATCCAATGTCAGCAGTCCCAACTCATTATTAATGAATTAATTACCAATGAATGCACATAATTACCTTCTGACTCATCTGGTGCAATTGTGGAATTCAAAACCTTATTCGAAGCATTAAACTCCCAACATTACACTGAGACTTAAACTGGGAAATGTATAATCACCTGTGTGTCATGGACTTTGAAAATGTCAGCCAAAGCATCTGCAGTCTTTCCAGTTTTGGAAGCTTTCCTGCCTGAATAAGACCATCAACCGAGGAGTGTGGCGATCATGCTCGGAATAGAAAGTGTTAGCTAGGTTCTGTTAGTTATACGTTGGAACTCTGCATACACCTGCATTGAGGAAAGGACACATTTATTTTATGATGAATGAAATTAGGCAACATCACACACAATGTGACATACAGTAGCAAAGATAAAAACAGAAAAAATAACCTACAAAATTAATTAATTTATATAATTTATTCAGCATAGATTAAAACAGATGAAAGAGTCCTCAGTGCACTAAGTGTCTTAAAGGGGCACTAGGTAGCATTTTCACCTAAAATTATAGCCTTCAGGAGTTTACCAATGGTTAAACAAGTCAATAGTAAGCGAATGAAGCCTGTCTCGCTTCCAACAGGGGTCTGTATGCTGAAAATCCCATATGTAACTTCGGCAGGAGCGACCCGCTCCTGAAGTGTCGTGATGCGTGAGAAGAGTCGTTTGTGTTTACGGCACTTAGCTAGGTACTGTATGCTAGCTGTAGTTGTAGGCTATGTGTTCGCTTGCGTTGAAGAGCCAACACCAAGCGTTTCATATTCTGCCTTTCACAGACTGAATATGAAACGTTCGATGTTGGCACTTCCCATCTTTGTGAGATTTCTCCAAGCGTGATCTTGTTCATCTACCATAGTGATCTGACCTGCGTTTTAGATCGTAAAGAGACAGGTGATGATGGTGCTCTAATTCCTCCTGAGTTCGAGACGTAGCCTAGCTTCAGAAATACACGGACTGACCTGATTAGAATAAGAATAGCGTTTTGATCCGAACAAGAATTGTTATCTACAAATGAAAATTGATTAATTTGTGATTGTAATCGGAATAGTGTAGAGCTAGTCTGCGTTTGTTGCGGCGTGTGTTGGTAGTGCCTGCGCACATCAGTCTAAGATGTAACTTTTGTAAGTGTCTGCTAATACAAAGGAATCACTCCACGAATACACCATGATGAGGGAAGAATCCCATTCAAGATCAGCAACAGTCCATCCATACATCCATTATCTTCCGCTTGTCCGGGGATCGGGTCGCGGGGACAGCAGCCTGAGCAGAGAAACCCAGACGAGCTGTCCCCGGCCACTTCCTCCAGCAACAGTATTATAGCATATTATCTTGAGTTCTCTCTTCAGAAAATCTCTGATTATAGTATCTTACGTGGGCAGTCTACACTTGTGAATCAGATGACCTAACTGTACTGACTAAATAACACAACGGCAGCATTCGCCACGATGTTTAGTTAGTGGGTGTGTACAGGTGGGGATTTTTACGACAGTGTAGAATTTCAGTTTGACCAATAGAGATCGCTATACTGCAGCTAAACTACCTTGTATCCCTTTAAATGTGCACATACAATCATCATGGAGGCATGGGAGTGGGCTAATTTTTGAAAAGTGGCTGTGCTGCAGTCTACAGTGTTTAAATAAATGTGTTCTTGTGGCAAAGAAGCTGAACACAACTTACAGTGCCAAATCATATTTGTAGCAGCAACCTGAAAACACACACACAAAAAAAAGGTTATTTTACCGGACATCTGTCAAGAACATATCTCTATCAGTACTATCAAAAACTGCAGTCATATTCCTCATACGAAAAGAGTACAACAATATACACCAACACTGACTAAAACAAAGTAGATGTGTAAGATGCCTGTTAGACTACTCAAAGCATTTTATCACACAAAAGTTAGGCTGGTAGCATTAATAAAATCTTGTCCTAGCAATGACAACAACAACAACAACAACAACAACAAAAAATCACAAAAGAAAATTGTTTAACCAGCTAAATTAACTAGCTAATTCAACTTACAGAGAATAACTTTCAGGTAATTTTAGATTTGCCCTCTGGGCATCCACACTAACTAGCCTAGCCATGTAGCCTACAGCTAACTGACGGGTTGACTTTGCATGTTACCTTGCTAACCGAACGGTTAAACGATTTACACTGCTAACGTGACTCACTTCGTCCGTTTTAAAAACATGTTGAACCTCCAAAAACAATAATTCAAGCAAGTTTTATGTTGACTACTTACATACACAACTCAATTATGCATAGCTGAGTACTCCAGTAGTCTCCCGTAGTCTCCCGCTCTTTTTCTTAGCTCCAGTCTGCTGCTGCCTGAAGAGGAAGTGCACGCAAATACTACAAAATAAAATATGGGAGCACTTCCGGTGCAAGAGTGTTTTTTTTTCTTTAAAAAAAAAAAATTAATTCATTAACTAGCCAACCTTGTAAAATGCAAACTATTAACATTGAATTCTTTATAAACGTATATATGTTTGTGTGATAATTTATACAAATCGATTATCGGATGTAATTGATTTATTCTTAATTCGGTCTTGATTTTATTTATTTGTTCTTTCAAAATAAGACATAAATTCATGTTTAATCCATATAGTTTTATAGCCTGGCTGACACGTCCACAATCTCGATGAGATGGTGGTCTGGGAACTAGGTGTGCATTTTCTCGTATTTGAGGCGTGGTTTACGAATGCCTAAAGCCGTTTATTGGGCGCTATGAATGTCTATCAAATGGCGTCTGGTTCTTCCCATGCTGCTTTGCGTGCAATTCATAGCCAATTGTATCACTTATACCAGATGACGACAGAAATTCGACGAGGAAGAAGAAGAAAAAAAAAGTAAAATAAAAGTAAACTTGCGCTCTAAGCTACTTAAAGTGATGGTTCGGAGTAGATTCACCCTAGGGTCATTTGAACCGTGACAAAACGATGCATTTGGAAGTTTGTACATAGTCCAGGAGTTTATTATTATCAACACAAGCCTAATAGCTTCTCTGCTGCTAAAGCTGCGTCAACGTCACTTCCTTGATCTGGGAGCTTCAATGTAAGATGAGGGTTGATCTACTACTGTAGACAACAAAGTATATGCTATATTCTACATGAATTTTTAGGTTGTAGAGTTGTGAATTTATTTTATCAATGGAGAAATTGAGCAGCCTTGCTTTGTTGTCTACAGTAGTAGATCAACCCTCATCTTACATTGAAGCTCCCAGATCAAGGAAATGACGTCGACGCAGCTTAGCTAAAACTAATCTTGGGTCTACAACTGATTAGTAGCCCTGATTTAAATATAGCTGTTACTCCTCCTCCTCTGCCTGTTGGTTGGTTGTTGCCAAACTGCTACTGTCATTGTCTTTGATTTTGGCTTTTGCATGCAAGTTTGTGCTTTGGTTTTGGTGTTTTTCTTTGTTTTTTAAGTTTCAGTCTTGGGTCCTGTACAGATGAAGACAGGTATTTTGACAAAAGAAGGTTTTTCTATTCCCTTTTCTGCACACCATCCACACACAAATGTAGTTCTTGGTACATGAAAATGGATACTCATCCAATCTGCCCTTAGTTGACAAGGAAGTGGGAGATTCTGGCCGGTGGTAACCGTGTCAACAGGACTTTTTCTTCACATGAATTTAGAATAGAATAGAATAGAATGGAAAAATACTTTATTCATCCCCCAATGGGGGAAATTCAAATTAGTCAAGTAGCTCAAAAAAATATATAAATATTTTCAATGATTGTATATTAGCAACAACAATAATAATACCAATTCTAATAAAAAATACTACTACTACTACTGTTAAAATTGGCTTTGTTCTTAGACATTATAAATGAAACTCTGTACTTTTCCATGCAGGAATGGGAAGACAAAACAATTGGGAAAGCCTGGGAAAGCAAGGGCAGTGTCACACCGCGGTGAGGTGGTTTTATTTTGGGGTTGTTTTTTGTCTTGTGATTTCCTGTTTTATTTTGAAGAATAACTCTCCTCTCGTTTCAGGTCACTAGCCCTTCCTCATGTGTCACATGTTGGAGTGTCTTCCCTGATTCCTGATTGTGTCCACCTGTTTCCCATTACCCTCATGTGTCTTATAGTCTGCGTCTCCCTTTGTCTTGTTGCCAGTGACGCAGGGCGCTATAATTCGACGTTTACACGCTCCCTTACATTTCTACATAGTGAGGTTTCTTGAGCGCAGCATCCCCACGATAGGATTTTTCGGGGAGAGAGCAACCCGGAGGAGTAAGAGGAATGGCGTCTTTGAGTCCTGGAGAGGAGGAAATGGAAAGTGCATCTGAAAGAGAAGGAGGATGGAATGAAGTAAGGAAAAAGACATCAAGAAAGAAGATAGATATGTCAAGTGACAGTCTCAGTGAATCTGATTCACAGAATGAAATGAAGAGAACAAAGAAAAGGATTGAGAAGGAAGAGTGGAAAGTGATTGTGGAGTTTGGTGAGCAATCCGCAGCTAAGCTACATCCAGTGGCCCTGACTAAAGCGATTCACAAAGAAATTGGAGCGATAAAGCAAGCAAGATTTCTGAGCAAAGGACGGATGTTGGTAGAAATGATAAATGCAAAACAACAGGAAAAGTTACTGAATGAAGACCTTGAATGAAGTTCAAATTAAATGCCATGTCCCTGGGGCAAATCGGAAAATACTTGGAGTTATAAGTGGAGTTCCGGTAGAAATCAGCATTGAAGATCTAAAGAAAGAAATTAAAGGGGGAAAGGTGTCTGTAGTTAAGCGTCTTCCTACTAGGTATCAGGGAAAGATAGTGGATAGTTTGTCTGTTCTTCTTCAGTTTGAAAAAACAATCCAACAGAAAATAATGATAGGTTGCATGAGCTTTCCAGTACGAGAATTCATCCCTAAACCTCTGCGGTGCTTTAAATGCCAAAGGTTTGGGCATGTGGCAGATAAGTGCAAAACAACTAAGCCCAGGTGTCCAACATGTGCAGGGGAACATGAATATGGTAGTTGTGATGCAGGGGCGAAGGTGAAATGTTGTAACTGTGGTGGGGAACATAGTGCTGCATATCAGGGCTGTGAAGTGCAGAAAAAGGCCAAGGAGGTGCAGAGATACAAAGTGCAAAATAAAGTCTCATATGCTGAAGCAACAGAAAAGGTATCATTAAACATAGCTAGGAAATCCCAAGTAGCAGCAAGTATATTCTCGTCAAAAGATTTTCCCAAACTCCCACAGGCAAAGGAAAGCCCCACAAAGTGTTCACATAAGTGTGTGATAGGAGAGGATACATTGATTGTTAATAAGTACAAATTTGTGGCCTTTATTGGAAAAGTGGTGAATGTTGCTTTGCAGCAAACAAAAAAGAGGTCAAGACTGAAAACAATAGTGGAAGCAGCAGGTGAATTTTTGGGGATAAAGGATATAACCGTTGAAATGATACATGATATGCTAGCCACCAACAATGATGAGTCACAGATAGGTGAGTAGATTAATGGTTTTTCTCCTTCTGCAATGGAATGCTAGAAGCCTTATTGCAAATGGACAAGAATTCAAGACCTATATATACCAGTTAAAAGAAAAACCAGACATTATTTGTATCCAAGAAACATGGCTGAAGACTCATTTGGACTTCAGTATTGGGGGATATAGTGATATAAGACAAGATAGAAATAATGGTCAGGGAGGGGGATGTGCAATCTTTATCAAAGAAGTAATGTCTTATAGTAGGATAACATTTAAGAACAATTTTGATTTAGAAATAGTGGGTGTAGAAGTTTGGATTAATAAAAGGAAAACTAGTGTCCTGAATTTTTATAATCCATGTAATAAACTCAAAATAGAGGAATTAGAAAGACTCAGTCAAGGAAATGAAGTAATATGGTGTGGTGATTTTAATGCACATAATACAATGTGGGGAGGGAAATCAACAGATTACAATGGACAGGTAGTGGAGGAATTAATGGAGGCAAAGGAATTAGTTTGTTTAAATAATGGGCAAGGTACAAGAATCAATTTTAGAGATAGAACAGAGTCTGCGATCGATCTAACTCTGGTAACAAGTGAATTAGCTTCTGGTAGCAGGTGGGAAATATTGGCAGATAACAGTATTGGGAGTGATCATCTTCCGATTATAGTCAAGTTTGATATAAGTAATGTGGTTGAGCTAGACGGTATCATGAGATGGACTTTTTCTAAATCAAATTGGGAGGTGTTTGCTAAGTTGTGTGATAATGAATTTGTTAAGATAGATATGGCAGGAAGTATTGATGAATTAAATGAGCAATTTACTTCAAATATAATTAAAAGTGCTAATCAAACTATTGGGAATAAAACTGGTAAACTTAGTAAATGTGTTAAGATTGTACCGTGGTGGAACAAAGAATGTAATGATGCAATCCGAAATAAAATCAGGCTGTTTGGAAAGTTAAAGGCAGGGTAGGGGATCTTTTTCTGGAACATTTTTTTTACATATTGCTTGAAATACTCTTCACACCCCCATTGCAACCAATTAATTAAAAGTTTTGACACAAATATGAAAAGTTCTAGAACGTACAATCTAGGAAAAACAGTATCCAATCATTGTGAACGGACCGTTCACAATGATTGGATTCTGATGCCGTCTATCAAACTGCAATCTGCTCCTCCCTCCCCCTCCCCCTCCTTCCCCCTGTGCGCGTACCCTGCTCCGTGAACGAAGCTTGGCAGGAAGCTAAACTAGAGCCAGCTTGGCTAGCACCTAGCATTATTAAACGTATAGTTAGCATAAACTAAATACTAAATACGGCAACGATCGATGCTTGCTGTCAGAACAGCGCTCGTGCACCTTCGTGCTCGTGCGCGTTCATGTACTCTAGAGGCGTGCCTTCGGGGGGAAAGTGAAGAAAAGGGTTGGGACTTTTTACCTGTGTATTTTCAAAATGCAGCTTCGCTGGACTCAAAATCCAGGATCTCCTACCCTACCTTTAAGAAAGACACATTCAGTATACAATTTATTAGAATATAAAAAGGCTCAGGTAAGGAAAATTGTTAAAAGAGCAAAAAGGGAGTGTTGGAGAGGATTCTGTTCAAGTATTGGGAGAACTACGCCATTAGATAAAGTATGGGGAATGATTAAGAAGATGAGGGGAATTAGACAGCAGAGTAACCTGCCAGTGTTAGAGAAAGGAGGGGAAATTGCCACTGGTGCTATGGAGAAGGCAGAAATTATAGCTAAGAATTTTGTCAAAGTTCATTCTTCGGAAAATTTGACAGAAGAAGGTAAGATCAGGAGACAGGAAGTGTTAGATGAACATCCTAATGTATATAAGGAAAGAAGTTTGTCACAGAGTGTTGAAAATGTACCTTTTTCTATTCAAGAGTTGAGAAGAGCACTAAGTAAGTGTAAAATGAATGCTCCTGGGAAGGATAATGTATGTTACATAATGTTGGCCAAATTAAGTGAATTTGCATTAGGAAAGCTGCTGGAGATGTACAATAAGATTTGGGAGAAAGGGAAGCTGCCAATAATATAGAAAGAGTCTGTCATTATTCCTATTAGAAAACCTGGGAAAGATCCAACCAGTCCAGAAAGTTATAGACCTATAGCTCTGACATCGCACTTATGTAAAGTTATGGAAAGAATGATAACAGAAAGGCTGACATACTATGTTGAAAAAAATGAATTAATGACTCCTTATCAGAGTGGGTTTAGAAGAGGGCGGAGTACTTTAGATCCACTGTTGTGCCTGGAAACTGAAGTCAGGAAAGCCCAAGCGAACAAGGAGTGTGTTGTAGCTGTGTTCTTTGATGTGGAGAAAGCTTATGATATGATGTGGAAGGAAGGATTATTAATAAAACTGGATAATATGGGTCTGGGAGGTAACGTATATAATTGGATTAAGGATTTTTTGTTTGGCCGTGCCATCAGAGTCCGAGTTGTCAATTCATATTCTCGAAGGCATGAAGTTGAAAATGGAACCCCGCAGGGGAGTGTAATTAGTCCTCTTTTGTTTTCTATTATGATAAATGATATATATACACAAGTAGGATCTCATATTGGTAAGTCACTTTTTGCAGATGATGGAGCTATTTGGAAAAGGGGCAGAAATATAAATTATATTGTAGGTAAGATTCAGGAAGCCATCAAGGAAATTGAAAGCTGGTCTTTGACATGGGGGTTTAGATTGTCGGTGGAAAAACTGAAACGTTATTTTTTACGAGGAAAAGGATAGGTGAGGAGGTTAGGTTAAAACTTTATGGACAAGAACTAAAGAAAGTTAAGACATTCAAGTTGCTAGGAATATGGTTGGATGAGAGAGTCACATGGAGTATTCACATTGATAAAGTAGTAGATAAATGTAAAAAGGTTTTAAATGTTATGAGGTGCTTGGCAGGCACTAAGTGGGGGGCTGATAGAGCTGCTTTGAGGAACGTATACACAGCTCTAATTAGATCAGTCATAGAATACGGACTAATAGTGTATGGTTCAGCTGCATACTCGTCACTACAAAAATTAGATAGAATCCAGGCACAAGCACTAAGGATATGCTGTGGGGAAGTCAGATCTACACCAGTGTCAGCACTTCAGGTAGAGGTTGGAGAAATACCAATTTCTTTAAGGAGAAAACAGTTAATTTTTAACTACTGGGCAAATCTACAGGGCCATAAAGATACTCACCCTACTAAACAAGCTGTAAAAACAAGTTGGGAAAGTAACAAAATTAAAAAAGAAAGTTTTTGTGGTTGTGTTTCGGAGCTATGTAAGGAATTCAAAGTTAAAGAATGGAATATTAGTCCGACGGTGGTGGTATCAGCTGTTCCACCATGGTTGCTACCTCAACCTATAGTAGATTTATCATTATTGAAACAGGTACATTCAATGAAAAATAAAATCAATGTGCAGGCTTATGTGAACACTGTTATACATGAACAATATGGGCAGTTTATACAAATATTTACAGATGGATCCAAAAATCCAGAAAGTGGGCAAACTAGTTGTGCATTTTATGTTCCTGAATTAAAGGTCAAAGTGGGGATGGCAAAATGTGGCTTGAAAGCGAATCAGATTGATATAATGGTACCCATCAGTAGAGCAGAAATCAAATCTGTTACAAAAGCTGTCATCAAGCAACAATGGCAAAAGTTGTGGGACAGTAACACTAAAGGAAGACATTTACACCAGATACAAAGGGAAGTAGGAACGGAAAGCACTTGGGGGAGTAGTAGAGGAGAACAGAGCATTAACAGCAGGATAAAATTAGGACACACTGGGTTAAATTCAACAATGCATCTGATTGGAAAACATCCAACTGGAAAGTGCGATGGTTGCCAACAACCAGAGACAATACATCATGTATTTTTTAGCTGCCTGGAATATACAAGGCAAAGACTCATGCTGAAAACTGCACTGGAACACTTTAGCATCAAGGACATGGACTTCAAGGCAATATACGAAAGTAAATCCAGAAAAGAAGTAAACAAGCTGATCTTCACGTTCCTCAAAAACACTGGTCTGAGGACAAGGATTTAAGGTGAACATCAAATAAAGCAACAGTAGGTGGCGATATATGCTCCAAGGGGATGCGATTCGCCATTAAAGAAAAGAAGAAGAAGAAGTCTTGTTGCCAGTGTTTCGATCCTTTGTTCATGCCAGGCCTTTTCCATAGCGCACAGTCAAAGAAACCAACCGCGATACCTGAAGTTCATTGTTATAGCCTCCAGTCTTTTAAGGAGTGTTTTTTGTTCATAGTGCCTCAGCCATAGAAAACAGCCTCCAGTTTTTAAGGAGAGATTTTCAGTTTAGCTTTTCTTACCGATCCTTTTCTTCCATCTGGAGCGATTGTTTGTTATAACTTTTCATAGTCAGTTTTGTCTTCCTTTTTTGTTCGAGAGTATTTTCATAGCCCCTTTGTTTATTTATTAAATAAAACTGGTCTGAATTACGCTACCCTCTGCATCTGAGTCCTCCCATTCATTGGTCCTTGTCAGTACACACTGGCCAGAATGGACTCAGCAGGTAGCAGCGGTTCTGCAGGACCAGGATTCCCGCCTCAGCAGGCAAGAGGGATTCCAGTCGGCCATGGCCGCGCATATGAGCGCTTTAGCTAATCAGGTCCAGGCCTTGACTGATCTTATCGCTAAGACCAGCGTTTACCCCCTCCACTCCTGACATGCCAGCAGCCTCCTCCCCGGCCCCTGCAGTGCACGTTGTCGGGACGGGAATAAAATTGGCTCCTCCGGAGCGGTTTTCCGGAGAGATGGGTCTGTGCAAGCCTTTTCTCATTGACTGCTCCATTCATTTTGAGCACATGCCACAAGGCTTTCCTACGGACAGATCCAAAGTCGCCTTCATAATCTCGTACTTATCTGGCAGAGCTAGGTTATGGGCTACGGCTGAGTGGGCCCGGGACTCCCCGCTCTGCCGCTCTGTGGCAGACTTCAAGGCTCCTCTGTTGCGGACCTTCGAACCAGTTGCGGACGATCGAGAGAAGGCTCGCGAGTTAAGTGGAGTGAGACAGGGCAAAGACTCGGTTTGTGATTACGCCATTCGCTTCCGCACCATGGCGGCGGAGAGCGGGTGGAACTCTACAGCTCTATATGATGTGTTTTAGAAGGGGCTGGCTCGTTGGATCTGCCAACGGATTTGGACTCACTTATTGCGCTCGCCATATGGACCGACAACCGTCTTCATGAGCTCAATCAGCGGCGGGGGATTGGCCCGACGTCCGTGGAGATGGACACACGTCCTCAAGCGCCGGCTGGGCCGAGTCACCCGCATTCGCCACCGAGCCGACAATATCACTCGCCGGCGTCAGAAGTGGAGGAGCCGATGCAACTCGGTACAGCTCGATTCACACCGGAGGAGAGACGGCGACGGCAGCAAGAGGGCCATTGTTATTACTGCGGGGAGTCAGGTCACCGAGTCGTAGAATGCCCGACTAAGAGGACTTCGGTGGTGAGTCGCTTCATGGCATCTATCCCCGGTTCACGAAGACTTTCACCTGTTAAGGTAACACACCACTCTTTCACCACAGTACTTGGGGCTCTCATAGACTCGGGGGCAGATGAAAGCATGATGGACTGGGGGTTAGCGGAGAAGATCGGGCTTAGAACTGAACTTTTAAGCAAGCCCATCCAGGCCAGAGCTCTCAATGGTCAAAGACTCACTATTACTCACATCACAGAGCCTCTTGAACTTCACATCAACGGACATACAGAGCGCCTGAGATTTTATGTATTTAAGGCGCCTACACATTCATTGATTTTGGGATTCCCATGGCTGCTCTGCCACAACCCCCATGTTAATTGGAAGACTTGGTCTATTTTGGGGTGGGGAAAAGATTGTGCAGGGCGATGTATAAGCACCCTAACTCAGGGGGAGGACGGCAGAATAATTAATCTTGTTTCTGTTGACCCCAACGCAGACTCCGATTACCCGGACCTGAGTTCAGTGCCTCCCTGCTATCACCACGTCAAAGAAGTGTTCAGCAAATCCAAAGCGACATCCCTCCCGCCACACAGACCATATGACCGTGTTATAGATTTAATCCCCGGCTCCACCATCCCCAAGGGACGTCTGTACTCTGTTTCCGGCCCTGAGACAGAGGCCATGAAAGACTATATTCAGACCTCCCTGAAGGCGGGGCTCATCCGTCCCTCCTCTTCTCCAGCTGGCGCAGGGTTCTTTTTTGTGGGGAAGAAGGACGGCTCATTACGACCATGTATTGATTATAGTCCGCTGAACGCCATCACTGTAAAGAACCGATATCCCTTGTCGCTCATGTCGTCTGTTTTTGACCAGCTTCAGCAAGCTAAGGTGTTCACCAAGTTAGATCTCTGCAATGCCTACCATCTGGTTAGAATCAGGGAAGGGGATGAGTGGAAAACAGGTTTTAACACTCCAAGTGGCCACTATGAGTACCTGGTAATGCCTTTTGGCCTCACTAATGCCCCAGGAGTTTTTCAGGCCATGATTAATGACGTCCTCAGAGATTTTTTTTTAGACCATTTTGTATATGTATATTTGGATGACATTTTAATCTACTCTCCAGATCTAGACAAGCATAAGACCCATGTGACCAGAGTACTTGAAAGACTTTTAGAGCACAAATTATATGTCAAGGCCAAAAAGAGTGAATTTCACGCCAACACCATCTCCTTCCTCGGCTTTATCGTAGCCCCTGGAAGAGTGCAGATGGACCCGGCTAAAGTTAGCGCTGTGGCAGAGTGGCCCACACCTGATAGCCGCAAAAAAGTTCAGCAGTTCCTTGGCTTTGCTAACTTTTACAGGCGGTTCATCAGAGGCTTCAGCGCCACAGCAGCTCCGCTCCATGCTCTCACTTCCCCCAAGGTGCCCTTCCATTGGTCCACAGAGGCCGAGTCGGCGTTCCAGAACCTCAAGCGAACCACGGCTCCTATCCTCACCATGCCCGATCCAGAGACAATTCGTGGTGGAGGTAGACGCCTCCAACGAGGGGATCGGAGCAGTTTTATCTCAGAGATCCGAGCTGGATGGAAAGATGCATCCATGTGCTTTCCTGTCTCGGCGGCTGCCCTCGGCGGAAAGAAATTATGACGTTGGCAACCGTGAAATCCTCGCTGTGAAGGTGGCACTGGAGGAGTGGCGTCACTGGTTGGAAGGGGCCAGTCAGCCGTTCATTGTCTGGACGGACCACAAGAACTTGGAATATATCAGTAAAGCCAAAAGACTCAATTCTCGCCAGGCCAGGTGGGCGCTTTTTTTTTTTTTAACCGATTTTCTTTTTCTCTCTCCTACAGGCCGGGGTCCCGGAATGTCAAGCCCGACGCCCTGTCACGACTCTTCGACCCCGAGCCTGTTGCCAAGGAACCTGAACCCATCCTTCCACGGTCCTGTGTGGTTGGAGCGGTCTCCTGGCAGATAGAAAAGGAGGTTAAGCAAGCTAATGGTGAGGCTCCGTCACCTAGTGGGTGCCCAGAAAATCGTCTTTTTGTCCCTGTAGAGTTGCGCCCACAGGCGATCCACTGGGCCCACACCTCGCTGCTTTCCTGCCACCCGGGGGTTCGGCGGACCATGTTTGCCATCTCCCGGAGGTTCTGGTGGCCATCCATGGAGCCGGAGGTCCGGGAGTACGTGGAGGCTTGCTCGGTCTGCGCCCGCAACAAGACTTCCACCAGATCACGCATGGGACTGCTGCATCCACTCCCAATTCCCTCCAGACCATGGGCAGACATCTCCTTGGACTTCGTCACGGGGCTCCCGATGTCTCAAGGTAACTCTGTGGTCCTCACGGTGGTGGACAGGTTCTCAAAGATGGCCAGGTTTATTGCCCTGCCTAAGCTGCCCTCTGCCAAGGAAACAGCAGAGGTCATGATCAACCACGTCTTCAGAGTTCACGGTTTTCCAAAGGACATTGTCTCAGACCGGGGGCCCCAGTTTGTGTCCCAGTTCTGGAGGGAATTCTGCCGGCTCATCGGTGCCACGGTCAGCCTGACTTCAGGGTACCATCCGGAATCAAACGGCCAGACCGAGCGCCTCAACCAGCAACTGGAAACCGGCCTCCGGTGCCTGGTGTCCCAGAACCCATCCACATGGCGCAAACACCTGGTCTGGGTAGAGTGTGCTCACAAATTCCCTGCCTACCTCAGCTACTGGTTTTTCCCCTTTTATGTGTGTCTTCGGCTATCAGCCGCCTGTTTTCACAGACAACGAGCCAGAGGTGTCAGTACCCTCCGTCCAGGCTCTGATCCGCCGGTGCCGCAGCATCTGGGCAGCCGCTCGTCAGGTGCTGATCCGCCAGGGAGATAGGATGAAGAGGGCAGCTGACCGCAGGAGAAGACCCGCTCCCAACTACCAGCCGGGCCAGAGAGTATGGGTTTCTGCCAAGGACCTCAACCTCAAGGTTCCCTTCAAGAAATTAGCTCCTCGGTTTGTGGGCCCCTTCCCCATCTCATGGGTGGTCGGCCCGGCTGCGGTCCGCCTTTGTCTGCCCCGGTCTCTCTGCGTCCACCCCACCTTTCATGTAAGCCAAGTTAAACCAGTTAAGGAAAGCACCCTGGTTCCAGCACCCACGCCTCCTCCACCCCCAGAAGTGTTGCATGGCGGCCCCGTGTACAAGGTGAAGCAGCTGCTGGCAGTACGTAACCGGGGCTGAGGAAGACAGTTTTTAGTGGACTGGGAGGGGTATGGTCCAGAGGAAAGACAATGGGTTCCGTCACGCCACATTGTGGATCACAGCCTCATAGATGACTTTTATAGGGATCAGCCTGGGCCATCAGGAGTCGGCCCTAGAGGGAGGGGTACTGTCACACCGCGGTGAGGTGGTTTTATTTTGGGGTTGTTTTTTGTCTTGTGATTTCCTGTTTTATTTTGAAGAATAACTCCCCTCTCGTTTCAGGTCACTTGCCCTTCCTCATGTGTCACATGTTGAAGTGTCTTCCCTGATTCCTGATTGTGTCCACCTGTTTCCCATTACCCTCATGTGTCTTATAGTCTGCGTCTCCCTTTGTCTTGTTGCCAGTGTGTTTCGATCCTTCGTTCATGCCAGGCCTTTTCCATAGCTCAGTCAAAGAAACCTACCGCGATACCTGAAGTTCATTGTTATAGCCTCCAGTCTTTTAAGGAGTGTTTTTTGTTCATAGTGCCTCAGCCATAGAAAACAGCCTCCAGTTTTTAAGGAGAGATTTTCAGTTTAGCTTTTCTTACCGATCCTTTTCTTCCTCCATCTGAAGCGATTGTTTGTTATAACTTTTCATAGTCAGTTTTGTCTTTTTTGTTCGAGAGTATTTTCATAGCCCCTTTGTTTATTTATTAAATAAAACTGGTCTGAATTACGCTACCCTCTGCATCTGAGTCCTCCCATTCATTGGTCCTTGTCAAGCAGATTCACACACACACACATTGTTTGGCTAATCCAGAGAATATGACAAAGCATGTTGAACCTACTCATGTCCAATCATACTCGGTCGAGTGTGAGTCCAACCTATGAGGCTATAAATGCAAATGATAACCAGAAATCGAGGCTCAGTCTGATGGATTTCCTGCGGGAGCTCTGTTCCACTGAGCCCAGCGCTGATATACTTTGACATGTGACTTCCGAGAGGGTAGCCTCCCTCCGCCTTAGGGTAGGGGGACGGGTCCTGACTGTTGTTTGTGCTTATGCACCGAACAGCAGTTCAGAGTACCCACCGTTTTTGGAGTCCCTGGAGGAGGCACTTGAGAGTGCTCCTCCTCCTGCTGGGGGACTTCAATGCTCACGTGGGCAATGACAGTGAGACCTGGAGGGGCGTGATTGGGAGGAACGGCCCCCCCGATCTGAATCAGAGTGGTGTTTTGTTGTTGGAGTTCTGTACTCGACACGGACTGTCCATAACGAACACCATGTTCAGGCATAAGGGTGTCCATATGTGCACTTGGCACCAGGACACCCTAGGCCGCAGCTCGATGATCAACTTTGTGGTTGTATCGTCGGACTTGTGGCCGTATGTCCTGGACACTCGGGTGAAGAGAGGGGCGGAGCTGTCGACTGATCACCACCTGGTGGTGAGTTGGCTCCGCTGGTGGGGGAGGAAGCCGGTCAGACCTGGCAGGCCCAAACGTATTGTGAGGGTCTGTTGGGAACGGCTGGCGGAATCCCCTGTAAGGAGGAGTTTCAACTCCCACCTCCGGCAGAGCTTCAACCATGTCCCGGGGGAGGTGGGGGACATTGAGCCCGAATGGGCCATGTTCCGTGCCTCCATTGTTGAGGCGGCCGACCGGAGCTGTGGTCGGTGCCTGTCGTGGCGGCAATCCCCGAACCCGCTGGTGGACCCCAGTGGTGAGGGAGGCCGTCAGGCTGAAGAAGTCCTATCGGGCCTTTTTGGCCAGTGGGACTCTGGAAGCAGCTGATGGGTACCGACAGGCCAAGCGGAACGCAGCCTCGGCGGTTGCTGAGGCAAAAACTCGGGCTTGGGAGGAGTTCGGGGAGGCCATGGAGAACGACTTCCGGACGGCCTCGAGGAGATTCTGGTCCACCATCCGGCGGCTCAGGGGGGGAAAGCAGTGCACCGTGTATGGTGAGGGCGGGGCTCTGCTGACTTCAACTAGGGACGTCTTGAGTCAGTGGGGGGAATACTTCGAGGGCCTCCTCAATCCTACCGACACGCCTTACGATGAGGAAGCAGAGTTGGGGAGCTCGGACGTGGGGCCTCCCATTTCTGGGGCTGAGGTTACCGAGGTGGTCAAAAAACTCCTCGGTGGCAAGACCCCGGGGGTGGATGAGCTCCGTCCTGAGTTCCTCAAGGCTCTGGATGTTGTGGGGCTGTCTTGGTTGACACGCTTCTGCAGCATCGCGTGGACATCGGGGGCAGTGCCTCTGGACTGGCAGATCGGGGTGGTGGTCCCCCTCTTTAAAAAGGGGGACCGGAAGGTGTGTTCCAACTATAGGGTGATCACACTCCTCAGCCTCACTGGTAAGGTCTTTTCGGGGGTACTGGAGAGGAGGGTCCGCCGGATAGTCGAATCTCGGATTCAGGAGGTGCAGTGTGGTTTTCGTCCTGGCCGTGGAACAGTGGACCAGCTCTATACCCTCCGCAGGATCCTGGAGGGAGCATGGGAGTTCGCCCAACCGGTCTACATGTGTTTTGTGGACTTGTAGAAGGCGTTCGACCGTGTCCCTCGGGGACTGTTGTGGGGGGTGCTTCGGGAGTATGGAGTGCCGGACTCCTTGATATGTGTCAGAGTTTGGTCCGCATTGCCGGCAGTAAGTCGGACATGTTTCCTGTGAGGGTTGGACTCCGTCAGGGCTGCCCTTTGTCACCGATTCTGTTCATAATTTTTATGGACAGAATTTCTAGGCGCAGCCAGGGCGTTGAGGGGGTCCGGTTTGGCGACCTCAGAATCGGGTCTCTGCTTTTTGCGGACGATATGGTTCTGTTGGCGTCGTCCGGCCGTGACCTTCAGCTCTCACTGGAGTGGTTTGCAGCCGAGTGTGAAGCGGCTGGGATGAGAATCAGCACCTCCAAATCCGAGACCATGCTCTATCCGGGTTGGGAATGAGATCCTTCCCCAAGTGGAGGAGTTCAAGTATCTCGGGGCCTTGTTCACGAGTGAGGGACGAATGGAGCAGGAGATTGACAGACGGATCGGTGCGGCGTCTGCAGTGAAGCGGGCTCTGCACCGGCCCGTCGTGGTGAAGAAGGAGCTGAGACAGAAGGCGAAGCTCTCGATTTACCGGTCAATCTATGTTACTACCCTCACCTATGGTCACGAGCTGTGGGTAGTGACCGAAAGAACGAGCTCGCGAATACAAGCGGGCGAAATGAGTTTCCTCTGCAGGATGTCTGGGCTCTCCCTTAGAGATAGGGTGAGAAGCTCGGTCATCCGGGAGGGGCTCGGAGTAGAACCGCTGCTCCTCCGCATCGAGAGAAGTCAGATGAGGTGGCTCGGGCATCTGGTTAGGATGCCTCCTGGACGCCTCCCCGGTGAGGTGTTCCGGGCCCGTCCCACTGGGAAGAGGCCCCGGGGAAGACCCAGGACACGTTGGAGAGACTATGTTTCTCGGCTGGCCTGGGAACGCCTCGGGGTCCCCCCAGAAGAGCTGGAGGAAGTGGCCGGGGACAGGGATGTCTGGGTCTCTTTGCTCAAGCTGCTGCCCCCACGACCCGATCCCCGGACCAGTGGAAGATAATGGATGGATGGATGGATGGATGGATGTGACTTCCAATAAACACTTTATTTTACGTGAGATTCCTCCGGCTTGTTCTTGAGCTGCCATTGAAAGAATCGATCTAACACTACTACTACTAATAATAATAATAATAAATGGCTTTGCCCTACCATGACTGACATCATTAATACCTCCCTTACATCTGGTGTAGTGCCCTCCAGTTTTAAAACGGCTGTGGTCATTCCCACCCTCAAAATACCCAGCCTGGACCCTGATGACCCTGGAAATTACCGCCCTATCTCCAATCTACCCTTCCTCAGCAAGATTCTGGAAAGAGCAGTGGCTGCCCAACTACAAGACCACATGTCCCACCATGAACTCTATGAACCCCTCCAATCTGGCTTTCGACCTCACCACAGCACGGAGACGGCGCTCATTAAGATCATGAACGACCTCCTCATAGCTGCAGACAACGACCTCATCAGCCTTCTCATCCTCCTAGACCTGTCTGCAGCTTTTGACACAGTCTCACACACCATCCTGCTGCACCGTCTCCATGATCACTTAGGCCTCTCTGACTCCGCCCTCTCCTGGTTTCACTCCTACCTCTCCACTAGGACCCAATACATCGCTATCAGGGACTCCAACTTGACCCCAGCTCCAGTCAACCACGGCGTGCCCCAAGGCTCAGTGGTTGGCCCCCTGCTGTTCACCATCTATATGCTCCCTCTCGGCCAGATCATCCGCCAACATGGGCTCAGTTTCCATTGCTATGCTGACGATACTCAGCTCTATATTAGCACTACACCATCTGCCAATCTCCCTCCCCTACCACTAGTTCACTGTTTGAGAGACATTAAGACTTGGATGGCCACCAATCTACTCAAACTGAACAACAACAAGACAGAGCTCATGGTGGTGGCCTCTCCATCTCAGTCCAAGAAAGTTGGGGATGTCCTACTGAATGTTGATGGCTGTACCATCAGGCCCTCCCAAGAAGTACGCAACTTGGGTGTTATCCTGGACTGTAACCTCTCACTCCAAGCTCACGTCAGTAGCACCACCAAATCCGCCTTCTTCCATCTCAAAAACATCTGCAGACTCCGGCCCTCACTGTCAGACCCAGTTGCAGAGACTCTGATCCATGCCTTCATCACCTCCCGTCTGGACTACTGTAATGGTGTCCTCTATGGTCTTCCAAACAAAGCACTGGACAGACTACAGTGTGTCCAAAACTCGGCTGCCAGGATCCTCACCAACACAAAGCGGTGGCAACACATTACCCCCACACTCAAACACCTTCACTGGCTCCCAGTGAAGTCACGCATCACCTACAAACTCCTACTCCTCACATACAAATCCCTCCACACTCTTGCTCCCCAGTACCTCTCCGATCTCATCCAGCAACACTCCCAACCAAGGTCCCTGAGGTCCTCTGGCAAGGACCAGCTCGTCACTCCCCGCTGCAGACTACGGACTTTTGGAGACCGAGCCTTCTGTGTTGCTGCCCCCACCATTTGGAACACTCTACCTCTCCATATCCGCCAAGCTCCCACACTGGAAACGTTCAAAAAGCACATCAAATCCCACTTATTCACTGAGGCCTATGGTCCTTAATCACCTTGGCCCCATCCCCATTTCTACCCCCTCCCCTCTTCTTTCCTCTATTCCCTAGCCCCATCTCCTTTTTGTAAAGCGACCTTGGGTTACTTGAAAGGCGCTATATAAAACCAAGTCATTATTACTCTTCAACTATTCTGAAGAAAGGAGGAATCAGAATGCTCTTCTGAGTTTACTACAACAAAGTCAACACAGAATTAGCCACCAAGGCAAGGCAAGGCATCTTTATTTATATAGCGCATTTCATACCACAGGCAACTCAATGTGCTTTACATAAAGACAAGGCATTTAAAAGAACAGCATAAAGCAGCATAAAAACAAGCAATTTAAAGATAATAAGAAATAGAATAAAAATTAAAACACACCGTTAAAAGCAATCAAACAAGAGGGGAAAAAGAATAATATTAAACAATTAAGATGATTTATAGCATTATACTTTAAAATTATTTAAAGGAACTCAACCATAAGCACACCGAAAGAGAAATGTTTTTAACCTGGATTTAAAAGTGCTTACAGTTGTGGCGTATTTCAGTTCTGCTGGTAGTTTGTTCCAGTTGTGTGCAGCATAACAGCTAAAAGCTGCTTCACCGTGTCTAGTTTGAACTCTGGGCTCCACTATCTGACCTGATTCAGTAGATCTCAGAAGTCTGGGTTTATACTCTACTAGTCATTCATGTATTCTGGACCTAAACCATTCCGTGATTTGTAGACGAGTAGCAGAACTTTAAAATCTATTCTGTATCTGACCAGGAGCCAATGTAAAGACTTGAGAACTGGGGTGATGTGATCTGATCTCTTTGTTCTGGTTAAAACTCGAGCTGCAGCGTTCTGAATGAAGGCCAGCGCACACCTTTACGATTCGTGTACAATTTTGTCGGCCCGATGACTTCACATGGGAATCGTAAAGGTGTGCAGTAGCAGCCGACAAACGATTTTGTCGTTTGTCGTTTCATCGGATCAAATCAAACATGTTTGATATTTCCGTACGGATTTTCCTTGTGCCCAATACAATCGTATGTGTGTGCGGTCTCTGTTCCGATGTCATCGCGCAGGATTATTTAAACAGCCAATGGGAATAGCGCACTTAGTCACGTTGGACGACTACGACACAAACATGGCTGCCTCCAGTTTGAAAGTCACGTGATTTGTGGCTTCCTATTTCGGTCATGTGATAACATTCGGTCAAAAAACTCGTAGGTTCGCAAGTGTGTGCGGTGGACGTGCGAGCGTGTCAAATACGGTCCGAATTGTTATGCCGATCACCCGACAAACGATGCAACGATGACATTGTAAAGGTGTGCGCTGGCCTTGAGCTGCAGCTGTTTGAGACTCTTTTGGGGGAGTCCAGTCAGAAGACCGTTACAGTAGTCAAGTCTGTTGGAGATGAAAGCATGAATCAGCTTCTCCTGATCTTTTTGGGACATGAAACCCTTAATTCTGGATATGTTCTTAAGTTGATAAAAGGCTGATTTGGTGACTGATTTGATATGATTGTTGAAGGTCAGGTCTGAGTCTATCAGCACGCCGAGGTTCCGGACTTGGTCTTTAGTTTCTAGAGACAGTGACTCAAGATATTTACTGACAGCAAACCTCTTCTCTTTGTTGCCAAACACAATGACCTCAGTTTTTTCTTGATTTAACTGAAGGAAATTTTGGTTCATCCACATTTTGACTTGCTCTAAGCAGTCGCACAATGACTCTACAGGACTGCAGTCATCTGGAGACAGTGCGAGATATATCTGTGTGTCATCTGCATAGTTGTGGTAGTTGACTTTAGAGTTCTTCAGAATTTGACCCAGAGGCAGCATGTATAGAGTGAACAGAAGGGGTCCAAGAACTGACCCCTGAGGAACTCCACATGTCATAGCCACTCGATCAGATTGATTACTTCCATTACTTCCTCACCCCATCACAACAGGCTCCACTGAGAAATCTCCTGACCGAGCACCACCAGCCCAGAAACCCCGACTGGCAAGTGTCTGAAAACGCAACAGACGCTGATTACACAGCATGGGTAACAGCTCATCGATGCCACACTGAAAAAAATGATACTTTGGATCAACTTGAAAAAATTACTGTAATTTGTTACACCTAAATTTATTAGTTTTTAACCAATTAAATTTATGATTTTGTTTAAATGTAAATTTTGATTTAATGCAAATCAATTTTGTATTTTAAGACTAAGCCAAAAATTTGCTTTCCTACAAAGTAAAAACATTATTCATTACAAAGACCATAAACTATTTTTTTTTTCATTTGGATAACCTAATATTACTATTACTTCTAATAATAAATTTTACTTTTTAATAAACTAATTGAATTGCTGTAATTCTGTTACATATATTATTTTTTTTACTTTTCTCAAGTTATATTTTTGATTCAGTACAAAGAATTTTTTTAAATTATAACAATCTATATATTCTCTTTAGTCACAAGCCAAAATATTACATATGATATTTTTTGCTTTTTTTAAAACTGAGATATCACCATAAAGAAAATGTAATTCCCTATAATATAAGACTTTATATCACATAAAACGTAAAACAGGAATATTCTCTTCAAAACACTATCTATTTTTAATGACTCTGAAATAGGCATCACCTTTAAAATAAATAAAACTCGCAATCAGCAGCCAGTAAATTATGTGTTTTACACATCAACACTTGAAAAAAAAAATTTTTTTTTACACTTGTGTAAAATTAAATAAACTGTGGTCTTTTCATGATACTTTTACCTTATCAAACTGTAAACATCAATTTACATGCACATCTTAACTTGAGATGCAAGGGTTTCTAACAGTGTTTACCCTTTACTATCCTTTGACAAAATTATGAATATCATTATTTTGAACCATTACAAACTCAAAGAAGCCAAAAAACTAAACCAAGCATAAACACAGTTGCTATGGATGCAATTATGAACAAAGACAATTCAAGAAAAAAAGGAACCATTAGTGTTTTTGCTGATTACTCTGAATTCAGCATTGTCACATTTTCAGTGATAATATCAGCACCACAATATTTATACAACAGATTTCACACTTAAGACAGAACAACCTGCTGTATCCAAATGTCTTTGTGCAACCCTATATTTAGAGCTTGACACTCACACTGCGTGTCATTTTCTTTGGCTCTATCTCCATGAATATTTTCTGCAGTGCATCGAAAGTGTGTTTGAGCTCACCTGGATAGCTCAGGTTTAGAGCATAGATGAGGCCAAATAAGAGGGCACATGCATGTGCAATTGATGGCAGCTCATTAAGCACCTCCACACCTTCAATTATGATGCCTATGTCACATGGTGGCTTTAACGGATCCTCCTCCTCTCTAAAGACAAACACTGCCATTGTGCACTGCTAAAGCTCTCTTTCGGTATCATCAGCAGATGTGCACTTTGAGAGCATATAACTCATCTTTTTGACAAATATTTGTTGACATTAGGTTGTTAACCTGGTTACTATTTCTGTATTTGCACATATGAGAATTGTGTCTATATTTGTTGTGTAATCAGATCATAATGATGAAAAATGTTATTATTATTGAATCTAGCAGCTAGCAACAGCTATCCTCCAAAAGATTATAACAACTGCTGTGAAATAAAATAAATTAAACATTACAGTCGCATACATACTTCAGTTAGGATAGTCTACAGCTGAAGTTATTAACTGCAAAACCTCTTACCAGGAACTCCTTGATGAGTTTTTGTACATCTTCCCCCAGGTACAGGATGAGGCACTTCAACAGACACTCTCTCCTAAGGCTCACATCAGGGCTCTAGGTACGAGTGCAAACATAAACAAACAATGCAAAATCATGCTGTTGAACTGTGAAACTTGACTGAAGATGCAAAGACGAAAATGCATCAATGGAAACTTAGACTTACAGTAATTGTACAGTAATCAAACAAATGGTTTGAGCAAACCAGTTAAAAAAAGCCTGTCAAACTCAGAAGATATACATTGTACTTCTTCCAACATGTAATCTAACTCCACAATCAAATGTGATGACAATATGGCACATGAACACTAGGCAAGGCAAGGCAAGGCAATTTTATTTATAGAGCACAATTCATACACAGGGCAATTCAAAGTGCTTCACAGCTACATAAAATCACAAGAAGGCAATAAAATCATTAAAAATAAATAAAACATAAAAAATAAAAAACCCATTAAAAATAATCATTAATTCATTCATTTAAAAGTGAAGCGTGCAGATACTTTTAGGTGTCATATGCACAGCTAAATAGAACTGTTTTCAGCCTGGATTTAAACATTGTCAGAGTTGACGCCTGTCTCACATCTTCCGGAAGGCTGTTCTAGATTTTAGGAGCATAAAACTGAAACGCAGCCTCACCTTGTTTAGTCCTGACTCTGGGCACCAGCAGGAGACCCCTCCCTGAGGTTCTCAGAGCCCGAGTTGGTTCATATGGCTCTAACATCTCAGAGATGTACTTTGGCGCTTGACCATGAAGACTCTTGTACACAAGCAGAGCTGTTTTAAAGTCTATTCTCTGAGAAACAGGAAGCCAGTGCAGAGACCTGAGCACTGGACTAATATGGTCGTATTTCCTGGTTCTAGTCAGGACTCGAGCAGCAGCATTCTGGATGTACTGCAGCTGTCTTACAGCCCGTTTAGAGAGCCCAGTGAGCAGGCCGTTACAGCAGTCTAACCTGCTGGAGACAAACGCATGGATCAGTCTCTCTAAGTCTGGTTTAGACACTATTCCTTTGATTCTGGCAATGTTTTTTAGATGGTAAACACTATTGCTTCTATTTACAATGTTACTATTTACGTGATGTAAGGCGAGTTTTGCAGTATTGAGCAAGTACGGTACATACCTGATCAAGAACCTTCACCACATCCCGGGTCTTCTCTCTGACAGCTCCTCCCTTAGTCCTGATGACGTCAATCAGCTTGCTGTGGTGCTTGTCCAAGGAAGCCAGGAATCGCGGTTGAAGTGGAACAGTAGTAATCCTCATAAATTCAGCATTGATCTGTATAAGACAAATATCACATATGTAAGTTATTACATTACATATTGCATTAAAACTGTGCACTCAAAAAAAAATTCTTTACCTGAACTTAATTTAATTGTGGAAAGGATTTCCACACAATTTAATGGCTTTCTCTCAGCCTAAAGTAATTTTCCTGATTTAACATAATGTAGTTGTATTGTAGGTAGCAGCGTTCCTAGAGTCAAGGGGGATCTCTTTGGATCTGGAATATATCGAAGCTTGCCATCCTCTCCCCGGGAGGAGAGATACAGATCAACCTGCCGTGGTCATGAGGTTCACTAATAGAAAGAAAAAGATTGAACTACTAAAACAAGGAAGAAAACTAAAAGGATCCAATGTTTACTGAAACGACCACTTAACACGGAAAAATGCGGAAATAGCACGAAGGGCAAGAATCCTGTGAAAACAAAATAAGATACAAAGCACCTGGGCTCAATGGACCACCAGAGGAAGCAAAGGTTTTGATGATCAGAAGCATGGAGGAGCTGACAAAGTACGACTAAGTTGGGGTAATCATTAAAAAAGGTAACGACTAAATTACGCTTGAACAATGACATCTAACATCACAATTACACCAAAACATGAATGACTCTTTTTACTGGAATATGGATTATGAAAACATGGAATTAAATTTGCAGATCATTGAACGCAGTGACTGTGACCCGGAAAATGAATTAGACCCAGATACTATGTTTATGTCCGATACAAACATTTCCTGCCAATACTATTCAGAAGAGGAGTTCAACTCTGTTAACACTGGAATAAACCTATCAATAATACATTTTAACAGCAGAAGTATGTACACAAACTTCAGTAGCATTAAAAAGTAGGTGCAGCAATTCACTTCTCCATTCAGTATTGTGGCAATATCAGAGACCTGGTTCAATGAAGGAAGAGGAATAAATCACTTTTATTTAGAAGGTTATGAACTTTGCTATGTGAACAGGAAAAACAAAGCAGGTGGAGGAGTAGCAGTGTATATTAGGAAAGAAATTTATTTTAAAATGTTTTAAATATGTCTGTGGCAGTGGATGATTTACTTGAATGTGTATCAATTGAATTAAACTGTGAAAGAAAAGGGAACATTATAATAAGCTGTATATATAGATCGCCTGGGTCAAGTGTTAAATCATTTATGGAATGGATGGAGGATACATTTTCAAGTATAAGTAAAACACTGTTTATTTGCGGAGACTACAATACTGACTTATTAAATCCAAATAAACATCATGCGACAGATGAGTTTCTGAATAGTATGTATAGTATGAGCCTTGTCCCAACCATCTCCAGACCCAGTAGAATAACCTCACATAGTGCTACACTTATTGATAATATCTTTACAAATACTAGGGAACAAATCCACATCTGTGGACTCATGACATGTGATATAACAGACCACCTGCCAATCTTTGGACTGTACAATGAAAAGTACGAAAAAAAATCTGATGCAAAACAAAATATCTTTAAAAGGGAGATACATGAGAAAAATATTGATGCACTAAATTGTGACCTGGCAAATCAAGACTGGACGGCTGTCATGGTAGAAGAAGAGGTAAACAGAGCATACAATAATTACGTAGAAATATTCTGTAGATTATATGATAAACACTGTCCTTTGCGCCTATGCAGAAAAAATGATACATCTCAAAAAAGTCCTTGGCTAACAAATGGATTACTAAATGGGTGCAAAAGGAAAAATACTTTATATCGACAATTTATTAAACTAAAGACTGAGGAATCAGAAAAACGCTATAAAGTTTACAAAAATAAATTAACAAACATTATTAGAAATAGTAAAAAAGTATGTTGTGAAAATCAGTTAAATGCAAATAAGACCAACATGAAGGGAATTTGGAATATACTAAACAGCGTGTTAAAAAATAATCATGTAACCAACTCATACCCAGATTATTTTATAGACAACTCTATTGAAGAGCATAATATGGAGAATATAGTAAACAAATTTAATGAATTCTACATAAATATCGGACCCAAACTAGCAAATAAAATCCTAGTAAGCAACAGCAATGACTCTGCAAACTCATTAATAAATAGGAATCCAAAAACCATTTTTCTCACAGATGTGAATGAGGCAGGCCCGGCCCTAACCAATTTGGCGCCCTAGGCAAGATTTTAGGTGGCGCCCCCTTTTATCGCATTACATTTCACTGCTAGTGTACATGCTCACAAGACACTGAATAGCTTTGTCTTGAACATTCTTTTATTTAAATAAAGCAATTACACATTCAAAATACTTCAAATATTAGATTTAAATATTCCCAAAATAAAAAGTGTAAACCAATTACATTAACCCTAATCAAACCCCCCCCCCCCCCCCCCCCCGCGCCCCTTACAGACACACTTAAGGCCAGCAACTTTTCACCAACTGTTTATTCACTAACGGTAATTAATATGATATAATAATTAGGCCTATCATTTCTACATATTATCTTTAATTAATTTACGCTTAATTTATTTTGCCTATTTGTCAACATATTAAATTTGGGATTTTTTAAAGGCTTAGACAGGCTGGATATATATAGTTAGATACTGTAGCTGGCTAGTTAGATATAGGCCTACACAATTTAGTAACTAAATGTGTATTGATACTTCAAATAACTCTTTGATACGTTTTGCTTTATTTTATAACAGCATTTAACCTACAGAAATAAAATGCAGATGATGGCGCGGTCAGCCTACCTCCACATGTTTTATAGTCATTAAAGGGGCACTAGGTAGCATTTTCACCAAAAATTATAGCCTTCAGGAGTTTACCAAAGGTTAAACAAGTCAATGGTAAGCGAATGAAGCCTGTCTCGCTCCCAACAGGGGTCTGTATGCTGAAAATCCCATATGTAACTTCGGCAGGAGCGACCCGCTTCTGAAGTGTCGTGATGCGCGAGAAGAGTCGTTTGTGTTTACGGCACTTAGCTAGGTACTGTATGCTAGCTGTACTTGTAGGCTATGTGTTCGCTTGCGTTGAAGAGCCAACACCAAGCGTTTCATATTCTGCCTTTCACAGACTGAATATGAAACGTTCGATGTTGGCACTTCCCATTTGTGAAATTTCTCCAAGCGTGATCTTGTTCATCTACCATAGTGATCTGCGTTTTAGATCGCAAAGAGACAGGTGATGACGGTGCTCTAATTCCTCCTGAGTTCGAGACGTAGCCTGGCTTCAGAAATACACGGACTGACCTGATTAGAATAAGAATAGCGTTTTGATCCGAACAAGAATTGTTATCTACAAATGAAAATTGATTAATTTGTGATTGTAATCGGAATAGTGTAGAGCTAGTCTGCGTTTATTGCGGCGTGTATGTTGGTAGTGCCTGCGCGCATCTCTGTCTAAGATGTAACTTTTGTAAGTGTCTGCTAATACAAAGGAATCACTCCACGAATACACCATGATGAGGGAAGAATCCCATTCAAGATCAGCAACAGTCCATCCATACATCCATTATCTGCCGCTTGTCCGGGGATCGGGTCGCGGGGACAGCAGCCTGAGCAGAGAAACCTAGACGTCCCTGTCCCCGGCCACTTCCTCCAGCAACAGGATTATAGCATATTATCTTGAGTTCTCTCTTCAGAAAATCTCTGATTATAGTATCTTACGTGGGCAGTCTACACTTGTGAATCAGATGACCTAACTGCACTGACTAAATAACACAACGGGAGCATTTGCCACGATGTTTAGTTAGTGGGTGTGTACAGGTGGGGATTTTTACGACAGTGTAGAATTTCAGTTTGACCAATAGAGATCGCTATACTGCCGCTAAACTACCTTGTATCCCTTTAAGTCTTCTGTGGGCAATACTGAAGTCACTATTCCATACAGTGCACCTCGGTGTCATCATTCTTCACCTTCACCAGACATGGATATACTTTAGTATGTTCTGCTGTAAAATGAGTCTAATATTTTCGTTTTTTACTCGAGGATTCACCCTCTGCCATTTGGCAGGATGCACAGTTTTGAGTGGTAACTTAGGTGACTGTCAGAGAGTAAATCAAAGCCCTCCCACACCGAACGTTATTGGCTTATTTTGCTGACTAAACCAATCAGCGCGCCCTCTGACAAGCAGTCGCCTTGAACGCTGGTTGAACAGAGCATCGCTTTGGACAGATACGCACAGGTTTCACACCTCTCCCCACACCCCTCTCTCTCTCTCGTGCCTGCGCAGTCGAAACGCGCATGGGGCACGAGTTATTGTGTTGCCTGCACGCTCTCACTCGCATTGAAAAAAAAAAAAAAAACACTCCCTCGCATAGTCTAAAATCCGGGATATTTTATCCGACTCGCGGGCATCCGTGATTAACTATCAATATCAGGGAGACTCCCGGAACATCCGAGAGACTTGGGATGTCTGGGATTTTTATTTTTTCTTTAATTATAATTATAATTTTTTTTTTTTTTTTTTTTTTGGCGCCCCCTGGATGTGCGGCGCCCTTAGCATTTGCCTATACCGCTATTGCCACGGGCCGGCCTTGGAATGAGGAATAAATTAAAGCGGTCGTGAACAAATTAAAAAATAAATCCTCTATGGCTAGTTTTGACATAAACATGAGAGTAGTAAAAAAATATATATCAATAACATCTCAAAACCATTAACTTGTATATGCAACCTTTCCCTCCAAATTGGAAAGTTCCCAGAAAAAATGAAAATTGGTAAAGTAATACCACTTTTTTTCAGGGCAGTCGGTGGCGTGGTGGGTTAAGCAGCTGTCCCATGTACAGAGGCTACAGTCCTCTCTGCAGCTGGCCCCGGTTCGACTCCCGCATCAAGCGGCCCTGTGCTGCGTGTCTTTCCCCTCTCTCTGAGAGAGACAGCAATTTGTGAAGTTGGGTGAGTTTGAGTCTGAACGAATGAGCATTGTTTTTTGGTCTACCTCAAGGTTCTATACTGGCCCCATTGCTGTTCAACTTATACATTAATGACATGTTCAAGAGCCGCTTTCGGACTGTAGGAACCTTTGGCAGTTCTAATAACCTTTTAATCCGCGGGGCCGTTTTCTCCCGTGTTCGGACATACAGCAACTCGGGGCTTTCTCCCTTAGTTCCTATAACTATTTAGCTCCTTCTCCGAGGTCGGGTCTTTTCATAGTTCTATAGAACTAATCTGACAGAGGTATTTGGTGGTCGGTAGCTACGCCCCATGCCATGCTATCACGGCTAAAATGTTTCCCGGCGGGTGTTTAATAAGTTAAACTTACACTGGTCTCATTTGTCTGCAGCGCTCTGCTCTCCTTTCTTCCTTCATGAAATAAAAAAGTATCTCCTGACTCTCTCTGTGAGCTCTTCCAGCCTCGATATTAGACGCCTGATGTGATTGTCCATGATTAATATCACCATCATGCAGACCATAAACACAGCGGCCTCCCCGCTCTCCATATTAGCTTCTTGGTGGTGTTTTTTCTACTCTCCTTACTTTTACCGTTTTATTTTGTGTTTGAATGTAGCGCTAAACGGCTAACGGCTAACACGTCACTGAAGCAGACGGCTGCGCGCGGCGCATCAGTCCCTATCAGGTCCCGACTCATGTGTGAATGCAGACTGAAACAGTTCCGCTGGGGAAGGATAGTTATCAGAATGAAATTCGAGGAGGGTAGTTCTGATAACTACTTTCTTAGAACGGTCTGTCCGAAAGCGGCTAATGTCTCTAACGTACTAAAAATGGTATTATTTGCGGACGATACAAATTAATTTCACTGTGATGAGAATTACAGTAAGCTAATAGAAGAGATAATTCATGAATTAACTAAAGTACAAACATGGCTGAATATGAATAAATTATCACTCAACCTAAACAAAACAAAAGTTATCACATTTGGAAATTATAGAGAAAAAGATAAATCAGCAATTAACATAAATGGTACTGAAATAGAGAAAGGAGCCGAAATCAAATTCTTAGGAATCATAATTGATAATAAACTGAGCTGGAAATCACATATCAGACATATACAGAAAATGGCAGCAAAAAATATTTCTATAGTGAACAAAGCTAAATATGTTCTAGATCCTAAGGCTTTGCATATATTGTACTCCTGCCTGGTATCACCATACTTAACCTATGGAATTGAAGTCTGGGGAAATAACTATAAAAGTTTGCTTCAGTCACTAGTAACAATACAAAAGCGAGCAGTGAGAATCATTAATAAAGTGGGTTACCTTGAACACACAAATCCATTGTTTCTGCAGTCCAAATTATTAAAACTTAAATATTTAATTGATTTCTATACAGCACAGCTATTGTTCAAAGCAAGTAAGTAATTATTACCGACAAATATACAAAAAATATTTTAAAAAGAGAAGGTAACTACAATTTGAGGGGCTGTGGCAAATTCAAAGTACCAGCAGTGAGAACCACGAGGAAAACCCATGTGTGTCTCTGTATGTGGCGTCCGTCTATGTAACAGTCTATGTGCCAATATTAAACAATGCCCATCCATTCACCTTTTCGAACTAAGATATAAAAAAATGATATTATTAAAGTACAGTGCGCAAGAAGATCGCTGCGTACGACAGTAAAAGATGTTATAATCAGTTACTTACAGGCCTTATCCTTGGGGTATTCTTATTGCCATTGCTGGTATTTTTTAAGGAAGAAGAGAGGGGGGAAGAGAAATGTATGTATACATACATGTGTATGTATGTGTATGTATTTTTTCCTTTTCTTTTTTTGCAACTGTACTATGTACACACATTTGATGGAGAACTAATGATGTAAATGGCAGCGGCCTTATTATTTATTAAGAACTGAATGGTGGTGGGAATCTATAAGCTTGTCTTCGTCCCACTCCTTTCCAAGCTTATTTGAATTTAAGTTGTATAAATGTACTTCTAAAATACTATGAATAAGTTCAGTTTGTGTATTGTACAAAAATTATAATGTACTTAGCCGCTTGTTCTGTATATTATTTTGCTTGGAATAAACGAAACTAAAACTAAAACTATTGGTTGAACTTTATTTACTTTGGCTGTTTTAACTCACTTTAATAGGGTTGTTCAAACTTGATTTACTTGAGTTGGTCGAACTTATTTTACTGATGGTGGTCCAACTTATTTTACTATGGTTGGTCTAACTTAATGTAGTTGAGTCTTCCAGACACATGTGGCGTCATATTACAATCCCTTGAGACACATTGTCAGGGGGGTGTAGGGGAGGTGAAGGTAGGACACGGATGCAGACTACAAAATAGAAAACTGGGTTTATTAACAAAAACAAAGTACAAACAAAAAGCGCGGCTGAGCCGGATTCAAAAAACTACTGTGGAAAAAATAAACAAGGAACTTGGCATGGCAATAAATAAATAAATACTTAACTCGAAGATGATGGGGAACATGAGTAACAACGGGAAGCAAGGCAGGCAGGTCAGGTAGGTAAGGTAAGAATCTCACAAAGAAACACAAAGGGCTGAGAACTAAATAGGGAGTGAGAGTGATTGGGCACAAGGTGCAGCTGGTGGGGAATAAACAGGTACAGTGAGTGAACTAATGAACTGGTACGTGACGTGAGGGGAAAAGCAATGGCAAAACTAAAAACCAAGACATGAACCGAAGCACAAAAACGTAACCTAAAACATAAAACTAAAAACATGAGTCCATGGGCATGACACACATTTACTGCACAATGATCCCCATTACACTAACTGTGAGACTACTGGCACCAATTGGCTAGAGCTCTGTTGAATTAGGTCAGTCACTTCAAAGGGGGTGAATACTTAGGCAATAATTATTTTACATTACATATTTTCATTTAATTGACATTACTGTGTATAAACTTGTTTTCAGTTTGACATGAAAGAGGTTTTTTTTGTAAATTTTGTTGTAAAAAAAGCCAACTTATATTGACCATGATTGATTTATAAAAGCAATCAAAAGGTGAAACATCCAAAGGGGTGAAAACTTTTTTAACCCACTGTGTTGTATGTATGTATGTATATATATATATATATAAAAGCTTCAGTTGTACATAGGAATGATTTTCTAAAAATGAAAACAATAAAAATCAAGTAAAGGCCTCCACCAAGGAGGGCAGAAGTGACTTATTCTGAACTTCAGAGACCATTGCTTTTCTTTGAACAAAAAAAAAAAAAAAACTGGTTCTTGCCACATAGTGTCTCATGGAATCATCCTGAAAATGCTATTATTCTGAACTTCAGAGATTGAAATGGCAAACAAAAGCCAGGCTATACATTTTCAAACTGACCATTGCTTTTCTTTGAACAAAAAAATAAATGTGGTCCTTGCTACATAGTGCCTCATGGAATCATCCTGGAAGTGCTCAACAAGTTGGGTAGTGTGCCTTTTTATTGACATGACTCACTGTAAAGCTTAGTTTTGAGTGCTTGTGCTTTCACTGATAATTTGTGTCCATCCAGTTCCATAATAATCTTTTGAAGAGCTTCAAATGTGTACCTAAGCTCTGGTGGGTATATATTACATATATTACACCAAGCAACATTGCCACTGCAAATGCCACACTACCCAACTCGTTAAGCACTTCCACCCCTTCAAGGAGGATTCCAACTTCCTCCGGGTCATCTGTGGGTTCTGCACCTTCATGCTTTATAACAAACACTCCGATGACTGTCTCTGCCATCTTCCTCTGGTTGTCTTGTCCACTGATATCCTGTGGCAAAACATTAACTTTAGTATTTCTTAAAAAACATTATCTTATTTCTACAGTGATGACAAAGTGAAACCCCCCAAAAAGTCTTAAACACCATTACAATAAGGGTAAGTTCAGGCAAACTAGAGCTCCTGCTGGACGAAATCCTTACCAGAAACAAGGCCGCAAATCTCTACATGTTGTAGAATATAATTTTATCCATCATTTTATAATTGGTGAGATATTTAGTTTAAATATTCTGAGATTCCATAAAATATGGATGTACTTTTTACATTAGTACATTGTGGTCAACGTCCCATCCCTAATTGTAGGTTGTCTAAATTAGGGAAACACACCATGTATTCTATCACCAGATCGTCTGGATCTTCGCCGAGGTAGAGAGAAAGACCTCGGAGGATGCATTCCCGCCTCATATGAATACTGTGGTTCTAGAAAAGAGCAAATCGGAAAGAACAAGAAAAACATCAACAATATTTGAAGCAAACCAGGTTTCATCTTGACGTCCCCAAATATGATCATCTAGCACACACCGATTAAAACATTGGTTTGCCGTCAAAACATCTCCAGCGTATATATTTACATCAGGTTAAGCAGGTTTCATTGACAACAGTAACAATTTAGACAATGTTGAGGTTGAAAATTCTGAAAAGTAAAAGGTTGATTAGTTTGATCACTTTGCTATGGTCATACCTGGGTCATGGGTGCCTTGATGCTCCTGATCTTTCTTCCCAGAACTCCCCCTTTCCTGGCGTACACCCTCATGAGGTCATTTGAGAGCAAATCCAGCCTTGCGAAGAATTTTGATTGCAATTGGACTGTTGTTATACGCCTCTTGCCTTCTTTGAGCAAAAGTCTTGTCCATCATTGTTTTCACCTTGTCCTCATTGTTTCTTTTCTTTACTTCAGACAGCAGGGCCAATCTCATATTCTCTAATGTTTCCTTCGTTTCACCTGAGGGATAGTTGGGGCAGTAGTTGACTTCAGCTTTTCTCGGTTTCTTTATACCATAGGCAGGACTGTATTTGCCCCCAGGTTTTTGTTTCAGGGCATTCACTGTCACTTCAGGGCATCCAAGCTGCCTAAGCTTTGTTCTGTAGTTCCCGAGTTTATACTTTAGGCTTGCCTTCCATCCACTGTATCCAGTGACAGAAGCTGGCTCTCTTAAACATGGATGTACAGACACAAGGGTTTCAGCAACATCACTAAACTCAGAATCAGAGGGGTACATTTTGTATTGAATAATTTGTTCTGCCAAGCCATCGAGAATGGTAGATTTAAGTTTAGGATCAGGATTCAACCAAGTGCCATTTTCTCTGAAAGAAGCGTTTAGTCTCTCCAGCTGTAGCTCTGCATCATAAGAGAACCGTGGCACAGGAAAAATACAAGGCCATCCAGAGGACCTTGATGAGGTTGCAGACCTTGATGAGGTGGTGGATTCAGGAGAAGAAAGTATATCTGTGTCACATTCGGAAAGGCTTGGAGAGATGTTGGTGGCAATGGCTATGTAAGGAGGTGGCGGGGAGCCATCAGGCTGGTTAGGTGCAATTGAGCTACAAAAGCTGGTGGCAGCTGTCAGGAAGATTACCTTGATGGTACCCTTGTCCTCTATATCTGATGTTGAGAGCAAGTTCATGAATTCGTTCCCGAAGTCAGTATCCTTGTATTGTAGCCTGAAGTCCCCTTCTACTCTGCAATGTGTCTGTATTTCATGAGAAAGTTCACCGACAGACTCCGGCACCCCATTTGGAAGGACCAATCTTTGAGAGTTGTTCTCTCCAAGGATTACCTTGAGTTTCACTGGAGCTATTTTAGAACAGGTGGGTCTGTAAATGAATAAGAGGGAAATATATCATACCATACTTTTGCATTGTTAGGTCTGAAATTAAGTCAAAACCATTAGGGAACATGAACATTTCAATATGTAGATGATAGACATACCGTATACGTGTGTAACTCTATATGTGAATGTGTCTTTTCAAAGTAACCAGCAAAGTAGTCTGCCAAAGGGTGGTCATCTGCCAAATCACTGTGCTCAATTAAAACTGTTTCTCTGGAAGGACTTGCACTCCGCTCAAAGGCTCTGAAATGTTCCCTGTACCATCCACAAAATCGTTTCACTATAAAACATAGTTTCTCCTGTACTATACAAATTTGTACTTGTCCAAACTCAGGTAGTCCACTTGTAGATCTGTGGGCAACAATCATCCCCTCTCTGAATTCTACACCACTGCTTGAAACACATTTGGTCAGGTGAATTTGACTTGTACCAGGGAATTTCTCTGCAATAGTCTGAGCCATCTCCTCTTTCAAAACTTCAACAGGGATAGTTGAGACATTTGTGACATCAAGGGGAGATTTTGCCAGACTAGATGATTGCAAGGTGTCACACCGCGGTGAGGTCAAGTGGGTTTTTTGTCATGTCTCGTCACTTCCTGTTTTATTTTGAAAGATTAACTTCCCTTTCGTTTCAGGTTACTTGTCCTTCCTCTTGTGTTCCAGTCTGATTGTCGCATGAGTGATTCCACCTGTTCCCCGTTAACCCTGTGTGTATAAGAGTTGACGTCTCCCCTTGTCTTGTGCCAGTGTGTCGTGTTTGTTGTAGCCAATGTACTTCACTCTTGCCTTCTTACGAAACCAAGTCCATGTTCCATGCCACAGATCTGATCTCGCTAAGAGAGTTTTTGTTTTCGGATAACTTTTGTAATCATAGCCTTGTAAAAGTGCAGTTTAAGTTTAATAGCGTTATTGCTTTTTCCTCCGAGTAGGGTGACTTTTTGTTTCTAAGTAAAGTTTCATACCGTTGTGCCTCCTATTTTTACAGGAGAGGTTTTTTGTTTTCCTCCATAGCAGGAGTGATTATTAGTTTAAAGTACAAAGTTTCAAAGCCTTTGTTTTTCCTCCTCAGTGGAGTGATTATTATTTTTATAACTTTTCATAGATATACTTCTCTCATTTTGGGAGAAGTATATATTATTATTGATAACTTATATATATAGTCCTTTTTGTTCTCTCTTGGAGAATTTGGACAACCTTGTTCCTCCTAAATAAAAGCTTTGGATTAACATCACCTGCTCCTGTGTCCTGCAATTCTCTGGGTGTGACACAAGGGATAGGAAATCATCAGCTGATGCTTCCTTGCTAGTGAGAGGGGCACATTTTTAAAGCAATTGGTGTGTCGCATAACCTGCTTAAAAAAACTGTGCTTAGCCTCAAAACGCATAGTCCAGAGCCCCACAAAGGGACCGAATAATCTAATCATTTGGGGATAATGCTCCAAGTAATGATGCTTTGGCAGCAGTTTCAGACCAGGGAAAAGTTGTTGATACTTTATTCTGTGCTCAGAAATTTTGCCCCCAAGATAGGCAATGGACTCGTCTGTGTGTGTTGGAGCAACCACAAGCTCAACAATGTCCTTCAAATCTAGGACCAGTGTTAATTTCGTCAGCTTTTTTTAATTTAGTCTTAGTCTTAGTCACAATGTCGAAAATCAATTTTAGTGTTAGTCATATTTAGTCATTGCCTTCCCAATTTAGTCTTAGTCACAATGTCGAAAATCAATTTTAGTCTTCGTCAAATTTTAGTCAACACTGTACATAATAGAACTTCTCCACACACTTCTTCTCTTTTTAACATATTTCACACTGTACAGAATAAAACTTCTCCAAACACTGCTTCTCTTTTTCTCCATTTTATTTATATAACACTGTGCAGAATAGAACTTCTCATCTTGGCCACCACCGGCATCGGCGGCATGATCAATCATTATCATGCAGGTTGTTTTGTTGTCCTTCGCGTTGTAAACGAAATGGCTCCGTACATCCAGGCGTTGTTTTCGCCCAGCTCCAACAAACCGTATACCGGTATCCGAGCCCGACGCCATGACTGGACTGCAAAGTTGAACTAGGCGCCGTGCAGGGACAAACAGGGCAACAGCGCGTAATCTTCTTAAGTTCAAGAAACATTTATATTAACAATTACAAATTACAAATTAATTATAAACAATTACAATTTTTAATGTCCATTCGTCCATGGCTTGTAAATTTCATCTTGTCTTAGTCTCGTTAACGAAAATCATTTTTTATTCTCGTCATATTTTTATTTTCTGGAAGCAATTTTGTGCGTCATCGTCACGGGAAAAAGAGGCGTTAACGAAATATTTTCCTCATCGTCCTGGTTGACGAAATTAACACTGTCTAGGACTACTTGCCATGCAAGTTCTCCCTCAGGAACCATGTCCCCAATTATGAATGGGAGTAGTCTTAAGAGGGCCCAATTTTCATGGGCATTCCCACCTATGTTTTTTTTTTTTAAACGCTCGTGGAATTACATGAGGCCTATTTGTCTTGTCTCCCCACTTGTAAGGGAAACTCAGGATGGCTACATTGAGGTGTGCCAGAGTGAAATATTTCTTTGACATCAACAATGCCAAGCAATTGGCTAACTCTACTGGCGCTATGCCCTCAAACAAGTCATGAACAATATCTGGGGTGCAAAGCCTGTGCTTACACTGAAGTGGGCAAGATTTTTCGTGAAAACACAATGTTTTTTCACCCTTAAACAGTTTTGACCACTCTCTACTGCTGTCTTCACATGAGAGTCATGTAGTTCCTTTGTCCTGACAGTGAAGGCACCTGACTGAACATCCTTTGTTTGGATGTCAGATTTGGTTGCTGTGCAAAATCTGCAACTGTACTCAGCAGAAAAGCTCTCAACAAACCCTGCTAGGCCATGAGCACCAAGGTTATCTGCCACCACAACCTGAACTGTGCCTTTAAAGAAATCTGCCAAGCAACGGAACAAAAACTCCATCTTCCTCAAGAGTTCTTAAATCATGAATAAGAGGATCCAGGACACTGTCATAACCATACCTCTTCACATCCTGACTCTTACACAACACTGCCAAGTAAATGGAGGACAGCGATGAATATGATCCTGGGGGCAAGTTACTCAAAATCCAGTAGACGGCACAAAGTTTATGCTTTGTGCGAGAGGTGCCAAGAGGATTGCAAACCTCAAAGTCATCTATATACAGAGTTAACAAAATTCTCAAATCTGTGTCTGACAGAAAACTGTTGTGCAGGAAGTGTGCACCATCCTGAAAAGATCTGTAGGTACTCTGCCCTATCATCACCCTATTAGTCTGCTGAGCTCTGTGGTTGTCAACAACCTTGTCCACAACATCTCTCCTATCAAAGAGATTCCGCAAAAACACCGGCACATACTGGACACTTCTCCTTTCTTTAGCATCAAGGAAGTACTCCACAGGCTCTACAATGTTAAAGCTTTCTTTATAATACTGCTTGCGAAGATAAATTGTGCTTAGGGAACCACCCTTCTCTATTGATTTAAAGGGGAACTCCGGGGCATTTGAAGCGTGTTTCCATTGCTAGAGGTTGTCAAATACTGCTAGTAGGACACAGAGAGATGCGTATCTGCGCTCCCTGTGTGAAGATCGCTCTGTCCGCACAGCATGTCATGCGAGGCTAATACGTGGTGGCTAAGGGGCAAGCGCTAACCCTTCCACGTAAAACAACAACTTGCACACTGCAGAAACGTCACACCACTTTATTAACCATCCGACAATAAAGTCACAAGCCTTATCATCAAAACCATATGCATGGTTCTCACATTACTGGCATGGGGACGTTACAAAACAACTTTATAAACAGCATGTCACTCACCGGCTGGTTGTAGGCTCGCGCATGTGAAAGCCCAAAAGAGTCGATGGAGGATAATCCCATATACAAAACAATTATCTTCTCTAGAAAAACTACGTTCAAGTATTTAAAACATTACAACAATATTACTGGGCATGTATTGTTGTAATGTTTTAAATACTTGAACGCAGTTTTTCTAGAGAATATAATTGTTTTGTATATGGGATTATCCTCCATCGACTCTTTTGGGCTTTCACATGCGCGAGCCTACAACCAGCCGGTGAGTGAATTGCTGTTTATAAAGTTGTTTTGTAACGTCCCCATGCCAGTAATGTGAGAACCATGCATATGGTTTTGATGGTAAGGCTTGTGACTTTATTGTCGGATGGGTTATAAAGTGGTGTGACGTTTCTGCAGTGTGCAAGTTGTTGTTTTACGTGGAAGGGTTAGCGCTTGCCCCTTAGCCACCACGTATTAGCCTCGCATGACAGGGTGTGCGGACAGAGCGATCTTCACACAGGGAGCGCAGATACGCATCTCTCTGTGTCCTACTGGCAGTATTTGACAACCTCTAGCAATGGAAACACGCTTCAAATGCCCCGGAGTTCCGCTTTAAGCATGGGGTTGGAAGTGAAGAGAGCAGTGGCAGTTTCTGTTATTACAGACTTATCAGTTGTAATCCTATGTTTCTGCAATACATCTTCAAGGATGTTAACCGATAGGGGTAATGTTGCTGAGCTTAACATGTAGTGTAGTTCTTCTAAGAACTCATCAATGGTTTTGCCCGAAACGTGCAATATGTTCCAACTTGAGCAAACATGCAGCAAAATGTTCCTCTATTACTCTGGGCAAGCTTTTAGTCACATCATCATCATCGCTTGAATATGAAGTGTTTGCTTCAACTGCAGTGTCACCTTGACTACTTGTGCCTTCCCTAGGATGACCATCAGGTTCTTGAGACTCTCCAGTGGTTCTGACTACACTTGGCTTGAAATCTTTCAATGTGTGAGGGGTGTGTTTTCTGTTCTTGTGAGTATTAAAAGTTCCATATATGTTTGTTTTATAACTACAACCCGCAAACATACAGCTTACAGTTTCGTTACTTTTAAGGTGAGTGCTAATGTGAGCAAAATACTCTTCTGTTGGCAGGTTGTTGAATGTGCACACATGACAACTGAAGGTTGAAGATTCCAGCTGTTGCTCAGAGCTCTGGTTAGCATGAACTCTACTTAAATGAATATGCAAGGCATTCCAAGTCTTAAAAGTGCATGGGCAGCTACTGTAAGCACATGGGTAACGCTGGCTACGTCCATAACTTCTGTGCTGGAGTCTAAAATGCTTTATTAGCTCATGCCTACCAGTCACAAATATGCCACACTCCTTACACTTCCACATCTGCCACCTCTACCAAAACTAATGTATATATAAAAAATATGTACATATATATATTTCAATTGAAACTTGCTAAACTGAAGGCTGCTTGGGACAACAGTACAGCACGCATCTCAAGTTCAGACTTGGGGGAGCTCAAAAGCCAGGCAGACTTCGTAGCCTTGAGAGCAGCACACACTCAATATCTGTAGGAAGAAGAAGCAAGAGTCAATATATGCATTTGCGTAGGGCAGAATATCAAATATCAACTGTTACCAAAATGCAGAGCTCTAGCCTTAATTCAAATGTATCTTAATTCCACGTGTGCCACATGCAGCTAAGAGCTAATTGGGAATGCAGTATGGTGCATATAGCACGCACCTCAACTTCAATACCAGGCAGAACAGAGTGCTAGCCTTAATTTGAATTCATTTTAATTCGACGTACGATACCTCTACAAAAACTAATATAAAAAATATATATATATATTTCAATTGAAACTTGCTAAACTGAAGGCTGCTTGGGACAAAAGTACAGCAAGCACCTCAACCTCAGACTTGGGGGAGCTCGAAAGCCAGGCAGACTTCGTAATTCCATGTGTGCAACATGCAGCTAAGAGCTATTTGGGAAAGCAGTATGGTGCATATGGCCCGCACCTCAACTTCACTAGCAGGCAGAACAGACTGCTCAGTGTTAGACTCGATTTATCTCCTTTTGAAACAAAATACTCCTTTAATTATTAATAAGTTCAGGTACACATCGCCTCTTAGTTTTGACTGTAATTTGCTACCTAGCAGACCAGGCTAACTTAGGTGACACGAATTAGCAACTAAAAATACAAAATTATTATTGTTCATCAGGTGTTAAACTTACTGATAAGCAGTTGTATAAACTTTACTCACGTCTCCAGTCCTGGATGGCAAAAGATTGTATGTTCTTCTTTTCGATGTCTTCTCATGTGTTGGATGAAACGTTTTTCTGAGTCTTTGCTTGTCAATTCTCTTCAATGAAATGTCCGGTTTAAGAATTGAGCATGCGCAGCAGGTAGAACGCCACCCTCATTGCAAGGACAAATTTAAATTTCTTTGGTCCAACTCAAATAAATCAATTTAATTCGAATTTATATGGATTTAAGTACAATGGACACAAATATATAATGTACATATTGTAAACACAATATATCTGTGTAATATGAAATAAATATACTTATTTTATTTGAACAACCCCCTCAGTTTATTTTTTTGAGTTTGTCACATTTTTGTGACTGCTTTGCCTAATTTTTTCCCCACATGTTTCATATAATAGGGGATATTAATATAATTTAATTTACAGATCATCACTGACCTATTGCTATTGATTGAACAACTTAATTACCTCATCCACTGTGAACAATGCAGGCCATCTCTCTTTCACCTCTTCCACTCCTGATTCCTTTGCCACAATTTCCTGTTGTGGCAGGAAATGCCCATGAGTTTCCGGCTTGTTGAAATTATTGGCCAATCAGGTCTCACCATCCTGGTTATAAACGCTAGATGGTGATTCATGTTTTACGATTGAACTCGGGTGTTGAGTGCCATCCGCCCACGTACTGTTGAATCTCTGATAGATCGTCTCCCTCTGTGACCTCCCGTGTGTCTGGAACGTTCCCAGTAAGTTTGATTCTCACCTGTCATCAGTCTCTGTTGGATGTATATTAAGCAGGTGGTTTTGCCTCAGGTAGATGCGCTCGTTTCCAAAGGTGGATAAGCCTCACGCTGCTGCTTGCTTGGATCACCTGCCTGATTGGTATGTAACATCCGCATCCCAGAACGTCCACTTACTGCAATCGTTTAGTAATACGTTTTATTTATGCCCAGAATTCTAGACTGGCTCCAAATCCGGAGTAATTGGGACATACCACCGCTTGCCTGACTGCCGCTGTGGCTTAAACTGCAGGAACGCTGCTGCTTTGCCTATAAATTTCATTTATGTGACCTGGATTCTACGCAGCCACTGGTTGCGCGGCGCATATGGTGCCGGATCGATTCGTATCATTGTTTGATAACGGAGGACGCCGCTGATGTTTGTTTGAGTCATCGTTTATTTTACGTCTTGTGTTAAAACTGTAAATATATTGTTTAAATTTCCTTTTTTTACATAAACTTCTTTTTTTTTTAATTAATTCTTATTTCAGGCGCTGGAGAGCTTCCAGTGGTGGGGATCAGGGTCCTTCTGGTGGCGGAGTCTCCCTAGTGTGGTTGCATGTGTCGCACATTTGGGTAAGGGCTGCACCACCGCGTGATTGTGAGTGTGAGAGTGTGACATGTGTGCTGTGGGGTGATTTTTGAGATGTCTTCCTCCTAACCTGCCTCCCCCACTGGTAAGCCTTAGCATTATTATTACAGCCATTTCCTCATTGTTTTTAACTTGTTTTTAAACCATATCTGTTTTAATAAAATATTTTTCATATTGGAACACGTCTACTGCTTTGAGTAAAACGGACCTGAGTGTCTTTGATTTTGGGGTTGCAACTGCAGCATCATATTACATTTTTGTTTAATTCATTTTTAGGTTAGTTCCCTGGGTGAAATTCCCAGGGTGGCGTTGTCGGGTTTTAACTGTCAGCTTATATTTCCATTGAGCTCGGTTCGCCACACTGTCTTTGCAGTGAAAAGGTCTTGTCCATTTTATTCTTTATCACTGCACGATTTTTTTGCTTCCTTACTTCAGTCAAAAGTGACAGTCTCTCATCTTCCAAATTATCAGAGGTCTCTCCAATTGGAATGTCAGGTATATGGTTGGCTTCTCCTCTCCGAGGTCTCTTGACTTTTTTCGCAGGGATTGCATCCTCTGGAGCTTTGGATTTCAGCGAATTTGCTAGTAATTCGGCACATCCAATGCCCTTCCGCTGTGTACGGTAGTTGCCCATTTTTGTCTTCAACCGCTGTTTCCATCCGTAGCAACCATTGTAAGAACCGGGCTCATAGAGGCATGGATGATTCTTAATAAGCGCTTGGGCTACATCGCGAAAATCGGCATCTGTTGGGTACGGTTTGTACTTGTAAATCTATTCAGCTATCTTTCTCAAAATATCTGATACTGTTGTAGGACTTGGTGTCAATGGTCTCTTGGAGGAGCTATACACTGCATTTCCCTTTTCCAACTGGAGCTTGGTGTCGTAGGAGAACGTTGGTATGGGAAATTCCCTTGGTCACATCTGTGTTCTTGTTGAGACAGAGCTGGAGGGTGAGGACAGGAGTACTGTGTCATCAGTTTCAGTGGACACCAAATCATCCCAGACAGGGATGATTTGGCTATCGTCAGTGAGTGGGATGACCTTAAGAGTTGCCAAATCTTCAAGTTCAGCGGTAGATGTCAAGTTCACTAGAGCATCTCCAAAGTCTCTGTCTTGGTACTGCAGTCTAAACATTGCCATTTATTCCACACACTTCCCTCACTTGATTGACAAGTTCCTCCACTGTCTCTGGAATTCCACCAGGCAGAATTAGCTTCCTTGTGTCATCAGAATTCAAGATGACCCTCAGCTTGGCTGGCCTTCTCTCCATCATGTCATTCCACCAAAAGTATCTACTGTATGTATTTTTTCTGACAATTAAATAGACTGATAAAAAGAAAGCAAATTTTCAAAAATTCTACATTTCCAAACCTATTCATATACACAACCTTATGCATGTACAGTATGTATCTCTTCAGAGAGATGATGCGCCGTGCGCCAACCATGTAGTGAGCCAGAGGATAGGAATCGGTCAGTTCTTGCACCCCAACAAGCTGTAGTTGTTTAGTGGCAGATATGACCAAGTCATAAGCTTGATAATGCTCCAGGTACCAGGCATCCAATTTTTGGACGATGAAAATTAGTGTCTCTTGTAGAACAATCATATGAACTATTTCACAAAACTCTGGAAGTCCAGCCAGCGACCCATGGGCTATCACCATTCTAATCCTGTAGTTGAAGCCGTTGTAGGACACATTTTTTGCAAGGTTCACAGTGTCCATATGGGGGTGTTTCTCTTTGACTGCCAGTGCAATTTTGTCATTCATAACATCAAGGGGAAGTGTTGAAACATTACTAACTTTCAAAGAGGGCTTACAAAATCAGACATGTGCAGATTATATGCAGTCTGAAATCGGTGCTAATGAAGACAATACATTTTTATAACAGTTTGTATGACGAATTACTCTTTTGAAGAAGCTATGTTTTGATTCAAACCTCAAAGTCCATAGTGCAACAAGGGGGCCAAACTATATGTATCAACTGGGGATAATTCTCCAGATAATGATGTTTGGGCCGTATTTTTTCGTGGGGGAAAACCTCTTGGAATACTGCCCTGTGCTCAGATATCTCAAAGTCTAGATAAGAAATAGAGTCCTCAGTATGTAGAGGTGCAACAGCAAGTTCTACTATGTCTTTTAAATCACACAGGACCTGCCATGCTGATTCGTTTGAAGGAACTCTGGCTCCAATCAAGAGAGGAAGAAATCTCAACAGGCACCAATTTTCGTGTGCATTCCCTCCAATTGTTCTTTTTTTTTTAGCATATGTGAGGGGCACAAGATGGGGGCGGTTTGACTTGACAACCCAATGAATTTTCTTCAATAGCTTTAAGATGAGAAGTATGAATTTCCTTGGTTCTTAAACAAAATGCTCCAGACTTGACCTGTTGTTTGAACGTCTACATTTTCTGCTGTACAGAACCTGCAAACATATTTACCTGAAAATTTTTCCACAAAACCTGCCAAACCGTGAGCCCCAAGATTGTCTGCCACCACACAATGAACAAACCCTTTCACAGTTTTCCCCAACTTGGCAATAAACAGTCCGTCTTGTTGTAAGATAATGAGATCATCTATTAAGGGCTTCAGAACACTCTCAAAACCATAGCACTTAACATCCTCACTACGAATAAGTGCAGCTAAATATATATTAGACAGTGATGAGTGAAAACTAGCAGGTAAGTTTCCCAATGTCCAATATATCTAGTGGTGCAACGGATCATCATTGATCCGTGATCCGTTCGGATCAATTATTTCGGTTCGGCACACACATGATCCGCGGATTGATTTATGAAAAAAAAAGAATTGTGTTTATGTTCAGTCCTCACACAGCCTTTACCATTCCTGCTAGTTCCAGGGCCAGAGCTACTTTCCACGCTCTGGGTAAAAGTCTGCAACAGTTCCCTCTTCAATAAGGAAACAATCCTATGGCTCGTTTGTGATTTATTGTCCTCAGCGTACAACATGTAGAACAGTGGGCATGAGAAATAAAAGTAGGCTAGACTTCAGTGACTACTGTAACGATAACTGCTGCCTCTAGTGCTACGTCTGTTTCCATATACTCGCGGTGCCACACCAACCTGTCGCCTAGGTTACCACACAGACATAACACGTAGCTGACATAGCGATAGCTAACATAAAGAAAACCCCTAACCTGCAACACAGCGTGTTCATGGCGAGCGGAGGAACGCCCCACGTCATTTAAATCCCCCGTTTGGGAGCATTTTGGCTTCCCTGTCAAATTTAATGAAGAAGGAAAGAGGTTGGTGGATAAAACCGTGACGGTGTGTAGGCACTGTGGCACAAGAAAGCCACACAACAGTGGAAACACGTCGAGCATGGACACGCATTTGCAGCGACATCACCCCGGTGTTTCACTGACAGGAGTGAAACCGAAAGCGGCTCAACAACCGCTCATCACCGCGGTGTTTAAGCAGCCCCTTCCTTCACAATCCGACCGGGCTAAAGCGATCACAAACGCTATCAGTGTGTTTATAGGTGCAGACATGAGGCCATATTCAGTTGTGCAAAACAAGGGCTTTAAACACATGCTGAACGTGCTCGAGCCACGTTAATAATTTAAAGGTTGGGTAGGGGATCTTTTTCTTGAACATTTTTTTACATATTGCTTGAAATACTCTTCACACCCCCATTGCAACCAATTAATTAAAAGTTTTGACATTAATATGAAAGTTTTAGTGGCCTCTAGAACGTACAATCTAGAAAAAACAGTATCCAATCATTGTGAACGGACCGTTCACAATGATTGGACACTGATGCCGTCTATCAAACTGCAATCTGCTCCTCCCTCCCCCTCCTTCCCCCTGTGCGCGTACCCTGCTCCGTGAACGAATTACGTGTCCAGAAGCTTGGCAGGAAGCTAAACTAGAGCCATCTTGGCTAGCACCTAGCGTTATTAAACGTATAGTTATCATATACTAAATACTAAATACGGCAGCAATCGATGCTTGCTGTCAGAACAGCGCTCGTGCACCTTCGTGCTCATGTACTCTAGAGGCGTGCCTTCGGGGGGGAAAGTAAAGAAAAGGGTTGGGACTTTTTACCTGTGTATTTGCAAAATGCAGCTTCGCTGGACTCAAAATCCAGGATCTCCTACCGTACCTTTAAAAGTGTTAATAAATAAAAAGACAAAACGTGTTTATTTGTCTTGTCTATTTTTTTTTTTTTTTTTGCTGATCCGAAAAATGATCCAATCCGTGACTCTGATCCGAGGAACGATCCGAACCGTGAGTTTTTTGATCCATTGCACCCCTAAATATATCCCACAGATTTTATGTTTTTTTCTTGAGGTACCAAGGGGGTTGCAGATTTCGAAGTCATCTCTATACAAAATAAGTGAAATAGCACACTCTCTAGACAACTGCAAATTTTCTTTGTAATTACTACCATCATAAAAGCATCTATACTGAATTTTATCAGACCGAATTTGATGGGGAGATTTCAAATTGATTGATAAATACGGTGGCCCTGAAGTGCAAAACACAACAGCAAAAGAGAAAACACAACGGCAAAAGAGAAAACACAACCGCACAAGAGAAAACACAATGACATTAACCAAAACGGAAAAGGTAGGTACTGGTGGTGGTCTGTCCTTTGAACCGGAAGTACTGTGGTTTAAGTGTTTTCAAAAATATGGATTCTGACAGTGACAACTCGCGCGCTGCCATTAAAGAATATTTTGATGCAGGACATGGATATGATGTGATACTGGATATGCTGTCGACAATTCACAATATAAAGATGAGTCTGCGTATGCTGAAGACACGTTTACAGTTTTTTATAATTCCTAAAGTTCAATTTTCGCAACTTTGACTGCTTTTGCAAAACTCTACACACAACTACAAGAACTTCACACCAATCTAGCAAAGCATTGTAGATACATTACAAAATCAAACTAAGGTTGAAAAACATTATACACCTTTGTAAAACTTTTTTGTGGCAAATCATTCACACAACCTATCATTTTGATTAACACGCCCACACTGCAACTACACACAAATGGTATAAATGATACACACATTTGGCTTGTGCTTTTCTTTGCATAATGTAAATCAATTTTACATCATACTTTTATCATGAATACGTTTGATATAAACACACAGGGAATCACTTCAATCATGACTGTTTATTTACATTCACCAAAACAAACTAAAAATATTTTTTTACATGTAAATAAAAACACAAGAAAACTCAATACAAGTGTACTGAAAACAAAAGGAAGTTACTGAACATCCATACGCCTTGCTGGATCTGGCCACAAGATTTCATCAACGTCACATGCTATGTCTTCAAGTGCAAGATAGCGGGGAAAGTATCGCCTTGCATGGCGTATCCAGCCCTGACATGCTGCCTGGTCTTTATCCCCACATGCCTCCTCCATTGCCTGTAGCAGGGCCATACGCTGCTGGGGATTACGCTCATAGACCCTCCATCGCCAGGCAGAGAAGAACTCCTCGATGGCATTGAGGAAAGGAGAGTAAGGTGGGAGGTTGAGGATAGTGAAATGTGGATGATCCTGACACCAGTTACGGACTGCAGCAGATCTGTGAAAGCTAACATTGTCCCATATTACGACATATCTTGTTTGGTGTGCTCGATGTGCATTTGTGAGGATGGCATTTAGCTGGTTGAGGAATGCAATGATGAGGTCTGTCTTGTACGGGCCCAGTGTGGCATGATGGTGAAGGACACCGTTCTGGCTGATCGCAGCACACATTGTTATGTTGCCCCCCCTCTGCCCTGGCACATTTGTAATGGCACGCTGTCCGATGACATTCCTGCCCCGTCGTCTTGTTTTAGTGAGGTTGAACCCTGCCTCATCCACAAATATGAGCTCATGGCCCATGGCATCTGCCTCTAGCGCCATTACTCTCTGAAAAAGAAAAAACAAACAAAATACATACACTTCAGTATGTAAAAGGACCATGTATACACTTCTGAATTCAACACCAATACTGTTGCTTACATACTCACATATATATGCACATATTCACAACGCAGTTGCTTTACTCGTTCTGAATTCCTTTCAAAGGGCACTCTGTAGACCTGCTTCATGCAAATTTTGTTTCTGACAAGTAAGCGTGATATTGCTGAGATGCTCACAGTATTTACATTTGCAAAAGTTGTATCATCTTCAATTACACGCTGCTTAATTTCACGCAGCCTTTTGGTATTGTTCGCCATCACCATATTTACAATGTGGATCTCCTGCTCAGGTGTGAACAGTATTTCTCTGCCCCCAGCTCTCGGAATTCTAGCAATTCTGTAAAGTAGCAATGGCATCATTTGTACATTACTGTATTTTACATATTACAGAAGTATACATATTGTCTAACATGTACACTGTATTTCTATGTACAGATTGCAAGTAGGCCTATACTGCAATGTTGAAATGAAGTATGAAATGTATAGAGTATGAAATGACTCTACATACCGGTTCTCAGTGCGAAATGTTCTGATTATGCTTGCTACAGTGTAGCGGCTCAGATTGGGTTGAACCCTTTCTCCAGCTTCCCTGTAGCTCATGCCATGGTTGATGACATGGTCAACCAATGTGGCCCTTATGTCATCTGTAATTATGTGTCTTTGTCTCCTTCCTCCCCTTCCTCGTCCTCTTGCTCCTTGGCCCCTCGTCCTCTTGCTCCTTGCCCCCCTCGTCCTCTTCCTAAGACTTCATTTTCTTGTCTCGGTGCATGTTGTCCTCTCCCTCTTATTTCTTCACGTCCTCTGCCTCGTCCTCCTCTTTCTCCTTCCATTGTTCTCCACACAGAAAGCTTTCCTGTGACTTATTTCTAGGCTGGTTGCAAGGTGAAGTGATTATCTAAAATTGTGTCCACCTGTCACATGTTGTCTAATAATTAGTAGTATAGTGTACAAAATATCCATTAATGTGTATAGTTTTTCTAGGAGTGTGTTCATCATTTGGAAATTGTGTGTAAAGCAGTGAGTTGTGTTTACAGTTATGCAAAAAGAGTGTTGTGCAATGGATTGCTTTGGTACATTTAGCTAACTGTGCTTTCTAACATTTCAAACTCAGTGCAAATCAGTTTTTGTGCTTACAGTTTTGCTACATTGGTGAAATGTTTGTGTATATGTGTGAAGAGTTCAGCTTAAACAGCCAAAGTTACAAAAAATGTGCTCTAGCGAACAGAAAAAAACTGTAAAAGAAGCAGGGCTGACCAGAAGATTAAACTATTCCTCACTTCCTGAGGTGAGGCGTGCGATCCTGATTGAGCTGGAAGGACCAGGGCAACTTTTCGGTTATCGGACTATGTGGCAAGCTCTCCAACAAAAACACAGGATTCACCTTAAACGTGATGTAGTAATGAGGTTATTGAAACACCTTAATCCACGAGGGACGGCTTTGAGAACACGCAGGAGGTTTTCAAGACGTACTTATCACTCCATGGGTCCAAACTACATATGGCATGTAGATGGGTACGATAAACTGAAACCATTTGGCCTGGCCCTCTCAGGATGTATAGATGGCTTTTCAAGAAGAATGATGTGGCTTGTTTGTGGACCAACAAACAATAATCCATCTGTCATCGCTCACAATTATATTAACTGTGCCAAGAGTGTTGGTGTGGTTCCAATGAGATTAAGAACTGACCTCGGAACAGAAAATGGGACAATGGCAGCAATACAATGTACCCTCCGCCATGGTCATACGGACTACTATGCAGGCTCTTCTAGCCACAGTTAAGGCTCATCAACAGGGAACCAGCGCATCGAGTCATGGTGGTCTTTTTTCAGAAGAGGGAGGTTGGTACATCTGTGTTTGATTGATGGAAAGTACAGTGGAAGCTATATAGTGATCACCCCTGTCTCTGTTAAACTGATCAGTGCTGATCATTAAAACCCCCTTCATTGTGATTATTATTAGTGTTCTTCAACTGTTTAACTCTAAAGCAGACCACTTTACAGGGTCTCCTCGGAGTATTAAAAGGTAGTAAATCAACTTGGTGGAATTTAAGGCCCTTAAAAAGTATTAAATGTCTGATTGTGAAGTATTATTTCCATAGGAATTATTATTATTAGTTATTGAATCACATCAGCAGTTGATTACTATTGTGATAATCATATGGTTAACATTCTGATTTCTGTGATACTTTTGTTAAGATGTATCCACCAGCGCATTCAATATGTGACTTGTGGTTATTAATTTTTTTTCTCATGTGAAATAAGCCACTTTGCATCTAATGTATCCCTAGGTCTCAATTTTGGATGGACTTGTTTGGAGACCTGAGAGACTCTGGACTCTTCAATGGTAGTCATGAATACCAGTGCTTACTGAGATTTAGCTTCATTAATCTTCTGCAGCAAGACCTGGATGAATGCATGGATCTATGGAACAAGCACCGGATTCGACCAAGCAGACTTGCATCATGTCCAGGAGGGATTCCAAATGAACTGTATCGCTTGCCTCACAGGTAGTAATGATCATATACATTACAAAAAATGCAAGTTGTTATGGTATAGCCTAAACTGGAATATATCTGGACAATTGTACATGTTGGTATAATCCATTCTTGAATTTAGAAGCTATCTGTCTCAAACATTGTTTCTAAATTTCTGTGTCAACAAGCAAACAAAACTAACAATGACCACTTCAAACCTTGTCCTTAATATCATTGTATCATCTAATTTTGCAGATTTGGTTCAAGGGATTGTGGATTCGCTGTTGAAGACAGGGAACTGGATGTGTTTCCTGAGGCAAGGCAAGAGATTGATTTATGTGGTGATCCAGGCATTGAGGAATACCTACAACAGTATGTGGAACGAAACGGAATACAACAGCCACAAGACTGGAAGACAGCCTCAGAACTGTACATCACTCTGAAGGAAATAGCTGAGCTATAAACATGGAGTATTGGAACTTGTTTCTACCTTTCAAATTAACATGTACAATATTTTCCTGATTTAGTGTTTCACTTTAATGCATCTTAATGCTTCATCAATAAATGATTGGTGGACTATAGATGCCTGAGTTTTGATCACTTCCCATTCACTATTGTGATCTGACATTTACAAATTAAATGTCGGGGATAAATTACAGGATATGATACCAAAAGTTTCAAATGTGGTTCTTTTGAATTGACAGGTTTGGCAACTTGAACTCTGGGACTGAAATGGAGACATTAAACTTAAATTTTATTAATTTTCTGATTCAATGTTTATGTAAACATCAATTACTTGCAAAACGCATTTGCTCTCATTTCACGTTGTTTTTTAAAATATATACTGTATTGAGCTGTAAAAAAACAGGAAACGGCAAAATAAATCAGGACATACTTCAGAAATATTTATGGGTAAAATCTGCAAAAAGCTAACTGCACATATTCAAACAATATATAGAAACCCTCACACGTGTGAACAATCCCTTTAATGTATAACAAGTCCCTTTACAAGCCTTTTACAAGAGGCAGTGACTGTAATCGTAACGTAAACGAGAAAACGTGACCTTGTAAGATAAGAAAAAATAAATAAATAAACAAAAGAGAGCCTAAATCAGGCCACAGCTCTTATAACATTTATGGGTAGTCCCTTTGACATCTAAAAACATCCAAATCCTGGAGCATTCTGGATCCCAAACTCCATGTTTGTCTTAAAGACACTGTAGGAATCCAAGAGCGGTTGCTTCAGTGTGTTTGTACATGTGCTTGCCATTGGAAAAGGTGAATCGGTTAAAAAGTTGATGCTTGGAGGCGGTGTCATTCCTGCTGGTGGAAGTGCTGCCAAATCAGTGGCAAACATCAGCACATCCTCGAGGGACACAGCCGTCACTTTTTCTAAAAAGAAAAAGTTAATATTGTAGTGCATTGTTGGACTCTGCACTATCTAAAAACATAGTGAATCATTAGTGTTATATTTCATTAAAGAAACAAAGATTTACAAATATAACTACACTTTACAATTTACATATATATATCTAACAAAACAGCCTTGACAAACCTTCACAATCGAGAAGAAAATCAGCCCAAAATCCAATTATTTTGACCTCCTACTGCCGCCTGTTGCTTCCTCTTGGGCTGAGGTCTGGACTGAACATGGTTTCCATTTCGGCAGCAGTCAGGGCCTTGGAAGAATGGTATAGGGCAGGACCAAACACACCAGAATGCTGCTGCAGTGCTGTCAAAAATTGCAGACTTGCCAGTCCTTCTTTGAATCTATCAAGGACAATTATTTGGTAATACAGGTGTGGTTTATCAGAGGTCCGTTTCACGTAGCAGGTTTAGTGAAAACCCTGAAATAAGGGAAACCCTGAGTTTTCCGTTTCACAAAGGGAGGTAACTCAACCCCGAAAAAGAGGGGTAACTCTAGCCTGTTTCACAAAGAGAGGTAACTTAACCTTTCGGTCAATTACCGTAGTAACAGACTCTCTGAACCTAACCTAGTCGGGACCAGGTTTTATTCAAGAAACCTCGAGTTTCTTTCTGTCTCCGCCCTCTTTCAGCCACACACGCCATTTGATTTCCTCATTCATTCAGTCAGCAGAGTGAGTTCTTCTACTTCTAGAAGTCCATTAGGCACAGTAGGAGGCGACTTTTTTCACGATCATGTCCTTTTGACAACGATCCCGTGGATGAAGGTGCAGCATTATTGCGCAGAGAAATAAATATTCGTCGGAGATGGTTATCAGACCGCGCATAGATTTTTGCATTTACAGACAATTATCTTTTTGAGCGGCACCATCAGAATGTGTTGGGATAAAAGAAAAAAAAGACATAAAAGACAAATAAATATTTGTATGAATAGGCTTAAAAAAGACATATATAGGCCTATTATATTTAAAAAGACACTCGTATCTTGGGGGTGGATTCCCTCCGGGGATTCCCTCAGCCACTGCCCTTCCGTTAGAGGTGGTGGTGCTGGGCACCACCCGTTTTACGGGCATCTGCCTTCTTTCTGTTGGCTCAGTAGAAGTCTGTGTTAGTTTAAATAGGCTTAATTATTTAACAGAACATGATATAGATGATGACTCTAAATTGTCCTTCGGAGTGACTGTGAGTGTGTATGGTTGTTTGTCTCGTTTGTCTCTATGTGGCCCTGTGATGGACTGGTGGCCTGTCCAGGGTGTACCCTGCCTCTCGCCCATTGACCGCTGGGATAGGCTCCAGCCCCCCCGCGACCCGACTGACGGATTCAGCGGTATAGATAATGGATGGATGGATGGTATAGATGAGAAGACATTGTTTATGTGTGTGAAAACAGCATTATGTTGGGAATAAAATAACTGCACAGTCAAATAGCCACTTAATATTTACTTTATAATATAAAACATGATCAAAATGAGGTACGTCCATGCCGAGGTCTCACCTGTTTGAACAATGTTTTTATATTTCATCTTAAACTGCTGCCAAGTGCGCTTCTCCCCCACGAGATTGCACCTAAATGAAATAAATGAATGGGCTACCATTCAAGCAGTTTCCCTGTAATATTATTGTGATTGCAAAGGACTACATTTAAACTTACACTTTTGCTGCTGCAGCGGTGTTGCACTTATTTCTAAAAACATATTGAAACTCACCGTATCAGCGCATTAAGATTTCCAATTCGAGGTTGGTGAAAAACGTAGCCCCTCCTCTTCCCCGTTGCCAAGGTGACTCGTCGAATTGGGGCTCCATTGATGCTGGCTTTTTAAAGTTGTGGTGCACGCGCTAAACTCAAGGTGAACCTACTCAGAGTTGATTAACCTCACTCAAATCAGCGTTTGTGGAACCGAAAACTCAGGGTTTTCTATCTCAGAGTAGATCAACTCAGAGATCAGGAACAGACTCAGAGTTGGTTGAACCTGCTACGTGAAACGGACCCCAGGTCTGACAGAAAAAAAAATACAAACAAACATATTGGTTGATTGATTTAAGTTGTATTTTGATTTAGTTCAACAAAGTTAACAGTTCAGTTATCCTTTTTTTTGGTTGTATATACTTTTTTGCTACACGTGAAGCTGGAAGCACTTTCATTGTAAATAAACACCATGCGGTGAATTTTGGAACAAACTGCCTTGAATCTACCTCCTACTTATGCCACTCTGGCCAGCTTCCCAACAATGAACTATTACATTTTTGGATGATTGTTGGCAAAAAAGTTTTAAATTACATTATTTTAAAACTTTTAAAATAATATTACCGTTGAATGGCAATGTGGTTGCGGTCTAAAATGTACCATCTGAGGTAGTCCTTCACGAGTGTGTGCTTCTCACAAACTTTGACACGCTTCCTGCTGTTTGGAACATCGTACTGTTTTGCAAAATTATATTTTGCAAAGACTCCTCCGATTCTGCTTCCTGGACCTATTTAAAAGACATTTATTGTAAGACCAACACAAAAGTATCCATGCTTGACTGCTCTTCTCCTTCATTAATAAAAATGCAGTGTTTCCCACACATAGACTAATTCGTGGCGGTGCGCCACAGATTCAACACCGGCCGCCACATATTGCGTTTCGTTATTATTATTTTTTTTAACGCTATTTAAAAACATACTCGTATTCGTTAAGCTGCATTTCCTTTCCCTGCTCTCCCTCAGTCTCTCTGTCCCTCGCGTCTCTCTCGCATAGCCTACACACATACACAGCCCCTCCCCTCCGTGCTTCTCTGGAAGCTTGCTAGCTTCAGCGTCGCGTTAGATTGGCTCTATAGCTCTGGCTCAACCAAAAGAAGACGGCTGGCGAAATTCACGAAAGGTTGGTATCACGTGCACCTTTATAAAATCACACATTAAAAAGTCCTATAAAAATATTTTATATTTTGAATACAATGTTGTCCCGTCCCGACCCGACCCATAGCAGACACGCGATTACGCCTTCTTTATAAAGTTAACTAGTCGCAAGTTTGTCGTAAAAAAAAATAATAATAATGTAGTTGGGTTGTCGAGATCAAAACACTAGCAGCTGTGAATCAAATAAAGTAGTTTTTTTAAACTCTTACACTGAATGTTTGCTGCTTCAATCCAGATGAGTATTGAAAAATATTTTCCGCGATTGAAAGAGAGACGTGCGTGATGAGGATGAGGACCAGCCTGAACCAGAGGTATCAGTCTGAAACAGCTGAACAGTCCGACCAGTGTAATTAGCTATGTTATTAATTTGTTTACAATGAAGATGTGAAAATATGCAGATAAGCCGCACCTGTGTCACCCACCGTGACACAGGTGTCACACATCCTTACGTCACCCATAATTTTCCTTGATGGAGAAATTATCCAGGTTCTTAACTCCCAATGTGACATATATGTCACATTACAGATCTCTGACAGTGGGGGGTGGTATTCTGGAAAAAAATTCTGAAATGGGTTCTATATGGTCTATTTAGTCTGTGTTATAACCCCCATAATTTTCATTTAAGTAGAAATGGGTCTGGGTTCTTATGGGTTAATACAATAAAGTTCTGTGTGACCAATTATTAACAAAGGAATTATTTTGAAGAATTTTTATTTAGAGGAAATGTGGTGCTGGTCCCCCGTGTACTATAGACACAGCAATCATCTTGCCTGCAAGAAAGTATTCATCTTCCCTGACAGCTGTTACAGAGAGTACAGAATTATTATGGATAAATACCATCTACATCAGTGGAAGATAAAAAAAAAATATATATAATTTTTAAAACTGATAATTTTAAAATGACGTAAAAAAAACCCCACCTGTGAAATTGTACACAAGGTATCGCCTTTCTGGAGGTCCATCGAAGATAGGGCGATTTCTCAGGTGGTTCATCAGAAGTGTGAGGAATTCCCGCCTCGGTCCACCTGTGTCCAACCCTTCTACAAAGGATCCTGCATCATCAGTAAACTTCACAAACATGTCGCTGTTGTCGGAGTATGAGCTGCGTCGAAATCCTCTCACAGCTCCATCCCATACATCAGACCTTGAGATGTTAAACCTGCTGACTTTCTTGTGGTCAATTGCAAGTGCCAAATTTGCAATGATTTCAGGTGCCTGCACACTTGTGGGTCTGGAAAAAGTAAGAAACTTACTTTAGTAGTAGCTTTACTGAACAAAAATCTTACGTTCCGTATTCATAAACCATATCCTGACATTTCATTGACACAAGAGACACATTGTCTCTAAAACAATGAGCAACTTTGTATCATTATTAACCCAATGGACACTCTTCTAACACACATCTCAACAACTGGACCTGATCCAAGCAGTTACAGGCAGAGAAAGTCAGATTGGTGTTCATTTTAGTGACTTCTCACTTTTATATAATTTAATTTTGGAGAGAATAGAGACCTGGTTAATTTTATACATATGTCTTTATGACTCACTTAAATTCTTCAGAGGGCATGTAATTTCTTTCCTCAGGAATGACAACTTCATCCTCATCATCGTCAATGACAATAGGTGAAAACAGGTCGGTGTAGTTTCTGCAAAATAAAGACATGTGCACACAATATTTATAAATGCCCAATTTTCCAGCTTAAACTGAACATCTAATCTTTGTCAGGAGAGAAATGTTTTTACCCCTCAATAATGTTGCGTTTGTGATATTTTGTCCACCACTTTATATATAATAAGTAGGGCTGTGACGCGATTAAAATTTTTAATCGCGTTAACTACAGGCTTTGAAATTAATTAATCGAAATTAATCGCATTTTAATCGCATATACTTTATCCTTTAGAAAATTAACATTTTCAACAATATTTCAACAAACACAGAACATATCCATATTTGAAATCTGAATGTAGCATGCATGAAAACACAGTATATAGAATCTTGGATGTTAAACTGCGTTGGGTCCCCATTAGCTTCCACGCTAGCTGCTACATGTTTAGCGTTGAGGTGATATTTGAGGCTTGATCAGCGGCGGCGCTTGTCGACGCTTCCATCCGTCTGTATTAAAAAAAAAAAAAAAAAAAAATCATAGTGTGCAATTAAAATGCGTTCTTTTTTTTAACGCGCTAATATGTGTGTAGTTAATTAATCGAAATTAACGCACTAAAGTCCCAGCCCTAATAATAAGACAAAACACACCTGTAACAGGAGCGCTTGACATCAAGAGGTACCTGGATAAGTATCGTCCTCATCCAAGTGTATAGTCTGAAAATGAAGAAATGTAGAAATAGGCTAAATATTCAATCAAATGACAACATCCCTTAAAAGGGATTCAACATTTTGGCAAATTTGCCTATTGTAATAATCCCTACTGTCATATTAGTAGGTATATTCCCAGTGCCTGTTGTTTTGAGAGCCATGAGGCAGTTCTGCGAGCTACTCAGTGAACACAATGGAGGTGGATCATACAGGTAACTCTGTCCCTCAAAAATAATCATATACACAATCCTACAATTCCAAAATGCTCTTACAGACAACTTGTGTTATTAATACTCCATTACCTCTTGTACTTTAATAGAGCGTGACAGCCCCCCAGCATCATTCCTAAGAGGGCATAAAAACATAAATCATTGTAACATAGATCAGTGTACACCAAAATATATTTGTGACATTGCAAAACCAAACAAACATTTAGATATTGGAGTAGCAAAGCATTTAAGTATAGTAAATGCTACAATAACCACAAATTACAAAGCTATGTTGATAGCAAATAAATATGTATGCAAATGCAGTAAAAGCTAAATTTTCTATGGTACACACACACACACACAACTACTTACACCTTGTCAGGCTCTTCGTGTACAGGACTGCTGATGTGAAGAGGTTCAAATGGCTGTAGTAAAGACATAGGCTAATTATTGTACTGGTGGGCCGATGTCAAACCTGTTAATCACAAAAATGATCACCGAAATATGTTTTAAATTGCATTTACCAGTGTATCAGCTAGATCAAACTCTCTTGATGTTGTTTTTATCACAACCTCAGAGTCAGATGTGTCTGGCAACTGTAAAACATGAAAATAAATTAAGCTCACATCAATGATAATTGCTAAAAAGGAAAGCTAACACCTAGAAAAAACGATTAAAGATAACTCCAAGCTGGTTATCAAAATATGAACATGAATGCTGAAAACACAGTAGGGAGCAACTAATGAAATCCAAGGGCCTATTTAAAAAGAAAGCTTGACTATTGATCCCAAAGTGAGGGAAAGTCTGCATTTTTTTCAGAAAGGGAAGTAAAACCTCTTAAAAGTTACTAGCTAATTATAGAATAATATTTACTGTGGTGATTGTATGGGCCATTGTTGCCTATATGTTCACTATTTCTAAATCAGTTAGTGAAACAAAGGCCTTGTGTATCAACATTCCACACACAAACAAAAGCCATAAAACATTGCACCATTGCAAAAGCAAGCTCTTCATCAAAATCTATATAACTCTTCAAAAATTATTCCAAACTCTACACACAAACACCAAATATATTTGACCTTTTCATCAACACCTCCACATGACTGTGCTGAATCTGAAACACTTTTCACATTCCTTTTGTAATGATTAAATACTAAATATAATTACATTACTGATACATATTTCAGACATATTTCATTTGTGAATTTAGTGGCATTTCAGTGTCCTTGTGGAGCTAGTCAACAGACACAGGCTTCCAGTCTAATCTAAAGGATTGTTTGTGATGACTGACATTTTGCATCGTCAACAATGAAATGAAACATTGTCCCAGGTGACAATGTATTGCATCTGTTGCGGTTGTGTGGCTATGAGGTTGTGTAATCTGTCCAGAAATGTGAGGATGTGGGGTGTTTTGTAGGGACCCATGTTGGCATGACGGTGGAGGACCCCATTCTGGGTAATTGCAGCGCACAGGGTGATGTTACCCCCTCGTTGCCCCGGCACACTGATAATTGCCCTCTGGCCAATTATATTTCTTCCTCTCCTTCTCTCATTTGGTGCTCTTCTTCTTTCCGCTTCACCTCCTCTTCCTCTTCCACGACCTCCACCTCCGCCTCTATCTCTGGTGCGGCCTCTGCCTCCTTCTCCTCCTGCGATTCCTCCTCTTATCCTCACTCTTTCTCTTCCTTCCATTTTGGTTAAAGATAGGTGAACTCACCTGCTGCATATTTATAGTGCTTAAACCTGATTGGTGTGTCTACAATTAAGCAATCTTGTGTTTGCACACCTGATGGCTGTGTTTAACCAATTGGCACATAGGTGTGGTCATTTGACAGTCAGTGCTTTAGAATTGCAAGGAAGTGACATCTTGATATACTTCTGTGTCTAATGCATACAAGTGTGTTTAGTGTTTTGCAAATCACTGTGTGTATTGTTTTGCAAAAAGTGTGAACTGACTTTGTGCTTATAGTGGTGCAAATCTGGGCAGAGTTTTGCTCGTTGAGTGTAAGCTTTTGATAATTGTGTAATACTTTTGATTTTAGTGTTTATTCAATCGTAAAAAACTGTAAGACAAGGACGCATGCATTCGGATATTTTGAGATCAGATACAGGCCTCCTTCATATGTGGAAATTTATCAGATACGAATCGGATATATGACAATGCGACCGCCGTGTAAACAGGCAGTTCGGATATTCTTACACAATGCGTTCCAACTTCCACACGTCAACCTCGGAGGACGGTCTGTAGCTCATCAGCTCGTGGAAGCTGTATGTACCAATGCCACAGCTCGTCTCGCACGACCTGGCAGAAGTTGTTTACAATCAGGCACACTGATGCGTTGCTAATGCCAAATAGGTGAGCCAATGTGCGATAGCCTGCACCTGTTGCGAGCCACCAAAGAGCGACACCGACACGCATTTTCAGTGGAATCGCCCGACGAAATGTGGTTTCTTGGTAGGAGAAGAATGGGGACAAACTCTCGCACAGCATATCAAAAGTTTGTCGGCTCATTCTAAAATTGCTGACCCACTGCTCTTCATCAAAGCCCGCCACAACATTCTCCCACCAGTCCTGGGATCGGTCTCGCACCCAGACACTCCTCTGAACAGCTGAGGAGGCAATAATTGCAGCGTGTGCACAGGATGCAATAATGGCCCTTTTCCTCCTTCTCTGCCTTAAAATCCTGCCAATGTTGGGCGAACTTCTCATGTACCGCACAACTAGCATCACACCTATGTCAACGTCGTCCATTTGCCTCAGCAAATGCTAGCGTTTGGTGAACACTTAAGTAGGCATGCGCGATGTTTCAGGTGATAGGCAAGTGTAATCGCGTGAATCAGATATGAGTCACATTATTAAAGTACGTTTAACCACACGTTAAAAACAATCGGATTTAGGCAAAAAATCAGATCTGGGCATCAAGACTTCCAGTGTAAATGTAGCCAGTATCATTCTTGAAACACCTGTTGCCCCCTCACCCGTAGATGATAAGACGTGCCACTTATCACGTCTTTAATTTACATGCACACACACAGCCCGTTCCTTTAACAAGTCAACCAATATGTAAATGTAATCATTTTTTATGTATGCTTACTGTAGTTTCCATAGAGGAATTGGCGAGTAAGTCTGTGAACGGGCGCAAGTTAGCTAACTTGCTCTGATAAACTAACGTTGCACTATCCAAACATAAACATTACATTAATGTTCCATCCGTTAACTTACTTGAAGGTCACGCATGAGTGTCATCACTGTCTTCTTGTAGGTTTTTCCCACATTCACTCCAGAAATTCGGTTTATCCTCGAACTCTTTGCCACAGTTTTTGCAATACATCGCCTCGTGTTCGTTTTTTTTTTTTTTCGTTTGGTGGTGTTGCCTTTCCGGTTCAAAGGACGGACCACCACCAGTCCAATCAGCGATGATTCATGTCGCCCGAGGGTACCTACCTTTTCCGTTTTGGTTAATGTCGTTGTGCTTTCTCTTTTGCAGTTGTGTTTTCTCTTTTGCTGTTGTGTTTTTTTATTTGCGGTTGTGTTTTCTCTTTTGCCGTTGTGTTTTTTGATTTGCCGTTGTGTTTTGCACTTCAGGGCCACCGTAGCTAAATCTAAATAAGTTTGACAACTTAGGATCTGCTGTAAAGATTTTAGTATAGAAATGTAGTGAAATGATTTTTTGTTTTGGGAATCAAGAACATATTCTGTGGGTTCTACAGTTTTGAAATGCTTTTTGTAGTATGTTTTTTGCTTCCAGGCAGTGGAAAGTACCGAGCCCTTAAAGTTTTTTCTGTTTGCTAAAGCACATTTTTTTGTAACTTTGGCTGTTTAAGCTGAACTCTTCACACATATACACAAACATTTCACCAATGTAGCAAAACTGTAAGCACAAAAACTGATTTGCACTGAGTTTGAAATGTTAGAAAGCACAGTTTGCAAAATGTACCAAAGCAATCCATTGCACAACACTCTTTTTGCATAACTGTAAACACAACTCACTGCTTTACACACAATTTCCAAATGATGAACACACTCCTAGAAAAACTATACACATTAATGGATATTTTGTACACTATACTACTAATTATTAGACAACATGTGACAGGTGGACACAATTTTAGATAATCACTCCACCTTGCAACCAGCCTAGAAATAAGTCACAGGAAAGCTTTCTGTGTGGAGAACAATGGAAGGAGAAAGACTTGTCGGAAGAGTGAGGATCAGAGGAGGATGAGGCAGAGGACATGAAGAAATAAGAGGGAGAGGACAACATGGACCGAGACAAGAAAATGAAGTCTTAGGAAGAGGACGAGGGGGGCAAGGAGCAAGAGGACGAGGGGCCCAAGGAGCCAGAGGACGAGGAATGGGAGGAAGGAGACAAAGACACATAATTACAGATGACATAAGGGCCACATTGGTTGACCATGTCATCAACCATGGCATGAGCTACAGGAAAGCTGGAGAAAGGGTTCAACCCAATCTGAGCCGCTACACTGTAACAAGCATAATCAGAACATTTCGCACTGAGAACCGGTATGTAGAGTCATTTCATACTCTATACATTTCATACTTCATTTCAACATTGCAGTATAGGCCTACTTGCAATCTGTACATAGAAATACAGTGTACATGTTAGACAATATGTATACTTCTGTAATATGTAAAATACAGTAATGTACAAATGATGCCATTGCTACTTTACAGAATTGCTAGAATTCCGAGAGCTGGGGGCAGAGAAATACTGTTCACACCTGAGCAGGAGATCCACATTGTGAATATGGTGATGGCGAACAATACCAAAAGGCTGCGTGAAATTAAGCAGCGTGTAATTGAAGATGACACAACTTTTGCAAATGTAAATACTGTGAGCATCTCAGCAATATCACGCTTACTTGTCAGAAACAAAATTTGCATGAAGCAGGTCTACAGAGTGCCCTTTGAAAGGAATTCAGAACGAGTAAAGCAACTGCGTTGTGAATATGTGCAGGTAAGCAACAGTATTGGTGTTGAATTCAGAAGTGTATACATGGTCCTTTTACATACTGAAGTGTATGTATTTTGTTTGTTTTTTCTTTTTCAGAGAGTAATGGCGCTAGAGGCAGATGCCATGGGCCATGAGCTCATATTTGTGGATGAGGCACGGTTCAACCTCACGAAAACAAGAAGACGGGGCAGGAATGTCATCGGACAGCGTGCCATTACAAATGTGCCAGGGCAGAGGGGGGGCAACATAACAATGTGTGCTGCGATCAGCCAGAACGGTGTCCTTCACCATCATGCCACACTGGGCCCGTACAAGACAGACCTCACATTTCACTATCCTCAACCTCCCACCTTACTCTCCTTTCCTCAATGCCATCGAGGAGTTCTTCTCTGCCTGGCGATGGAGGGTCTATGAGCGTAATCCCCAGCAGCGTATGGCCCTGCTACAGGCAATGGAGGAGGTATGTGGGGATATTGACCAGGCAGCATGTCAGGGCTGGATACGCCATGCAAGGCGATACTTTCCCCGCTCTCTTGCACTTGAAGACATAGCATGTGACGCTGATCAAATCTTGTGGCCAGATCCAGCAAGGCGTATGGATGTTCAGTAACTTCCTTTTGTTTTCAGTACACTTGTATTGAGTTTTCTTGTGTTTTTATTTACATGTAAAAAAATATTTTTCGTTTGTTTTGGTGAATTTAAATAAACAGTCATGATTGAAGTGATTCCCTGTGTGTTTATATCAAACGTATTCATGATAAAAGTATTATGTAAAATTGATTTACATTATGCAAAGAAAAGCACAAGCCAAATGTGTGTATCATTTATACCATTTGTGTGTAGTTGCAGTGTGGGCGTGTTAATCAAAATGATAGGTTGTGTGAATGATTTGCCACAAAAATGCAATTTTTACAAAGGTGTATAATGTTTTTCAACCTTAGTTTGATTTTGTAATGTACCTACAATGCTTTGCTAGATTGGTGTGAAGTTCTTGTAGTTGTGTGAAGAGTTTTGCAAAAGCAGCCGAAGTTGCGAAAATTGAACTTTAGCAATCAGAAAAAACTGTAAGAGGGAGAGGACAACATGCACCGAGACAAGAAAATGAAGTCTTAGGAAGAGGACGAGGGGGGCAAGGAGCAAGAGGACGAGGAAGGGGAGGAAGGGGACAAAGACACATAATTACAGATGACATAAGGGCCACATTGGTTGACCATGTCATCAACCATGGCATGAGCTACATGGAAGCTGGAGAAAGGGTTCAACCCAATCTGACCCGCAACACTGTAGCAAGCATAATCAGAACATTTCGCACTGAGAACCGGTATGTAGTCATTTCATACTCTATACATTTCATACTTCATTTCAACATTGCAGTATAGGCCTACTTGCAATCTGTACATAGAAATACAGTGTACATGTTAGACAATATGTATACTTCTGTAATATGTAAAATACAGTAATGTACAAATGATGCCATTGCTACTTTACAGAATTGCTAGAATTCCGAGAGCTGGGGGCAGAGAAATACTGTTCACACCTGAGCAGGAGATCCACATTGTGAATATGGTGATGGCGAACAATACCATAAGGCTGCGTGAAATTCAGCAGCGTGTAATTGAAGATGACACAACTTTTGCAAATGTAAATACTGTGAGCATCTCAGCAATATCACGCTTACTTGTCAGAAACAAAATTTGCATGAAGCAGGTCTACAGAGTGCCCTTTGAAAGGAATTCAGAACGAGTAAAGCAACTGCGTTGTGAATATGTGCAGGTAAGCAACAGTATTGGTGTTGAATTCAGAAGTGTATACATGGTCCTTTTACATACTGAAGTGTATGTATTTTGTTTGTTTTTTCTTTTTCAGAGAGTAATGGCGCTAGAGGCAGATGCCATGGGCCATGAGCTCATATTTGTGGATGAGGCACGGTTCAACCTCACGAAAACAAGAAGACGGGGCAGGAATGTCATCGGACAGCGTGCCATTACAAATGTGCCAGGGCAGAGGGGGGGCAACATAACAATGTGTGCTGCGATCAGCCAGAACGGTGTCCTTCACCATCATGCCACACTGGGCCCGTACAAGACAGACCTCACATTTCACTATCCTCAACCTCCCACCTTACTCTCCTTTCCTCAATGCCATCGAGGAGTTCTTCTCTGCCTGGCGATGGAGGGTCTATGAGCGTAATCCCCAGCAGCGTATGGCCCTGCTACAGGCAATGGAGGAGGCATGTGGAGATACTGACCAGGCAGCATGTCAGGGCTGGATACGCCATGCAAGGCGATACTTTCCCCGCTATCTTGCACTTGAAGACATAGCATGTGACGTTGATGAAATCTTGTGGCCAGATCCAGCAAGGCGTATGGATGTTCAGTAACTTCCTTTTGTTTTCAGTACACTTGTATTGAGTTTTCTTGTGTTTTTATTTACATGTAAAAAAATATTTTTAGTTTGTTTTGGTGAATGTAAATAAACAGTCATGATTGAAGTGATTCCCTGTGTGTTTATATCAAACGTATTCATGATAAAAGTAAGATGTAAAATTGATTTACATTATGCAAAAAAAAGCACAAGCCAAATGTGTGTATCATTTATACCATTTGTGTGTAGTTGCAGTGTGGGCGTGTTAATCAAAATGATAGGTTGTGTGAATGATTTGCCACAAAAATGCAATTTTTACAAAGGTGTATAATGTTTTTCAACCTTAGTTTGATTTTGCAATGTATTTACAATGCTTTGCTAGATTGGTGTGAAGTTCTTGTAGTTGTGTGTAGAGTTTTGCAAAGCAGCCAAAGTTGCGAAAATTGAACTTTAGCAATCAAAAAAAACTGTAAAATGACATGGGAGAGTAAAATAAAACCCAAGGGTTTCTCGTGCACACGAGAAACTTTTCTCGACAAAGTTTTGCGTGCCCACTAGAAAAGTTACGCGTGGGCACGAGAAACTTACACTTTATTGTAAAACAGTGTAGGTTAGGCAGCAGGATGGGCAGAGAATCGTCATGTAGGTCTAATGTCAGACGCAGGTCAACTTTCTACCGACATCAAACACTAAGAGTAAGTATCCTGGGCCTAATTCATTATTCCACAATGTTGCATGGTGCTATTATTCCCGTACTGTATTTGACATATTATTCACCTCAATCTTAATTACCGAATGTATGGGGGAACTGAAATCGATTTTGAATTTGAAAATGTGGTTGTCGAAAACCCCAAAGCCAAATCGAAAGCCATGGTGACTTCATGTTAACCACAAAAATTAGCTCCTAGGTGTTGTGCAGCTACGCATAGTAGGTAGGTTGTAGTATGTTGAGCCTTAAACCCGTTTCCGTGCTGTGAAGGTTTGGTGGGATACATATATCGCTACGGGTAAAAGCATGTATTTTGTTGTTTGTGCGTAGCTAGAGATTACTTCCACATTACCCTCGGATACACGCAGCAGTAAGCTTAGCTGGTCGACTTCTAAAAAGGGTACGGACAGGGCGCGCGAGGTATGTTTCAGATAACTGCATTTGACAGTATATCTCACGGTGGTACATTTACGACAGAAATAGTTGTGCACGAGTTCAACTTGGCAACTCGTGCAATTGTGTCCCTTTGCTATTTGATTTAATTTTGGTCGATGCCGGTTTTGCGTGGCTGCAGGTGGTGTACGGTGGCTAGCTATTCACTCACTGCCTTGCTTGTAGGTGATGCACACTGTGTCAAAGCGTGGTTCAGGATCCCCTTGGATCCTGAAATGTGTTTAAACAAATTAAAACACAGTTGTATATCTTCGGAGTTCGTGAAGAAGAATTAAGAAAGATTTTAAAGGACCAGAGACGAGCTTGGATGTACAACTTCTGGGTTAATGATAACTGGCTCGAAATATCACCACAGAAGCGACGTCGTGGGGGCTGACTTCACTTTGCTAGTAACATTTGTTTGAAAACAAAATGAAGAGAATATGATTGAAGCAGGTTGTTGCCTGTGAGTCTCCAAAACTATGCCGACCCTGCAGCTTGAAAAGTGTTTGTCTTGCCAGTTGCCACTTCAGCATCACTTTCTTGTCAAGTCATATTTATTCTCTCATATGTACACCGTGAGAGCCATGTGATGTTATGTAATTCGCAATGTAATGTGTGTTTTACAGCGACCTGTGGGTACCAAGGACAGGCCTTTGGCATAGGGGAGAGCTGGATCACTTCAGATAACCTGAATTGAACCTGAACCTGAAGCATTTGGAGTTGGCTGCTGTGACCAGTAAGTCTCTCTCTCTCTCTCTCTCTCTCTCTCTCTCTCTCTCTCTCTCTCTCTCTCTCTCTCTCTCTCTCTCTCTCTCTCTAGCTCTCTCTTGCTCTCTCTCTCTCGCTCTGAGTGTGAGCAAATGGACCTGCTACAGAATAAATAATACATTTGTTTAGTGTAACACTTCATGTTACTGAAAGACGCTTTACATGTGGTGCTATGTAAAACACAATGCAATATGATGTGTGTTGCAGCATGCTGTGGGTACCCGTGACAGGCCTTTGGCATAGGGGAGGGCTGGATCACTTCAGATTGTCTACATTGAAGCATTTTGGAGTTGGCTGCTGTGACCAGTAAGTCTCTCTCTCTATCTGTCTTTTTCTTTATCTCGCGGGCTCTCTCACTCTCTCTCTCTCTCTCGCGCGCGCACGCTCATTATGGTGTTATAGGTCTACATGAGTGAGACATTACATTACACTTAGCTGACGGTTTTATCCAAACCTACTTACAGGTACTGTATTACAGGATATTGGTACACTGAACATGGCGACGGCAGCAGAGGATGACATGTTTGCGTTTCTCAGAAGAAACATTGAAGACGGCATAATTGAACAACTACAAGAGGACAAGGTGAAGCTTTTTTGTTTTCTTTACATACAAGTGTGCTCAGAAATCTTGTCCATAAAGTAGACACTTAAATATAAGCATGTACAAATATATACATAATGTAGAGTAATAAGATTGTTAACACTATAAAGAGAGAACTACAATGTCTAGCCTACACTGGTTGGTTACCCATTACTGTAAACAATAATGCCAGCAGCCACAACTCAGTCAAACTCCAATCTTCTCCAGCCAAACCCTCATCTTCAGTACACCATATACCAGTTCACATCACCAGCAGATGTTACAAACACCTCCAGTCACATCCATACACTAGTTCCAGATGTCTCCGCCCCATACACCAAGTATCTCTGAGAAAAACAACCCCACAACAGAAGTTTTCCTCAACTCTTAACATGGCTATTTTAAATGTTCGATCTCTTTTAAATAAATCTTTTATCATAAATGATCTGATTTTAGACCATAATATCAATTGTCTCTTTTTAACTGAAACCTGGCTTGGCGCTGACGCACCAGTTACTCTCACCGAGGCTTCCCCACCAAATTTTAATTTTTTATTTTCTATCAGGGGTGGCAAAAAAGGCGGTGGAACTGCATCTATTGCTCGAAGCTCAGTTTTAACAAAGACAGTTCTTTTAAATAATTATTCTTCTTTTGAGCATCATTCCTTTGTTTTCAGCAACCCACCTGTATTATGTGTCACAGTCTACAGACCACCTAAGCCTCCTTCCTGTTTTATTCATGAGTTTTCTGACTTTTTAACATTTATACACTCAAAATACAGCAAAATTTTAATAACTGGTGATTTTAACTTGCATATTGACAACAGTTGTGATTTTTATGCAAATGAGTTTTTAAACCTATTGAACAGCATGGATTTTAAACAACACGTCACACAGCCTACTCACAACAGAGGACACACCCTAGATTTGGTCATAACCTATGGCCTTTCCACTGGTGTGTCCTCTGTTGTTGACCTGGCTGTGTCAGACCACTACTGTGTGTTTTTTAATGTCACCAGTTTTATCCAACAGGAGGCCCCGGTGAGAACCGTGAGGAAGCGGTATATTACTTCTGAAGTGGCTGCAGATTTTATTGACATTTTACATCATACCCCTGCACAGTTTTTACCTGCATCGTGTGATTTTATTGTTGATTATTTTAACAGCAAACTGAAGTCAGCCATTGATGCTGCAGCTCCACTTAAAACAAAATCCGTAAAAGTTAAAACCATACCACCGTGGAGAAATGAGCGAATCAAACAAATGAAAAGGAACTGCAGGAGAGCAGAAAGAAAATGGAGGAAAACAAAATTAACCATTCACTTACAGATTTTTCAGGAACAACAAAAAAATTACAATAGTGCAGTAAAACAGGCAAGAACCCTCCATTTTTCAAATCTTATTACACAGAACAAAAATAATCCTAAATACCTTTTCAAAACATTCGATCTTTTAATAAACACAGATTTTAACAAGTCCTCCATCCCAGCATCAGACACTGCATGTGAGGACTTTGCAGACCACTTCAGAAGTAAGATCAATGCTATTAGATCCAGCCTTTTATCTCAACAAAATGTTGATTTTAACATTTCTGAAGCATTGTTTTTACCCGAGGAAACACTGGATAGTTTTGTCCTGGTTGATGCCAAGATGCTTGGTCGAGTTTTCTCCCAACTAAACCCAACAACCTGCCTTTTAGATCCCATTCCCACATCTCTTTTAAAGACATTTTATGGTTTCTTCGAGTGTGAGCTTTTAAATATTGTAAATTGCTCTCTTCAGACGGGTGTTTTCCCATCTGCCTGTAAAACTGCAGTGGTGAGGCCCCTTCTGAAGAAGAGCAATTTAGATCACAAGATTCTTGATAATTACCGACCTGTATCCAACTTACCGTTTTTAAGTAAAATTATAGAAAAAGTTGTTTTTATCCAATTAAATGAGTTTTTAAACAAACACAATATTTTTGAGAAACATCAGTCTGGTTTTAGGAAGAACCACAGTACAGAGACAGCCCTTTTAAAGATTGTAAATGATCTCAGATGTAACATGGACTCACAGAAGCTTTCAGTCCTGGTGCTGCTGGATCTTAGTGCAGCTTTTGATACAGTAGATCACCACATTTTATTAAACAGACTTAGAAGCCTGGTGGGTGTCTCTGGCACTGTTCTTAAATGGTTTTATTCCTATCTCACGGATCGACAGTTTTTTATAAGTATGGATACATGCTCCTCAAGAATCCATAAAATCAAGTGTGGGGTTCCCCAAGGATCAATTTTAGGCCCATTGCTTTTTAATCTGTACATGTTGCCACTTGGGGATGTCGTCAGGAGACATGGCATTGGTTTTCACAGCTATGCTGATGATACACAGCTTTACATTGCCGTGTCTCCTGATGACCTAGAACCAGTTAACGTTCTTTTAAACTGTATTTTAGATATAAAGTCATGGATGGCAGAGAATTTCTTACAGCTCAACCAGGGCAAGACTGAAGTTTTAATTATTGGTCCTGAAGACAAGAGAGAGATAATTTTACCCAAACTACAAAATTTTAAATCTTCTCAACATGTAAAAAATCTGGGTGTTCTTTTTGACTCTGAGCTGGATTTTATCCAACATATTAGAAATGTAACAAAGACAGGATTTTATCATCTTAAAAATATTGCCAGAGTCCGCCCATTTCTCTCTTTTGCCAGCACGGAGGTGCTGATGCATGCTTTTATTTCTAGTAGAATAGATTATTGTAATGCCCTGCTCTCTGGTCTTCCCAAAAAAAGTATTCATTACCTACAATTAATACAGAATTCAGCTGCACGTGTGCTGACCAAGACCAGAGGGCGGGAACACATTACACCAGTTTTAAAAACGCTGCATTGGCTCCCCGTGCGTTTCAGGGTTGATTTTAAGGTTCTTTTAGTTGTTTATAAATGTCTTAATGGTCTTGGGCCTTCTTATCTATCTGATCTGCTTTTAAATTATGAGCCCTCGCGGACCCTGAGGTCCTCTGGTACCGGCCTTTTAGTTGTTCCTAAGGTTCGAACAAAAACTTATGGTGAGACGTCGTTCCACTATTATGGACCTCATTTGTGGAACAGCCTGCCAGAGAACCTCAGGGCTGCAGAGACTGTTGAAGTTTTTAAAAAGAGGCTCAAGACCCACCTTTTTAGTTTAGCTTACAGCTGAATTTTATTTCATTTATTTATTTATTTATTATTTTTATATATTATTATTTTTTGTTAAATTATTTTACTATATACTTATTTATCCAGTGTTTTTCCTCATGGGGATCTTCCACACCGGAGACTATGCCCGCTCGGTCTGTGGGGTCATTATTGTGGGGACTGCCCTGGTTCGAGGTGGCTGGGGGATCCTGCACTGCAGCTCTGGCTGTGGTGTGGATGCCGGCCTGCCCTGATCAGGGCGGTTCCCCGTGGTGGTGGCCTCTGTGGTCATTGGTGGGCTGGCTCCCGGTGTGGACAGATCCCCAAGATACCGTTTCCTCGCTTCAGCGTCAAGCCAGATTTTAATGTTGATTGTTGTTGATTGTTGTTGATATTGCTCATGTTGGGGGTGGTGGGGGGGTAGTATGTGTGCAGTGTGGTTGTCGGTGTGATGTTATGTGTGAGTTTATGAATTGAATTGATTTTATTACTGATTTTATTATGTAAAGCACTTTGTGTTGCTTTTTTCTTTAGTATGAAAGGTGCTATATAAATAAAGTTTGATTTGATTTGCCAGCATTATTTTAATAGTTGGGTGTAATATAGGTAAGTGTATATGTGGATATTGCTTTTCACAGATCGACATCAGTGTCGTAGGTGTGATGAGTGACGCTGAATTGGAGAAGTACATCTTCAGATATGGTGACCGCCTTGCTTCGAGAGCATTTTGCCACCAAACACAGGTGGCAGCCGCAAGACTTGATATTTGTGATTACTGCCACAATGTACTGCCCTCTGATGTTACTGTGGGACAGATGTATGACCAGACTAAACTAAAGATGCTCCGCATCTACACAACTTCCAAGGCAAAAACAATAACTCTCTCTGATGCATCAGACACAGAATCCACAGATGAGACAATGAAGGTAAGTTGGGCTATCATTTTACATGTTTGGTTTCAGTGCTGTAAGATGTATTGCATGTCCCTTGCAGATCTGACGCTGTGACGCTTTGCGGTAAGACGTATTGCATCACTTCCTGTTACCTTGCTTGTGCACTGTGGAATTTCTTGCTCCGCTTGGACTACTGATAATCACTTTATTTCGATCTATAACTTACACAATTTTGCATAGTTAAACTCTATAGCTTACCGTTCTGTTCTAACACACTCCTACAGATCTTTATTCTCACTTTTTAACGGTGTGTCTGGTTCTCTAGCGTAGCATGGCTACCGGTTCTCTTCCTCCTTCTCCTGCTTTCACCTGCTCCGTGTGTCAGATGTTTAGTTACTCCTCTGCCTCCTTTAGCGATAATGGTACATGTAACAAATGTAGTCTTTTTGTAGTTTTGGAGGCGAAGTTATTCAATTCAATTCAATTCAATTCATTTTTATTTATATAGCGCCAAATACAACAAATGTCATCTCAAGGCACTTAGATAGTAAGTCCAATTCAAGCCAATTGGAATTCAATTAATTAATAATAATCATAATTCATAAAATAATCCAATTCGTTCATATAGAGCCAATTCAAAAACAATTTCCTAGCTAAGAAAACCAACAGATTGCACTGAAAACTTTTTGTTTTTCGGTCCAATCTCCCGGCCTGAGCGGCGTGCCTGAGGCGACTGTGGAGAGAAACGACTCCCTTTTAACAGGAAGAAACCTCTGGCAGAACCAGACTCAGGAAGGGTGGCCATCCGCCTCGACCAGCTGGGGTTTGAGAAGACAGAAAAGGGGGGAGGGGGGAGGGGGGGGACTGTAACACCATTCAAAGGATATCTGTTGGAACAGGGAAACACGAGTTAATGACCATAATAATATCACATATACATAAAGAGAGTAAAGTGAGGAAAGGTGTGTCAGATGAGGCCCCCCAGCAGTCTAGGCCTATAGCAGCTTAACTATGGGATGTTTCAGGATTACCTGAGCCATCCCTAACTATAAGCTTTATCAAAAAGGAAAGTTTTAAGCCTGGTCTTAAAAGTGGAAAGGGTGTCTGCTTCCCGGACATTTACTGGCAGCTTATTCCACAATAGAGGGGCCTGATAACTGAAGGCTCTGCCTCCCATTCTACTTTTAGAAACTCTGGGAACCTCAAGTAAACCTGCAGTTTGGGAACGAAGTGCTCTGTTAGGAAAATATCTTACAATGAGATCTTTAAGATATGATGGAGCTCGGTCATTAAGAGCTTTATATGTAAGGAGAAGAATCTTAAATTCTATTCTGAATTTAACAGGGAGCCAATGAAGAGAAGCTAAAACTGGAGAAATATGATCTCTTTTGTTAGTTCTCGTCAAAACTCTGGCTGCAGCATTTTGGATCAACTGAAGGCTTTTCAGAGAATATGTGGGACAGCCCAATAATAAAGAATTACAGTAGTCCAATCTTGAAGTAACAAATGCATGAATTAGTTTTTCTGCATCACTCTGAGACAGGATGTTCCTGATTTTAACAATATTAAGAAGGTGAAAGAAGGCAGTCCTAGAAACCTGTTTTATATGCGAGTCAAATGATAAGTTCTGGTCAAAAATAACTCCAAGGTTCCTCACTGTAGAACTAGAAGCCAAGGAAATACCATCTAGAGTAACTATATAGCTAGACAATTTCTCCCTGAAACGCTCAGGTCCAAAGATAACGACTTCAGTTTTGTCTGAATTTAGCAGCAGACAGTTCTGAGTCATCCGGGTCTTTATGTCTTTAAGACATGCTTGTAGTCTGACCAACCTATTGGTTTCATCTGGTTTTATAGATAAGTACAGCTGAGTATCATCAGCATAGCAATGGAAATTTATGCCATGCTGTCTAATAATGTTACCTAATGGAAGCATGTATAAAGTAAAAAGAATCGGTCCAAGCACAGAACCCTGGGGAACTCCATGACTTACTCTGGTGTGTGTGGAAGATTCTTCATTTACAAGAACGAACTGAAATCTATCAGATAAATATGATTTAAACCAGCCTAATGCAGTTCCTTTAATCCCAATAACATGTTCAAGTCTGTGTAATAAGATACTGTGATCGACCGTATCAAATGCAGCACTGAGATCCAACAGGACAAGCACAGACACAAGTCCGCTATCAGAGGCTAAGAGGAGATCATTGGTAACTTTCAGCAGTGCAGTTTCTGTGCTATGATGCACTCTGAATCCTGACTGAAACTCTTCAAACAGATTATTTCTGTGTAAATGATCACAAAGCTGAGCTGCAACTATTTTTTCAAGAACTTTAGACATAAAAGGGAGATTGGATATAGGTCTATAATGAGCCAACACTTCTGAAACAAGAGTAGGTTTTTTAAGTAAAGGTTTAATTACAGCAACCTTAAAAGTCTGAGGTACATATCCTGTCAACAAAGACAGATTGATCAAATCCAATATGGAAGTGTCAATTAATGGGAAAACCTCCTTGAACAGTCTGGTTGGGATTGGGTCTAAAACACAAGTTGATGGTTTAGAAGAGACTATTGCTGTTGTTAGTTCAGAGAGATCAACTGGGCAGAAGCCGTCTAAATACAAATCAGGTTCTAAAGAACCTTTAGAAAAGTTATCTGAATTGGAAGCTCGGCTCTGCACTGTTGAAAATCAACCGATAGCGAGCCAGGTCCCTTTTGCCAGTGTGGAGCCACCTAGCGTAGCTAGCTCAATTAGCCTCCCCCTATCAGAACCTGAGCAGCCAGGATTACAACGTGGCTGGGTGACTGTCAGGAAGAGGCATAGCTCTAAAGTCAAGCCCGTTGTTCACCATCTACCTGTCCACGCTTCAAACAGATTTTCCCCACTCAGCGACACACCCGCTGAGGACAAAACCCTGGTAACTGGCAGCTCTATAGTCAGAAACGTGGCATTAGAGGCACCAGCGGCCATAGTCAAATGCATTCCAGGGGCCAGAGCCCTGCTGGCTAAGGATAAACGTAAATATGGTAAAATAGTTATTCACGTCGGCGTTAATGACACCCGGTTACGCCAATCGGAGGTCACTAAAATTAATGTTGCATCGGTGTGTAATTTTGCCAAAACAATGTCGGACTCCGTAGTTTTCTCTGGACCCCTGCCAAATCTGACCAGTGATGACATGTTTAGCCGTATGTCGTCCTACAATCGCTGGTTGTCTAGATGGTGTCCAGCAAACAACGTGGGCTACATAGATAATTGGCAATCTTTCTGGAGAAAACCTGGTCTGATGAGGAGAGATGGCATCCATCCCACTTTGGAAGGAGCAGCTCTCATTTCTAGAAATATGGATGAATTTATTTGCCACCCTAAAACATGACAACCCAGGGCTCAGACCAGGATGCAGAGTTGTAGTCTTACACACTTCTCTGCAGCTTCCCACCTGCTGCTACCCACCCAATCGATTAACACAAAAGGAGCAAATCCTCTTGTGCAAGAAGAAATTATTAAAACAAAAACTTTAACTGAACAAAAACATCAAACTATTAAATGTGGTTTGCTGAATATCAGATCTCTCCTTTCGAAGTCTCTGTTAGTGAATGAGTTGATTTGTGATCATCATATTGATATATTTTGTCTAACAGAAACCTGGCGGCAGCAGGAGGATCATGTTAGCATTAATGAAGCAACTCCCTCTGACTGTTTAAATGTTCACGTTCCTCGAACCACAGGCAGAGGAGGAGGAGTGGCAGCTATTTTCAGATCAAGGTTACTAATCAGTCCCAGACCCAAGATTAGTTTGAGCTCTTTTGAATCTCTGATTCTCAGTTTTTCCCACGCAAAGTGGAAATCCAGGAAACCTCTTGTGTTTGTAGTTGTGTATCGTCCACCTGGCCCTTATTCTGAGTTTCTGTCTGAATTCTCAGAGTTTTTATCCCAGTTAGTGCTGAGTACAGATAAAGTCATTGTAGTGGGTGACTTTAATATTCATGTAGATGTTGAAAATGACAGCCTGAATATTAACTTTAATTCTATATTGGACTCTATTGGATTTTCTCAGAGTGTTCACAGACCGACTCACTGCCTTAATCACACCCTTGATCTTGTGCTGACTTATGGCATTGAGAGTGAACAGTTAACAGTGTTCCCTCATAACCCTGTCTTATCTGACCATTTTCTGATAAGCTTTGAGTTTACATTACTTGACTATACAGTTTCTGAGAAGAAATTTACATATAGAAGGTGTCTATCAGAGGATGCTGTAACCAGATTTAAAGAATTAATTCCATCATCCTTTTCTTCACTGCCATGTGCGGATATGACAGAGGACGACTACCTAAACTTTACTCCAGCAGCACTTGACTCTCTTGTTGACAGCACTATAGTTTCAATGCGTACAGCACTGGACAATGTTGCCCCTCTGAAAAGGAAGGTAATCAGTCAGAAGAGGCTGGCTCCTTGGTATAATTCACAACTGCGTGCTTTAAAGCAGACTGCAAGAAAGCTGGAGAGACAGTGGCGTTCCTCTAATTTAGAAGAGTCTCAGTTAGTCTGGAAAGATAGTTTAACAATGTATAAGAAAGCCCTTCGTAAAGCTAGAACTCCTTATTATTCATCAATGATAGAAGAGAATAAGAATAATCCCAGGTTTCTTTTCAGCACTGTAGCCAGTCTGACTAAGAGTCCGAGCTCTGCTGAGCCAGTTATTCCTTTAACTCTCAGCAGTGATGATTTCATGAGCTTCTTTATTAATAAAATTGTTTCTATCAGAGAGAAGATTGATGGAGTCCTTCCCACTATTATCACTGATGTATCATCAAGTACAGCAGCTTTAGAAGTATCTTTAGAACTTGATTTGTATTTAGATGGCTTCTGCCCAGTTGATCTCTCTGAACTAACAACAGCAATAGTCTCTTCTAAACCATTAACTTGTGCTTTAGACCCAATCCCAACCAGACTGTTCAAGGAGGTTTTCCCATTAATTGACACTTCCATATTGGATTTGATCAATCTGTCTTTGTTGACAGGATATGTACCTCAGACTTTTAAGGTTGCTGTAATTAAACCTTTACTTAAAAAAACCTACTCTTGTTTCAGAAGTGTTGGCTCATTATAGACCTATATCCAATCTCCCTTTTATGTCTAAAGTTCTTGAAAAAATAGTTGCAGCTCAGCTTTTTGATCACTTACACAGAAATAATCTGTTTGAAGAGTTTCAGTCAGGATTCAGAGTGCATCATAGCACAGAAACTGCACTGCTGAAAGTTACCAATGATCTCCTCTTAGCCTCTGATAGCGGACTTGTGTCTGTGCTTGTCCTGTTGGATCTCAGTGCTGCATTTGATACGGTCGATCACAGTATCTTATTACACAGACTTGAACATGTTATTGGGATTAAATGAACTGCATTAGGCTGGTTTAAGTCATGTTTATCTGATAGATTTCAGTTTGTTCTTGTAAATGAAGAATCTTCCTCACACACCAGAGTAAGCCATGGAGTTCCCCAGGGTTCTGTGCTTGGACCGATTCTTTTCACTTTATACATGCTTCCATTAGGTAACATTATTAGACAGCATTGCATAAATTTCCATTGCTATGCTGATGATACTCAGCTGTACTTATCTATAAAACCAGATGAACCCAATAGGTTGGTCAGACTACAAGCATGTCTTAAAGACATAAAGACCTGGATGACTCAGAACTATCTGCTGCTAAATTCAGACAAAACTGAAGTCGTTATCTTTGGACCTGAGCGTTTCAGGGAGAAATTGTCTAGCTATATAGTTACTCTAGATGGTATTTTCTTGGCTTCTAGTTCTACAGTGAGGAACCTTGGAGTTATTTTTGACCAGAACTTATCATTTGACTCGCATATAAAACAGGTTTCTAGGACTGCCTTCTTTCACCTTCGTAATATTGTTAAAATCAGGAACATCTTGTCTCAGAGTGATGCAGAAAAACTAATTCATGCATTTGTTACTTCAAGATTGGACTACTGTAATTCTTTATTATTGGGCTGTCCCACATATTCTCTGAAAAGCCTTCAGTTGATCCAAAATGCTGCAGCCAGAGTTTTGATGAGAACTAACAGGAGAGATCATATTTCTCCAGTTTTAGCTTCTCTTCATTGGCTCCCTGTTAAATTCAGAATAGAATTTAAGATTCTTCTCCTTACATATAAAGCTCTTAATGACCGAGCTCCATCATATCTTAAAGATCTCATTGTAAGATATTTTCCTAACAGAGCACTTCGTTCCCAAACTGCAGGTTTACTTGAGGTTCCCAGAGTTTCTAAAAGTAGAATGGGAGGCAGAGCCTTCAGTTATCAGGCCCCTCTATTGAGGAATAAGCCGCCAGTAAATGTCCGGGAAGTAGACACCCTTTCCACTTTTAAGACCAGGCTTAAAACTTTCCTTTTTCATAAAGCTTATAGTTAGGTCTGTTGAATCTGATAGTGTGTCTGATAGTGTGTCTTGTTCTGCCTCCACCTCTGGCACCCTCTATACTTTCATTGCCCCCTACCCGAACCAGGGTTTGAATCCCATTCCCGCTTATCTTACCTCTTTTATTTCTCCCCCTACCCGAACCAGGGTTTGCATCCCCACCCCGCTGTGACTGGTGTGCAGTTGGTGAGAGGCTGAGGTAGCTTGTGGCTGTAAAAAGATGGTTGTTGTGGTGTGAGGAGCAGATCTATATAGGGAGTATAGGGAATTACTCACTGAGTCTGGTCCTTTATTTTATTATTTATTTTTTCGTTAGCACAAGTTTCTTGTGTTTACCTTGAATAGGGATGGCTCAGGTAATCCTGAAACATCCCATAGTTAAGCTGCTATAGGCCTAGACTGCTGGGGGGCCTCATCTGTCACACCTTTCCTCACTTTAATCTCTTTATGTATATGTGACATTATTGTGGTCATTAACTCGTGTTCCCCTGTTCCAACAGATATACTTTGAATGGTGTTACAGTGCCGCCGCCGCGGCCCCCCCTTTCTGTCTTCTCAAACCCCAGCTGGTCGAGGCGGATGGCCACCCTTCCTGAGTCTGGTTCTGCCAGAGGTTTCTTCCTGTTAAAAGGGAGTCGTTTCTCTCCACAGTCGCCTCAGGCACGCTCAGGCCGGGAGATTGGACCGAAAAACAAAAAGTTTTCAGTGCAATCTGTTGGTTTTCTTAGCTAGGAAATTGTTTTTGAATTGGCTCTATATGAACAAATTGGATTATTTTATGAATTATGATTATTATTAATTAATTGAATTCCAGTTGGCTTGAATTGGACTTACTTTCTAAGTGCCTTGAGATGACATTTGTTGTATTTGGCGCTATATAAATAAAAATGAATTGAATTGAATTGGGGGCAAGGGTCATAATATGCAATAGGGGCTACATGTTTGCTAGAAGATAATACTGGTGGTGCTTGTGGAGGGGGTCGGAATTTGCACTAAATGCAACTCGTATATATTGTGTGGGTAGCTGTTGGGTTTAAGTACAGAAACCCATTCCAAAAGTTGAACTTGGATCCTTCATAGATTGAGAACATTTCTGTATCATTTATACTGCCTAAAGTTTTGTTTGCTTTCTATCAACAGAGAGGAGAACCAATCCGTGTCGAAACAAGCAGCCAGCCTGCATCAAGCAGCCTGCCCGCGCCAAGCAGCCTGCCCTGCCAAGCAGCCAGCCTGTGTTAACCGACCTAACTGTGTTAATTCAAGAAACAAAACACGAGTATGATGTTGTTGCCCAGGCCTTCGTAGTATCCATGGACGATTTTGAAGTTCAGTTTGGTCCAGTGACTGGTGAGGAGGAGAGTAATCAAGATGACACCCTTCCCTGGAGTCAAGAGAGTGAGGTACTGTAAACTATTAGCCCAAGCTCCTGTTTTGACATTCTGTCCACCATACCATATACTACACTATCACCACACAGTCATTGTGTTGCATCCAGAAGTCGTACGCTACATTTATCTTGTGTACCTTTTTGCTTTTTGCTAGATTTTTGCTAGATCTTTGACTGCTAAAAGTAAATTTGCCGGAGGCTTGTTTCTCACTGTGTGATAACAGCCCCATTGAAACTAGCTTCAGCCCTGAGTGGCCACTTGTTTTTTAATCTGTGGGAGGGGTTTGCATGACCCTAGCCCCTATTTAGTCAGCTCAGATTGTATTGTGACTTTCTGAGTGTGTTTGACCTTCTGGAGGAGCTGTGGACTTCTTGATTCATCCAGAATTCGTAAGCTACATTTATCTTGTGGACCATTTTGCTTTTTGCTAGATTTTTGCTAGATCTTTGCCTGATTTTTGCTAGATTTTTGACTGCTAAAAGTAAATTTGCCGGAGGCTTGTTTTTCACTGTGTGATAACAGCCCCATTGAAACTAGCTTCAGCCCTGAGTGGCCACTTGTCTTTTAATCTGTGGGAGGGGTCTGCACTCCTGCAGACAATCAGCAATTAGTGAATCAGTACAAAGCAACTCCTGTTGTTGGAAGCGTCAGCTTTCAAGTGTCAGTCTCCAAACGAAGGCTGTCCTACAAAGGCACTTGACTTTTTCAAGTCCGACTTCCTCAAGGACGATCTTCGTCTGGACGGTCCCTGTAAGTGTAAAGTACCATTTTTCAAGAAACCATGTGCTTCATCCCCATTCTTTCCTCTCGGTCTTGGCGACCACGCAGATACAGGGTCAGACCCAGAGGCCAGGACCTCACTAACCTCATCCACCCTTCTCTCTCTACTCATGTTGAGCAAGTGGTGGCAGGGGGGCTGTGGAACTGCTGTGCAGAAGGCTGAGTTTATCTCAGGTTATGCATCCATGCTCTTCCTTAACCCTTTAAGCGCCAAAATCGCAATATTGCGACAAGAAGCGGTGTTGACTTTAACAGACGATAGAGCCAAGCAGAGTGTCAAATTTGCCTTATACTCCCGTCCACTAGTTGGCAGACATCCCCAATTTATACTTTGGGTCGGAATACGTCACACTGTAATGTAAAATGTTCGAGGAAGTCCATTCCAAGTTGTAGGAGAAAAACCGGAGAAATTGTGCCACGGATCTTGATTGCTGAAGCGGTATTGCTGGATTACAAGAGTTAGAGACAAAATAAATAAAAGATGACTGGGAAAAAGTTTACTTATAGTGATGTGATGGGTTTCCTGTTCGCCGATTCTGATTCAGAAGGGGAAAATCTTTGTTTTGGAGATGACGGTCGGTCAACTAGTGAGCTCGCTGGTGCGTCTTTGCATGGCAATGGCGGTGCTGGGCAAAGCGAGGAAAATTGGAAAGGCTAGGGGGCTGGTGGGAATTGTGGAAACAGTGTAGGTGAGAGTGGCGCTGGGACCAGCGTGAGTGTCAATTCTTTCTACCGTGCTAGCCATGGTGCTTTACTGCGCGTCAATGCTGCGGCTGTGCAACGCACCAATGTCTCCAAAGCACAAAACACTACATTTTCCAACTCTTTGCCAAACACAAGCAGGGGTAAACGGGGACTTAGTGTCCATAGAAGGGTTGGTGAGTGTCGGATTGGCCGCAGGGGTCTGAATAGGGCGGAAAGTAGCGAAGATGGGAGAACGGGTGAGAGGAATGAACGTGGCCGGAGTGCCCGTGGGAGAGGCAGCAGGGGGAGGCTAAACAGGGCTGGTAATGGTGACTGGGTCTTTTTGAGAGATGAGGAAGTTTTACAGGAATGGATAAAACCCTTTGATGAGGCAATTGGCTATCGTGGTGATAGAGAAATTCAGACTGAATCACAACCTCTCGATTTTCTGTCCCTCTTGGTGTTTACATGTGTTTGCTACTATATGGCACAGCAGTAGTCAAAATGTACAATTCTTAGTTTTATTATACTGTTTTCCTGTTCATTTGTTATGTGGTTAGCATAACAAAGGGACAGGGAATAATCTGTCTAAACAATTTCAACATCCATTCAAAATATCAATCTTGAAAGTTGGCCGCCACTATCTGGTGTCAAAGTATGCAAATTAGATTAGTAAATTATTCCCCACATACACTTAGGGTGATTCTCAATATTGTGCCAACTGTCTGTGTGCTGTGCCTTGCCATGAGAGGTTCCACACTCTAAAGAACTACAAACTGTAATCTGGATAGATGGGCACAGATAAGGCCTCTGCTTCTGAAAAACGCCTACTGTTTATATGAGTTTTGTGGTATAATAATGGTTATAATTTGCAACATTTGGCTTACAATTCACTGTTTACTTGTCCATTTGATATGTGGATAACATAACAGATGGATGGAGGGGTGGATATGATGAAAAAAGTTCAACACTATCAACAATATCATTTATTTCCTGAGAATTATCGAATTCCAAAATGGCCGCCACCATATGACGTCATAATATGCAAATTAGATAGGAAAATTTACGACCCACATGAAATTCAGGTCATTCCCAATATGTTTCTCATTTACACTTTGTCTCTATCTCTAACCATTTAGAAGCCACAGCCTTTTGAAATTTAGATGTCAAAATCTAGTCTTTTTAAAAAAAAACCTGGCGCCTAAAGGGTTAACTTCCTTGCTCTTACAGAGACCTGGATCACCCCAGAAAACACTGCCACGCCCGCAGCTCTGTCTGATGTGTACTCTTTCTCTCACACTCCCAGAGCTGCGAGGTGGGGCGGTGGTACTGGCCTGCTGATTTCCAAGGACTGGAAATACTCTCTTTGTTCCCTCTTGCAATTCTCTCCCTCCTCCTTTGAATTTCATGCTGTCACTGTCTCTCACCCTGTCAAGCTCACCATCGCTGTAGTTTATCGCCCACCAGGCCCTATTGGGGACTTCCTGGAGGAGCTGGACACTCTTGTCTCTCACTTCCCTGAGGATGGCTCCGGCCTCACCCTTCTCGGTGATTTTAACATCCAGACAGAGAAGCTTCACCCTCTTGTTTCTCTTCTCTCCTCCTTCGACCTAGCTCTCTCCCCATCTCCTCCTACCCACAAAGCTGGCAACATACTGGACCTTATCTTCACCAGACACTGTTCTAGCGCCAACCTCTCTGTCACTCCTCTTCATCTCTCTGACCACTACTTCATGTCCTACACCCTCTCCCTCTCTTCTCCTCCCTCCCGACCTTCCCCCACCCACTTGGTATCTTCTCGTCCCAATCTCCGCTTTCTCTCCCCCACTGACTTCTCCTCTTCTGTTCTCTCTGCTCTGCCTGCCCCTGAATTTTTTCTCTTCTTTCCCCTGACACTTCTACTGATCTTCTTCTCTCCACCCTGTCCTCCTATCTGGACAAACTCTGTCCCCTCACCTCCAGGCCTGCACCCTCAGCTCCACCTGCCCCTTGGCTGTCGGACTCAGTGCGTACTGAGAGGCAGAGCGTGAGGGCGGCCGAGCGCAAATGGAGGAAAAGTAAACTTCCTGAAGACCTTCTTGCCTTCCAGTCCTTGCTTTCCACTTTTTCCTCCTCTCTCTCTGCTGCAAAAACTGTCTTCTTCTGTAACAAAATTCAAACTTCTGCTTCCAACCCCAAAAAACTCTTCCAAACTTTCTCATCCCCCCACCCCTTTTGCCTACCGATGTTGAACGCACTTATTGCAAGTCGCTTTGGTTAAAAGCGTCTGCAAAATGACCGTAATGTAATGTATTTGTGATGTAACTCTGACTTTGATTGTATGCATACAGTTTGGGTATGTGGAGCAGTAACTAATCTTATCAAGTTATGAAAATGTTCATTTTGCAGGAGAGTGCAATTACTACAAGTACTCCAACACACCCGAGTGATCAAGGCAACCAGATGTCAAATGGAATTGTTAATGAGCCGCAACTCAGTCCAGACATACATCCTTCAGCCATACCAGGTGAACAACAGGTTTACCCTCTTGGAAGGGGTTATATTTTATGTGTAATGTCCCCCATAATTATTGGCACTCCTGCTTGAGTTTGTTAAAACACTTTTATCTCAAACCATTTTGAATGGCTGGTAGCAGTCAATGTCAGATCATGATTTTATTAATACAATTCAAAACCATTTGTGTAATGACACTTTATGGGAACACCTTTTTTAGTAGAATTACATTGTCTTGTGGCCTGCACTGTCTGTCATTGCATACATGAGATATCTCTATTACCACACATATTCACAAGTTAATTTAAAGTTCTCTGCGTTTCCCCTGAAAGACTTCTTCTCAAACACAGCCACTTTGGTATTAAAGTAGACGAAAATACTCATAGAAATCCCCATAGAAATCCCCATTGAAAGGCTGTTCATTTTACTTGCAAGAGGTGGCACATTTTATCTTTGACATGGTCTTCATGAAATCAATAGACAGTTAAGTACAATATGTATGTAAATAACTATGGGGAATCTCTCTGTCTCTCTCTCTCTCTTTCAGATCCAATGGATGGGCAAACCTATTACACTTTAACTATTAGGCGGGGGCATTGTCTTAAAGATCTAGTTCATGCCTTCAAAAACCCAGAAATTTTAAATTTGCACTTTGCAATATGAGAGGTGCACCTTAGAGGGGGACGTTAAAGTCCCATTCATCAGACATAACTTCCAGGCTGAGGAATGGAAGGCAGTTGCTAGAATTGTAGTTTTTGGTTGGAGGTTTGGTTACTTTCCTGTGAAACTAGCAATGCCTTTTCTTGAAACCACTATTCATGGCACAACCAGCAGCAGCTTCAAAGATACGTTCCTACAATACGTGTCCGACAATGAACGCCAGCTGCTTATCAAGGCTTTGGAGGACTTCAACTCCGTCACAGATGAAGATTTACTTGATGCCCTTGATGCGTACGATTGCCTCCAAATGCCAACAGAAGACAACTTTGTTGCTCTTCTGTCACAACTTGGTCACAAGGTTTTGCTTCAGGCCCCTTCCTTTATCATTCAGAATTGGCAACCAATATTGCAGCAGTTGGCAGTAGCTATGCCCCTTAGTGTTCTCCATGACACCATAAAAGAGAAGACACCCTCGGCCAAAGCTGTGAAGGAGCTTCTATTGTTCCCTGAAAACAATATGGGACTTTCTTCGGTTCTCATCGATCCGGAAAACTTAACAGAACTACTCATTGGAGGAGCAGCAGCTCTCTGTGGTCTCCGCTGGATACGCCGGACACATCGGGGGAAGCGAGCCGGCGCACTTGTCAGATTGCGGCAGCGGGGGTTTCGCACTGCGCTCCCGTCTATTCACCTGGCCAACGTCCGCTCTCTGGCGAACAAGGTGGACGAACTGCAGCTCCTCAATACAACCAACACGGACTTCAACAGATCTGCTGCCTTGTGCTTCACCGAAACCTGGCTCGGTGAGCACATCCCGGACACTTCTCTCTACCTGCCTGGATTTCACTCATCAACTGGCTGACGAGCTGAATGTGTTCTACTGCAGGTTTGACACATTCACACCTCTCCACCCCCCCCTCCATTGACATCACCTGCCACTCTGCCACCTCTCCCCTCTGACCCCCCACCAGCACTCACGATCTGTGAAGAGGATGTTCTGTCAGTCTTTCACAGACAAAAGATCAGGAAGGCACCCGGCCCAGACGGTGTGTCACCTTCCTGCCTGAAGGTCTGCGCTGACCAACTGGCCCCCATCTTCACCCGGATCTTCAACAGATCCCTGGAGCTGTGCGAAGTCCCCTCATGCTTCAAACTCTCCACAATAATCCCGGTCCCCAAGAAACCCACCATCACAGGACTGAACGACTACAGGCCTGTTACCCTCACATCTGTAGTCATGAAGTCCTTCGAGAGACTGGTGTTGGGGTACCTGAAGGACATTACAGGCCCCCTGCTGGACCCCCTGCAGTTCGCCTACCGAGCGAACAGGTCAGCGGATGATGCCGTTAACATGGGACTGCACTACATCCTGCAACACCTCGACTCTGCAGGGACGTACGCCAGGATCCTGTTTGTCGACTTCAGTTCGGCGTTCAACACCATCGTCCCAGCCATCCTCCGCACCAAAGCTCACTGTGCCCTCCTCCACCTGTCAGTGGATTACAAACTTCCTGACTGACAGGAAGCAGCAGGTGAGGCTGAGGAGCATCACATCCAGCACCCGGACCATCAGCACAGGTGCCCCCCAGGGGTGTGTACTCTCCCCACTGCTCTTCTCCCTTTACACCAACGACTGCACCTCAAGAGACCCGTCTGTTAAACACCTGAAGTTTGCAGATGACACAACAGTCATTGGCCTCATCCGGGACGGTGATGAGTCTGCATACAGACGGGAGGTTGAACGGCTGGTCTGCTGGTGTGGTCAGAACAATCTGGAGCTGAACACGCTAAAAACAGTGGAGATGACAGTGGACTTTAGGAGAAGCCCCCCCACTCTGCCACCCATCACCATCACCAACAACGCAGTGTCTGCTGTGGAATCCTTCAGGTTTCTGGGCCCCACAATCTCTCAGGACCTGAAGTGGGAGACCAACACAGTCACTACCATCAAAAAGGCCCAGCAGAGGTTGTACTTGCTGCGGCAGCTCAGGAAGCTCAACCTACCTAAGGAGCTGCTGATCCAGTTTTACACCACCATTGTTCAGTCTGTTCTCTGTTCATCCATCACCGTTTGGTTCGGATCAACCACCAAACAGGAAAAAAACAGACTGCAACGGACAATAAGGTCTGCAGAGAAGATTATTGGTGTCAGCCTGCCCTCCATCCAGGATCTGTACCTGTCCAGAGTCAGGAAACGGGCAGGTTACATCTCTGCAGACCCATCACACCCTGGACACAAACTGTTTAAACTCCTCCCTTCTGCAAGGCGCTACAGAACTCTGTACGCCAAAACAACAAGACACAGGAACAGTTTCTTCCCTCAGGCTGTCTCTGTGTTAAACAGCTAAAACCGGACTTCAGTGTTTCATCCTTGCACCATGCACCAATTTGCACTTCTGATTTAATCTTGTTCTATGTCTATTTTTTTGTCTATTTTTTTGTAATTGTTGCACTAAAGAGAGTGAGGTGTAACCGGAGTCAAATTCCTCGTGTGTGTCCACATACCTGGCAATAAAAAGCGATTCTGATTCTGATTCTGATTCTGATTAATGTCAGGGCCAGATTTTGTAAGGTTATTTGCACTTTATTCCATATGCATTCATTTCTGAGAAACTTGAAGCATTGGGTTTTTGTTGTTGATGTTTTTTTGTTTTTTGCTGCAAAGTTAAAATATTTGCAGTAATGCATGTAATACATGGACTTCAAGTTATGAGTTTAAGTGTAATGGGAACTTGAATGAGTTTTAAAAAAAAATAAATAAAGCATGAAGGGCTACATTTAGGAAATCATTTGTCATGTGTTTATTTTGAAGACATGAAATGAGTCCCTCTTGATTTAGAGATATGATGTAATTTCATTCCTTAACTGCAAGTATAAATCCACTGCTTGATAAGCATCACCTGGTAGATGCAGCTGTGACTCCACCATTAGAAAGTTGCAGAGATTGTAGATGTCTGTGTCACATTAGCCTGGCTGACGCGTCCACATCTCGATGAGATGGTGGTCTGGGAACTAGGTGTGCATTTTCTCGTATTTGAGGCGTGGTTTACGAATGCCTAGAGCCGTTTATTGGGCACTACGAATGTCTATCAAATGGTGTCTGGTTCTTCCCATGCTGCTTTGCGCGCGATTCATAGCCAATTGTATCACTTATACCAGATGACGTATGTAGAGCGACAGAAATTCGACGAGGAAGAAGGCAATGAAATCTTTCAACGCCAAACGTTGCTCTTTTTTAAAAGTAAACTTGCGTTCTAAGCTACTTAAAACACTTTCTAAGGCTGCATCGAACGGTAACGTTGTGTCCGCTGCCATGTTGGATTAACACTCTACAAGCTTCAGTGTCGCGCATAGACGTCGTCATCGTCTTGCTGCCCCCTCCGTTCTGTGATTGGTTCCCTAACTCAGGCAAAAATAAAGGCGGTGGTTTCCAGGCTGCCTTTGCAGTGTGAATGAAATCGCGCGCAAAGCAGCATAGGAATTCCCAGGCTAGTGTCACATGGGATAGTTTGTCTGAATGTGCAATCAGACTGACACAACTGTATATCAGCTCTGTCCACTGGTGAAATACAGTCTTCACTCCTGTAGAGTTCTGGGAACATGTACATTATTTGAGGTCGACCACTGGGCACTCTGTCATTCTTTGATGATCTGATGATATGTGAATCCCATACATCAGTGGTTTCATCCAATTCATCCTGGAAAGGGTCACATATTACAGAGTTAGAAAAGTGCAATTGACCTCAATGTGGGCAAAAGGTAAGTGATTAGATCCCTTCAAAGACATGAAAATGGATGTTCATCCATACATGTTAAAATGCTGAAAGTTATATGCCTATACAATAATGACACCTACAGAGATGGCAATAGGCTTGATTAAATGTGTCATGATTCATGAATAGGCTATGTTTTGACTGCTGTGTAGCGAACGTCACTAGTTAAATGCTTGACATAAAAGTACACAGCCATGCACGGACAGTCTGCCCGCCCTGCTCATTAGGTTAACATGTAATTAAATAAAGAAAAATGTGGACCCCATAAAATTGTCAAAAACCGGTTTAACACAATACTGGACATGTGGAGATTACCTGAATCATACCCCAGGCATGAAAATGGGTCAGGGGTTAAAAAGGTGAGAAGAGCGCGCGCGCGGCCCAGGGGGCAGGGTATGACGAGCTTTGTTCACTAACACTGTTTCACTGAACACGTTTCACTATGTTGAAGGACACCTCCTGCCCCTTCACGCAAACCTTTCCCTCAAGTTTGACCCAAGCCCATCTCCAGCTGCACTTGATCCCTGAGTCTATCTGCTTCACAGCTGCAGCATCCTCCTCTGTTAATACACTCATCCTGCAAGAATATTTTGTGTTAGTTCAAATGGAACATCAGTTTTAACTGTAAACAGGGCTCGAAATTAACTTTTTTCACCACCACCCAAAATGACAAGAAGATATTAATGTTACTAGCCAAACACAAAATGGCTAGTACGTTTTCTTTTCTACCAGCCACACTAAGCTTAAATTTACCACCATTGGGCCAGTGTTAAAAGAAGAGCTGGTTTCTGTAACGTGGTTACCCAGATGTCAGAACAGTAATTGGTCGTAAGTAAATGTCACTCTTAATTTAGATTAGTTGTGTGGTGTCATAACACTAGCACTTTTGAGAGCAAATAGAATGGCCAATCACTGTTTCTCACATTTGGGTAGAACTAACCACACGATTCACACAAGTCACCTATTTTTGGACCAAAATGGCGAATTTCGCCGAAAGGTGAGGGATTTTCATGCCTGATACCCATGAAGCAGAACTGAATCAGATTTCGGTCCAAATATGTTCCACTGAACAAACCCCGGTCCTTCAGGTCTGTGAACAAGCAGATGTAGAATTCCATGGATTCTCTTCGGAGGGAGCCCCACCAACTCTCTATCTGCTGATTTGCTGTGCTTGCCCCTTCAATGTAGCGGTCAATACCAGGGCCGTCGTGAATGTTGCGACAGAGAAAGCGTTGAAAGTCCCTGACTTCACCGTTCTCTGTGCCCCGGTCGCCTCTTATGATCCTTGGACAACCACCTAATCTCTCGACGGAATCCATGTAGTAGCCGTCAATGACTTTTGGATCGCTGCTGGTGGTGTATGCATTCATCCATATGATTTTTCGAGAGAATCCATCAATGCAGCCGTTTATGCAAATACCAAATGGTTTGAGTTTGTCGTAAGAATCCATATGCCAAATGTAGTTGGGGCCTTTAGCAAAATAATTTCGACGACAGAGCTGTCGCCTTCCCCTGAGTTCTACCCCTCTTGGGTCGAGTTCTTTCAGAATTAAGGGCACATCCTCCTTCTTGACGTGAAGCCCATTCTCTTTGCATTTATGGTACATCCACCTGTATCCACAGAGTTGCCCAGATGTCTGTAACTGCTCTCCTATGAACTGTATAACACGATCCAGGGGGGTGTATCCCTTGCGCCTGAACAAACCACTGGATTTCAGAATTCTTTTTAAATATCTTTCAGACAAAATGTAGCCATGTCGACTTACAAGTAATGCCACGATATCTTTGTAATGCAGTCCTAAACTGAAATAAAGGCGCACTAATTCATGAATTGCCATGTTTTCCTGTGCAGCCTGCAGTCTGACTAGGCAGTTTCAAATGCGCGCGTGCCATAAAGTTTCGGGTGCGCACAAAAAAGTTTCACATTCCCACCAGAAAAGTTTCAGGTGCGCACAAGAAAGTTTTGCGTGCGCACGAGAAAGTTTCGTGTGGGCACGAGAAAACCTTGGGTTTTATTTTACTCTCATATGTCATTTTAAGGGCTCCGTAGGAAAGTGCGCCAGGACTACCAAAAGCTGCTGTAATTGGATTCAACTTGCAAACAGTATGCTAGCTCTTGCACAATGATCTCATCTACTTTACAGTTTTTACTCTGTAAATGCTGAGATATGGTTTGATGGACAAGGGGTACAGAAGCAGTGCCAAGTAAATAGTTAAACTCTTGTAAAAGTTCATCAACAGCAACACTAGAAACAAGATAGATATGTTCAAGCTTCAGTAAGAGTGAAGCAACTTTCAGCTCTGCATTGTGTGCCAAATCATTTAAATCAAAACTTGAATCATCCAGGTCCTCCCTGCTTTCATCTGAGGGCTCAATATCATTCTGGACACTGTCATGGCTTTCAACAGAAAGACCTCCGCTTGACCCATGTTTCACAAGTATTTCAGGCTTTAAGTCATTTACAGTGTAATTCTTGTGATTTCTGCTTCTGTGAGTTCTAAATGTACCATAAATATTTGTTCTGTAGGAGCAACCCTCAAACACACAATCAACTGTTTCACTGTTTTTCAGATGCTGAGCTATATGTTGAAAATAGTCTGTTAAAGTTGAACGTTCATTGATGTGGCATAAGAGACATTTAAATGTGGTCAGGTCAGTTTGTGAGGATGGCTGATGAGATCTTGACAAGTGGGTCAAAAGTGCCTTCCAAGTTTTGCAGGTACATGGGCAGTTTAAATGGATAGGAATGATGGCGTCCATAATGTCTGTGCTCAAGCTTGTAATGTTTAAGAAGCTCAGATCTTCGTGAGACACAGGCACCACAGTCTTTGCATTTCCACATTCATTGGAAGACTAGAAAAGAAAAAGAAGACCCACCTTACCCATTTGCCACTTAATGCAAATGACAAAATGCCACATGGTAGATTTTTCATTTTCATTTAATCTAATGAAGCAGTTGTTTGTTATCAAGTTATTTCTTCAGCAGGAAAGCAACACCCTAAAAGCTTGTAGTTATTCATTTCATTGTATTTTAAAAGTAGTACTGAAATGTAAATCTTATGAATTGATCACACCATCCTGGTGAATGGCAGACGTATCCTACCACAATTTGCTAATGTTGATGGAGTGGAGGGCTGTGTGTGTGTGTCTGCATGAAATTATTTTCCTTTTTTATTGTTATTGTCTGATAAAATGTAAGTTATTTCTGTTTGCAATTAGTGAAACAAATAAAAAAAAATGTCAATGACTAAACATCCATGAAAATCACTTCCACAGTTGTTCATTGAGGGACTTACCAACTGTAACCTTTTCAGGAGCAAACCTGTAAACAGAAATGAAAGATTTCACAATTAGTTTTTTGTTGGGACAGTTAGCATTGTCCATGATTGTCACTACAGACTCCAATTTATTAGACTTTTGGCATTCTGGTATTGTACTATACTGGATTATATAGATGAGAGAATGGAATATAAACTCGTCCTCTTCTGTGGATCCTTTGATACTGGGTCGCACTGAAAGAATGAAACATTAATTGTCTGCAATTTATTTACATTTACTCTGCAAGTTATTTTATTCTGGGGAAAAAAAGACTGAATCATAACAGTAATCTCACAATAAACTCCCTCACATAATCACACTTTTTCTCTGTCTCCACCCCCCACCCCCCTTACGCAGCCTACGAGGTGTATTCACTAGGGGTGAATACAAAGATTAATAAACACAACTTTTGTCTTTTTGTTTATTAACACTTTTAAATTATTAAATTGAAATGTATAAAATCAACTTAAAGTGCACAATTAATATATTCTCTTCATAGCTCTGACTAAAACGACCTGTACTCTCGCTTTGTACACGTTGCCTAGCAACGCCGCGCATGCGCATTATATCCTGCTCCGCTCTGAGCTATAGTAGTAGGCTGTTCATGGGAAAAGCATGAATAGCACGTTAAGATCTCGACCAAGTCGTAATTAAAAGCAGTTATTCATTATTTAAGTTAAGTGGCAGTAACGCCAGTGTTAAACAAGGTGTTAAACACGCAAATGCCAGTTGATGTGCGTATGGGTCCACGGCCGTAATGAACGTATGAACATATGAACGCATGTAATGCGCTCGTTTTGTTGTCCCCATTACATTGGCATAGAGCTATTGAACATTAATTTTAACAAAGGATACGGATAACATATAGCCCACGCCAGTTTTGTCATTGTATGTATAGCCTATATTTTCATTACGCTATCATTCAACATGTAGAATGAACGTGTAATCTATAGTCGATTTACATAGATAATTCACAACCATGAATCTAATCTGGATCTTAAACCTGCCAATTGCCAACAATTGTTACTACATATAAAATATTTTTTCGTTTTAGATCGCGTGTTTCAAAGGCATCTGTGTCTTGTACAGAGCGCAATATGAATAAATAATGTCATTTCCAACAGTGACAAGCGTTATATGTGCTTACGAAAACTTTACACAAACTCTACACACGTTCGCCAACGTTCGTAGATTTTGTTCATAACGTCACAAATACTCAACATTCCCCTAACTCACCGCGGAGTTTCACCGTCTTTCCCTGCATTCCTGGGTGTGTGTGTGTGGCGTGGAACTACACTTTTCCTATTGTGCACTGCACAATAACATTGGCAACGTTAACTTTGGACTTTACACGTTACACAGGCAACAGACGTGTAGCTGTTGCTATGCAAACGACCTGGTTTAGCTAGCACTAGCGTAGCCCACAAAATACGAAACCAGTCTTTAAGATAATTTCAGTTCAGTCTGCCACTGACCATAAATGTGCATGGAAAGCCCATGTTGCACGAAAACAGCTAAATATTTTGAATTACCTTGTTTTAAAGAGTTTCTGCGCACGACAGACGGTCAACACTTTATGCGAGGAAACAATATGGCGGACTTCAACGTCGGAAAGAGCGGTCTGACGTGACGTCACATGGTCACGTGACAGGAAACCCTCTGGTTTGAAGTGAAAATATCATTTAAGTAGAAGTGTTTCTTTTAATTTTGTCCACATGGAGTGTCATTTGCTTTGAAGCAAACTGAAAACATTAGGTTTAAACATGAAACCATATTTTTTCATTAGACCAATTTAAAAATTCACTTTAAAGGAATGACACAGTAGTTTCACTTTTTTCAGTGCGTGAGGGCACAATTTCCTGTGGTGTGTGATGTGAGCAAGGTCGGACCGTGTGTGCAGAAGCCTGATGAGCCCGTGCCTGAGTACTTCACCTGCCTTCAACAGACTTTTGACAACCACGGAGGCATTCAACGGCCTGACCCCATACCCTGGGAACCAACCTGCTGCATATGAGTGCATGCTCAAACAATATTTCCTGCAAGGGCTGCTTAAAGACCTGACTGGCCCCACCCGAGACTCCTGTGTGGGCGCAGACGATCCGACTACTCGCTTGGCAGAAACGCCTGATGGAAAAGGCCGCTGCGGACAAGAAGCACCGCACTGACGCAAAGCATTGTGTCAATCTGGCCCTGTTGCATCAACCTGGACCCCAGCAGACACAAGCGTCAAATACAGCCACCCCCCCACCCTATCAAGGAGATGATGAGTGTTTTTATTGTCACCAATATGGACACTGGTCCCAAAATTGCCCAAAGAAGAAAAATGAAGGCAGAGGGTTTAGAAGCGGTTTCAGAGGCGATGGCGGTCGCGGAAACTACTCCCAGTTTCAGCGAGGGCGTGGCCAGCCTTACCACGGGCCTACTTCCGATTGAGCAGAAGCTGGAGGGGAGGGAGAAATGGAGGCGTGCCCTGCTGACAGCGCCTGGCCTGCACCGGACGATCATCATGACTCGGATAAGAACTCACACACACATCCACTGACGTTGCCTGCTGATACAGACATTGGAGCACCACACAGCTGCACCCACACATTATTACTCTCTCCTACTGATGGCAGTGTGCAATCACTTCCCATGCTCCCACTTACAGTGACTGGAAGGCACATGCTGTTCATTGTAGATTCTGGGGCCACTCGTTCTGTTATCAGGTCAGCTGAGTAGTGATGGGATTTTCTGCTCTTTTTCGAGATGCGGCTCTAATGGTTCTTCTTACTGTGGAGAGCCGGCTCTTTCGGCTCCCAAATGGCTCCCCATATATCCCCGTCTAGCACTGGTAGAAGCAGAGCAAAACGCGCAAGGAGAGGGAGAGTGAGGGGGAGGGAGAAGGGAGAGACAGCAAGGAACCGGTCCGAAGGACGACGTGGGAAAAAAACTGTCGGCTCTTTGGCACTTGCAGAGCACAAGCGCAACGACAGGGAGGCGGAGAGACAGCGAGATCCTGAAAGAAAAAAAAGGATCCCAAAACGGCTCCCATTGTGGAGCCGGTTCCTGTCATTCACTTCAAAGAGCCGGCTCTTAGAGCCGGATCGTTCGCAACCGACACATCACTACAGCTGAGGTCACCCCTATGAATGGTCAGTCTCTGATCTCAATTGGTGCATCGGGACGCCAGGTTAAGGAGTGTTTTACTGTTCCGCTGTCCTGCACATCACAGGAGGCTAGCCTGACTGTCCAGCACTCCTTTTAAATGTATCATAATCAGCGTGGAACATATGTCTTCATGGTGTGAACTGTCTTCAGCCGACCTGGAAAGGCATGAGATGTAACGACTTTTAATACTCTCATCTGTTATCACATGCATCCTGCTTTCCAACAGCTATGGTAAAGTCGTGACAAGGAGCAGTTGTGCGTGATTGGCAGATGTGGAATAGTTAGTCTCATAAGTATATAAGACTGATGCTGAGCCCACTTGAGTTGAAGATCTTTCCATGTCCCGTATGGAACATGTATTTGTGTGTTTAATAAATCTATGAAGGCCGCAACGACTTTGTTAAATTCTTCCACCATGCATTGAAAATTCCTCAACAACTAATTAAGCTACTGACCCAACTCTGAGGTCGCAGCAGAATGTATATCATAATTTGAAATAATAGAATATATGATTTCTACATCAGTCACATGCAATGCTGTGGAATTCCTCTTTGATGGTTCTAACAGGTTTGTGTCCGGGGAACACCACCATCACTTGTAACAGGCGTTTCAGTGCGAGGGTTACTTTCCTCACAGCTCTACAAACTGTTGCCTTTCCAAAGTGCTCTGCATCCCTGATGTTAAGAAAACTACCATTTGCAAAAAAAACGTAGCGTGATGCATAAAATTTGCTCTGATGTGAGTGCACGTCCTCGGTGTGAGGTTTGTGATATGTGGCCGGAGAATGTTATTGAGATAAATGATACCGTTTGAGGAAAAGCGGTAGCGTTCAAACAGATATTCCTCTGGAAATGATAAAAGTCTAATCTGGGTCGGAAGATTCTCTCGCGATGTAAAGCATTTCGAATCAATACGGCTTCGATGTCAATCGGATTTGGTAGGAATGGGCAATCCATGTCTACCAGCTTTCTTCATGTGGGAGGAGACCGCTAGAAACTCTGGGTTTCTTATAGTAAACCTGCCAGCGAGCAGGTTATGTTCACAGAGTCTGTTACCATGGTGACTGACTCAGAGTTTTAGTTACCTCTCTTTCTGGAACGGATAACTCAGAATTTCCATTATCTCAGGGTTAACTTACTCTGAGTTTTCACATAGGCTGACCAGATGAAGTTGGCTGAAATTCGGGACGGGGCGCACGCGCGGGTGGGCTGACTTACATGTACAGTAATAAAATGCTTTGTCGTTAGTGTTCTAGTGTAGATTGGGTATAATTGCAATAAAAGACGCACACTCCGGTAATATCATGGCAAGTTCCAGTGTATTGGTGTAACGTACACAGTCCAAAATTCCGGGGTTCATAAAATTAACATGAAAGTTAAAATTAACTTTAACTTTTAACATGACGAACTGAACGTACAAATCATCAAAACGCATTATAGCCTATTAAATAGCCTGTTATCCCTTTCCAGATTTCCACCCTTTTTCAAGTGCAGTCGGCGTTGGCCTCGGCCTCATGGCAACTTGCGCTCTCCTGGCCCATTCTGAAATAGAAGAGGAATAACAAAAAAGGACAAAATTATTGTATTGTATTTTGCACACATGAGATTAAGTAATAGAAACAACTAGAAAATAATAGAAACAACTTATAGTCTACTGGCCTACCTCAGAGGCGCATCGCCATACTTTGCGGAGCTTTTCACCGCTGCCAGCACTCCGTTCTTCCCCAGCACAAATCGGTGGAACTCCGCGCAGGTCATCCCAAAGTTCATTTTCACTTTGATCTCGCTGCGGATCGAGGTTAGCGAGCATCTGTTCCTGGCATCAGTCCAGGCACCTTTCATAATAGAGAAGACCCGCTCCGAATAGGCGTTGCTCACCGGGATGCTCAGGATGAAGGACATCAGTTTTGTGTAATTAGGGAAGGCAGACCTGCTCCCAAGTGCTTGGGCCCAAAGCGCACCAACGGAGCTGTTTTCCTCCAGATTCCGGAGTCTTTCTTGAAGAGCACTGTTCTCATCAAACAGCTCATCCAGGTCCACCTCATTCTCCGTGTGAAGGGTAGACACGGCCGCGCTCAACTGGCGGTAGGGCACCTCTCTCTTCGCCTTCAGGTCAAAGCACTGGATATGAAACCCGTGTCCCGTCGGCGAAAAGTCATACCACTTCTACAGGTACGTCTCTGCAGTCTCATAGAACGTGGCAAACTCTTTCTTGAGGCGATCAACCGGCAGCAGGGTATCGGAGAGGAAGACGCGGTCCACTTTTGTCCTGAAAAACGCATCTCTTCTCCGCAGCTGGAGTTTCACTCTGAGGCCGTTCATCAGCCCGTACACTTCCACTGAGGTGAGGCTGTCACTCTCAAGACTGAGTAGCGCAGAAGTGAACAGTTTGAGAGTGTTCTGGAGAAAAAAGAGCGTGACCTCCAGCTCACTGTAATCATCACTCTCCCCATTCTCATTTGCCTTCAGTGCATCCCACAGGATCCGGGGGCACTCGTCCTCCCCGAGTGACAGGAAATAGCTCCGCACAGCTGGCCAAGTGGTGACAACCCTGTCAATTGCTGGGAGCAGGCTCAACCAGCGTGTTGGGACGTGGCACAGGAGGGCATGATATTCTATATCAGCAAACTCAAACATCTCTTTCAGGGCGGAAACTCTCTTTGCTGACGAACTGAAGTGATTGAATGATTTTAACACCATGTTCACGTCTATGTGCAGTGCATTGCTGGCACGTTTGACAGCGTTATGTATTATATGCGCTGGACAGTTTGCTGGAAGGATCTTGGCATTTAACTTTATCAAGTTTTGGTAAATGGAGTGCCTTTTCCCATAATTTACCGCTGCATTATCTGCAGAGTAGGCCGAGACATTCTGTAGGCTGAGCTTGTGCTCTTGCAGTTTGTGCACTGAGGTGTCAGTGACAGCATCAGAGCTCTCGTCTGCCTGCTCGAAGAACTCAAGGACCTTGGTCTGGGTGCCCTGCTCAGGGGTCCAGAATTTGACGCAGATGGGGAACGTTTTAACATTGCCCTTGTTGGAAGCATCCGTTGCAATCGAAAAGAAAGTTGACTCGAGGTCTTTCGAGAAGTCAGATGCCAATGATGCGAGCACGTTCGTGACTAGTGCCTCAGCTTTAGTGCGGCCGCAACTAACGACGTTAGCTGTCCCCGAATCGGCAAACAGTTTGGGGGCCAGTTTCATTGCGCAGTCGAGTGAGCGATACGACTGCTGGTGGGTGACAGAGTGAAACACGGATGTGATCTCAGCAGCAGCAACTTTATCATACAGTACGTCGTCCTGTTTTTTAAAGAAGGAAGACACCAGCGCGTTTCTACCTACTGTTATGGCATTCGTGCAGTGTAGTTTACTACTAGCATGCAGTTTGACATCAGATTCTCCTCCGTGGGAAACGCCAAACTCCTTCCTGCACACTTTACAGAACGCCTTAAATTCATCCGTTGCATTTGTAAGCCATGAATATTTGCCCTCCCATTCCTTCCTGTACCTGCATTGTCGCTTTTGTTTTTTTGCTTGGTGGTGTGGCTCTTCGTCTGCCATTTAGCTAGCTATTGTGTGTCAGCGAAAATGAATTTTCGCGCCGGTCATTGTTCGCGCTTACTGTTGCAATGGAATGGAATTAGTCCTAAAGATAACAAAATAGATACATTGGCCCTCATTTATCAAGCCGTCGTAGAAAGCATCGTAGATATGAGCGGAGAACTCGTCGTACGCAGAGGCTCAAGTGAGATTTACAGAACATGCGTACCACACCAATCCCATCGTAAGACTGTTGATAAATCCGGTGGCTGAAATCCATCGTAATGATCCTAACCACGCCTTCTACAAAAGGGGGCTGAGAGGCCGCACCTCTAGAATTTGCGACATGGATAGACGAAAGGCGGCAAAGAAACGCTGCCAACAGCGTTGACAGCTGGGACGGCTGTCAACAGCGTTGGCGATGTAAATCGCAGACCGGACGAGGTATGTATTTTCCCCTACTGTGATGGTCAATAAAATGTGATAAACTCCAGATTAAATTAAATCTAAAATTGAGCGATGTTTTACTTTTTCTCCAGTAAGATCAGGAAGAAGTGGTCCGATATGAAATTGGCCAAAAAAGAAGGTCGCAGCTCTCCGACGCAGCATGTCACAAACGGTGGGGGGGGGATCCAGGTTTGGATTTGAGTGCCTTGGAGGAGAGGGTGGCTGGCGTGATCGGAGCTACGTCCTCATCAAGCGTGCCAGGGAAACTTGACACTGATGCGCCCATGCTAGAGCTCGAGAATGGTAAGAATGACTGCACACCCAAGACGTTTCAATAAAACAGTTGCTTTAATTTTCAACACAAATGAGGTTCCTAATCAAACTAATATTTTTCATTCACAGATGAATCCGAAGTGGCATCCGGGCAACCTGACCCGCGCAACGAATACGCGGCCCGTCAACATCCGAAGCGTCTGCCTGCCTCTGCCCCCCGGTCTGCAGCGTCACACCGGCCAGCCGTGTTAACCACAGAGGTCCTAGAAAGACAAACAGAGATCGTGAAGTGGATGATGGCTTTAACACACACCATGCAATCTATCGACAGTACATTGAAAGACATAAATGAAACACTGAAGTCACAGAATAAATGCTGAAAGAAATCGTTGTTCTCCTTTCTTTTTTCCTTGAATAACAGAATGCTTACCGAAAGTCAGAATCGCTGAATAAGTTCCTCTTTCCTCCTGAGCGCTCTTGGCTGTGCAGGCAGGTGGAAGGGATCTCTGGGTGCGGGGTCCTCTGGATGTACATCTGGAAATGGCACTCCATTTTTTTGGGCAATGTTATGGAGATCCCCGCATGAAATAATAATATTGCATACCTTTTCGGGCGTATAGGGTTCCCCCCGCAGCCGAGAGACAGATCCAGCTTTAGGAGCCCTATACAGCTCTCCACAGTGGCACGCGTGCGCGAATGCGCAGTGTTAAAGCGCCTCTCTTGTTCGGTGTGAGGGTGCACGGTTGAATAATGAGCCATCACTCTTCCAATTACGGAGTTGTACTTGTTTAATTTATTTAATTTGCGTTTATGTTTATATTTATGTTGAAGTCAAATAAAACATGGGCCTTCTTTAAAGTGATAAGTCTGTAATTTTAACCAAGGGATTTGTTGCGACTCCTGAGCACGCACTAGTGACGCTGCTGTATTGCAGTCACCGCAAGTCAAAATGGAAAAGTGCGTACACGGCCTCAGACCTGTCGTGGCGATTTCATCTTTCCTGCGCTCACGATGGATTTGATAAATGCCAACCTTTGCGCAGAAAAGAACGTACACACGACCTACGCACGTTTTTCGTCTTACGCAAGTTTGATAAATGAGGGCCATTGTGTAGCCGGGGCAGCACGCAGCCACTTAACATTTGGGGCTGCGGCTGCGGCTGCGCAAGCAGCCTCTAGGTGGCACAGACGGCAGTAACAAAACTTTGAGATGTCTACTTTACCTGGGGTTAAAAAGTAATTATTTGGCATAAGTTTAATTTTCGGGACAAGTACAGCCAGATTCGGGATTTGGGACAAAAGCTTAGAATTCGGAACTGTCCAGAATTTTTCGGGACATCTGGTCACCCTATTTTCACATAACCCGCACTCTGGAATACCCCTCTGGTATTCTCCCCTGTTGCCTGTTATTCTATTTATTTACCCTCTAATCCTGTCTCCAGATATGCATCTTACCACCTGTGCTCCATTTCTTATTTACTCACCTGCATCTGCTTAACTAATTATCCTTCCCAGCTTTCATACTCTTTGGTTTTGTTTGTTCACTGACAGATCCTTGCTTCTCTTCTCTCTTCATCTCCTCATAGGTTCTTATTTATTTGTTCTTTTTTATTAGTTTTTTTTTCTATTTTTAAATGTTTACTCTCATTGTATGCTTGGGTAGCATTTGTTTTTGTTAGATTAAAAATGTAATTACTTCTTTACCCCTCAGCCTGCTAAAGCCTGCATTAGGATTATTTTTTTCTTTAAATTGTTAAAGCTTGATTAAGATTGACACGCAAAGTCTCTGCGTGTATTTTCTATGACATTTTTTGAAAAGGGGTATACAAAGATATGTGATTTCATTAACATAAAATGCTGGTTGGGAGTCTGCCAAATCTTAAGTGATCGATAACACAAGTTCGCTGGTTTTGGCTGAACATGGCGTAATCACCTTTCTCCACAATAGAATAGAAAAATACTTTATTCATACCTCGTATGGAAAATTCCAACAATGGGCAAATAATTGTTAATAATTAACACTATTTTGTGCATTCATAACCCTATGTGGTTGTACTGTATCTGCCAGCACAAGCATTGACTAGAACTTTAAAAATCCTCAATATATTGAGTTTTAGTTAATATTGTAATATTGTTTGTGGAAAACAAAAATATGTACACTTGTTAAACACATGGATGAAAAACCACGAATGTCAACATTATCAATGACATAAAAGGGCTTATTAGAGAAAAAGTGGGGTGGCATATGGACCTAACGTGCTTTCAGCTAACACACCCATGTTTGACACCAGCTGGAAACTGTTCCTCTACTCGTGAACTATATTCTGTATCAGTGTCAAGCTGTTGTAAGTGTTGTTGTTATTTTCTTTTCTTTCATTTCACATACTAACTAAAGTCATTTAGTTATGGAGATAAAATGCCTGGTTAAGGTTTGGGGGAAAATACATGGCTTAGCATTACATACTAGTCCTGTAGCCAGTCAATGAGATGTGGACACTGTACATGATCTATTAATGAACAAATGAGTTTATTAAAAACAAAAATGTGTCGTTGTGCACTTTCTATGATTGCTGCATTTCAGGTTGCAGCCTTCGGGCAAATAGCATGTTGTCATCATTATGCTGGATGTGAAGGCTGTTCTAACACCTTTTTCAAACACCTCCTGTTCTGCCCTTCTCTTTGGTCTGGTTGCTTGAAACATGGTATAGGGCATGAACTCTTTCTCACCGTATGTGGTAGAGAGGGACATCTGAGGTTCTCTGCAAGAGGTTAAGGCTTCAGCAGCTGTCTGGCCATGGCTTGCTACCGTGTATGATGTAGTGAGAGCAGGAGGCTGGATAGAGGGCCTTTCCCCAAGTGATTTATACATGGCATTGAATCCCATCCAAGAAGCTACTGTTGCCTGCCCACCATCTGTGTCTGTGCCCATTGGCCCAGTGACCAAAAATTTAGTAATCAATTACAGATATGGTTCAGATATGTCCAACGAATAATTACTTTAGCTTTCACTCAAGTAGAGTTTAATCAAATGTGTAGATTAATAAACCTTAAACATAAACATTAGCATATCGAAAAGTGGAGTTGCTAATCATGTGGAAAAAGACATCCACCCTCTTCAGTCCAAAAGATCATCCGATCCTTACCAGGTTTTAAAATTAGGTGAATAAAACATCAAAGAACAAAAACATATTATACTACGTCATTATGTAACAAAGGCTTATCCAGAAACCATGTTACAAGCATATGGAGGATAAGTAGCTGCCAGGTGGTACTAATCAAATCAAATCAAATACACTTAATTAATTTATCATCAGCAAGTGTGAGCACGTCTAAAAGTAATCTTTTTTTTATTTTGAGAAATGACATGACATATTTAAGCCACATAGAGATAGATAGAGGTTTGAGTGATTTCCAGAGGAATAGAATACGATGTCTGGCTAAAATGGATGTGAAGGAAAGTATATGACATTGTTGCGAGGTTATTTGAAGAGGTATATGTGGAACCCCAAATATACCAACGAAAGGGTAAATTTTTATCCAAGTGCCTAAAACTACTGACATCATTTTAAAGATGTCAGTCCAAAACTTCTGCAAATCACTGCGAAAATAAAACAGATGGCTCAGATTGCAGGCTCAGGCATAACACCTGTCACATTAGTCCACAACATTTGGGTAAATTTTGGATAATTAATGATTTGAGAAGTGTACCGTGTTATCTCAAACTGTATCAGTTGCAACCTGGCACAAAGTGTACTTGATTGCAATTTTAATTATGACTACCATGTGGATATTCAGTGCCAAAAGTGTTTCATATATTTTAGATATTAGAGACTTTTGGTAGGTTTCCAAAGTCAATAGAAGATCCCAGCTCTGATCAGAAGTGACTAGAGGAAAACGTTGAAAGAAAGAATAAGCAAAGTGTCTAACCTGAAAATAAAGAAATAGATGGGAGGCAGGCAAGTTTAAATCAGAAAAATTCACAAAGACCCCATCCTTATCAAGATCTCTAATAATTTTAATGCCATTACTATGCCAGAGCAACTAAGAAGCATTAGTAAATCAAGTGGAAATAAATTGTTTTTGGATCATAGAATCTAAGAGGAGGTGTGTTATTTGTGTAATGTGTGCAGATGTTTGAGTGTGTAACACCCATCTTGAATGTCTTTTGTCCTGTACAATGTGTTCTGTGAAGAAATTTGTATCGTATCAGCTACAAATTAGGATATTTAGCAATTCTGAAAGTGTTCAATCATATTTGTGGCCAGAACAAGACAAAATTGTGTTATCTATCTTGGACAATAATTTATATATTTTTGATAGCAGTTTTGGGGTGCAGATGCATAAACATTCTGCTACCCTAATTGGGAGTTGTAAGTCTAGTTGGTGGAAGATATATTTCTTAGTTATTATAGACTTGAGTTGTTGGTATTCTAGAAATGTATTGCTGCTGATCCCATGTTGTGATATGAGCTTATTGAATGAAATAAAATTTCCATTTTGGATTATAAGGTGTTTTATTCCTTTGTTGTTCCATAGAGTAAAATTTAGCATTTTTCTGTTTTGCAGGATGTCAGGATTGTTCCAGATGAGTGTAAGCTTACACGGGAGAAGTGAAAACTTTGTAATTTAAAAAAAATCCCACAAGGCTGTCAGAAAGGTGCTGATGTTAATTCTTTTAAAACATTTGTGATGTTTTATGTTTAAAGTAATAACGGGCAGGCCAGAGATTTCCAGGTTATCACACAGTGTTTATTTTGGGCTACGTTTAAACCATTTTGATTTATATTGTAACCTATTGGCTAAGCAATAGTGCTGAAAATTAGGTAAATCTAATCCACCACTGTCCTTGGTCTTCTGTAGAGTTTTTAAACTGATACGTGGTGGTTTGGTTTTCCACAGAAATTTAAAGATGGATGAAACTAGTAACTTAAACCAAGTATCAGATGGTTTTATGGGGATCACTGAAAACAAAATTGAAAACAAACTTTTGGAATCTTAATTCTGATCCTTGTTTTTCTTATTTGATGAAAAAGAGATTATTTTGCCTCGCATTACTGCTTTTTCCCGCTTCCCAGAGAGCACATGCTGACATTCCTGGCAGCTCATTATTTTCTAGATATATAGACCATTCCCTTTTGCAATATTAATTAAATTAGGGTCTTTTAGTAATTATATATTAAGTCTCCAATTTCTAGCTTGTGGTGTAACTCTGTTATTCTTCAGCATGATAGAGACTGGTGCGTGATCACTGATAGTTATGGATGAGAATTGTTAAGAATTTAGCAATTCCGGTTCCATTATCGATATCGTTCCTTATCGGTTCTCTTATTGATTCTCATCCAGTTATATAGAGTACAAATATAGTACAGATGGCTTTGGTTGCAGTAACACTCCAATTTCAAGTATGCATCAACATTTTGCACTCAACTTCAACTAAATCAAACTGGCTTAAGCTGAAAAACAGGAACTTTTTCAAATGAACATCGAAACATAAAATACAATTCAACTTTTGCACATTAACAGTTTTTGTGCAAAAAAAATGAGCATGTTTGCCTTTTCAGGAAGGACTTAAAGGCACAATGTGCGATTTTTATGTCATTTTGAAGTGTATTGCATACAAAAAACACCTATACATACCATAAGAGTGTGCAGAAATAATCCTACTGGCATGTCCTAACCAAAGTTTATACGCAGCATAGCTGAGTTTTACTGCAGAATTAGCAGGCTAAACTGATAGCGCCGGACCGGCAGTTTTTCTGGCCAGGAGGTGGCGGTATAGAGTAAAATCAACCTCCGTTCAACCCCAGGCAGTAGAAGAAATCGCTGGTCTGGCGCTGGCCCTGCCCCCGCCGGCCCACCCTGCCCCCACCCCACTCACTCCTCCTCAGAGCAGGTGCTAGTGGCTTCAGAGAGGCTAACGAGATGGCAGATGCTAGCGGAAAATCCGAAAGAAGTTTGTCTAAAAGAATATCAGACAAAAAAAGGGGGCAAGCCCGCGTTAATATAGGGAATGCTTTCATCAGATGGAGGCAACTAATGGAGACCATGGAAATACGCTTTGACGCGGAACTGGCGACATTTCTGCTCGACTGGTAAGTAAACATACATTATATTTTATTATCTCAATGTGTTCTTACTCTGGGGACTATATCGGTAAGATTATGTTGTCTACCGATTACCATAAGGCACTGAGGGTGCTGGCTAGTTTAGGGAAGGGTAGTGTGCTGTCAGTGTTGATCGTTTCAGTAGTTAGGCAACTGAATTGAAGAAAACGAGGAGGCTGGCACATCCAATAACTTTTGTCAAATGTTGTCTTCTTTGATAACGTCCTCATGAAATGGGTGGTTTGTAAAAGATAATGCGTTCTTTGTTGTAACCAGTTATTATGATGATGCACAATTAGGGAAATGTTCCACTGCTTCTAAGTCTGTGGACATGTTAACATTATTGTGAACTCAAGATGTCAGATTAGTTGACCCTTCATATATTTATTGATGTTGTTGCAAGGTATGAAGATCCGCAGACCTCCACGCCAATGAAAAAAAACCCACATCCAAGTCAAAGCCTCAGTGCCTTATGGTAATCGGTAGACAACATAATCTTACCGATATAGTCCCCAGAGTAAGAACACATTGAGATAATAAAATATAATGTATGTTTACTTACCAGTCGGGCAGAAATGTCGCCAGTTCCGCGTCAAAGCGCATTTCCATGGTCTCCATTAGTTGCCTCCATCTGATGAAAGCATTCCCTATATTAACGCGGGCTTGCCCCCTTTTTTTGTCTGATATTCTTTTAGACAAACTTCTTTCGGATTTTCCGCTAGCATCTGCCATCTTGTTAGCCTCTCTGAAGCCACTAGCACCTGCTCTGAGGAGGAGTGAGTGGGGTGGGGGCGGGGCCAGTGCCAGACCAGCGATTTCTTCTACTGCCTGGGGTTGAACGGAGGTTGATTTTACTCTATACCGCCACCTCCTGGCCAGAAAAACTGCCGGTCCGGCGCTATCAGTTTAGCCTGCTAATTCTGCAGTAAAACTCAGCTATGCTGCGTATAAACTTTGGTTAGGACATGCCAGTAGGATTATTTCTGCACACTCTTATGGTATGTATAGGTGTTTTTTGTATGCAATACACTTCAAAATGACGTAAAAATCGCACATTGTCCTTTAAGGTGTCTCCAGCTGTGGAGAACACCCTCTCAGACGGGGTGGAGGATGCTTGGACACAGAGATACTTCTCAGCTAAAGATGATAACATTGGCAATGTGTCCCTCTTCCTCCACCACCAAAGGGTGGCGCTGTCCTTGGTTGATGTAGGAGGAAGACTTTTATACAGTTGAAATTCTTGATCCACTTCTTGAGACATGAGGCTGTTGCTGCTGCTGCTGCATGGACAAAATCTCGCTGTGCTCTTCTTCAAAAAGTTTTTTTTTGCTGCTTTATGGGTGGTATCTGAAATTATACACATAACCACAACTTGTGGTCCACAAGGTTTAATTTTAGATTAAAATAGACACTCCATGCTATCTACCATTATTTACCAAATTCTCTTCTGCCTGCCTCTGTGTCTCTCCCACCCACTGACAGCTTAAAAAAAAAAAAAAATCAGCATGAAAGAACCAGTGAGCAACAAGACAAGGTCGCACAACAGAAATCTGCTACGATCAAAGCCATTTTCTAATTGAAATACCTTTTCTGTTGCTCCCTGTGTGTTTGCTGCCGTTGCTGCAGCCCTAACCCTGTCCCAGATTTCACCCCCATCAATCCTGGATTTAAGTCTGGGGTCTATCACAGTTGCTTCCTCCAGGAATTCTTGGACATCTTCATTCTGAAGTTTAAAATGCAGGACAAACGATATATAGATTTAGAGAAAAGGGAGATTAATGTTGGTAGAATGATCAATTGACAAATGTTAGTCAATTTACCTTGTAACGCTTAGAAAGATCATACCACTCTCTCTACGAACCGTAGTTTGGAGCAGGTTTTTAATGTTTTGGCTCGTTGCTGGTAACTGGCATCTTGGAGTCTGGGCCAATGTGTAGGAAAGAAGGAGGACGGAGTGGAGTCTGTCGTGCAAAACCGCACTTTTTATTCCTTTTAGTAAGGCAGAACACAACACCAGGCACGGTTCAATTCTGTCTGGACACTGCTGCTGACTAAAAAATTCAGCATTAACACGAGCTGGCTCTCTCGCATACGTCTTCCTGTACCTGTCTGTCACACACACACACACACACACACACACACACCAGGGCTGGCTCGGTGACCCTCTCAATCTCCTCTACCACAGTTGTCCCTGTCTGTGATTTGTAGACGGTTTTAAGGACTTTTTCCTTATTTTGACCTTCTCTGACATAGTACAATCTTACAGTGAGGTAATGGTTTTGAAAAATTTTTGTCCAACCATCAGCTGTGATGGCTGCCTTTGTGACATGCTACAGGTCTGAGATTATATTGCCCTTTTCAACCCCATACCAAGCAGGGATCAAATGATTACCTAAACTGTCTCTGCTAGGGGGAAAATATTTTGAGTTGAGAGTCTTTGTCATCTCCCTACAGAAAATATACAATGGATCAATTAAATTGAGTTTACTGCATAAAATAACATTTTGACTAATCTAATTTTCAGTTGAGCCATGCCAGACAATAAGCAGCAGAATATCCTGTTGAAATTTAGGGGCTCCCGCCGTGGCAAAAGGGTGCAAACCTTTCACCACAAATCTAGTCACTGCTCTGTGACATTCATCTATTTTCACCTCTGTCGTTTTACTTTTCCCTGCCTTGATGAAAGGGGTAGCTACAGGTATGTAGCCTGCCTCTGAGCCTGCCTCACTCTTGCAGCCCTCGTAATCTAAATGTTAATATCAGATGGAAATCATTCATACAGTATGTCGCTAACATTATTACAATAATCAGTACCTGGAAGTTTTATGTTACCGGGGACTTTTGAGATGGAAGACGTTGTGCCACATGCTCCCCCGTGAGAGTTGCCGCCATCGCTTAGCAGCGTGTCAAATTGCATGCTGTGTGGTCAAATGCTTCATTATGTTGGACGTATTTTCCCCCTTCCACGAGATCAAAGCTCTGCACGTGTTGCAACTAGCCCTAGTATTGTCCTTTTTGGTGAAATATAACCAAACTTTGGAGCGCTTATGCCTCGACGCCATGTCGGAAATATTCTGAGCCAAAATACAAAGCGTGTTCATGACATCATTGTGCAAATGCGTCAGACGTTAGCAGAACCTATAAAAGGGATTGTTAGGCAGGTGGATTAACGATTCCACGGAATCAAACTACTGGGGCCGGTTTTCTTTGAGAACCGGTTCTTGATTCCCATCCCTATTGATGTATGAATCTTTAAGTATTCACTCTTCCGTCTGCATATGCAGGGTGTTTCTTACACTTCCCAACTGCCCTTTTAAGTCCAGCATGCCAAATATTTTATCGTGATCATCAAGAGGTGAGTAGGACCGATAAAATATCTGTGCCTGTAAGTCTCTTGTGCTGCAACAGAACAGCATGAGCCCAGCTGCCATTTTAAGGTGTAGTAATACAAAAAAGTTCACAGAGAGACGTGAGGGGGCTTAAATATTAAACTGTTATCCTCAGGGTGGTATTAACCAAGAAAAAAACATGCAAGTGCAAATTGAAAATGTTTTGAACATTGTGCAAGATTGTTCAATAAAATAATTCATTCATATCCCGAAGGATTAATATAGTTCAGAGGAATGGAGAGATGAGAGGAACAAGGAGAGACTGGAGGAAATGAGAAGGAACTAGAGCAGTTTTGTACAAGATCATGAACAGCTAAAAGATTATTAAGATATTTCTGTGAAGTTAGTCGTTGGTCTCCATGTTAGCCAAGTGAATAAAGATGGGTGTGTTCAAATATAGTTACTTTTTATGGTTACGTTTTTTCGTGCCTGGAGGTCATCTTGTCACTTAAGGAAAATACATAGTTATGGTCCAAAACCCCAGAGGACAGAAATCTTCTCTGTGGTCCATGGGCATATTTTTAGCAAGTTGAGCTTCCAAAACCAGCTTTTCCTTGGTTTGTTTTGGGTGCGGCCGTCGCTCAGTGGTTAGAGTGGGTCGTCAAATGACCGGAAGGTTGGTGGTCCAATTCGCCACTCAAAGATTGGTGAACTGACAGCTTGAAGGGTGGTAGTCCACCTCCTTGCCATGGCCGAGGTGCCCTTGAGCAAGGCACCGTACCCCCATGCTCCCCAGGCGCTGTGAATGGCTGCCCACCGCTCCAGTGTATGGCATCTGTCTCCGTGAGTGTGTGAACTGCATTTGTGTGTTCAACAGGTGCCAACCTGGATGGGTTAAATGCGGAGGAGAAATTCCATGTATTTCCCTGTATCTACATGACAATAAATCTGATCTTAATCTTGTTATAGTTCAGAGATTTTTTTTCTAAACCAATACAAAATGGCCGGAAAAACAAATATTGGCTGTAGCAATTAATGCCTTTGCACATGGACACATTTTCCATGAGTATCCCTGACTCTTAAAGGTAGGGTAGGAGATCCTGGATTTTGAGTCCAGCGAAGCTGCATTTTGAAAATACACAGGTAAAAAGTCCCAACCCTTTTCTTCACTTTCCCCCCTAAGCCACGCCTCTAGAGTACATGAACGCGCACTAGCACGAAGGTGCACGAGCGCTGTTCTGACAGCAAGCATCGATCGTTGCCGTATTTAGTATTTAGTAAATGATAACTATATGTTTAATAATGCTAGGTGCTAGCCAAGCTGGCTCTAGTTTAGCTTCCTGCCAAGCTTCTGGGCGCGTAATTCGTTCACGGAGCAGGGTACGCGCACAGGGGGGAAGGAGGGGGAGGGGGAGGTTGCAGTTTGATAGACGGCATCAGAATCCAATCATTGTGAACGGTCCGTTCACAATGATTGGATACTGTTTTTCCTAGATTGTACGTTCTAGAGGCCACTAAAACTTTTCATATTTGTGTCAAAATTTTTAATTAATTGGTTGCAATGGGGGTGTGAAGAGTATTTCAAGTAATATGTAAAAAAATGTTCCAGAAAAAGATCCCCTACCCAACCTTTAATTCCAATTTCAAGAATCAGTTCCCAACCTTCCATGATATAATTCATGAAACACCAGCAGGGGCCTCCCTCACGCTGCAGACACCAGCTTTAATAAGGTTTGTTTGCATGCCCAGGGAGATTTCCAGCACTGTAGCCCCTTGTTTTGCAAGGGAGCATCTACTTTTACATAATTGGTCTCCAAACTGAGGGTGGCAGATGTCATGTGGTGTGCTATCTTTGTACAGAATAATTTTTTTCTGTATATTGCCAGCCCTGCCAAGCTCAGTCTAGTCACCTTAAACATAGGGCAGCGAGGGTTGATTTAGCTGAGTTGGTTAGAAGTACATTGGCATGAAAAATGTGGGTTCCTCTGAACTGCTAAATAAGTAAAGACTTGGGGCTTCATTATAAAACTGCTTAGCATGCAAACCAGATATAGATGTGCAAACAAGAGCTGAAAATCGAATTTACTATTTAGAAAACCATGTGCAAGCAGATTTTAGTCGTAACGTTCCATTATAATAAAATAGAAAAAATTAAATGGAAAAAATGATCAGCCCAAAGGGAGATTTTATTGTTGCAAATTTCTTTTTTTTTCATTTGAAACTTTCATTATAAACAGTTATTGCTGGTGGCAGGAAGGACCCCCTGTATCTTTCTGTACTAAAAGATAGAAATATAAATTGATCAACCTGGAAATGTGCACACATGGATCAAACTCATAACCCACCCTTTACAGGCAAAAACATACATAAAGCAAATTGTCAATATTGCTACAAAGAAAAAAGTCTGCCAAGTCTTTGCACTGAGTTATGTCAACAAGTGAGAGAAAGGCTCAGAAAAATATTTTACAAGATTTTTATGGACTATTAAAGCAATGTGTTGCCTGCACATGCACACAGTCATAGAGACAGATGCCAACCTAGAGCGGTGGGCAGCCATTCACAGCGTCCAGGGAGCATGGGGGTACGGTGCCTTGCTCAAGGGCACCTCAGCCGTGACATGGAGGTGGACTGACACCCCTCCAGCTGTCAGTTCCACCAATCATTTTGAGTGACATTTTGAGAGTGGGAATCAAACCTGCCAACCTTCCGGTTATTGGACGACCAACTCTAACCACTGAGCCACGGCCGTGACTCATTATCATGACTATTATCTGCATTATAAGCTCAGAAATCTGTAGAATATCTTATTGCATTCTGCATGCCATTAAAGGGGTAACATTCTGTGCCCACGTAAAAACAATTTCTTGTTTTCACCCCAAACTGATCAATAGTGATCAACACATTCAGAGAGTTTCATTTAAAGAAAAGAAATCGATGGAAAAACAGAATGAAAAATGTTCTCTGCACATTCAATTGTTCTTGCAGCAAAAGTCAGACGAATGCCTTGAATACAAAGTAAAATACAAGTTTATGCCAACAATCTGTACCAACTGAACACACACTTTTCACTGTGAACCACTTAAAAAGAAATGGACAATATTAATTCCTGTTTCTTGTATTGGTCATTTAGTTATAACACTTATTTGATTTTAAAGTCTCTATATCCCACACTTTATTCTGACATAATGATACTACTGTTGCCCTGCTGCCTACAATTCTGTTTTTTCCTTTTTATAACCACCTCTTTTCTAACCATTTCCATTTCTAACATTTTGCGCAACTTTTGTTATTTAAATTTTTTTACAATAGGGAAATAATGTTTTCATCGAACCAGCAGAAAGGTTTGCCATGGGTTATACCTACCACCTGCAGGGCTTTAAGACTCTTAAAAGAAGGCCTCATAATCTTCTGCTGTTCCATCAGCTGGGGATGAAACAGACTGCATTCAGGCATGCCAAGTTGGTGGCCACAGGGCTGGACATGCTGCCAAGTTTTGAACAACACTCGAGAATTAGAACTGCACCTCCACTTTGTAAAATTTCTAAAAATGGAGGTGCTGCTTAGATTAAAAAAGAAAATTTTAAACAGGCAAACAAATATTTAGGAAGAGTCCTTGCCCTGTTCAAAATAAGGTATTGAGGGACCTAATTTTTCATGACAGATATGTACTAATAGCAGAGGTAGTGAGAAGATAACATTTAATTTGGAGTAATTCCACAATGAATCTGGTGGGCTGCACAGTGGTGTGGTGGTTCGTACAGTTGCACTGTCAAGTGTGTATACCGCCTCCCAACCAATAGCAGCTGGGATAGGCTCTTGCCCCCCTTTGACCCTACATTGGATTAAGCAGGTATAGAAAATGGATGGATGAATCTGTTTGAGTCTCATGGTACCCTTACTGATTTGGATCTCAGGGAGTGGCGAAAAAAAGCCCCATTTTTACGAGAGCTGCACTGAAGTATAGATCCAAAATACTGCAACTGAACAGCAGGCTTGCAGACCTTCTGTTGGATTATAGCATGATAGTTTTGACATCAGGGTGTGTACCCTTTAGAATCTAGCCACTTACAGATTGTAGCAAAGTTGTAGGGTTAGCTCAGTCTCCATGTTGTTGGTTAGAACGATGTGTTCACCGGTGCCAGCTTGCCTTTTGACACATATCAGTTCAGCTCTGACTACCCCCCTCCCTGCACAGAGGCATATCGGCAGCACATGATGTGTGAAAAGGGGTACTGACTCAGTGTAAGGCCGTTTTACTCTTTCATTCAGTTTTTATTGAATGGAAATTAAATAGAAATGTTTGCAGTCCATGTGGACCCAACTGCCTTACTGTTGGATAACAATCATATATAGATTTGTACATATTTGTACAGGAAGTTTAAAAAAATTACAATACCTGATATGAGCAATAAAACATGAAATATTATACAATGTAATTATTAATCTAATAAGAACTAAGCCAAAATTCAGAAGCAGAGTGTGGGGAAAAAAGAACATATTTTCTTCTTTCCAAGGAATTAACAGGGTAAGTGTCAGCCAGGTTCTGCTAATCAAATGCACTTAATTAAAGGACTTATGAAACGAATTTTAATTGTTGGAATTTCACAGTTTTTGCTGCTGATTCTAAAGGTTCCAAGCCTTGCAATTAAAATGAGATATTGCCTGGATAATAATTTATCCGGGAAGTCATGTTAAAACGGGCTCAAAAGGAGCCACATTTTGTCTTTTTGTGCGAATTCATTTTTTTATGCGTGACGTCATAGGGTTGACACAGAAGTTCTAGTCGTCTAACTGTAATGGCGGCGTCTATGGCTAAGACATCAAAGTCCGGTGGAAAATATTGCGTGCTGGAGGGCCAAATGGTATTAGTTGCAAAAATAGCAGCTTCACTGAAGGCATCTCTCTGCACATGTTTCCCAAACTAAAAAATACTGGAACTGAGGCTGACAAGGAGAAGGCAAAGACAAGAGCACGGTGGATCGTATCACTGCCTGCTGCCGCCTGCCGATAGCTGCACCTGTTACTGTGTTTGCTGCTCGGAAGCAGGGGACTGCTCGGTCTGCACTTCGGTCTACACACATATCCAGCTAGAATTTGGCGCCGTTATGAGTGGTTGGCCGTCTACCTCTGCTAGCTTTTTTTGTGTTTTGTCATGTTTTTATCGTTTTCATCACTACTGATGCATGATCGCCTGAGTCTCTTGAAAATCAGAGATTCTGTGGACATAATATCTCTCCGGTGATTGCGCCGGCTACGACATCCGAGGCTCCGTGGATCAGTCCTACCCATGGCTGCTGTCAGTCGTGCCGAGGCCGGGTGCCCATCTCCCTGCCGCCGACCCGTGAGGATCTCCGACCCGTTAATCCACGCCATTGTTTATTAAGCTTACATTAAAACCATGTTATTATCACATACGTTTTTTTTTAAGTGGCTGGATTTCAAAGTGCCCCTTCGTTAGGTTTCAACGTGTCAAAGACAGCGCAGCAGAATGCCATATCTGCGAAACCGGCATGTTCAAATCTTTTCCAGTTTACCACAGCAAACATACACTATTGTGTCATTTGATTGATAACATCTTAATAATAATCAGCGTGTAGTAGGAGCGATGGCTGTTTTGTGCCCGCCGATCCTGTGCCGAAAATGATATCTTTCATTTCCATTACCCATACGGGAGGTGCAGAGAGCCTCTACACTATAGATATTAAATCGATTTGTGTGGCTTAAATTCAACGAAAGTTTTTCCATATAATGTTAGAGGTGTGTTCTTTCGACCTGCTGATGTTTGTATCAGAATTTTGGTTCCTTTATGAGATATAGGTCCATCAAATTTATGTTGTTTTCGCAGCCAGCCATACTAGCAAATAAGGGAGTCAACTCTATGACGTCACGGTCACGTGGCCAATTTCGCACCAAAGGCCACATAATTCACACTTTTAAATGGTCGTTTTAACAAGTTATGCCCGGAAAATTTAGTTCAAGTTGGATTGATGGTTTTAGAAAAAGACAAAAATTTTATTTGAATGATAGATGAACATTCGTTTCAGTTCATCTTTAACACGATTAATTGATCACAGGTGCTTGTAAGCTTTGTCTGTTTTCTGTGTCTGGAGCATTTAGGTGTGTGTTAACACAATGCCAAGGAGGAAAGACGTCAACAGTGGTCTTAGGGAAGTAAGTGTTGCTGCCCATCAAACTGGGAAGGGTTAAAAGGCCGTTTCTGAACTATTTGGAGTCCATCATTCTACAGAGAAAGATTATTCACAAGTGGAAACCTACAAGATTTCTGGAAAAATATGCTTGAACAGATGAGACCAAAAGTGGAGATGTTTGGTCATAAGCTGCATATTTGGTGATAACCAAACAACATAGCATATCAGCACAAACACCTCATACCAACTGTCACAGTGGTGGAGGTCTGATAATTTGGGTTTATTTTAAAGCCACAGGACCTGGGCATCTTGAAGTCATTGAGTCAGCCATGAATTCCTTTGTATACCAAAGTACTCTTGAGTCAAATGTTTTGCCATCTATCTGACAAGGTTTGTGGGAAACAGGGTAATGCAACAGGACAATGATACCACACACAGCAGCAAACCTACAACAGAATGTCTGAAAAAGAAAAGGTAATAATACTAACAAGGTTAATGTGTTCTTGTTCATCCTAATTCTGAGACCTGATTTTTCAGATCACTGTAGAAAGAGACGTTACTAAATTTGAATATAATGTAAGTCTGATGAAGAGTTATGAGTGCTTGTCTCTCTCATCAGTACTCAATCATTTAAAGTAAATTCAGACTGCTGTCCACTTACAACACACTGGTGTTCTGAGCAGTGGAACCATCAGCAGCTGAAATCCCAAAGGACCTGGGTTTACTTGTTACAATGTCGAGTAGGAAGTCTTTGTTAGCACAGGTAGCAGCTGGCCTCCAGAGGAGGTTGCTTTTAATTAGACAATAATATAAGAGGAGGAATTTAGGATTTTTCAGGAATTTTCCTGTTGGCATTTGTTCAAAAACTGTGCTTGAGTGCTTTCTCCAATCTTTTTTCATTTGTCAATAAGAAAAAAGTAAACTTGGAAAGGACTTTTTTTCTTTTTTTAAGAAAAGCTATTATGATTGATAATGTTCAATCTCGCAAACCAAGGCACATTTCCTAATTAGTTCCACTGCTAATTAGAGAGCAAGCTACTCATCTCTCAGTTCCCATTTCACAGACTTTCTCTCTGGGTTTTCTGTCTTCCTCCATTTTTCTCTACCAATTGAGTAATTTTTTTTAACAGAAATAAATCCGAGCTTAAAACTCTGAATGTATATATATGTCTAATTTTTAACTGCTTTTCACATTAAAAAACGATTTGAAATAGAAATAAATCCGAGCTTTACGTTGCCTCCAGGTGAATCAACAACTGAAATATATTCTTGTATTTGATTTGGAGAGCATACCTCAAAGGAGTTCACATTACCTACAATTACATCAGTCTCCAGCACAAACATTTTAGTCCATTCTCTGACTGATTCTTTTATTAAAGCTGTAAGGTATAAAACTGAATCAAATACATTTTCTCTGCTCTCAACTCAGAACTTTGGTGTCGATAAGGAAGAGTAAAATGAGAAGTTTGGTTTTAAAGACTATTTTGCTCTAAACTTTCTAATCCAGGAATGGATTATGTTTTCACCTGGAGAAAAACTAAAATTCTTCTCCTTTCAAAAATGTTTTGATGGTGACTACAAAGCCAAGAACTATTGACCAGAACACCTCTCTGAAAGTACAAAGAAAGTAAGCAATGGTTGAGGCATGTCTGAGCAGCAGAGTTGCTCCTGCAAACCATTATAGACTCTGTGCACCAACCACACCATCAATCAGCCCCACCTTGCAGCGTGAGCAGCATGTTTATGGAGAGAAAATATTAGTTCTGTACTTTTAGATTCCATTTTGACCACCTGCTTACCTCTTCCACAGACAGTTGCTAACTCTGGAAGTTTGGTAGCTGCATAAGGCTGAAAAAGAACTACATTGTTGTTCAACTTTTCCTTTGTTGTCAACCAATGCCATCTATTCACCTGTTCATTTTACTCACACAAGCTTTTACTACACACGAAGGGTGGCACAAAAAACTACAACAGCTGGTAAAACCTGTGTAAAGGTTATTATTGTTACATTCATTTCAACTGCATAGTGCACTAGTACATACACTGTATATAATACAGTGTAGCATAAAGGCGGGTATGAGCTGGTCTACAGATAATATCGGAAACATAGTAGTATTAAAGTCCAACTTGGATTGAACCATACTGTAGGATTTTTCTGTTAAAACTGCAACAGAATGAAAAAGAAATGTATAGAACTGTGGGTAATATGTTTCTTTTTCTTCTAATGTAATTGCTATAGGTAAATCCACTAGTATGTTGTATGTGCAAGAGCCCAAATATTCTTTACTCAAAGAATAAATCTGTTCAAACATCGGTAAACTTCAAATGTCAGTATGCCGTTTAAATTTCAAAAATGACTTTCTCTAAGTGATTTAGAGCATAAGCTGTACAGTCAGATGTATCAGACCATTAGAAATAGTGTGCCTTGTTAGCCAGCAGCGAGCACCCTATTAAGACTGAAACTCAGTTATAATGACATGTGAAAGAAGAAGTGTATTTCAGTTCAGGTAAACTTTTTTTTCCCAAAATTTTTAATCAGAACTAAGTAGTCTGTACACAAATATCTTCAACTACTTAACAAATAGTAAGCAGGATGACTGTCATGCTTATGCTCTTTCATTAAACTACCTGCTGCCCAGTTCCACTTGCCCCTGTTGATAATCCACAATGTTAGAATATCTGCCGAACAGGGTACTCCCAGTGGTGCTTTGCTGCAATTTGACACTAATTTGCCCAGTTTATTAAACCAGGCCCATATTACCAGTTAAGCACCTATCGACAAATCCAGCATATTTGAGTTTTACCAGTTATACAATCTTGTATTGGCTTGGAAGCATAGGCGCCGTCTGCGTGGGTACCCACGGGGATTAATGAGCACCCACGGAAAAATCCGAGCATTGAAGTGACACAATCAACCATTATCGTATATTTTCACACGTAGGCAACATTGTAATTGCCGAAGGAGATATACTATGTTACTATGTCAGACTGCTATATATACCCCTCCTGTTTGAAATACATTTGCAATACGGTGGGCAATGAAGTGTAGTCTAATCATTTCCATAATAAAGGGGCACAAGCCCTACAAACAAACATTACATGTATAGTATTATGTTTCAGTTAAATTCCCATGTTCATTTTTAGGCATATTTAGTTTACGTCTGTCAGAGAAATTTTCAAATAGTTATAATATTAGTAATGATGCTAAACTGTAGTGCATGATGGGTAGACAGCCGAGACTTCTTCCGGCTGCCTTCGTTTTTATGACAACGTTACAACCGTCAAAAAATCTGGATGCCAATAAACATTGTCTATCGTTGATGCAAAATGAAGATTATTTACTTTTTATTAAAATTTTTTTGTAGGCTACATGAGGTTAGTTAACGTTGCATATGAACAGACAGGAACCCATTTGTGGCGGTGGTAGGAGGGGTGGAAGCGGCGGCAAAGTCGGCTTACGCTAGAAGGCGAAGAACGTGGTTTGTAAAGAGACGTGTCGACGATATATTGGCTGAGAGAAAGAATGCGAGAGATGCCAGACACTGATTGGTTAGACAAAGTATTCCTGTCAGCCAAACTAAATTTGAATCTTCTTGGCATAACTTTGTTTTTAGCAGTAGCCTAGCTCCCATATACCCATATACGAAATGGAAAGATTTCTGAGAATAATAAAAACATCTGCCGACTCCACATCTGCCGACCCCATACCATCTACTCCATCTTCGTCCAGGACAGAGGACAACAGCAGCAGTGTGCCCGCCACAGCCAGCAAGACATCAGCAAAAGGTCAGACTTTTCAAACCAGTTGGAAGAGCAAATTCCCGTGGCTACTTTACGATGCAGCGAAAAACAAGGCGTTTTGTAAAGTGTGCACTGAAGCGAAAACTATGGGTGCCCCTCTCCCATCCTCAGCACATGACCAAGACTCGTTGAGAGCCTTTGTAAGGGATGGTTTTTCCCGCTGGGTTAAAGCACTCGAAAGATTTGGTACTCACGAGAAGTCAAGTCTACACAGGGCTGCAGTTACCGCTATTGCTGCCAGGGACAAAGGTGTGAACGTGGCTGCGTCAATGTCCCACGGCAGAATTAAACAAATGACTGAAGCAAAAATAAATAGGATACATTTATTACACGTACAAATAAAGTGGCCAACTCATGAAACGGTTATATTATTGGAAAGCAAGGTTTTATGCAAACGGGTCTTTCTGTGGGTCGCGACCCCCAGTTGGGAACCATGAGCACCCACCGGCATAAACACAAGTCGGCGCCCCTGCTTGGATATGCTGGTTGGAACCAGCTGGCATAGGCATCACAATTTCATCCATTTTTCCTTTTTTTAATAACAGAACCAAAATTATGTGAATGGAATGATTATAGTAAATGAGAGCACAATGAAAAGCACAGAAGGAAATAAATGCAATGAAATGAGAGAGAATGAAAGTGTGAAGTTTTGATGTCAAAAATGCACTTTTTTTCTAAGACCAATCCCTTAGTCACTATCAGGGTACCCGCGGGGTCTTAAAAACTTGAAAAAGTCTTAAATTTGATAACCGTAAATTAAGACCTTGAAAAGGTCTTACATTTCTTTTACAAGTCTTGAACTTCATTCTCAAAGGTCTTATTTTTTCCCTTATCTGCATGATAGTACAGCTCAACAACATAACTGTATACTTAGTAAAACACTAACAAAAAAACAAAACATGGAATGTTGCGTTGTAAAATGATTTTTTTTTCTCTCCGACTATCGATCTCCGACATGAGGTGGCATTAATGCACTGTTTCAACTCCGCGGTCGGAAAATCCTGATTTCCAATTGTACAAGAACGCCACATTAAGCCTGATTTATACTCGGAAACCAGGTCGTCTGCGTGTGTGTCGCAGTTAACGCAGACACTACGCAGACACTACGCAGACACTCTGGTGCACCTCCTCAAAATTGTAACTCACCGCAGACAGTGCCGCAGACATCGCCGCAGGGAGGAGAGAAAGGAGGCCTCTGATTGGTCAACTCTACATCCGCTCTACACTATGCGTATTTCCGGTTTGCTAACCGGCTGACGCTAACCGTGCTAACCGTGACGATTCTTTCGCCTCTCTGCCAGCTCCAGTAGTAGCAATATTTCTTCTATTTTTAGATCGATCAGCTGCATCTCAATCAAAGTGCGCATTCGTCCAGTCGCCATTGTTGTTGAATGACCTCCGTAACCGTAACACCCACAATCCTAGCTTGTTCGTGAATGTCCCTCTTGCGTTGTGGCGTGGGATTAACATAGCGCAGACAGCGCTTCAAGGCATAAATCAAAAATAACTGCGTCGTGTCTGCGACAAGCTCACTGCGACACACTGCTGCGAAGTATACACGAGCCTTTACGCTAGAGCGTGCACAGTTACGCCGCTGACCCACCGATGCCGTCGCTCGCGCAGCAGCTTTGGGATGGGCAAGTGCAGATTTAATCCACTTTGGCTCAATTAATCAAAATATGACTGGGTTCAGGCTGTACCGGGAAATGAGTGTGAGGCTCAGTGCCGTCTGTGCCTAAAAAAATTCAAGCTCGGCACAATGGGTCATTTGGCCTTGGAGTCGCACATGAAGAGTGCTAAACATTTAGCATGCTTAGCAGCTACACAGAAGCAGGCACCCATATCCCAGTTCTGCGCCGCAAACCCGACGCCAACCTCAACAGTCACCTCGGCTGCCAGCAACACCGAGCCCACACAGCCAGGTAACATACGAGCTTTTTGTGGCTCGACGCCAACTCTTAAGGCAGAGGTGACGTGGATACTAAAGACGATATTGGACCACCACTTCTATACGTCAAATGAAAATATAAGCGAGCTCTTCAAAGAGATGTTCCCCGACTCGGAGATCGCGGCTACTTTCACATGTGGCAGCAACAAGACTGCCTATATTACCAAGTTTGGTCTGGCCCCTTTCATCACCAAACAACTGACCGACCAGGTCAATAAGGCGTCTGGATTTGTGGTCATGCTTGACGAAAGTAAATGGTAAATGGACTGTACTTGTATAGCGCTTTTCTAGTCTAGCTGACCACTCAAAGCGCTTCTAACTACATGCCACATTCACCCATTCACACACACTCATACAGCACGTCTATGTCTATATACACATAGTGCTTTCTAATCATTCACACACACATTCATACACCGATGGATTTATCGGTAGGCAACGTGGGGTTCAGTGTCTTGTCCAAGGACACTTTGACATGTACCCCAAGGAAGCCGAAGTCGAACCACCGACCTTCCGATTGGTGGGCGACTGCTCTTCTTCCTGCGCCAAAGCTGGGGAACAATAGTCTGTTAAGGGGGGGGGAGAAAGGAGAGAAGGGGGAAGAAGGGGGAATAAGGGAGGGGGAAAGAAAGAGGAAGAAGAAAGCGGCTGATCCTAGAGTCGCGAGTTCGATCCCACCAGCCGCATATTATGTTTTAATGAAACGGCTCAAACTATAGTATTGTTTTAAAGTATGTATAAAGTATATAAAGTATGTATATTTCCTAAAGCATTTTATGAGTGAAGTGAGTGATAAATTGTTCCTAGTTTATGCATAAAATTATTACTAATATTTCAGAATCAATAGCAGCTCATATTTATTCACAGTAAAAGATCATAGACCTTATCTGTTTTTAAAGAACCAAATATTTATTTGTCAACAACAAAAAGAGTGAATTAAACAATTTTTTAACCTAAAAAAAACTAAAAACTGTGAACAATCTTAGCATTTACTTTACAAATTTACAAATTTTAAACAGTTGGACTTTGTACACAATCACAATAACAAAAAACATGTAGTATCATCACTAAATAAAATAAATAACCCTCTGTGAAATAAATTAAAAGATTGAGAGGTCTGAAACAGCAGTAACTATATACAATAAAAAAAAGTTTGTAAATGCTAAAAAAGTATAACTGAGTAGACACTTATGGCTTCTTTTTAATTTCTTCCAGCCACTGCTCTTTAGTTAGAGTTTCACTAGAGGGACAGTAAATTTGCCCTCTATATTGGCTGTGTCCTGTTGCAGCAATTCTGAACTGCCCGCATTTTTTGCACGTGTTGTGCAAAACTTTGCGGGTCAGTTTCCGGGGTGCTCTATTAGGGTGAGTGGAGCCTGCTATGGGAGCCGGAGCAGGGGCCAGAGGAGGGACCAAAACAGGAGCCAGAGCAGGAGCATGTGGAGGAGTGGCAGAGAACGTCCAAAAACTCTGTGTCTGTAAAGTAGTGGGGACAACATGAACCTGAGGCCTTTTGGGTGGAGCAGGGAGAAGCTGCCGCTGTCCTGGTGGATTTGTATCATCGGTAAATTTTAGCTTTCTTTTTAATTTGGCCTGTCCCACAGTGTTAGGGGGTAAACTGTAAATATGTGTTGGTTCTGAATGTGGTATGGCATAATGGGGACGTATATTGGCGGGGAGAAGTGGGTCAGCAGCTACGGAAAACCGGCTAGGAAGGTTTAGCCCTGTTGCACCACAGCCGTTTCCTGCCTTTTCACCCTTTGGTTATGCCACTGAACCAGGGTGGTGTAGCTCACATCCACCAGCTGCAAGGTAGTCTGCTGCATGATAGCTCCGTTTGCCAAAATGAGCTGCCTGATCTTTTTGTAGTCCTGAAGGATCAGGTCCCATCGTGAGAATGTGCCTGTCCCTCTTTTTTTTGGACTACGATGGATCCTGCAGAGGCGAACAAAGATGGTCTCCACTAGGCGGCAGCAGTCTGGCCATTGGGCAGATGGGGCTGTGGTGGTTAAGGCATGACGCTTCACACTTTCCACCCCAGGGGTAAATTCCTGCCTCTTTTTGGGGGACCTAAACCTCCCAGTGTTCAGCTTGTCCTGGTGCCTTGCAGCAAATACCACCCTCTGCTTGTCAAAGTCCTGCAAGCTCTGCCACAGAGCAACAATGCTGCTCACCTAAACAGGGAAATAACACAATTGTACATGAGGACACAGCAATGTTCAAGTGAGCTGAGGAGTGTGCATAGTGCATGTATGCAGCAAGCAACAACACGTTACTGACCTCCTGGTTCCTCAGAGAGGTTTTGTTCCTCAGCTCCACCAGATACTCAGCCAAGCTGTCCACTTTGTCCAGGCCTGGTACGCCTGCCTCATCTAAACCCTAAGACAACACAACCAACAGAACAGATATTAGTTAAAGGACATTTTGTTCAAGTTTTCTTTTATCTATCTACTATTCTACAGTTTACGATATATTTCACACCTCAGACATATGGCCAGCTATGGCAGGCTGGGTGGAGGGACCAGGTTGGGTGGAGGGAGCAGGCTGGGTGGAGGGAGCAGGCTGGGTAGAGAAAGCAGACTGGGTGGAGAAAGCAGGCTGGGTGGAGAAAGCAGGCTGGGTGGAGAAAGCAGGCTGGGTGGAGGGAGCAGGCAGGGCGGAGGGAGCAGGCTGGATGGAGGGAGCAGGCTGGGTGGAGGGAGCAGGCTGGGTGGAGGCTTGGAGCTGTGAGGTTGCAGAGGAAAGCGTCTCACCTTGAAGTCCTGACACCAGTAAGTCCAGAGCATCTTCATCCATGAAGCCTTCATCTTCCTCTCCTTCACTTGCGTCCACATCTTCCAGAAGCCCGTCAGTCTCTTCCGAGTCAGGCTGTGCTTTCAGAGGCTCGCCCGTTTGACTTAACAGGTAGTCAACACCCAGCAGCTCACCTACGGAAACATAACAAACACACACACACAGATAGTAAAACAGTTCTTTACTCTTCATACATATTAGTGACTCAGTCATACAAACAGTTTTTTTACCTTCACAGACATAATTTTGTAATACCTGTGTATTTTGCTGGAGGTGTGAAGTTCGGGACGTATTCTCCGCCGAGCACCTTCAGGCTGTTGTTATTAATACATCGTGTCATGTCTCCAGCATATGTGAGAAGACACGACGGCTTGCCGCTCACTGCTGCAGCGCCCCGATCCTGATTCCACCTGTTAAGGCCTTCGAGGAGATAGAGCTGGAAATTCAGCAGATTTGCACTGGTTCCTGAAAAAAAAAGCGAAAAAACAAAACAACATATTTATGCCTTAGAAAAATTGCTTGTTAATCTAGTTTTGATATCAAATACAGCTTTGAGGTGTAATCATGTAGAGAGTGACTTACCAGGAATAAACCTGTTCAAATGGCAGTGAAATGACTCGAGCGATGTTGATCCTCGGGCACAGCGGTAGCTGGTGAGCTTGATGCCACTCTTGTTCATGCTGCCTACTTCAGTGTACAACTGAATCCCTGGAACATCCTGGATGCATTTTATGTGCCGTTTTTGCACACGCCAGATGTGATCCATCCTCACTTCATCCAGCAGAGGAACACCCATCAGGTCTCTACCTTTTGGACCCCGTAGCTCCTCCAGCAGCCGTTCTAGTTGTACAAGAGTTGATTCCTCTCCCCGAGTCCTCCTACGGCAGAAAGTACTCAACTCTTTTTTTGTTATATGGCTGTCCACCATGGATCTGGTTATACCAGGTCTCTGTTCTTGCTGGAGCTGGTTTGTTTTTGATCTCCGGAGGAGGTCGAGGTCCCCTGCATCCCACTCAAAGATGCACGAGGACAGGGCCCTCATGAAAGCAGGATACAGGGGATGAGCATCTGTCGTACATCCCACAGCCAGCCGCCGCATGAAATGCCAAATGTCAAGTCGTATGTGGAGATCTGGCCACTCCCCAAACCTGGCCTGCAGCTTGCTCAGCCCGTCGGTTATACAGCAGCCACAGTCCACATAAAGCACCTTGGGAGGTGCAACCCCAGCCTGGCGGTACCGCTCCATCAGGCCAGCAGCCATCCTGTCCAGTCCTGGACCCTCCTGCACAGTCAGGACACTATTCAAGATTTGGCCCAGCTCGTTGCCCACAGAAGACACCCACAGGGCCGTTCCTTTGCTGTGTCCTGCCAGCTTCTTTGTGATCTACAATTAAAAATGCGATGTTAAATCTCATAGTTTGTCTTGTCATTAGAAACCACTGTATGCCATAGATTTCTAGCCTCGCGAGAGTAAGCATGAACCTCGGCGCATAACCTACGTCCTTTCTAAACATTACTGATTGGTTAAGGGAACTCCAATGAATTTAAGTTGCTGAGTAAGGTCCCACCCTCCATGGAAACGGATTCCTCTTGGGTTTTCCCAGACTGTTTGACGGAGTCAACAGTCGGCTTTCGCCCAGGCTAATACTATAAAGCTCTCTGTTAATATAAAACACAGATTATTTAATCTTAAAATGGTGTATATTATTTTGAGGAAGTCCTGAGTTACAGCTCTTCGAGTTCATTCCTTTTACTTGCCAAACTGCCAAGGGTCTAAAATTGTGTCATGAGGTAAAAAGAACATCTGTCACTTGTTATACTGTCTTGTAAAGACTTGTTCCTGACACTTAGTAAGTATTACTTTAAAGATAATAATTAATCGTCTTTTCCCATTAATTTCTGAGTGTCATGTAAAAGATATGTACTTTACCACTGTGACTATTAAATGTTTATAGTCTGTAGAGCTGGATTTGGAAAACTAATGATGGGCCAAATTTAATGGTCGTTGGTTTTATGGCATGATTTTAAATGCCAAAATCATTTTGAGAGCAGATGTGTGTTTGGCACAGCACTCATCAGTTAGAGAGCACTGCCAAAAGACAGCCCGTTGATCTAACTGAGAGAGCATAAATAGAGTGATGCTTGACATAAAAACTGGCAACACTTGGGTGAGAACTCAAGGATCTTGGAAAGAAGGGACTATGATTTATATGCGCCTCTTAACACCCCCACTTTTACTCTAATGGCCACCAATCTCCTAAGTCTACAACACAAAGTCTCTGTGTCTACAACACAAAGTAAGACATATAATGTCCAACAGAAATAGCATTGAGTAACAATATGTAAAGGCAAAAGACGGGACGAAGTGATGCAAAAAGGTCTCAGAGTTAAAGATGTCACAGTTTATGGTATTTGTTGCCTGTGTTTCTATCCTTTTGCTTTCTATGAGTTGTCCTGCTTCCCTGTGCACATGGTAGCTGGCGGTGTTCCTAATCACTCATTCTACTCACCCGTGGCAGATCCTGGTGTGGCTGTTAAAAGCGCCAGTCTCCTCTCATCACCGATGTGGTTGAGACCTGGCCGGCGGTCATGTTTTGTCTAATAAAATTCATGTTGGTCAAGTTTGGAAACTTACCTCCCGTCTGCCTTTCAGAGAAAAACCCGCCCAGAGCTCACAGTACAGCCGTCCCCTCCAGCCAAAGAAATTGTCAATCTGCACCCACACAGTTCCAGTTCCAAGCGTCTGGATCTCATCTCATAATTGTCTACTCTTGCAAAGTAATCCGCCCCTCTGAACCACCACAGTCACTGCTAAAGGGAAGTCCTTTCAAAGCTCTGTTGAATTACTGACCAGTCAGTACTCAACTCATGGGAAATTGTCTCTTCTGGAATACTGACCACTTCTTGTCACCGTTCTGTAAATAAACTTGTTTTACGTTACTCATCTGCTCCTCTCTGTTTTCCTGGGTCCACCCTGTGAACCCTTAACAATTGCTGAGTAATAATCATGTTTAAATTTCATGATTGCTTTTATCTTAAATCATAACTGCTTCAATGGAAAGTTTTGGCATTAAATGGGAGACCAGCAGCACTGACCATATGCTATGGCAGAAACCCAGCTGCATAACGGTTCCATCTCCACTAACCTCTATTTTCAGAGAGTGTGAAGGGAAACAAGGCTGCGACTAATGTGTCTCGACATTTCCCTCCTCACCCCTCCATCTGCTGCACCGCTGTGAGGAGGCTTTTAGAAAAGCTCCCAACTTTTAGTTAGACGGCACTGGAGATGATGCAAAAAAACATAGCAACGTTTCAATGTGGGCCTGAGTCCAGCTGGAGTAATTGGATCAAAGCTCATGAATTTTAACAGAGGATGCTCTGTGGACTTCAAGCAGACACAAGAAAACAGGCAGGACAAATCCACCCAAAGGAGAAATACTCCTAAACATATACAGAATATTCCCATCCAATAAACACCTACTGGTATAGTCTGAGCTGCAAGTATTTTGACAGTTTAATGTTATTTTGATCAATGCTCTTTTCTTCAAAAAAATCGGATACTATATTCATATGCCGAGTCTCGACTTTCATTGAAGAAGTAGCCTTATATTAGAAAAAATAGCTTTAAAAGTCTGAGGAAGATAAAATATCTAACAGTTCCCTGCTCCTTAGTCAAGACGACCATGAAAACAATTCCATTCCATGTCTTACTGAAACCTTCCCATGAAACAACTCCAATAGGTCACATGTCTTTATGTATAAATCTTGTGTCTGTAATGACATCCTTATAAAGCTCTGACAGAGGGCCTGCTGTATGTGACTGCTGAACAGCAGGCAGACAGATGTAGCATAAACTCTATTGAATTAAAGAAATGTCGATAACAAGGGCACCATCCTCCAGTAGAAGGAAAATCTTAATTTATCTTAATTAGTCTCACAGTCCTTCTCAAGAGTTTTGAGAATTCTCAAGAGAATTGACTGAAGTTACACGAAGAAACACTCTATAGTGAATAACAACTTGTTAACTATATATTAACTATCTATTGAAAGATTTAACCAAAACATGAACCTTAAAGTACAAACAGGAGAAGTGTGTAATGGGTCCCTAGCAAGTTAAATGGTAAATGGATTGTACTTGTATAGCGTTTTTCTAGTCTTAACTGACAAAGCGCTTCTAACACTATGTGCCACATTCATCAATAAACACACACTCATCTTAGTCTATGCATAACTAAGGGGCTTCCTACTCATTCACACACATTCATACACAGATAGATGCATCGGTAGGCAACGTGGGGTTCATTGTCTTGCCCAAGGTCGCTTCGACATGTGGCCTGAGGAAGCCGGAACCGAACCACCTTCCGATTGGTGGGCGACTGCTCTTCTTCCTGAGCTACAGCCGCCCCTAAAGTTGACAAGTTTTGGGTCTAACTTTCACTAAGCGTCTCATCCCAGGCTGGTGTCGCAAGACTTCACATCAAAATGAACAAAAATGTAGGTGTGTTCACCTGAATGTTGGACTTGGAGTCAAATAAACAAACTCAACTAATTATTTAAAGTCAACAAAAAGTCGACAAGATTGCACTAGCTCTCTACGGGGATGAATATTACTCTGTGTAGTAACTTATGCAGCAGCAGAGGTTAAAATGTGTGACAAAAACAAAGGACATGGAGGACGAATAATAAAACGATGGACAGACAAATGAAAAACAAAAAACATATTTTTCTATTATTTCATTCTTCTTCCTGCAACTTTTCTTTTTTTTTTACTTTCTCCTCTTTTTACGGCTTTTTTTTTTTAGTTTGATTCAAGGAGGTGGGGCATGACTTGGGCTCAGGCTCAAGCTCAACTTTCAGTCAATAACATGCCAGAAAACTTTATGGCTTTTGCCTGGGAAAGTAGAAGTTTTAATTCTAAAGTCAAGAGTTTGATAAAACAAAGAAAACAATTTCTCCATTCTTTTGTTTTAACACACATTTGTTCACAGTGTTCTGAACACACTATATCTTATTAATACAAAATGAAATAAAGACATAGAACAAACGTATGAAATAAAAAGATATGAAATAGACAGTGTATTCTGAACTAAAATAACATGGGTTTACGGGTGTGAATATTGAATACTTATCAAATTCAGGTGGATATCTGAAATGTTATGAACAAACAACTGTATGAAGAAAAAAAAAAACAATGTTATCTTCCTGTGTTTAACACAATAAGCACAAAAAGAATCAACAGGGAACATCGGTTAACAGTTGAGTTAATTCATATAAATGTCTGATTACTTCATTATTTTAAGGTTTAACTACTCAATGTTACAGACTACGAGATAGCAATGTGGCTCCATAGAAAAATTAGTCATTTTCAAAATGAATGAGTTCTTCATTATTATACTTTCTTTCTCGTCTTGTTAGATGAAAGGGCAGATGGGTATCATGGCATTCCGTGATTTACATGTCCAAATAGGGTCTGTCTGAGGACCCCCACACTTTCACATGAAATGCTTATTTTGTTTATTCATTGATAGCTTTGCTAGTTGGTACCAGGGCGTTTGTGTCCTCCCCATAAGTCATGGCACAGGTCTGGTGGGAGAGAGTCTCTCAAATCATCTCCAATGGTTATTGTAAATAAAGGCAATGTCTGTCTCTCACTGATGTGGAAATCCCACATCTGTGTTTTGAGTCAACATTTCCACACAGGAATGTTAATGGGGCCTGCCAAAGATTAAGGCTACGGCTACACGGAAACGAAACAAGTTTTTTTTTTAAAACGGGTACGAAAATTCTTGCAACCACACGGCAACGCTGCTGTAAAGATTCAGGTCCAGACGAAAACGGATGAAAACGATGAAACGATGCAGTACATACGCCACTGTGTCACGCCACGCTGTGAGACAATAGAGAAGTCTCACAGCGTCAACGTTTGACTGACGCAAAAACGTTTTCGCTGTAACAATGGAAACGAAACGACCTCGTTTTCAAACTTTCCCACTCTGGAACCCGTTCTCAAAAACTATCGTTTTGGGGTAGTGGGAACGCCGGCTCCGTGTGGCCGCGACAGCGAAACGATAAGAAAAAGTATCGTTTACAGTGAGAAACGTTTTCGTGTAGCCGCAGCCTAAGTTCCATGTTAATCCACACTTGAGTTCACTACACAGATAAAGTTGAAAACTTGATGCTGACTCGCTTTTATGCGATGCCTCTGCTGTCTGACTTGGGTTGCAAGCTAGCAAGTCAGTCTGTACATTAGTTGTTCTAGAGTAAGTCGGCATATTTGTTTGATGTTCACGAATGGCCTTGTCTTTGTTTGTTATTAAACAATTTACGGTGTTAAATTGTTATACTCCTAAACACAGCTTTGGTCACTGATTTATCCATTCCATAGCAACTTAGCAAAAAAATACAAGGCTATATTATCAGAGGTTATCAGGGCATGCATTGGGTCAAACTGATAGAGTGCTTCCTGCTGGATCACAAAGCAATTACTTCTAACGTCTTACCCCATATGTCTGCACAGTTATAGTCTGAAGTGCTTACAGACCATAATCTTTTAATTCGGAGTACGAATGTTCAATGCTTTAACAACAGATGTTTAAACTTCAAAGAAATATTGAGAGTCACACTAATCAGGTGGACTGCAGCCCAGGTCAACTCAAGCATATTCCACCTCATCTTCGTCCATTGCCATGACAACAGGATTGCCGTCAGCCAAATGACAAAAACCAATTAAGTTAGATTTGATACATTTATAAGAATATGAGCGCTCCTCATGCCCCTGTATAGTTCTGCTTACATGCCCGCTGCTTCCCTCAGCTGAGAAATCATCGTAAATAGCAATTCCACTGGCAGCCCCAAGCAGAGACAAAGCCATGTTTAACAGATGAGGCGGTGCTTTGGCTCATGAGCTTTTCCTTTTTTTTCATTCTGTCATGTAGAAGTTTGTTTATTTAACTTTGGATGTTTTTATGAACTGTAGCCATGTCTTTCTGTTTCTGAAGTGTAGTAGGGTTTTGTATCTTGTAGCCTACTGCATATTTAGTTTCTGTTGAAGTCTTTTCCTGATCATTGACAAGGAAACATGTTTTTTTACTTCCCGAAGGGCATTCTTCTAAATGAGTTTCTCTTTACTATGTTGGATGTTCTGCTCATCCACAATAAATTAAGTTCCTCTCTTTGCAAATGAGCTAACTTTGATACTTTTGACATTTTTTTTTCTGTTTATGGCTATGTTAGTATCTTATTCACTTTGATGGTCATGTTTTTACTCGCTATACTGAGAAGTAATGCTGTTTAAAGGTGAATTGCTTCCATTCAAAAGCTTTCATGCCATGCTGCCTTCTTTGTGTCTGTCAAACACTAGATCATGGAGACACCAGTGACACAGCCACACCATTGTCTTATATTGGCAAACATCCAGAAGCACGGCCTGATGTTTTGAACTGCATCAAAACATCAACAATAAAGTCACCTTGTCATTGAAAGTAAAACTTGTTCTAAAATATTTATTTTCATTCGTGCAAGTAGACAAAATTTCAAAGGATATTACTCCTGTAACATCGTAGGTCTCCAAACATTTACACTGAGTAGAAATCTTCCTCCTTATTCCCATTTGTATTATAGCCTGGCACCATTATTACCCAAAGTGATACTGTTCAGATTTGGGGTGTTTTCTGCTACTTTCAGCTGCTCAAATAGAATCATAGATACACCTGCTAACAAAACTTATAATGCATAATGAATAAAAGTATTTAAGAAATAAGTTATAAGCTCATTTATAAGCCATAGCCACAGATTTTGGGGACTTGATATGAGTTGTCTTTTATGACATCACTTTAGTCAATTTGAAAGATATCAGAGAGCTCCCCTACAGCAACTAAATTATTTAGAGTAGATTTGCATATGGAGTAAAATCTGCTGAGCACAGCCAGTGGATCCCCTCGACTACAGAAGATGTTTCAAACCTTTAGTTTTTTCTTTCCTTTTGGACTTCCTCCTGAAGCAGGAATTCACAATTTCTTTTTTTTTTCTTTTCTTTTTTTTTAAATCCTTTGTCCTGTTCAGCATTATGCATTATGGCAGCAGAATTGTAATCTGAATACCGTTTATAACACATTTGCTATGCCAAGGGAAGCTTTATGAATGTAAAGCTCCCCTTGATGCCCATCAACTCCTCATTTTTATTTATTTATTTTTGTTACAATACTTAACATGATGTGATAGTGTGATAGTGCCGAACTGGACCGGGGGACAGAGAGAGAGAGAGGGAGAGCGAAGAAGGGAAAAAAAGGAACAGAGATATGAAGAGACAAACATAAAAACAATGAAAAATCAGACAACCAGCTTAAACCTGTAAAAACAAAACTGAAGACAATCCACGGCTTTTGTGGGGAATCCAGCCTTAGAGCCACCAGGAGCACCTGTAAGCAGACAAGCAGAGAACAAACACACAAACAAACAAAAAAGCACAAGCAGCAGCAATCACATATAACACAACTCTGGATACAGATGACCTTAAACCACAGGACAACACAACAACTGCTTAGCGAGCGTGCTACTGGGCTAATGAATGTGTGTGAGAGAGTGTGTGTGTGTGTTTGTGTGTGTGTGTGAACATGCAATACACATAGATGGTCCCACATAATAACCATATATGCTTAAATATCAGTGTATAGGGCCACAATCCCCAACCCCCAGCAGTCAGAAGCAGGCCGAGAGGGCCCCCAGACCCAGGCCACCAACAGCCCCCAGGGAGCACACCCGGGAAGCCCACCATAGGGACAACCACGCATCCCCCCAGAAGACAGCAGAGGAAGCCCCTGGACAGAGCCCCCACAAGCATAGGGCAGAGGCCCCCCGGTGAGCAGAGGTGGCAGCCTACAAGCATTCATTTAGAAGTATTCACAATTTCTGAAAGAAATACTGAGTTCTGATCCCCTGCAGGAGAAATATTTGTTTATTTCTGGTGGCTTTTTTTTTTTTTTTTGACACATTGTCTTTCAAGAGAAAATTTGCAATATCTTGCAATGCAATGTTTGCAGTTCAGTATCACCACTACAGAGTTGACAAAATAAATAATTCAACAAAAGTTTACAAGTCGTTGCCGCAAAACATGTTGTCATAGCTGATGAAAGAGGCGTTGGTCTGTTTTTGTTTTTTTTTATAGCGCAAAGCACAATTTTCAAAGTGACGTACCTCATGAGGAGAGTTGGTTCCTGCCTCTAGGGAGGGACCAGGATTTGTCATCTGTTGATCCATGAAAATCTGATTTTAATGCAGTATATTATGACGATGTTAAAATTTACGTAAGCCCTGATATTTTCATAACCATTACCAATTCAATTCAATTCAATTCATTTTTATTTATATAGCGCCAAATACAACAAATGTCATCTCAAGGCACTTAGATAGTAAGTCCAATTCAAGCCAATTGGAATTCAATTAATTAATAATAATAATAATACCAAGTAGTTTTTAATACCTAAACCCAACCAAATAGGAACTAAACACAAAAATTAAATTTCAAAATAAAGTAAACCTGGAAAGTATGAGTAGGATGGAGTTCAAAGTAGCATCTCCAGCGAGACAGTAAGTTACATGTCCATTATAAATCCTTCTGACCGCCTACTGTGGACTTTTTCACCTGACAATTCAGTGGGTAAGATCTGTTGAAACACCAATCACATAATCTTGTCTAGGTTACAGTTTAACAAACTTTTGTGAGACTGTTTGGAAAATGTCACCTGATTTACCTGATTCACCTGATTTTATTTAAAAAAAAAAATTCCTGATCAAAAAAGCCCTGTTTTTTAAAAGACTTGCTTCCCAAAAGAATTTTAATTCTTAACATTGAAATGATAAAAATTGGAAAAGACTGTATTGAATTTAAACCTTAAGCTTTTAGGTATCATTTAAGATATCATATATCTTGTGATGGTAAGCATTGTCGCATCACAGCAAGAGGGTTCCAGGTTCAATTCCAGGCTGGGGTCTTTCTGTGTAGAGTTTGCATGTTCTCCCCCATGTATGCGTGGGTTCTCTCTGGTTTCTGGTTCTACTCCGGTTTCCTCCCGCCATTCAAAATGTTAGGTTGATTGGTGAATCTAAATTGTCCTCGGTTGTGTGTCTTCTTTGTCCCTTTGTGGTTTGGCTACCCTAAATTGGATTAAGCAGGTATAGAAAATGGATGAAAAATCATACTTTTCATTAACAGAATGAAACATAACCTAAATCACATGTATTTATTTAGTTCTATCAATCAAAATCACATAATGCATATCCTGGTGACTGTCATTCAGGGGGTAGAGAGGTCATCCACTCGTTGAAAGATTGGGACTTCGATCCCCAGTTTTAGTCCCTGCCTGTCCCAGCCCACATGTTTATAAAGTGGCTGGGTGATACCTCCAACATTGCCCCTAATTGTTTTGTAAGTGTTTGTTTGGTAATGTCGAGAATTTCTAAAAAGTATGAATGTGTGTGTAAATGGGCAACTATGGCTTTGAGTGATCATCAACACTAAAATATTCCTTAAAAATGTGCAAAATGTACCATTTACTTTCCATATTATTCTTAATCCATCCACACAAAAGTGGTCACGTTTCCCAAAAATCAAGAAATATGACATAAATGTGCAATTTCTCTTATCTTTAAACTTTGAGCAAAAGTGACAACCTTGATCCACACATTGCTCACAATATTTCAACCTCAGTACCGAGCACACCACAAGTCTGTGGCCATACTATTTGTTCAGGGGATCTTTTTCTCAAACTTAAACTCTTTGAAAGTGAAACCAACAAATCATAATTGCCTGATGGTGGCTGTTTGCTTTTATGGGTCATGTTAGGAGATGGAATGTCAGCAAAACTAAAAAGTCATAACAAACACATCTTTCCCCAGATATGTCTATTGTGTTCATGAACTTCGTATCACTTTGATGTTTGCTGAAGAGTTTGTTTCTTTTATCAGTGAGTTATTTAGTTAATTGATGCCTTAATAAAAACACCTATCATCTTGACTGACAGCTGCTCTGAATATCATATCTGAGGAGACCTTCAGACCTCTTTTCAGTAACTGTTCCTGAGAACATTAAAGAGCTGTTTCTTTCCTTTATCAAGTGATTTTCCTCTCTTTTGAAGCACACGAGTTGTTCATACGTAAAAGGCACTAACTGATATTCTGAGAGATCTGTAGGAGTGATCCATAACTCTCCAATACAGTGAAGCTTATGGAAGTTTGGCTATGCAAGTGTTTGTGTTCCTATTTATTCGAGGCAGGTTGTGGATCTCCTCCCTAGGTTAAATACAGTAAAATCAATTTTATTTGTAATTTAACTTGCAATGGTTTAAAAAGCTCTTCAGACCTCCACCTTTGAGTTTCTGACTGAAGAAGCAAGACCAGTCATAAAAACAGACAAATCAGAGACCCCATACACTGTGTAATTGTACATTTTGTCTCCAGCACAACATGGCAGCGCCACTAATTTGCACCAGTTTGGTTTCTGTGAAAAGGGAGAAAAGGCAGAAGTGGCAAAGTGCTGTCACTGATATATATTAGCTGCAACATTCAAATGATCAGTGGGGATCTGAAATGTTTTGCTGGTGGAGTTGACGGGTCAGTTGTAGATGGAGTGAGGGTAGCATCTCCCTCCACTTTCCAGTCTTTACCAACCACTTCTTAAACATCCAGTTTGGATTTTGGCACAAGTGGTGGTTACTATTCATAGATTGCATGTCATTAATAAGTAGGGCTTTTTTAATTATTTTTCTTTCAGTGTCCTTTTAAATATGTCCACACTGAAGAAACTGCACATAAACTGAAATGCACAACAACATAAGCAGTCAGTATTTGTAAGAAGCTTTCTCATAAATATAATCAAGAATTGAGGTGCACTCTGGGAAAGATACCGAGCTTAAACCAAATGGTAAGTGTACAGATATTGTTTAAACTCAGCACTGCTTTCATGGCAGCAAAGTAACTAGACTGACAGCTAGCTCAATGACCGTAATGAATTCTGGAGTGCAAGAATAAGTGATGCACCTCACAGAGTCACATCACACATATGTAGTAAGACATTGAGAAACACCAGTCTATACTGTTGTTGTCATCAGGGAAAAGGATGTATGGGACAATGATGAAAGGGTATTGGCAGCCACGTGATTGTTTAATGTCCCTTGGGCACCTATAATCCCATCTGTATGCAGTGATATTAGAGATGAGCATCTTATTTCTCAGACAGGGCTTCAGAGCCATCAGATAAGTGTTGATGAAGAAATAGAAACTTTCCCCAATTATTGGGCCTCATGCAACAACCGTTCGTACGGACAGATTTGTTCTTAAATTGTGGGTACGAGTGATTTAAGAGAGATCTTTTCGTATTTGACGTTTTCTTTCAGGTACGAACAGAATTTACGAGGGTTCCAGACCTGTCGTAGGAGTTTCGTAAAATAGTCCGCTGTTATTCAAATCAAGTTTGCTTGACTGATGGATTGTATATTTAATTACTTTGAAGCAATCATAAATACATATATACATTATACCTCATAATTATGCTGACATTATTCTGTTTGACGTAAATTGTGCACTAATTGAAGGTTAATTTGACTCTGTATATAACAAGGTCAATGGGAAGTGTAACCAGCAGCTGAATTGCTACTTTTGGATGTCTTAGAGCATCAGGTGTCATGATGTGTTTAAGGGAGGACCCAGGTGCAGACACGACGGGAGGCAAAAATAAAGTTTAAGGATTTATTTAACAAGGGAAAAAACCAAAGGCGCAGCAAAGCTGGAATATCAAAAACTAAACTGGACATGAAACTAAGAAAACAACAAAACACTACTAAAAGGACAGACGAGGAAAAACCAGGGACCGGGGCGAGAACACAAAGGCGAGGAAGGCGGACTAGAAATAACAGACCAGGGGGACAAGACAAGACTAAAGACCAAAGTATAGAAGACCAAAGTTGTGAAGGTAATGAAGAGGATCCGCCAAGGAGTGGTTGGACTAGACAGACATATATACTGGGGAGGTGATTACTGGAGTAGGAACTGGTGGTTGATTGGGAACAGGTTACAGGTGAGTGAATGAGAGCAGAGGGCAGGAGAGAGACTGAGGAGAGAGAGAGGGATGGCAGAATACAGGGGGCGAGAGAGAGCACACTAAGAGAATACACAAGGAGAAAATAAAACATAACTGAATACTGAATAAACAGAACTAGAATGAAACAAAGACTAAATCTAAATACAGAAAACACAAAGTACTGAATAAAGACACCAATAACCAAGTACAAGAACACAACTTAAAATCCAGATCCTGACATCAGGCTCTTGGAAGAGACCGTGTAGATATCCTTGCGGAGACAGACGAATGGCTGACATCGCGATTAAGATTGCCAAGGACTGTACTGCTACAAATATGCAGCTTGCTAGAGCCACAACTCCAGAGAGAAATACGCCGATCAAACTCAATTCCACAACACGTCCAGGTCCTCACCACCCTTGGATTTTTGGCCACTGGAACCTTTCAGAGGGAGATTGGAGACAGATTGGTGTCCCGGTCCTCTATGAGTCGTGCACTCCCCTTGGTCATCAAAGCTCTCATCAGTTTATCACCCATGGTACATCAAATTCCCATACACCGCTGTCCAACAAGTACAAATTAAGAGGGACTTTCATGCCGTGGTTGGACTGCCAAACATAATCTGAGCAATAGACTGCACACATATATATGGTGGCCGACACGTGCAAACGCGCTGCAAACGCTGAAACAAATCCAACAATAAAATGCTGCTAGAGAAAAATGCGGCAATCACAAAAACGACCGGAGGACACGCACTGCAAACTCCAAAACACATGCAAGAGAGAAACGCGCTGCAAACTCCAAAACACATGCAAGAAAAAAATGCGCTGCAAACTTCAAAACACATGCAAGAAAAAAATGCGCTGCAAATTTCAAAACACATGCAAGAGAGAAACGCGCTGCAAACTCCAAAACACATGCAAGAGAGAAACGCGCTGCAAACTCCAAAACACATGCAAGAGAGAAACGCGCTGCAAACTCCAAAACACATGCAAGAGAGAAACGCGCTGCAAACTCCAAAACACATGCAAGAGAGAAACGCGCTGCAAACTCCAAAACACATGCAAGAGAGAAACGCGCTGCAAACTCCAAAACACATGCAAGAAAAAAATGCGCTGCAAACTTCAAAACACATGCAAGAAAAAAATGCGCTGCAAATTTCAAAACACAACGGAAGTTCGCCAGGCCACTAGGGGGTCTCGACGTGTGGGATAGGGGATCGACTATGGGAGATCTACCATATTAATGAAAGAGAAGAAAGTCAAAAGGTACTTTGTCATTTATGTCTTTTTTAAACACTTGGCCATAATCTTTTACCTTATTATAGCGACATAACTCCGCTGCTCTTCTATAATAAAGGGCCCCCGTGTTTTTTTCAAATTTACCAGTTGAGTGTTGAAGAGAGCATCTAATTCTTTCCAATTTCAAATACGACATAAGGTCACATAGCCACTGCTTGTGAGTTGGAGGAGAAGCACCCTTCCACCTGGTCAGAACTGTTCGCCTTGCCAACAATGAGCAGAATGCCAGTGCCTGTCTTTTAGAGGCTGGTAAAGGCAACCCCTCATCACTGAAGCCAAAAAGAGCAAAAAGAGGGCCAGGTGTTACTGCAACTCCGGCCAACCCGGACATCGTACAGAAAACATCTGTCCAGAACTGACCAAGAGCGGGGCAGAACCAGTACATATGAACCAATGTGGCTACGGCAGTTTTGCATTTGTCGCAGTATGGGGTGATTTCTGGATAGAAACGAGATAGTTTGCTTTTGGAGAGATGGGCTCTATGTACTATTTTAAACTGAATGAGACAATGGCGCACACACAGAGATGATGTATTCACCAGTTTAAGTATAGAGGCCCATGTCTCATCCAGTATAGTCATATTCAGGTCTTCTTTCCATGAAGTTTTAAGTTTAGGTGAGGAGGTCTCTTTCATGGTCAACATTTTATTATAAAGCCACGAAACCATCCCTTTACGAGTCGGGTTCAATAATAGGATGGTTTCCAACAGTGTACACTCTGGTAGGGAAACTGAGCCTGAAAAGTGAGACCGAATAAAGTTTCTGGCTTGCAAATATCTAAAAAAATGGGATTTAGGTAAACCATATTTGATACTAAGTTCCTCAAAGGATGCCAAATTCTTCTCTATGAAAAGGTCCTTAAAATGAATAAGCCCCCTCCGATGCCACTCTAGGAACACCCCATCCTGAACAGATGGTTTAAAAAAATGGTTAAGTGCGACTGGACTTAAGAGGGAAAAATCATGGAGTTCAAAGTGTTTCCTAAACTGGCCCCATATTTTCAGTGAGTGTTTCACCACAGGGTTTGAAATAAGGTTAAGTGAAGCAAGTGAAAGTGGGGAACAGAGCACGGCCGGGATGGATATATTGATGCCGCTGCGTAGCTCCATAGCCACCCATATTTCTTGGTATTTCATACCATATCTCTTGGTATTTCTACCATAACCTGGACAGCCGTCCAGGTTATGGTAGAAATACCAAAACACTAAACATCTAAGGTTGGCGGCCCAGTAATGAGACCGGAAGTTGGGGAATGCAACCCCCCCCCCTGATGTTTAGGTTTTTGAAGTTGTAATTTATTAAGCCTTGGGCGTTTACCCTGCTAAATGAAGGATGAAAAAAATCGAGTCCAGCTCATGAAAAAAAGTGTTAGGAATAAAAATAGGCAATCCCTGAAAGAGGTATAAAAATTTGGGTAGTATATTCATCTTAATTGAATTGATACGTCCCACAAGGGACACGGAAAGGGGCGTCCACTTTGTAAGGGATCCCTTCACTTGGTTCAACAGTTGAATCAAATTCTCTTTGAAGAGGTTTTTATGTTTTTTTGTCACTGTGATACCCAGGTATGTGAATTTTTGTCTTTCAATTCTGAACGGTAAATTAGCTAGATCTGACATATCAGCTTTATTACCTATGGGGAAAAGCTCACTTTTGGTAAGGTTCAACTTACAACCAAATTGGCTAAATATATCGAGAGCAAAAGGCAGTGAGTTTGATGGTTTGGAAATAAAAAGTAAAAGGTCATCTGCATAGAGCGACACCTTATGCTCCATGTCATTCCTCCAAATGCCGGATATTTCCTCACTGGTTTTAACCCATTGACGCCGGATGTTGCATAACACAACATTGTCCCTAACGCCGGTTGTTGCTTAACGCAACATTGTCCCTAACGCCGGTTGTTGCATAACGCAACATTGTCCCTAACGTCGGTAGCTGCATAACTTAACATTGTTCATTTATCATTATTTTCAAGACGCATGCAGCATGTAATGCACAATAATTGGTTCAAATACACATGAGGTGGGTGTTCCCGATTTTTTTTAAGACCATGTGACCAAAAATATGTTATGTGATTCGTCGACAATAACACGTCAAACAATGTCAACGTCAAAAAAATAAATAAATAGTGCGTTTGTAGCTAATTTGACAGCTTGGTTACAATGGCTGCGGTTAACGAGACACACTGTGACAGCGATGGAAGTGATGTGGAGTTGGAAGGGAATGATCAACAGAATTTATTAGAGGAAGAGATAGTAGGAGATGTGCCGGAAGATCCCTTAGATAAAGAGCAGGAGTGGAATTTGTTTGGAGAGGATGAGGACGAGTACGAGGAATTTGTTGGCTTTCAAGTAGACTGGCAGTCCGCTGGATTTTGCACCTGACGTCAACAAAAGTTTACTCGTACACCGGGGCTGAAGGTGCCAATATCTGAAGATACAAGTCCTTTAGGTGTGTTCTCGCATATTTTCACTGATGAAGTTTGGGATATGTTGGTGACACAGACAAACTTATATGCGGATCAGGCGCGCGGCCACACACCATCCAACTCGAAATGGAGCCCCGTGTCAAAGCAGGAGATGAAATCTTTCATCGGTCTCTGCCTAACTTTTGGAATAATCAAACTACCAACTCGCCGGGATTACTGGAGGCAGAGCAAGTGGCTGTATCAGACAAATGTCGCCCGAGTGATGGCACGAGATCGTTTCGACATGATGTAATTATTTATTCTTGCGCTGCATTCTGACGACTTCTCATTTGAGTGACGTTGCCCTTATGTCAAAAAAAAAGAGAGCCCGGTGCGAATTACTGCAGTATGACAACTATGATGTTTTAGAAGTCGTGTCACTGAAGTATACAGTATAACTGCACAATGCAAGATATATTGCAGGGTTTTTTTATCATTCATTATTATTGCTGATATTATTATTTTGCAATGATGTCTCTATCATGGCCTGTAATGTAGCTGAAGTGGTGCCTACTACTACTATTACTACTACTACTACTACTAATAATGATGATGATAATAATAGTAATGATGATTATGATTTAGTTATAGTATAGTAACAGTATAGTAATAGTAGTATAATAAATAGCAGCATTGGGTATTATCCTGAATCATAAAGCAAAACTACATGAACCAAATGTCCAACATTGATAAAAAAAAAGTAATACAATCCAGCCAGCGAAAAAAATTTAATTTTGAATCTTCACTCATATTTTTAGATATCTACATCTCCAAGACAACACTGATCCTGCAGTGGACAAGTCAGACAGGCTATGGAAACTGCGGTGCTTCTTGGACCTCCTCTTGAACCAATACCAGGCCCTTTATGAGGTGAATGGTATTGTGACCGTGGATGAGTCCATGGTAAAGTACAAAGGGCGACTGGCCTTCTGGCAGTACCTCCCCATGAAGCCAGTGAAATGGGGAGTGAAGGTATGGGTCATGGCAGAAAGTACAACTGGCTACGTCACCAGCTTTCAGATCTATACGGGGGCCATAGAGGGCAAGGCGGAGCTCAACCTGGCGCACCGTATCGTCACCAACCTGGTCAGCCCATACTATGGATCACACCTGTCTGTTTACATGGACAACTTTTACACCAGTGTGCCCTTGCTCGTTGACCTGAACATAAGGGGGGTTGAGGCTTGTGGCACGGTTCGTGCAAACAGAAGGGGCCTACCAAAAAACAAAGAGCTCAGCAAGCACGCTGGCATGGCTAGGCATCAGTATCGGGTGGCTCAACAGGATAAGCTGACCTTGTGTGTGTGGCAGGACACCAAGGCAGTGATGGTCCTGTCCAACCACCATGACCCCATGGCTGTGGGGACTGTGAAAAGGAGGGTCGAGGATCAGCGTAAGGTGGAGGTTGAGGTGCCAGCCTGCCTTGCTGACTACCAGCTACATATGAAGGGTGTAGACCTGCTCGACCAGATGGTAGGGTACTACACACTGGAACACAGGTCTTTGAAGTGGTGGAGGAGGCTGTTTTTTTATTTTTTGTCCGTCACATGCTACAATTCCTTTGTGGCAGCCAGAGGAAGGTTGGCTACAAAGCCTGGTTGGAGGACTTGACGATGGAGCTGTGCGTCCCCGTGACCAAAAGAAGTGCTCCCCACCAGCTGCTCCCCACCAGCCCATCTACATCTACAGCTTCAGCTGGGCATGATCTGGCCAAGATCAGTGAAAAGAGAAATACCTGCAGGTAGTGTGCCAAAGAGAACACCAAGCGCCCAGGGACTACACTGATGGGATGCAGGCAGTGCAATATCCCCCTGCACCGCGAGTGCTTCATGCACCACGCTCTGAGAAAGTAGTGTTGTGTAGTAGTGGGCAGGTGTGTGTGTCTGTGTGTGTGTTTGTGTGTGTATTGACTCATCTTTTTCATTTTTTTAATGAAAATGTGTTGATGTTAATGCTGAATGAACATGATGGAATAAAAGCAGAGAATTTAACCTTTTAAATGCAACTTATATGTCTTATACGTCTGTTTCAGAGGCTGAGATATTGAATTTTTCTTAGGTGTTTTCAATGAATTGTTTTTAGTTAAAAAAAACCCTCAGGCATTGGGGACCTTTTCTAAAAACTGTCTTAAGGCTCGTGTATACTTCGCAGCAGTGTGTCGCAGTGAGCTTGTCGCAGACACGACACAGTTATTTTTGATTTATGCCTACTTTTGAAGCGCTGTCTGCGCTATGTTAATCCCACGCCACAACGCAAGAGGGACAATCACGAACAAGCTAGGATTGTGGGTGTTATGGTTACGAAGGTCATTCAACAACAATGGCGACTGGACGAATGCGCACTTTGATTGAGATGCAGCTGATGCAGCTAGAAATAGAAGAAATATTGCTACTACTGGAGCTGGCAGAGAGGCGAAAGAATCGTCATGGTTAGCACAGTTAGCGTCCCCATTAGCCGGTTAGCAAACCGGAAATACGCATAGTGTAGAGCGGATGTAGAGTTGACCAATCAGAGGCCTCCTTTCTCTCCTCCCTGCGGCGATGTCTGCGGCACTGTCTGCGGTGAGTTACAATTTTGGGGAGGTGCACCAGAGTGTCTGCGTAAGGGGCGGGGGCATGTCTGCGTTAACTGCGACACACACGCAAACGACCTGGTTTCCGACCATAAATCAGCCTTTAGGCATTGAGCAGCCTTTTTTGCAGGTGCTTTTAGGCGCCAATGGATTAGGTGCAATGGCGAGGGGCTCTATGGCCAGATCAAAAAGCAGGGGGCTAAGAGGACAGCCCTGACGGGTGCCTCTTTGTAATTTAAATGGTTTTGAGGTCTGAAAATTGGTACGAACTGTGGCAGACGGTTGCTGGTATAATAGTTTAATCCATGAAATGAATTTTTCTCCGAAGCCAAATCTACTAAGGACCGCAAAAAGATAATCAAACTCAACCCGGTCAAAGGCTTTTTCAGCGTCCAAAGAGACAACACACTCAGCCGAATCTGTGGCGCTGGAATAAACAATATTAAGCAGCCTTCTAACATTAAAATATGAATACCGACCTTTATGAAACTTGTTTGGTCTTTTGAAATAACAGATGGTAGAACAGTTTCGAGTCTACAGGCAAGAATTTGGGCTAAAATGTTGGCATCTGTATTTAGGAGAGAGATAGGTCTATATGAGGTGCATTCCTCTGGATCTTTGCCCTTTTTTTGCAATAAGTGTGATACAAGCTTTGTAAAATGACTGAGGGAGGGATCCGTGTTTAAAACAATTGGTAAGGGTGAAGCTGAGCTGCACAGAGAGCAAATCTGAGAATTGTTTGAAGAATTCTGAGGGGAGACCATCCGGACCCGGGCACTTGCCAGATTGCATTGAAGCTATTGCTAGGGAGATTTCTGACTGGGAGATGGGTTCATCTAATTTGTTCTTAAGTTCTGGTGAAACTGCAGAAATGTGAAGTTTAGCAAGAAAGTCATCAGTCATGTTAGGATTGGTTTGTGATTGGGAGCTGTAAAGCTCCTCAAAGAAGTCCCTAAATGCATCATTAATTTGTCCATGATCTGTGACTATACTGCCATCTTGTTTTCGAATTCTAGAAATAGTTTGCCTTGCCCTAGAGCCCATGAGCAGAGTGCTAATAGTTTATCGGATTTGTCGCCATGCACATAAAATTTGGCTTTGTTGTGTAAAAGCAGACGTTCAGCCGAGTGCGTTGTCAATAGGTCAAGCCTGAACAAAATGAACAAAGTGAAGAAAATTCTTTCTTTCTTTCACAGTATCTGAAGGCTTTTCAAGGTTACCTTAAGGTTCCTTGAGGTGCTGAGGATAGTGTTTTGTTTGCAGAGTGGCTTATCACTGATCTATAAATCACCCAAGCATAGAAGAAGCACCTAACTAATAGGATGAACCAGTCTTGTGACTCCATATAATGGAAAACTTGGCAAAGGACACATATTAGATTATATCTTTAGGCACTTAGTCATTAGCAGCCTGTTGCAACACATGCTGCATTTCCTCAAATATAAAACAGGAATCAATTGCAAGTTTGGGCTCCTATAATCAGGCACGGACTGAGCGGTCTGGCATTCGGGCACATGCCCTGACAATGCTCATCGCGGCCCTGCAGTCACGGTCGGTCATCACGCTCCCTCGTCATCCTAAAAAGGTCCTTCTTACTGACCTTTCAATGGCACCTTTTCGCTATTTATACCTCTGAAATCGCTATAGATTACACACTGACGGTGGGACCTTGATGATGTGTTTTGTTATGGTTACTTTACATTACATTATTTTATTTTATCTGAATATATCTTCGTACGATGTAAAAATTTTTAAAATAAAAGAAATGAATATCTATCTATATTTTGTATGTGTTTGAGACAACTGGAGTAAAGCACTGCCTTGTGGGAATTTCATTTACCCGGCTCCCGCCAAAAAAAAAAATAGAACGTAGAAGATTCTACATTCTGTAGCTTGTTGGTCAAAGTAAGAAATAAACGGGGACGGTAGATGTCGCGGATGGATTACTTACAACAATTTTAATCGCCAAGAAATACGTTCACAATGGGATAGCAACTACACAAATATGGATATTAACAAGATGTGTTGCACAGACGCTACGAACAAGACAAGGTAGGGGCCGAAGGATTTCCACTAATCATTGTGTCCGCCGTGGCACTATTTTTTTATATATTTCATCTAATCTCCTTCACGTAGGGTCTGTCTGTATTGTCACTCACTTTTCTAAATCAGTGTGTAGCCTACTGTCATAAACTAGTCTGTGGCTAGTCTGGCTAACCTAAAGAGTAATACAAGGCACACTTTTCACGATGTGTAAACCTGTTTAGCTTGTGGTAACTGCCTGGTAATCTATGGCAGGGCTGTTGTAGTTGTTCTTATTCCTATTTCTAACTTCATGACTTGGTAATGGGTTCTCGATTTGACGGCTTGTCTTGCTGACAATTTTACAGTATCTCCATGTTGCTTTGTATTTAGCTCTGGACTGGTTAGCATAGAAGTTGGACTACCATAACTGTCTTGTCATGAAGTATTAGCTGGGTCTCTCTCGAGTGGACAGCGATCTAAAGAAGGGACTTTTGCATATAAACACAGGGTGCAGGAGCGAAGTGGACATCAAAAACAAGTGGACGATTGTGTGTGTGTGTGTGTGTATGTCTGTCTCTGCGTGCGTGCAGGCAAGTTTGATGCTCGGTGCCTGTTGTTTCTAGTTTGAAGCTTAATTTCGGTTTCTGAAACTTGAGTTTTGGATGTGGTCAATGTCACCAATTTTTCTATTGAAGTTGCGCGTCACCATTTTTCTATGTCTGTGTGTTGCAAGTAATTACTACTGCGAATCGCCTCATCATTCCATCTTCTTTGCCTATGACATTGTGCGTCAGTTAATGCTTATACAGTGGAAACCGCTTATAGTGGTCACAGATATAGTAATCAACCGCTTATTTAGATCAAAAGGCTTGGGACGGAATCATTTCTATACAAATGCTGTTTAAATAATTTGTTTATAGTAATCAAGAAATCCGCTTATAATGTTCATTTTTGGCCATTTTATTAATGTAAACATGTGCAAAAATAATTTTAAAACTACGTGTAGCTATTTTATTTTTTACTTCCTTGATTCCTTTCTGGACGTCTGCTTCTGCCTCGCTAGCTAACGTAACGAGTTGACACCGGGCAGCAAGCGCGCGAATCATGGCTGGAAAAAGGAAGTCATGGAGGAGCATGTGTCCGAGGATGGGTGCTGGAGAGCGGATTGAATGCGCGTGTGACCGCTGGAAGCTCCAGGCTGGTTCTTGTAAGATGGGAGGCCGGTGTTCAGTCAATTTCTCCTACTTGTCGAGAATTGCTACTTTGTGGTTTTGCGCAAGCGCCGAGCCGATTTTCTAACTTTCGTTTTCACGCCAAGTAGCACAAATCGACAGAACACCGGCACGGAGGAGCATAGATCCGAGCAGGGGTGCTGAAGGCGGATTGAATTCAAACTTTATTTTCTGACTTGTAAGAAAAAAAATGCCCCGGCGGCACAGCAGAGAATAAGTTACGTACTGTATTTGAGTTAGCCTACAGTATGTCTGCGCACTGCGCAGTACTGTAATTAAACTTGCATGATAATAAAATTCAGTAAATGCTGAAGCTATCCGTTTCATTTAATTTTTCTCATTGAAAAACGATACAAATGGCATTTAGATGATATTCTGCATAAAAAAATAAGTGAAATACCTGTACTGTTATACAAATTAGGTTTTAGTAATCAACCGCTTATAGTGTTCAAATTGGCTCTGGACCAACGTGATCACTATAAGCGGTTTCCACTGTAGTATGCGTCATGTGGTGAAGGGGGGGGGCGGCTGTTGGCAAATGCTGGTCTACGGGGCCGCTTGTGGGCGCAAAATGCTAGGGCCGTTTTTTTTACCCCAGTCCGTCACTGCCTATAATGGTTAGAGGTGGGGTTAGAAGAAAAACTGCCACTATGTGCATGGAAAAGTTTAGTTTATACCGCTATTAGGTCATTTCAATGAAATCACCATGCTCTTTTAAACATGTTGTTGTTATCAGTCAGGAAAGCTGTTGCATGTAGTATGTTTGCATATCTTTTCTAATAAAAGTCATGGTAAGAATAGGAGTTTCTATCCAACTCAATCAAGGACGGCATTCAATTTGATAAGGCATTTTTGGGTATATTTTACAAGGAGTATTGACTGTGTAGTCACAGTTTATCAAGTTTATTTGCCTTCTTGCTACATTGTTTACTCAACTTTCTGGCACACGGTGCCACCAAGATGCACTTCAAAGTAATGGCCTTCCTTAAAAGTGAAATGACTTGTGGTCAACTCACACATATATGTGAACACTTGTATGTAAAACGAGATGCAAGTGTTTACATGCAACATTCCAGATTTTGCTTTGAAAACCAGGCCTAAATTAGAGACAGGCCTGTTTTTTTTTAACCTAAGCTGATTAAGTAAATAAAGCTCAATTAGGAAATACAGGAGTTAGTTTCCATGTCTTTAGTTCCATCCAAAAAAAATGTAAAGATAAAACAGTTTGACGACTAATCAGTACCTGACAAGAGCATCTGAAAGTGATGCCCCTAAGAAATAAGAAGACAGGAGGTTTGATTTGTTCTTTGATTAGAGGTTTGCTGTCAGTAAACACCTTGAGTCACTGTCTCTGTGTACGGAACCTCGGCGTGCTGATAGACTCAGACCTGACCTTCAACAATCATATCAGATCAGTCACCAAATCAGCCTTTTATCAACTTAAGAACATATCCAGAATTAAGGGTTTCATGTCCCAAACAGATCAGGAGAAGCTGATTCATGCTTTCATCTCCAGCAGACTGGACTACTGTAACGGTCTTCTGACTGGACTCTCCCAAAAGAGTCTCAAACAGCTGCAGCTCATTCAGAACGCTGCAGCCCGAGTTTTAACCAGAACAAAGAGATCAGATCACATCACCCCAGTTCTCAAGTCTTTACATGGGCTCCCGGTCCGATACAGAATAGATTTTAAAGTTCTGCTACTCGTCTACAAATCACGGAATGGTTTAGGTCCAGAATACATGAATGACATGCTAGCTGAGTATAAACCCAGTAGAGCTCTGAGATCTGCTGACTCAGGTCAGATAGTGGAGCCCAGAGTTCAAACTAGACCCGGTGAAGCAGCTTTTAGCTGTTATGCTGCAAACAACTGGAACAAACTACCAGCAGAACTGAAATCAGCCCCAACTGTAAGCACTTTTAAATCCAGGTTAAAAACATTTCTCTTTCGGTGTGCTTATGGTTTATATTTTTCTTTTCCCCCTCTTCTTTGATTGCTTTAAACTGTGTTTTAATTTTTCTTCTATTTTTTTTTCTTCTCTTTAAATTGCTTGTTTTTCTGTTCTTTTAAATGCCTTGTCTTTATGTAAAAGCCCATTGAGTTGCCTGTGGTATGAAATGCGCTATACAAATAAAGATGCCTTGCTTTGCCTGCGGTTTGGAGACAGAAACATTCAATTGGCTAATAGGTGCACAGTGTTCACATCTTCCTCAATCATTTTACAGGTAAAGTTGAGGACAACATGGTTCTAATAATGTTCCAGTGTCATAGGCTTGCTCTTTACTACTGGGCGACAGATTTTTGCATTCTTTTTTTGGTTTGTTTTACTTGCCTTCACATATCGCCTTGCCGTTTCATGGACTCCCATGATCATGTTGAAGCGCAGCCCTGACGTTGCGCACTGCTGCGAGCTGTGAGGAGGGGATAGAGGCGAGTATAAGAGGTGCACACACGGCTCCAGCAGACACACACACAACTGAACGCTGCCAAGGGGCCACATTCTCCTCCAAATTGAATCAAACACTTTCTGCTTCAGCACACTTCCACTCCTCCTTTTCCTTCCCCAGCCTCGAGTCAAACAGTTAGCGCCACTCGTTTAACTGTGCGGACAAGTTTTCAGCACCGCGGGCAAAGTGGACAGCAGCATGGAGCCCTACACGGTCGCCGGAGCTCAGCTCTCCCTCTCAGACCTTTACTCAGTCATCCCCTTCAATGTTACCTTCCCGGAGCAGGAGAGTGACCCGACGGGCGACAGACTGCAGAACTACACCGAGCGGCAGAGCCCGGCGAGGAGCGCCCGGGGGATGATCATAGCCGTATCCATCACCGCGCTCTACTCTGTCATTTGCGTGGTGGGACTGCTGGGCAACGTCCTCGTCATGTACGGGGTGGTGAGGTAAACTTTTTGTCCTTTTGTATCAATTGTATATAAACGTAAAGAAGTGATGAGCGCAAAAATGGTAACAAAAATGGTTACATTTTATTGGGAAATAAATGAAATAATGAGTCAGTACAAAGGTCTAAATTTTCATTTTTACTCTCAGAGGAAACAAATATAGCTGGGGGGTCTGTTGCTGTTAAATATATTTAGTTTTGTACAATTATTTGCTCAAAAACTGGTAATTGTGTTGATTATTTTGTGGAAAGATTGAATAAAAAGCTTTCAGGTCGCTTTGGCTTGTTTCATAGTAACCTGCATCATGTTGTCGTGATTTTCCATCAGTGGGTTTTAATTTTTATTCTCAGAAGAAACAATTATAGCTGGTATGTTTGCTTAATTGTGCCGGCAGTAGAGTTAAGTCTTTGCATCCCAATATTTCGGTGATGGAGCAATATCTGAGTTGTATACCAAAGATGATTGTGGTCTTTGCTCCAAGATAAGTGTGTGTGTGTGTGTGTGTGTGTGCGTGTGTGTGTGTGTGTGTGTACGTGGAAGGGCAGTGGAGAGTCAGTCTCTGATCCTCATTCTGACTCACTCAGCTCACCTTGAGCTCACAGAGATGTCAGCTGTCCACGCTTTTATAAAGGAGAACAGGAGGAAGAACCCCCACTATCAAAAAACATGCAGGGAGAAAGTGTTTTTCATTTGGTTGTGATATGTACTCCTGACTGTCCTCTCTTGCAGTGACAGAACAGAGCAATGCACCCAATATTTTCAAATGCCCTGAAAATTGTTGTAGAATTTTAAAGTGGGACATTAAAAATGTGTTCTGATCTGATGATGCGGTATATTTAAAATTGGTTAAAAATGACCTTCTCCGTTAATAAACAGCAACAGTAGCACTTTTGTTACACATACAAAGAGCATAAAATCATGACTCTTCTGGAACTGCATCTTGTGAAGAGAGATAGTTTAATGTGTTGCATGGTGAAATGATAATTTTTTCCAAATTAGAACTGGAGCTGTTGTCCCCTCTCTCTGTGAAACGTAGACATGCTTTGGACCGCTTCTTCCACTCTGCGATGACTCAATTATTTTACAGAGCATAGGCGCACATGTATGACGTTGTTGATTTGATTTTCAGTGTTCATTTTCGCAGCACCTGCCAGCATTGATAAAGGAATTGATAAGCTCAGAGGCTTACAAATTCATTACTTTGGAAAATTTGGAACCAGTCCTCAAACGGAAACAGTTCTCAATTCGGACCCCTACTCCCACTATCCCCACTTTCCTCTGTATAAGCCATTATGGCCAACTAAACACTAACGAGTTGTGAAAAGTGGACATCATCATGTAGGAACAGGTATGAAGATGCAGTGATTGTACAATTTGAGCATTGGTTGTGGAAAAAGAAACTATGCACAGAGGACCAGTGTACGTATTTATTGTTATGTGATGACATTGAGTTGAACTATCTCTGGTCGGACTGCAGATAAGAAAAATGTAATGAGAATAAAAATTGCTTATCAAGTATTTCCCTAACAATTTGGTATATTTTAGTCTGAACTCTGACTGTTTACTGGATTCTCTGTCACACAGTAATAACAAGGGATGATTGAGAGCAATTTCTGTCCAAATATACGTTTGCATTGTAGCTCGAAGCTGTAGGATGATTATCAAACAAGATGCACCCTGAGGAAGGGAGGAAAGGAGGGGGGTCGAACGGTGACTCCACCACCTAAGACATGCTGCTGTGAACATCGACGGTTGAAAAAAAGGGAGATTTTGTTATGTATATCTGGGCTATTTTGACTGAAGCATGTCACAGATATTTAATATTTAACACCTCAGGAAATTTTGTCAACTTGTGAAAAAAGGGCATAATATTTTTTCTTTAAAAGGTGAGAATATTCAGTGTTAGATGGACGTTTCTTCCATTAGTGAATGCCTGCAGCACAATTGTGTCCAAGAGTCGTACAAAAACGAAATACACCTACACCAACACTTGTTTCCTAACATTTCCAACCTGTATGCCTGTCTGGTATTAACCAGCTTTTACATTTTGCAGTGGATCTACTGCTCTTTACTCATCATATTAATTAACCACTAATCTTTAACTCTCTGTTTATGTGCTCCCACAGTCTCACCCAATGTATTAATTACTTCTGCTCTCTGGCAAATCAAAGCAGCGTGTGGAATACATTTACAATACTCCAAAACCAGCAGATAGTGAGACAGGCAGTAAGACAGCAGTCTTTCAGCCAACAAACATGACAAGGAGGGTAAAATGTGTACAGAGAGACAAAAACACAAAGACTTAACAGCTTTTTGGATAATTTTGATGTAAAGAAGCCAAAAAAACACAGAGAAATTCAGAAAACAGTACTCAGTATTTCCATCCAACAGAACACGACACACAAAAGAAGAGGGTAGCGAGGGAGGAAACAAGAGAGATGAATTATATCTGGTTAAAAGCAGCGAGTCTAGCTGTGCAGAGGCATTAGTCTTTCTGTGAGAGAGAGAGAGAGGACTTGTTACTGATGAGAACAACATCTTGGACAGAAAATCAATCTCAATGGAACATCCGTAAACTCGGAGAGAAAGAAGCTTATGAAAGATATTTCAACATGGAACAGAAGTTAGACAGACACCAACACTTATCATCATTCATTACTTCTGGTTGTTTCCAAAACTTTCTGTGATGTACGGTGGATTTATCAGACTATTAATCCCCAAAGTGAAAAATGGCTTAGGCTGATTTATTGTGGTTGCAATAAATGATGGCATCTGAGACCAAAAAATAGGCTCGAAACCAAATGCTTTTTTGCTCATTTGAATCATTTAGATGTTCAACTGCTGCCTATCATCTTGTGGTATTCCTGTAATGAACCTGTAATCCATTTATTAATAAAGTTCCACATTCAGTTCACTCAGCTTTGAAATGTGAACAAATTACAACCACATTCGTGTATTCTGTTCCCACTGGGCATGTGTAGGACTGACGGCACAAGCTGTTCACAGTTGAGTTAATCACAGTCAAGTCGTGATAAAATTACTGACATGTTGTTTTGCTCACTGAAAAAACACAACTGGCATCAAAATATATAGTTTGGTTACATGAAATGATTGGCAAATAGATAGTATTGAAATGACAGTAAATAAAGGGTGGAAATGTTGATTACCAGTCCAGAAACAAATTGGCACTAAGCAAGTTCTTAGAAAGTTTGGAAGCTGAAGCTAGTTCTAAACATTCCTTGCATCTGCTTATATTTCCCCTTACATGACATCAGAGTTATTATATTTGGAATCAAATGTTAATCAGACAAGGAAAACCAGAGGGAGGAAATTAGTCATTTGAAACATTTGTGCCATTTGGCTTTTTCCCCCTCTAGAGGGACAATATAGTTTAAAGTGCATCTCGCAAGTTAACATCCAGTGACAAAGAGTGTAGGGACATGTACTGAGAACTAGTTTTTAAAAAAACAGAAACAACAACAAAAACCACGTATATTTGCACCATGAAAACTGTGTTTCCTTTGTATCAGAGTTGTGTACACTTCCAATAAAAAAGACGAGATGGTAGTGATATAACAATGGGGGAGAGCAGCCAAACTAGGATGAGTTTAACACTAAGAAATACGAGGTTTAAAAAATACAACACAATCACAGGCTTGTGATCATGAGCCTGGTGGGTGTCAAAGAACAAGGAAAGAAAAAGGAGAAACATCCATCAGAGAATTACTTGTATGGTGAGAAATGGTGCAGAACTGAGCCGGTGTGCTGCCGAGTCAATGATGTCGGCTAACAATTGTTAATATTTTGACGGGACAGTAAAGTTTTCCATCACATATCAGAGTTTAAAGAAATTAGAAGTGGTTGTTTGCTATGGGAATCTATGGGAATAATATCAAAGACAAAATAATTAATTTACCAAAAACAGAAATTATATATATATATCACATCATTAAAAGTAAACAATGTATTTGGTCGTCTGTAATTGTGGTGAATGACTGGTTTAAATATTTACCAAAGAATTGAATAAACTGCATCATATTATTGATTTAGTCAAGTCAAGAATAATATTTGGATTGTTTTACTGTTAGTGTTCATTATAGATGCTGGGAATGATTTTCTTTTTTTAAAATTTCTTTTCCTCAGGCTGTGTATGAGTAAATCAAAGCCTCATAAGTTTTGGATTTGGATTGGGTCATTCAGAGTGTGGATTGGGCACTTGGCTGCTGCCATATTGCGAGTTCTCAGTGTAATTGTCAAAGGAGAGGCTGACACACACATCTCCAGGGATGATCTACTCTTTCATGATGATAAATCAGCTGTACAAAACCCCTCTTATCTTCCAGCAGTCTGCCCCTCCACCTTTCTGCTGCTACACATGTTAAATAAGAACTTACTCAGTACTCGTTTAGTACATATTTAGCCACACTGGGGATTATTATTGTTTAAAAAAATAAAGCTCAAAATAAATCTTCCAAGATGTATTTTCCACACTGAGAACTCTGGCTGAAAATATTGTAGCTGTTGCCAGTAGAAACGTGTTGGTTTAGTAAACATGACCGCACTGTCCCACTGCTTGTGTTCCATCTCACCCCGCAGCACTTATTTCACCATGTAAGTGTGTGGCCTTCAGCGCAGCAAACACCAGCGAGTCCTAGCTGACTTCGGTGTCAACAGGACCAACAACAAAACATAATGCAGAGTTGCAGATTAGAAATTGTTATTTTTCTGGAACTGAATTTAAATTGCTGTGGAGCCCAGAAACTGACATAAAATGGTGGAAATGTTCATGAGTGAAATTTTTTTTCTCTCGGTTCATATTTCTGAATACGTGCAATTTTTCAAATGCTGATATGAGCTTGCTGTGCTCATACAGGAGCAAATAAAGGAACTATTGACTGCAGATTTTCCTGGAAAGAATTCATGTCGATATCTATTATCTTCCACCTACTGTGTAGCATATTACTTGTCAGGCATAGACAGTGAGATAGCTAGCACTAATTGGAAGTAATTTGTTTGATCTTGTCAGGCTTGGACATAAGAGGGGACTCAGATGCGGAGAGTTGGCAGAAAGGCAGACTTTATTATAAATCCAAAACAAAAATCACTTCTAGGGAGGCAACAAAAACGGCTATGAAACTAGCAAAACTTAGAAACTAAACTATGAAAATTACAAACCAAAATCACTCGCAATGAGGCTAAAGGATTCAGACTTCATCAAAACGTGAGTCAAGCAGGGCATTAACGATACTAGGTCTATGGCAGCAAAGACGACAGACTGGCACAAGACAAAGGGAGACGCAGACTAAATGAACACAGGGGGAAAAGGGAACGGGTGGACACAATTAGGAATCAGGGAAGACAATCAGACTGGAGACACAGGAAGGGCAAGTGACCTGAAACGAGAGGACAGTTACCTATCAAAATAAAACAGGAAATAATGAGACAAAAACACCAAAACAAAACAAGACCTCACCGCGGTGTGACAGATCTATGTGGCATTATAAAAAAGCATGACATTAAAGTCATCTTTCAAATATTGGGCTACAAGCAGCTTGGCATCTGTAATTTGGATAAATATAGCCATATTTGAAAGTCATATTACTTTAGAATATTAATAAAAACAAAAAAAAAAAAACAAGGAGAAGGAAGTGGCATTATTTAGACTTTTATGATTTGCACTTTTAAAAAAACAGCTATTTGAGCATTTGGTTTGTTTAATTTGTAAGGAAAGGAATTAAAAACCGAGAATAATTATGAATGTGACATTGAGGCAGCAGTGTAAAGGTAACACGGCCAGCATTCATCTCAGTTTTCACTCCTTTCAATGTTTTAATGTCGCCTATCTGCTTCATGACTCCACAGTGGCTCTCTTGCACTGGATCTTAGAAGGTTTGAAACCTAACACTAGCAAAATTGCATAACTAGCACTATTTTCACACTGGTCCAAAAGGGTTAACACTGGACAGAGACCTCTGTTTCAGCTCTTCAATTATTAATTCCCCAATAAATTAAAAATGCCTCTTATTAATCTGCCACTGTGGCTGATTAATACCAGAGCTGCTTTAATGAAACCCTTCAATATGATACATTATGCTAATTTGTTCTTAACTGTAAAAGCTTGCACAGTCTCCTTGGTGCGCAGAAGTTGATGGACCGTAATGCAAGCTTACGAACAAGAGGCAGATAGGAGAGAAAAAATGTGGTAGGGAACAAAAGAAATCTGGTAGTCTATATACACTGAGAGAAGAGGTGACTTACACAGGTGAGTGGCAAACAGTAAGTGAATCCAGTTATGAAACAAGCACAGGAATAGAAATTAAACAGAATGTACATAAAAGCATGGAAGTTTTTAGAATAAACATTGAAATTTGCCAAACAAGAATACTGAACATAGAAATCCAAATGACAAAGGCAACACTAAAACAAAGAAATAGAGAACAAAACTAAAATGAATAAAAATCAATAGATTGTCTTAAAAAGCAATATATTAATTTGTGTTATGGGACGGCACTGTTTTTCCTACATCATGTACATGGACATTAAAATTATTTCTTAGATATAGAAAAAGTCTCATTGTATTTTGTGAATCAGTCACAAAAAAGTGTTTATCACGTAGAACAAGCAAAAGTTTTCTAGTAGGAGGCTGAAGGGTACCGCAGTGGAGTTACGTACAGCTGTCAAGCACGAGTTCTTCCACGAGTTCCTTCAAAGTAATAAATTACTTTTCACCATATGCTTTTCCTTTAAACTTGGTTTGTTTTCAATTGTTGCTTCTTTTTTTTTACTTTGAGCTGTTGTTTAAGATTAGGCACATGAACAACATGGTTAGGTTCAGGCTTTAAAATTCCTTCATTGGGAATATGAAAATATTATGTCCTGTCATGAAATACATCCTCTGATAAACATGGTCATGTCAGAATTCTCTTTTTGCCCCATTACAAAAGACACAAAAGTGCTATGGGCACCAAAGAAACTATAAGAATAAATGACATCTGAGGTCCTGCTGGGTTTTAAAAATATCTTGTCTTTAAAAGTTTACAAAAACTTGTTGATCGTGCCTAGTTACCATTTCATGATGAGACCAGGATTGATTTGGCAGGTGCTGCAGCATCATACTCCTGTGAGCCCAAACTATTCAGCTGTTCTAAAAGTTTCCGTTTTTATCTAAAAAAAAAAATCATAGCATCACTTGTGTCTAGCATTAATGATAAAAGATATTTGTAGAACAACTTTGGGTCAGTATTGTTCTATACAATTTATCGATGAAAATGAAATAAAAAAAAACCTTGATCTTATTTTAAATTTTACGGTACAGTATAATCGAATGCTGTTTGTGTCCCCTGTAAAGCTACACAGGCAGCTTTTCCCCCAGCAGTGCAGCACCCCCACCTTTTTAGGCATTTGACAGCAATGACATAAACTTGCTTAAAACTGTCTGGGTTTATTTATAAAAAAAAAAAAGCAACCATCTTACACAAATCTTCATTTTTAATTAAATACTTCTAAATTCCAGGGAAGAACAACCCTACAAGTACGCACATGCCTTCCCTTGTATCTTGCTGCCCAACAAAGCTGCAGCTCGTTGTTAATTTCAATACCCTGGACTAAAACCTTTCCTGGTTGTTTAAAGGAAATAGTTGATCTAATTGGCAAACCACTCAACTGGTTCCAAACTATTAAAACAGCACTGATGTTTTAACTAACACTAGCTAGCTATACAGTTCTTTTCAGGAAAATGACACATGCATACATACACAAACGGACTCTGAACCATTACATAATGTAGCACAGTTTACAGCTCAGGCAACAACTCCTATTTGATAGGGACATAAACTGTATATCAGAAGTAAACTCAGGCACTGTAACATCATCCACTGTTTTCTAAACTGCTGTTTTGAAGCCTTAAGTTCAGTATTTGACTGATGTCATCTTGGTCTTTTCAGAGACAGAAGTGACCATGTTTGGTCAAGATAATTCAGTCAGAGGGAGATACTTGAAACCTGATTGAAACTTGGAATTCTTTTCAGCAAGGCCACCAGCACTCTCATTAGAGTAAATCTAGCTAATGACACCATAATGACTTAAGCGTATTCATGAGGAAGCATTGAGGTTTTTTTTTTAAAGGACTATAATATGACCACAGAGCCAGTGCCAAGTGATATCATACTGCCCTTCATGGTACTTCTGCATCAACCATACTTCTACAGTGAGTGAGCAGATTTTATTTACTGGTTTTTGTAATGATGGAGAAAAAAAACAAGTTTCTTCAAGCTCTACAATGATTTTATTTTATTTTTTTTACCAAAACAACTATAGAATTTGTTCATGTATTTAGTTTAATTTTTGGCTCACCTAGAAATAATTTTTTGAGCTCTATTGTGTGTCAAGCACAGAGCTCCCACTGTGGTTAGTTTGGATTAGAATGATAGCATTCAAACAATGATTGGCTGTTGATAAACTGTTGTCAAAGGCACTCTATCAGGATGAACAAGAAGTCATGAAACTATACAGGTGTGTAAATGACATCCATCTATTCATTTTCTATACTTGCTTAAAGCAATACTATGTAACATTTCTACCTTAAAATAACAGCTTGAAAAAAAATGTGCAGCTAGAATGAGTTTTAATATTACGATTGACCTGTCTCTTATGCCCTTCGGGGGTCTGAGTTGGAAAAACTGCGCAATGAAACTTTGCTGGACCGGCCCGGAAGCTGAGCGGAAGTACTTCGACTTGCTTTCTGGCACACCTACCGCAAAAACAAATAGACCCCTCTCACGCTCCCAGGTACATTTGATTACTCTTACCTTCCCGGTCGACATAGCTTGCACCTTCTGACTCCTCGCCGGTTCGTCAACCAATGTGAAACGTGAAAGCGAAAGGGTGTTGTATTTGCGACAGTGTAACCGTACATTACATCCAAGCCTGTAGGGGGAGCTCCATAGTGGGCTTTTTGAGAAGTTACATTGTATCGCTTTAATCTAAATCAGGGTCGCAGGGGCTGGAGCCCACCCCAGCTGCCACTGGGGCGAAAGATGGAGTTTGTAGTTAAAATCAAAGTGAAAACTGGGTTCAAAGACTCCTGTGGTCCAAACCATGAGTACGAAGTATCCTGACAATCATGATAATAATCTATCAATTCTAGAATTGTAAAATTATTCAGCACTAGTGGCAGCCTGCTGCAGTAGCTCTGGTCATTTTGTGATTTTCCACTGAGCTTTTTTCTGTAAAAACACTGATTTAAAAAGAATAAATAATAACTTTTAAACATTTTTGGATGCTGTGCTTCTAAAATAATATCTGCTTATAACTCTATTACTTTGCTCAGAGCAGCTGACTGAGCTTTCCAACTGAGCTGAGTGAAGAGGAGACGTCAAGGATGCAAAGTATAAACAAAACTGAGAAAATGGAGGAGGTATTATCATTTCTTCCCTTGATTGTCATGGGAAGTTTGAGTTCACTGGTTGATTAAATAGATGAGCTTGGAGCTCTGACAATATCAGGAGGGCAATATTATTATTATTTTCTTTTAAATGGCACGATTGCTATTCCAAGTGACAAGTTTTTCATACATAACCAAGCGTCAGTGCTTGGTGTGAAATGAAATCATAATCTCAGTCACCTGTAAAGAGGATTGTGCCCAAAGTCCTGAAAAAAAATGACAGAAAAAACATAAATGAGCATCACAGTCTCAATTTTACCCAACTTCATGCCAATTTTCTTTTATTCCTTATAAAACAAATACCTGCATGGTAGCATGAATGTAGGACTGAGAGAGCAACACCAGCCTTTTCCTCAGTTCTTTATTACCTCTGAAGCCAGTGTACAAACAGAGCCTACAGCAAATAGATAAATAAATTATTTTCACTTCCCCTTCCAATGGTTTCAGTTCCACCATTTGCACATCAATGACATTGGGTGTTATAAAGCTGTGATCCAAAAACACATGCCCTTGAATGCAGGGAGAAACATAGTTTAGCCAAGGTGCATGTGGGACTTTTTTGATTAATTGAAGGGGAAAGTGATTTATTCTAAACTAAGCTTACTTCTAAAAGTGACTTGAAGAATGTAATCCTCTCCCCACATTCAACATTTTTTTGTTTTGTTTTAGTTACTGAATCCACAGTTTCAAACAGCCTGAGATCCAAATGTAAACAACATTTTTGCTATCAACTGTGTGACTGATGGCATCGCAAGTCAGTGAATCTCATAACAGGCAAGAAGTGTTAGTATGCATCACTACATTTACATTGTTCTGTGTAGCCATCAAGCAACTATCAAAAGCTCACAGTTCTCCTTTGATGTGAGCAGCGACTGATACAGACACTGGAACAAACATAAAATGCAATGTTTATAACTAGTCATCTACTGTTGGACAAGGTGACACTGTTGACACTGGAAAGAAAATAGCAGTGGAACACACTGCTTCCAACTTCCTGCTAAGACCATCTATGACTGCACAAGGCAAAACTCGCTGGTGCAGAAGGAGTCAGTGGTCTATGGTAATCAACAAGAGAAACGGAGGAATATATCAATTAGAAATGATCAGAACAGAGGACTGTTTTTTTTATTATCATACTATTATCGTTTGCTTGGCATTGAAATTTAGTTCAAGGGTATGACTAGTCAGTACATTGCTTTTGGAGTGGTGTTGAGAATGAGTTTTTGTCATGAAGGAGGACAGGAAGAGGTAGAGAAGACAAATAAGAAAAAACTGCACAAAGTAGGGGGAAAGGAAAGTCCTTTTTTTGGATAGAGAGACAGCCATTCGTTGAGACTCCAGACATTCCTGATGGCTGGTTGATGGTTAGGTGTATAACAGACTTAACACGTACAATATGAATTGACAGCCACTTTTACTTATTTAGTATGAATTGAAGATGAAGATCTTTTGTGAGGTAAAGCAATTTGACTTAAATAAAAAGGACAAATGCTAATAGTAGCCGCTAACAGTTAGTTTGGCATACAGAGTCTATAAACTAAAGCCCCTTTCACACTGCGACCCGCTACCTTAGCGGGTCCAAATTGCACCTTCGACCCGCGTCGAGCAATGTGAACGCTTGGCGTGTCAGGGTGACCCGTGTCGCCTGAAGCCGAGTTCAGGGGGAGTTGCCTAGTGGCAGAGCGTCACACGAAACACATAAAATGCTGGGCGTGTACAATGACGTAGTCACAAGCCATGCGCCGGAGGTAGGGTGAAATACACCTGTCTGCATCAAATTTTTCAAACAAACGATGGCGGGACACCTTGAGAACTCGTTTTTGCAATGCAGTTCATGGAGATGTTACTTTACGGTGCGTCTTGCTGCGTGGGAAACCGAGCTCTCCCATCTTTCTCGCCAGCCCTTCCAGCAGATGTCCATCCTTCACCCTCCCCGAAATATGGCGGAAAATAACGTCCTCTGCTCGGTGGCTGAGGAGCTCGCGGACCTCCTTGTCTCCCCAGTTGGCCATATTAAAAAATGTCTCGAATTTGATGTAGGCTAAAACAGAGTAAAACTTGTCCTCACCTGTCGCTGTTGTTCTGAATCAGCTGTCCATTCTGTCTTTTAAACTCCTCACGTCACGCCACGCCCACGTCCGACCCGCGTCGATTGTGTTCACATCAAACTCGGCTCGGCAAAAAGACGAGGGTCCGACGCGGGTCGAAAGGCGAGTCGAGTTGACGCGGCAGCCCGGGTCGGCAGTGTGAACACAACAGCGGACACGCTAAATTCGCGAATTAAACGCGGGTTATTCGGCAGTGTGAAAGGGGCTTAAAATGCAAATAAGAGCTCCAATGTTTCTCAAAAGAAACGTAAGATACCTACAAAATAGTTTTTAATAATTTTAATAGCCATGCCTTCACAAGTGCCAGAGAGGACCACGGAGTCCTTGTGGTATTTGCAACTCGTACAGGAACAGACATTACAAGAGTGAGGATGTTATATTGACATTTCATATTGGACTGCAAGTTTGCTGTGGTTGTATAAAATGTAGCATTGGTGGATAGGATCAGCTACACATATTGCTTTTCTACATGTTTATGAACAGTTGGAGGTTAAAAAGAACTGTAATAATATTCTTATTTGTATTTTTAAGTATTTACATAGACGAGTTGGGTTATCGGTTCAGGAAAAGCATTAGCTTTCATTTCACCTGTGGACACCTGTCTCTACTGCCATCACTCTCCTGTGTTTGTGCATGAAGATAATACTGCTGTCAGCTGGAAAAGGACATTTTGGGCGGTGCTGTTAATTATCTGTTTATTCATTCATCAGCAAATCTGATGACTTTCTTTGCAACTGTTCAAACTTAAACTGTGTCGACAGAGATATTACCGCAAATGTTATTGGGTCTGACAGTAAGATTACTGGTGTAAATTGTTACAGGGTTAAAAAGCATCCGGGAGCTCATTCAAAAATGACACAGACTTGTTCAGTTGCTGTCGGATTAGTATAAAGCAGTGCATGTCTGAAAGGGACTTAACAGTAATCTTATCACTTATAGCAAGCTTTAATTGTTTTCTTGTTACTTTGGTCTTATGTTCTCACTGTCTTTTGAAACTGACTGGGAGACTCCTGTGAACGGTGTTCCTCTAACAATTAAAGACCATGAAGCATTTAACAAAAAAGAGTGCTGCCATTCAAACAAAATTGGTTCCTCAAAATTAAATTAATTATCAAACAAATAGTAAATTTGGCTGTTCTTACTTCCTACTTGTTACATATTAACTCATGCTAATGGGTTTTTGTTCTTAATATTTTCCTTTTTAAATATTAGAAGCATTGGCTGTTATGCAATCTAGTATTTATCCTCATTCAAAGTTATTTGTTGTACATCAGAGTTGGTTTGTATGCATGGCTAAAAATCTCTGAAACCCCCCAAGAGAAATAACTTACTTATACATACATTGGTACCAAACGTAACCATTCACTGCTGATAACCATTATTTAATTTATCTCAAGTTTATGAGAATCTAGCATTAGAAGTGCAAACCTCAACACTCTAGATGTATGAATAAAAAAATATAAATCTCATCAGTCATAAAAAGGTGCTGTGTAGCGATTAATAAGGTCTCTAACCTTAAGACAAGGAATATACTTTCTTTTTCATCCTACATTTACATAAGTAACTTGCTCCAGTGTGAGTGTAATTACTTACCTACTTGCATGTGTACTCTGCCTGTTACCAGAGGATTCCACCAGGGGGCACACCTGATGACTCAGTCTGGGAAAAATATGCCATCTACACCATTCCCACTGAATCACCTCTATGCACAGATGTTTCCAAAATGGTATTGAACTCTTGCTAGCAATTTTCACAAGCATATTTGTCACTGTGCAGTGACAAAGATTCATTGTGAAGATGCAGGTAATACCAGACTTTCTCGACAAGCTTGTCTTCGAAACTTCCTGCCAATTTTACCACTGCCGACCCTATGACCTTACATCTGGTCAAATTTGAATCTTCACTGTCCCTGGCAGTCATCTGCATTTTGCAGCTTGCAAACCAAAGCGTGAATTTTTGAGGACATGCACAAATGCTCCAAACAAATGCAGAATAAAAGTCAACCAAACACACTTATCTGTAATTAAAAGCAAGTATATTTCTGGTCGAACCCACCACTTCCAAATCTCTATACTCTGTTACCAAATTCCATACCGTACTCCTCTTATTTCTACTTTTGTCATTATTAGTGTTGTTGTTGTTATCATTATCATTATTATCAATAATTTCTAACTTACGTCTTTTCTATACCCTCTTTTCACAACTAGATACACCAAAATGAAGACGGCCACAAACATCTACATCTTCAACTTGGCTCTTGCTGATGCCCTGGCCACCAGCACGCTGCCTTTCCAGAGCGCAAAATACCTCATGAACAACTGGCCTTTTGGGGAAGTCCTGTGCAAGCTCATTCTTGCCATTGACTACTACAATATGTTTACAAGTATCTTCACCCTCACTATGATGAGTGTGGATCGCTACATTGCCGTGTGCCATCCAGTCAAGGCGCTGGGGTTTCGGACGCCGGTCAAGGCTAAGATAATCAACATCCTTATCTGGGTCTTGTCCTCTGCAATTGGTGTGCCCATTATGGTTATGGCTGTGACCAAAGTGACAGATAGTGGTGAGATTGTTTTTCATCCACCATTTTTTCGTCTGGTGTTAACTAAAATCTAATTGTTACTGTACAATTGTTACCTGTCTTCCACAAGTGCTTGATCATTAATCATTTAGAGTTTTTATATCAGCAGAGGTTGCATGTATTAAGCACCGAAGAGACATAGCCTCACAGGGCTCTACCTTCAAGCATAATTATTCATCTATTGTCAAAGTTGTAACACTGTAGGCAAAAAAAGAATCGAAGGAGCAGGTCTCATCATGGAAGGTTGGTCTCAACTCCAACCTCAGGTCCTAAGTCCATGCAATGTTGCACAGGTGTGAGTAATTTAAGGCTAATCTCATCAACCCTGTGTTGCTGAATTTATTTATTTATTTATATTTTGATCTTGACAACCTCATTAATGCTCCTTCAGTCTCCAGCTCTAGCTTTAACATGGCTGGCAAGTTCCACGGGTTTAGGAGTACCCCAATGCACTCTTTTATCAATAGTTACCCTCCATGGCCACTGCAGACTTCTCCCATGGCACAGATGGGTCTGGTTGAATTATCTTTTTTTTTGCTTAGGAAGGTCTCTCACGTACTTAACTAGCAGCCATGATAAAGAGCTTTTATGAATCCTGTAAATATCATAGGAACATAGGAAACACTGGATAGTCATTTATGAAAGAAAGAAAGAAAGAAAGAAAGAAAGAAAGAAAGAAAGAAAGAAATAAAGAAAGAAAGAATTGTCCCACTATTCCTTGCAGCTTCACATTCTCCAACAAGGTCAAGTAAAATAGCTTAGGAAAAGATGATTGAGGTCATTTTTTTAGACCATTCAGCCTTATCCTTTGCTTGTGCAGTCACTGCCAGGCTAGCCAGGCTTGGACAGCCTTCTTCTTCAGCCTGAGAGTCTCTGTTATTGCTTGCATCCACTCACAGGAAATTGGCTTGACACCATGACAGGAAAAACAAGCTTAAGACTACAGCAACATGCAGCTACTTCCACAATTCAGAGCCCATCCATCCATTTTCTATACACGCTTAATCCGTCGGTTGGGTCGCGACCCAACCGCCTATCCCAGCGGTCATCGGGCTAGAGGCAGGGTACACCCAGGATAGGTCGCCAGTCCAATTCAGACCCCATATACCCTAAAATCTGTGGGATATCAATCAAACTTTAAGGTGGGAATTGAAATCATGCAGGTAGTTTCCTCCACATTGATCCAACGCATCACCATATGGTGAATACTTGAAAGCTCTTCTCCATAAATCTTAAGAACATATGGCCTGAGATCAAGTGAAATCCCCAAAAAGTTTATCATTGTCCTTTTGCCCAAGCTAGTCTGATATTAAGTACCCTCATGAACTCTTATGTTTATTATTGACTGATATACACAAAAGTTTAACAAAAGCTCACCATTCATGTTTCAGTAGGCCTAGCTGTTCCTCCTAGACACATTTTTTTCCAGCTTTTCTAGTCATTGCCAACATGAATATCAAAGTTTTCCAGTAAACAATATTCTGTGACCAAATAATCTACACTACTGTGGGATGTATACATGCACACTATAGGTAAACCTCTCTGCAGTTCCCAAAAGGTGAACATTTCGTCTACCAAGACAAATTCCAGTTGTGAAGTAGCTAGCCAGGGAGTCATTAATATCCCAACACCTTCATAGTGCTGCTCACCCTCAAGAAATCCCATGTCTTATCAAGGAGTTTGAATCTGGAGCTGGAGAGAAGAGTTTATCTAAATTATATCTAGCAGGCATTTCTTCACTTCTTTCAACAGCATTTCATGAACCAAGAGTCAGTTTCCACTGGTGAAATCTGAGACACACACAGCTATCTCAGATCTACCTGCCAGGTAACAGGCATGAACTGTCTTCCTCTCAATTTAATTATACTGCAGATACATGTTATTGAAATAAGTTTTTAGAGGTGTAAAGGGAGCACAGTAATATTCAAGCAAAAGATTTCATTCACAAAATATAAATTTTTAAAGAATTTAGAAAACAGCAGCTTCAGTGTAGTTGTTGTATATCTCCTGTTTCGTACATTAAATCTACATTACCTTACTATTTCAAACTCTACTTCCCCTCTCCTCCAGGTAAAACAACATGCATGCTGAAGTTTCCTGATCCTGACTGGTACTGGGACACTGTGACGAAGATCTGCGTTTTTCTCTTTGCTTTTGTGGTCCCTGTAATGGTCATCACCATATGTTATGGTCTTATGATCATGCGTCTGAAAAGTGTTCGTCTGCTCTCAGGCTCAAAGGAGAAAGACCGGAACATGCGTCGAATCACTCGCATGGTCCTTGTGGTAGTGGCAGCCTTCATCATCTGCTGGACCCCCATCCACATATTTATCATTGTAAGGACCATGGTGGAGATTGACACCAGGAATCCCTTTGTAATTGCTAGTTGGCACCTTTGCATCGCCTTGGGCTACACCAACAGCAGCCTAAACCCTGTCCTCTATGCTTTTCTGGATGAAAATTTTAAGCGATGCTTCAGGGACTTCTGCCTCCCCTGTCAGACCCATGTGGAGCAAAACAGTCTGACCAGTGGCCGCAACACCACCAGGGAGCCGGTGTCGGTCTGCGCACCAACAGAAGCAGGGAAGAAGCCCACATGACTAGGCATGGTAAGGGTCCCCGGCAGCTCTCACTTGAGAAGGATCCATCAAGATCTGCAGTCGGAGGCTACTCTAATTACTACCACAGAGTTTTAAGAAATCTTTGCAAGAAAAGATTCAACAGAGTCAAGATGCTCATTTTCCTGACATATTGTTAAAACAATTACTGATTAAGGAACGATTATGAAGCACGCAGTTTACAGCTCCTAGTTCAGATTAAGAGAAGAGGAGTTCTTCATTTAGAAAGTAAACACCAACCAATGTGCATTCAGATTAGATGAGAGATGAGAGAATGGAGAAAAATCGTCTTCAGAGAGAAATCCTTTCACCTGAATCTTTAATATTAACACAAAACAGATAGACCTTACAGATCAAAACCACACAAGTGATACCCACTGATGGCTGGAGGATGATTTACTTCATAGTTTGTTGCACAACAGTTTGTATTTAGATTTAGTCAATCTTCTTTAGGGGAAATGGGTAAAATCAACTCTGCTGAAAGAGAAATGAAGGATTAAGTGTTCGTCATAGCACTGATGCTTGGATTTCTATGGACTGCTAAACCACTTGACTTTCATAGATTGTGTTAAGCCCAGGAAGAATCGATGAGAAAAATCCTTTGAGAATGTTAACCTGTCAGTGAATACTACTGTTGGCAGGCACATTCTCGGTTTACTGCTTAAAACTTAACTTTGATTATTTAGTTGACTTCTTGACGCATTATGGTTAATAATGTGGAACAGATGAAGAACATCAAAGCCATGAAAAGTAAATATAAATGAATTTGGTAAAAGAAAGAGAAAAAAATGTCAACAAATGTAAATTTGTAGATATTATAAAGCTTTTGCATTTGAACAAATTTCGCTGAAGTCACAGTAAAAATGATCATGATGTGTGTTTGTAATTCTGTATGCTTTCTTTTCACTTTGGATATTGATATTTCGCCTTTATGCTTTTATTAAATGTGGTTTGAAAAAAAAGGAAAGCAAAAACAACACTTCAATACTTGGAAATTGATTTCCTCTCTGTAGTCATCTTGAGAAAATTGCCTATGGACTGACTGTCGACTTCCCCACAGAGGCTGGAATGGAGACAATAAATATTGTCTCGTCTATGTGCAGCAAGATTTCAGCATATTTTCTTAAAATTGAATTGCTAATGTGAAGTACACTGTAGCTTATATACCCTCTGTGCTTCAGAGAAGCGTATTCAAAGTATCTTTCATCTGCCTGTATTTTTGTAATCTCAAGTTTTTTCAGGACAGAATGTACAGAAATATATTGCAAATGAGAATAGCAAGGACGTGCATTGACAAAGTTAGATCACAGACAGGTAAGACTAATGCACAGCAGGTCAAAATGAGAAGATTTTGTCTATTTTCAAAAAGTTTTAGTTCCAGAAAAAAATTCATTTCAAAATATTTCATCACTTTCAATCACTATCATCAAACAATGCCCTCGTTTCTGCAATGATTTCTGTGTAGCTCCCGGTTACCCTCTGACCTTCACTATCAGCAAATATATAAGAATAAAAAGTAATATAAAAATGTTTCCCAAATTATCCAAGCACGTTCACCATGCCAAATCTTCACCAAAACTTTCAACCTAGTCTCGTGACAAGAACTTATTGTGTTTTGCAGATTTGTACATTTTTTTCACCATAACTATGTTTTTCACATTAATTTCCCACTCTCTATATGGAGAAACACTACTTGACTACATATAGGTTCACTGTCCACCCAGGTTCTCACTTCATGATGACATTCAACTGCAATGTAGGACTCTGCCTGCAGCATTATGGATCCGCCAGAGGCTTTTTCAGAGACTTTTTGGAGAGACTTTCAGAGTACACATGTTGCACTCCCTTGATTTGGTTAGTTCACTAACTCATACAACGGGGGTCTATACCAATGCAACACAAAATAAGTTGAGTAAAAAATACATGGAAAATACGAATGCGTTCTCTCCAATCTGGCTGCAAAACAGTCTCACAGAATTTCAAAATAAGATCTTGAAATTTGTGTCCTCGGAAACAACTATTGTCTTTTCCATGCACACTTTTTGTGTATCTGAAAATTAAAACAGTATATACATTATAAGAGTTTCACAGTAGCTATTTTTAAAGTATCACAAAAGAAACCATTTCTAAAAGGTGAAAAGTCGACTGCTTTTAATAGTTTTGAATGCCTAAACCTAATCAAAGACTGCTTGGGTTTGAAAAACTTTATGGCTTGCTTTAAAGGGATATTGCATTATTTTTGTTAAGTGAGGTTATGTGAAGTACCAAGAATGTGTGGCAACCAAAAATGTACTGTGGTTGAGAAAATGTCACAAAGTAAAGAATGTCTGATACAAATTTAAAGTATCGCTGAACCAGTTTGAAATTTTTGAGATTGAGTTATTTTAGATGACAAATAATTGGCTCCTTCCTTGTCTCTATTCTTGATTAGCCAGCCAGCATTTACATTCTAAAAACTTCTTTCTGTTCTTATGATGACATTTTATGCAACCCCATAGTTCAATCTCTTTCACCCAGTGAACAACCTTGGCGAGGATACACAATGAACCACTGCTAATGAGCACAGTCAAACAACCTGACTTCAATTTGATTAGGAAGTAGAGCTAATCAGAGGAGATGAAAGCCTGAGTTTTTGAGTTACTGGACATGTTGGAGCTTTTGAAACTATGATATATTTATGACATTATTTTAGAAAAAAGGACATGATCTGTTCTCTCCTTTTTTTCGTATTTTTTTTCTATGGTCAGCACATGTAGTGTATTCCTTTACAGAAAACGAAAACATCTGTACATAAATAGTGTGAAATGTCTCTTCTGGATAATTCTGTGCTAAAATTGTTTTTGCTTCCATGAGTTATTCCATGAATGTTTGCTGTGATCATCTGTCAGTATTTTTCATAGCTAAGCCCAAGTATTGTTTAGTAATTTGTCATTGAATACTGATTTGTCATGTTGTATTAAATAAAGTAGTTTAATTGTTTAGATTTTGCTGTTTGAAATAGTTTCTAAGGAGAGTGGCAATGTGGAGAGAACGATAGGGAAAGCTGTGAGGCTCAGAATACCTACGGACTGTCATAAAATCAATGTTACTGATTTATTTATATAACTGATTGTTCCTGTTATCATTGTTTAGTCAGCTCCCTCATTCCTCTCATTTGTAAAGTAGCAACACATACAAAATGATTTGCTTAGTGTATATTAATGCAGCGAAATTCCAAATAAATCTGCTCTCATTCACATATTTTTCTTACGTTTCTTATGTTTCTTTAGTCAGACGGTTAAACACATAAAAATCAGCTCACTACTGCACCGTGTCAACTCACGGTCACTTAAAGCATTCCCAGACTGTCGATCTGCTCTAATGAAATCCTGATTTTATAACTGCAGCGTCAACTGGGAAAATCGCCATTCAAGTAACTTAAAAACGTCTGTGCAGTGATGTTTTTGGTCTTGTATTTTGGACTAAACACTGACACTAAATGGGAAGCTAAGAGATTAAGGTAAATAATTCTTCCGTTCCCTTGCATGTTTACTGGAACTGTAGCTCGACTCGACTGTACATGTAACAGTGGCTAATTTCAACATGGCAGAAATGTGCACTGCTGTAGTCACATTAGCAGACTGACAGAGGTGCGTTAATTTGATATTAGATGAATAACAGCCCCATCTCAATTCTCCATCTCTGTGATTTTAGCTGCTGACACAATCATTTACTTTGTATCTATATAAATATTTTCAACTGCTCCCATCCATTGATCATGAATATGTATCTGATACAAAAATGTATTTTTATTCAGAAACCATTAGATTGAATGTATCTGTGGTATGCAGAAAAAATCTGATGACTGGGCTGTTCAGATACTAGTTTGTTGTCCAACTGACTTCAGTAAAGTGTTTAAAGCAGTTGTGCTGATACTTTACTTCACTTCCATGCTTCTTTTGCAGTGTTAATGTCTTATTTCGTAGCTTTTTCTAGTGCAAATATTGTACAAGTTGCTTCTAATACACAGTGTTTCAAACATATCTTAAGTTGTTGGAAAAAATAAATCAATGCAGAGATGAAACTGTGTGTACTTGTGTTCTGAAAAACAACTCTGGAAACAAGAAAAGATTGAATAGCAAAATATTTTCTTGAAATTGATTGGGTTCATTGTAGAATAATTCATCTCGCATTACCATAATTTAGTATGAAAACTGAGAGTGCTTCGGATGAGTGCTTCATTGCATTTCCACAAGTGCTCATAGAAACACACAAGGGGGGACCCAAGGCCTTTGCTGAAACCCAGATAGTGCTATCCAGTGCCATCAGAAAATGAAATGCCCCGCTCTCCATCTCCTCTGCAAATTCAGACCAACATCTTGCAGTCACCATGGAGATCAGAAGCATCTCAGTCACTTTATACTTCAGTGAAAGAGCTGAAGAGTCTAAATTTAATTAAGGAGATTTCCCGCCGTAGCTGGCACTTATCAGTTACCCTGATTGCTCCGTCCCCAACAAAGATATTTCTTATCCCTGCTGATTAGCTGAGTGCAGGCCACTTTAAAAACCAAAGTTAAGGCTCATATCCCTAATGTGGTACTCAAAGGTGGTTCAGTGTGTGTATTACAATATGCAAAAATGTGTGCTGTTGTGGCTCCTCTTAAAATATCACCTCAGACCTCATTGAACAACCCAGCCTCTTGGAGACTACCCTTAGATACATAGAGCATATTTGCAACTGAAAATATCTATTGACATCCGAAATAATTACACGTTTTTTAAAAGGTAGCATATGGTGGAAACCTTTTAATGCATCCATCTGCCAGGTCTGTTTTTTACAACAAAATATACATAACAACAAAAGCATGCAGCTATGGCCATGGGGGGGTGGGGGGTGGGGCGCATAATTTCCATTTTTGTAACTCCTGGGCTGGGCTGTTTGAATTCATTATTATCATGATGACTCAGCAACTCTCTCAAAAAGCTTCAGCTAAAACACAACTAAAAGAGTTAGAACAGGAACTGACAGGAGAGATCATACTTATTTAATTTCAGTTTGGCTCCCTTGACTTTTTGTGAATTTGCAGAAAAATTTTAATTCCTTCTCCTCAAATTATGCATCAGTTCCTTAAAGGGATAGTTCGCCTCTTTTGACATGAAGCTGTATGACTTCCCATACTAGCAATATCATTTATGAACATTTTCTCACAAGACCTCACAATCGCTTGGCACTATTTTCTCTCCCTTCGTATCACTGCGTGCTGTGTAGACCGTGCAGACTCTAGCGTTACTTGATAAAATATAAGGATTTACCAGAAGTACTCACTATCTCAATAAACCTTATTCAACCTCGGATGTAGGGCACCACCTTAAAAAAGGAAAGACACAGAATCTTACGATTCTGGTATGTTAAATTCATATTTCAATTAAGAATCAGTCTCATATCTCGCTACGTTCGTGAATTCTCGTTTGGTTGGACAGACATTACGTAAAGAAAGAATACAACACAACCTGTGATTGTACATTTACAGACATGAACCTTAAAACAAACAGGAGATGCGTTGATTATGGGTGACTATATACAACACTTAATGAATTGAAAATAAAATATGGGGAAAATATGAGATATGAGATGGTTAATCATGTCAATATGGAGCTCTGTACTCCCTGGAACCTTTGACCTTTGTTCACTTTGCTACTGTGAGTCTTCTTCTATCCTGAGGGGCTCAAATAGTTTAGGTTGGCTTACTATTTGAAGCTAAAGACTCTTGGAATCATTTATCATTCTAATAGTGAAAGTCTCGAGACATCCATCTAACCGTGGTAGCCACACGGGGTTTTTGTTTTTTGTTTTTTTTTGGGACAGAGAAGTGGTCCCAGCTGAAGTTGGAGCCACAGCTGCAGCTGTGAGACACAGGGTGACCGACAAATGGTGGTGCACTTGTTCGAAGCGCCCAGTGATGCCAACGGAGGTGGAGAGCTACTGCTGCCACGAATGGAAACTCATCATGCCACAGATGCAAGACCTTTCAATTGATGAAGAGGCCAGTGTACCAGCTTCTGTTCTGTCTGCATCACAAATCTTAAAGACTTCCCCGCAATCCTGAATGCTGGACCTTTTTCCACGTTCCCAAAATTAACTGGAAGAAGCGACCCAGGCCAGCTCTCACCTCCGTTGGCATTACTGGGCGCTTCGAACAAGTGCACCACCATTTCACCCTGTCTCTCACAGCTGCGGCTCCAACTTCAGCTGGGACCACTTCTCTGTCCCTCCTCTCTCTCTCTGCCCGTTCTAACTCCATCTGGTGAAGTTCCGCATCTGTATATTCTGGTTCATAAAGATATCCCTTTAGCTCTGTGGTAAACGGGATGTCTTCATCATTGGTGTCGTGGTCAGACATGATTACGTTAACTTTCCGAGCAGTAAACACCATGAAACAGGCGCAGCTGTCGGGAGGCGGCAACGCGCATTGATACTGCAACCTAGCGCCAAGGGATTGTGAGGTGTAACTTTTTCGGAAAATCTGATTTTGTGATGCAAATGTATTACTCTTTTGAGTGCATATTCTTTTCAGAAGCAAAACGCTATATTTTAAAAGCCCCAGCCAACTAGCCGGACTACTTACGTCACCGCCAAAAAGAGGCTGTAACTCGGCTCACAGGACACAGCGGAGGGTAGAAAAATGTTCATAAATAATATTACTAGTATAGGATGTCGTACAGCTTCATGTCAAAAGAGGCGAACTATCCCTTTAAGTCTTTTGATCTTCTTCTGCATCATTAATCCTCTCCGCATCATTCTATTGTCTTCTGTCTCCTTTCTCTGGCTCATGGATGTATGGCTGCTCTTTCATGTTTCAAAGGGAAGAGTCCAAAGATAAGATAAGACTAGAAGTAGAACTGATTTTGGAACGCGGGTTCCGTGGTTTGACTCACGGAGGCGGGGCATGATGTAGGCTTACGCTACACTTTCAGCCAATGATATGCCTGAAACTATTGTGACGTCTGCCTGGGTGTTTTTGTAAGGCGATTTATACTATCTCTATAACTTTTATAGAGATTTTTGGATGAAACAAAGAAACTCTATTTCTCCATTTCTTCCGTCTCATAAAACATTTGTCTCGATGATTCTGAAAACACCACAACTTGTTAAGATATTCAGATTAAAGACATATGATATAGACTTATTATATAAAGACATCAAATAACACATAACATGACATTGACGATGATTTTGAGTCTCAAAATTCAGATGAATATCTGTAAAGTTGTGACATATGAATAGCGAACACAACAATATTATTTCCCTGTGTTAACAATGGAGTACCAAAAGATACAGAAGGGACATTGTTTAACAGTTGCATTACTGCATATAACTTGTCCAGTTTACTGACTCCATGTGGATTTAACTATTCAACACTACAGACCGCTAGGGGGCAATGTGGTTCCATAGGCGGGTTAGTTACTTTTCCAACAGGATTTCCCACAGGATTATTTTCGTCATTCTTTTAGTCACAATCATGAAAATCGTATTTAAATGCATCTCGTGACTCGCTGAGAACCTGAAAGAACTTGTACAAAGATATCAAACACACTTAATACAGTTTTAAGATTCGGCTGAAAGTGAATCTAGGTAAAAGTAATTTCAGTTCTATTTAGGCATCTGGTTCTCTTCTCTAGGGGTAAAATGTGAACTCTGATTTATTGGTCCAGATAAGGTGGGGAATGGGTTAGTCTCCCATTTCTCCATAAAGGGTTTTTTGTTTGTTCAGTTGAAGTTGTCAATGCGTCCCTCAAGTTTATGGCAAATGTCTGTTGTTAAATCCACTCCCAAAAGCTTTCATTGACCGAAGGTTGTTGTAAATTAGGCGATGTCAGTCCCTTTACCCAGAAAAACATCCCCCACAGGAATGCTTGTATCTTCCAAAGGTTTAAGGTATATTAATTCCACACTGGAGCTTGCTACAAGACCCAATTGCAGACCGAGCAGTCCCCTGCTTCCGAGCAGTGAACACCGTAACAGGCTATCGGCAGTGGGCAGCACGCAGTGATACGAAGGGAGAGAAAATTGTGAGGTCTAACTTTATCCTGGAGAACGATTTTGTGAAGCAAATGTATTACTCTTGTGAACACATATTGTTTTGAGAAGCAAAACGCTTTATTTTTGCGACCCCAGTCAACGCCAAAACGAGGCTGGAACTCGGCTTACAGGACGGGGTGAGAAAATGGTCATTAATGATATTGCTAGTATGAGCTCAAAAGAGGCGAACTATCCCTTTAATGACCAAGCTCCCAATAGAGCACCATATTGTCAAAGTACAGATTTACTTGTATTTCCCAGAGCTTCTAGTTGAATGGGAGATGGAACCTTCAGCTATGAGGTTCGACTCTACTGGATCCAATTCCCAGTTTGAGGTTGGGAAGCAGACTGGTAACTTTTCTTGTTACGGCTTGTAGTGAGTGGTGGTTCAGCTGACCCTGAACCATCCTTTAGTTTTTCAATTCAATTCAATTCAATTCAATTCAATTCATTTTTATTTATATAGCGCCAAATACAACAAATGTCATCTCAAGGCACTTAGATAATAAAGTCCAATTCAAGCCAATTGGAATTCAATTAATTGTAATCATAATTATTCATAAAATAATCCAATTTGTTCATATGGAGCATATTCAAAACAATTTCCTAGTTAAGGAAACCAACAGATTGCACTGAAACGTTTTTTTTTTCTTTTTTCGGTCCAATCTCCCGTCCTGAGCGTGCCTGAGGCGACTGTGGAGAGAAACGACTCCCTTTTAACAGGAAGAAACCCATTGCAGAACCAGACTCAGGAAGGGTGGCCATCCGCCTCGACCAGCTGGGGTTTGAGAAGACAGAAAGGGGGGGGGGGGGGGGGGTCACTGTAACACCATTCAAAGGATATCTGTTGGAACAGGGAAACACGAGTTAATGACCACAATAATGTCACATGTACATAAAGAAAGTAAAGTGAGGAAAGGTGTGACAGATGAGGCCTCCCAGCTAGGGATGCAGCGATACCACTTTTTTTCAAACGATACTGATACTTGGATGTGAGTACTTGCCGATACCGAGTACCGATGCCGATACTTCTACCACAAAAAAAATTCAATGAATTGGAAGACAGGTTTTATTTTCTTCTTTGCTTGTTACAACAAATGATGATGAATTAGATAGAAAATAAAATATTAATAAAAATGACAATAAAACTAAAATTTCAAGTGAAAAATAAACATTTTCTGTGAAATCATTGCAGAGTTTCCACATTTTAATCAAACAAAATATCAATTAACTATTTGGCACTGTCTCCACCTTTCAGATTGACAAAACATTAATTAACCTATTGCAGAGTGTCCACATTTGAATCAAACAAAATATCAAACTTCAGTCAGTATGCAATGGTGTGGTCTCTGAGGTCTCTACGCTTTTTTTGGGGAAGTGAGAGGCAGGTTCTTTTTGATGAAAAGAATCATCTCTGCATGATCAGCTGTGAGCCTGTTTCTGCTTTCACTCACAATGTGTGACACTGAGCTGAACAGCCTTTCAGTGTCAACACTAGTGCAAGGTGCTGAAAGATATCTGTCCGCCAGTTTAGCCAGAGTCGGGAACCGCACTTTATTAATCATCCAGTATTGTAGTGGTTTGTCTTCCTGTGAAATTGCGGCCTCTCCAAGATATGTCTCTAATTGTACACTAGAACCTACTGTAGCTCTGCCCACTGATGCTGATGCAATTTAATCAAATATGCTGTCAAGACTACTAGTGGGCTGGTCACTGTGTGGTTTTCTTGAAGGTGGTTCATTCAGGTCATCATCCTCCTGTTTGTCTGCTTCTCCAGGCAACCTTAGTAGTTCAAGTTTCAGCATCTCTTTGGCATTTGCAGCAGTGGTGGTGCTGGAGAAAAAAAGGTTTTTATACCTAAAACAGAGAAAGAAAAAATGTAGCTGACAATAGGCACGCTTGCCATTTTAACGCAGTCACACACAGTTACAGTCACACACAGTTAAAGTTACACACAGTCACACACAGTTAGTTATACACAGTCACACACAGTTACAGTCACACACAGTCACACACAGTTACAGTCACACACAGTTAAAGTTACACACAGTCACACACAGTTAGTTATACACAGTCACACACAGTTACAGTCACACACAGTCACACAGTCACACACAGTTACAGTCACACACAGTTAAAGTTACACACAGTCACACACAGTTAGTTATACACAGTCACACACAGTTACAGTCACACACAGTCACACAGTCACACATAGTTACAGTTACACACAGTCACACAGTCACACACAGTTACAGTTACACACAGTCACACACAGTTACAGTGACACACATTTAGAGTTACACACAGTCACACACAGTCACACATAGTTACAGTTACACAGTTACACACAGTCACACACAGTTACAGTTACACACAGTTACACACAGTCACACATAGTTACAGTTACACACAGTCACACAGTCACACACAGTTACAGTTACACACAGTCACACACAGTTACAGTGACACACATTTAGAGTTACACACAGTTACACACAGTCACACATAGTTACAGTTACACACAGTTACACACAGTCACACATAGTTACAGTTACACACAGTCACACAGTCACACACAGTTACAGTTACACACAGTCACACACAGTTACAGTGACACACATTTAGAGTTACACACAGTCACACACAGTTACAGTTACACACAGTCACACACAGTTACAGTTACACACAGTCACACACAGTTAGAGTTACACACAGTTACAGTCACACACAGTTACAGTTACACACAGTCACACACAGTCACACACAATTACGGTTACACACAGTTACAGTCACACACAGTCACACACAGTCACAGTCACACACAGTTACAGTTACACACAGTCGCACACAGTTACAGTTACACAGTCACACACAGTTACAGTCACACACTCACCTGGGATCGAGTAGGGTGGCGATGGTGTAGATGGTGAGTGGGTTTTCCTCCACATCAGTGAATTGCTTCCTGACAGCTGCAGCCAAGGTTCCCTTCATTGCCTTGATCCCATGGTCCTCATCAGTCTCCCTTGTTAGAAATCTTTGCAGCACAGTGACTGCTGGAATGAAGTCTGCGGCCATGGCATCTGAAGAGCTTACTTTTCGAGTTAACTCCTCGAACGGACCCAGAACAGATAGCACCTTCTCCAGCAGTATCCACTGGTGAGCATTGAAAGAATCAGGGAGTCCGTATTCAGACACGAATATTCCCAGAGGCCGTTTCTGCTCAATCAATGACTGTATCATATAAAAGATGCTATTCCAGCGGGTCTGTACGTCTTGCTGGAGCTGCTTCGCAGGCTGGTTGATCTCTAATTGAATGTCCTCTAGGCGGGAGTTGGCCAGAGCAGAATGTTTAAAATGCCCAACTATTTTGCAGCCGACTGCCACCGCATCAGCACCACTCCTCTGTGACAGAAGGCCCTCGTGAACCACCAGCTTGAGAGTATGAGCAGTACAAGGTAGAATGGGCAGCTCAGCATCACTCATGGCCTTTATCATATTTCTTGCGTTGTCTCGGAGCACTACGTGGACGGACGTCTTCAGTATGTCCCAGGTCTGTAGCATGTCATCAAAAGCACCTGAGATGGTTTGGCTGGTGTGCGAGCCGCGGAACGACTTTGCATGTAGTGTGACGAACGAACTCCTCATCAATCCACTGCGCCGTTAAACTGAGCAGTGACATCGGGCACACACTGCTTGTCCAAATGTCCGAAGTGAAACTTAAGGCTGAAACTTCATTCACCAGGTTGCGCACATGTTTTTTTACCTTGTCAAAAACTTCTGGCGCCATAACGTCTGTGATGTAGGGGCGGCTGGGAATCTCATATCGCGGCTCGAGTGTGCTGAGAAGATGGTGAAATCCTAAGTTTTCCACAACCGACAGTGGCTGGTCATCCAGAGCAATAAAATGAGTCAGAGCCTTTGATATTTTAACTGCCCGTTGATTTTCTCTTGACAACTGGGTGTACTCAGGGTTATGATGTGTCCTCAGATTAAATTGCTCGTATTGAACGACGTACTCTCCTTCCCTCCCCTGGACACCTTACCAGTACACAGTTAGCACTCTGCCTTGCTTCTGTCATCGTCACATATTTTGAAGTGAGTCCACACTGCCGACATGATGTAGCTTAGCCTACTGCAGCCGGTCTCACTAGCCTAACCACACTGTTCCTGATTAGCTCGACATCTCCCCTAGCTGCCAATCTAAAAAAATACATAAAAAATAACAAGCCACCCTCTGATCGCGGTCTTCATGTAATAAATTGGTATCGGTTCATGGTATCGGTTAACTTCAACGAGTAAATTAGAACAGTATCGGCCCGATACCCGATACCAGTATCGGTATCGGTGCATCCCTACCCCCAGCAGTCTAGGACTATAGCAGCTTCACTATGGGATGTTTCAGGATCACCTGAGCCATCCCTAACTATAAGCTTTATCAAATAGGAAAGTTTTAAGCCTGGTCTTAAAAGTGGAAAGGGTGTCTGCTTCCCGGACATTTACTGGCAGCTTATTCCACAATAGAGAGGGGCCTGATAACTGAAGGCTCTGCCTCCCATTCTACTTTTAGAAACTCTGGGAACCTCAAGTAAACCTGCAGTTTGGGAACGAAGTGCTCTGTTAGGAAAATATCTTACAATGAGATCTTTAAGATATGATGGAGCTCGGTCATTAAGAGCTTTATATGTAAGGAGAAGAATCTTAAATTCTATTCTGAATTTAACAGGGAGCCAATGAAGAGAAGCTAAAACTGGAGAAATATGATCTCTCCTGTTAGTTCTCATCAGAACTCTGGCTGCAGCATTTTGGATCAACTGAAGGCTTTTCAGAGAATATGTGGGACAGCCCAATAATAAAGAATTACAGTAGTCCATTCTTGAAGTAACAAATGCATGGACTAGTTTTTCTGCATCACTCTGAGACAAGATGTTCCTGATTTTAACAATATTACGAAGATGAAAGAAGGCAGTCCTAGAAACCTGTTTTATATGCGAGTCAAATGATAAATTCTGGTCAAAAATAACTCCAAGGTTCCTCACTGTAGAACTAGAAGCCAAGGAAATACCATCTAGAGTAACTATATAGCTAGACAATCTCTCCCTGAAGCGCTCAGGTCCAAAGATAACGACTTCTGTTTTGTCTGAATTTAGAAGCAGACAGTTCTGAGTCATCCGGGTCTTTATGTCTTTAAGACATGCTTGTAGTCTGACCAACCTATTGGGTTCATCTGGTTTTATAGATAAGTACAACTGGGTATCATCAGCATAGCAATGGAAATTTATGCCATGCTGTCTAGTTTTGCTGCTATGGGTGGGTTTCTGTATATTATCATATCAGAGGTGTATGTGAGGTAAATTGTTCAATATTTCACACGTATCCAGGCCTTAGCCAAGAGAAGAAGAACATGGTGGGGCCAGTAAAAAAAAAACACGGGCCAGGTGTGTTGTGGTTAGCACTGTCACTTCACATCAACAAGGTTTCTGGAACGAATTTCGTCTGGGGCCTTTTTGCGTTGAGTTTGCATGCTGTCCATGTGCATGCGTGGGTTCTCTCTACGTACTCTGTTTTTCTCCCACACACCAAGAACATGCATGTTACATTGATAATAATTAATAACTAGGGATGCACCGATACAGATACTGGTATCGGGTATCGGGCCGATACTGTTCTAACATACTCCTAATCGTACTCGTTAAAGTTAACCGATACCATGAAGACCGCGATCAGAGGGTGTCCAAGTCCTGGTGTGCAATATACAACTACACAAAAATATTTTTATCTTATTTACTATATTAGTACTTTATATGTACTCATTTCATAATACAGAGGAAAACTCTATTCCCTAAAAAAATATTAAAAAAAAATAAATCCTCAGAGAACCCCATATTTTGCTGTAAACGCAGTTGCGCAGGTGGGAATTATGAGACTGTGACACATCAAAGGCTGAAGGACAACATGAAAACAGAGAAAGAGCGCTTTCTTGTGCTAGCGTGATTCCACCCGTCGGCCCAAGCGACTGGGCAATGTCCGTTAAGAAAATCAACCAATGGGCCGCGTTTCGTGTCCCAAATACTGTCATGGTGGATTTTTTGAAAATGAAATGAAATTATGACAGCCCCGGCCTAAAAATGTGCGTCGGCCCCCCGGGCATTGCCCGGTACGCCCGATGGCCAGTCCATGCCTGGTGACATTGCAAGCCAAAACCCCATTTGCACAGCGCAAGCGTCGGGAAGGCAGTGCTGCTTGCGCTGAGTTTCTTCAAATGTTTCCATTCAGAATAACCCTGCAGTTTTCAGTCCCTGTATTTATTTCATAGCCTCAGTGGCACGTTTTTCGGGGAGAAAAAATCTCCTCACCTTGCGTTGACCACTTTTATTCCAGTCCTTTTGATCAACTTCTGGAATTTCAGTTGGTTGTCTCTTTGCAAGACTGTCATGAACAGACATGAACATAAATTCTTTTCTGCAGCTGTTTTTGAACCGGCCGTAGTGTCCCATTCACCCAAGCATCTGAAGTACAGCTTAGTTGATCTCGATTGGTGAATGATGGGCCAATGTTCTCTGCAAAGTCAGAGATAGCCTTCATTATTTTTTCGCAGTGAATAACGATGAAGGTTTGGGGATGAAGTCGCCAAGCCTGGCCTATTTTTGACAGCGTGCATGCTTATTTAATTTTGTCTTAATGTGGACTTGTTGCTGTCGTATTACGGTGAGCTGTGTGTGTGTGTGTGTGTGTGTGTGTGTGTGTGTGCACACGCGCACGCGCCCGGGAACTGCACGTAGCCTATCTCAAAAGTTATTTTGCTTCTAACAACTCTAAATAATCCGACGATTAAGACATTTATTTAGGTAGGCCTATTTCACATTTCACTGATAAGGTTGGGTGCCACCGGGTAGGCCTACTTGACGTCGCTTTCTTTCATTAAATGACTGCATGGGTAGGCCTAGGCCCTATATCAATTAGGCTATGATTTACTAATTATCATTATGTGATCAATAATCATTATTATCATAAAATCAGTTGTCTGTAGGCTATTGGCTTGTGTACCCTATGATCCGCCTTCATCAGCATCAGAACTTGATCTAATTTGGCTCGCCAATGGGACATTGTCGGATAGCCAGGCCTAATTTAGGCCCATTGACACTGAATAGAGTAGGCCTCTAAAGGCATATTGGATGGAGCTTCAGAGAAATGTTCACTGCGTGCGCTGATGTAGACTATAGGCCTATTTCCGAATGCATTGTTTTCAGTTGGTTGACAAAATGACTTTTCAAACAAGCAATAGGCTAGCCTATCCTATCATTAATAATGAGCATACAAATAATGGGATGATAATTGTGTCTGGGCTCGGATGTAGGCTATCTGTCACAAATGCCTCATTGGGCTCGATCACTGCCCTGCCTGACAATTCCCCGACCTCCTGCAATACCTTACAGCCAAGCGCTTTGTGTCGGGCTGAGCATTATATCTGCAAGTCTGTAGTGCAGGGGTGGGGAACCGTTTTAATTCGAGGGCCACTTCTAATGTTATTGGTCTATAGCCTAAATCCTCAAAGGGTCGTACTATGAACACAAACCAGGATTTCCACCTATATTGAAGGTTGCCACCTTTAGCCTACAACAGACTCCACCTTCATAGGTCCGCTGAAAATATAACTTAATTATTGCAAATGTAATTTCTAAGATTTTTTTAGAAACATGTCATATTTCATAGGCCTATTTTTTCATATTTCATGTGACTGTCAAAGGCAAGGCACAGATGCATCCACTGGAGCTAGAGGCAACAAGATGACTGGCAACTGTCAGGATCCATGTGGAGCAAGTCATTTGCCTTGTAAAGAATAAGTACACTGACTATTCTTCAGACCACTTTCCCTCTTACCCTCGAGAGCCTTCCTCCATTGACAAAATGGTGACAGTTTGCTGTGCTTTTTGTAATATTTTCCCATCAGTCATCCCTACAGAGTAGAGGCCTGGTGCAATGGTTTTCTTTTCTTTATGATTATTCAAGTATTTGTGTCAAAAAATGACTTGTTAATACATAAATTATTAATAGGCTACATATTGTTTTATTGTTTTAATTTACGATGTGGATCAAATGTATTTGACTAAAAACACGTACATAATACAGCACACAATGTTTACAATTACAATAAATTATACAATTATAAAAAAATAGATATAAAAAAAACAAAAAAATCAATTCATTTATAAAAGTGTTTCTGGATACCAACCTCATTTCTTTTTCTTTTTTTTTTGCATTCTACACATTTCCAACCCTTTAGCACCCTGCTAAGCTTCATACGTGACTTGTGGAAGGGTTTACACTTGCATTGCTCAGATTTTACAGTAATTTATCAGGCGCTTTTATCCAAAGCGTCTTCCAATAAGTGCATTCAACATAAGTAGCAAAAGAACTTCGGGGACTCAAGAAATTGTAAGTGTATTTCCTTTCTAACCAAGCAGCTAAGAGCATAATTAGTGCTAGGTTAGTAGTGCAATAGGTACCTAGACAAATGGGAGAGAAAATAGAAATTAATGCATCAGAGGAATACAAGCTAGGACAAAATAGGTCCTAGGAGAGTGGATCCAGGTAGTGTTTCTTGAGGAGATGGGTTTTCAGCCTGCAGCGAAAGATGGGCAGCGACTCAGCTGTCCGGACATCAGTTGGGAGATCATTCCACCACTGAGATGCCAGGACAGATGTACACAAAGGAGAAGAAGCGAGAACATTAGTGCTGCTGCATGCGAGCACACCTCTCCCAGTCCTGCCATACATGTGCAGTGTGCACTGACAACAGTCCCTTCCTCCGGCACAACCACCCATGGGCATGTGGGCTTGATGATCAGAGCCTGTGAATGATGGACCTGTTAAGTGAAGAAGAAACCGTTAAATATATGAATATAGTGAATATCTCTTCAGATTCTCCTTATATTGCTATAATACTTATCCAATCATAATTAATCTATTGCTCTGGTTGACATAATGATAGCTGGAGAGATAGATCATAGTTCACAAATGTGGCCATAATAGCCCTAGTTGCTGATCTGGTCTTAATTCAAACAAAGTTCACAAATGACATGACTTTCTTCTGTAAACCTTTTTCATAACTAACAGATGAGACCTACAATAAGTACTAAGAAATAAGACACGGTGTTGTTCGTGCCAGTTTGCCATGTAATTTAACTTAAACTCTAAGGTCTAGTTCTAGTATTGTATCAGTAGCACAGTAGAAACAGCATTACACACAATTAGTTTATGTAGAGGAAGAAGATTTATATAGAATCCATGTTGACATAACCGGAACAAACCGGGACTTCCTGGAATCTATATGTCTCCCTATGTATGGGAGAATTTAGAGTAGCTGCTAGGGCAATCCGGGTAGAGGCTAGAACTAGCACTTGTGTAGCTAAAGCTGCAAACACATTCTCATTCATGAAACGTTCGCAAAGTTACAAACGGATTTGCGCGACTCATTTCCCTTCTCCTACCTATCTTAATGAATTTAAACACACCTGACATTAAGAACATTATCCAGATTAATGACAGCTAGCTGCTCTTTGGAACGTGACGTAGCCTAGGTGAACCAAACCAGACCAAACGAATTCGTTGCAGATCTGCTTCCAAACGGTTGGTGGGGTTATTGCTTCATGTCTGTTCTAAACTGCGTAGACACACACGAGTTTACAAACTGGTAAATGTTGGCACGTTTTCATTTGTTGCAAGCATGGCCGACAGAAGGACTGAAGAAGCAATCGGCGTATTAAGAAGTCTCTTAGGTTCGCCTGCTCTAATCAGTACAATTTCAACTGCCATCAGCCATACCAACGCTACGCAGGCAAATGGGCGAAATTGTGAAAATGTTAATGTGGAGATAAGAAATGCTTTCAGACCAGAACAAAGTACACGTAGAACTAGCCAAACTAGCAATCCCTTTCCATCAATGCCATCAATGCCATCAACATCGACACTGGAAACCCCTAGATTTTAGGTCAGGCGGTTCAGCACCTGGAATTCCAGAGGAAAGTCGGGGAAAAGGTAAGATCGTTTTTGTCATTGATATGGCCTAACAGACACTTCAGCATGCTTAAAGGGTGCAGATTAATTCTACGCCAGGGCTACGCTGTTAGCTACATTTGCCTGACACAGTTAGCGAGTTAGCCAAGTCGTGCTGAAAACTTCTTGTGCATGGTGTACTCCCACTCCCAGGTGTCCCCTCGGAATCAATGTATTAAAAGATTACAGGCTCGCGGACAAGTCGAATATTGATCATGTTTACAACTTCTCTCTGCTAGTTTGGCTCATTCCTTGAAACATATTTTGCATCATTAAATCATTATACGTATCTAATAACGGAGATGAAGCTGGGAAGCACAGGTGTATGCTGTCCATGCTGAACCAGCCTTTTCTCCTTTATTTTATGCCTTGTCCTGTTCGGGATGCACCGTAGTGTCGTTTATTATCATTCTAGAACTACCATTTTTCATTCACTCAATGCCAAATCAGAAATGGTTCAGCTTAGCACCAGCAAAAGCTCATGTGTAACGGAGGCTAACTAGCAGAGTGTGGCGTGGAACGTTAGTAAACCTCCCTCCCAAATTAGGCCTACAGTACGTTTTGCATCTAAAAATGTCTATTTCTGGACTAATGATGAACACTTAGTATTTAATGGTGGTGGTAAGTATTCATGAAAAAGGTGCCACCTGTGAATGGGCAGTATGAATTCTGGAAATAAACAACTAAAAATATTAAACAGTGCACCTGTGTAATATTTTTAGTTATCTATTTCCAGAATTCAGGTTGTAGCTTAGAAGCTAATTTCCATCTGCAGTCCCATCTGCATGTCACAGACACGACTCCATTTCAGCTGCGGAGCGCCTGTCCATCTGTCTCCACGTCACTGTCGTCCAGAATCTCAACGCTGATAGGCTGTCTGGCGCGAATATTTCGCCAAAGTTGGATTTTTTGAACTGCGCAAATTGCATATTTTCACTCGCGCGGCGGCCACCGCATCACCGCACCGCCTCACCGCTCCTCACCGCTCCTCACCGCGCCGCCCGACCGCTCCTCATCGCGCCGCCGGCTCGAATCCGCGTCTAATCGCGTCTTTGCATTGACTTTGTATGTAATCGCGTCGCCCGACCGCGTCTGGTGTGAACGCACCGTGAGCCTTTGTTTTTCCTTAGTTGTAACCTTGCCTCTGGTAAGGCTTTGTATAAACTGTGTGTTTTGGTTATGAACAAGAAAAACCTTGACAAAAGAATAGACACACCTTGGCGTGCGGTTTTGCAAATAACTGAGGAGGTTAAACCACAATGGAGGGTATTTTACAAGTCACCATTACCTAAGAAATATGGGGATTTACAATGGAGGATTTTGCATGGGGCAGTGGCTGTAAATGCCTTTATTTCAGTTTTAAATCCTAGTGTAGGTGAACAGTGTCCTTTTTGTACAATGAAGGAAACCATTTTTCATGCTTTCATGCAATGTGTGAGACTAGAACCTCTGTTTTCCCTTTTAAAAAGGTTATTTGGGGGTTTTAATGAAAACCTTTCAATGGAAAATTTTATTTTTGGGTTCAAATATTGTCAAAAACGTAAGTTAAAATGTCAATTGTTTAATTTTTTACTTGGACAGTCCAAAATGGCTATTTATGTCAGTAGGCGGAACAAAGTAGAGTTTTACTCAGGGTACAATATTGTAACGGTGTTAATGACTTTGGTGAAATCAAGAATTCTAGTTGATTTTCATTTTTATAAGGAAATGAATGATCTTGGGTCTTTTGAGAAGATATGGTGCTATAAAAGTGCTGTGTGTTATCTTGAACATGATACACTTACTTTTAACAGTTTGTTAGATGTGCAGCCTGATTAATTGTGTCTGACCTCTGAGGCATTCATATGTGTATTTATTTATTTTATTTTATTTTTTAGGCTGCTGTTAAAATCCTGTTTTAACCACCTGACTCTTGCAAAGAAGAAAGAATGTGCAATAAATGAAGTTTGAAAAGTCAAAGTCTCTCTCTCTCTCTCTCTCTCTCTCTCTCTCTCTCGCTCTCTCATTAATTGTGCAAATCTAGTGTGGAAGCAAGTATTCCAGTGTGTTTTGGCACCCATTAATATATATGAAAGTTTTTTCTCAGTGTGCAGTGAAATATTTTTTCAGTGTGCAGAGACAGTTTCAGTGGGAATTCCAGTGTGTTATGGCCTAAACGTATTTGGCATTAGTAAATAATAATGCACATTTACAGATATTTTACATGATATGAGTGATAACACGTGTTTTAAGGGCTATTTTGCACAATAGGTGTGCCTTGAGGTTTTTACGTGTCCATTGGTGTGCATTGGGCACAAAAAGTTTGGGAACCACTGAGCTAGTGAGACCAAAACCTGTCTTCCAATTCATACATTTTTTTGTGGTAGAAGTATCGGCATCGGTACTCGGTATCGGCAAGTACTCAGATCCAAGTATCGGTATCGTATCGGTTTGAAAAAAAGTGGTATCGGTGCATCCCTAATAACTAAATTGACCCTAGGAGCAAGTCGATTGTTTTATTTGTCTCAGGGGTGGCCCTGTTATAGACTAGTGACCTGTCTAGGTGTACCCTGCCTCTTGCCTGATGGCAGCTTTGATAGGTTCCAGCCCCACTGCAACCCAGAATAGAATAAAGGTTGTATGAGAAATTATAAATGGATAGAAAAAAAATTGAAAAACTTTGATCCCATGTCACAAGATTTTATCTCTTGTAACAACACAAAAAAGGTGTTAATTATATGCATCTAGAGATTAATACAGTATGCAAGCATATTTTCCTTTGTATAAACCCTGAGTCTAAGGCAACGTGATTACTCAGTTGGAGATCTTAATAACCAAATTACCATTCATTGTCAGAATAGTTTCGTAATCTGGTCACTTCTCTGTATTTTTCATCATGAATTTATGTATACAATCAACGTTGTTCACAATAACAATGTAATCAGTACCAGCCAGTAAACTACCTGTCTCTCAAGATTTGTACATTATCTTGAGTGTAGCTGTAACTTGTATTAAATATGGCAGGATGTCAAGTGCAATTTGTTGGGAATATTTTTATTCCTTCCAAAGTTTTACCTCAGCCTTTCCAAAAGACTAGGAAATATTCTGCAGTATGTCCTCACCGTTGTTGAATGATGGCCAGAGTCACAAATTCTGCAAATATAAATTGAGTGCTTTTCTTTCTGTGAAGTAGTTTTGAGCTGAGCCAAAAAGACGATAAGGCATATAGGAATAGGAGTCCAACTCTGTTGGTAGAGGTGGCCATGGCTGGTCCACATTGTCGTGGCCTTGAATGATGCAATCTGTGAGAAAATGTCATAAAATGTCATTGACCATGCCTAAAGGTCATGACCTTGACCTCTTACAGTAATGGCAATGTCATAATTGGGTTTACCACACCTTAAAACATAGGAATCCATGTCTCATTTGTTATTTGTGATACTGTTTTCAGATTTTCAGCTATGTCAGTGTTCTGCTTAATTTATACGCATTATTTTCTCAAACGCCATGTCTGATATAAGACTGAAAATCACCCCCTCCAAATCAGAAAATATGGGTAAATGATACATTTTCTGAATCCGTAGGGTCCTGTCAGTATTTCATTGTTTGGATTTTGTTTCTCTGATGCTCCCTTGTGCCATAGGATTAAAAGACATAAAATGACTGAGGCGGAAATGGCAGGAAAATGTGTGTGATTAAAAGTTTGAAGAGCTCCAGGGTTGGCTGTACTTATCCAAAATGTTCACAAAAGGATTTAAATGAAAGCTCAGTGTCTTCCCTTTACAATGATACCAAACATAACAAAATAAAATATTCAAATATGTCCAATATAGATTTTCAACTATGTCAGTGTTCTACTTTTTTATACTTTTTTATACTTTTTTATACGCAGACCTTGTCACAAGTTTCATGTTTCTAGAGTTGATTGTTTTTGCAATACCAACACTTTTAGTTTAGAAAAATAAAGAATAAGAACATGAAAAAAAGCAAAAGGAAGAAGAAAAGGGCTTGCTGCTTGAACCATTACAACGACGACCGAATCTGCACAGTGATGTAAATTGGTGGATAAGCAAGTGTTTGTTGTCTTCTTCTTACTCATTCTTTCATTTCCCTATTACCAATGTTTTCACCACAACCACTGACATGGTCCATCACTCTCAAGCTGATTTCCAAGGCGTCAAGCCTGCTCACACATGTTCATTAAGATTTGACTTGCATCTGAATTAGCTGAACAATGGATTTGCAACATGCTGTTGTTATTGATTTGATCTTACTCGAACAATGCATATACTTTGGCTAAATGCTTATTAGAGAAAAAGGCTGTCAGTGTTTCTCAGTCATCACAGTTGATTAAACCTCTTGCACCACACAGGCAAGTCAGCTCAACGAACACAGTAATTGGTATTAAAAAAAACTATACTTATTCAACCTGGTAAATGGTATGCTCTCATCCAAATTGGGTTTTTGCTTATTAGCCAGTTATATTGGAGACTTGCCAAATATATTTTATTGCACTCTGGTAAGCTTCAATATCTCTATTAGAGGTAAAAGGACTAACTAACCATCATAACAGCCTCGATTTAAGAGTTTTTATTTCCTCTATGGTTTGAGATAACGGGGGGGTTTGATTAGGGTGGGGACTGGACCAATTTATCAACAGTTTTCCACAGATGGCTTTGAATTTTGGGTTGTTTATAGTCTCAATATTGCCAACAATATTTTCAGTCCATTTATAATGGACCCTTTAAGTGTTTAGAAGTTTCTGAAGCCTTAGTAACATGGTTTGCTGCTGAACTGAGGAGCCATGTTAATGATGCCTGTTTGAGGGTGTTGTTGGTTCTTTTAGTGCACTGGAATGTTGTGTTTGAAGAATATCCTTCTAAGTTTCTCAGACACCACATATGAATTGACAATATGACAAGATTTCTTAGCTACCTTCACCAAATTCCAGTTTGGGTATCCACAGGTTTGAGCTGTGTTCTATATGTGTTTGTGTTCCTGTTCTTTTCACTCCTACTCACCAGGAGCATTCTCAGAGTGGAGTACTAATGACATCCAGCCAACACAGCTGCACAAAGCTTTAAGCATGGAATGGTTTGGGCAGGCCTTGTCGCTGGCTTGGACTTGCCCATAATGAATTGTACTTGCCTTTAGTGTCAACTGCTGTGAAAATTGGCCACTGCTTCTGGGCACAACTCTCTTTTTTTTAACTGAAAATGGGAAGATATCACCTCTTACGAGTCTTTCCAAATATTCCACTTTGTGTAATTTTATGGAGATAGTGGAGTGTCCCACTCATTCTGTTCTGATGAAAGACTCCCTAATAATGAGTTTCCTTGCATTGATATAGGAGCTATGAACCCCAGACAATCACAGAGACAATTCACAGTGGACAGGACTCTTGGAGAGTGTATGGCTTTCTCCTCACCTGATATCAGAAATGTGAAGCTGTCTGTTTTCAGACTCCACTGAAGAGAGATGATTCATGCCAAACTCCAAACCAAAAATGTGACAAAAACATGTTGGTCAGGCAGCTAAACAACTTACACGTGACAGTGGACTAATCGATCCAGTCCAAGCTAGATGGATAAAATGCATATAAACACCTTAGTCTAACCAAAATTGTAAGAAATTGAGCATCTCCAAACTGGACTAAAACACCCAGATAATGCATTTATACCTTGATTTATCAGTTACTACATGTCAACTCACGGTCACTTAAGGCATTATGAATTGACTGCACAGAATTCAGCTTTGATCACAAGATTCAAGTAGTGAATGTTCATGAAATAATAATAATAATAATAATAATAATCATTTAAAAGCCTACTGATGGTTTACAAATCCCAAAACGGTTTAAAAATAACAAAACACATCTGTGATATGTTCAGAGAATATAAACCCAGCAGAGCTCTTAGATCCAAGGACTCAGGTTAGCTGGTCCAGTCCAGAGTCCAGACTAAACATGGAGAAGCAGCATTTAGCTGTTATGCTGCAAACAAGTGGAACAAACTGCCAGTGGAGATTACACTTTCACCAAATGTAGACATTTTTAAATCCAGCTTAAAAACATTTCTTTTCTCGTGTCTATGCATGATATCTGCACGATATCTTTTAATCTGGACTGTTGCTTGTTTTTAAATTCTTTTAAATTCTTTTATTTGTTTCTCTTTATGTTATTTTATGTATTTTTAATGCTTCTTCCACTCCCTGCTGCAATGCTTTTATTTTATGTAAAGCACTTTGAATTGTTCTGTACATGTGCTATACAAATACATTTGATTTGATTTGATTTTGATTTCAAATCACCTGAGGAGTAGAGTCAAGGCTGCATTACAACTGATTGGTGGGTGACATCTCCTCCTAGAGGTCACCTCCTCTGTTTAAAGTTGGCTTTCCCATCTAACATAGATTGTTTCTTACACTTCTCTCTCAAAACATATGTCATCCCTATCCAAAATGTGGACAGTACTGTCCTCAAAAAAGTGCCCCTTATTTTGGCCTAAAGCGCTGACTCTCCTGTCTTGTACCAGTCCTTTCATTTATCCTACTTAAGAGGTCTGAACACTCCTGGCTGCACTGGGTTGAATAAACAACATTACTCAATTTGTGTGTGGGTGTTTGTCCTTCGGATTAGCTAGTTTCTGTCTGAGAGTGTTGCTGGACTCAGATACTCACTCTCCAGCCACATATAGACTGCCAATATTTTTGTGCCCGAAAGAAAATTAAAAGAAAATAAAGAAGAGGCCAAAATGTCATAATAATGATCCCATCAGAGCACACAGCCTGTCTCTGTTATTTACTTATTGTGTTACAGAGCAGGGAGAACAGCTTGTCAAGACATAAATAGACATGTAATCATTTCAGATTCAACAAATTGTTGTCATTTTCCAATTTTTTTAAACTTTTGGATCGATCTAAATACAAATGTTTTCTTGAAATATAGATACTTTTCACATAAATTATTTTTGATAAAGGTATGCGTTCTAAAATGTCTCGTTTCTATAATTCTCCACTTATAAAGTCAAAGTCAAATTTATTTCTATAGCACATTTCATGTACAAAACAATTCAAAGTGCTTTACATAAAATAAAAGCATTGCAGCAGGGAGAAATATATAAGAAACAAAATCACTGCATTTTGATTAGTTCATACTCAAGCCATCACCAAACCATTGTTGCACACTTTCTATCCTCTGTTGGAGAGGATACAAAAACACCCTAAACAATATGCATGTAGTTAATATCCATGACGAATAACATGCTGTGTAGGTCCAGGTGCTTCACGAAAAAAGCTTTCAAATGTTTTTATATCTCTCAGCCCTGTCATTGGGCTTAAGTTGTCATGACAACAGAAAGCCTCAAGTCCCCAACCAGCACAATGTGACTGCTCGACTGAAGACTGCTCTAATCCACAGAATTATCATCTATAAGGAATTGATATCGTAAACAGATTGGCCTCATCAGTGCCAACAGACTGAATGAGGACACGATGAAAGAACTTAGACTGCAGCTTACATTTTGCTTACCATCTTATCAGACTCATACAGGGTTTAACTCTTAATGCTCGTGTGCGGCTGTCTGTGCAGTCAGAGGCAACATTCACAGGTCACAGGGGTGGGCTGGTGAGTGCTGAAACAAAATAAAAGCTCACCTCTCGGTCAACCTGTCAACTATGGACTGTCTGCCTTTACAATATGAGACACAAAACATGACTGCAACATTGTTTATATGTCAGGCAGCCCAATTATGTGGTCATCTGGTGTAGTTCACCTGCATGAGAAATGATTTTCTGCTTATTGCACCTATATTTGAATTAATGGTTATTATTCCATTCTCTAAATAGTCAGTTCTTTAGACAGATAAAGCACCTCAAGCCAGCCTAAACAGAGCAGGGACCAAAACTTGGAAACTAATTCAATTATGTTTTAAACTTTACATGCTACTTAGAATGAAGAGGCTTCCTCCTATAATCCTTCCAAACAAGCCATACTTCTTCAGTCTTTTTCCAATTGTACTGTCATGAACTTTAACATTTAACATGCTAACTCAGGCCTGCAGAGTCTGAGATGTCGCTTTTGGATTTTTTACAGTTTCCCTGACGCTCGGGGTGAGCTTGCTGGGGATGTCTGCTCCTGGGAACATTATCAGCTATCTTGAATGTTTTCCACTTGTGAATAATCTTTCTCTCTGTGGAATGGTGGACTCCAAATAGTTTGGAAATGGCCTTATAGTGAGATCACTGTTGATGTATTTCCACCTAGGCATTGTGTTAACACACACCCTGGATGCTTCAGACCAGCAAACTGGAAAAACATCTGCTTTTATAGAGATGCTCACACTTGATGATGATCAAATAATCAAGTCTGTTTGATAAGCAGCATCTGGCTGCTACATATATACATTTCTATGGTTGTCTACTTAGTTTGTCAAACACTGCTTCTGCATTTTGGCTTTGTTTTAGTTAGAAAATATCGACAGTGTCATTTGCCATGAGCTTTGTCTGAGGTTGTATTTACATAATTCTAAGGCCTATTAAGGCGAGACACGCCAGGCAAAAACAGTGATTTTTCATGCAGTGGTCAATTTTTAGATTTTGGGCCAGTCTGCTCCTTCAATATGTGTTCTTTCAACCTGCTATAAAGAAAACGTTGAAAACATAAATAAATATGTTTATTTCATCACATTTTGTTTACTCGCGGCAGTGCGTTTCGCCCCAAATTGACAAAAATGAATTCCACTATTTAAATCTTTAAATGCCGTTTTCTCAAAATCAGTTTTTTGTATTTTTTCAGTATCAATATCTCAGACTATGGAGCACCTACTAACACCGAACTTTCCAGTTATACACTTGGCAGTATTCTGAAGATATTTACAGAAGGATTTGTTGATAAATCATTCCCGGCCTGATTTATGTGACATTATAATAAAAAAATATGGCAAAAATTGATGGTTTTTAGGCTACGGGCAGTATATTTTGATTTCCTAGGAAATGAAAGCAGATATCCTGAAATCCCTCTGTATTTTTATTTTCATTTTGTGTGTAAACAAAATGAAAAAAGAATTTTGCACCTGGCTTTATCACATGTTCAGATCTATCTTCCGGAAATATATGCAAATGTGTGCATATTTAGTTAGATAATGCCTAATTTGCATAATTAAACATACAAATTTCTAAAACATGCAATACATTTTTTTTCATACTTGTGTAATCAACTGAGGAAGTTTCATGGTGATATCTATTATTTTAATTTTAAAATATTACCCTGCTCACCTGTAGTGTCTCGCCTTAAGGTTCTGAAACTAGACAACTTTTAAGACCCATTAAAGTTTTAAATTAGGTAAAAATCCTGAAAACATTTCCACTCGTTTCCACCAATAGAGGCGTCAACACGTCGCAGCATGTATTCTACCATGCTACTTAATAAGTACATTATTAGTTTTAGATTTTCAAAAAGACATGGTTGCAGTTATAAAACTACACAGTTTGATACTCATAGCTCCCATCACGTGATGCTACGCTACTAGATACTAAACAATTGCATACCAAACTGTTTTCATCTCGCAATTTGATCCTGCATTTTGTATTTCATCTTAAGAGGAGTATGTGCTATTCATGTCAGTCTCAGCGTTGTAGTACTGTCAATATTTTTGCTAGTGTGAGGGTATAGTGTAAATGTATGATTACTACATCAACCTAAGCTGACACATTATTTTATGGATTCTCATTGGTTTCTGTGTACGGTAAATATTAAAGCCTGTTAAATGGGAACAATCATTTGTTTTAGACTAATGTAAAGTTAAGGATGGGTAAACTTTCTTTAGCAATGTTTTCTACAGATTCCACTTAAACCACTGAACCTGTAATGCTCAGCAGGACTCTCATCAGTTGAATTTCATACAAATGGTGAACTACAAATGAATACATATTTTGATTAATGGTTTTGTGTGTATTGAAGTGCAGAGCTATAGAAAATGTAAAAAGAATTTACCACCTTTCGTCATTGAAAGATAAGATGTCTTTGATCTCTGTGCCTTTGTGTCCAGTGAACACATTGTCACACCATTAAAAAGCACAAGCTCTTGTTCATTCCTTTGAACGGACAACCATCAGATAAAAGATGGGTCAGAAATACATCCATTTAGTATGTTCCGACCTCAGAGTCAGAGAAGATGAAAGAATCTCTCTGAAGCAGGTAAACTCCCCCACAACTGGCCCTGACTCCAAATTACAGAGGTCGAAAGCTTCTCCCCAGTGATCAGGACGCACTTCTGTGTGTCTGGAAACAACTCAATGCACACATCTCAAGTTAAATTATTTCCCACAAAATCAAAGAGGAATGTCAAGAGAAGAGCAGCATTATGTGTCAGTTCAGCTGAGCAAGGGAGATGCTTTGAAAGCCTCGTTTCCACTATGCAGTCCGGTACGGGTCGGGTCAGAACGGTACGGTACGGGTCGGGGCGCTTGGGGGTCAGCTTGCGTTCCCACTGTACAAAGGGGACCCTCAGGGGTGGGCGGAGTGCGTGCTGAAGCGTGAATAGCAAATAACAGCAAATAACAAATGACATCCATAATTTTAAACCACCTCCAAGCTTCTTCAGCTTAATGCGACACTGGCTCGCGGTCCGGTTGAAACCACTCTCTGCCATTTTTGCGGCATTAAGCTGGAAAACTTTTTTGTTTCGCACAGCGCCATCGAGCTCCCGCTGCACAGCCTCCTCACCAACAGCGGAGAGCAAAGCCTGGAACCGGTCCTGTGTGCTAGGTACCTCAAGCAGAAGGGTTACAAAAATGGTAACGGTTCCATGGGACCGGTACGCTTTCGTGGTAGTGGAAACACTGAAATAAGCGAAGCGTTCTGAACCGACCCGTACCAGACTGCATAGTGGAAACGAGGCTTAAAGGTGGGGTCTGAGATCTTGGAAAAACGGTTCCTGCAAGCTATATTTTTGAAAATACACAACCTTGCCTCTCCCTTCAGCCCACCCCTCGAAACCACGCCTTCAAAACACATGAACGAGTCACGAGTCTGTGAACGCGCAGGGGGGAGGGGGGCTGACAGTTGATTGGCGTGTCAGAATCCAATAGAAGTAACTCTCATCATTACTTCTATTGGTCAGACATTTCCTCTTGCTACACCCTCTACAATGGACTAAAAAATATGTATTTTTTTCCAAACATTCTATTTTAGTGGGTGCAATGGGGTCATGAGGAGGTTTTCAGACAATATGATAAACAAGAACTGCAAGCAGTGATAACGGCCCTCGCAGCCAAGCGCAGCTCCGGCCTTGAGACCGCCTGACCGCCGGCACCGCCGCCCCGACGTGGTCATCGAGGCCGTCACGCGTCTCCCGCACCCGTCCACCGGGCGGAGCGTGCGACGAATCTCCCAAATCGCCTTCCGTCCACGTCAGAACGACACCAGTGGCACGTGTTCAAAGTTGGAGCGATATCTCACCTTCCAGACAGGAGTTACCGTCACTTCCTGTTTTGTGGGGGCGGGGTTTAGTCACGTCAGAAATGTACCACGCCAACGTGTCAAGCGCTGCTCTGTAATGATGCACAAAAAATATAGTGCAGATCGGACGATGTCTCAGGGAGATATAGCTGTTTACATGATATGGGGGGCGTACTGGAGTCACACTTCAATATAATCCTATTGGGCTCTTTAGAGGTTAACAAAGGTCAATCTTATTTAGTTTGGTGCAAATCGGATGATGCATGTGAGATTTAGAGCCGAACGTATGCAAACGGCGAGGGATTGGAATTTGCCATTAAGCCACGCCCACACTATTTTGTAGGTCCTGACAAGACGCACAGGTGTGCTGAGTTTCATGATTGTCGGTGAAAGCATGGCTTGGGGCTGATTTTTTAGATGTTCTAGGGGGCGCTGTGGAGGCATTAGGCCACGCCCATCAAATATTGGACGGCACACCTGTTGGGGGGTGGATTAGGATCGATCCCAGTGAGTTTGGTGCATCTCGGCTAAAAACTGTAGAATTTAGTGCCAAACGTATGGTAACGGCGTGTTGTCTGACTTCACCAAGCCGCCATAGCCACGCCTTCAACTGAAAACTGTTGGTGCTTTAAAGCAAGTGAGACCAACTTGTTATCTGTATTCTGACACAAGATCATGTTGATTAGGTGAAGGGGGCCAGAGATGGAGCTTTCCAAGTAAAAAAAGGGACTTCCTGTTCTGAGGGGGCGGGGCTTAGATGACGTCAGCATATGACCACATAGGATTGACATGCATCCAACATGGATGACTCATACCAAGTTTAGTGCAGATTTAACTTTTTACGTGAAAGTTATAGCGTTTCGTTTACACTGGCGAGTACGCCAAGTTCGCCGCTTGGCCAAGCCCCCTAAACATGCTCAAAAACTCAAGATTTCTGATAACTTTTGTGCCCCTATCCCTTAACTGGATACCGACCAAAGATGAAGTCCGTAGCTCAAAATCCCTGGGGCGTGAAAATTTTCCTACGAGGTGTGTAAATATGAAAAATGGCCAAAATTTGCCCTTTGACCCAAAATGGCCGCCTCCTTGTACGTTTTAGAGCATACCTCCAAGAGACTTTTCTTGATTTGAGGCGATCTACATACATACCGAGTTTCAGATCTCTACGATGTACGGTTCGGGCTATCTCACGTTAGGTGGCGCTGTAGAGCAGTGTGGCGACGCCCACTTTCGACTCCATTAAAAACATTTGATTTCACGTGGGGGACAATTTTGGGTAAAGTTTGGTGAGTTTTCGAATACGTTCAGGCCCCGCCATTTGCGATTCCGGGCGGAGAAGAAAAAGAAGCCGGAAAAATAAAAATAGTGAAATCCTGCAGATACAATAGGCCTTCGCAGCGCTTAGCTGCTCGGGCCTAAATAGTGAAATCCTGCAGATACAATAGGCCTTCGCAGCGCTTAGCTGCTCGGGCCTAAAAATGCTCCAGAAAACATCTCATACCCCACCTTTAAGGAAAGTTTCCAAACAACACACGAAATAGAAGGAAATGGTTTCTAAGTGAGTGATATTTAGATCTGGATTTCTAATTGAATTGCTTCCTGGTCCATTGAAGAAGCCTCCACTAACCTTCAGCTCATTAAGAGATAGTGCTTGGTGATGTAAAGTGTTGTTCCACATTAGAAAGAGGAATAAGTTTCCCATCTTACATTCCACATATATTTCCGTTTGTTTTTATGACTTAGATAATTATATTTTCTATTGGCTTTTCTATTTGAAATGTAATATTTTTGAACAGGAATTATTCTTTGTTAATTGCATTATCTTGTTTGTATGTTTTTGTTGAAGACCGGTGCTCAAACAGTCTTGAGTCTTCTTCAATAATTCACCCTACAAACCTGGAGACTAGATCTTACCAAACAGTTAGAGATCACCTCATGAAACATGGACAAAAGAAACAAAATTGTAAAAAAAAAAAAAAAGTGACTTAAGAGATATCTATTGCAAAGCATTGTAAATCTGCAAGTCTGCCTCAAAGCAGCTTCCCATAACCATAGATACTGATTTTCTTAGGAAGCTCATGGTTCATTCAATTCAATTAATTTTTATTTATATAGCGCCAAATACAACAAATGTCATCTCAAGGCACTTAGATAATAAAGTCCAATTCAAGCCAATTGGAATTCAATTAATTGTAATCATAATTATTCATAAAATAAAATGGTTCATAAGCTTACTCTTTCGTAAGGTGGCTGCAAAAGGGAAAATAATCCCAAATTCAACAGAAATGTAATCTGAATGGTGGAAAAAGAATCAAAGAAATAGTGACCACAGATGAATGTTGAAGAAAACAGAAAAAATGTGTGGCTGCACCATGCATAGCTATCTGAATTAAAGCTGGCTCCATGAAAGATTATGTTTTGAAAAAGAAGCCGTTCATTCAGACGAAACAAAGACGAGAGCCGTATCTTACTTAAACAGTGTTTTTTGTTTTTTTGCCATTCATTATGCCAGGATCATTACTCCCATCTTCGATTTCCTGCAGAGCTTGGTACTTATCTTGTGCAATGCTATTAGAGGACTTTGGTTTGCCTGCATCCCCTTGTTGTCCCTTGAAATGACACTGACACCATCTTCATTAATGTTGGTCAGTGTTGCTGCATCTGTCTGCTCTGTGTTGTGTATTCCAACAAAATATTCACAAAAGGACAGCTGAAGCTTGCTTTTTTTCTGTGCCTGGTATGTCCATTCATTAAAAGTGAGTGGGATTTTTCTCTTGGCCTTTTCACACGAATTGCAAACGTCTCCTACATCTCATATTGTATGTCCTTTCTTAGTAACATGCAATTATGCTAGGAACAATCACCAAGATCTGGGGAGTCTTGGTCTTATTGAATTTTGTTGCTTTTTTACCTTTGTTTTGCCAAGAATGTGAATAATCCTACAATCTTCAGGCAAGTCAGTCTGCACTTTTCAGTTTCTGAAAGGCTATTTTCTCCAGTGTACAGAGAACTGACTCCATTTGAGACAAAAACTGTCTGAGCATTTTCTAAGCTTTTCCAAAGAAAGACTTAGGTTTCTCCTGAGGGTAGTTTAAAGATGCACTGAAACGAATGTTCATCTATCATTCAAATGAAATTTTTGTCTTTTTCTAAAACCATCAATCCAACTTGAACTAAATTTTCAGGGCATAACTTGTTAAAACGGCCATTTAAAAGTGTGAATTGTGGCCTTTGGTGCGAAATTGGCCACGTGACCGTGACGTCATAGGGTTGACTCCCTTATTTGCTAGTATGGCTGGCTGCGAAAACAACATACATTAGATGGACCTATATCTCATAAAGGAACCAAAATTCTGATACAAACATCAGCAGGTCGAAAGAACACACCTCTAACATTATGTGGAAAAACTTTCGTTGAATTTAAGCCACACAAATCGATTTAATATCTATATTGTAGAGGCTCTCTGCACCTCCCGTATGGGTAATGGAAATGAAAGAAAGTTACCATTTTCGGCACAGGATCGGCGGCACAAAACAGCCATCGCTCCTACTACACGCTGATTATTATTAAGATGTTATCAATCAAATGACACAACAGTGTATGTTTGCTGTGGTAAACTGGAAAAGATTTGAACATGCCGGTTTGGCAGATATGGCATTCTGCTGCGCTGTCTTTGACACGTTGAAACCTAACGAAGGAGCACTTTGAAATCCAGCCACTTAAAAAAAACGTATGTGATAATAACATGGTTTTAATGTAAGCTTAATAAACAATGGCGTGGATTAACGGGTCGGAGATCCTCCAGTGCGCGGCCCCATCTGCGGATCCTCACGGGTCGGCGGCAGGGAGATGGGCACCCGGCCTCGGCACGACTGACAGCAGCCATCGGTAGGACTGATCCACGGAGCCTCGGATGTCGTAGCCGGCGCAATCACCGGAGAGACCAGACAGCAATTCTAGCTGGATATATGTGTAGACCGAAGAGCAAAGCGAGCAGTCCCCTGCTTCCGAGCAGCAATTCAGGTGCAGCTATCGGCAGGCGGCAGCACGCAGTGATACGATCCACCGTGCTCTCAGCCAATAGCAGTTGTCGACACTTGCCTCTCAGAAGCGAACAGTAAGCGAACATTATTATATATAAAAAAAACAAGTCCAGTAATGTCCGATCTGGAAATTTCAGATTCACCTGTCTTCGCGCCCGAGCAGTAGTTCTAGCAGGGACAGTCTCCGTCGGCACACCAGGTCCAGCGATGTCAATAGTTGGAACAGCTTCAGCTAAGACGTCTCCTATTCCCAACCATTCCCGCGATCTCCACATTTTTAGTGAAACAGTTGTGATGGAAATGTACGGAGCACAACACGGATGTTGAGGACACTTCAAAATCACGACGATGCCTCCGTACAAACTGTATCCACCGTGCTCTCGTCTTTGCCTTCTCCTTGTCAGCCTCAGTTCCAGTAGTTTTTGGTTTGGGAAACATGTGCAGAGAGATCCCTTCAGTGAAGCTGCTATTTTTGCAACTAACACCATTTGTTCCTCCAGCAACACAATATTTTCTGCCGTGCTTTGATGTCTTAGCCATAGATGCCGCCATTACAGTTAGACTACGAGAACTTCTGTGTCAACCCTATGACGTCACGCATAAAAAAATGAATTCGCACAAAAAGACAAAATGTGGCTCCTTTTGAGCCCGTTTTAACATGACTTCCCGGATAAATTATTATCCAGACAATATCTCATTTTAATCGCAAGGCTTGGAATCTTTAGAATCAGCAGCAAAAACTGTGAAATTCCAACAATTAAAATTCGTTTCATAAGCACTTTAAGAGCAATTCAGAGCAAGTAATTCATTACATTACAGTGCCAAAATGATAGACAAAGGTGCACAAAAAACAAGTACACTAAAGAGATTTTGTCAAATTTTGTCAGGGAATATGTATAGATGGATGGATGTGCATCCAGTAAAGTAAAAATATCTATGATAACTCACCAAAAGAATATGCACTGGGGTATAAATTAAACCCTACCCTCACTATAATCCCATTCAGGTCCTTGATGGACATTTGTGGAGCTTATCAGGGGGTTGTAAAGGAGTGCTTAAATACAACTGATGCCTTCTTGGATATCTAGTATATGATAAGTCAGCAACAGACATGATCTTATCCCAGCTTTTTAATGATGTAGCCTACTCCCTGGCATACTTCTTTAAAGGGACACTATGTAATTTCTTCCCCCATCTAGTGGTGCAATTTTATTTTGCAAAGTTGAATGAATTTGCTCTCTAGCGCCTCACGTTTTCAAATGTGCGCTGCAACTTCTTGAACTACGGCAAGCGGAATGTGTCAAGATTCAAGAAGCTATAGCTTCAGACTCAAGGTCCATACAAACAAAAAGAAATCAAGACACACAGTACAAAGGATTATATAACACACATACAACAACACTATGAATACAGATGACAGATAACATGTCAGATACCATAACATCTCCTTTGGTGTGCAAGCAATGCAATTAGTCATATTCCGGGAGTTACCGGAAGTGACGTTGACGCAGCATTAGCATTAGCCTGCGTTAGCAATAGGAGCATTAGCAGCGGTAAATAAACTCCCGGTAAACTTACAAACTTTCTAATGCCTCGTTTTGTGAGTTAAGAGCCTATGTGTACTACGGCAGAAGTTTGGTAACAATCAATGCATTATTAGTGGGATAATTTACGAGATAAAATCTATTTAGCATTTTTTTTTTTTTTTTAAACTTTATTAGTAAATCAACAAAATAACAGTTTACAAATGTGAGCATAACGCCAAAAAGAAGATATCTAGGGGGAGCATAGGAATAATAATAAAAAGAAGAAGATGATGCACTTACAAAAAGAAAGCTAATGAACACAAAGACATATGTGCCAAGGAATAAAATCTATTTAGCATTAGCGGCTGTAATAAGCCATTTGGCGGAAATGACGTCACAATGACGTCATTTCTGCTTGTAGGCCTGGTGGGGAAATCGCGATTCGAAGTGCTTTATGTCCCTCTCGGCACTTCGTCATTTTTCATAGACCGGAAGGACATGGCAGCCTCCATAGAGCTTACCTGCTCTATGTAGATACAGACTAGTTATTCTTCACTCAGGAGGATAACTGAGATTTTTGACAGAGATCATTTTACAGCAATGAGGACTAACTTATGAATGAATATGTTGATTTGAGCTAATAAATGACTTAATTTATTACATAGTGTCCCTTTAACCTACAATACCTGAAGTTTCAGCTATTTTAGTTATCTTGTACTGTTTCCGGTATTATGTCATAGCTGGCCGTCCACCTGAGACTCATTGGCCTCCTACAGTATATTAGTATAGTTGAGGCTATGGTAGGATCCAAGGCAAGAGAGAAGAGGGCAGTTGCTGATGATACTGAACAGTGCAGTAAGGTTTAGAAGGATGTGCATGCTGATGTGATCAAATTCATATTGGTGCGCAAATGCAATTTAAGAAGGTAGGATTTAAGCTGACTTGTGAACCTGTTGCATTAAGCTTGTTGGCAAGTCTAGTTAGAAAAATGGGAAGATTTGCTGACATCTAGCTATAAAGTTGCAGATTGCAACCTGCTGAATACTGCTTACCTCACCCTCCCATTCCAGGTTTGTAGAAGAAATAGCAGGGCCCTCATCCGAGCCACTGTGTTTCTTTCTCTTCTGGACAACTACAGAAACATGACATTTCACCATGATACAATTTAGGGAAGAGGACCATCTTTATTCAGAAATGGTTTATTCTAAAGTTAAGAAAACACCCTTCAAACTATGGTTTCAGCAGAATATTAATTCAAGTCAATTCAGTTTTATTTATATAGTGCCAAATTACAACAAATGTCATCTCAAGGCACTTCAACATTAGACACCATGCAACCATGGCCTGGTAATGACAGCTGCTTTTCTTAATTCCAACAGTAGCTATAACGTCATAAATGGCTAATAGAATGTAAAAAAGATAAGATCATTTTCTTTTAAGTCAACAAACAAGAAACAAGAACCATGTTCCTGGCATATTAATTCATTTATAAAGATATTATTTTCTCCTTTAGTGGCCACCAAACACCTCTCTTCCTTTATTTTGTTCTGATAGAGAGTGCACGTTGTGTTGGCATCACTCATCATTTGACAAACTGCCAGATTTAGACTACAGAGTTTTCAGAACATATCGAATCTTGTTGTGGATCGTGTACACTCAGTCAGATATTCATAATCATTGGCCTATCCTCTGTCTATGTCTTGTTTTTCGTTTAACAGGACACTTATGTATATAGTCATAATTTTTTGCTTGTCAATGTATACATGTACATTTGGCAACTGTTAAACCATAGAGCCCCTGTCAACATTTTTTAACCTTACATAAGACAACAAAATGATTTAATCTTCTTACACAATGGCAGCTAAATTAAGCCACTAATCAACAGATAGCTGTTTGATAAATAATAAATATCAGTAAATGAATAAAGGATCCTTGGAGATTTGCAGCAACTAGCGTAGCATTATTGGTAAACCTAATCAATCTAACTAACCTAAATTAAAATGTGGTTGATTAGTATTTGGAGTTGGCAGATTCATTCAACATTTATTAGCCCTATATTTTCCAATCCCGTCCTTGGGCAATCCTGCTCTGCATGTGCATGTTTTCCTGCTCCAACACACCTGATTTTTTTTTAAAAATGGGTCAGCTCATCAGCTCTCAGTGGAGCTCTGCAGAGCTCCTGATTATGAATTATTCATTTGATTGTAATTGACAGGAAACGTAAAATGAAATAAAAATGGATCTTATTAGTCATGTCAGGGGTGGTGTGGTGGTTAGCACCAGCACCTGCACCAGCACCTGCACCAGCACCTGCACCAGCACCTGCACCAGCACCTGCACCAGCACCTGCACCAGCACCTGCACCAGCACCTGCACCAGCACCTGCACCAGCACCTGCACCAGCACCTGCACCAGCACCTGCACCAGCACCTGCACCAGCACCTGCACCAGCACCTGCACCAGCACCTCATGGTGAGAGAGTTCCAGGTTCAACTCCCAGCTGGGGCTTTTCTGTGTGGAGTTTCCATGTTCTCCCTGTGTATGTGTGGGTTCTCTCCAGGTACTCTAGTTTCCTCCCACTGTCCCAAAAACATGCATGTTAAGTTAATTGGTGTCTCTAAAAAATTGTCCTTAGGTGTGGTTGTTTGTCTCTGTGTGGCCCTGTGATGGACTGGCAGGGTGTACCCTGCCTCTTGCCCGATGACTGCTGGGATAGGCTCCTGACTGCTGGATTCAGGGGTATAGAAAATGGATGGATGGATAGTTATGTAAGTTCCTGAACATTCCTTTTAATCCTAAACAGCTTAAAAATGATCACCTTTTCATATGGACATCAACTCCAGTCAGATAATGAGGGTGCATTATTCCACTTGGTTTTTCTCAATAATCTGCATCTGGCATTTTAATGCTCAGTTTGGTTGCTTCAGTTCCTTTTATTCTTTTATTTTTCCTCTTCCAACACTGAACAGTTTTACAGGAATTGACATAAAAGCACTATATTTTAATGACAAATCAGAATAGGAAACTCTTGCGGTGAGACCACAGCCATTGTAGCTATGCTTCAACTCTTCCTTGTTGTGTTAATGAGGACACGTGGCCGTGATATGAAAATAAGGGAATATATTCAAGTACCAGCTTTACATGTTTGCTGTGAGTGCCATATTTAAATTCCATTCATTACTGATTAATTGAAATTTCATCATGAATCAAAATGAATGCACATTGTGCTTGCTCAACATAAAGCAAACAATGGTCCCATTTTAGCTGACACTGAAAACTTTGTTTGTCTTGGTAAAAGACTACTGACAGAATAAAAGGTGATGAAGCTCCACAATGACACAACGTCATGGCCTTTGTTCAAACTGTCCACTCCTTCACGGTATTCTTCACCAAATGCTGATTTAGCCATTCTGAAGTGCTGTTTTGAAACGAAAGGAAAGATTCTATATCATTCACGATATAGTGCACTAAAAGCTCACCACCAAAAGTATTGTACATAAGTTGTACACTACATTTATCTACACGTAGCACCAAGCTCTGCTGTCTGTAGCAGGCAAAATGGAGTTGACCGTAGCTTGCCATTGTCATTTCCTTACCTGCTTGGTGAGTACAATAGTCTTTAGAAATTATTACTGAAACACATAAAGGAACCATATCCATGCAAACTCCACGTAGAAAGGCCCCAGCTGGAGTTGAACCTAGAACCATATCGCTGTGAGTTGATGGTACTAACCACCACACCACCGTGCAGCCCACAGGAACCTTATGTAAAACCTAACTTATTCAATCTAAATATTAAAGGGAGCTTTTTCCCTAAAGCTATAACCAGTCTCAATTCTGACACACACTGATCATCCCTTTGGACAATCCCTATTCATGTGCAATATTGAAAAATTATGACCAGACTCTGTTGTGTGCAATATATCCACATACTTGAACCTACTAACACCTTATTTTATCTATTACCACTAACACCATATTTTATTTTATTTTATTTATTTTATTCCCGTAAAAAACTGCATCTTACACCCTTCCCTTTTTTTTACATTACTCATATATTTTTTCATATTTTTTATATTCGCACTCTTTGCACTGTTTTTGGTGGCTTTAAATTTCGTTGTACCATGTATAATGACAATAAAGGCATTCTGATTCTGATTCTGATTCTGAGAGTGGAGTAAAGTGAGACATTTTTTACATTTGCTCCCCCGAAGCGAGCTAAAATGATACATCAGTAAAATGTACACATTTTCCATTAATTAAGGATGTTTCCAATCAATGAAAATTATCAGAATGTATTTAGGATGAAGGGCAGTGAAAATATGATTGTTTTTTAAAAAGTGGTCTTTTGTCTCACTTTACCCCAGCTTCGGGGTAAACTGAAACTCTTATAGACCATCACATTGATCTATTACGCACATAGTGACGTATTTCTAGCTTTTATTTCTTTTAATTTTGATGATTATTGCTCACAGCTCACAAAAACCCTAACTTTAGTATCTAGAATATCATGAAAAAGTTCAGAATTGTTGAGTCATTGTTAACTCAAAACACCTGCAAATGTTTCCTGAGCCTTTAAATGGTCTCTCAGTCTGGTTCTGTTGGCTACACAATCATGGGGAAGTGAAGACAGTCATTGACAACCTCCACAAGGAGGGTAAGCAAAAGTAGCCTGGCTCTCACGCAGACCCTTCGTGCTTCGTGCATCTTCGTTACACTTCGTGAGCTCGCACGAGGGTCTGGGCGCGCCTTGTTGAGCCCGAAGTCTTCGGTTACCCCATAACCGGGCCCGCCTCTATGCCTAGATCCAATCACAATCGTGGGGCGGGGTGTTAACAGATTAGCTGCTGCTAGCTCCTGCTTTGCTCGCTGCTGTTGTGTTTTGTTTATTTTCCACCACAGACTGAGAGACTGGTCGCGCTCCAACGCGTCACGTCCGCTTTCGATATGATTGGTCGAAGTAGTACGTGACACACACATTGAATTCTCCAATCAGGTTCGAGAGGTTTTTGAATACAACCCCCACCTACTCACTGCAGAGAACAGCTAGGCAACCGACAAAATTCCAGATGGATGAGAAACTTCCATCTGCGTGAGAACCAGGCTAAAGCAAAAGGTCTTTGCTAAAGAAACTGGCTGTTCCCAGAATGCTGTATCCAAGCATATTACAGTTTTTGCCCGTTGCTTGAACACATTTTGCAAAACTTCACTCATTGTGCCAAAATTCTACACACAAGCAAATAAGACACAACACTGGGAAATAAACCATTCACATCTGTGTCAACTTGAAACTCTGCTATCAAAACTTAACAATCCTTTGTCAAAATGTCACTCTGATGACAAAATGATACCCACTTGCATCATATGAATACACTTTCAGATCAGCAGCAACACACTAGTCTACTTTATATAAAACACTGCAGTCTTTCGTTTTCACTGTTTTTATTCAGTTCCACTGAAGGCACTTTTTCACAACAACAACTAAATGAAATAGTCAATACTAAATACTCTATACCAAAAATAAAAACAATACACTATCGTAAACAAAGAAAAACACAATTGTGCATAATTGCGCTTATGGATCCTGCCGTCTGTTGGGGTCGGGCCACAGGATCTCATCGACATCACAAGCGATGTCTTCTCTTGCCAAGCATCGCGGGAAATATCACCTTGCGTGCCTAATCCAGCCATGGATGGACCTTACGGCAATGTCTCCACAGGCCTGTTCCATTGCCTGCAGAAGAGGCATGCGGTCATGTGGTTGGCGGTCATATACCCGCCATCTCCAAGCTGAAAAAAATTCTTCAGTACACAACTTCAAACTGATCATGATGGGCGAACCAGTTCCGGACCAGAGCAGCCCGATGGAAACTAACGTTATCCCACACAACAACAAACCTGGGCTGCTCAGGGGGGTATTCCTAGAAAGTAGCTAAAGAAAGCCAGGCTATAGCCGGTAAGCGTCGCTTGAACTAGCGCCATCTCCCATTTAAGCCTCAAGTCGTTCCTCAAAGATATTTTAGCTGCATCTCGGTGAGGCTAATCCAAGCGAGGCTTACATAGCCTAGCTTAGTGTGAGTGCACGAGGAACGTAAGAAGCCCTGACGAGTGGATGGTGGAAAAACCGAGATCTGTGTGAAAATGAGAGCGAGAAGCGCTGTTATTTTTTCGGCAGCTGAACAAATCATGCTGATGGAGCTGTATGAGGATTTTAAAAGTGTCATCACCAGAAATGGTAATACAGCTGCGGTCAATAAACCGAAGAAACGGCATGGCCAGGCTAACTGCTGACAGACTAAACGCTTAAGTTCTGAAAGTTTCAATTGTTAGACATTTATTTTACTGTCCTCATGTATTTATACTCTCCTCTTTGTGTTATAATGTGTTTACATAAAGCCTGCTGAATTGTCTCTGTATGAGATGGACAGCACAAACATACTGGCCCTGCTCACTTTATTAATAACCCAATAATCGACACGCATCATCATACTTTGTGACTATATTATCGTGAGTGTGTGACCCACATATTAATTTTTCACTGTTACATCTCAACAGGAGCAATCTTAACAGCCAAAAGCGTACCTGGCAGCAGGTGAAGGTAAAGTACAGGAAAATATTTCAGAGTGGTAAGTAGCCTTTGAAGAAATGTGTTTGTCCAATAAAGAGAGATATGGAAGAAACTGAAAATAAAAAAGATCAAGCTAGAGGTTATGAAACTGGAGAGGGATGTTAGTATAAATTCAGATAAAGGAGAATTTCGTGTTGTGAACTGTATTTAATTCTGTTTTCTCTCCACAGCTTGAGAAACATGTAATAATAATTAAACAATTCAACACAACTTGAACTCAAACTTGTCATTATTGTACGGTTCATGCAAAGTGTTAGAAATGTGTTTTTTACATTTATATTCACAGTGGGGTGCCATGACCTAAACGTGTGGAAAGTTATAAATCATCTGTTTAAAAGAGAAACAAATAAAATCATTTAAATGAATTTAAAAACAAGCAACAGTCAAGATAAGTTCAAAGATATCGTGCAGATTTCATGCATAGACACATGAGAACAGAAATGTTTTTAAGCTGGATTTAAAAATGTCTCCATTTGGTGAAAGTTTAAACTCCACTGGCAGTTTGTTCCACTTGTTTGCAGCATAACAGCTAAATGCTGCTTCTCCATGTTTAGTCTGGACTCTGGACTGGACCAGCTGACCTGAGTCCTTCGATCTAAGAGCTCTGCTGGCTTTATATTCTCTGAACATATCACAGATGTATTTTGGGCCTAAACCGTTCTGGGATTTGTAAACCATCAGCAGGCTTTTAAAATCTATTCTGTGACTGACTGGAAGCCAGAGTAAAGATTTTAAAACTGGTGTGATGTGTTCAGATCTCTTAGTCCGGGTTAAAACTCCAGCAGCAGCGTTCTGGATGAGCTGCAGATGTTTAATGCTCTTTTTGGGGGACTCAACGAAAAAAGACTTGAGCCTGAAAAGTTGTCCACAAGACAAAATGTATAAAATATGAAGTCTACTATTAATTTAAGATGGCTCTGTCAGAAGTCAGCCATGGTGCCTGAGAACTTTAAGCAATGAACCTGTATTTAATTTGGCCAAAGGTCATTTCTATCCATGCCCTTGTTGTAGCATGTGCATGTGCATGTGCATGTGCATGTGCATGTGCATGTGCATGTGAATGTGCATGTGAATGTGAATGTGAATGTGCATGTGCATGTGCATGTGCATGTGCATGTGCATGTGCATGTGCATGCCCTTGTTCCTGGATCAGGATATGGCGTGAGGAGGTACGGCCAGCATGCATAGCCTCTGTCCCCAAGCAGGACACCATTGAACTCTCCTGCAGAATAAGGGAAATGTTGGATGGATATACATGTGTTAAGACTTGGCAATTGGATGCAATATGTACCTTATATGGCTATTTATAATAAAGTATGACGAGCACTTTAAATTCCTTAAGATGACCTCTACACCTGACCTCTCATTACATTACCAAAATTCTGCCTATGCTACACCTTACTTCAAAGGTACACTCCTTCAGGTAAGTAAAATTCTTGCACCTTGTGCAAACCTCTGTGCCAGTGAGGATGCTCGGAAGATCCTAGAATCATGAACTGATCCCGGCCATTTAGCCTCAATGTTGGAAATGAAATGAGCTCCATCACAGATCATCTGTATGCACGGAGGATAGGAGTCAATGATGAGGTTTCACAGGGCATAAATGTAACATTGCTCAGCATTACTCAAAGGGGTTGATGTGGTATTTTTCAAAATGAGAAATCCAGTTCAGAGTCTATGGACAATTATCCCCAAGTGTACCTGTACATTTAGGATATGGAAAAATTTTCGGTTTACATAGTCAGCCTCCACGGGTCCAGCAGGGGCCTGGACAATGTGACAATGTTTAAATCCAGACTGAAAACAGTTCTATTTAGATGTGCATATGACACCTGAAAGTATTTTATCTGCACTCTTCACTTTTAAATTAATTAATTAATGATTTTTTTGTTTTTTGGAATGATTTTATTGCCTTCTTGTGATTTTATGTAGCTGTAAAGCACATAGAATTGCCTTGTGTACGAATTGTGCTCTACAAATAAAATTGCCTTGCCTTGGATGCGTACATGGGTACAGTGTAGTGCACCGATAACATTAGGGAAGCCTGAGGGAGATGATGAACTTAAGGGTAAGGCTATTTGCACCCCTGGTACAATCAGCACTGTATGCTGATTGTACCCTGGTGCAAATAGCAGTGAATGCTATTCGTACCCCGGTACATTCAGCAATGTGTTCTATTGATACCCCGTCTGGTGCAATTAGAAGTGTATGCTATTTGTACCCCTGTGGATTTACACTGGCATATTGATCGCATAATTCAATTTTAATGGGAATGCCTTTTATGATACTCGCATTCTCATTTACAGAGATATGATCTACTTATTATAAGACATTTTTTACATGACTATGTCTCCCGTATGGAGGATTACGTCGCTATCCATTAGGCCAGAGATGTCCTCAGCTAAGAGTTAAGAAAGACATCTATATTTCAATTTAAAAAGATATTAGTGCCATCAGAATTCTTCGCTTTCTGATGAAGAAAAAACGAATGTCCGCAATGGCCTTTGTGCTCACGTGCAAGGTGTTTTTGGTGGTAATTCACGGGGTGTGAAGAATCACAGATCTATAAAGAACCTTCTTTATAGATCAGTGGTGTGAATAGTGTAAGGCTATTGTACCAGGGGTGCTAATAGACATTCAGAATAATGTATGCTATTTATAGCAAAGTGTGCTATTTACACCCTGGTGCACTAGCTAATTGTTGCAATCAAAACTTCCGTTTGAGAACTGAATTGTTTTTCAAATTGCGCGCCTTCTCTGCAGAGTCTTTGGTATGCGCACTATCACTTCCAAAACGCATCGGGCAAGAATCGAACCCGGGCACTGCACGAAAAGAGGGATTTGTGTCACTGTGGACGGCAGTGAACATCCGCGAATTTGCCTAATTTTCGGACGCACCTGGGCGCTTGCAGGCAGACAAACTTTAAGTTTGTTGAGCGAGAAAATCGTCGGAAACGAACCCGACTCGCGGCGGACTCTCACAGCGGGGTGCTAATGGCCCAGCGATTAGCACCCCGCTGTGAGAGTGCCTGGACCTCTCACTGGCCTCGCTGGTATTGGACGAAAAAGGCACGTGATTACATGAAAAAACTCCTGTAAAGCTGACCGCCCATTGGCCAATAAGGTTAATATATGCATACTTTATATGGGCATATCATTCAGAAATTATGATTAATAATTGTGATTATGATTACTAATATTCCTGGGATGTTTGTGTACTTCATACATTCACGTCATTCTTATAAGCTGCACTATGACTAGGCTAATGCAGGCATGAATGACGTGAATCTATTGAGGAAATGAAAAAGGAAACTTTTTTTTTAAAAAGCGCTTTTATTGCCACACCACACAATGTACATAGCTTACATTGTAATAAGAACCATATTGATAATAAAGAATTGAAAACTATATACACACACTGCTGTAGCCTACGATATACACAATAAGCCTAAACGCCGCCGTTTGGAATCCGCATTCTTCGCATCACTCCGGTCCCTGCAGGGTCTGCGGAGTTGTCAGACGTCCTCATCCTGGATCAGAAGCTGGCTTCTGGGAGCTGTTGGAATAACCAATAAATAATCAAAACATGGTCTATCCATGCATAGCATATTGACAACTTGTCTATAAAGTAACAAAAGTCATATTGACAGCGTATATGTTCTTACTCTCTTTCATTCTTCTGTGGTGAGACTGGGAGTATTTCGGGTTGGCTTCAAGACGCGCCTGTAGCACAGCACACAGGTCCGTCACGCAGCTAAAACAAACAAACAAGAGGAATGAATAATATGACCAGTGCTTAAAAGTATCAGTGCCAGAGCCGTAGTAAAAGTCAGCGCCGCTCACCCTGGATAGTGTCCCCGTCTGCCTCTCTGAAGTTCGGACTGTTTGACACCGCCTCCTTCAAGCGACTCGTTACATCCATATTGTGAGGTGACAGTAGCCTGTAAAAACAACAGGCCTATGGTTAATAAAAAAAACTGCATTGACGTAACGTAACATTGAGTCCAACTCAACTAGATATTGGGAGAACATTCACTTATTCTTACCCTTGACCTGAATTATAATGCCACAGTGAGTTATGCAGGCGGCGAACTGCTTCCTATAAATTGAAAACACGAAATTCATTTTTTTAAATAAAGCAACTCACACTGGTTTTCACGTGATGGACACAATTAAGTTGAGTTTAGCCTAAAGCCACAGTCAATAACCTACTCTTACCGCGATTTTCGGATTCTGTATCCGCCTTCTCTTGGGGGTGCGCTCTTCAACTTCTCTGGAATGTAACTCCAGTCCGTTCTCGACGGCCATCTTGCCTCCAACCTAGCGAATCTCTGGTCGATTCCCTCCATAACCCTCTCCACGACCGTATCCACAGTGCTGGCCACCATACGAGACATCCCGGTCATAGCATTCAACAGGACTTTCATTTTATCTGCCTGTAAGCAAGTGAGTAAGTAAGTTTAATATACAGCACATTTAAAATCAGTGAGAACTGTCCCAAGTGCTGTACAGTGTCAACAAGACTAAAATTAAACAATCAAATGGTCATGTGCAAGTAGAAAAAAACACACAAACCTGTAGACCCGCAGAGAGTTGCTGGGGAGTTGAAAGCAAGTCGTCTTCCAGCACTTGTATTCCGCAAACCAGGGCAGTTTTCACAGCACGGGACCTCAGCGATTTCTGTCTGCCTTTCTACCGCCAGATCTGCTCCTTAAACTTTTTGTTTACGCTGCACGACACAATGTTTCTCATACGTGATTGAACGAGAGCTTATGCGAGCCGTTAAGCTCCACCAATCATATGCGTATACGTCATTACACGGAATACTCGCGAGACAACCTCCCGTCCTTTTGCTATTTAATGTTGTCTGACCACAGCTGGCAATTTGCACTGTTTTGACACAAAAATGGACTCTGCAAGGACAAAGAAAAGACCTCGGCGATATTGTGACCATTGTGACACCGAATTAAGCCATACACAATAAAACACTGAGCGCACTACTGCACATTATGTATACAGGCCAGATTTCTATATTTTTATTTCTATATTTCTATTTTATTTAAGAAACCTTTTAGAATATTGCTGTTGCATGCTTATTTTATCTTTATCTTATCTTTATTATTATACATTTGGACATCGCGGTGCGGGCAACAAAGAAAATAATTTCATTGTCCAGGGAAACACGTTTCTAACTGCACACATGACAATAAACCTTTGAAACCTTGAATCCTTGAATTTTGCCCACAAAAAGCGGTATTACAAAAGAGGTGTTTGGGAGAAAAAAAACAGATATGCATCACCTGTCACCAGCAGACAGCGTGCACCTCTTCTTTTTCAAGACAACACTGCAACAAACTTGGCTGGAGTTGGAGGTGATGGTGAACGTGTAGAAACAGGCCTGCCCACCCCCCACCTCACCTCACCCAACCCCACTTGAAAATGACTGTGGCAGCTCCTGACCTGATCACTGGCATTTACATATTAAAGGCTCTCCTAAGTAGGGGAGGGGAGGGGGGCATGGGGGAGCAGTTGCCAGGTCAATTTGCGACAACTTGGGCCAAGTTTTCACTTTTACCACCGCAAATGCAGGGGCTCAACGTATGCGGACATGTAAGGGGCCACATACATCCACAAATCCCTCTTTTCATGCAGTGGGGACTCCTGCATCTTTAACCAAATCGCTTACCATTACGCTAGTTGATTCTATAACACATTTGTGGTGTACAGGTAATTTTATAGTTAATATGGCTGAACGTCATGATCGCGAAATTTCTAAAAACTAACAAACTGACGGTTGTAATGTGTTCACTGAACATCGATTATGAAAATAAAACACAACGTTTCCATCTAGTTTTTAATTGGAACAGATATTAGTGCCAAAACCTAGCAGTATTCTTCACTTTTTGATGACGAAAAAACGGATGGCCGCCATGTTTTTTGTGCAAGCCAGCAGCTTTTATTTTGGTGTTACGTCACGGGGTGTGAATAGCTCAGCTGTGTGGCCAAGGCTATTTGTACCAGGGGTGCAAATAGACACTCCGTGAACTTAATGCAAATACTTCAGCCAGTAGGTTGTTTTACATTATCGGCTACTGTAAATGTGGAGCAGCAGCCTGAAAGAACAGAGGTCATATTTTTAATATGGTGGGGGCATCTGTATATATTTAAGATCGGACATTTGTTTTAACCAAAGAGACGATATATATGAGGACCAGATTGAAGCTTTGTGGGTAAACATTTTGCTGCCTAAGAGCAAGCCAATATTAGTGGGTGTTTGTTACCGGCCTCCGGACCAGACAAATTTTTATGACCTGTTGGACAATGTATGTTCGAAATGCTTGGACTTTATAAATTCGGAAGTAATCATGTTGGGAGATTTTAATACGGATGTTGTCAGAGACGAACTTTCAATGTCTAAAGCTCTGAAGAACTTTTGCAGTAGCCACAGCCTACATCAGCTGATTGAAGAACCGACACGTGTTTGCATTTCTACTCAAACCACGATTGATCTTATTTTAGTTTCTGAGAAATCAAGAATTGTAAATAGTGGGGTAATTCACTACGGTTTAAGTGACCATTCTATGATTTTCTGCACTAGGAAAGTAACGAAAACAGTGTTTAATGCTCACAATACCATGAAAATTAGATCTACGAAGGGGTATAGCAAAGAAGCACTTACAAACTGTTTAAATGAAGTAAACTGGACATCTGTGATGCAATGTAATGATGTTGATCAAGCTTGGCATTTTTTAAAATTATTATTTTTGCAATGCATAGACAAGATTGCACCTTTTAGAGAAGTAAGAGTGAAACAGAGAACGGAACCATGGATAAATGATGGGATACTGGAAGCCATAAGGAGCAGAAACAGATTATATGATTAATTTAGGAAAAATAAGGATGATGAGAGTTGGATAGAGTATAAGAAAAGGAGAAATGAAGTGAATAGACTAGTGGAGTGTTCTAAACGAACCTATTTTAATGAGAAAATTACAGAGTATAAACACAACCCTAAAAAGCTATGGCAGTCATTAAGAGAGTTGGGATATAATAAGAGGCTGAAAACCAAAACATGCAATATTAGTCTAGATCTTGGCAATATGATTATATCAGATAAGGATAAAGTAGCAGACAGTTTTAACACATATTTTTCAACAATTGCTAGCAAGCTGGTTGAAAAGCTTCCTGTCACGTCTAAACAATATGAAGAAAGTAACGTTTTTGATTTCTATTCCCAGCAAGGGGTTCTGCCAAATGCATTCAGTTTAGACAAGGTACCAGAGGCAGATGTTTTTATAAAACTCCAAAAGTTAGATGGCTCTAAAGCTACAGGTCTTGATATAATTCCATCTCGATTCTTGAAAGATGCTGCGGAGAACATCACTCCAAGTGTTACACACATCATAAACTTATCTATTCAAAAGGGATACTTCCCCAAAGATCTTAAGCTGGCAAAAGTGATCCCACTTTACAAGAAAGGGAGTAAATTAGATCAGGGTAACTATAGACCAGTCTCCATACTGAGCACAATTTCAAAGCTAATTGAGAGATTAGTTTTTGAGCAGGTAAACAAATATCTATCTCATAACTTACTATACGAACTCCAATCAGGATTTCGTAAATCTTGTAGAATATTATGTAAATACAATAAATAGCTGTATATATCTCCTTCAATGAAATATTTTAATGAGCAAAAAACTGAGCCTTTCCTGCAATCTGACCGTGGAACTCTATCCGTGCTCGTGTGTAAAGGGCTCATATTTTGCAACATTGTTGCGAGCTTTAATTATATTAGAACGTTGTTTAAGTTCCTGTTGTTACATTGTGTTTAATCGTGTCCTGAACACACAGTTTAGGTCAGTGGCGGCTTTTTCGCCCTCGTTATGGTCAACGCAAACATACCATTCCAAAAAAAAGTATGCAGCCTCATCAACTGGTAAAATATTGCATTTTATTAAAGCACTAAAAATTCATGGCAACAAGGGTAGCCTATACATTAGGCCTACTGAACTCATGTGTGTGATGTGTCCCACGTCAGCTCACACAGTATCAGTCGAAAGTAATCACTAACAGAACTAATTAAGAATTAACTACATGCTGCGCGGTGGTAGCTGCAATAAAAGCATCGTCGAAAATAACTCAAAACTCAAAAAAATAACTATGCGTACATTACTGCTCGGTGGCAGATGGCTTAACAGCATTTAAAAAAAATTAGGCTATATAGAGAACATGTTGCTGGGCTGAACTTGTTGGCCACACCTCCATCGAGGGTCTCTGTGGACGACGAGCACAGACAGACAGACAGACAGTGGACATTAAACCAGAGGTGCCATAATATCTTAAACCACGTCTCATGCCTTGTCCACACGTAGCCGGGTATTTTTAAAACCGAATGTTTCCCCCCCTCCGTTTATAAAAAAATCTGTATCCACATTACCTCGTTTTCGAAAAAAACACCTTCCACACATAACCGAACATCTGCGTTTTCACCTGTCTTGACAACCCAAATGCATTTGCTGTTTTGCGCAATCTGCCCTCGTCAGCTAAATAATAAAGTGTGCACGCCACTTTTTTGAGCACACGGACAGGTGATCGTATGACAGTGGACTGCCCCTCGATATGAGGACGTAATAATTCCGACAGCGACAGGAGTGAGGAGTACGACTTGGGCGTGTAAAATCAAGGCTGTAAACAGCGCCTGCACAATAATAACCACCACAGTTCTCAAGACATCCATGCTTCTTCAGTGAACAAAGGTCGCACTTTAGACTTTTAAGCAGATTTGTTGTTGTTTTGGCGCATATTGTGACGTTCGAAAACGCAAAACTCCGGTTATCTCTGTCTACACGCAGCTGCATAAACGGAGTTTTCAAAAATCTTCACTTTGCCCGGAGTTTTTAAAAACATTCGTTTACGGTGCGTTTTTATGCGTTTTCATGTGGATGACAGGTCCAAACGTAGAAAAATATATTCGTTTTAGCAGATACCCGGCTACGTGTGGATGGGGCCTCAGCCTCCTCATGGAATGAGCCTACACGCAGGAGCAGGACTCGCGTGCGTGTGGGACGTGGGTCCAAGTAAACCGCGCTGTCTCGCATTACGGAGTAGCTACAGATCTCAATAGCAACTTTGTAACAGTGGACCGGAGCAGTGGCTCAGTTGGTAAGAAACGTACTTCCGTTGCTTGAATCGGAACGTCTGTGTTTTGAGACGCATGTTCGAATCCCGATCGGAGGAGACTGTACAATAGGTTTTCATGAAATATATTTTTTGTAGCTCCCTACCATCTCGCAATGCACTTTCAGCAGGGGGTGCAGCCGCACCCCCTGCACCCCTAGTTCCCACGGCTATGCTTGCAAAAGGCGTTTGATACTGTAGACCATGGAATTCTTCTTACAAAACTGAGGGCTATAGGTTTTAAAGGTCCCATGGCATGAAAATTTCACTTTCAGAGGTTTTTGAGCCTTAAAATGAGTTTCTCTAGCCTCCTTAAGTCACCCCAGTGAGTAGAAATTGCAAAATGTATTCACAGAGCAGTACAGCATTTCCTCCGTGTTTTGAACAGAGTGCCTCCAATTGTCTCGTTGACTCAAGGCTCCTGGCATGACGTCATGCCAGGATAGAGCTCATCAAAATTTCCCACCCCCTCTCTCCGCCACGCCCTCTGTCTCCACCCACTGCTGGTAAACTACCTGTATCTTACCCGCCCAACTCATGTGGAGTAGACCGAGACTCGCCACGACTGAAGACATTCACAGAAGATACAGCAACGGCTTCCAAACGACGTTACCATGCGAAATGTACTGTGCCAGGATGTGAAGATGAAGAGAAGAATATGTTTCCGCTTCCATCCTCTGTCCCTTTGAAAACGGAATGGCTAATTTCATTTAGAGGGACGGGTGCCCATGCATGTCCCAAAGAGCGTCAGTGTTTGCGGACACATTTCAGAGGAATGCTTTCACAACTTGGGACAGTACAGGGCAGGTTTTGGTTTTGCCCTACACCTGAAGTTGAAGCCTGGATCAGTGCCAAGCCTTGCCGGTCCATCAGCTACCCACACTGATCAAGTAAGTCATAATTATTTGTAGCCGCTAGCACTTCATGGGTACCAGCTAACTAGCCAACATTAGCTGTGGAGGTATTTATCCATGAAACCTACACTGCGCTACAAAACCAATACTCTGTTAAACTGGTTAGATTTGGAAAATTGGTTGTAAAACAAGACATTTGTCTTTTGACCAAGTATCTTACGTGTAGGGGACTACATACAGCATGAATACTTAGGTAAGCAAGTCTAGTTATGTTCTGCGGCTAGATACGTCTGTTACACGGAAAATGACGCCCGACGAAAACAATTCATATTTTGTAAGCCTTTCTTTAGATTGGTGACTTTATATTTTGAAAGCATTTGTTACGGTTTGGTGACTTTTTTTTTTAACGTCGAGTAGTTTCTGCGTCTTTCGTGTGTGATATGCGATCGGGTGTTGTGGCTGGGTGAAGGATGTTTAGCAAACGTTTGCTGACTTCCCTCGAACATACACCATTACGTATCTGTCAATTCGAACACACTTTTGACTTGAAATCTGTCGTGACACGTCAGTTTATCACGAGTGTAATGCTCGGCTTTCGAACCATGAGATGTGTGCTCTCTGTCTGCATCAGGTTCACTCTTCACTGGCCAGCACATCAAGTGCTCACGTCCAGACATCCCGGAGCAGGGATGCTGCCTGCCAGACTGAGCCCATTGTCTGTAAATAGGACTGCAGCCACACCGAAGAATGTTGTCTTTCTCTATATTGGAATGCTTTGCAGGTGAGATGTTTTACCTTGTAGTTGTTGAAAGTTTTTGTTGTCTGAAATGTCATTATTGAGCCGGGTTTCTCCAGCACTATAAGGCACAAAACACCTAGACCAGGTCCCCTGAAAAGATTGTCTTGTGAATGTAATTTATATTTGATTTACCAAAAAATGTATACTTTTAGGGGGTTTTCAGATCATAGTTCCTATGAAACTTCACAATATATATTTTCATATGCTCTCCCATGATGATGCATGTGTCTCTACCAGCTAACCCCCACCACCATGACAAATGAAAATTCTGTGAGAAACACCGTTTACATATTGTTTCTTGTACTTTCAGACTGCACTTGGCGGCGATCCACTTTAATGAAAATGCGAACCGACCACAGGCCCAGACAGCAGACCGTGTACCTCTCTTCAAAATCTCCTTTCCCAAATCCAAGAAGGGAGAGTGCACAGTCAAACGTCAAAAGACTAAGCCAACCTTTGGTAAGACCTCAAAAGTTCAAGAATTCAAGTCCAACTACTTTTGCCTTTATCAAATTTACTGAGGTTAATTCCAACAAATAGGAATACAAAAAATGTGAGAAATAGAAATCTAAACAAACATAAATATATATAGAACAAATATAAATATATAAATAAACATTGAAATGTACAAATGACTAACTGAAATATACAAATGTTGTGCGTGTACAGTGTGTATGAATGTTCTGTGTGAAAGGGTATGTGGATGTCCTGATGGACCTAATTTTTCACACGCGAGGCAGTCTCAACCCGGTGCAGTGTTCTTCATCATCGGGGTACTCGGCACGGATACGCAGGACCACACAGGCAGGAATGACCACTCTGATCCGGCGACCCAAAAAGCCCCAGCACCACGCCACGAACTGCCTGTAGGCCAAATACCTGAAGCGCCTGGAAGAACAGATAGAAAAAATGACACTTGAAGAGAATGTTGTTGTTCTTCTGTTATTGCTATGTTGTACATATTTACATATTCCTATGGATTATTCTTGATTGTGTTTTAATAATGTCTTGTAAATAAATCTACAAACACTCTTCATACTGTCTGCATAGTTGAATTATCAGGCTCTGTTGGGTGGGTGTACTGTAAACTCTTATGTATGTGGCTATGAGTAATTATTTTACAGCGCTTACCGATGGGTTCTTCTCAGGCGTAAACTGCCAAAATGGTGCCTGTAGACCTAGCGGTTTGTAGCGAATATACATTGAGACAGACCGGCTCAAACCCTGGATGATCCAGCATACATGCTGGCTCTGCCGCCACTTCTCCTAGTAGTGCTGTGACCTAATAAAGATTAGAACTAGACATGGTAAGTGTCATTTCAGGAACAGGTGGATCGAAATGTTTACAGTGTTACCTGAGGGATCTCCATGCAGCATCTATTCTCCCTTTCTGTGGGCATTATCTCGCAAATTCCACATTGACACCTATTATTTAAAAAAAAAAAAGGCAGTGTAATGATATTCTGTTTTCATGTAATGCCGGCAAATATAACAATGAAACATCTTTAGTGGCAAGTAAATGAGTTAACAGGTGAGCATGGAGAATAATTACATGCTGGTCAGAATACTATCATGTTTTTTGCATGCCATAGGTTACTGTATAACTACATGGGCAACGCACAGCTGGCTGTTCCCAGTGAAGACGGGCTACTAAAAAAGGTGTACAAAGAAATATGTGGCATAAGTTTCACTTCGTGTAGTTACACTTTGGATCCAGCACCTGGTCAGGATATGATGAGGTATGTTTTTTTTTTTGTATATTATAGCATGTAAACCTTTTTGTCTAGAAAACTTGGTTATAAATCGCTCCCCTTATGTCAACACTGGGTGGAGAATCATTTGCCAAACAGGACAGTGTTTGTGGGGGTAATTGCAATTGCAATTTTCATGAAATTACCCACCGCCGGCGTTTATTACAGTTGTTCTTCATAACATGTTGGCAATGTGTACTATGGGAAATACTTTGGCAGTGTTACTGTTGTACAATGCAAGGCGACATTGAGAAAGTTACTTGGTGTGGAGACTGGAGATGCCAGCAGCCATACTCACTAATGTTAGCACTGCAAATACGTGCCCACATTAAAAAATAAGTTGGGAACTTATACGTTTTGTAAGCAAAAATAATATTTTAGGTAGTCCTGATGTAGTGACTACAATTTCTGCTCTAATTAGGCTACCGTAGGCTAAGCGACTGCTATATCTGCGCACCTCAGTGGTTCGGACCGACCTAACCATAAAGTTTCCAGACATGACATTTCAAACTCACCATTCTGAGACGTTTTGCTGAAGGCGCTGCTGATCTGCAGTTTGTTGCTGAACTGCCTGAGCCTCGGCTTCAGGGTCCGATTCCGGGTCGAAGGCGAACGGTACGATGGTTTGCTCACCTGCCATTTCTATTTTTTTTTTTTTTTTTCCTATTAGCAGGCAGCTAACATGCGCGGAGCCAAAACAGAGAATCAGACACGCCCCCATTCAGCCATGACACACCCCTCGCGCTCCTCCTTGCTTCTCATTAGGAAAACAGGGCACTGGAGAGAGCCCTGAAATGCGGCTTTCTTCTAAGAGGCCAAATCTGCGTTTTCTGGGTGAATTTTGAGAACGCCTGGGGGTACAACATCCTGAAGCCTCCGAAAGCCCATTTAAAGTGCCGCTACTATACCATGCCATGGGAACTTTAACAACACAGCAGTAAAATGGTTTGAGTCATATCTGATGAATAGAGAACAAGTTGTCGATGTTGGGGGAACTTTATCCCAGCCACAAACTGTGCAATGTGGGGTCCCCCAGGGTAGTGTTTTGGGCCCTCTCCTTTTTCTTTTATATATTAATGATCTTAAATCAGTCTGTTCATGTGAATTATTTTTATTTGCTGATGATTCTGCACTTGTGTTTTCACACAAGGATAAAAACATGGTTGAATCAACATTAAGTATCGAGCTTTCTAATGTCAGCAAGTGGTTATCATTTAATAGGCTTTCTCTTCATCTGGGAAAAACCGAGTCCATCTTGTTTGGGTCTAAAATGAAGTTGAACAAAAGCCAAGGTTTTAAAATATTAGCTGGTGACACTGCACTTAATGCCAAGGACTCTGTCAGCTATCTTGGGTGTGTACTGGACAGCCAATTGAGTAATTGAGAATTTGAGAAATTGAGTTGAGCATGGTGCACAAAATTATAAATGGGGATGTCCCTAAATACTTAAATAATTTCTTATCAGAGTGAGGAATGTCCACAGTTACTCCACTAGGGGGAGCTCTACAGACTTTGTTCCACCACGAGTCCTTACTAAGATAGGGAAGGACTCATTTCTATATATTGCATCAAGTTTGTGGATTAAGTTACCAGGTAGTATAAAAATGATTAATAGTTTAGATGGTTTTAAACGTGCTTTGAAAACCTGGCTTAGAGATCAGTCAGTGTAGGAAAGCACTTTCATAGTAAAAAATTGTAATTGTGTATGCTATATATGTAATGTTGTTTTAAAGTTTTGGTTTGGTCCCAGTGCCACTCTTCCCATTTTAACATCTGCTGCCATTCAACATCTAGGACCACAATGGAAATAAGCTTCCGAGCTTTATTGTGTTATCCTGGCGCTCTGTTTTTTTTTTTAAATTTAAGTATGTGGTGCGGTTTATATGGAACTTAATCATGTATTTATTTTTTTAATATGAACGGATCAATCAATCAATCAATCAATATGGTAAGATGTTTTAATTCCTGCGTTTTATCTAATATCTTGTTTGTACAGTCCTTGACTGTACAAATATTTTTTATTAACATTATTACCTGTCCCCTATTTTTCTGAGTCGGGTCCTACGTGGGTGTAGATCGGATGTTTGTTAGGTATTGATTAGTTTTAATGAATACCATGTTCTCTCTCATTTAATTTCATGTTCAATGCGTGTGTATAGTTGCGTTTCTTTAGTTGCACTGGCACCGACTGATTGATTTTTCGAGACAGTGAAAGTGGTGATATGATAACCACAGTTTTTGTTTCGTTTTTTAGGCAAGACATGAGTTGCGGGAGCGCAGAATTCTTGGTGAACATTTCTTCTTGGTGAACGTTTCAGCCGGTCGGACATTTTTTGAGTTGCAGCTAAGCTAAGCTTCAACTTTAGCCTGCCCGAGACCAGGCTAGTTCAGCAGCATAAACTACCATGGTTACTCAGCGGGCGTTCAAATAAGCCACCTTTATGGAACGGAACTCTCGCTAAATTTAGCCAGAAGTAGCAAAATAAGCCAGGCTTTCCGCTAAGCCAGCTTCTAGGAATACCCCCCTGGTCTGTTCTGTACAACCACATCATGAAGTGTATCTAGAAATGTTATGATGTGTTGCGTGTTATAGGGACCCAGTTTGGCATGATGGTGCAGTAGCCCTTGAAGGCTAATGGCGGCACACATTGTGATATTTCCCCCGCGCTGCCCTGGGACGTGCACAATTGCCCTTTGGCCAATTATATTACGTCCCCGTCGTCTATTTTTGGTCAGGTTGAATCCAGCCTCGTCGATGTAAATAATTTCATGAGGCTGTGCAGCTCCATCCATGTCCAACATTCTCTGTAACAAAAAATACATATTGTGGATGGCATTACTCAAAGCACACAACTACAGTACTACACATACAGAACCGCCCCACCCCACCACATAGGTGCCTGTGTAGCTTTCTGAATGTATCTATGTGGTACTGATCCAATGATACATATTCACTGGACAGCACCCATTCTGTATTGTAAATGTAAAGGACTGTTACCTGTACATATAAATGTCGAAGTCCTTTGACCCTGACACTGTTCCTCTGAAATGGGACCCTGTACAGTTGTTTCATGGTCATGTTGTGCTTTACTAAAATACGTCGGATAGTGGTTATGCTAACTCGATTGATATTGTTGAACACTTCCTCATCTGCAATTGCATTGTTTGCTCGGACGAGGTTCACAATGGCAAGTTCCTGCTGTTGAGTGAACAGGCGTTGGCGTCCACCCCCAGGAGGTCTTCTAGCCATTCTGTAGAAAAATGCAACCACAAATTTAAAGTACTGTATATACTGTACTTTACTGTTTATACCATACACAGTACTGAAACATCTCAACACGTTATCACGGTATGTTTCTCAAAACTAACACAACACAAAACATCAGCCACCATGCAATACAGTACATGTAATATGGTAATGTGATATGGTACAGTACTGAGTAGATAAGAGAGTTGAAGACATACCTGTTTTCTAGTCGGAATGTCCTCATTATGGATGCAACCGTGAAAAGGCTCAGATTAGGATGGACTCTCTGCCCAGCTTCCCTTGCAGTCAGGCCATGATTGATGACATGGTCCACCAAAGTTGCTCTGATGTCATCAGAAATGATTGTCCTTGCATGGCCTCTTCGACCACGTCCTCCTCCTCCTGTCTGCCTCTGCCTCTGCCTCTGCCTCTGCCTCTGCCTCTGCCTCTGCCTCTGCGTCTGCGTCTACCTCTGCGTCTACCTCTGCCTCTGCCTCTGCCTCTGCCTCTGCCTCTGCCTCTGCCTCTGCCTCTGCCTCTGCCTCTAGCTCTCCCTGCCTCCATGCTTGCAAAGTTCTCAAAATGGCTTAACTGAGGCCTTGTTGTAGCTGGCTGATTGGTGTTCAGTTTTGTAATTAAGTATTTTCAGGTGTGTCTCCAAGTGTTTTCAATTACCCAGTGTGTTTTGTATTTTGAATAGATGTGTTTTCCCAATGGTACCCTGAGATTTAATTTTTGAATGAAGTGTCTTATGTATGAAATAGTGTGTAGTGTTCAGGAGCAAGTGTGTTGCAGAATTGCAACTAAAGTGCACAGAGGCGCTTTTGTTTAAGGCATGGTTACACTTTGTTTAAGGTATAGTAACAACAACTTCAAGTTATGTTACTTTGGTTTAAGCATGTGTCTATAGTGTTCAAGCAATGGGTAAAAACTGTAATGGAACATTGAGTGGAAGGAAAAAGTGTGGTAGAAAAAGGTGCACAGCAACAACCCGCAACCTTGTGATGACTGTGAAGCAAAACCTATTCAAGAGATTCACAAAGAGTGGACTGCGACTGGAGTCAGTGCTTGCAAGATCCATCTCCCACAGATATATCCACGACATGGGCTACAACTGTCATATTCCTTGTGTCGAGGGCTTCTTTTTTCCAGCAAGACTTGGCACCTGGTCACACTGTCAAAAATACCAATACGTAGTTTGATGACCATGGCATCACTGTGCTTGATTGGGGTGCAAACTCACCCAATCAATTTTTTTTTTTTTTAAATAAATATTTTTTTTGGCTTTTTATGCCTTTAATGGATAGACAGTTGGAGACAGACAGGAAGCAGGGGGCAGAGAGATGGGGAAGACATGCAGCAAAGGGCCTTCTGGTGCGGGACTTGAACCGATGCCAGCTGCAGCAAGGACCGTAGCTTCTGTACATGGGGCGGCTGCTTAACCCAATATGCCACGACCGCCCCACCCCCAATCAAATTTAACTTTAGAAAAAAGATGGGAGGAAGATGGGAGACACCAGACCGAACAATGTAGATGAGCTGAAGGCCACTATTAAAGCAACCAGGGCTTCCAGAACATCTCAACATGATCAACTTGTGGCACTGATGCAGTAATTCATGCAAAAGGAACCCAGACCAAGTATTGAGTGCAGCATTTCTGTGTGAAAAATCCCTTTTTTATTAGTCTTATAAAATATTCTTATTTTCTGAGATACTGAATTATGGGTTTTCGTTAGCTGTATGCCATAATCATCCAAACTAAAAGAAATAAATGCTTGAAATACACCATATTGCCAAAAGTATTCGCTCAACTGCCTTTACACGTGTATGAACTTATGTGAACACCATATAAACACCATTTTTAATCCATAGGTTATGACGTCGGCCCACCCTTTGCAGCTATAACAGCTTCAACTCTTCTGGGCAAGCTGTCCACAAGGTTAAGGAGTATGTTTATGGGAATTTTTTACCATTCTTCCAGAAGCGCAATTGTGATGTCAGACACTGATGTTGGATGAGAAGGCCTGTCTCCACTCTAATTCATCCCAAACGTGTTCTATCGGTTTGAGCTCAGGACTCTGTACAGGCCAGTCAATTTCTCCCGCATCATCCATGTCTTTATGGATCTTGCTTTGTGCTTCCACTTTGTTATAATACCACTGACAGTTGACAGTGGAATATTTAGTTGCGAAAAATTTCACGACTGGAATTGTTGCACAGGTGGCATCCTATCACGGAACCACGCTGGAATTCACTGAGCTCCTGAGGGCGACCCGTTCTTTCACAAATGTTTGTAAAAGCAGTCTGCATGCCTAGGTTCTTGAATTTGTGATTGGAACGCCTGAATTTTATTATTTAGATGGGTGAGTGAAAACCTTTGACAATATAGTGTATGTCACTCTGTTGGTAAGGACTCTCTATAAGTTTCACTTCTTGAATTACATTACTCAAATAAATAACTTTTCAATGATATTTCTAATAAAGTTAGTTGCTGAACCCCACACTGCTATAATAGAGGAAAAAAATGCTCCAAGTACTTAAAAGGGAGCACTTAAAATAAGTCAATCAAAGCACAAAAATGCCTCCTGAGTTTTGGCTTGTTTATGATGACACGCAAGTATAATCACATTTAATCACGTTTGTTTGTTAGGGACAGATGTCTTTGACATAGAGAATGAATAACAATTATACAATGCAGCACATCACAGCATTTATAGCTCCTTCTAATTTCCAACACCTGTCCCCAGAGGGTTTATTAAAGAAGAAAAAAGTTTAAGACATCTGTGTGGAGTACGACAAACATTTCATCTTTGGAGGAAGACTCCATTTCCGCTTTCTATGTGTAAGCAATATAAAAGACCAAGTTTACCATATAAGAAAAAAAGTTTCCTTGACTAAACTTTAAAACAGATCTACTTTAGCAGTGATTGAACAGAAACCCAGTAATTTATCCCTCATTTCACCATATTTGTTTCTCCCCCTTTTACCATGGTCTTCTTCTGCTCCACCAGCAATTACCTACCTTTTAATGCAACTATTATATTATCGTCTGAGTCATACAACAAAATTGCACTGGAAGTCGAGGCTGTGCTGCCACCAAAGCCTTAAACTGACCCTCACAGGGCAGGGGATGATACACATTACTGTCCCTGCTGCTACCAATTACTTGTATGTGTGCAGGTAAAGAGTGACTGCTTTTTCCATTTCCAATTCGCTACACCATGGCTTTTATACTTTGCTGTTATCAATTCTCAAATTATTTTGGGTAAATCTAATTTCCCTTGAAATACTGCTTTTCAGTTTTTGATAATCATATAAATTAGGTGCATTCACCTTTTATACATCTTACCGCAAATATCCATGGCTGTTTCATGGATATTTTTCACGAAATAGGATTAGGTTACTTTCACCACCCCAGCAGCGAAAAAAAGAGAAGAAAAGAATGCACTCATAGGTTAAAGTCTTGCTTTAAAGCTCCAGACTCAGCTCTTAAATAACTTTTTTTGTGAACCTGCTGAAGTGTGGGAAAATGATTGATGTGTTTACCTGTGCTGCCTTTATCAGGGAAAGCAACATTTAGAAAAAGGGGCAAAAAATAGAGAGAAATCCTGCATCAAACATTTTCAAATTATTAAAACAATATTTTTTTCTGGTCAGGTAACAAAACATCTTTCAAACTCACTGAATACTGACAAACAGTACTGAACAGTACTGTAACAGAGCTATACTACATCATGACTGGGCCCTTCACTTGCCTTCAAAAGGCCACAGGTAACAACTGTAATTCTCAGGCTCATTGAGCACTTTTTCAGCTTGATGTTGAAGGGCAGAAAAAGAAAACTCTTCGGACTTCTTCCTTCTTGCCGCAGGAGCAACGTTGGTGCTTTAGCATACCTGGACTGGCTGTGTGATGCTGGATGATCGTTTCCCTGCAGTTTGGCCGGGAGGATCCTTGTGCGTTCAACTGTAGTTGTACTCAGGTTTTAATTTCAAAGAAAAAAGTTCATGCCAAACCAACTCCGGCTATATGTGTTGATAGTTTTTTTTGTTTTTTTTCCCCCCATGCTGAATCTCCTGTGTTTGTGGGTGTCTGCAGCATCAGGCAGACTTAGTAGTTCATTTCTATTCGAGATGAAGGAGGTCCATTCCAAATTAAGTTTCCTTCCTCTTTGATGTAGAAGAGATCATCAGTGTGTTTTCTGATTGTTGTCTTTGGATTCTCATTTCTTTGGATTCGGAGGACTCTAGCTCTTTTTACATGAGCTATAGAGTCTTCAAATCTCTTTTCTTTTTTTCCCTTTTTTTTTTTTCACCAGAAGGAGGATTGTGCAAAATGACTGAACCAGGTCTTTAATCTGATTGTAGACATTGAGAATTTATTTCATTAACTATCTTTTTCCCCGGAAAAACTTCTCAGAAGCCTAAAGTCAGTTCAGTTTATTTTATTCATGCATTGCGTGCATGCGTGTGTGTGTGTGTGTGTGTGTGTGTGTGTGCGTGTACGTGCATGCCTGAGAGAGAGAGGGACAGAGAAAGACATAATCAATGTGCTGCATGCAGCCCATTCAAATATTTATTCTATTTTGGATGGCAATGTTGCAGGCTGACTGGGTGTGGAATTTTTGGGGGGACTTTACCAGTTGTAACCGAAACGAGACAATCCACAGATGTGCTCCATGATCCACAAATATTTCACTGATGTGTAAAATCATGTGTCACATTTTGTGGACACAAAGAAATCCACAACTATTTATAACATTTTCACTGATGACAGTTCACTGATGGTTGATATTACTCTTTGACCAATTGATGGTGGTAAACCAGTTAAACAAAAGGGACAGCTGGCACATTTGTTTTAGAATGATTTTCTAAGAATAAATGGCAAAGCCTATGTACTCTTATTAGCTTGTGGCATGTCAGTATCTTTTAGCTCTGTCCTAGAGCCCGTCCTTCTTCATCATGTATTTTACTAACATTTACATTTCAAAATCGGAAGAACATTATCAGTAATTTCTATTCTGACACGCAAGGGACACCGCTGAATATCCCATAATGTCAGATGTTGGGCAGAGAGTCCATTTGGGGAGCTGCTGGAGAACAGCTTTATTTGTTTCTTTTTAATGACAAGGAAGGGAAAAGCACATCTCACAAATGTGTTTGCAAAGATGTGTTGACTGACAAACCTGCATTCATTTAGTGCTTCCCTCAGGCACCTCCTTCAGCCTTCTCCAATATTCAGGATCAATTTCCTGTCTGACCTGAACCTCGAGCCTCTGATTCTTCACCCCCCCCCCATTATTCCCTTCCTACCAGCAGTAGTTTCCTTAAGGGTTTGATACCGCACGAGTCAGTACCGCCTGTAAGTCCATGTAGACCAGGATGAGGGTTTGAGTTCAGCCCAGGCATATATTATACCCGATGCTTTCTCTAAAAAAAACACCAACCGAATAAGTTAAAGACGACGCCTGTGCTGGGGTTTTTGTATGTGTTCTGTGATATTCCAGAGAAAATGCTGGAAGCAACCTTTCATATAGATGACTGGGGTTTGAATCCTTACCTCCCCTCCATTTATGAATAGTTGCACTCTGTCTTTAGTTGTATTTTGCACAGCTTCCAAAGCTTTATGGAAGTAAGTGAGGTGATAACCATGTAGTGGGGAGCAAACACCTCTGAATCATCATCACTCTGCTTCATCACCAACTCTCCAAGCATTTAATTGAGTCCCCCGAAGCATTCATGGCGAAGTTTAATTAAACTGAACTTCTGCATAAGCGCATAGCAACTGACATGGGAGGAACTGCACAGCTGAGCCTGTTATACAACCTGATCTCGAAGCACTTTTTTATTCTTTTTACAAAACAGACTTATATTTTGTAAGGGGAAAAAAGGCTACTTTCCCTAAAAACAGCTTAGCCTTGAAGATTTGTCAAATAATTATTTAAAAATGTCCCAATATTGGCTTTACTAGTTGCCAAAAAACATCTTTTCATCTATAAAAGTATCTGGCTTCTATGCCGAGACAAAATACTACGACACAGAAAACTGTCTGTAATACCCACAGAATAGCATAGAATCACAGATTCAGTGTTCTTAATAGCAGCTGAAAAGATATTTTTTTATCCCAAGGAGGTTAGACCATGGTCAAAGACCATTACCACTACTCTTGTCACAACTGTAAAGGGTATGATATTCCACTGGTGGAACGTTAGAAAAAGCTTCAAAAAGTATACAGTACTGTGAAAAAGTAAGCACACCCTCTTTATCTGACCCTGGAAAGGACCAGATGATCCTTAATTATTGCTTGATTCTTTGAACTTTAGAATTAAAAGAGGGTGAACTTTTTTCACATGGCTGTATTCTTAGTTCAAATGTGGGGAGGTTTTTGCACTCTGCACAGTAACAGGCATTTTTCAGCTCAAAATACATTCAGACAGGCTAATAGGCTTTTTTTTTTCATAAAGAATATATATATATATATATATGTATACTGGTTCTTGGAGATAGCTTCAAAAGTAGGATGAGACCGATGAAGATTATATGTATGACAGTGATCCTAAAAGCTGCAAAAGGAATTTCCACGAATGAGTAAATGGCTGTCACATTACCAGAGACATCTGACTTGTTACCAGAAGACAGCACTGATTTCCTGTATTAAATATTGATGCTTTTGGCCTCAAACGTTTTGTGGTGACCCCTTCACACAAAAGAGGAATTCATTAAAGGTGCTGATTTGAATTGCCAAACTCTACGTCAGTCAGTAAATATAGATTTATTAACTATATAATGTATTAAACTTCACACAGAATAATCTTTGTCAAAGTGCTGCTTTGAAACTTGAGCCAAGGAACATTTGCATGGGACTCAATGGATCTGCTGCCAACACCCCCATTCCAGACATTACATTCATAGAACTAAAATCCTACAAGCTGATGCGCAGGATACATTTAACGGAAAAATTTAAGTTGCAGTTATTGCTGCACAAGTGGTTCACATCAGATAAACAAATGGCCAACTATGATACCTCAGTCCAATCTTATCACAAAACATGTCTTACATGTTTTTCCGTTGGTCCAAAACATAGTAATGTCACAATCTATGTCTATCTCAAGGCAACTGCGTTTTTTTGTCATGACACATGAATAGGGACATGTGTAAGCAATAACGATGTACACTTTTAAAACTCTCTAACTACGTATTTTGTCACATGTAGAACTAAACATGCACATAAATTCTAGCCTTAACCATTTACTTTACTTTAACACCTAACAATTTGGGGGTGAGAGCATTGGAGAAAAATAAGGAATACTTAGTGGGAGGGAAGGAGGAAAGCACAATGACTGTTGAAAGCATTGTGCAGGACTACCAACTACCAATCTCTTTCACAGCAGTGTCTAGAGAGTATGTCTGTGGATAAGCATCTCTCACCATCTCATCCCTCCTCCAAAAAGTGTTTGTGACCAAGAGAGATGTGGAAAAAAGGTTGTCATAGGAACAGATGTGGAGACATTGGAAACTGATGTGGTAACAAATCCAAACGCAGTATCTCTGTAATGAATAGAGAAAGGCAAACACAGAGATATAGACTATTCCAAAGAGTTCAAAAATGTTTTAGCTCCATCATAGATTCATCACCAATACACCAACTCTAATGTTGATGTTGGTATTTAGATCTCTATATTATACACTATTAGACCTTTCATTCTGTTTAATCCCAAGGCACGTTTGCCTTGCAGCCCTGCAGAAAAACACCTAAAATATATTACTTGAGTGTAAATACACAACATAAGAATATGTAAAAAAAAGAATAGATAGATTTTATACCTTTGGACTGTGAGCCAATAACGGTGTATGGATGTGAGGACTATGAAAACAATCAGTTCAAATAGCGTCTCCCATTTCCGTCCTTCTGAACGTCTATACCACACATATGTTTAGGCTTAAATGCTAGCATGGGGACTATCCATAAAATTTGGCAATGTAGCATCTCCCCAAGGGGTTGTGTGAATTTGTAAATATCTTTATTTTTCCCTTAGAACATTATCACTGCGAAACAGTTTGTAAATTAGGGATTATTTGTGCTTTTTACTGCAGTCTGAAAAAGAAAACAGACAAAAATAAACTTGATAATTACCTCACCGGGTGTTCTGAATTAAGGGACAGAAACACTAGATATGCAACGTCTGCTTCACAAGATAATGTCAAAAGCTAAACTACATTGCATCTGTGAGCAAATAATATGTGTGCTGGGACAGTTGGTAAACTGTAAGTTGGAAATGAGGTGATGTGTATTGTTGGATCTCTTAATGGAGGGACAAAAAGCTGCAACCTACAAAAGAACTTATCGTGTAATGTAATGTGTACACTGCACTAAAGATTGAATAGATTCTTGTTTACTTCAAAGTGTTATGCCTTAAAGCTTTTCATTTAGTAACATCTATTCAGCCCTTGTGTCAGCAGTCCTGATTAATCTGTTCAATCCTCAAAAAGACAACTCAGTTTGTCCATTCAAAGAAACACAAAAAATCACACTGACAACTCCTGTTAATTAAAGGCATGGCTCGGTTTACACAATTTTGTTTTAAGAGAAAATAAAACTGAAAAAAACTCAAAGCAACACAATTTCTGATAATATAACTGGGTGATGTATTTGTTGTAATCTTAATAACATCAGAGTTTGTTTGCTATTGAGCAAGATTATTGGATTCAAACTACACTCAATTTGATTAAATCCATTAAATATCAAGGAAGAGACAGCGAGCTTAGTTTAGCTCAATAAAGGGAAGCATCATACTTAAAGGGGAACTCCGGGGCATTTGAAGCACATTTCCATTGCTAGATGTTGTCAAATACTGATAGTAGGACACAGACAGGTGCAAATCTGCGCTCCCTGTGCGGCGATTGCGCTGTTTGCGCAGCTTGTCATGCTAACCAAATACGTGGTGGCTAAGGGGCAAGCGCTAACCCTTCCACGTAAAACAACAACTTGCACACTGCAGAAACGTCACACCACTTTATAAACCATCCGACAATAAAGTCAGAAGCCTTACCATCAAAACCATATGCATGGTTCTTACATTACTGGCATGGGGACGTTACAAAACAACTTTATAAACAGCATGTAACTCACCGATTAGTTGTACGCTCGCGCATGTGAAAGCCCAAAAGAGTCAATGGACGATACTCCCAAATACAAAGCAATTATCTTCTCTAGAAAAACTGCGTTCAAGTATTTAAAACATTACAACAATATTACTGGGCATGTATTACTGTTTGAGAGTTTATAAAGTACCTAGACAATCTTTGATTGAATGCACCTCAGCTCTCAGGGGCCCCCTAGTGGCTCGGGGCTCCAAGCAGTTGCCTGTTGACAAGGTGCACCTCTGAACACTTCCACTCAAGGTCAAATGATCTAGCCATGGCTAGCAAACACACAAAAAAGCAGTGCTTATCCCAGTTTGTTTGGCAGCGGCAATCTCATAAGCAGAGATGACCCCGCAGTTGACAGTACAAACCGCTACAAAGATGGATGGAAATTGTTCTGTATTCCAGGAGGATCACATTTCTTTGCCAAGAACAGAAGAAGTTCATGGATTCAGACTGATAGAGAGTCCCAGAGGCAGCAAAGACTCTGCTGTGCCCACTTTGTGCCTCAAATGATAAAAATAAAAACACTCATACTGTTTTTTATAGAACATTCTCTCTTATAACCATGCAGAAAACATAGTTATATGCATGGACATCAAATGATGTGTTTCCGTGTAGATTCTCTTTTGTATGAACCCTGGGCTTCTCAGTGAAATGCATCAAGCTATGCAATTATTCTCTTGGAAAATTGTCTAGAATGTGTCTTGACAAAAATAGTGCCAGGATCTCAGCATATTCTAAAAAAGGTTATTGATATGATTGCTGTGTCCAAACTAACAATTTAATCAGTGCTAGACACCGTCTCAGACTAAGCTAGCTCTCCCTCAAATCTTTTACAGAGCATTTGCCGTCGATCCAATCTCTGTTAAATGTGATAGGTTGTAAAGTGATTTTGTTGTGAACATGTTGACTCACTGAGCCCAATGAAACTAAAGTCACCACCAGGCTGCTGACATTTCCAAGTGTGGGGAACAGAAACATACAATCCACGTCAAAAAACAGGTATTCATACATATCCTAAGAATGTTTTTAAAATGTTATAATAAAACCCTGAACTCTGAAATAGAAATTTTCTTTTTTGTAACAAATTTTTTATTGAAATTTTTCTTTAACAGTTACAGTGTCAGGGCAAGGCAAATTTACACCAATCCATCTTATATCAGTGTCCTTATTGTCCAGTGATGGCGGTGGTTCTGTCCTCCTAAAATCAATCCATTTTTCTTCTTCCTGTAGTCTTAATTCGTGTGTGAGTTTCTCCATTACAAATATTTCTTCAACAGTTGGCACCCACTGCTCCGCAGTCGGTGGTTCTACTTTATACCACATGGTATTTACGTTTTTACTCACCGTTAGTTGTCTTTTAACCAGATACTCATCTTTGTTTTGTATCAAATCGTGTGTCGAATTACTTTTTGCAAACTCTGCCATATTTGATCCCAATACCCTTTTAGTTTTTGGCAAGTCCAGAATATGTGTGTGTGGTCCGCATCAACGTGGCCACATGATCTCCAGCATGACTGTTGTTTAAATACCAGTTCTTTCTTAATCTTTGGAGTTATAAAAAATCTGACCATGTTTTTCCAATTAAATTCCCTCCGAGCCCTGGAGCTAGCTGCCGTGCACTGCGATTTACACATAACAAACCATTACTCTTCTGTTATTTGTTCATTTAACTCCATTTCCCATTGTTCCTTTCATAAACCTTCAGAAATATTGTAACAATTCCATTATCAGTGTCCATTTTTATCTCCCTCTCAAAATAATCCTTTAGTTGTAGGTAACGATATTGTTAATCTTCATCAAATTTAAATTTGTCCCTTAACCTCTCAAAACAGCTTACCTCGTTCCACCATTGTGCACATTGCTGTGATTCCTTTGTTCACCCATTGCTTAAAAACTTTATCAATCGTCCCTGGTATAAACCTGGAATCAAACGCAAACCAACTCTATATCTTTATCTCTTTCTCCAATTTATACCTTTCAACCATTATATTCCATATTTCTACTGTAGTTTTAGTTATTATATCCAGGCGACCACCTAATTTTCCCAATAATCCTTATAATAATAATCCTTTGTGTGCTATTAAATTTTGTGTCTATTGTACCCAGTTCTATATTTTTCCATCTCGCGACAAAAACATCATTGCACCAACATACCAGAGGTCTGATTTGTGCCGCATAGAAATATTACTTTAGGCTCCGTAAAGCAAGGCCTCCTTTTTGTAGAGTCCTCATCAATCAGATCCTGCATAAATGTCTCTCATCTCTTAGCTATAATGGAGGTGTACAATTGAAATCCATGTTTAAAAGTGATATGGGTCTGTAATTGCCACAATATTCTTTATCTTTGCTGTCCTTTGTAATAATGGAGATAATGGTCTCATTCCATGAGGGAGGAATCTTGCCTGACCTGAGAGTATAGTTGAATGAGTCACACAATAACGGGTCCTCAGCTCCTCTTTAAAAATTTGATAAAATGAGGCCCCAAATTCATCAGCTCCAGGCGACTTCCCCGATTTCACCCGACTAATTGACTTTTCTATCTCTTTCATTGGGGTTTCTGATGTCAACATCTCATTCTGTTTTGCGCCTATTGCTGGCAAGTGCAATCGGTCTAAGAACTCTGTCAGGTGCTCTCCACCTATCGAAATAGGCTGTGAATACAGTTTACTATAATATTCCTCAAAAACCCTTTCTATTTCTTCTGGCTCATGTAGAATTTTATTGGTTACAGGATCCCTTATTTTGTGTAAATTAGACAATGCTTGCAGTTTCCTAATACGTCCAGCTATGTTTTTAGTGGCTTTAGGCCCTCCTTCATTGTATGTTTGTTTACTAAACCTTGCTTTCCTTTCCACCTTTTAATTCTTTTGTTTCTGGTACATCTTTGATCTGATTTTTCTTTTTGCCAAAGCTGTATGTGAGGTCAGCCTTCCTCTCAGTACGGCTTTCAGAGCATCCAATAAAGTTGTTGGATTTACTTCTCCATTATCATTTTCCCTCCTATATGTCATTATTTCCCCTTCTAATTCTGCAACCAGTCCCTTATTGTTCAGTATACCTTTGTTAAGTCTCCATACTGTATTTTTCCACTTATTAATCAAATTAATTTTTAGATCAATTGCACTATGATCTGATATATCAGCCGCCTATCCAACACTCCTGTACTCTGTGTATATCTCCCTTATTCATTCGAAAATAATCAGTCCTGGAGTAATCCACAGCACATCCATAGCGGCGCAAGGGAGAAACTCACGGCCAGCAGCAGCACTCTCGGGTCGGATGAGGAAACCGCTAGCTCGTAAGCCAAATACGGTGCAAGAGAAAAGGGATGCACCGCGACCGTGACAAACATTACACAGTTGAAAAGTATTCCTTTAGGGCGCTCTGGTGACGGCAGTGCGTGACTGTGGCTGCAGTAAATGAACATGCAGCGTTGCTCATCTGTTGCTAAATGGCATCATGAGGTGGAGTCAAGTTGTCATCAGTGGTTCGTTTTTCTATTTCCGGTTGCTTCACTCTCACTGTGTCAGATGTCATCAATTAGATCATTATTTTTCATCTTGAATTGGGTTACAGTTGAATTACAATGTGTTGACCAAATTCTTTCTTTTACTCCTTAGCTCTTCTGTGGTTCAGCAGGTCGACTTAAAGCCTGATTCTTACTCGGCGCAACCTTATTCTTACTAGCTGGTCGCAAATGGCGCAAACGGTCACGTGACCCAAAATTTCGCCACGCCCCCCGTCGCAAGCTAAAAAAATCCTTGCGCGTCGCAAGGGCGCGCACACAACTTTTTTTCTGACTTCGCGCGAGCTCAACCGGAAACAGCTGACCAAGAGAAAGGAAACATGAACACTGCAGAGACCGCGGTGACCGAGAGGGTGCGCCTCTACAAACATCTGTACGACACGTCCATGAAGTTACACTGGGACAACGTTGTCCCAAAGGACAACGCTTAACAAAGTTCGTCTTGTTGCAAAGGACGAACATTCCACCTTCTCTTCTGTTTTTGCCGCAGCCGCTTAGCTCTGAGATACATATACAGTTCTACACCCAGAGTAAATTCATTCCGCATCAGATGTGCCAGCCTCTGCTGACGTGACACCACAGGTGGCATTGTGTATGCTTTCTTCGTATGCTTTTCAGCTTGTTTCCTCAACAGTGACGCCCGCTGGTCTGGAGAGAACTGCAAATGTGACGCATTCTCGGCGCAAACTGCGCTTATGAGCTGAAGGAACTGTGAAGGGGCTGGCGCTTTTGATGACGTCATTAATGGTTCTCGAGCCAGAACAGTTGCGCGGTTGCGCCGAGTAAGAATCAGGCTTAACTCTACTGTAATTGGTCTTCTTTTTTTTTTTTTTTGGATGGAAGATCGTGATAAAAAATCGAAATCGTGATTTTATGCAAAAAAATAGTGATACAACATTTTTTCCATATCGCCCACCCCTAGAATGAATGATCTGTGAGGGGAGGAGACTTTGACTGGGCACAATTTTCAGGGAATGAATGACTGAGGGTTGTGTAGAATAATGGTACGTTTACATGCACATTTAAGTAGAGCTACACTTACAGCTTAACTTCCTTTGTCCCACTGTATATGCTGACTGAAGAATGTCCAATGCCATGATGCTGTGGACTGTGTGAGAAAATTTTCAAGACGTACTGCCTTTCCAACTTTCCTTGTGGGAAACCCTAAATATAGCGTAAATCTCTGCACAGACGTCTCGCAATTACTTAAAGGCGGGGTAGGGGATCTTTTTCTGGAACATTTTTTTACATATTGCTTGAAATACTCTTCACACCCCCATTGCAACCAATTAATTAAAAGTTTTGACACAAATATTAAAAGTTTTAGTGGCCTCTAGAACGTACAATCTAGGAAAAACAGTATTCTGATGCGTCTATCAAACTGCAATCTGCTCCTCCCTCCCCCTCCCCCTCCTTCCCCCTCCTTCCCCCTCCTTCCCCCTGTGCGCGTACCCTGCTCCGTGAACGAAGCTTGGCAGGAAGCTAAACTAGAGCCAGCTTGGCTAGCACCTAGCATTATTAAACGTATAGTTAGCATAAACTAAATACTAAATACTAAATACGGCAACGATCGATGCTTGCTGTCAGAACAGCGCTCGTGCACCTTCGTGCTCGTGCGCGTTCATGTACTCTAGAGGCGTGCCTTCGGGGGAAAGTGAAGAAAAGGGTTGGGACTTTTTACCTGTGTATTTTCAAAATGCAGCTTCGCTGGACTCAAAATCCAGGATCTCCTACCCTACCTTTAAGTGGTGATTTTGTCAGACGATGCTGCAGTTATAAAATCAGGATTTTATTAGAGCAGAGTTACTTTAAAGAAATACTATGTAACATTTCTACCTTAAAATAACAGCTTGAAAAAAATTGTGCGGCTAGAATGAGTTTTAATATTACGATTGGCCTGTCTCCTATGCCCTTCGGGGGTCTGAGTTGGAAAAACTCAGACCCCCGTAGTACTTCGACTTGCTTTCTGGCACACCTACCGCAAAAACAAATAGACCCCTCTCATGCTCCCAGGTATAAGGCTAAGCTAGCGCAACATTGTCAGTACGATCATCATGGCAGAGGCACCGAAGTAACAGAAGAAGACGCTGACTGATGAAGCAAGGAAGAGAAAGAGAGAGGCCGACAAAGCAAGAGACCGGACTAGAGTTGCTCTCGGAACAGCCTGTAGGGGGAGCTCCATAATGGGCTTTTTGAGAAGTTACATTGTATTGCTTTAAGTGACCATGGGCTGACACAATGGGCCTCATGCAAGAACCGTTCGTACGCACAGATTTGTTCTTAAATCGTCCGTACGAGTGATTTAAGAGAGATCTTTTCTTATTTTACGTTTTCTTTCAGGTACGAACAGAATTTACGAGTGATCCAGATCTGTCGTAGGAGTTTCGTAAAATAGTCCGCATTTATTCAAATCAAGTTTGCTTGACTAATGGATTGTATATTTAATTACTTTGTAGAAAACATAAATAAATATAAATTATACCCCATAATTATGCTGACATTATTCTGTTTGACTTAAATTATGCACTAATTGAAGGTTCATTTGAATCTGTATATAACAAGGTCAATGGGAAGTGTAACCAGCGGCTGTCTTCCTACTTTTGGATGCCTTAGTGCGTCAGGCTCTTGGAAGAGACCGTGTGGAGACAGACGAATGTCTGACATCGCGATTAAGATTCCCAAGGACTGTGCTGCTGCAAATATGCAGCTTGCTAGAGCCACAACTCCAGAGAAAAACACGCCGATCAAACCCAATTCCGTCACACGTCCAGATCCTCACCACCCTTGGATTTTTGGCCGTGGAGAGCTTTCAGAGGGAGATTGGAGACAGATCGGGTGTGTCCCAGTCCTCTGTGAGCCGTGCGCTCCCCTTGGTCATCAAAGCTCTCATCAGTTTATCACCCATGGTACATCAAATTCCCATACACCGCTGTCCAACAAGTACAAATTAAGAGGGACTTTCATGCTGTGGCTGGACTGCCAATCATAATTGGAGCACGAGACACATATACGCATCAAAGCACCCGTGCTGTCGTGGAGCGCACTGAGATGAAGGCCAGGTGGGTGTGTCTCGATACAGCGGGGGGGCAAACTGCTCTATAGCCCAGAGAAGGCATGCCAGATTTGCGCAATATTGCCATGAACGAGGGTCTCCTACAACCTGAACCAGCCCAGGCAGACCAGAAGCTGTGGTGCCAGAAGACCCCCCTCATGGACCACCCCATCAAAGTGCCATCATGATGAGCTTTAGTTGCAGTCATTGAGCGCCTGCCCATGGCGAGACGTTTTTTTTTTAAGCCATTTTCATATCAAACCATTTATCTTTTTATTTCAGTGACATGGTATTAACAGCAATCGTAATTGCTTCCCATTTCTTCGCTTTAGCAGGTCCCGTAATTCCACTGTTGACACTGCTAAAAATGACAGATTACACGCATTGCATGCAATCCCTTGAAACCGTGAGCTCAATCCAGTGAGCACAAGCTGACAAAGGTGTCAAATGACTAGCTTCGTCTGGTAACCAACACAGTGTTTGCAGTATGTCTAGGTCAGTACAAATCTGAACCTCCATTTTGATGGGGCAACATAGTGTTACTTTTGCTTGCCCTTCTCTGGAGAAAACCCCAACTATCTGTTACAATGCAGAGCATGAATCAGCAATAAGTATACATCTGTTTAAACCTTAGTTTAGCATTTTTTTTCTTTTACTTCATATAATTACATTAACTTAAAACTCATGAAAGCTTTGTTGATCAGTCAGCATTGTACAGCGGCACTTCTCTAATTACCCTGCTCCTCGCCTGAGTTCAGCTTGTTCCTGTAGTCCCACTACAGTTAATCAGAAGAAACCTGAAAAGCAGGCAGTTTATACACACACACTCACACACATAGTGGAGTAAAGATTTTTGAGAACAGTGATAATCAAGAAATTATCCTAAAAGGAGGCTGGAATGAAGCAAAGGAAATAATTGCTTTTCTCTGCCTAATGGCATGACTGGCCTAATAGCATGGCTGTCATGTGAGATCTACTCTGTTCACTAGTCTAATGGCTCTCATGAAGAAAGGACCTAAATAAACATAAAATCTTTGAATGTTCCAGCCCATATTTCATGTTTTCATTTCTGTCTTTCCCAATTCCTTCTTGCTGACCTCCATTGCTTTGCTTTTTCACTGAGCAGCTCCCATCCCTATTGTGATACTCTTATTTTTTCTTTCCCCACAAAGGCTCTCAGTGCAAAGGGATATGATTCAGCCTGGAACAGAATAAACTCCATTTTCCAGCAGCCGGAAGGACATCTGAGAGATAAAGAAGACTCACAATACAGAACACCTTGCATCACAGATAGCGTGGTTCGCTAAATCTAGCAGCATTAGAAAAAAGAAATTAAAAACCTGCACTGACAGGTTTGATTTTTGAGGCTTGGCTGGCTTAGAAAATATGTATGTAATGTGGCACATATGAAACTCCAAATAATGAGATAAAAATATTTGATTCAAAGGCAGAACTTCACTGATATGAATCAATTAACCATCCAAATATTAGGATCTTAATTGTGATAATGATTCAATGTCAGCAGTGGCACTATAGAATTTTCATCTAAAAACTAAGGACATTACTCCACTGAGGTTCAGCTTTGGCTTTTGACGATGTACATCTGAAACATGACAAGCAAACAGAAAATGCAGAAATTGGGCCGTCGAAAATAGTTTGCTTGTTGGTGGCCTCAAGCACACGCTCGTGTGGAAACAGGTTTTCCAGCCAGGAATGGAGGGAAAATATGTCACGGCTAAGTGCCCGGCCGACTCACAAAAAGGACCCAAGAGCAGACGCAGAACACTGGGAAATTTAGAGTTAGAACAGAGTTTATTTACTGATGTGCGGTGTTAGGAGGGAGGGAGGATCCAGGCAAACGTGGAACTCAGAGAGGAGGGAGACGGTTAGTGAGAAGCCAATAAGGTATTCTGTCCAGACAAAGGTAATAATCAGTTCTTATAGGTCCAGGTGGGGTTCCAGAATGGAAATACTGGCTGAGGTTCTGAGTCAGCAGCAGGCCAAGCAGGCAGGTAGGGGAAACAGGAATCCAACAATGAACGCTATGTCCTTAGCATGGGAATTCAGAGTGAGGGGAATCGATGACAGAAGTGGCACTGAAGAACAACAAGAAGGCAAGAACTGCAAAATAACACAGGAGCTGCCCTACGACTGGTGAAGTGAGACAATCTGGTGAAAGCTGGTCTTCTTCTTCTTCTTCTTCTTCTTCTTCTTCTTTGGTTATTATGGCGGTTGGCAGCTTAACGGAAAAGGTGCATTACTGCCACCTGCTGGACTGGGGTGTGGATGCAAGAGAGCCTACTCTAATGCCAGACTGGAGGGATAAAAAAATATATTTTTTTAAAAATTAAAAAAAAAGGAAGGAAAAGAAAAGAGAATGAGACTAGACCCTATGAATAAGGCCCATATCCCTCAGAAACCTAAACACATAGTTGAAGCATATGTGGCCAGAACTTTTCTGTAAAATTTCTTTTAGATTTAGTCCTAACTTGTCCCTTCTCAGCTGCCTTGTTAATATTTCCCTTTCTTTCTGGTACTTAGGACAGTGACATATCACATGTTCTATGGATTCTGGGCTCTCACAAAATTCACATTTATCTGCATGTTTTTTAATTATTGCCAAAGTATTGTTAAGCCTAGTGTGCCCAAATCTCATCCTTGACAGCACATCTTCCTCTCCCTTACTCCTGTTTGATGATCTACATCTATCTATATGTTGCCTTGGATTCCATGCAAGTGTCTTCCTGTTTCTGCACTGTCCCACAGGAATTGCCATCGCTCTCTTGTTTTGCGCTTTACAATACTTTTTATTTCCGATTTGCTGTAGTCCACCTCCAACTCTACATTGGTGTTATCCGCAGCCTTCTTGGCACAGCTGTCCGCTAGCTCATTGCCTGCCACCCCTATGTGAGCAGGCACCCAAACAAATGAGAGTTTGACTCCTGATTTTTGCAGTACGTTGGAGAGTTGTGCTATATCTGATACAACATCTTGTCTAGAGTTAGACTGCCCGGTTTTTATACTAATCAGCGCTGAGCTGGAGTCTGAGGCAATAACTGCCCTCTCTGGCCCATTCTCCTCCACCCACTGCAATGCTAGCCACAGGGCTATAAGTTCAGCTGTGTAGACAGCTAGGTCGTCAGTGATTCTCATGCCCATTTCAACACTGAGTTCGGGGATAACAAATGCTACCCCAACTCTACTGTCATCTTGCTTGGAGGCATCTGAATATTTTAACTTCTTCTCCATACTTTCCATTCATGTACCCCTGCACCAGGCACCCCTTCTGTAATCCATGGCGGAGTAGTCGGTATGAACACTGTAGGACTTATTTTCAGGTTATTAATATTCATGTTTCTCACTCTGTCACCAATTGTCCACCCCTAACTCCTAAATTCTGCATTCAATCTTTCTTGACACGGTTGTAAAACACACTGACTCATGTGGTCAACACTATGGCCTTTCAGATTTGCCCAATATACAGCTGCTAGCTGATCCCTTCTAAGGTGAAGAGGCATGTCCTCCATCGCAACCTGTATTGGCTGCCACTGGAGTGGTTTTCATAGTGGTGAAAGGTGGTAGCTCCTAAAGCTCCTTAAGACTGTGTCTTGATGAGGACAAACGAGGAACAGCTCTGAAGCCAGGAGCGATCCAGACTCCGTCCCGGACTTCCTTGAAACCTACTCAGCCCCACCTACGGTTCAGAAACCATGACAACAACACAGCCAAGCACGATCGTGATAAAATGGAGGAAAAGCTGATATAGTTCCCTGAATTCTACAAGTTTGCATTTGTATCAGGACTTGGAGACGAGAATCATGAACACAAGCGTCTATTCAAGAGGGCATGTCAGGTGTGTTTTGACCGTCAGCTTTACTGTACCCGTAAACAGAGTAATGTTTTACATTGGATGGTTCAAAATGATGTGGAACTGCACTACAGACCTGAATTAATGGCCCCTCCTCACACTGTACAGCTGTACATGCCTTCATGACAAACAAACTTGACTTGAAATGAAAGACCTTGGCAAATCTTTTTTTCTTCTGACCTTCCAGCAGGTTTCCATTTCCCCAGGCAGGCCAGCACAGCCTGCCAGGAAGACACATTGAAAACTGTGGTGTTGATGTCATTTTCTTTGTTTCATTCTCTGTCGTCCACCCTTCGCCACAAATTACCTCATTATCTTGCAGACCACATTGTACCAATGTTCGGCATCCATGAGCATTGTAAGCACCACTGAGGTGACGGGGAATGGCAGCGGGCTTTGTTATATTTCACAAAATCTAATAACAGTCTCGTATCAGCTCCAGCACTGCCCTGAGGACACGCTGTTTGGAGACTCCCAGGGTTCTCTATCGATTGTCGATGGCCTCCCCCCACCTCTCTCTCTCTACAGCCTTTTTTGCACACCCCTTAAGATTTCTGTGTTTACAACTATGTATTTATTTGTCAGCTGCAGCAGCAACACATGATCAGACTTAAACACCTCACCTCAAGAGCCCTGAATTTGGATTTATTACATAAAAGCTAATTAATCTCAATGAAAACAAATCATAACCAGATGGCGGTGCATTAACGTTACAACCGATATGGTATGTGGTCACATTATTAATTGTGTCCTAATGCAGCTGTTTACCTTGATGTAGCTGACTGCCACCAAAATCCATTGCTTTGATTTGTTGTCAGGAGGCAAAATTGGATAAACAATACTCAACATTCATTTCTCAGAATGAAGTGAGTACATTTTGTTTCCTTCACACAAACCCATTATTATTAAAAAAAAAGAAAAGAAAAAAAGGGATTTGTTTCTCAGCTCATTAAACATTCATATAACATTATGTTACATTCAGTATACACATACTTGACTTAATGTTTCTTGGTTTGGAATTCTTAAGGGAACTCTCGGATGCATACAGAAATGATATGACTCTGCTTTTGTGTCTGCAAAGTAATTTTAAGGTTTTAGGTTTAAATTATGTCATTTATGAGGATTAAATGTATTACAGCTGCACCTGTCAAATGTCAGACTTTCAATTTAGTTATTGCGATTTCCCAAAAACTCCCAATAATAAGAGGGAAAATAAAATAAAAAGTCACAATCTACTGGAACATGCCCCACATTCAGAAAATGGAAACTATAATACGTATGTTTCCATGGGGAAACAAAGTTCACTGTGAGTTAATGAAAAAAAAAAAAAAAATCAGTAGTTCCTGCCATGCTAACAGCGGCGGGAGCCAGTCACAGTAGTGGTGGCTTTAGCTCAGGACGAAGAGCAGTTTCCCACCAATTGAAAGGTTGGTGGTTTGACTGACTTCCCAGAAGCATCCTTGGGCAAACACTGAACCCCTGGATGAGTGTGTGAGTGAATGGGTGAATGTGGCATGTAGCGCTTTGAGTGGTCAGCTAGACTAGAAAAGCTCTATACAAGGACACTCCATTTGCCATTTCATGCTTTCACCTGAATGCAAATTGGAGTTTAATGCGTTCAATATAAGAACATCGATAGATAGAACATTCATCACATGAATGAAAGTTCCTTTCCTTGCACAGCAGGTATAATACATTTTTCTTTTTGACCTTTTCATATTATGGACTTGAGGAAAGACAGTGTTGCAGATGTCTCTTCTGTTGGTGGTTGATGGAAAATTACACTCTTGATGCATTTTTGGTCAACATGCTAACATGTCTGGAGCCAGTTGCAACAACAGTTCACAAATTTGAACATCGATTAACTCTAACAGGCTGAACCACAAAGAATACCTGTGATGAAACCTGATGTGTATTCTCATCCAGATCGTCAAGATCTTACTCTTAAAAGCTCCATTTCAATCTGAGAATGTGTTCATGCTTGTAGTTTTTGGAACCGACCAAAACAGAAATGTTACCCCAGTTTGCGTTTGCTTTGTATACCAGACTATACAGTCATATAAAAGAGTATACTTCCTCTTTCAATTCTTTATATCAGAACATACAAGACAAAAGTCCTAAAATTAGGTAAATATAACCACATGACAACTCATTGCACTGTGTCATAATTTTTCCAAATTGTCTTTGGACCTGGGCATTTAAGGAAGAAACTGTCTGGTAATATACTTACTCTAGATGCATTTTCTTGGCTTCTAGTGCTACAGTGAAGAACCTTGGTGTTGCTTCTGACCAGGATCTGTCCATCGATTTGCATATAAAACAGGTTTCTAGGACTCCCTTTCACATTCATAAAATTGTAAAAATTAGGAACTGCAGAAAAACTGTCCATGCTTCCATGCGTTTGTTACTTCAAGATTGTTCACTGTAATTCTTTATTATCCCAAAATATGCTCTGAAAAGCCTCCAGATAATCCAAAATGCTGCAGCCAGAGTTCTGATGGGAACTAACAGGAGAGATCATATTTCTCCAGTTTTAGCTTCTCTTCATTGGCTCCCTGTTAAATTCAGAATAGAATCTAAGATCCTTCTTCTCAAATATAAAGCTCTTAATGATCAAGCTCTATCATCTTAAAGATCTCACAATGGAATATTTTCCCAAAAGAGCACTTTGCTCTCAAACTGCAGGTCTACTTGAGTTTCCTGGAATTTCTAAAAGTAAAATGGGAGGCAGAGGCTTCAGTTATCAGGCCCCTCTATTGTGGAACCAGCTGGCAGTAAATGTCCGGGAAGCAGACACCATCTCTAACTTTAAGACCAGGCTTAAAACTTTCCTTTTTGACAAAACTTATAGTTAGGGATGGCTCAGGTGACCATAAAACATCCCATAGTTAAGCTGCTATAGGCCTAGACTGCTGGGGGACCTCCCATGATGCACCTCTTCTCACGCTGCTCTCTTTTACTCTCCATGTCTTCTAACATTATTGTTGTCATTAACTTGTATTTATCTTTCTCAGCAGGTATCCCTAGCTTGGTGTTATGGTGTTTGTTGTTTCCTATTTCCTGTCCTCTCAACCCCCAACCAGTCACGGCAGATGGCCACCCTTCCTCAGTCTGGTTCTGCCGGAGGTTTCTTCCTGTTAAAAGGAGTTTTTTCTTACCACAGTCGCCTCATGCATGCTCTGTATCGTAGGGAAGTTTCAGTGGAATCTGTTGGTTTCCTTGGAAAGGCATCTTTATCTTATTGGTTTTGTACGAGTTGGAATAATTTGGAATTTAATTAATTGGAATTGATTGGATTATGTTGGTATTACAATTAATTTGATTGTAATTGGCAGATTATTTACCAGAAAATGTTTATGCTGATGCTATCCAGCTTTATTGTTTGTTCAAAGTATCAGAGAATCACAGACTGGACGTGAAGCAAACGGTAGTCTGATACTGGTTTCTTGTTAAATTCAGTAAATACAGGATCTTTGTTCATTGCCCAATAATTTGTTTCATTTTGAAAACCAAGAAACAAATTGGCTCAGTTCGTTTTAGTCGAGCTGAGTCTCAGGAACGCAGGTGTTGTTTTGACAAATGTCTAGACAATTGTTTAAAAATTATATTAGTATAATGAATGAATCATTCAAGCCTCTGATCACTTGACACTTTAGTAGTACATTACATGGGGGAGAGCTGCTTCCCTGCTGGCTTACTCCTGTTGAAGCCTGTTAACACAGAGCAAATGGATCAAACACACATGTGCTTTTCTGCAGACATACCAGCTGCGCTCATCTGAAAGCATCAATCCAAACAACGGCAAGGAAGGAAAACATTCTCATGGCGCACTCAAGATGGTGGTGGAATCACTTTAGATTATACTGCCCCCATCTGGTCATTTTAAAACGACACGCATTTATGACTCACTCCCTAATCAGTTCATTTAAAAAAATTTCTAGCACAAGAAATTAAAAGACTGGAAGAAGTATGCTGGATTTGAAAAATCAGTGTTTTAATTTCTAAGTAGATTGTTCAGTTATTCAGTGTGTTCACAAAAAACAGTTTAAAGGTCCCTGTATCAAAAAAAGTACCATTAATAATGGGAAATAACATTTGAGAAATACTTTACAATTAAAACATGTCAGCATTTCATGTCAGTAGTTTACATTATAAAGTCAATCAAATCTACATTATTGATCTATACAACTGCAGCCAGTGATGGACCTGCATATATAAAGTACCATAAAATAGCCAGGAAAATAAAAATATGTACATTTTCCTGCTTTGAATAATTCAATTATAAACATAGAATTAGAGGATCCAAAATGAGAGATTTCTATACACCCAATTAAGAAACATAAGGTGCCTTCTCAGAAAATAACCTTGTGACATGGGTACCGTGAGAATAATCAAATGAATCAACACAAGACAGTAAAACGCACACTTTAGAAGATAGGTTTTTGGAATTAGAGCTTGGACACTCAGAGTTCAGGTGCTGATTCAAATGAAGCCTCAACTGAGTTTTTAAACTAGTCTTTCACATTTTGTCTGAGCCTTAAATCAGGTGGGTAAGTTCATGTGAGGAGCAAGGCAGACGCTTATCAGGACTAGTTTAGCGGTACCATCAGCATTGTTAATACGAGCTGCAGAAATTTTTCTGTGCTTCGTCTTTGTGATTTGAAAAGAAGGGACGTATATACATGAAGGCAGTTAAAGGCAAGAGAGTCTTTTCCCCTGAAGGAGACAGTGTGATGATCCTCCTTCAGATCCAGTCCGAGTCTCACTGAGCTCCCACCCCCAGCAGAAGAGTGGGGGTCCCTTTTGTAGAGTTGGCACCGGGCTCCTCCACCGTCAAGCTCCTCCTGTCCGTACCGAAGTCTAACACCTCTCTGAGAACCGGCTGCGGGTGAACCGCCGTGTAGCTCCAGTGACCCGTGCCGTCTTCAGGTGCAGCAGGTTAGCAGGCGGTTGGACAAAAGGAGGCCACACGTTAGTTCGGAATGGGGAGGGCTGGGCTGTTCCTGCTAATTCCTTCCAGTTTAAGTGCTTTACTGGTTTGGTGTGGGCAGCTAAGGCCGATGAAATCTGGAAGAGAGAGCAGAGAGGCAATTCTAAAAACTGCGTCAGCAAAACAGCTTAAATAAAGTATTGATGAGTCAAATGCTTAAAAGTCCAGAATAGCTGTAATGCATCATTTATGAGAACTGGGCACAAGTCTGACCGAGTATAGATCCTGCTTTCTTCGTGAACTTCCATCTCTGAACTCTTGAATTCATTGAGTTCCTTACGGATGGCAGCCTGAGAAGAAGAGACATGAAACAGCAGCAGAGATGATTTCTATGTAGCTAACAGAACATACGAAGAAATTGTGTATGAAGTGGATTTATCCCTTTGACTTTGAAAACTGAGTTCAGCTGGAACTGTAAATGTCTGTGCCACATCCTTAACTCTAACATGTATACGATTGCTGATCTACATATTTCCAGAGCTTCGCTTGTTAAAACTCAGCCCAGCCCTGAGGAAGCGTCTGCATTTCATTTCTGGAATGTTTCTATGAATCTGCAGGCCAACTAAATCCTCTGAGAGCTGATGAAAAGAAGACGCTGCAGCTGAAATATGAAGGCTGAAGTTCTCCCAGATGTGTGGGGCGTCACCTTGTCAGCAGGAGTTAACTTGGTCCACGGCTTGTCTGCTCGACGGTCGTAGTCTTCAGCGTGGGTGCACTCGACGTACTCGTGGAAACGCAGGATCTTTCTGGCCTGCAGTTCAGCCACTGTGGGTCTCTGAGACAGCTGATGGCAGCATGAAGAGGGGAGTTGTCACTTTCAACTTCATAGTAATAACAAGAACAACATTCAAATAGGCCTGGGCCGGTTTCTGGTACCACGGTTAGATACAAGAAAGAAAAGGAAAAAAAAAAAAAAAACGGAGGAAGCAATGCTCATGATTTCATATCTACTGGAGCTCCTCATCACTCTTTGTCATATTCAAGATGTTATCGAGAAAGTGTCATGACATGGCATTATCTGATAATCATGATTAGTGCTTTTAATAAAATCAGTTTGGGTCACTGAACATCGTTTAAATCTAAGTAATTCAGTGCTGCTATAAATACGTGCTTATAAGTGTTCTAAATATTCTGCATGTTGGTAAAAAAAAATGTGTTCAATGTTTTTCCATTGGGACACTTCAAAGGAACACATATTAGACGTGTTATTACAATTCACTGCCAGAGTCTCATAGCGGTCCCTGCCTGCCGTTTTCACAGTAAATTTGTTGCATCCTGACCTTTCTGGTGAGCCTCCGCTTGATTTCACTTCTCTCCATCCGTCGATCAGCTTCGTTCTTGGCTGTGAGAGGAGAACACATTCCATGAGAGAAGTGGAACAGTACCTCCAGTCAGGTAGATTTCACCTGAGCTGCGGCCGGCGCGCTGCCGTAGAAGGATTCTTTAAATCACTGCCCGACGCCGCACAGGGCGCCGCACAGGGCGCCGCACAGGACGCCGCACAGGACGCCGCACAGGGCGCCGCACAGGGCGCCGCACAGGGCGCCGCACAGGACGCCGCACAGGGCGCCGCACAGGACGCCGCACAGGACGCGCAGAGGGCGCTGCACAGATTGACTTTATAATGTAAACTACTGACATGAAATGCTGACATGTTTTAATTGTAAAGTATTTCTCAAATGTTATTTCCCATTATTAATGGTACCTGTGCAGCGCCCTGTGCGGCGCCCTGTGCGGCGCCCTGTGCGGCGCCCTGTGCGGCGTCCTGTGCAGCGCCCTGTGCAGCAGGGCTCTGTCATTTTACCTGGCCTACCACTTTGTGCCTGAGTTGCTGCCGTTCCCAATCGCTTCCACTTTGTAATAACTTGTAATGTAATAATACTGACAGCTGAATGTGGAATATTTAGTAGCGAGGAAATTTCATGACTGGACTTGTTGCACAGGTGGCATCCTATCACGGTACCACACTGAGCTCCTGAGAGCGACACACTCTTTCACAAATGTTTGTAGAAGCAGTCTGCATGCCTAAGTGCTTGAATTGAAACACCTGTGGCCATGGAAGTGATTGGAACACCTGAATTTAATTATTTGGATGGGTGAGTGAATACTTTTGGTAATATAGTCATTTAAATGGAGCCACTCAGGTCACACATATCTTAATGAAGTGACTTCAGTGTCATTTTGGACAAACTGCAATAAATCTAGAGACAGTCAATAAATGAAAAGGTTAAAAAGATAAAACTCAAACATCAGCCAGTGCATAGCAGAGAGCAGATGCATGTAGTTTTCTTCTTGAACTATCAATGCAAACAAATAAGAAGAAATGAAGGATGAAGAATCTCACCTTGAAGAATGTTTCTCTGCTCCAGCTCTTCTGCCGACGGTCTCTGACTCAACCGCCTGAAAACAGACATTTCATTTATCAATAAGCCCAAACGTTCAAGGGCAAACTCAACATATGAGGGGTGGATGAGGGGTCTGTGGAACAGGATGAACTTCACTATAAATGGATGTAATCAGTGAAACTGCAACAGAAATGATGCTTAAAAGGCAAAGGGCATCGACATTCAAGATCCTCTGTTTACTGATTGAGAGTCAGTGCTCAATTCCACTTCAGCGCTCTAAAGCTTTGCTGACATGTTCTTTACCTTGTGAGCGCGGTGCCGATCTTGTTCCTCACAGCCAACCACTGCTCCCTGCTCTGCCAGCTCGTGCCGTCCTGGTTCTCCTGAGCGTCCCGCTCCCTCTCCTCCCTCTCCTGTTTCTCCAGCTTCAGGGCCAGCGTGTCCTTCCTCTTCACACGGCTCGCCAGCCCACCTGTTGCACAAAAGACCAACACAGTTTACACAGACTGCCATGAATATGCTCTGGAGTGCCTCGCTGTTAATGCGCTTTTTTAAGATTCAGAATCAGAGGTGTGTGTTGGCCCTAAACCAACTAAAGTAATTTGGGAATGAATATCTACACATACAGAGTCTCATTCTGATACTTGCATTTTCCTACAGAACAGTTCCAAAAGCCAAACACGTTAGTCCCTCTTCACGGGCAGCATGTTCAGTGATTTACACTGTTTTGGTCTGTGACATAATATAACGAGATAAAGCCCAGTACTAACAAACTGCTGCGACGGGTGACCGTAGTGCAGTCTGACAACTGATTCACCTCGGGTGCTCTCATACTGGGACAGTAGCTTAACTAAACAGCCAAGCCAAGCTTGATTTATGTAAACTCTCTGAGTGACACTGAAAGCTATCATTTAGAAAAAAAATAAAAGGGCCTTGATTTGGTTCCAGATCAGACTGGGGCATGAGGCCCGTTTCCGCAGATTCACTGATCTTAAAAAGTTTGGAAAATTCGAACCTGACATTAGAAATTCTATAACTATCTTACTGTGCTGTGCAAAGATCTAAAAGAGTTTCTACAAACATTTCCTCGTTGCTGAAGCAGGACGCAGCAAGCAGCAGAGAGCCGCTTTTAAACGGGCCCGTTAGCAGCATTAATGGAACTTACTTGGAGGCCCTTCCTCATCATCATCATCATCATCATTATCATCATCGTCTCTGTACAGGATGGGGCCGTCGGAGTCGGTGTCCTCCTCGCTGTCCCCGGGGCCTCCTCCCTCAGGGATGACGCTGACTCTGGAGTCTCCCACCATAGCCCTCCTGCTGCGGGGCTCCAGCTGAAGCTGGCGGGGCGGCCTCGGAGGATGGAGCTTCCGCAGCTCCTCCTCCATGTCGAAGTCGTCGTCCTCTGGCCTGTGAGGACACAACAGCTGTGAGTCAAGTGTCAGCTGCCCTTTCTTTTCTGTTTTGAGAGCAGCTGCAACACTTGACGGCTGCTCGTAAGCAGCCACCTGGTATGCAGCTTACAGAAATAAAGCTCAGTTATTTATTAAAGAGATTACTTCAAACTTCAATCCTTATTTGGAACACGTGCCATTAGCTTTGGAGCAACAGACTCCCTTCAGGTCAACTAAGTTCTCCAAAGAACTGAGTTCTTATATACTGAATTTCTGAGTTATAAACATTTACATCCAGTATGATAATTTAATTTCAAATGATAGCTTTGAGATTCAAGTGCCTTACAGAATCAGTTCAAACTAATTAAAAACACTTGGGTGTATGTGATCAGCTTCCAGTAAATAACACCTGCGTGTGTTGATTTGATTCATAATGTGCCATTCTGATATTTCAGATGTGTGGTCGCACACAAAGACAGGAGCTCCTTATTCAAACATCGGAAGGTTTTTCTTTTGTCTTTTTCTTCGTTCATATATGTCCCATCTACACCAGCTCATTAACACACATCAAGCCATAGTGCCACAAAGACAGGTTTCCTTCTGATCGAGGTTTGTTTTTCAGAAATGTGACGTTAGAAAACCACTTGGTGTCACACTGAAACAGCAGAATCTAACTCCAAAACAAACTGAGCCACAATAGAGTTAAATCAAACTTATAGCTCATAAAATAGCTCAAAGATCCTGATATGCAGGTAACAGCCAAGCTTTAAAAGGTCTCACTTTATGCCTCTTTTTATAAGAGCCTTTTAAAACTAAGACTACGGGTTATACAGGGTCATACTTCTGATGAAGTATCAGTTTACTGCTGTGTTAAAGTATCATAACGGACCTTTAAATATGGAACAAAGTTTTCAGTTGTTGAGAAATGTATCACTTTACTTTGTCCTGTCAACACATGCAGTTTAACTGGAGTAATCAACAATAAATGAGAAGTATATACAGATTAATCTCCTTTCCACTTTGCATGTGTTCCGTTGGGTCTTAGTTGACTTCAAAATAAATGTAAAACCAAGTTGATTTTGCAAGAATACAAAGCAACTAATAACTGATGAAGTCATTATTTGCAGTCCATCATATTCCCTGTCAATAAACTGTCTATAATACATAAGAGGACTTTGACAGATCCAAGTTGTAATTATCAGAACTACTGTAGACCAGTAGACAGAAAAGAAAAAGTCAGTCAACTGTCAGCTCAACCTTACAGCTTATCAGGCTAGAAGAACACAAAAATGACATAGAATAAACTTGTCAATTAACTAACTAACTAACTAACTAACTAACTAACTAATTAACTAACTAACCAGACAGACTGCTCCTGTTTCACGTTATGTAAGCATATAGCATGGAGTATAAAGCTCACTTACAGTCTGAGAGGTTCGATGGTGACAGGGAGGGAGCGGCGTGGGTTGCCCCCCGCCTCTGTCAGGAAATCTGGGAGAGACTCAAACAGCAGTGAGTGGGCCCTCTGGGAGCCGTCTGGGTTGGCCTGGACTGGCCCAGGGCTTGCCAAAGCTCTCTGGATGAGGATGTGTAGAGGGATGGTAGGATGCTGGCTGGGAGGCTCAGTTGTTGGGCTGGGAGGATCGGCTTGCACAGTTGGCACAGGACCAGAGGAGGTGGCGTTGGGCGGATAGAGCAACTTAACCCTCGGAGGTGACGGAGGTATGTGGGAGGGCGGCAAAGGCAGAGGCTCTGCGGACGTCTGGGCAAGTGCTGTAGTTGTTCCGTCTTCAGCGGTTTCTCCTTTAAGGACAGCAGGGGGCACCAGAACAGGGGCAGAGGCAGGCTCAGTGGAGGGACCCTCTGGGACCTGACTGAGTGCAGAAGGATCCACGGAATGGCGCTTGGTGACGGGCGTCATCCTCTTGGGTGGGGTCGGTGGGGAGCGCTTAGCAGGTGCTGGGACTACAATCACACCGCTGCCAGGCTGCGAAAGCTCCGCTGCCAAACGAAGACAGTCAGTGTTTTAATATTTGTCATTTATATCATGTGATGGTCTCAAACAAAACCTAGTAGCAGCCCACAGACACGGATTAAACTGGAACATGAGTGAGGTTAGTTTTATTAACAAAAAACAAGCAAAACCACAAACGCGTCAGTTTTGGTCGGCGAGAGATGATGAACCTGTTACTGGCGAGCTGAGTCAGAGGTGGGTAACACACACGTGTACATACACTGCATCAGACTTTTAATGAACACATTCACTGCACTTCAGCATTTCCATGCAATGCTTTCTATGCAGCATTTCACACACATTAGTTGAACTAAAAACATGTTGATGGCTGCAATCGCATGCGATGCATGTTTGGTGTTAAAAGGAGATGAAGTTCTCCACGTGCTGTGAAGGTAGCAAATCGATACCAGCAGGCGGCATTTAGGAGGACTGAGCTCTGGCTGCTCGCTGGGTACCTGAGCAGGTCTGACAAGCCCCGTGGCGCAGGTACACGGGCAGAGAAAGGTAGAGGCCGAGCTCACTCTGCCGTCTCCAGCTGGTCCAAAAACAAGGCTGCCTGATTTTAGAGCCCCTGTTCAAGGAGGAAGCTGGCAAAAATGAGTGGAGATGTCAGGGAGGGGGGGCTGGGTTTACATTCCAAGCTGGGAGATAAATATGAAAGGTTCAGATAATGCTTGTCTTGGCTTTACACTGTCCAGAAGCAGAGTATACATCCATCATTACACCATATACACAATCAGTAGAAACGTAACGGAGCAGAAGATAAGAAACATTTGTGCAGCATGGTAATTCTTTATCGTGTTTTCTGACATTCCTGCTCACTCATGATAGTAAAAACTGTTTTTTTTACTTTTGTCCTAAACTGATCAGACTGCCAGGGTCAGAAGTATTGAGCCACCTCTCATTTCTTTATATTTTGCCAGGAAAAAGGGAACCAGGTTTCTAATATCTTTGAGAATCAACATATGAACACATGTGTATGCTCAGATGTCGGCTCACTGCTGATGTAAATTGGTGCGAGTGTTTCTTTGTTGGTTAACGACCAGCACGCAGATTATATGATGTATCCACAGTCTGTGTTTCACGTCATCTGCTCTTACGTTTTTCAAACTAATGAACCAGCACAGTGAAGGAAAGGAGAGCTGAAAACAGACACGGAGAATATTCAATAACACGACCGATGCAATCTCAGACAACATGCTGTTCAGACAAAAACTGGTAAGCTATTTGTAACTGTGAAATTGCAACTTGGGTGCAGAGACCTCGCCTAACAAATAGCGGTGGAATGTATAATGCCATGGAGACTGTGCGAGTTTCTAACTGACAGTACAGGGATGGGCTGTAAACAAGAGCAGCTGTGGCATGCAGGGACAAAGGATATTAAAAATCCAAAGCTAATCAGTTTCTATCTGCCCTCCAGTAAAAAGTTCAGATTGTGTTGCATAAAAAGCGCACACACAAGCTGGTGCACGCCTGCTCCGCAGAGACTGCTGGCTGAACACAACATCAACGTGCTGAAAAATAGCCACACAGCGATGTGAAACTCCAGCTTATAGTCGACACTCTGAAACCGTCGGTGTGAAATGCTGACGCACATGACAGAAGCCTGAAAACGTAAACACTTTGAAATGATCTGCATTTATGTGTGAACGTGATCAGATCTCAGTCACAATTACAAACACACGTGCTGTGCTACCATGGACAGTATGTGAAGCTCTTAACCAACAATATCAACAGAAGCTAACTGGTGTTGGGCTATAGGAAATACAACATGAAACCATAAGTAAAAGGGTAAGGCGTGGTGGAGGCAGCAACATGATTTGGGGCCATTTGAGTGCCTGCGGACCTGGACAGCTCCCCAATCATCGGGGGTCCCACATTTATCAAGGGGTGTTACAAAAAAAAAAATACAATAAAATTGTGTTTGTTCGGCTGAATGAAGCGGCACAACAAAAACTTCACATATCGTCCCCTAACATCTGCTGAAAATCTGCTGAATTCTGTGATAAATCTAAACCAGAATGACTTCAAACAAGGAAAGTGTGCTTTTCATATAACTTCAGCTCCACAGAGGTTGTGCTGAATAACCTCACGCGAGTTGTTCAGAGACAGTCTGGCTCAGCTGAAGCAGCAAAGTTATCTGAAGATAACACAATCTCATCTGAGTCCATCACTGCTAAAACGAGGGTGGAATAGTTACAGAATTCAGACTTTCTTTCCAATATTTTGATGTTGGATCTGCTGCTCAACATGTACAGTTTAAACTACAGTAAAAAACTAATTAGTGCTTCTGCTTTCACTCCCATTTTGGTGCCTTTGATCATTTTCTTGTTGAAATAATTTAATGACACTTAAGTAGAGAACACTAATTGATACAGCGAGCCTGTATAATAAATAATTGTGCAAAACTATATTTGCTGGGACTCAAAGGCAGCCCGACTGTCACCAACACGGTCTCAGACGTCACAAAGCCGAACACTGTGTTCTCTGTAAGTCTGTAAAAGGTTAGTGCTGAGCTACAAACCCACATCCTGTTCATGACGACAAGAAGCCTATCGCTGTCCCAAATTTCAATCGTGTAAATAGAGGATGGACATTTGTGTATCTTTGATGAGTACGTTTATCAATGAAAGAGGGAAACAGCAGAGAAAACTAAAGGAAAATGCTGAAAAATAACAACAAAAAATAATAAAATATGGAAGCAAACTGAACGCAGTTTAACAACAAGACAAGAGAAACAATGACTCGAGTTCCTAAGGCCTCACACTCCTGGTCTGATGGCGACTGGGACACACAACTGGGGTTTCGTGTGACAGAGAGATGAAACTACGCGGCCATGTTCGCCGCAGTTTAAATAGTAAAGGCTATTTACAGAAAGCAAGCTGAAACAACCTGATGATTCACAATAAAAACAACAAGTTCAAAATTTGCCCCGACGCCTCTGGCAGCTTTCTTATTATTGTTGATGAAAAACTCTTATGAAATCATTTCTCATCATCATAACACGGAAAGTCAGAATCATGAGATATTCGTCTTAAATTTACACAGACATTCCGTGAGTTGTGGGGTAGATTTATACCAATGAAATCTTCCTTATACACATCTTAAAGCCCCCATTTCCTTAGATTTCCCTTCCAAGCAGCCTGACCTTTCTCGTAATCTTAAGTGTTCTGAAGCAGCTGTTCTGCAGACTTTTGGAAGGTTTTTCCGAGTTTTCTTTACAAATTTGCACAAAAAAAAATTTGTCTACATATCATAGACAACTTCAAGACAAACAGAAACACCACCGTCAGAGATATAATATTATCTTTACACCAACAAGATGACTCAAAAGAGCTCAAACTTGGTACGTCATGGGGTGTGTGGTGTGTCATGAAAAAAAAAAAAAAAAAAATGATTATAAAAATCAGTTTTCCTTGCAACTATAAATGAAAGAGGGGGCGGTTCAAGACTTTTTCCACAGTATCTAGTTGGTATGTTTCTCCAGGCTGCAGCTCGTTCTCTGTAACCAGCCAGTTTTAAACAGGTTTGGTCATTTTGTTGCAACATTTCCACGTTGCAACGTCACTTCAAGTTCTGACACCTACAGCAGGCCAATAATCAAACACTTCATTTTCACTATAATCCCATTGAGATATTGTATCTGATGGGACTTCTTTGTAAGAGAAAAGTCAGTCTGAGAATGCAGCATGAAACCACAGGGGAAAGAAAAAAAAAAAAAAAGACACACAGAGACCAAAGCAGCCGTTTACGGGGAGAAAGGCTCCTTTTATGCGACACCAAGAAACTCACCGAGCAGTGGAGGGTTGCTGTTGCGGTTGGTGGGTTTGGGTGGAGGGACGGGAGGCTGCTTGGCATGAGGAGGGACAGGTGGGGGTGCGTTACTGTCAGCTGATGAAGCGGCAGCATGAGGTTGCCGAGGCGGGTCGTCGGCTATTAGGGAGACCGTCCTCGGCGGCTTGGCCACAGGTACTTCAACAGAGGATGAGGAGGAGGAAGATGAGGAGGATGAAGAGGAGGGGGGCGGACTTCTGTCGGACTCAGAGGGAGGACCAGTGAGGAATTTAGGGGGCAGCAAAGCCTGCCTGGGTGGGGGAGGATCCTGCTGGGAGTCTTGTGCAGGGTGAGGGTCGGGAGCGAAGCGGACACCAGCAGACTCTAAAGAGGCGGGCGCACACACAAACACAGACAGTCATTAAAGGAGCGACTTCGAATGCGGATCTATGAAAACTATGTAAACAGGAAACACACAAGGGTCAACACACACACACACACACACACACACACACTAACTAAACCAAAAGCTGAGGTGAGGAGCCAAACTCTTAAAATATGCAGAACTTTCCAGCGCTTTTAGTCTTTAGAGAATGAACAACATGAATCAAGGCGGTGCGAAGCTCAGACAGCAGACATGGAGAGATGCCACAGAAGGGTCTTAATGATTCGTTTTTCTAATCTTTTCATGTTAACCGAAATAACGTATCAAAATCCAAAGTTTACTCTTTCATCTTTAGAACCAAAAGCCATTATTTACCCAAAATAGCTTTAGCGCACCACCCTGAGACTCTGGTTAGGCAAAACAGCAACTGCTTTACAGAAAATGAGTCATCTATATTAGCTCCCATGTGAGCTCGGCACAGCTAGAGCAATTATTACATCTGCTGACAATGGGGAACAACACAGTGAAAAAAAAAAAAAACTTGGGGCCTGTGTCCACACAGTATTTTTTATTTTTTCTCCCTTTGAGTAACCATACTCTCGTCTTATCGGGAACAAAAAAAAAGTAAAAACTTGCCTTCAAAGTCTAGTTTTGCCCTTAAGAGCGGGCATTAGGGGCTTGATTGAGATCTGGTGAACAAAGGAGTTTCTGACAAACACTGTGTATTCTCTTATCAGTGTTCTGAGCAGTACTCGGAGATTTGAAATGCTGTCAAGTAAAGATGACTCCCTGCAGAGTCCATTTAAGGGAGTCATAGCTATAAATGTTGCCCAGAGAGGAATCCAGATCTGACTCACCGCAAGTTTGCAGCACCATCTTTAAACTAGAGGGGTGAGTTAGCCGTTACTGTGCATGTGCTTACATTCCTTCATTCACCTTACAACATAGACAATAGGGAGGCTGGAAATGGGTCCAAATGTTTCAAGCTCCTGGAAAAGAGACCTTCAATTCAATATATTGACTTTGTCAGGCTTGAATTGTTTAACATACTAAAAAGCTGGATTTGCTTTGAGAAGAATACAACTGAAAAAGGCTGTTATCTAATAAGATTAAAAGAAAGACCGTATGGGCAAAAAACAAAAAACAAATATTGGACAACAGTCCAGTTTGTAGTTTTGAATATTAAACTTAAATAACCTTTAAATATGTTCTCTTGTAAGTATTATCTAACTGGACAGTGACGGTCTAACAACAGAGTCAATCAGTTCAGTCAGAAGGCAGGCGGTCCCGCTGCAGAAACCGGAGAGGGTGCGAGCAAAGATGTGGAATTTGAGCACATTTGCTGAGGTTGAAAACATCTGTAAACATTTTTTGCGCTGTGGATTTGTGCAACACAGACAGCAGATGAAATGTTCAAGTTTTTTCTTGACATCCTTCGAGAACTCCGCATCTCCCTTTCTGATAAATGCTACCATCAATGTTAACTTGCATAGTGAGAGGTCTTACCTGAGCGCTCTCTGAACTCAGCAGGTGGGTTGTATCTGGGCAGCGTAGTTCTTCGGTCATCCTCTGAGGCCAAGCGACCTTTCTTTGCTTCTTCTGAGGAGCTCTTCTGTAGAGAAGGCCGCAGGTCCATCTCAGAGACGGGTCGGACAACAGGCCTCGAGTCGCCCAAAGGCCGCTGAGGTCCTGGCCTTTCTTTTCTCTCGCGATCTTTTTCATTTCTCTTGGCCCGGTCATCCCATTTATCCCTGTCCTCTGTCCTCTCTCTGTCTTCCAGTCTGTCCTTGTCACTTTTCCTCTCTCTATCATCTCTCTCCATTTGAACGTCTTCCCTGTCTCTGTCATCTTTGTTCTCTCTCCTTTCACGCTCAAGCCGCCGATCTCTATCATCTCTCATCCCTCCTTCCCTCCTTTCTCTATCATCACGCTCCCTTCGTTCCCGCTCATCCCTATCCTTCCGTTCCTGCTCGACCCGGTCCCTATCCTTCCGTTCCTGCTCGACCCGGTCCCTATCCTTCCGTTCCTGCTCGACCCGGTCCCTATCCTTCCGTTCCTGTTCGACCCGGTCCCTATCCTTCCGTTCCTGTTCGACCCGGTCCCTATCCTTCCGTTCCTGTTCGACCCGGTCCCTATCCCTCCGTTCTCTCTCGTCCAGATCTGGATCTTTCCGTTCCCTCTCGTCCCGATCTTTCCTCTCCCTCCGTTCCCTCTCGTCCCGATCTGGATCTTTCCTCTCCCTCTCGTCCCGATCTTTCCTCTCCCTCCGTTCCCTCTCGTCCCGATCCGGATCTTTCCGCTCCCTCTCGTCCCGATCTTTCTTCTCCCTCCGTTCCCTCTCGTCCCGATCCGGATCCTTCCTTTCCCTCTCGTCCCGATCTTTCCTCTCCCTCCGTTCCCTCTCGTCCCTATCCGGATCCTTCCGCTCCCTCTCATCCCGATCCTTCCTCTCCCTCTCGTCCCGATCCCTCCGCTCTCGAATGTCTCTGTCTGTTCTTTCATCTCTTCTCTCCCTGTCATCTCTCCATTCTCGCCTTTCTCTCAAGTCTTCTCTCCGGTCAACTCCCCCATCCCTTTCCCTATCCTCTCGCTTGTCCCTTCTTTCCGTGTCTTCCCTGTCCTTCCTTCCTCTGTCCTCTCTGTCATCTTTACCGTCTCTCCTCTCTTCTCTGCGGTATCTGTCATCTTGTGGAGGTCCTCGAGGTAAAGATCCTCCTCTCTTATCAATATCTGAGGGAAGACGACTTCGTCTATCTACATCCACAGGGAGCCTTACATGAGAGTCCACATCCAGAGGTGCTCTGTTACTTCGGGAAGCGTCAGACGGCACTCTGCTTCGACGTTCATCTCCCTGAGGGAACCTGATGGGATTCCCCTTGATGTCAGAGTCCCCTCGAGACACTCGCACTCCAGCTTCTGACAGTCTATCCACATCCTTTGGCACAGGGTGCCCATTTTTCACTGGCGGAGCTTTGGAGTGGATCACATCATTGGTCTCTATCCAAGTGCAGACACAAGCAGTGAAATATGGGTCATTAAAAGGTCATTTAAAAGAGCCAGTTCACTTTCAGTCATGGATTATTACTGAGAAACAAAAGCTACAACTCTACCTACCGTTTTCAGGAATTTCCCTTAAAACGCCTCTTGCAATCAGCTCTTGGCGAGTTTTCCGAACAGAAATTTTTCTTTCCAAAACTGAAAAAAAGAAAGTCCACACAAATATGTCAAGCATCACATTAGGAACAACCAAAGGAAATATCTAAAAAATACGATAAAATGAAAAAAATAGAAGAAGGAAAGCATACCTATAGATGTTTCAGTGAACTTATCACTTGGCTTCTTCTTCCTCCATTTCCAGGGCTTGAAGATTCTTCCCATTTTAGCAAACTTGCCTTTGCGTTTAGTTGGGGGTGTTCCTCCACTGGAGTTTCCTTCGTCATTACCAGCTGTGCTCTGCTGCAGGTCAACCTCATCATCTGCATGAACAGAACGCCGACAATTACAAAAAAGCACTAATACAACGACATGGTCTTTAATTGGAACAGAACTCTTCAGAACATTTCAATGACACTTTGAGCACTTAAGCATTTACAGACATTGTCACATACTTTTGCAGCTCATTATTTTCCTTTTAATTTGCCAAACAACTCCCTACTACATCGTAAGGCTGCAATGACACATCCACATTATCAATTTACAGAAGACATCATTTTGTCTATTTGTGCAGCATATGTCAAGGCATTGCACAGTTTACATCCGTCCTCAACAAGTCTTCCACAGTGTGAGATTTTTTTCTCTCTTTCTTCTTTGTTTTTCAAATGGAGAGCCAATAAAAGAGTGCCACACATGATTATGTGGAAAGGCTCTCCCATCTCAAAACAACAAGACAGCAGTGCAAGTATTTGTTACTTTAGCTCAAGTCTGATTGTTGGTTTATATCAGTGGCTGGGAATCGTTATTCTGTGATGTTCCATTGTGCTTAAATGAAAAACTTGTGTTCAAACAAGTGAAATCTTGCAGGCAATGGGAATGCAGCGGCTCGGATGGCAAAGCTGCCGCTTCGTTTCTGCACAGGGCTCAGCAGATGATTGAATTTTAATTCTGTTTACAGTTCAATAATCATGAAAAGAAGATAATCTGCATGAAACTATAAGCATGTTGCATTCCATCTCACAACCAAACTCCTGTTTTGTCTTCAGTGATAGATACAGTGCACCCTATTCACTATTTCATGAGTCCAAATTGACTCTGTGATGCCAAGCTCTGCTTGAGTCAACACAACGGACAGAGAGAGTTTGTCAATGAGCTGTTTAGAGGAAATACAAGTCGGAACAACTTCTGGAAACTTTTACTTTAAAGCGGATCTTTGAATCCCTGATTGTGGAGGGTTACTCCCCGTAGTTTCAGTGCAGGTCTTAATAGATCCACGAGTGTCCCTGGGCCACAGTCTGGTTTGCAAGACAGGCTTCACACTTTGCAGTTCTGTCTATACAACAACTGACTAATGACTACGTAAATTAATGTTGTTTTAAACATCAATGAACAATTTAGTTAAATAATCGTGTGCCTAATGTTGACCAAAATAATCATGATAAGGACTTTAGCTACAATTGAGCAGGCCCAAATATAGGTTGAAAGATTAATGGAAAATTATGATTAGTATTTAAAAAAGATCCAATCTCTTGAAAAAACTAGTCCCACTGCCAATCTAACAGCTACTCGTAGCATGTTAAGTATGTTCCAATTTCAACATTTGGAATGCAACTTTCAGCGTTCTTAGTGTAAACCAGAGTAATGATACCCAAATAAAAAGTGTAGTAGGACAAAATAAACAATACGCAAGGGGATCAGAAACTGTGACTCAATACTCAGTTGTTCTGATGGTACTGAAAACACGAGGCAATAATTGGATGTGAAAACACTTTAACAATTCTTTGATGAGTCGTAAGACAGCATGTCCAGCCCTGCATCACAGCAAGTACTGAACCACAACTATGAAGTAGAAATCACGGCGTCGGCTCTTGTGTAAAGAAAAAAAACAACAACAAATGAGGTCTTGAACTGAGGTTGAAGCTTATATCCTAAAGCTTACAGCCATTGCTCTGCTTGGTTCCAAAACTCAGAGTTGTTAACAGGAGAAGCAACACAGCTCAGTATTAAACAGACCAACCCAAAACTTTCTCAGATTAGACACCAAAGTGAGTGTATTTCTCTGCTACAACATTTAATATGTATCACATCTGATCAAATGTCTAAATAATATCTTTAAATATGATTTCGTCAGGTGACATTTGACAACCTTTTGGACTTGTGAGCAGATGTGATCCTGATCGTTTCTACACATTTGCAAACCCAAACAACTGTAAAGTTACTGAGAAGGTGCGGCTGCAATTAAACAATAACATTACCAGTCTGTACATGTAGCCGTGACAACGAAACACATAAATAATGATGAAAAACAAACTGTTGAGCAGTGTGAAACTATGAGTACCACGACTTAAAAAAGGATGTTACACATCAATATTCTACATATTGTAGTTTCTTTTTCCTCACTGGTAGAGTATTCAATTATCACTGATACTGCAGCCCAGGTTCCATCAATCAAAGAAAATGTGCATACAATCTGCTGCTGAAAGATTGCTGGCTGTTTATCTCCGGGCAGTTGCTGAGTAATGCATAGTGAGATTTATAGATCTAACCACTATGTTTTTATCAATTTAGTAGTCTTTAAAAAATAAAATTCAAAAAATGAAGAAAAGTCATCACCAAAGGCCCCACCTGAGAGAACCCCCCCCAACAAACAAAGATAAATTCCAAGAAAAAGAAAAGTACCAAATCATCTTCTTGAAGCTGCAGTCAGCAAATATTGGACGTATATACAAACTGAAACTTGTCTCATCGATTAAAGTTCCAAGTTGCACATTTGGAAAGTTACTGATGCACTTAGTGATTCTGTGTCATCTGGTTACAGGCAATCACTTAACACCAGCCATGAGCTCCACAGCAATTTCCCATTCCAACATATCTGTCCAACTTCTGTGAATTCATTCATTAACTTATTCAAATGAATTCAAACTTACATCAGAATGGGATTACTTAAAATATCTGTGTACTCTGCCTCTCGCCCAATGACAGCTGGGATAGGCTCCAGCCCCCACGATTAAGCGGGTATAGAAAATGGATGGATAGATGGATGAATGGATTTGTATATTAACAGTCAGTGAAAACCTGCTCTACTGCAGCTATGGTGGGATAGCTAGGTGCTACTAACTGTTGCTGTCCTACCCCGAGTCATCAAACAAGGTCCAGCGCAGATGGATTTGGACTTTCACCCCTGACCCCATTTTTGAGAGGCACTTTGTTTCAACACTTAGTTCCACTTATCTCTACTCGAAGCAGACGCACTTCTCAAAAGCAGGTCAGACGACGAGGCTGCGAGGTGCTGCAATACGCAGGTTTTTTTTTAACATCTATGTTACCATCCATTTACATTTACATTGTGCTCTCTGTTCTCTGTGTGGCATAAATGGATCCTTTAATGAGAGGAGGCCGTTCTCTGTTCAGATTACAGATAAGAAGTGGGGAAATTGATCAATTCGCTGACAGGAAATCTAACTTCAGCAGTTTGTCAGTGAATAAAAAAAAACACCACCTTGGACTGAGATCAATCAGTGAGGATACTAAGACAGATGAAGTATGATGATACTGACAGAAACTGAAAAGATGACAACATCCTTCTCCGTCTCTCCGACAGCAGACTGCCGGCTTCATGTATGAAACTGAGGACAGTAAACTCAGATCACTGGCTCTCACAGCTATTTCTGAAACTTGTGAGTGTTAAACTGGGAAGGGTGGAGCGGCACTAAACTGGGAGAACATTGGTGTGGTTTAGCTACAACAAGGACAAAGAGTGATGTGGTGAGCTTCTGCTGCAGAAATACAGGCACCGACTCCTGACAGACGAAATACAATAAAAAGAAAAAGGACAGTTCTCAGAATAAACACTTGAATAATTGCTGCTTTGTGTTTATAGGCAGACTCTAAACAGAAACCTTACTGTTAACACGTGTTTCTGCAAACGCACAGAGATCTAATAAAAGCGCCAAGGCTGCATTGGCCAGCTGGCACTAATGCAACACTCTGCAATCCTCTGGTCAAACTGTCCACATGACTCATGCCAATCACGAGACAAGTTGAAACCAACTATGCAGAGCAACACACCAGAGGCAAAAATACACCCTGCATGTTGAGCAAATGTGTAACAAGGAGGATGTTTGTCAAGAAATGTGAAGAACAAATAATGATTCACCATAGTGGGCAATGACACCGACATGAGAGTCAGGAAGTGTACATTTGTTATATCATAAACAGAGGACAGCAGATAAGCAGCATCACCAGAAAGCTGGGCTACGGTGGCTGCAAGATGTTAGAACATTTATACACGTGAAAAGACTTTCATACACCTTTTTCCGAAGCTTTAAACCAGTTCTGAAGGTTTGTACAAAGTTGTTTGAATAAAAACATGAAGACAGTTGGTGTCAATTGCTGCATTGTCCCCCTTAATCTTGGTTTCACATATGCTTCAATTGGGATACGAGTGCTGTGTGAACACAGAGAGAGGTTTGTGTGGCTTGTACATTTCACAATCACCACATTCCATCTGCATGCATTCTTCTACACCTGTCTGTACCTGCAGTTTCTCTCCACTTTGGTAACACCTGCTTGTATAGAAGCTGCGTTCCTGATGGCTTTCTGCTCTTCGTAAATGTGAGCTCACCTCACAGGTCACCTCCACAACGGAAATAAAGTCATAATTCTGTTGATGGCAGTCAGTAATACTGAGCCTGTGGCCTCAGACTCACCCGTGTTGTGTTGGGCCGGTTGCTGGGCCACAGTATCGCTGCTAGCACTGTGTCCCATGCTACGGCTCCGGTCCCCGATGACCCGCCAGGCGCTGCCTCTCCGGAGGCCCACGGCAGGAGAGGAAAACCTTAAGCCACCTCGCTCTTCTCCACACAGTTCCAGCTACTGTAACTACCGACCGCTTTGACTGCTCTCAAGGCGATTAGTTTCTCTTGGCTCCACAGTCTTGCCCTCCCCCTTTCCTTCAGCCTGTGTTATTTGGTCTCTTCCTCCGTTCCTCCCTCCTTCGTCTTCTCGCTTTAAAACACAAACCTGCTCCCTCTCCCGGCACTTACTTGGGTCCCTCCCTTCTTGGAGATCTGACTTCATAAATAAGGTAGGCCAATAAGGTAATCCAGCAGTCTAAGATGCCATTCATTCCTGAGAGCAGTATTCAGGGGCAAAGTTCACCGCAGGGGAGGTTTGACACTTGGCCGGTCCAGGCACCATGCCTTGAGGGATTTGCATTGCAATGACACTACCCCCCCTCCCTCCCTCTGTAAGCACCATTTTACAGACTGACATAACACTACTCCCTGAAGACTGAGGGGCGGGCTCAGTAAGGTGAGGTAACTTGATAAGTGCAGGGTGAGCCAGGCCAAGGTGGAGCTCAGCTCCAGAAAACAGGAAGTGACACAGCGCAGGTGTACAGTGACACTCTGTGGGGATTGTCCTTTTAAACAATGAAATGATGCACGTAAGGATGACTCAGTCCTACATTAACAACTCAGTTTTTCCTTGGTAAAATCCTACATATCATCACAACATTTAAGTACGAAATGGTTTTATTAAAACAGAAACTTCAAGGGTTTGAATAAAGAAAAAAAAAACAGAAATCGTGATGAATATAACAACTCCAGCTGAAACATCTCTGAAACGCCTCTTGTGACACTGAGAAAGCAGCATAGCAGTTCACTGTAAATGGCCTTAATCGCACTAACGGGGCAGAAAGAGGACAGCCTGCTCCTAACATGTCTATCAGAGCAGTTTGATTAGATTACACATTTTCACAAAGGAAAAGGCTTCTTTTAAACTGCTAACCAAACAGAATTTAACTGCAACAAGCTCAAAACACAACAGAGTAATATGATAACCATGAGCATCTTTTTCTCAACCTGACGTTAAGCTATGCTGCAACCCTGTTGCTCCCTCTGCAGTTCAATTGTAGTTACAACACAACAGCACAGCGCAGACCCAGGAATGTATGGAATGTACGACCACATGTCTGCTTCTGGTACAAGGACGGTAATTAGGACAACAATCCATGAAAGCAAGGGCAAATAAACAGGGATAACATTCTTCATTTACTCCATGTAACTGACATCTCGTCCTTCTTTTTAAAGAAACATTTCCTCAGGAGACCACGACGTCCCACTGAACAAAGACATGGAGCTGTCATTACAGCATATCTACACTAAACCTGCGGATGTAATGATCCTTTGCATGAAAATGATAGCACACGTGAAGCATTCCCGTTGCTGAACAGCTGTGTCTTCATTCAGAAATGCATCACTTTTAGAACAGAGCTGAGGAGGAAGTCCAGTTTATTTTTACTGCTTGGCCACAAGGCCAGGCTGGGATGAGTACATCAAGCCTCTTAATCTGTTCTCACCATGGGCCAGTTATCTGTAAAGTACGAAGTACTGTCCAGCTCGATCGTGCCAGGTCGACCCGATACCATCAATTAAGCCTCAAACAGGCATAGTTAAAGTCAACAACGTATAATACTTAACAGCTATGAGAAAACAGATTTACTCACAAATATACTCAGACTGCACAGCCATCTCAGGTGTTCCACCACAGATGCTTCAGCTGCACCGTAACGAAGCTTAGAAATGAAGAGGGTTGGCGGCACGTGGGTGTACAGTGATACCCAGCGCTTGTCAAATGATCGAGGTCAGCGGTGCAATGAATTCAAGGCCATGTGTGGTGGTAAGAGAAACCAGCAGCTCTGCTAACGCTCAGGAGTGTCCTCAGGGGGAGGGCTTATCAGGTAGTTTCAGTGATAAACAGCCCAATGCGTCACATAGCCAAGCCCTTAAAGAACACCTTCATAATCTAAAACTATGTCAACACTTCATTTTCATAACACTACAGGCGATACAAGGAGACTCCCCCGCATGTAACATACAGGATTTAAAACCCTTGAAATCAGAGGGTATAATTCAGCCTCTGAGTTTACAGGCTATCCAAAAAGTTTGGGGGGGGGGGGTTTGTAGAAACTTAACAAAAGTGATATTTTCAAGCAGCGGTATCATAGAAGCACAGAGCAAATATAAATGATTGAACTACACATCTCAGTGCGTCTTACCACGATTTTCCATTCCAGTGTCCAAAACTCAGCGGTCGGCAGCTGAAAGAAATTGAACAGGATCAGTTCACAAAAATCTGAAAGGTGGCTAAAGAGAGCATCAGAAGACAATATACAAGCTTTACAATGATTCCTATAATCTGGAAAAAGAACCAATAGACCATATCTTTAAGTGGCAAAAGTATGTGAATCCTCAGGGTGAGCTCGCACCTGAATGCCATCATAAGTACGAGTGGGCTAAAGTCTGAGCTTCCCAACATGTTTGTGCAGGTTTATCGTGGAGTGAACAAAGGTGATACAGTGGAGATTGTGCTATAACTATTGTAACAGCAGATACTGGAAGTCATTTTTCTAAATGAATAAGGAACCAGTGTAATGTTTTTGCCTCATTTGTGTCGATTTGTCTTTATTTTTTTTTTTGTCGGATATTTTTCAGTCGTATAGAACATGAACATATGAAGAGTTCACAAAGCGCCAAAAACCGCAGAACACATTACATCGAAATGAGATCCAAGCATAAACACTATCTGACAAAATATCAAGAAATTGTTTTCTTCGCCTTTTCCCTCACTTGCCAATTTCGAAAAAGAAAATCAATAAATGATTTTCAGGGTTGTTCAGTCGATGGGAAGCAGATTAAAGCTTAAACAGAAGCTCTGCCAAGTTAGCCCAGAGGCTTCAAACTCAAAGTGACAAGCAGTTCTGGGCTGAAAGGGACACAGAGTCTCATTTGGAATTCCTTAGGAGGGGAAAAAAAAACAACACAATGATGAAGCTTCAGTGTTTTTAAGAAAAAGTCAAATAATCTAATGCCAACTGATGGACAGCACAGCAGTATGAGGCACTCTTCTCTGAGCACAGTTGTGATCCGTTTGTTTTAAAGGAGACTTCAGGTGTGTTTTTGTGAATACTTCTGAGTTCTAAATAATCCAACAAAACCACAGACGACTTAATGTTCTGTGTGGAAAATCATATAATCAAAGGTGGAAATAGGAGGCAGACTTGGGAGTAATTCCTGACGTGTAAATGTAGGTAATTAACTCATCGTAAAAAATATTTTCCTCCAATGACTCATTAAAAATCTGAGCCTAAAGTTTGCATGCAGAACCATCGAAAGTTTTAAGCTGAGAGAGAATTAAACTGGGGTTTCAGGACTCTTGGACGCCTGGATGAATATTACATCGTCTCTGTATTTCTCTCTGTGGAAGCTGATCTGTATTGAAGACAGAGGAAGAGTCGTGATTCAATATGGGTTTATTTGTGATGTCCCAAACAAGGCCATAGCAGTTAAAAAGGCCCAAACAAGACAAGGACCAAACCTCAACTTAACCGAATTCCCATTTCTGAAGATGCCCTGGAAAAGGTTGCCAACAAAATGTGTAGAAGGTCGTGGAGATGTTCCTCATCAACTTAAAAAAAAAAAAAACATGGTAGAAAAGTCTCAAGTCTAACTAGCTTTCATCATGGTCCAAAAGATGACATAACTGACATCATGTCCACGGAATGAATGTCCTGCAGCTTTAAGAGCGAGCAGCGTGTGTGTGACCACAGAAATATCAGGATGACAAGGACAGATACGCAGCTGACACTGACTAACTAACAATTTGTGTTTTCTCTCCCAGAGAGCTTCACAGTAACTATTCAAAGGATGACCCTGCATGCAATTGGTCTAAATCAGTAGGTGGGACCACATTATGTCAATAGCTGAGGTGGCTCCACACAGCAGTATCAGGCTGCACTTTGGAACGTCAAAAGTCTCCAGAAGTGGTAAAACCCAACAAAGCTGAACAGACAGGTGAGTGTAGCTTCATGAGAGGTGGAGCAAGCTTTTTTTTTAAAGTATAGCAGATTCTGTGAATTGTAGTAGTAGTTTACTTACTTCTACTGAGGATCATTGATGATCAATAAAATCCTCCCTGGAGACAGTCTGGCCGTGACTTCTGGTTCCAGTGTCACAACTCGGCAGCAAGTGATCACGACACTCCTGTAAAATATATAAACACACAAGTAAACGATGCATGAGGACACAAAGTCAACTTCCTTTGCTAAATATCTGCAGAGTAAGATGTTTATTAAAGAAGATTTTCCTGGACATGACCTGTCCACTACCAATAACTTTGTCGTACTTGTTAAAAAATTAGCTCATTACCTCAAAGGTTTTCAAGAAACTCTAATATGAGCATTCTATGAGCGACCAGCCAACGCCTCAGCAAGGTCAGCTTTGATTCAGTTCGACTGGTTTGACGAGTCTTGGCTCATGATGTACACACACAGCCTATGCTGAACAGGAGCATTGTACACCACTTCACTCATCCCTGATTATTGTGCAACACAATAATCAACACTAAGCACACAAACTACCCAATAAATGATAAACACTTGATTTAATTCATTTGCTTTTCATTAAAAGGCCTCATCACTTTACTAATCATCATTTCCAATCAGCGTATGTAGAGAGAGAAACTGATAGGCAGAGCAATTCATAAATAATTCACTCAGTAAACTTCAGCGTGTCTGCAACTCAACTGTGTTCTCAGATGTCGTCTCAGTGATGGTGCGGCCTAACAGCAGAACAAACACTGAGCAGAGTTACTGTGCCCCAGCTCGTTTGATGACATACAAGTACCAGAAAACTAGAGCAGCTGAGACAGTCAACACCACGTGAACAAGTTCAAACACACACAGTTCACACCCAGTGCGGTCGCTCTTTACCAAAGAATCAGGGGGCTGAGGAGGAGACAACCAGGACTCTGATTTAAGCTGGGTTCAAACTATTGCCTCCATGTTGGTGTTGTGAATCAAATGCGCACAATCTACATCAATACGAAAAACAGCTGAGTACATCTGAGAGAACTGTGCTCAAAATGGCAGCCAGATTTTCAGGTTTGGTAATAGGATCCATCAGCAGGAATTTAGCACTTTGACATGAGAATCTTTTTGTGTTTGTCCATGCAGATGAGCACTTCCACCATGACTGCACAACTTTGAGTGACGTCTATCAATTTATTGTTGGACACAGCTGACAGTTAACACAGTGGCATATATGGGAGATACACCAATCAGTTTCATGACTGTACCAAACTCGGAGTCACAGGTGTTATATAGCATCACCACAACTGAACTTATAGTGGCTAACAAACAAACCAGCGCAGAACACAACAAGCTCAAAAAGTCTAAATCTTGACTAACCTAAATCTTGTACTTTTGAACTGGGCTTGGTTTAAAGCGCTTCGCCAAAAGTGCAATGACAAAAGAAAAAATTCTTAAAACCCCCCTCTTCCCACAAAGTGCGTATAAAGGAGACTCTACTCGATGTGGGATAGCCTATCTGGGATTTAACCTGTCTAATTGGTTTTTACTGCCAAGTTCCGGCTTGTGTCGTAGTGTGCGGCGGACTGTGACAAAAACAGCTCGAGAAAAGCTGCAAGTGTTCAGAATTTTAGGGCGCCGATGAGAGTGAACACACCAGAAACAGGAAATGACACCGACCTGTTGCAACAGACATGGGGTCTGTCCAGTCACATGGGAGAACTGTTGATCCCATCTTCTCCATAAAAATGATTCGATGCGTTTTGTAAAGTGCTGTTGGCTTCTATGAAGTGTCGCTGCATTTTCCCTTTTGTTTGTTAAGTTTGGCGCTTCACAGCCACCATAGATGTGCCCTTTCTGTGGCTCTACTGGAGCTACAGTGCTGTTTAATAAAGAGAGCCTCTCATAAAGCCTCGCTCCTTTGATTCGTGTATGAGGGAAGATTCGTTCTGACAAATCTCCCAGACTCGGTGTCGAAACTTTTCACGCACGTGAATCCACTGCGAAGTCAATGTTTAAACTAAACTGTGTTCCGGTTGCCGCACTGATAGTTCATAAACTCTTACACAATCCTGTTTATTCACTGTGAGATCTCAGTTAGCTCATTAAAAACTCCCCTTGGAAAAAACAGCCAGTGCACAACTGAAAGGAGCACAATCATCCATTGTGCCGTGTTCATTCTGCAGAGCTGGCAACACTAAATGAAGCGCGGAGCTGCAGTTTGCATGAGAGAGATCTCTGAAGCGCAGTCAATAGCGAGCTGATGATTGCACACAAATATAACACACTCTGATTATACAAGTTCCGTAGCTCCAAAACAGTCCACACACGATTAACTTCCATCACTTGTTTTTAACTCTATAAACTGCAGTAGCTTACTTTACAAAATGTCAGCAATGTTTGCTGTTCATTTCCAAATTTATATTAAAAAAATAGCACAGAATAGCACAGAAGACGCATATATAGTGATATAAACGTATATACAATTCCAAATTTAGTTTTAAAAAGTATCTGAGAGATACTCCAAACTGCCAGCCGAACTGAGCCAAAACATTACCTCCTCTGTTGAAGTGAGGGAACAGTTGGATATCCGCCAAAGAATCTGTCCTGGTAAACAGGATTACTCGGGTAGGTGTCCCTTTCCCACCACCAGAATCCTCTGAAAATAAACCTGCCCCAGCCCTGCCAACCTCTGTCTCTCTCCTCGATGTTACCCACCTTCAGCCTGCAACACTGAACTGAACTGAATCTGCCACCTGTGATTGATAAGTGAGATCTAATCCCTGTCAAATGCAAGAATCCGTAACTTATCTGCATACAAAGCGCAATGACAGGACTGACCTGATTACGGTGGTGGATATCTAGAACAAATACAATAAACGCTAGCTCCTTTTGTCCTCCCTCTTTCCAGGACTCTGTATAGTCCGTACAAGGCGTTTTACTGTTTTTAGTCAGAACTGAAAGCACTGCGTGCTTGTTGAGACAAGTCAACGGGCCTGTCAGTGGAATGCGGTGGAACGCTTGACAGAGAAAACCGGCTTCCTTCCCAGAGATTCAGTGTAATGTAATATAATATAATATAATATAATGTTACAGCTGCCATGCAAAGGGTTCACTAAAATTCTACTAAATGTTCAGATCATCAAAAAGAAATTTCGACTTGTTTTTTTGTCATTCATTTGGCAGCGACTTTAAGTAACTTAGCATCACCCGAGCTAACAAAACATGCACACTAATGCTAACATCAAACAGGTACAATTACCTGTACAACAGGGGGAGGGGGGGTTGCGATACTTCATTACAGTTCAAATACACACCGTTTTCGGTCTCCTTGTAGATATCTTCTTTCTAGTTTGGTCGACTGAAGCTTAAGGCAAGACATGCATTACAACGGTAAAGGTATAATCCTTGACTGATGCTAACTAAAGTTAAGTCAGGCAGCAACAGGTGGCTACTGTCCCTCTACTGTAGCATTAGCCTGGTGTGCTAACATAAATGAGCTCATACTTGTCAGTCCAGTTTTCAAAAATACCTTTGCAATACCGCTTACAATAGCTACTCACCTTTAAAAGTGCGCTGTTTTCCAAAATGTAAAAGGAACCAAAAAACTCAAAGAAGCATTTTTCCCCGTATGCACCGAAGCCCTGATTACTTTTGACACTTGTCGCTGCTGTCCATCACAGGCAGAGAGCAAGGCGGAACTAGTTCCAGCGACTACCTTTGGGTCCGAATCAGGTCACATAAGCAACTTTGAAGCGAAGGACAAAAACTTACGAAAATTCCCCCAACGTTACACGGAGTATGTGAAAAAATGTTAAGAATGGTATTTCAAACTTCTTTCTGAACACTTTGTTGTCAAAAGGTGTTGTTGGATAAGTCGGTAGTAAGATTAAGCACTGAGGCGCATGCGTACCTCCTGTCGCACTGTGGCTGCTCCCCCACCTGATGAAAAAGCTCCGAGCACGCGCCACAGGCACAGAGGCAAACCTTAGCAGTCACGTGACAGGATTACTGTAGGAAATGACATTTCTTGGTTACGTTTGAGTAGAGAGTGGTTAAATAGAGGTTACAGTGTGGTTTAAGGTTGGTCGCTGAAACTCTTTTGTTGAACATGAAAAGTCGAGGCTCGAGGAAGAGTTTTATAGAAGAAAAAAAAAGGGGGGGGGGAGATAACCTAGACGGAAAAATAGAAAGAGGAAATATAGACGGACATTAGTCGAACGTCAAATAAGGAAAACATTGATTTAAAAAAAATATTCAAAATTGCACCACGGTCTACTGACAGAAAGACTTAAAACACACACACAAATTTTTTTTTCTAAAGGTGTTGTTTTTAATCCATTTTGTCACTCACCTTTTCCTCTCTTACGAAGTCATCGTGGACAGTAAGTTACATAAAGAACATCAGGGGAGTGGAATTAGAAATACTTGTAATACTAATTAAGATTATAAAATAAAGCATTGGATAAAGTCTGAATATCTTTCAGTTGTAAAGCCAAGGCAGGATTCAACAATGCCCCCAAGCTGCAGCTCAGTTGGACTAACATCTAATATAGTTTAGGAGGGAAAGGATACTTGATACTTACCAGCCCTTAAAATAAGGGAAATACAACCTCAAAAGATCATCACATGATCATCTTACACTGAACCATTTTTTATTTTTCCCAAAACTGCCAGAATGCAAAAGGAGTACATGAGATACTACACATCATGATTCAAGATATATCAAAATATAACTGCTGGACCACCTTTAGCAGCAATGACTGGGAAGTTTAATCATTTTTCTGTCAGTCTCACCTTGTTGTGGCGGAATTTTGGCCCACTCAGCTCAATAGAGGTCCAACCACTGCATTTCAGTCTGGTACAGGTCTGAACTTTGACCACACCTTTGCAACACCTTCAGTCTTTTCTTTTTCAGACATTCTGTTGTAGATTTGCTGCTGTGTTCGGGATCATTGTCCTGTGGATGACCCAGTTTCAGCCAAGCTTTAGCTGTCGGACAGATGGCCGCACATTTGATTTTTAGAATACTTTGGCATACAGAAGAGTTGATGGTGAACTCTGTGACTGCGAGGAGGCCACAACGATGCCATCAAAAGCCCACAAAAACATCAAGCATCTGGAAACCTAAGTTATGAACTGCTATATCTCAGCCCCCTTGCGCTTTAGGACAGTTTCAGGCCCGGCAGCTTGCATATCAAAAGTCACATAGTTTTAAAGTTCACAAACTCCTCCAACCTGAATGCTCCAGATCAACAAACTGTCAAAACCTCTGCTTTTATAGAGGTGTTCGCAGTTGTTTGATGATCACTTCATCAAGTGCCTTTTATTCGCAGCACATGGCTGCTACTTACCCTCCTAATTATATAGAATAGAATAGAATAGAATAGAATAGAATAGAATAGAATAGAATAGAAAAATACTTTATTCATCCCCCAATGGGGGAAATTCAAATTCGTCAAGTAGCTCAACATTTTTTTAAATATTTACAATGATTGTATTAACAACAATAATAATACTACTACTAACTAAATAAAAATAAATGACTAAATGACAAAATAAACAAATAAATAAAAATCAATCAATCAATTATATATAATATTGAAACAGTAAGAGTTTTTCATATATTTCTTCTACATTTCGACATTGTTTTTGTGAACAAATACTAACAATGTGGGATATGTAGTGTATTACTGTTCAACAGATGTTTTAGTTTCCTAATTTTACTTACTTTTTCACATGAGTGTGCACAGAGAGGTTAAAGGTTGCAGACTGCTGCAGATGTGCATGTTGAGATTTTGCGGAGATATGCTACCACTAAAGTTGCCTCTTTTGCGAGGTAAATATCAGACCTCATTCTGGATGAGGAGAATCAGACGACGGCAACAACCGAGGACTGTGGAGCAGCTGAAATCTTGTGTTCAGTAAGAATGGAATGGAAGCAGATTCCACTACAACAGCAGTATTCTCTGTTTCCAAACAGAAGTTACAATTAAAATGGTGACGTAACACAATAATGAACAAGACTCTGTCCCGACTTTATTTGAGTGTTGCTGACATAAATGTTTTAAAATGTTCTAAATACAATCAAGTTTGTTAGTGAAGATGCAATAAAAAAGAAAGAAAAGGAAATTCTGTGGAGTTGTTTTTGCCCCAAAAAAGTCTAAAAAGAAATGTTTGAAAAAAATACCACAGATTTTAGTTTTAAATCCATTTTAGAAAATGTCTCAACTTTTCTGGAAATTGAATTTGTAAATAGATAGGCAGTTCCATCCATCCATCCATTTTCTATACCCGCTGAATCCGTCGGTTGGGTTGCGGGGGGGCTGGAGCTTATCCCAGCGGTCATCGGGCAAGAGGGGTACACCCTGGACAGGCCGCCAGTCTATCACAGGGCCACACAGAGACAAACAAGACAAACAACCACACACGCTTACACTCACTCCTAAGGAAAAGTTTAGAGACACCAATTAGCCTAACATGCATGTTTTTGGACAGTGGGAGGAAGCCAGAGTACCCGGAGAGAATCCACGTATACACGGAGAGAACATGCAAACTTCACACAGAAAGGCCCCGGCGGGAGTTGAACCTGGAACCCTCTTGTTGTAAGGTGGCCACACCACTGTACTTTGGGCAGTTATTGTCTGCAAATTACAGTTTAAAAGAAATTCAATGTGATGATTTAACTCTTGCCTTCAGAGTTTTTCTGCACTTCTGCACCCATTTAAAGCCAAAACTTGCGACTCTGATTTTTTTCATCTCAAACTGTACTGAAACAGAGCGAAAGTATAACATGTTTAATATTCTAACCTGCTCTCTTGTGACTATAGAGAACACACATTTCCTTCCTTTAACCCTGTTTGGCAGAAAGTGCAGTAATCAAAAGTTTGAAAACTGTGACCTCTTCTGGCCATTTTGTGGAACTACAGCACATGACATGAGTGTACAGCACAGCATGCATCGGCGACACAGTCTGCCACCTGCTGGGCTCGTGAAGCTCCTGCTACTGAGTATAGGCACTTAAAGATGCTGGAACACATCGGAACAAACACCCATAAATGATAAAAAAAAGTAACTAATCAAATATCCGAACAGAGTTAGGGATTTTTCAACCCACAGAACTGTCTAAACCCTATTTAAACAAACAAAAAACTAGCTTGTTTTTTTCAGCCCAAATCCTCTCCCACTCTTGTTTTCAGTAATCCAAGAACATGGCATCAATGCCAGAGCTACGGAAGCGTATTGCTGCCACTCTACGAAAAAAAAAGGAGGCTCAGTATCACGTTATTACGTGAAAAGTTTATTGTTATAACAATATCTTTTTCACGTTTTAACAATATATTTATCACGTTATAACATGAAACTATCACGTTATTTCAAGATACAAATTTTCACGTTATAACGTGATATTATCACGTTATTTCAAGATAAGATATTTTCACGTTATAACGCGAGAGTATGGTTTTAAGATACTAGCCTATTTGCTTCTCCCACTGTGAAGTTGGCGCCGCATGACACATCGTCATGTCTCAAAATGCGGATGCTCAACTGTCCATATATCTTCGAGGTCGTGGCGTGCCAGAAGACTGTCTCCTTCGCATGGAGCAAGATCATGTAAATGTAATTGCTGAGTAAAAGTGTCATTTTTACAGCCCATCTAATTCAATCGTTATGGTTAGCTTACGGTGGCTAATTTAGCTAGCCAGTAAGCCTGCAGCTCCTCGACTGTTTGTAGAAGCAGCTACACGCTGAGTAGAGCCTGGCTCGGGCCGGATTTTTCTGTCCGAGCCCAGCCCTCAACCGACAGAAAAGTTCTCAAATCCGACCCGAGCCCGAGATTAATTAAAATATTTGTGTCCGAGCCCGCCGGAAGCCCGAGACCAGTGACCAACGCAAAACGGCGCACCCCAATCAGTAAATACACATTGGTGACAGCGCACCATTATCCACCATAATCCACCATAATCCACCATAATCCATTGTAGCTTAAAGCGTTTCCATAAGGTGGATTTCCCCCTCTCATTTTCCACGACTTTCAGTTCTCCAGAAGCTATTTTTCTTTTAATGTCCTCCATAGCGCTTCCAGCCAACTGAGCTCGGCTGCACTGATCGCACGTGTTTAATGTAAAGTTGTTCGAATGTTCGATATGCGTGCGTGCGCACCGAGCATGCATAGACCACAGATGCACACAGATGCATGCTGCACGGCATGAGGCACGAATAGCCTACCAACATTTTCATTTATGCATATTCAATTATTTATGTTTATCACAAAAACTGACGTTTGCAATGAACTGAAACATGTCCTCTGGCTGTTTATAATTTTCACGATGTCTGCTTGCTTTCGAGCCCGACCCGAGTCCGACAAGACATTCTAATTTTTTGTCCGAGTCCGGCCTGGCCTGTCGGGTTCCGACCGGGCCCGTCGGGCTTCGGTCGGGTTGCCATACTCTAACGCTGAGTATGAGGAAGAAAAACACACTTAGCATAGAATTTGCTATGGGTTAGGAAGGCACTGCAATGTCCACAACATTGTTATAGCAAATGTATAAAATCTATTTAGGATAAAATGCCAGTGGCAATACCAGTAAATGTTGCCTTTTAGCAATACTTCGGTGCTATTCTACCCATCTATCTGTTTTCCGGGATCACAGCGAGATATCAGTAGGAAAAGAAACGAGCAAACTCTCTACAACATAAGCCGAATCCTGGCGCAGCAGCTAAAGCTAACCCCATCGGGCACTTTGCTTTAGCTTTAGTGATGTGTCTGGGCGAACGAACGAGACGGCTCTTCGAAGTGAACGATCAGAGCCAGCTCCTGATTGTGCCAGGGCCATTTCCACTCTTACTCTCCCGCTCCCCCTCTCTCTTTCTCTCATTGTTGTGCAGTTTGTCCAGCGCTGTATTATTATACTATCGCTTGATGTGGGTTTCCTATAATATAATAATAAATACGCACAGACGCAAGGATGTGGTAACAATTGTTTACTCAATCACTTGGCAACGACATCAGACAGGAATAATCGATCACGGAACTCAATTATCGCAACAGTCAAACACATTCGAGCATCGAGTGCTGGCTAGAAAACAAACTGTGGCAGCGAGTGTAGAGGTCCAGTCCAGGTAGACAGTTGGTAAGGGCAAGGGTATTATACCAACTATACTTATTATATATCACCTACTACCCCTCTGTTTTTCCTTTGTGTGTTCATAAGTAATGTAGTCTTGTACTTCAGTTGTAATTATTATGTCTGTCTTGACAGATTGATGCCACAGTCATTGATTGTATGGATGACAACACTCTGGCTGGCTACATTCCAACTTATGGAGATCGGATTGCAGCAAGACGCTTCTGTTTGCAACATAATGATGCAAGTGCAAAAGAATCAACAAAACTTTCAATGCTTGAAAAACTGAAAAAAAAGATGGGCATTGGTGGTAATGATGATGACACTAATAACCAGGAGACTTCTACTGCAAAACGGAAAAGAAGTTATGCGAAAAACAACAAATGGGCAGAAAAAATGACAAGAAAAATTGAGTTGGGGTGGATCCACGAATGTAAACAAGTCCGAAAACGCAGAGGGGGGGGGACAAGGACCCTTGATATTCCCAAAGAATCAAAAAAAGAAAACATATTACAGTATGCCAAAGATATTTTCTTCCCAAAAGGACAAAATAAATTTGGAAAATTTGAAACATTAATCATGACATATTAGACTATCAGGAAGAAGCTATTTTTGATGAAGCTATTACTGTTGGAGAACTGTACAGCATACTAAAAATGGGAGTGTTAAGATTTTACCTGTGCACTAAGGCCCCAAAAGATGAGGATGATGAAGACTGTGATGGGGGACAATCAAATGTGAACATGGATGTACAACTGAATGGCATGCATGAAGAAGATGAGCAACTTATTCTAACTGTTGATACAGAGGCATTCCTAGACACGTCTGAGGTGATGCTTGGCCCCTGGAGAACCCATGGCTAGCCAAATGGATGACACATTGATATATCAGCCTGTACTGCAGGTCGATGAGGATCTTAACATCACATCAGTCCTCTTTCCCAGAACAAGCTCAGCACTCATCACTCAAGACACAGCATCTACAGGTGACAATACATCCAGCACATCTCTCCCAACAAGCACCGCAAACTTTACTCCAGAGTCAGCATCTGTAGGTGATGTAGCAAGTAGTTCCGCAGCTTCATATGATGTTGTGCATATCACCATAAAACTTCATAGAGTCAATCTTCTGGAGGAGATGATAGACCAATTCAAAGATTCAGCCCTTCTCAAACACCAACTGAAATACACCTACATAGATGAAAAAGGAGCTGATGTAGATGGTGTCTCAAGGGATGTGTACGCTGCATTTTGGACAGAGCTACTGGACCACACAGCTGAAGGGGAGGACCTGAGGGTTCCATCTCTGTGTCCTAAGTGGCAAGAAGAAGAGTGGAAATCAACTGGCCGAATTCTTGTAAAAGGATTTCAACACCATGGCTATTTTCCCTGCCGCCTTTCCCCTGCGTTCGCAGTGGCACTTATTTTTGGTGAGAGTGAAGTCTCAGATGATGTGCTTTTTGAAAGTCTTCTTCTGTATGTAAGTCAGTCAGACAGGAATCTGATCACCACTACCTAAAAAGAAGATATTTCAGAGGAGGACAGGAATGAGCTGATTGACCTTTTGGACCGTTTGGATGTAACAGCACTTCCAACCCAACAGAATTTAAAAGGCATCCTCCTAAAAGTGGCACACAAGCAATTGATCCAAAAGCCAAGATATGCATCAGAAAAGATGTCCTTAATAGCTGGTTCCTGCCTAAAAGAAGCTTTTGTGAGTCCACAACATGTCTTGCACATGTATGAAGACAAAAAGCCAACAACTAAAAAGCTTTTGAAGTTACCAGATGCCTCTCCTTCAACTCAAACAGAGAACCAGAGCTTTCGTTATCTGCAACAGTACATAAGAGGACTGGATGATGCAGGTCTCAGAAGGATGTTAAGATTTGTCACATGGTCAGATGTTATCTGTGTTAATAAGATTGAGATCATGTTCACGGCAGTAGATGGACTGGCACGACGACCTGTAGCGCATACCTGTGGTCCAGTTTTGGAACTGCCATGGACATGTGTTTCCTATCCCGAACTACGCACTGAATTTGACAGTATATTGATTGCTAAAAGCTCCTATAAATTCAGCATAGCATAGGTTTATTATGGTGTCATCTCATCCAAAGACAAACTTTAATAGAGATGGTAGTAGAAGGTTGATATTTTTGAACATCTGAACAACAATGGGGTTAAATCAGCATTTATCTGTCTTTTTTTTGTTTTGGGGCATACTGTTGGATGTTTTTCCTGTTAGAGCAATATTAGCACTGCAACATATAATGTGTTTCTCTGTTGGATGTGCACATAATGTTTATAGACAGAGGTGTATTTTGTCAAGTTTGAACAAAACAAGCCTGTTACTTTTAACATGTTGATGAGTTCTCAGAGACAGCAATGTGATACTGCAATGGTTGATCTACATGTGACTACAAAATAAATTGAGACTGGCACTCATATCCCTCATTTTTTCATTGATTATAGATTTTACCTTCATGTTGGGAAACACAACAGTTTATTTTGTGTCAGGTTTAAATCTGTTTTATTTGGTAAAAGCACAAATTAAAAGGTATCAGGAAGAAAGCACAAGAAAGAGCCCTGGAGTTATGGTGTGCCCCCTCCCCTGAAGCACAAATCACATGGTACTGAGAAACAACAACACTGAATTCGACATTCTGACATAACTTGGTAAATGTCTTATTCTTACATAACTTATGGAAACAAATTTAAATTATTTGTTGCTATATTCAGATGAGCAGGACGCAGCATTGCATAAACACTCCACTGTGTGGGACTGTAATGTTGATCTCAGAGACCTGACCCTATTTTGATAGTTTTAACTGTTCAGATGTACAGTGAAGATCAAGAAATTAAAACAAAAACATCATGGTTGTGATCTTGCTATTCCTCATAAATGTTCAAACCTAACCAAAATCAACTGTTGACTATATAGTCCTGCCTTAATACTCCAGAGATTGTGGGGTAATTTCTAAGTCTTTTAGGATGCATGCTCTCAGGAAAAGATAGAGCTCTATAGCTTCATCTGCTGTGGTGGGTGAGTGTAAGAAGTTCTCTGCCATTATAAGGCAACACATGCTGAATACTGTTTCATCACACGGGTAAGGTCCTCTCTGTTGGCATTCTTGTTTACAAGCCTCCACTGCTTCCTGAGAGACCCCTTTCAGGTGATCTTGTCCTCCAAATAGATGAGGGATGGTGTACATGAGAATCGGACGTCCACTTGGAGCTACTGCATTTCTGCTCATGCGGATGACATGGGTATTCCACAGATGTGCAACTCGCTGCAGTTCTTCCTGTATAGTAAGAAAAAATATCAAGGCTAACGTTGTTATTTAAAGGCATGGGATTTTTAACAGCTGCACTCTAAGGCCTACTGGCTGCAATATTGTGTAACTGTGGTGAAAACAAACAATAGCCCAAATGAGCTGGTATTGGCTCTTTATTAAAGCCAAACTTCAGGACTGAAGGTATTTGTAGCTATCCTACCATGGATACTGCTGTCTATATATTTTATATAAATGTTTGCATATTCATGACATTTTACATTATAACCTGGTTACATATGTATAACTATTCTACTTGACGACAAGCACCCTATCTGACACAGTCACTTTTATTCAACACTTTATTTAGTCACTTGACACTTTCAAATTGTGTTGTTGTTTATGTTTTTTTTAGTGCTAACGAAATTTCTTTGTAGTAATACAATGACAAATAAACTTCCATGAATCATTGAATAAATTGTGATTTTTGATTGACTGTTACGCATGCGCGGGCTCTCTGTCTCGCTCTCTCTCTCCCTCTCACACACACACGAGATGAAGCATGCATCTGTAGCCTTACCTGGATGATGGCCAGGCAACTAAACAATATAAGCTGCTTGTCCAAGAAGTCTCCAGAGAAAAAGTATTTGTCTTTCAGTTCCTGGAATCGATTCATCCAGTATTGGGCATGATGTCTTCTCAAAAAGGCCCAGCTTTCGATCCGCTGATTGTGATTACTTGACCCAGATATAACAATTACTGAAGAGGCGATGATCCGTACTCCATCGTAAGAATCTCTGCATTTCTGCCATTGTGACATTTTCTGTTCCAAAATCTGAGCGTATTCTCGAAGGTGTCCCCATCCTCCTCTCAACTTCCCTGATGAAATAACCAGCGATGATCTTGGGATTGCTGTTTGTTGAATAGGAAGCCATATCATGAGTCTTGAAAAGCCATCAATTGCTCCATTAATACATACACCAAATGGTTTTAGTTTGTCATAAGAGTCAACATGCCACGTAAAATTAGGCCCAGGGTTAAAGTACATGGGCCGCATCAAGCGATTTCTCCGTCTTTGTTCAACACCACGGGGGTCGAGAAACTTCAACAAATGCCTCACCGTACTTTGGGTGACAACATATCCAGCTTGGATGCAGTTGAGAAGATGGTGGAGCTTATATCCATGGAGCCTTCCGTGCCCATCCAGCTGATCAATGAGGAACGACGCTACCTCAAGAGGATCAGATTAATTCTTTCTTCGATACAAACCCATGCGTTTCAAAATCCTTCTTAGAGTACGCATACTAATAACAATATTATCCACTGTGTTCAATAACTGTAAAATCTCTCCATGTCTCAAACCAAGATTAAAGTATAATTCAATTGAATCGTGTGAACGAGCCATAGCCTACTCTTGCCTCTCATCTCTGTTTCTGTCTTCTCTTGAAATAACGTAAAACCATACTTTCTTTTGACATGAGATATTTTCACGTTATAACGTGAAGTTCACCTTCCGTACAGAGCAGATAAAGAAGAAGTTCAACTCATTTTTACATCTTGTACAGAACTTGTTTGCGTTTGTTTATTTGTCTTGTGCATATTCCTTCATCACAGAGCTCTGTAAACATGCCATTTTCTATCTCGTGGGATAAATAAGGGTATTCTATTCTATGTAACTGATAAAATGCATGTGCCCTTTTGCCTGGCATTAGGAAGTAAACACAGAGCTGCTGCCTGCTGTGAGAATAGCAACCAACGGCATTCCCAGTCTGAAATTGCTTTTGTTTTTTAATCTGCAAACTGATGAATAAGTCACGGCGGGAGGAACTGCTGGGCATGAAAAAAAAGTCAGACAAAAGCGACCCTGCCAGTGACCTTTTGCACAGACCCAGACAAGCCTTAGTCGCCTAGACAGGGTTTCCCAGCCTCTTACTGTATTTAATCATAGCATGCATTTCTAAATTTGATCCCAGACAGTTTTAGCGAAGTAACCCAGGCATGGAATGTAGCTTTTATTGTTAAAAGTGTCAGAATATCAAGTTTCAGGGGAAAGGGAAATGTAGAGATTTTATAATTCAGCTGTTGACAGCAAAATGCTAAAAAAATGTACTGTCAACATTGTCAAGGCTTTTCAACTGCAAAATTTACCCACCAAGAATTCAGCCTTTTATTCGTTAGAGTCTGCCTTACGATCACACTTTTAATTTTTCTCTTACTTAACCCATTAAGACCTGAGTTGAGCCCCAAAGTCACGCATTGCACCGTGTCTTCGTGGGATAAAATGGATCCCGGGACAGTAAAGGTCTCAACCCTGAACAACTGATTTGTCTACTGCATGTTAGTTTCTATGGTCGTAAAGGTTGTATGTTTAACTTCTAAGGAGGTTTTTTTCCGAAATTATGTCAATGATTTAATTGTTTGCCAGCTCAGATCGGAACATCTGGTGAGTCTCGTCATCATAGGACTAATTAAAGAAACAACCATCCACATTGGGACCTGTGGAGGGAGCTGGAAGTTGGAAGTCAATTTGGATGGAATGAAACCACAAAACAAATAGCAACCAAATACCTTCTCCTCAGCAGCTGAGAGAACTCTTGGTCTTCCTCTCCTGGGGTGATCCTCATGATCCCACAAGTGAACATGAAAAAATGTTCAAACTTGAACATTTCTGGATTGATTGGCCCATACATGTTTAAGAAATGGTAGACCGTTGTTCCTTCTTTTCTTTTTTTTTTTTTTTACATATTTGAGAAGCTTTTGCAATTATATATACGAACAGTACGTAAACACAACTGAGATGCATTAAGAAGGAAAGAAGTTAGGACAAATGTTAGTGAAAACCAGACGCCTCATAGTTAAGATCACGACATGTCCACCTTTATATAAAAAGATGAACGACATGACAGCTCTACAAATGTGAATCCAAATATATTTCAGGAACGGGTGCTGGCATTTTGTGCTGATGACATCACTTACCACCAGAGTCCTGCTCCTACCCTCTTGAAAATGTTAAACATACAGATCATACAGTCACAGTACAGCCTACTGTTAACAGCAACACTGTACAGTATAGAGCAGTAAATCCGTTTTGTGACATTACTCGCTATCACATAACAGATCCTTGAGATTACTTTGACATGACCTTTTATGTGCTTATTTTATTGCCTCACAAGCTGGCATAAAAATGGACCACTGAAGGAGTTTTTATGAATTAATTCACATACAACATGGCCACTACTTTAATGTGTAAAATAGAATAGACCATAGACCTTTATTGATCCCAATGGGGCGGTTGTAATGATTGATTTATTTTCTTAATTATTATTAGTTTTGACACAAACAAGAACAAGGCCAATTTTGTTTCAGATCTCATGGTTGAACATCTATTTTGATGTATTTTTAGCCCAGCTCCTACAAGCTGGATGCGTTTTGTTTGTGTGGAACAATCTCACACCAGAGACTGTCTGTCAGATTGGCAGTGTGGGTTTTGATTTGTGGGTTTAATTATTTACCCTTAAACCACCTGAGTTTTGCAGTGTTTCCATGGCCTTACCAATGAAAAATATTTCCACAGCACAACGCTGCCCCCACCATGCTTCAGAGTGAGGATGGTGCTCACGAGGTGATGAGAGGTTTGCAGGTGATGCAGGTTTCACATGTTTGGGAAGTCTCCCAAATGCCTGCTGGCGAATTCCAAGTAGTCTTTATGTTCTTTTCCTTTGAAGCAAGATCTGTTTACAGCACCCATTTCCACCAGTCCAGCTTTCTAGAGGGTACAGTTTAAAATGGTGGTATAGACAGACACTCCTAACTCAGCCACAAGGCTTTGCAGCTCCCTCATAGACAACGATGGGCTCTTTCTCTCTCAAATTAATGCTCTTGTTGCATGTCTGTAAGTGTGGGTGCTCTACCCTTTGTTGGCAGGTTTGATTTGATATCATATTTTTTAAATGTTCTATCTACATTTGGTCCTTTATGAGATATTCACAATTGTTTATAGATCTGTACTACTTTTTGCATGGTACTGTACATCAAACTGTTTCTAAGAGACTGTTACATCAAACTGTGCGGTTCCATAAGATTTAGTTTCAACATGCATGAAAATGTCCCGTCTTGGGCACATTTCTTCCAAACTGAATAATTTTCCAGTCACCATTGTCATCATGCGTGGACCTCCCTCATATTCAACTAAGAAACAGTGAACAAATAGAGGAAATCAGCATATGTGAACCCTCAAAATGGCTTCTAAAAATATACTAGATCGTCTGACCTTTATAAATAGTGAATAGGATCTGCACAATACATGTGCCATTTGATTAGTTACACCCACGTCTTCAAATCTATTATTAGCGAACAGTATTATTTTTAAGCTTTTGACTTGAATCTTTTGAAGGTGTGCATTTTCTGCGACACATTTAGATAGTTTGACCAAAAAATCTTTACAGAATGAGAAGGAAAGGTGCTGTTTTTTTATCAGGTCAGCTCACTCAACTACCTGTGAATTTTTAGAACTTAACAAATGTATAGATGTCTGACAGAGAAGCAGGAGCTGAATGTTGTGCTGCATTCAAAATCATAAATCAGACATCGCAGTCCTGCAGGTTTCTGACTTAATGATCTACATCTAATGTTTGTGAGAAAAGTCAAGTTTGTATATTCTTTACCTGGTGCTCCGACACCTTAACCGCAGCTCTGTACATGATGTGTCTCACTGCCTTTACTTTACCTGGTGCAAGCATAAATTGATACAGTATATACATGTTTTTCCTCAAATGGTGTTGAATCATCAACGGTTAATTGGGCAAAAAGTGAATGTCATTGTATTCATATCAGTTGATATGATATGTTCTTTTTATTGTGACAAACAGCATGACTCATGACCACATAGCTTTTCATGCCTAACTAACCAAAAAGCAACTTGGAGCAGAAGTTAACATCAACCATAAACCAAAGTGATGTTTCACTGGGTGGAAATGAGATGAACAAGCATCTCCTGGTTGACTGTCCTGTGTACATATATATATATATATATATATATATATATATATATATATATATATAAAAATCCTTGTTTAATCTGTTAAAGTTGAAAATCGCTTTCTTCTTGATAGTTTCACTAAATTCAGTGATAATGTATTCCTAAACAGTTACCTTCCTGTCCACGTACAGTCAAGCACGCACGCACGCACACACAGAGATAGATCCATTTAATCTTCAGTGTTCAGTTCTGTCACCTTCCTGGAGACTGTGCTAGTTCAGTGATATGGTAAAGGTTTAGCTGATGTTGCATTAATGGTCAAAACTATAATACTAAAACATATAATTTGATAGATCATTATACATTTATGTCTGTAGTCTGGAAAAGCTGTTTACTGTACCATGTATTTGGAAAGTAAATCAATCCAATACCCAAGCTAAATACATTTTGGCTTCACTTGTTTCTATATAGTTCATATTATTTTTCTTTCCTTTAAATTTTTTTTGTCTGGGCTCTTACTTCTCATCTAAACACAAATGTATCGCATTTGTCAAGTCACTCAACGAATATTACCAAAACTTGCTGTTTTACTTGATATTATGCCAACTGTTAGAATGTTAGATGTTAGAAATACACTCATTTAAATTCCATTTTATTTGTATAATCCCAATTCACAAGTCATCTCAAGCCTGTTCAAATCATTTTCTTTGGGGAAAGCACTTGCCAGAAATGGGGAGGAAAAAAATAAACTCCTTTATTAACACAAAGAAATTTCCTGCTGAACCTAATTCAGGAAAGCCAACCATTGTCCTTGACTTATTGGGATGGTCAAGGCCAATGTGGGCCCTTCCTGCGTCTTTGTACTGTATGGCCCCTGATATAAGATCAAGATGAGGAATAATGAAATCCTGATGGAAGTCAAAAACTTTCCACAAGCAGCTACTCATCTGGCTGCAAATAAGTTGGCTCTGGTAACTGACAGACCTGTATTGAGAAATGAGAAGCTGTTGATGCATGTATCTAATCCAGTAACCCATCGGGTTAACTATGACTACGCTGGTCTATCCTAGCAACCCAAAGGGACAGGCCATCGGTCATTAGCTAGCTTCGGCTAACAACTGGCATGATAAGGTAATTAGCTACTCTATGCTAAAATGTTATCCAGATCAACTGTAGGGAAACAGTGAATGTGGCTGTGGCTCTCAAGGCTGAGTGGTTATCTTTCAGCTGGAAAATCAGAAATTCGATGCCCAGGAACCCAATGTGGCCTTGGTCAAAACATTCATTATTGCACCCAGTTTATACAAAGTACAAAATATATATAATATGTCTACGGATAAGTATAGATGTATGTTTGTTTAAGTCGGTGCATGAATGTATTATATATTGCATTCTTTCTCATGTTTTGTTCATGTTGAGCATGTTGGGTTTATGAGTAATGAAGTGGGCTATAGAGATAACGTTGCCAGTGCCATTGCTTATGCCAGGGTTTCTTACTGTACAGATGCTTCCATGTCGTCTGTAAATTGCTTTGGATTAAGTCATCTGCTATATGACTTGATGTAAATGTACATTTCCAGGTTTATTAAAAATCAAACGAATAACAACAATACTTTTCTCCCAAAAAGTCGCAGGGGATTTAAAATATAGTACCGAACATGTATATGAAGTATATAAAGTGTCCTTAAGTAAATTGGCTTGTATGCAAGTCTAGTTTGGTTCTCTCTGTGTGTCCTCATGACAAAATGCGGCCCAAGAGATGGACGACAGTTTTAAGCACCTCTTTTGTCTAGTTTTTGTCAGCATCACAACTATGAAAGATACAGTCAGGAAATTTCACAGGCGTTAAGTTGAATTCCAACATGGGTGCGGCCTCAGCACTGTGTGGTAGCTGGTATGATCACATCACAGAATGATCTTTTTTTCCCATATTAAGGCATGCAGTTGCCGAAGAATAAATGATTACTAACCACTCCTAAACTTACTAATGTACCACAGTGGAAGAAGTGAAAGAGAAATAAACAGATATGTGAGTTATTTTTGGTTCCTGGGCTGAAACCGATTGTGCCTACACTTTCCTTGTGTCATCCTGGAGGAAACAGGAAAACATTAACGTCATCACTGTGGACACAAGAGGCTGCATTGTAGAATCAGTTTCCCACAAACATTAGACAACAAAATGCCAAGCAATTTTCAAAAGGATATTCTGGATGACTCAGATTTATAACCCTTGTAAATGACATTTAGAAACTTATATCCACGAGAGACAGCAGTGACTCTGACTTTCAGTTCCTTAGAACAGTCATTTACAGAATCCTTACACTACGTACAGAACATACGGTCATTCTATTGAAATTGTTGTTATTCCACAGAGCAAATTAATAATTGTCTTTGTTCATTGTTGTGCTCACTGGCTGGGCTGGCCATTGTTATCTTTACAAACTGATAGCAAAAGATTATGCTCTATTTTTTGCTTACAAACACCGTAGCTACATATTCTTCTATAGAGGTTGTGCAGTCCGATGTGAATTAATTATTAATGAAAGACAAACTGACGGATGTACTAATAAACTGTTGATCACTGCAACTATTACTACTTTTTATGCTCATGCCATGTAGGATTTTTTTAGGTTGGTGGTTGGTGAGATTCCTCTGACTTTCTAAGTGGAAAATTCAACCTTAGGATAGTAGTTAATTTTTCCTACAGACAACTTGTAACTTCCAAGTTCAAACAGAATGCACCATTGGGGCACAGCATTCTACCAAGTGTAAAAGTAGCAAAAGAAGATGAACTGCAACTTGTGTGACAAAGCACATGGTACAAAGCACACAGGTGGACTTAACTGCTAATTTTGTAACTTTTCAAGGACACTAGCAGCACTAGATCTTAATTAAAAGATTTAAAGAGCCTTAAAAGACTTCACTTTTTTAGTCTATTATGTAAAATCTCAAATGTCCGTTTCAAATTTGCAGATTTTGTAATGCAAAAAACAAAGCAATACCATCAATGGTATATATATATAAAAAAAAAAGTTTCAGTGCAATCTGTTGGTTTCCTTAGCTAGGAAATTGTTTTTGAATTATCTAAGTGCCTTGAGATGACATTTGCTGTATTTGGCGCTATATAAATAAAAATGAATTGAATTGAATTGAATACTTTGGCAAAGCACCGTCAATCACATCCAAAGTCACTCACAGATTTCTTGTAGTTTTGCAGTTTGCAGATTCTAAGCAGGCTTAGATGTTTACAGAGTGACAGTGTGAATTCTAGCCTATTTGAATCAGTTGAAATTGCACCAATTCAATAATAGAGAAGAAGAAAAACATTCCATTGTTTGTTAAACGGGTTAGGAAATGTACAAAAGCTTTTTTTTTTAAGGCCATATTTAAATGTTACTATTTGCAGTTAAGAGTTTACAGCCAGGACTCAACAAAGTTCATGTGTCAGCGATGATGGCACACTGTCTGTTCTTGAACTCAGACACATGAGGCAGTTATTCTCTGCACAGAGCAAACAGTTTTATGATTGTTAGATGGGTAGAAAAATGTGTATTCAAACATCAGTCATTGAGAGCATTACAGTCAAACAGTCTTGTCAAAACACTCAAGTAGCAGTGTTTGCTTTGTTTGCAACCCAAAGTCTCTTGGGATTATAAATCAGCCTGCAGTGTTTCTGGGACTCTGAAATAGCCTGAAGAATCCACTCAAACTAGAAATCGAAACCAAATAGCACGAGATAGGAAAAATCTTTTTCTTGACTTTAGATTTTTTCCAAAAGTTAGGCCGGTTTTCTGTGTGTTGACTGATTTTCTTGCCTTAACTTGTCCCTGTCAAGGCCTGTAAAGGAGGTTTTTCTATTCACGCTTCATTTCTCAAAAGACGTATGAGCAGAGTCTCAAACTAGACTTGACTTGTGCACCTGTTTTGCCATTAGCCCTTAGAATTGCATTGTAATTCAACATGGAGGGCTATCATTGTGAAAGAGTGTATTTTGAGCCAAACCCCCATCTTCACCTAATTGTGATGTTTTCATGCCTTACAAATAATTTAAGCAGATAGCAAAGGCAAAACAGTAGAAGGCACAGGTGAGCTACAGAAACAGCTACAGAGGACACTGTACAGTACATATCTCACAGACATCACCATTATTAGTTTGCCTTATTAATAATGTCAGATCAAATTTGTAGTTAAACTATTGAAACCGACCTGAAAATGTTACCATGCTTATGCAATTTCAGGAGTTTTGCATCTTGCAATGAATACAGCAACGTATATACGGGCGCGCAGAAAGATATTTCACCATTGTTAGGTAGCGCCAAGCGATACCTCACAATCACGTGGCGCTATTTCTCTCTACCTTCATATCAATGCGTTCAGCCACCTGCCGATAGCTGCACCTGTTACGGTGTTTCCTGCTCGGTCTGCACTTCGGTCTGCACGGTTTACATAGCCCGCAGTGATACAAAGGTTGAGAGAGCCATTGTGAGGTCTGACTTTTTTTGGTGAACGATTTTGTGACGCAAAATCTTTTTCTAAATCTTTTCAACGCATATTGTTTTGAGAAGCAAGACGCTTTATTTTTTAGGCCCCAGCCAACTAGCCGGACTAGTAAGTCAAAGTTCATAAATATTGCTAATATGGGATGTCATACAGCTTCATGTCAAAAGAGGCGGACTATCCCTTTAAGGCGACAAACATCACTGATACATCGACATGGTCCCCCCCAGTTCAAAAATCCCATCTGCGCCACTGCATTAAACAAACATTAATGTGAAATAAACCTTGTTTCAGAATTTGCAGCTGTCCTTTTATCTGCAAGAACTTAATGAGGTGCCTTTAAAATGAGTAAATGCTTTCATACGCCCTCTGAGGTGCTCTCTGTGACGTTCGGTACAAAAGAATAGGGAATCTGTTTTCCAGTGTGAGTGCTTCTTTAACGTGTGTTCTTTATTTCCCAGACAGTATTTAACATAAGTTGTACTTCAGATCTGGGGCCTTTGTGATCATCTGTTTCATTACTACTGATATAGGATCTTGTGTGTTCTCAGGTTTCTGTCCTCTTTACTGCATCCATCATTTCTCAGGTTTGCTGTTGGTCTAGTGTGTTAGATTTTGTTTGTTGTTGCAAGTTGGGATGGGCCTACTTGGAGAAAGTTCAACGTCCAGGACTGTTTTTGTTGTCCCTGTTCATTTGGAGTGAAAGTAATAATTAAGTTAGGGGCATAATACCCAAACAATGCATAAAAAAACTAAAAAGTAGGAATATGCTGGGTAATGAGCATAGTTTTCTCTCAACAATTCTGACACTGTCTGTCGGGCCGACTAGTCTGTCATGATTTTGACTTGAGCAAAGGTCATTAGCACATTGTTGATCCTGTAGGCTGAAATATCCCCTGAGATACAGTGACTTCCATTTCCAAATAACCCTGTCAAAGCTATGTGAATGACCTCATTGTTACCTAATTGATAATGAAGCTTTAAAGACCGCCGGTGCTGCTAAAAGCTCAGACTAGGTTGGAAAACCTGTGAAACCTTTGAACCACTTAGCATCTAAATCACTTAAGTGACTCCATCAAACTGCTAACTTACATTAGATACATTGAGTTTGTGATGTACATTTAATTCAATCTATTGATCCCATTCCCGATTCTTGCAAAAAGAAGGGAAAAAAGCCTTTTCTTCAATAATCCACAATTGGAGAGTGAGATTTGTGGGCTTCAATGGATTTTCTTATCAGTTTCAAAGCATTTTACGAGGCAATTCTGTTCAGTTCAGGCATCTCGTCACTGGCACAAACACAGAACTGATTTTAAAATTCTGTTGCACAGTGTGTTTTTAAAGCTTTGCATTGGCTGGCATCTGAGCATGTATCTGAACGTCCCTGCCCTTACATAAACTAAATAATGAGGAATATTGTTCCATTGCAGTGGCAGCTCCAAAGTGATGGAATAGCCTTCCACTGTCAATTAAACATGCCTTCACCACTGATGGTTTTAAACCCCAGGCCAATTTGTTTTCCTTGGCTTTGAATTGCATTTAACGTTCCTAATATTTCAATGTTTTTACCTTTTATTGTTTGAGGGACGCTCTTTTTTTTGTTAGGTTTGAGTTTGTGTTCTGTCTTTTTGCTTCTACATTTTTAAATCTCTATTTACTGGTTTGTTTACTGTTATTGTGCGTTAATACTGTATATAACGTTTTGGTCGACTATGGTTTTCTTTAAATGTGCTTTATTAATAAGAATTATTTGATTTTTTTGCATTGGTATCGACTCGTCTCGGTTTCGGTGACTACAACACTATGTAAATGGAATACTCATACATAAATACCAGTGTAATTTTCTTTCTTTTTATCTTATTTTACTTATTTATCTTTTTTGCGAGAAAGCGTGGCGGAACGGAAGCGATTTTCACCGGCGGAGGCGAAAATACATGGTAACAGATCTGTCCTTGCACACCGACGCGGCGACAGTCGGGCGGTAGCGGCGCAGGAGACGCCTCCGTCCCGCGCTGCTTTTGGAAAATAGAACTCGAGCGGAATTTGGACGGCAGCGGCCGGCGGTGTCCCGTTGAAATGAATGGTTAAATACATAGTCTGTTGGATTTGCAGACAGGGCTGGAGCGGAACTACCGCGGCCGCGGACTGTCTGGTGTGAAAAGCCAAGTAGAACACACCGCCTGATAACCGGTGTTAAGACTGCCGTCGTCTCGCTGCCGTCGTCTCGCTGCCGTCGTCTCGCTGCCGCCACGCCACGCTCTAATCTGAAATCCGCTTTATGGTGCAATCCCAATGAAAAAGTGCTGGTCTAAAGAGTAATCTCATGTTTTAGGTGTCCCCTTCTCTCATGTAATACAAATGAATATTGATTTCCCCTGCAAATAATTGCTTTGATTAGCTAAATTAATGTTTCTTAATCAGTGTGCTAATAGTTAATCTGAAAATGATTTCACAGGCGAATAGGGTATTCGACTTTTATGTTTTTCTTCAATAATGTGTTATATAGCATTCTCCAACTCCACATATTGTTCATCTGGCTCCAAAAAGATTAAGAGGGTAATGGCCGGATGTCTAAAGCTAGGTGTCACCGTGGTAATTAACTTAGGAATGGTTGGTGTCATTATGGCTACCTCTTATATACAGTCTGTAGGAGTCACCAGGAAAATCGTCTACATTCAACAAACATGGTCAACCAGGAGAGCTACAAACAGTGAGTTAAGCACAAAAAAAAAACACTGTAAATTTGCTGCTGGGAATTGTAATGAAAAAAAGAGTTAAGTAGGATGCAACACTGCCTCAAACACAACTAAGATGCCACATTTTTTTATTACTTTCTATTCCTGCGTGGCCACATCTAACACTGTATTGCCCGTCACAAAGACTGAGAACCACAGCTGGATCCACCCCTCCTGCTGGGACCAGGGGACAATAGGGACTCCTATTATCATGAATAAAGGTCATCATCATGGGCGTCCCCACTTGATAACCCTAAGGGTCCAGAGCATGTCCAGAGGAGATGGCACATCATGGAAACTTGATAAAAAATGGGTGTTTGTGGCACTCGTCTTTGTGTGGAGGGGAGATTCCTGCGACTATAGTTAGCTACCAAAAGATCTGCAGAGTGTCAGATATATTTAGCCTCAAAACATAATAAAACAAAGGTGTCTGAAGTTATGGAATTTGGGAGAGAGCAGATTGATAAGACAGAGGTTTGGGACAGTGTCTGTATTGTTTATGAGAAGATAAACATTCTCAGCAGTGTATTAGATTACCCCCCCACATGCTCTGTATTATGATGACATGTTAGTGTCTTGGACTGGGATGGAATTTACCCATTGAAGTTTACATTCTTTCATGAGCAAGGTCATCGTAAAAGGCTTTATCGGCCATATTTTTAGATCAGTGTGGAAAAATCCAACAGGGGAAAGCGGAGAAAAAAAAAACGATGAATCAAAGTCACGTTTAAACAAGATTATAATCTAATTTAGAGCGTTCCCTTTTTTTGTAATGTATGATGACTGTTGTCATACACAAATATGAAGCCGTGGTAGAATTTGAAAAACTGAAGGATGCCATTGCCATGCAAATTGCTGCTATCCTCTGATGTTCAGTGGCCTGTAGAGAATTAGCAGATGAGTAGAGGGCGTTAGGCTAAAGTAACGATCATGGTTACATCATTTCAAATTTGGGTCAGGTGGTCGTTGAAAAAAAGAGAGCAGAGACAGACACCAGACAAATAATTTGTCGAGAGAAGGAATTTGCCATTTTTGTTGATCTGGGAAAAATGAATTGCAGACCTTAAAGGGATATCTGTTGTGCCTGGGTTTTTGGTTGTTTTTCTCCTTTGCATTTTCTTTTCAGTTGTCTCTCTCTCTCAGTATTTAATTTCACCTGGAGGGGGTTGAGGGGTGGCTCCTCGCTGGCACACCTGCAGACAATCGGACTTCACCATAAAAGCTGCTGGGGACTCAACTACGCTGCCAGATAATTCCGCACGTTCGGTCTGAGCCATTGAATCTATAGAAGATGCCTGTTCACAGTTTTCCTGTGTATTAATAGTAATACTTTGCCTTCCTGTGTTTTTTACAGACCACAGTGTGTCAGTGAGCGTCACCCCCAGCCACCTGCAGCCCGTAGAGGTTTTCTTTAGTTGTTAGAGCTTGAATTTTTTATCACTCAGTGGGGTTACATGGCACTGAAAGGATCGGATTATTGGCTAAATTACAACAAGACTGAGTTGATCCTTATTTCAGCAAGGGTAATTATCCTTGGATATATGGCGGTGAATGAATGGAATCAGAGGCACAAAGCATTTCATACTCCGATACGATAGGTGGCGCTGTACCCATTTCAACTATTACTAATAGAGCCACTTCTGGTTGACTGCTTCAACACCAACTACAACAACAACAAACTCAGATATTCGAGAAAATGGTGAACGAAGAGCAAGATGAAGCTACATCCCTCTACATTTTGTTTGTGATGAGCATGCTTATTGCACAAACGCGATGCAATATCCATCTTTAAAACAACACAAACTTCAAGAATGTAATTGCAGCTTGGGTGAATGGCATATGTTTTTCTCATGCAGTTTTGCATGACTGTGACTTGACAAACTATCGAGAAAATGCAGAGACAAAGTAAACAACTGATGCCTCTTTTATTTCTCCCCCTACCCGAACCAGGGTTTGCATCCCCACCCCGCTGTGACTGGTGTGCAGTTGGTGAGAGGCTGAGGTAGCTTGTGGCTGTAAAAGATGGTTGTTGTGGTGTGAGGAGCAGATCTATATAGGGAGTATAGGGAATTACTCACTGAGTCTGGTCCTTTATTTATTTATTTATTTTTTCGTTAGCACAAGTTTCTTGTGTGTTACCTTGAATAGGGATGGCTCAGGTAATCCTGAAACATCCCATAGTTAAGCTGCTATAGGCCTAGACTGCTGGGGGGCCTCATCTGTCACACCTTTCCTCACTTTACTCTCTTTATGTATGTGTGATATTATTGTGGTCATTAACTCGTGTTTCCCTGTTCCAACAGATATCCTTTGAATGGTGTTACAGTGCTGCCGCCGCCGCCGCGGCCCTCCCCCCCTTTCTGTCTTCTCAAACCCCAGCTGGTCGAGGCGGATGGCCACCCTTCCTGAGTCTGGTTCTGCCAGAGGTTTCTTCCTGTTAAAAGGGAGTCGTTTCTCTCCACAGTCGCCTCAGGCACGCTCAGGCCGGGAAATTGGACCGAAAAACAAAAAGTTTTCAGTGCAATCTGTTGGTTTTCTTAGCTAGGAAATTGTTTTTGAATTGGCTCTATATGAACGAATTGGATTATTTTATGAATTATGATTATTATTAATTAATTGAATTCCAATTGGCTTGAATTGGACTTACTATCTAAGTGCCTTGAGATGACATTTGTTGTATTTGGCGCTATATAAATAAAAATTAATTGAATTGAATGCAAAAGGAATGAAGTGTGAAAGTCGTGTTGCATTGTGACCAGTTTATTTACAAAACCCCTCCATACCTTCACTCACTACATTTCTAACAACGATGGCAGTAGTTAGTATACATTACTTTGTGTCAAAAAAAAAGATTTATGGGGGGTAATAAAAGTGTGATTTATGAGGGGGGTAATAAAACGTCATTTGACAGGTGACCTTTTGACCTCCGTATGTCCTGTCACATCAAAGGGTTAGCTCACATCAAAGGGTCAGCGATAACAAGTGGCTGGTGGTGGGGGGTTAGGGGTGGGTGTTAGGGGCTTCAATATGTTTGAGTAGTAACAGTATTGACAATCAAATCAAATTTATTTGTATAACACATTTCGTGCACAAAACAATTCAAAGTACTTCACGTAAAATAAAAGCAAATCAAGTAAAGTCTTTCATTGTCAGATACACAGAACAACAGAGTCAGGCACTGAAATGCATGACATAAGTACGCTAACAATAAATAGGCAATATAGATACTATAAAATATACATTTTACGTTAATTACTAGTGCTATACTGAACATATAATACACTTAATAGCCTATGCTAATCTAAGACCTATACTAACCTAGAAACCCAAGATAAAAATACAATGTTGTGTAATATTGCATGTTGTAGTGCATTTCAGCAGGGAGTGTAAGAAGCATTAAAATATATAAAAGAATATAAAGAGAAACAAATAAAACAATTTAAATTAATTTAAAAACAAGCAACTGTCCAGATAAATTAAAATATATCGTGCAGATTCCACACATAGACACATGAGAAAAGTAATGTTTTTAACCTGGATTTAAAAATGTCTCCATTTGGTGAGAGTTTAATCTCCACTGGCAGTTTGTTCCACTTGTTTGCAGCATAACAGCTAAATTCTGCTTCTCTGTGTTTTATAAATAAAAAGGTTTATTGGTTAATAGGAACGGTCTAGTTTAAGTAGGTAAACTGTCAAGATTTAAAATGTATGTAGACAGGCTGTAGATAGTTTAAATGCTAATATGTTAAAGTTTACACGAGACAGTCAGACGATTCAAATCGCATTGAGGCAAATCAAGGAGTGAGTTTCCACAGCAGGGGTCCACGGGAACATGTCAAAATGGGTGGTTTCAGGGTAAGTGATGAATACAGTAAACAGGCTGAATTTCCAGTCTCATCCCGTAAGGTGACTTGGGGATGTTGGAGGTGTGATAAGAATCCAGCCTGACTTAAAGAACCAATGAGATGACGGGAAGGTGGGGGGTTTTGGTAATGGATAAAAATAAAAATAAAAATGTCTCTATTTGGTGAAAGTTTAATCTCCATTGGCAGTTTGTTCCACTTGTTTGCAGCATAACAGCTAAATGCTGCTTCTCTGTGTCTAGTTTAAATGCTAATATGTTAAAGTTTACACGAGACTGTCAGACGTTTCAAATCGCATTGAGGCAAATCAAGGTGTGAGTTTCCACAGCAGGGGTCCACGGGAACCTGAAAAAAAAAAAAAGATTATTCAAGAAAACCCTTGAAACAGGAAGCACAAAGAGTTGTTAATGTAACCTCACACCAACAGTATATCTGCATCCGCACCAGACAAGAATAACTCAATAAACTGGCTTATGTTACCCCTCATACTTTATGTTACTTTGCTGCTAAAAGATTTATTTATCTCCAGTTGAGCAGTGTAAAGAACATTTACTCAACTTTTAATTAGCTATATTCAATATGATCTGCTGTATTCAATGCAATTTATTATTAATAAAGGTAATCACACACACAGCCAGAGACAAACAACGACAAGTTTTCAGGAGTGCTGACAGTTTTCTATTCTCAGGTAAACTTCATCTCAGGGCAAATACTAAACCAGACAGATTTGTCAGCCTTCTTCAGCTAGGCTACTTCTAAATAGGAGTCTGCACACCTATTAACTAACCCGGGGTGAATAAAAGCTTACAAAAAAAAACAAAAACAAAAAAAAACCTTATTCATCCATTGTTGTGCAACAACCCAGAAGTAGATCTCCTAGGGATGTTTAGAGTTGATATTAAGAATGATTTAAGTTTAAAAAAAATAAAAATAAAAATAAAAATTTAAAAATAAAAAACAAAGCAGATGTAAAAGAAAAAACCCTCCTAACGGCATGCAGAGAAATAAACTACAGTCAAAATAAAGTTTTCAAACAGAGTTCGAGCACGCTCCTAAAACACCTGAGCACCAAGTTACCCACGAAGTGATCAGAACTGATCAGAAGTGTAAAGAGATAGATGTTCCAGGCAACTACAGGCTTAGAAAAAATTATTTGGAGATAACGGTAAGTCCCTTTTCCAGCAGAGTCAGGTTCTCAGCTGTCATCCTGAGAACTACCAATGTCTGATTCTATCTTTTATTCTGAGATCTTCTGAATTTCCAGTTAAACATTTATATCAGATATGTGTAACAGATAGTTAGATGTACAAGTCACATCCTGCATTTACTGTTACAATGTTAACTCAAATGTGAACTAAATCTTCATGGCAGCAAAAGACTCCAGCGCGCACACACACAGAAAAGTAGTCAAGAGTTATCTTTCCACAAAACCTTTTAGGTGTGCAGTGCAATTGTCCAAACAGGAACTGTAGAAAATAACCCAACTTTATGGTGAATTACACCTAAGCGGCACCAGTGTAAAGTATTTTTACAAGCATAATGCTGCACTGTACAAACATGTTTAGTGCGATAAGTCAAAGGTGAAAGTGTATAACAATAGCTTCAATAAACCAATTCACACATTCCCGATAAAATAATGTTAATATTGCAACATTCCAAAATAATAGACCTGAATCCGGCTTAACGTCTGATTGTAGTATTAGGAGATAACCTAACTGTACTTAAGATGTTAACCAGCAAACAAGGCCCGAGTTCATTCAGCCTTAAAGACTTCAGACTCTGCTTAATCCATCCTTCATTTGAAATCAAAACACGATAACCTCAACTGAGATGGCTTTGTGGTAAGATTCAAACACGAACAGTTGTTCGATTTGATGAGTAAATACTGGAACAAGTGAGCATGCAAAGAAAACATACTGATCTCCTGGAGACTCAGGATTAAATATAATAAAAAATGATCAAAGTCTAATCTTTCTTGAATTGTTTAAAACATTGGTTACTGCTTCAACTCCGTTTTGTGTTGTTTTTCTGATAGTTAATGCTCCCCGAAAGAATTGATTAAGCTGAAATTAAAACTCCATGCTTTAGTTTTGCATAAAGACCTTATAAATGTACACTTTATGCCCACCAAACTCTTGTATGCTCTTAGATTTTACATGAATGTAACCTTAAAACCAATACTAATATTATTCTTAAGCTTGATTTGTAAAATATTTTGAACATGAACAACTTTTCTTGTCTCCCCAGAAAGTATCAACCATAAACTCCCCTCTGTCTTCCCTCACTGACCACTGAAGACAGGCAACACAGACCACTCTGTAAAATCAATATTTTGCAAACAATGAAAACCAGAAATATATACGTAGCCTAGGTGTCTCATGCAACAGCAGTAAAGGTGATATTTAAAAAGCGAAACGTTATTTCATTTAACTAAAAGAGGGCAGGATGTCACGTCCAGAGAGTCACGTTTTTGGTTTTCATGTTTAGGTTATGTTTGTTTTCAGTCCATGTTTAGTTTTGCCTTAGTTTTCCCTTCACTTCCCTCACCCAGGTAATTAGTTTATTCCCCTCACCAGTCCATTGTCTCCAGCTGCACTCTCCAATCACTCCCAGCCCTCTATTTAGTTTCCGGTCTCCCCTGTCTGTTTGTTGGTTCCTTGCCTGATGTCAGTCTGTAACCCATGCCACGATTGCCACGTTTTTGTCAAAGTTAAGTATTTATTCCATGCCATGTTCTTTCCCCCCCCCGTCGGAGGTCCGTCCGACCTTGGGACGGTCCCCGGCTCCTCCTCCCGCCGGATCACCGCCTGCTGCCACGTCATCGGGGGTCCGGGCGTCCGCCGGATCACCGCCTGCTGCCACGTCATCGGGGGTCCGGGCGTCCCCCGGATCACCGCCTGCTGCCACGTCATCGGGGGTCCGGGCGTCCCCCGGATCACGGCCTGCTGCCACGCCGTCTGCGGTCTGGGCGTCCGCCAGACCACCGCCTGTTCCTGCTACGCCGTCTGCGGTCTGGGCGTCCGCCAGACCACTGCCTCCTGCTGCCCGAAGCCGGTACCACGCCCGTTTCTGGTTCCCCGACCGGCTTCGAGCCCCTCCCTCCCACCCTTGGACTTTTATGGGATGTCTGGGATCCACCCCTTGAGGGGGGGGCTCTGTCACGTCCAGAGACTCACGTTTTTGGTTTTCATGTTTAGGTTATGTTTGTTTTCAGTCCATGTTTAGTTTTGCCTTAGTTTTCCCTTCACTTCCCTCACCCAGGTAATTAGTTTATTCCCCTCACCAGTCCATTGTCTCCAGCTGCACTCTCCAATCACTCCCAGCCCTCTATTTAGTTTCCGGTCTCCCCTGTCTGTTTGTTGGTTCCTTACCTGATGTCAGTCTGTAACCCATGCCACGGCAGCTTCATCAACCACGTTAAAAATATCAGTGAAGGGGATTCTGGAGACACGTTCGAGGGTGATGATGAGGTTACCGGAGCATCCCCCGGTGAAGCTGCTTCACTGATATTTTTAGCGCGGTTGATGAAGCTGCTGTGGAATGTGGCTGTTTTTGGGGGGAGTAGACACAGAGTAAAATCTTCCGTGACTGCGGGGGGTGGGTGGGAGGGGTCTTTGATGTCCTACTGAGGCCTGGTCAGATTGTCCCTGCATGCAGTGCCATGGAAAACTCTTTCGGTCCTCCCCGCTCTCCACACATTTTCGGTCTAAAACGGTGCGGGCCCCTAAACTACCTACAGACCAGACCATATGATCGGTTGGTGCAGCAGAAAAAGCAGGAGAGACTGGAATCTCACGACTGACGCTGTTCGCAATAGCAGCAGTCCTCAAATGTAGCTGCCACTGATAGGCCTGTGTGGGAACATGTGATTTAGGCTATTTTAATAATAATTATAAAGTCAAAAGTTTGCTTGGTTTTTGTTTCCTTTTGGTTATGTTTATTTTGCTGTGTGAATGGATGTGATTATATTTTGTTCTTGGGTTGTTTTCGTTTATTTTAATCATTTGTTGTATTCTTGGGCCGTGTGTGTCACGTGACCTTAAGGACATTATATGACCCGGAAGCATTGGGGTCAGGTAGAGGAATTTCAGAAATGTTTGGTGTGCACTGCGTTGCAAACGCTCGAGAGAAACCTACCGCTGGTACAAGGCGTACACGGTAATGGCTTGAATTTATATTAAATTGTATTTTCTTTACAGATTCTTTTTTGTATGTCTTTTTGTTTAATGTTAATGCGTGGTATGTGTTTGTTTATTGCTTGTCAGTTTTCACGGTGTTCATGACGAACCAAAGGAAATAAAGAAAACCAGTCGTGACATCAGTTTGAAGCGTGGACCGGGTTATTGAGACCAGCAGTAGCTACAGTGAAAACGTGGCCTTCTGACCAAGGATTGCTGTGTTCCTGTGGTGATCGTCGGCGAAACCTTGCGGGTCACTTCTTCACCCTCCTTCCTGGGTGACTGGGTAGCCGTTCTCCATCTTCGGCTCCCACGTCTCCTTCATATCACGTGGTTGTCAGTCTCCTGTGGTCGGCTGGATTGCTAACTCCGGTAGCCACCATCGCAGGTCTTCGGGTGCAGTTGGCTCGCCTCACGCAAAGTGGGAACTGAATTGCGTGGGCGCGCCTTTTCGGTGGATTACGGGACAATCTTCGCGTCTTCAGTGCTGGACTATTGAGGACTTTCTACCCGCTTTGTTCCTGCTGTGGGCTACAGTTACTCGTCGGACTCTGCCGTATCACAGGTCGTATATTACGTTTTTAAGAGATGCTACCTTGGTTGATGTGAAGAAAGAGGCAAGAGACACTTTTCTCGTTATAATTACCTTGCCAATGCCTTTGTTTACAATTGTAAGGGGGATTTGAATTGTATCCTTGTCATCTCAAATGTCATGATTGTGTGAAAAGCGTTTTAATGGAAAATATGGGTTTTGAGCATCTGTGCTGCCATTTAAGCACTGTTGCATTGTAATTTATATCAACTTTTTTAAATATTACAAAATGTCTAATCAAAACGAAAAAGAGGCAGGTGATGGTATGTCAAAAGAAACTGAAGTGTTTGTGGAGCCATCAAAGTGTAATATTTGTGGTCTAAACAAAGAGGTTATTGAAGGTGAAAATGCAGAGAATGCTATTAGACATTTTTCATGTACGTCATGCACAGAAAAGTCAGAGGTCAAAATGAAAGAGCCTAGTGCTGCCGTTGCTCAGACAAGCGGAACTAGAAAGTCTTCCCGTGACAGACGTTTCACGCCAAAAATGCAAGAACTAAAAGAACAAGAACAATCTCAGAAAGAAAAAAGATTTCAGTCTGCCTATGAAAAATGGAAAATCAAAGTCAGAGAAGTAAGATCGGAGTTGAAGACTCTGTGCACTGAGTCAACCATATTTCAGATGATGGATGAAGTCGAGAAACTAGAAAGTGATCTGAGAGACTTGTATGATGGCATACGGCATATAATGGCACCAAGTCAAGAAATTAGGAGGAAAATTGATGCATGCATAGCCGTTACAGCAGATCTGTTGAAGTTAATGGGGGTGCGCTCAACTGAAGAGGACAGAGACTTTGATGCTGAGGCAGAGAAAGCAAGGTTGGGTTTGCTGCTTGACAATGAATATGCACGATCAATATATGGATCCACCGTTTCTAAAGTCACAAACCATAGCCTGCGCTCTGGCCAAGCCTCTGAAACTGGAGGTATTGCCGCTAAAAGAGCAGAAGTCACCGCACAGCTAGCAGCGAAGAAAGCTGAACTGGATTTGGAGGCTGACATAGAGGCAAAGCGTCAGCAATTAAAAAAGCTAGAGCGTCACAGAGACATTGAGGTCATGGAAGCAAAACTCAGAGCATACAAAGAGGAGGAATTAAGAGATCAAAGCAGGCAAGGTAGCCTAGCATATGATATGATCGATCCAAACCCACTTCCCCCCAGTGTTGCTTACCTGACCGGACAAGCTGCAAGGACTGAAGTAAGTCTGGTGCAGGCGCTGCAAGAGTCAATGGCCTTAACTCGACTCCCTGTTCCAGAACCTTCTGTATTTTCGGGGAATCCACTGCAGTTTATAGAGTGGAGTACAAGCTTCAAGGCCCTAATAGAAGGACGATGTTTCAATGCAGCAGACAAGTTATTCTATTTGCAGAAGTACATTAGCGGTGAAGCAAAGTCAGTTTTGGAGGGTAGCTTCTATAGGAAAGATGAGCAGGCCTATCAACAAGCCTGGAAGAAGCTGAATGAGAGATATGGTCACTCCTTTGTGGTACACCGTGCCTTCAGGGAAAAACTCAACAGATGGGCAAGGATTGGTGCAAGGGAGTATATAAAGTTAAGAGAATTCAGTGACTTTTTACAATCCTGCTGCGACGCTATGCCTCATGTTAAGGGCCTTCAGGTTCTGAACGACTGCGAAGAGAACCAGAAGATGTTGGCTAAACTCCCTGATTGGGTGGCAAGTCGGTGGAATCGTTATGTCACAGAACAACTAGACAAAGACAACGACTATCCTGGCTTTAGTGAGTTTGCTGCATTCATTGCAAAAGAGGCACGTATAGCATGTAATCCAGTATCGTCACTTCATGCAATTAAGAATACAGAGGAGAGGACGGTTAGAGAAACAAAACAGTCACGAGCGAATACTTTTGCAACAAATGTAAGATCCACAGAAGCAGCTTGTTCCTCAGCCAAGTCCAATGATGATAGTGACACTGAAGACTCTAATGCACTCCTGACAACAGTGGCGTCTAGTTTTAGATCAGTAAAATGTGCATTTTGTGGAGAAAATCATGCTACCTACAAATGTGAGAAATTAATGTTAAGATCAACAGAGCAGAAAAGGACATTTGTGCTGGATAATAAGTTGTGCTTTGCATGCCTGAGAAAGGGGCACATCTCCAGAGATTGCAGGAATAGAGCAACATGTGCATTATGTAAGAAACGCCACCCTACACCATTGCATGAAGATCGTCCTGCAGCAAATGAGTTTTTACAAGCAGTTCTGCCAGCTGAAGAGAACACCGTCTCACTGTCATGCTCTGTTAGTGGAGAAGCGGGCAGCAGTACATCAATGATTGTTCCAGTCTGGCTCTCATCACCCAATACAGAGTCGGAGGTTCTCGTGTATGCCTTATTGGACACTCAGAGCAGTCATACATTTGTCGACCGGGAAGTGTGTGAAAAGCTAAAGATAGAAATGAAATCAGTAAGGCTAAAGCTCTCCACAATGATGGGAGTAGACTCGGTGGTACAAAGCCAACGTGTTAGTGGACTCAAAGTTAGAGGCTTTACATCAGATTGTTACGTCAACTTACCTCCCACTTACACGAGGGATTTCATCCCTCTGGAACGAGCACACATTCCCACTCCTGAGACAGCCAAGAGGTGGAAACATCTTGCTCCAATAGCGGACAAAATGCATGCCCAGATGGATTGTGAAGTTGGGCTGCTTATAGGCTATGATTGTTCTAGAGCACTGGCACCACGGCAAGTTGTTACAGGCGGTGATTATGAGCCATATGCCATCAAGACAGACTTGGGATGGAGCATTGTAGGAAGCGTGCTGCAGAATACTAATTTTGAGTGTGTGACCGGATTTTGCCATCGCATATCGGTCAGAGAAATGCATCCAGTGACTCCAGTTTCTGTCATAAAAGCACTTGAACTTGACTTTGCTGATACCCGAATAGGAGAGAAGAGTATATCACAGGAGGATGTTCAGTTTCTTCAGCTCTTAAGCAAAGGCGTCAACCAAAATGAATGCGGTCACATTGAGATGCCCTTACCTTTCAAAACACGCCCTCATCTTCCAGATAACAAGAAACTTGCATTAGTTCGACTGAAACACCTGAAACGAAAGTTGGAGAGAGATTCTAAATTCAAGCAGGATTATGTGAGATTTATGGAAGGAGTCTTTGGAGATGGCGATGCAGAGAAGGTAAAAGAGCAAGCAAAAACAGGCAATCTGTGGTATATACCACACCAAGGCATATATCACCCCAGAAAACCAGATAAAATCAGGGTTGTTTTTGACTGCTCTGCTAAGTATGCAGGCACAGCCTTGAATGATCATTTGTTGACCGGGCCGGATCTTACAAACGGGCTTACTGGGGTGCTCTGCCGTTTCCGTAAACACCCAATTGCCATAATGTGTGACGTGGAAAAAATGTTCCACAGGTTTCATGTCCGTAGAGAAGATCGGGACTATCTGCGATTCCTGTGGTGGGAGAATGGTGATACAGATGCAGAACCCACAGAATATCGCATGAAGGTCCACCTTTTCGGAGCATCATCTTCTCCAGGGTGTGCTAATTATGCTATGAAGCAGCTTGCCAGCATGAATGGAAAAGACTACCCATTGGCTGCCAGTTTCATTAGGAACCATTTTTATGTAGATGATGGGCTCATAAGCCTGGAGTCTGTTGATGAGGCCATAAAGTTGGTAAGGGACGCTCAAGCTGTATGTGCTAAAGGAAAATTGCATCTCCACAAATTCCTTTCTAACAACAGAAATGTTCTGGAGACAATTAGTGTGACTGACCGTGCTGCTGAGGTGAAGAATGTAAATCTTAACCATGATCATCTTCCTGTGCAAAATGTGCTAGGGGTAAAGTGGGATGTAGAAAAAGACGTCTTCTCCTTCTCAGTCACCCTTGGGGAGAAAGCTGCTACACGCCGTGGAATCCTCTCAGTTGTGTCCTCCATTTATGATCCTCTAGGCTTCCTGGCCCCCTTTGTCCTTTTGGGGAAGAGAGTGCTGCAGGAAATGTGTCGGAAGGGCATTAGCTGGGATGAACCACTGCCAAGTGAATTAGAGCCAAGGTGGGAGAGTTGGCTGAAGGATTTACCGAACTTGCAAAAAATACAAATCTCAAGATGCTTCATACCTGAAGGCTTTGGAAAGACTTTGAGAACTGAATTACATCATTTTTCTGACGCCAGTAGCCATGGCTATGGTCAGTGTTCATATGTCAGGCTAGTGAATGATGAAAATGTTCATTGTGCCTTCATTATGGGGAAAGCAAGGGTCGCCCCTACCAAAGTTGTCACTATACCTCGACTAGAGTTGACCGCAGCAGTCATTTCTGCAGCAATGAGCAACATGCTGAAGGAAGAACTTGACCTCAAAGTGGACAGAGAATACTTTTGGACTGACTCACAAGTAGTCCTAGGGTATATCAATAATGAGGCTAGAAGGTTTCATGTCTTTGTTGCAAATCGAGTACAGAGAATCCGTGAGACCACAGACCCAAAACAGTGGCACTACATAAGCACAGAGGAGAACCCTGCTGATCATGCCTCTAGAGGCCTTAAGGTAGAAGAACTGATCAACTCCAACTGGTTTACAGGACCCAGATTTCTCTGGGGAAGAGAGATAGTTGCCAGTCAAGAGAAGCCAGAATTGTTGGTGGGAGACCCTGAGGTCAAAGCTGTCCAAGTCTTGAACACTAATGTTGCAGAAGAATCTGATTTTTTGCAATGTCTGTCAGTTTTCTCAAAATGGCCTCTGGCTGTAAATGTTGTGGCTCGAATCCAAAGATTGGCAAAGAGGGTAAAGACGTCAGCGCCCTTGAGTGTGGAGGAAAGAAGGAAGGCTACAGCGACTCTCATCCAGCTTACACAGCGAGCAGCCTTTAGAGAGGAGATGCGAACGCTCAGCCAGGACTGTGGGAAGGTAGCTTGCAGCAACCAACTGTACCAACTGGACCCATTTCTTCAAGATGGGGTAATGAGGGTGGGAGGAAGACTAAGGAGAGCGATGGCACCATTTGAAGTAAGGCACCCAGTAATCCTTCCCAAGGAGAGTAATGTTACGCGGCTTGTTCTTGCACACCACCACGAGAATTTACAGCATCAGGGTAGAGGACAGACCCTTAATGAACTTCGAGCCAACGGCTATTGGATTGTTGGTGGTAGCAAGGCAGTAGCTCAGTACATAAGCAAATGTGTCCAATGTAGAAGAGCTCGTAGGCCGCTAGAGCAGCAACAAATGGCAGACCTCCCTACTGACCGCACAGATCCTTCCCCACCCTTTACCTATTGTGGTATGGACTGCTTTGGTCCTTTTTATACCAAGCAAGGGCACAAGGTGCAAAAACGGTATGGCCTTCTCTTTACCTGTCTTTGCTCCAGAGCGATTCATATAGAACTGTTGGAGGATATGACCACTGATGCTTTCATTAACGCTTTACGATGTTTTATAGCCATCCGGGGAGCTGTTAGACATCTTAGATCAGACCAAGGAACCAACTTTGTTGGAGCAAAGAGAGAGCTGGAGAAAGCACTAAAGGAAGTCAGCAAGGAAAGAGTGGCTGCTTACCTGGCAACCAAGCAGTGCGATTTTTGTTTGAATGCACCAAGTGCAAGTCATGCTGGTGGCAGCTGGGAACGGCAGATCAGGACAGTGAGGAGTGTGATGAGCTCAGTTCTTGCACAATGTGCTGGGCGACTAAATGATGCCTCTCTGCGAACATTCTTTTACGAAGCAATGTCAATAGTTAACAACCGCCCACTTACAGTGGATGGCCTAAGTGATCCGACTAGCTTAGAGCCACTCACTCCAAACCATCTGCTTACCATGAAGTCCTCTATCCCACTTCCCCCACCCGGCAGATTTGATAAGGAAGATCTCTATACAAAAAAGCGATGGAGGCAGGTTCAGTATCTGTGTGAGCAGTTTTGGTGCAGGTGGAAGAAGGAGTATCTTGCCAGCATCTCTCTAAGGCAACGGTGGCATTATCCTAGGAGGAATGTGCAGGTTGGGGACATTGTAATCGTAAAGGAAGATGAAGTCTCTCGCAATGAATGGAAGCTGGCCAGGGTCCTGGGGGTCTGCGAGAGTGATGATGGACTAGTACGTAAAGTTGTAATACAAATGGGGGAACGAAGGTTGGGGAAAAAAGGTGAGCGTGTTACCAAACCCTCCATTATTGAGCGGCCAATACAAAAGTTGGTTGTACTGGTAACCGAATGCTGAAATCCAGTGAGGTACTTAATGAAGAATGCAATGATGAATTAAAGATTTTAATTATGTGCTGGGTTTAATGTACTGGGATGCTGGGAAATTACCATTCGTTGAATGTATTTTAAGGTAATTTGGTGGGAGTGTAGCTGCCACTGATAGGCCTGTGTGGGAACATGTGATTTAGGCTATTTTAATAATAATTATAAAGTCAAAAGTTTGCTTGGTTTTTGTTTCCTTTTGGTTATGTTTATTTTGCTGTGTGAATGGATGTGATTATATTTTGTTCTTGGGTTGTTTTCGTTTATTTTAATCATTTGTTGTATTCTTGGGCCGTGTGTGTCACGTGACCTTAAGGACATTATATGACCCGGAAGCATTGGGGTCAGGTAGAGGAATTTCAGAAATGTTTGGTGTGCACTGCGTTGCAAACGCTCGAGAGAAACCTACCGCTGGTACAAGGCGTACACGGTAATGGCTTGAATTTATATTAAATTGTATTTTCTTTACAGATTCTTTTTTGTATGTCTTTTTGTTTAATGTTAATGCGTGGTATGTGTTTGTTTATTGCTTGTCAGTTTTCACGGTGTTCATGACGAACCAAAGGAAATAAAGAAAACCAGTCGTGACATCAGTTTGAAGCGTGGACCGGGTTATTGAGACCAGCAGTAGCTACAGTGAAAACGTGGCCTTCTGACCAAGGATTGCTGTGTTCCTGTGGTGATCGTCGGCGAAACCTTGCGGGTCACTTCTTCACCCTCCTTCCTGGGTGACTGGGTAGCCGTTCTCCATCTTCGGCTCCCACGTCTCCTTCATATCACGTGGTTGTCAGTCTCCTGTGGTCGGCTGGATTGCTAACTCCGGTAGCCACCATCGCAGGTCTTCGGGTGCAGTTGGCTCGCCTCACGCAAAGTGGGAACTGAATTGCGTGGGCGCGCCTTTTCGGTGGATTACGGGACAATCTTCGCGTCTTCAGTGCTGGACTATTGAGGACTTTCTACCCGCTTTGTTCCTGCTGTGGGCTACAGTTACTCGTCGGACTCTGCCGTATCACAGGTCGTATATTACGTTTTTAAGAGATGCTACCTTGGTTGATGTGAAGAAAGAGGCAAGAGACACTTTTCTCGTTATAATTACCTTGCCAATGCCTTTGTTTACAATTGTAAGGGGGATTTGAATTGTATCCTTGTCATCTCAAATGTCATGATTGTGTGAAAAGCGTTTTAATGGAAAATATGGGTTTTGAGCATCTGTGCTGCCATTTAAGCACTGTTGCATTGTAATTTATATCAACTTTTTTAAATATTACAAAATGTCTAATCAAAACGAAAAAGAGGCAGGTGATGGTATGTCAAAAGAAACTGAAGTGTTTGTGGAGCCATCAAAGTGTAATATTTGTGGTCTAAACAAAGAGGTTATTGAAGGTGAAAATGCAGAGAATGCTATTAGACATTTTTCATGTACGTCATGCACAGAAAAGTCAGAGGTCAAAATGAAAGAGCCTAGTGCTGCCGTTGCTCAGACAAGCGGAACTAGAAAGTCTTCCCGTGACAGACGTTTCACGCCAAAAATGCAAGAACTAAAAGAACAAGAACAATCTCAGAAAGAAAAAAGATTTCAGTCTGCCTATGAAAAATGGAAAATCAAAGTCAGAGAAGTAAGATCGGAGTTGAAGACTCTGTGCACTGAGTCAACCATATTTCAGATGATGGATGAAGTCGAGAAACTAGAAAGTGATCTGAGAGACTTGTATGATGGCATACGGCATATAATGGCACCAAGTCAAGAAATTAGGAGGAAAATTGATGCATGCATAGCCGTTACAGCAGATCTGTTGAAGTTAATGGGGGTGCGCTCAACTGAAGAGGACAGAGACTTTGATGCTGAGGCAGAGAAAGCAAGGTTGGGTTTGCTGCTTGACAATGAATATGCACGATCAATATATGGATCCACCGTTTCTAAAGTCACAAACCATAGCCTGCGCTCTGGCCAAGCCTCTGAAACTGGAGGTATTGCCGCTAAAAGAGCAGAAGTCACCGCACAGCTAGCAGCGAAGAAAGCTGAACTGGATTTGGAGGCTGACATAGAGGCAAAGCGTCAGCAATTAAAAAAGCTAGAGCGTCACAGAGACATTGAGGTCATGGAAGCAAAACTCAGAGCATACAAAGAGGAGGAATTAAGAGATCAAAGCAGGCAAGGTAGCCTAGCATATGATATGATCGATCCAAACCCACTTCCCCCCAGTGTTGCTTACCTGACCGGACAAGCTGCAAGGACTGAAGTAAGTCTGGTGCAGGCGCTGCAAGAGTCAATGGCCTTAACTCGACTCCCTGTTCCAGAACCTTCTGTATTTTCGGGGAATCCACTGCAGTTTATAGAGTGGAGTACAAGCTTCAAGGCCCTAATAGAAGGACGATGTTTCAATGCAGCAGACAAGTTATTCTATTTGCAGAAGTACATTAGCGGTGAAGCAAAGTCAGTTTTGGAGGGTAGCTTCTATAGGAAAGATGAGCAGGCCTATCAACAAGCCTGGAAGAAGCTGAATGAGAGATATGGTCACTCCTTTGTGGTACACCGTGCCTTCAGGGAAAAACTCAACAGATGGGCAAGGATTGGTGCAAGGGAGTATATAAAGTTAAGAGAATTCAGTGACTTTTTACAATCCTGCTGCGACGCTATGCCTCATGTTAAGGGCCTTCAGGTTCTGAACGACTGCGAAGAGAACCAGAAGATGTTGGCTAAACTCCCTGATTGGGTGGCAAGTCGGTGGAATCGTTATGTCACAGAACAACTAGACAAAGACAACGACTATCCTGGCTTTAGTGAGTTTGCTGCATTCATTGCAAAAGAGGCACGTATAGCATGTAATCCAGTATCGTCACTTCATGCAATTAAGAATACAGAGGAGAGGACGGTTAGAGAAACAAAACAGTCACGAGCGAATACTTTTGCAACAAATGTAAGATCCACAGAAGCAGCTTGTTCCTCAGCCAAGTCCAATGATGATAGTGACACTGAAGACTCTAATGCACTCCTGACAACAGTGGCGTCTAGTTTTAGATCAGTAAAATGTGCATTTTGTGGAGAAAATCATGCTACCTACAAATGTGAGAAATTAATGTTAAGATCAACAGAGCAGAAAAGGACATTTGTGCTGGATAATAAGTTGTGCTTTGCATGCCTGAGAAAGGGGCACATCTCCAGAGATTGCAGGAATAGAGCAACATGTGCATTATGTAAGAAACGCCACCCTACACCATTGCATGAAGATCGTCCTGCAGCAAATGAGTTTTTACAAGCAGTTCTGCCAGCTGAAGAGAACACCGTCTCACTGTCATGCTCTGTTAGTGGAGAAGCGGGCAGCAGTACATCAATGATTGTTCCAGTCTGGCTCTCATCACCCAATACAGAGTCGGAGGTTCTCGTGTATGCCTTATTGGACACTCAGAGCAGTCATACATTTGTCGACCGGGAAGTGTGTGAAAAGCTAAAGATAGAAATGAAATCAGTAAGGCTAAAGCTCTCCACAATGATGGGAGTAGACTCGGTGGTACAAAGCCAACGTGTTAGTGGACTCAAAGTTAGAGGCTTTACATCAGATTGTTACGTCAACTTACCTCCCACTTACACGAGGGATTTCATCCCTCTGGAACGAGCACACATTCCCACTCCTGAGACAGCCAAGAGGTGGAAACATCTTGCTCCAATAGCGGACAAAATGCATGCCCAGATGGATTGTGAAGTTGGGCTGCTTATAGGCTATGATTGTTCTAGAGCACTGGCACCACGGCAAGTTGTTACAGGCGGTGATTATGAGCCATATGCCATCAAGACAGACTTGGGATGGAGCATTGTAGGAAGCGTGCTGCAGAATACTAATTTTGAGTGTGTGACCGGATTTTGCCATCGCATATCGGTCAGAGAAATGCATCCAGTGACTCCAGTTTCTGTCATAAAAGCACTTGAACTTGACTTTGCTGATACCCGAATAGGAGAGAAGAGTATATCACAGGAGGATGTTCAGTTTCTTCAGCTCTTAAGCAAAGGCGTCAACCAAAATGAATGCGGTCACATTGAGATGCCCTTACCTTTCAAAACACGCCCTCATCTTCCAGATAACAAGAAACTTGCATTAGTTCGACTGAAACACCTGAAACGAAAGTTGGAGAGAGATTCTAAATTCAAGCAGGATTATGTGAGATTTATGGAAGGAGTCTTTGGAGATGGCGATGCAGAGAAGGTAAAAGAGCAAGCAAAAACAGGCAATCTGTGGTATATACCACACCAAGGCATATATCACCCCAGAAAACCAGATAAAATCAGGGTTGTTTTTGACTGCTCTGCTAAGTATGCAGGCACAGCCTTGAATGATCATTTGTTGACCGGGCCGGATCTTACAAACGGGCTTACTGGGGTGCTCTGCCGTTTCCGTAAACACCCAATTGCCATAATGTGTGACGTGGAAAAAATGTTCCACAGGTTTCATGTCCGTAGAGAAGATCGGGACTATCTGCGATTCCTGTGGTGGGAGAATGGTGATACAGATGCAGAACCCACAGAATATCGCATGAAGGTCCACCTTTTCGGAGCATCATCTTCTCCAGGGTGTGCTAATTATGCTATGAAGCAGCTTGCCAGCATGAATGGAAAAGACTACCCATTGGCTGCCAGTTTCATTAGGAACCATTTTTATGTAGATGATGGGCTCATAAGCCTGGAGTCTGTTGATGAGGCCATAAAGTTGGTAAGGGACGCTCAAGCTGTATGTGCTAAAGGAAAATTGCATCTCCACAAATTCCTTTCTAACAACAGAAATGTTCTGGAGACAATTAGTGTGACTGACCGTGCTGCTGAGGTGAAGAATGTAAATCTTAACCATGATCATCTTCCTGTGCAAAATGTGCTAGGGGTAAAGTGGGATGTAGAAAAAGACGTCTTCTCCTTCTCAGTCACCCTTGGGGAGAAAGCTGCTACACGCCGTGGAATCCTCTCAGTTGTGTCCTCCATTTATGATCCTCTAGGCTTCCTGGCCCCCTTTGTCCTTTTGGGGAAGAGAGTGCTGCAGGAAATGTGTCGGAAGGGCATTAGCTGGGATGAACCACTGCCAAGTGAATTAGAGCCAAGGTGGGAGAGTTGGCTGAAGGATTTACCGAACTTGCAAAAAATACAAATCTCAAGATGCTTCATACCTGAAGGCTTTGGAAAGACTTTGAGAACTGAATTACATCATTTTTCTGACGCCAGTAGCCATGGCTATGGTCAGTGTTCATATGTCAGGCTAGTGAATGATGAAAATGTTCATTGTGCCTTCATTATGGGGAAAGCAAGGGTCGCCCCTACCAAAGTTGTCACTATACCTCGACTAGAGTTGACCGCAGCAGTCATTTCTGCAGCAATGAGCAACATGCTGAAGGAAGAACTTGACCTCAAAGTGGACAGAGAATACTTTTGGACTGACTCACAAGTAGTCCTAGGGTATATCAATAATGAGGCTAGAAGGTTTCATGTCTTTGTTGCAAATCGAGTACAGAGAATCCGTGAGACCACAGACCCAAAACAGTGGCACTACATAAGCACAGAGGAGAACCCTGCTGATCATGCCTCTAGAGGCCTTAAGGTAGAAGAACTGATCAACTCCAACTGGTTTACAGGACCCAGATTTCTCTGGGGAAGAGAGATAGTTGCCAGTCAAGAGAAGCCAGAATTGTTGGTGGGAGACCCTGAGGTCAAAGCTGTCCAAGTCTTGAACACTAATGTTGCAGAAGAATCTGATTTTTTGCAATGTCTGTCAGTTTTCTCAAAATGGCCTCTGGCTGTAAATGTTGTGGCTCGAATCCAAAGATTGGCAAAGAGGGTAAAGACGTCAGCGCCCTTGAGTGTGGAGGAAAGAAGGAAGGCTACAGCGACTCTCATCCAGCTTACACAGCGAGCAGCCTTTAGAGAGGAGATGCGAACGCTCAGCCAGGACTGTGGGAAGGTAGCTTGCAGCAACCAACTGTACCAACTGGACCCATTTCTTCAAGATGGGGTAATGAGGGTGGGAGGAAGACTAAGGAGAGCGATGGCACCATTTGAAGTAAGGCACCCAGTAATCCTTCCCAAGGAGAGTAATGTTACGCGGCTTGTTCTTGCACACCACCACGAGAATTTACAGCATCAGGGTAGAGGACAGACCCTTAATGAACTTCGAGCCAACGGCTATTGGATTGTTGGTGGTAGCAAGGCAGTAGCTCAGTACATAAGCAAATGTGTCCAATGTAGAAGAGCTCGTAGGCCGCTAGAGCAGCAACAAATGGCAGACCTCCCTACTGACCGCACAGATCCTTCCCCACCCTTTACCTATTGTGGTATGGACTGCTTTGGTCCTTTTTATACCAAGCAAGGGCACAAGGTGCAAAAACGGTATGGCCTTCTCTTTACCTGTCTTTGCTCCAGAGCGATTCATATAGAACTGTTGGAGGATATGACCACTGATGCTTTCATTAACGCTTTACGATGTTTTATAGCCATCCGGGGAGCTGTTAGACATCTTAGATCAGACCAAGGAACCAACTTTGTTGGAGCAAAGAGAGAGCTGGAGAAAGCACTAAAGGAAGTCAGCAAGGAAAGAGTGGCTGCTTACCTGGCAACCAAGCAGTGCGATTTTTGTTTGAATGCACCAAGTGCAAGTCATGCTGGTGGCAGCTGGGAACGGCAGATCAGGACAGTGAGGAGTGTGATGAGCTCAGTTCTTGCACAATGTGCTGGGCGACTAAATGATGCCTCTCTGCGAACATTCTTTTACGAAGCAATGTCAATAGTTAACAACCGCCCACTTACAGTGGATGGCCTAAGTGATCCGACTAGCTTAGAGCCACTCACTCCAAACCATCTGCTTACCATGAAGTCCTCTATCCCACTTCCCCCACCCGGCAGATTTGATAAGGAAGATCTCTATACAAAAAAGCGATGGAGGCAGGTTCAGTATCTGTGTGAGCAGTTTTGGTGCAGGTGGAAGAAGGAGTATCTTGCCAGCATCTCTCTAAGGCAACGGTGGCATTATCCTAGGAGGAATGTGCAGGTTGGGGACATTGTAATCGTAAAGGAAGATGAAGTCTCTCGCAATGAATGGAAGCTGGCCAGGGTCCTGGGGGTCTGCGAGAGTGATGATGGACTAGTACGTAAAGTTGTAATACAAATGGGGGAACGAAGGTTGGGGAAAAAAGGTGAGCGTGTTACCAAACCCTCCATTATTGAGCGGCCAATACAAAAGTTGGTTGTACTGGTAACCGAATGCTGAAATCCAGTGAGGTACTTAATGAAGAATGCAATGATGAATTAAAGATTTTAATTATGTGCTGGGTTTAATGTACTGGGATGCTGGGAAATTACCATTCGTTGAATGTATTTTAAGGTAATTTGGTGGGAGTGTAGCTGCCACTGATAGGCCTGTGTGGGAACATGTGATTTAGGCTATTTTAATAATAATTATAAAGTCAAAAGTTTGCTTGGTTTTTGTTTCCTTTTGGTTATGTTTATTTTGCTGTGTGAATGGATGTGATTATATTTTGTTCTTGGGTTGTTTTCGTTTATTTTAATCATTTGTTGTATTCTTGGGCCGTGTGTGTCACGTGACCTTAAGGACATTATATGACCCGGAAGCATTGGGGTCAGGTAGAGGAATTTCAGAAATGTTTGGTGTGCACTGCGTTGCAAACGCTCGAGAGAAACCTACCGCTGGTACAAGGCGTACACGGTAATGGCTTGAATTTATATTATATTGTATTTTCTTTACAGATTCTTTTTTGTATGTCTTTTTGTTTAATGTTAATGCGTGGTATGTGTTTGTTTATTGCTTGTCAGTTTTCACGGTGTTCATGACGAACCAAAGGAAATAAAGAAAACCAGTCGTGACATCAGTTTGAAGCGTGGACCGGGTTATTGAGACCAGCAGTAGCTACATCAAAGTTGTAAATTATGTGCGTATTATTTTTTTCTTTTCTTTCTTTAAACATATCATTGTAATTCCTCTATATTAAGTGCTGCCTACATAAGATGGTCTCCTGACTGTTTTACTGGGTAGTTATGTAAATAAATATATATATATAAATGTCTCTTCCAAACCGGCTCCAGCCTCCTGGACTGCGGGTAGATTTCTTTAACTGCCCAGCTGCTGTGTAACTATGGCTCTGTGTGGGGATATTTACAGCTGATCTTGACTGACTACCAAGAAACAGTGTAAAGAAACCTGGGCTTTTTGATGACTGGGTTAGTGTAGATGTAGTTGACAATGTTCCGTTAAAGGTGCAGGCTTCAAGAAGATAGCATTTGACATTTAAACGGATCACCTTTGCGTTCTAACGCAGCTTAGGCTAATAGTACTGACGCAGAGTCAGTCCATCATTCATGAAACACGCTAGATGTTTTTGCTGGGCGATAAAAGTACGCTGTAAAGTTTAACAGCACCCCAAACTGCAGCTTCCTAAATAACTAGTCATTTGAATCGATCTTTTCAACTATTTCAGGAAAAGAATAAAGTGTTAGAACCATACATGTATAAAGTACAAACGATTCAGACTTGAGTAGAAGTACAAGTACTCTTTAAGCACCGTACTTAAGTGGAAGTATTAAAGTATTACACATGTTTTTTACTTAAGTATTGCAAGTAGTTTATTTTTTAAATTACTACTCAAGTGCTGAAAGTAAAAGTATTGTGTAGTGTAGTTATTAAAGAAATCAGTTGAACGTTTGAAAATCAAATTGTTTATATTATTCAAAATGTTTGGCTGTAACAACAGCGGAATGCAAAAGAGCACCTTTAAACATTGAGCTTAACTCTTTTGAACAAAAGAATATGTATTGGCAAGTATGCCCCTTCCCCCTTTAAAGCATCTCCCATCACTTCACACATTACACATTTTCTTTTCATCCATGTCATTTTCTTTCAACTTGTTAAAAAAATCTCAAGGCCAGTAGGCCACATACAAATACAAATGCCATGTAAAAAACAAAAAGTGATTAGAACACCTGAAAACACTGGGCTTAACTCTTTGTGAACAAACAGATTTAGCATGCCCCCTCTCTCCCCTGCTTGTGCTTTTTTTCTCTACAACTTTTCCCCTTCTTAAACTATGTGCATGCTTGTGTGTCTCTCTGTGTGTGTTTTTATATGCATATTTGCGTGTTTGTATGCGTGTGGGTGTGTTTGTGCATGAATGAATGTACGTTTTTATGTGTGTGTGTGTGTGTGTGTGTGTGTGCGTTTATAATAACGAGTAACGATGCAGCACGTGTAATTTCATTGCATTTCAAACTTTCCACATCATGTTACACTATTTTGAGTCCAGGTGTGGGATGGTCAGATATTAAGAACAACGGGGAAAAACTAGGATTCTTTTATCTTAGTCGACCCTCGACACGTAAATTAACTGATTTATATCCAATGTTGGTCCCTCCAGATAGCAAATTGATATTCTTTATTGGAAAGTCTCCCTATACCCAACTTCTGAAATTAATCTATCATCTCTTTGATTGCTGTTTTAGACTGCATTTGGTGAACATGCTAATTTGTATCCAGTCTAGTTTTTATAAAAGTCTAGTTGGTTATAAAATAATGGTAATAAAAAGTAGAATAAGATTGACACACTGGTTATTGCTGCCTTCCCCTACAGTGAATGGAATTTTCATGTTGGTTGGATATACAATTTAGGATACATTTTCTGTGTCATGAAATGTTCGCAAGAGTAGTAATTCAAAGATGTGAGAAATTAATCATTAGATGCAGAATATTTAATATTGTGTGGCTAATTTAACCCTCCTGCCCTCTTTTAGTTAAATGAAATAACGTTTCGCTTTTTAAATATCACCTTTACTGCTGTTGCATGAGACACCTAGGCTACGTATATATTTCTGGTTTTCATTGTTTGCAAAATATTGATTTGACAGAGTGGTCTGTTTTGCCTGTCTTCAGTGGTCAGTGAGGGAAGACAGAGGGGGGTTTATGGTTGATACTTTCTGGGGAGACAAGAAAAGTTGTTCATGTTCAAAATATTTTACAAATCAAGCTTAAGAATAATATTAGTATTGGTTTTAAGGTTACATTCATGTAAAATCTAAGAGCATACAAGAAATTGGTGGGCATAAAGTGTACATTTATAAGGTCTTTATGCAAAACTAAAGCATGGAGTTTTAATTTCAGCTTAATCAATTCTTTCGGGGAGCATTAACTATCAGAAAAACAACACAAAACGGAGTTGAAGCAGTAACCAATGTTTTAAACAATTCAAGAAAGATTAGACTTTGATCATTTTTTATTATATTTAATCCTGAGTCTCCAGGAGATCAGTATGTTTTCTTTGCATGCTCACTTGTTCCAGTATTTACTCATCAAATCGAACAACTGTTCGTGTTTGAATCTTACCACAAAGCCATCTCAGTTGAGGTTATCGTGTTTTGATTTCAAATAAAGGATGGATTAAGCAGAGTCTGAAGTCTTTAAGGCTGAATGAACTCGGGCCTTGTTTGCTGGTTAACATCTTAAGTACAGTTAGGTTATCTCCTAATACTACAATCAGACGTTAAGCCGGATTCAGGTCCATTATTTTGGAATGTTGCAATATTAACATTATTTTATCGGGAATGTGTGAATTGGTTTATTGAAGCTTTTGAAGAGCAGAGTCTATTGTTATACACTTTCACCTTTGACTTATCGCGCTAAACATGTTTGTGCAGTGCAGCATTATGCTTGTAAAAATACTTTACACTGGTGCCGCTTAGGTGTAATTCACCATAAAGTTGGGTTATTTTCTACAGTTCCTGTTTGGACAATTGCACTGCACACCTAAAAGGTTTTGTGGAAAGATAACTCTTGACTACTTTTCTGTGTGTGTGCGCGCTGGAGTCTTTTGCTGCCATGAAGATTTAGTTCACATTTGAGTTAACTTTGTAACAGCAAATGCAGGATGTGACTTGTACATCTAACTATCTGTTACACATATCTGATATAAATGTTTAACTGGAAATTCAGAAGATCTCAGAATAAAAGATGGAAACAGACATTGGTAGTTCTCAGGATGACAGCTGAGAACCTGACTCTGCTACACGAGTGACTTACCGTTATCTCCAAATAATTTTTTCTAAGCCTGTAGTTGCCTGGAACATCTATCTCTTTACACTTCTGATCACTTCTGATCACTTCGTGGGTAACTTGGTGCTCAGGTGTTTTAGGAGCGTGCTCGAACTCTGTTTGAAAACTTTATTTTGACTGTAGTTTATTTCTCTGCATGTCGTTTGGAGGGTTTTTTCTTTTACATCTGCTTTGTTTTTTCTTTTTAAATTTTTCTTTTTCTTTTTCTTTTTTTTAAACTTAAATCATTCTTAATATCAACTCTAAACATCCCTAGGAGATCTACTTCTGGGTTGTTGCACAACAATGGATGAATAAGGTTTTTTTTTTTTTGTTTTGTTTTTTGTAAGCTTTTATTCACCCCGGGTTAGTTAATAGGTGTGCAGACTCCTATTTAGAAGTAGCCTAACTGAAGAAGGCTGACAAATCTGTCTGGTTTAGTATTTGCCCTGAGATGAAGTTTACCTGAGAATAGAAAACTGTCAGCACTCCTGAAAACTTGTCGTTGTTTGTCTCTGGCTGTGTGTGTGTGATTACCTTTATTAATAATAAATTGCGTTGAATATAGCAGATCATATTGAATATAGCTAATTAAATGTTGAGTAAATGTTCTTTACACTGCTCAACTGGAGATAAATAAATCTTTTAGCAGCAAAGTAACATAAAGTATGAGGGGTAACATAAGCCAATTTATTGAGTTGTTCTTGTCTGGTGCGGATGCAGATATACTGTTGGTGTGAGGTTACATTAACAACTCTTTGTGCTTCCTGTTTCAAGGGTTTTCTTGAATAATCTTTTTTTTTTTTTCAGGTTCCCGTGGACCCCTGCTGTGGAAACTCACTCCTTGATTTGCCTCAATGCGATTTGAAACGTCTGACAGTCTCGTGTAAACTTTAACATATTAGCATTTAAACTAGACACAGAGAAGCAGCATTTAGCTGTTATGCTGCAAACAAGTGGAACAAACTGCCAATGGAGATTAAACTTTCACCAAATAGAGACATTTTTATTTTTATTTTTATCCATTACCAAAACCCCCCACCTTCCCGTCATCTCATTGGTTCTTTAAGTCAGGCTGGATTCTTATCACACCTCCAACATCCCCAAGTCACCTTACGGGATGAGACTGGAAATTCAGCCTGTTTACTGTATTCATCACTTACCCTGAAACCACCCATTTTGACATGTTCCCTTGGACCCCTGCTGTGGAAACTCACTCCTTGATTTGCCTCAATGCGATTTGAATCGTCTGACTGTCTCGTGTAAACTTTAACATATTAGCATTTAAACTATCTACAGCCTGTCTACATACATGTATACATAAAACACAGAGAAGCAGAATTTAGCTGTTATGCTGCAAACAAGTGGAGCAAACTGCCAGTGGAGATTAAACTCTCACCAAATGGAGACATTTTTAAATCCAGGTTAAAAACATTACTTTTCTCATGTGTCTATGTGTGGAATCTGCACAATATATTTTAATTTATCTGGACAGTTGCTTGTTTTTAAATTAATTTAAATTATTTTATTCGTTTCTCTTTATATTCTTTTATATATTTTAATGCTTCTTACACTCCCTGCTGAAATGCACTGCAACATGCAATATTACACAATATTGTATTTTTGTATGTATCTTGGGTTTCTAGGTTAGTATAGGTCTTAGATTTGCATAGGCTATTAAGTGTATTATATGTTCAGTATAGCACTAGTAATTAACGTAAAATGTATATTTTATAGTATCTATATTGCCTATTTATTGTTAGCGTACTTATGTCATGCATTTCAGTGCCTGACTCTGTTGTTCTGTGTATCTGACAATGAAAGACTTTACTTGATTTGCTTTTATTTTACGTGAAGTACTTTGAATTGTTTTGTACACGAAATGTGTTATACAAATAAATTTGATTTGATTGTCAATACTGTTACTACTCAAACATATTGAAGCCCCTAACACCCACCCCTAACCCCCCACCACCAGCCACTTGTTATCGCTGACCCTTTGATGTGAGCTACCCCTTTGATGTGACAGGACATACGGAGGTCAAAAGGTCACCTGTCAAATGACGTTTTATTACCCCCCTCATAAATCACACTTTTATTATCCCCCATAAATCTTTTTTTTTTGACACAAAGTAATGTATACTAACTACTAATGGCAACTAACGCTCTTGTAACGTTCATCATGGTCATTCCAAAAGTCCACGCCTCCTTTGGCCCCTAACGACTGGAATCAGTTGCAAAAAACACTAAAGCTCCAGACCTACATCCCATTATCTTCAATAACTCATTACGAACGATAGTTTCTGATCAGTGCACCTGCTTCTGATTTGCTCTTGGGATTTCATTTTTGAATGTAATATATATATATTCTGCATGAGAATGGTTTTAATCATGTTTTTAATTGTTTTAGTGTGTATTTTTGGGGGGGGTTGTACTATGATTTTTGGGGGGTTTTGCAGTTTAGAGAAATACCACATTGGATCATGCCATGTTTTGTCTTTGTTCTTATGAATCATTCTTATCACTTTTCCAGTTAAGTGCTTCAAAATGAAACTGTTGAAAAAATTTGGAACTGACTATGACTATGATTTTTACTCGAGATAGCAACAATGGGACTCCCCTGCTATTTCATTCAACAAAGCTGGCAGAAATGCTTTCGATTAACTCAAAAGAAGGATGAGTCTAAATGAAAGAATTTTAGCTGTAGAATGAAAGAGAAAACAAGCAGCCTCAAATGTTTGAAATTGTCTTTGAATGGCGAACATAAATTTTCACACTAGACGCTCTAACATATCAAAGCACGGAGAGAACAGGTGGACCTAATAACACTAATGATGGCCGCATTCCATTCTTTCGAGCCACTTCTGGGAAGCTGCTGGTGTGCATGCGGGCCCATTGGTTTACTTGGTCAGTTGATAGAACAAAGTCATCATGAATCACAGCTTTTAACACGATGTCAACATTCATGAAAGTCAAAGGTACTATACAGCATTTTCACAATTACAAACCCTGATGATACACATACCGATCCACTGTTGTCGAAAAATATATAAATCCCTTTGATATGTTCTTTCATGACCACGAACACACACACTATTCTTTATCTTTTCAATCCTACGCCGTGTTGCTGGCCAACAAGCTTATTTGACCAGCGACTCCCACATGTGAAGATCACAAAAGTCTGTCAAATAAGCTCCAAATGTCAAAATAAAAATCATTTTTAAAGTATTTGATGATACTTTGTTTGGAACAAAGTGATGAGTCATAACCCATCCTTGCTTAGAAAGACTAACGCTTTTGATGAATGCCCAACACTGACCTGTCACCAAATAATCTCTTGAGTGGAAATTGCATGTTTTATAAACTTTTATTCGCCTTTTTCACAACTTTTTTTTCTGAGTGTTTCGCTACTATCACATCCTAGAGTCGTTAAAATTTTCTAAATAAATTGGGTTTTCTTCGGAGGGGGACCGGACACAGCCTTAGAGTTAGGGTGAGGAGCTCGACCATCCGGAGGGAGCACGGAGTAGAGCTGCCGCTCTCCCGTTTTGAGAAGATTCAGCTCAGGTGGTTCGGGCATCTAGTTAGGATGCCTCCTGGTTGCCTCCCTTTGGAGGTTTTCAGACACGTCCAACTGGAAGGAGGCCCCGGGGCAGACCCAGGACTTCTGGCCTGGGAACGCCTTTGGATCCCCCAGAAGGAGCTGGAGCGTCGCTGGGAGGAGGAATGTCTGGTTTTCCTACTGAACTTGTTGCCTCCGCAACCTGACCGCAGATACGTGGAAGATAAGAATGAATGGATGGCTGGTTAGATAGATGTACCCGGCAGACCTGTGCATGTTTCTGCACTTATCTCTGTGTTTTTGTTTCAGTCTTAGATTTATCCTTGTGTTTTTCTCTCTGTTTGAGCTTGACTGTTGTTGGAAACTTCCTCATATTTCCTGGATCCTTTGCGGTGCTGCCAGCTTTTGTTTCCCCACCATTAGTACATTTTTTAACCTAACATAAGTTCAATTCATCCTACGGGCTTGCGTGTCCGGTGCTCTCCATTTTTATCTTATTCCCTGAAGTCATTGGATTCTAACAGTCACACACTCATTCATGTATTCCAACAACCTAGTTCTCATGCACTCTCAAACACCCTAGTTACAGCTGCCTCAATTAGGAGCTTTTTCTTTTTTTTTTTATGTATGTAAATAGAATTTTTTTTTTCTAATTCAAAAACAGTTGCTCTTGAATTCATAAGCACATTTCTAAATATTTTGTTTCTTCATCAGATACCAGTGAGCTTCAGCTGTCGATACTGATGTCAGCTTGAGCACATGCCAGAGATGAAGGTAACAAGATGTTACGCCTCATTTAAAAGCAGCTACGGCAAGTATGGAAAACTCCCATGTTTTTGTGGTTCAGCCATCACAACACCGCAGGTGAACCGTTTATGACCTGCACTTTCATTTTTGACAGCCAATCCTCATTTAAACTCTGAGATAAAAATCATGTTTTGAACTTACAGTAAGTATCAGGTGACAACCACCTATCTTCTGGGAAAGGATAAGAAAAGAAACCAAATGATACAAAAATAAACCAATGAACAAAACAAAAGCGTCGTTAGCTTAGCTGTAATGCCACATCATATTCCTAAAGGCGTGTTGTGCCTGGCTGGTGCCTGCTGTCAGTTTTAGTATGTTTAATGGACAGATACAAATAAAGTGCAGTACTTTATAGTTGTCTGCCATTAGTCCCTGCAAGCATTCAGACTTACAGGTGAAGAAGCATTTAATCAACGACTAAGTGGAGACCCCATGTGAAGAAGAATGGAGATGGAAATCCTTAACTCGTGACTTCCTCATGCTTGTCTGTCATGCATGTGGTCATTCCCTTTTTTGGAGATTATCTGAGGGGATGTCTGTGTAGTTGTGACAATACTAAAATATGTAACAAGGAATGTCCTTTTATTTTTTTGCATGCCATTCGCATATCAATGATGTCATTGGGGCTCCGGGTTGCTCAACTGATTAACCATGTACGGGCCGTGGGTCCTCATCACAGTCAGCCCGTAAACTCTTTGTTGCACGTCATCCTCTTCTCTGCCTACTTCCTGTTTATCTACCGTCAAATAAAGGCCACTACTGCTAGAAAAAGTCTTTAAAAAAATCTATGATGTTTCGTGTTGAACATTCATCCACCCCCCACATTATGCTGGTCTCGCATGCTTGCGGCCTGTAATGTTGCTGTTGCACACTGAAGTTTTGTCCATATTCAGGAAGGCAATGTTTAACTCAGGTTAGAAGTTGTGTCATGCGTGACTGCAGATCATTCCATGAATGAATTTTGTTCTCCTCGGTCTTTCCTGGGAAAACAGTAGCACTATTTTTTCCTCACTGACTTTATCATAAAAGATAAGCTGCAAATCAGAGGGGGGGTCTGTAACAGTTTTCTAGAAGTTCCATTCAGTTACGAAAAGAATTCAGCTCATTGGTTGTTGTTACCTTCAGTTATTCCTGTATGCTGTCACCATGAATGAATATTGAACACAATTACATTACTGCTGCAAAATGCAAAGAAAAAGAGAAACATGAGGTATCAGTTTCAGTAGTTTTATATATGTTTAAAGGGGATAGAGAATCAAAATCATCTTTTTCATGTTTTTGGTGTTAGTTCTGAGTCTCCCCGCTGTGGGGAGTACACACGAAGTGCCAGCAAGTGTCAGAACCTCTGTTTCAAGTACTCCCCTTTTTTGAATTACCCCCAGAAAAAGTGCCAATCCGTTTTTGTGAAAAAGTGACATCACTTTTTCAGCAATCGCCCCTCCCACACCCAAATCCACAGCCACCCTGTTTCAGACACGCCCCTACGGCAAGAAACAGGAACTGGTGTGCCTTCCAAGGCTGTGAAAGCGGACTACGATCGTTACATATTCTTCCCCCGGAAAGCAATGTTCACGACCAATGGCTTTTATTTATTTTTAACAGCATCCCCAGTACATACAACCGCCGACTTTTCCTTTGCGTTGCGCATTTCACGGAGGATAGTTTCACAAACCTTGCATGATTCCGAGCAGGCTTCAGTCGGAATTTTGCTCAGTAGAGGGTCAGTTCCGACAGGGACAGACAGACTGCAGCGAGCTGTGCGCTCCGCTGAGAAGGTGATCGGCTGCAGCCTCCAAACTATCCATGACCTGCACGTCTCCAGGACTATGGGGCGAGCAGGTCGGATCACAGCTGACCCTTCTCTATTTGCACCGCTCCCCTCGGGCAGGAGGCTTCGGTCCATTCGGACCAGAACCTCCCGTCACAAAAACAGTTTTTTTTTTCCCCCTTGCAGTTGGACTTATGAACACTTCATAATCACCTCATAACCTGCCCCAGTCACTTTACCATCATTAAAATTGCACTAATGAAGCTGCACTGTTGTTGCTCTGTATATTGGATACTGTGTATTGTTGTACACACCTTGTACATTTTATATTCATATATTTTCATTCTTTATTTTTATTATTATATCCTATGTTACATGTTTGCACCTTACGCCGCAGCAAATTCCTAGTTAGTGAACACTGTTCACTAACAATGGCAATAAAACGAATTCTGATTCTGATTCTGATTCTGATTCTGAACAAAATCAACCCCAGCAATCATTACACCCTGTAAGTATCACATTTTATTTTGTTATAAATGTGTGTTGTGCCATATTCCTGTTGTAAGAATTGCATGTTAGCTCTGGCTTATTCATCTAAAAGGAATGAGCTTTCTTTTCAGTCAGTGTATTACTCCATAGCTCTGTTTTCAGTGAGAGCAAGGGCAGCCAATCAAGCAACGGCAACCGAATAGCGCCAACACCTACCTGCATTTCATAATGAGGTTGCCAGATAAGCTCTGAAACGACGCCAATAAGGGCAAACGACGCATTCTAAACCCAGCATAGTAACAGCTGTTTCAGAGAGCCTTTTAGGGAGGTTCTGAGCCATTACAGACCCAACCAATTTTTTGGGGGCTACATATCACATCACAGAACAAGGATTAATGCCCCATTCAACCTTTCTCTATCACCTTTAATATTCATCATCAAAAAGTTGAGACGTAGCAAATAAAGTTGGCTGGCTAATGTTGACGAGGGGGGCAGTGTTGGCTACATTGCCGGTGCTTGTAGTTCAGTAGAAGAAGTAGTTATCCAAACTGGAAACAGACCTCAAGTAGGAATAAATCAGTAACAAATATTTTCATCTCTGAAAATATCTGGGATATTATATCATATCTGGGAAGATATAATCAGTCTTTTAAGTTTCTATATTGCTGGCTACGAATGGAAACAGCTGGCGAGTCACGTTTTTTCATCACACATCAACACTGTCCCTTTGCCCTTGTTCACCCTGATCTGCCAGCGTTCATCACGTATTTACGTGCTTTGTGTTTAGATGCCAAGATAGCAGATAGATATCTACAGGTGTCTGAATGGCAAATTTAGATTTCAATCAGAATTGTTGCCCAGAGGACAGTGGCTGTTTATAGAGCAAAAGATTGTTTACGCTGTTCCTCTTTCAGAAAAAAATGTGCAGTTAGCAGCTATCACCATATCAGGTGTACGTGTGTCCACACACAGAAGAAGATACGATGGCAATCTTGGTTATGATGTGAAGAATTCCATCCAGTACGTACGTGCCAGCAAGGTTGTATTAAGAAATAAAGATGTCTCTCGTCTCTCAGCAAGCGGAGGAATGTCTGGTGGTCTGGGGCCATTGCTTAAGACAAATGACTGAAAAGTTATTTCCCGTTGGAAACACTGACCACATACTCTGCATTCTGTTAAACACCTCTGTCTTTGAATGATTACACTGCTTCTGTTAATGAGACTCACCTTTAAACTTGGTGAGGAAGCATCCAGGAATGCCTGCTATTCTAAACAGCTTTGTCAATGTTTATTCTCTACACTGTGAGCAAGTTCTCTTAAGTTATGACACTTGCTCTGAGGTGACTGGAAAGTTACCCATTTATACAGAGAAACAACTACTTCTCCTCCTCACCCTGTCCGAGCCAGCTTCCTTCCTGCCAGGTCTATGGCTAGACTTTATGTTTTGGTATCAGCAGGCATGTTTGGGCCGCTTGTGCAGATAGGCCAGTCTGTCCCCAGCCTGTTGGACAAGCAACTCGAGTTCCATGCAAACAAACCCAGGAAGAACAGGAATGTACCGGCTGGTTTTGACTGTAATCGCAGCAGGATTTGGACTGGAACTGAACAACAGCAGGAGAAAACACAAAAACAGTCGATGTGGCAAGAAGTTTCAGTGCATAGATGGTGTCATGTTTGATCATTTGCAGCAGGAAAACTCCAACTTCTATACCAACTGAGGGTGTTAGTTTTACATGCCTTCTTTAAATTAACTATTGGATCTTAATTCTTAAATTTACTCAAGAAGTTTATATTGGATAACATTAATCATGCAATGAAAGTATTAGTGACTGAAACAGAAAAATATGTTTCCATGTAATATGTTTTTTAAAACTCTACACTCATTTTATTATTTATTTTTTCGTTAGCACAAGTTTCTTGTGTTTACCTTGAATAGGGATGGCTCAGGTAATCCTGAAACATCCCATAGTTAAGCTGCTATAGGCCTAGACTGCTGGGGGGCCTCACCTGTCACACCTTTCCTCACTTTACTCTCTTTATGTATATGTGATATTATTGTGGTCATTAACTCGCGTTTCCCTGTTCCAACAGATATCCTTTGAATGGTGTTACAGTGCCGCCGCGGCCCTCCCCCTCTTTCTGTCTTCTCAAACCCCAGCTGGTCGAGGCGGATGGCCACCCTTCCTGAGTCTGGTTCTGCCAGAGGTTTCTTCCTGTTAAAAGGGAGTCGTTTCTCTCCACAGTCGCCTCAGGCACGCTCAGGCCGGGAGATTGGACTGGAAAAAACAAAAAGTTTTCAGTGCAATCTGTTGGTTTTCTTAGCTAGGAAATTGTTTTTGAATTGGCTCTATATGAACGAATTGGATTATTTTATGAATTATGATTATTATTAATTAATTGAATTCCAATTGGCTTGAATTGGACTTACTATCTAAGTGCCATTAGATGACATTTGTTGTATTTGGCGCTATATAAATAAAAATGAATTGAATTGAATTGAAAATTCACTGTACAGTCCACCATGTTGTGTATCAGACATTTTGTAATGCTGTTCAAAATTTCAACTGAAACTTGTTATTCGCTATATAGTCCACTACAAACTAGTCACATGGCACACCAGAAGTAAAGTATAGGAGTTATACATTACATTAGTCAACACAGAGATTAATACTATAAATAATTATGATTACAATGAATTTAATTCCAATTGGCTTGAATTGGACTTTATTATTTAAGTGCCCTGAGATGACATTTGTTGTATTTGGCGCTATATACATAAAAATTAATTGAATTTAATTGAATTGAATACAAGGCAGCCTGAAGCAAGCTGCTATGTAGCTGACAGAGCATGCTAATGCTAGCTACAATTAACTATCACAGCTCGTTATTGTGATTTCTTCATCCGTTAAGAATGCCTGGTGAGCAAATAATACTCCTCAGTCGTCTCGAACGTGAAGTGGCTCGTCTCTTTTTCTTCCTGAGAGGCAGAATTAGGGGTATTAGTAATAAAAGATGGACAGGAACCATATTCAAATTAGGTAGTAACAGTGAAATGGGTAGGTCAATTTTTTTAATTAGCTTGTAAGCTACCACGACTCTAAAAAACAGTTGTTCATCAACATTTTTGTTCTTACGTGTTTAATTGCTTTTATGAGATAGTATTAAATATTAGTATAGTGAAGATTATTTAGTTACACTTGCAGTCGTTGGTGGATACAGTAGAATAAAAAAAAATGTGTCTAAGTTTCAAATCTTTGTTGCAGAAAGAGAAGTCAAATTACATCGTGTTAACAAGCAAAAACAGCAAACTTATGCTGCACTTCACTTCAGATTTGGTGTGTATGTGAGAAGTGACTGTAAATATGTTGCACATAATCATGAGGCAATGCTGCATTCAAATATTTTCTGAAATACATCAGCAGTTGGCTGTCCCTATTCCCTGTGAGTCCTCTGCATAGTGAACGAGTGGACAAGTAGTGTGCCAATCCACCACAAAACTATTTATCATTTGGCTCAAAGATTAGTGAACTGACAGTTGCCACGACTGAGGTGCCCTTGAGCAAGACACCCCTCTCCCCGGGCGCTGTGAATGGCTGACCACCGCTCCAGTGTATATGGCATCTGTCTCCATGAGTGTGTGACACTGGGCATGTGCATAGGTGCCAACCTGGATGGGTCAAATGCGGAGGAGCAATTTTGTGGATTTCCTGTATCTACTTGACAATAAAAGTCTTAATCTAATCTAATCTAATTTATTTAATTATTTTGTTCTGTAGAACCTTGTAACTCTTTAATCTAATTGGACTAAATCACTCCTCCCTATACATATACTCTATACTTAAAATATAGACTTCTCAGAAAGCAAGTAAACATGAGATCCCATTTATTAAATCTGCATGTGTACATGCAGGACATGCATAAGGGAAACTTTCACAAAGTTGTCAAGGGACAACTTTCACAACACACAATCATCATCATCAGCATGTTCAGTTGATCAAAGAAAAGTTTAAACTTGGTAACAACATTCAATAAAAGCAAAACAATACATCATGTGTTATGACAATGGGGTGATTAAGGTTGCAATCTCACTCCCTGTCCAGGCAGCAATCATGTTCTTGTTTTTCCTTTGTTTTTTTTTCCTCTCCCACTTCTCTCCTGAGCTAAAGGAATTCAACAGGAATGCAGAAACAGCATCCTGTTTTTATTCCGCACTCTTAGTCAGCTATTCACACTATGCAACGCACGCTTGGGGGTCTGTGAGTTCTCCGTGACGTCAGGTTCAATCAGCTACCACAGGTGCACACTGTTACCGTGCAACCTCGATATACCCCCCCCCCCCCAACTCCACACAACCACAGATGCAGTCCAGTTTCACCTCATGATTCAAAAACACTCAGAAACATCACTTTAACCTGTCATTAACTCTGAATGGAGCCAGCTCCTCTGTCATTCTTATGATCTGCCATGCCTCAAACACTTGACCCATAACCTAGGACGTCCTGCAGATAATAAGGAGCCAGCTGTCACCAGCGTCCTCTATAATAAACAATTTCTGAGTTCACGTTCCTCTCGTACAGCAGCTTATCTAAAGTAAACATGAGCTTATGGAGCGACGACGATGCAGCCCACCATGGAGCAATGTCTACAGCATGCAATTCTACAGACAAAGAATGTGCTGTGTTGTAACCACGCACTTCTTATTATTTTGCTCTCTCTGACCCTCAGCAGGTTCACTGTGGGCTTGCTCTGTAGTTAAATGTTAAGCAAGACTTCAAAGCAGGCACACCTGCGTTTGCACTTTGCAGGGAGTGGTTTCAAAGCTTTGAGTGTTTAATGGACAGTCTGCAGTCTGAGTCTACGATTGCAGCTCTGCATTATAATGACAAATTCATTTTTTGTTCAATTTATTTTGTCACACTGCAGAATCTGCAAAAAAGAAAGAAATAAAATCATCAGAATATTACATCTTTGGATATTTAGCTCACTTGTAAGTTCGTAGCTTAATGCTTCGTTCTGTGAATAATTGCAAACAAAATCAGTGCACACTGGCTTCACAAAGCAAGGAGGAAGAGGAAAAACTTGGCTGCGCCCTTACGTGTTGCTGGCCCACCAAAACTGTTGGATTCATGTCTATTGTTTAGTTCACTTGGTCCAAAGTTCTGGTGAGATCAGCGTTCACGCCTACTTTTTACACCCAAACCAAGAGCAGGAACATAACAAAATACAAACACTGAGAGATCACTTATTGTCAAAGTAAACACGGCAAAGTGAAAGTATATCGCAGTGCAGGTCCATACATATATACAGTGGATTACTTAAACAAACTAAACAAACTGTGTGCCAACAATCAGTAGTTTCAGGTTCATAACAGAGCAGGAATGACTGCTTGCATGGCAGAAGAACCCCACTGGACTGGCTTTGATCATTAAAGACAGGTACTAATAAGGGTAGCGTCACCTAATATCTTTTGCTAGGTCCATTTAGTCATTTTTATCACGTATAAACTTTCATAAAATCGCATTAAAATACAAAAAAAGGTTAGTTTTGTAATAAAATAATCTTCTAATTATGCTCAAAAGTTTAATTTAGCACAATGAAAAAAAGTCCAGCATCCTTTAAAATAATCGGATTCACATTTCAGAAAAAAAGAGAAAAAACAATTATTTCTTTTACTAAGAAAAAAAAGTAGAAAAACTACTCTGTGATATCTTTAATTTAAGCAGGCCTCGTGTCAAAATTCATCTTGGATACAAATTGTGCTTTTCCTCTAAGTGACATCGGGTTTCTTTCATGTTTGGATGTATTTTCCCATAAACTGGAAGGAAGATATTTGTATGAGATTATAATCCGTCTTATTTTTTTCATGTAAACTATGATATTTTCTCAACTACACTGGGTGAAAACATCAGCATCCAGATGCATAACACTGCCATTCCCAGAATCAAGGCCGGTTAGGGCTAGCAGTGTCGGGGATAAAAACTTCTGACCATTGTCACAGTGAGCTGATTTTAAGAGTGCAGATCGTTCCCATCATAGTAAGGGAATGCTCCTTACAGCAGTTTTCAATCCCAGACACGGTTGACCATGTGCCTGACTTCATCCAGAGGACAGCTCATTTACGAACTTTAACGGGTATTTATCCTGCCGGATACTGATGTTTTCACCCAGTGCTAACCACAGAGTTTTAATTCCTAAGCCTAACCTAACAATAACTAAAAATGTACATATTAACGTAGCCCTCCACTATTGAAACGCAGACTTTTAAGTCAGTGAGATTGTACCTACATGCAGTTATCACATCCACATGCTCAAAAAAGAATGAATTCATGCCAAAAAATGAGTTGGTCTGTTATATATAAACTTTGGTAATCTAAACTAACGCGGTTAACTGTGCAACTCAGAGTCAGAGGGCAGCGCTTATCCTCGTTTGTTTGGCAGAGCAGAGCTCCAAAGCAGAGATGCATACGTGATAAAGATTGATTGTTCAAATGATAATTGATGATAATGAATGATGATTTTGGTATGATGATAATGAATGATGATTTTTGATGATTTTGGATGATTTTGCAGCACCCACTTCATATCTCGAAATGCAAAACTCTCATGCTTTGCGATAAGAAGTTATTGCTTGTAGCTGTGCGTCCAGATCAATATCAATCAGTATTAATCAGTGTAAATAATGCGAGCCACTATCCCAAACTAAGCTACCAAACAGCTGTGTGCCGCACAGTATTTTATTATTCAAGATGCAATTTCTGTAAAATGCGGCAGGTTGTAAAGTGAGTATTTTTACCTATTTAAGCCCATTGAACCTAACAAATGATACATTTGTTGTTTAAAATGAGACACGTGAAAATCATTGCATCTATTTTTATTTCCATTTAAATGAAAGATCAGTCATGATAAATTAAGTAGGCACCAAGTATAAAATACCTTTATTATTACCCCCCGATTCTGGAACCTACTGACCTTGCAGTGATATTCAGGCCCAATTCAGCAGATTAGTTTGCCTTATCAGTGTCATTTTAGAATGAAAACTTAACATCTTTGTTTGAATCTTCGGTAATCGTGTTGTTATCAAAGGGGGTCCATCTTTATCATCGGTACAGCCAAAAGAGAAACGGTATAACAATAGTTATAAACCTGAGCCAGGAATGAGTTTGGTATTTCTTCTCAGGGCTCTTTGTGCAAACTTGAACATGAACCAGCTGTGAAGCCTGTAGGAATATAAAAAATGTTTCTATGCATGTGCGTAAGCGTGAGAGCGAATCAACTCTCTTGTCAGTACTGAATAAGTACAAGCAACTTGCTGAAACGTGTTATTTGTGTGAATGTTTGGTGAGTGTAAGATCCATTAGTCAGAAATGAAATCAACACAACGTGCAAAAAAATACTTTCAAGCCTCTTTATTTCTCATTTAAAATTCAGGGCTCCAGTTATAGAAATATAAATACATCTTCTGAATAAGTTAGAGAATAAATAAATTCATCTATTTACAATTATTGCTATCATTTAGTATCAACAGTAAACTTAAAAGCTTGTAAACTGTTCTGAATATACAGCATATCTGAGGATTAATAATGTCTAACACAGCATGAGTCAAGAGTCATTTTTCCCTCTGACTAATTACAGAGGAATTAATTTGTCATTTGTCAGAAGAGAAAAACAACTGCTACATTTTTTGGCAAGCTGCACATCATTGAAACCTTCTGGCTTATCTTCAATCAGAACAATAAAAAGGAGCTCCATGCAATAAACACTTCACATCACAATGGACCTGCTGTTTTTATGCGAGCAGAAAGTCCGTGTGTGTGTGTTTGTGTGCAAGAGCTGACAGTGGAACCTCGAATAAGCCAATTGTTTATCACATAAATCCCAAAAAGGTGACATTCATTTTACTGTGGCCACATGTGCCAGGAGTGCACAAGCTGCCGTTTTCAAGCACTGCCTCGTAGTTTGAAAGCTTGTTTTCTCTTTCGCCTTAAACATTAAGCGAGACCGCAGATTCCAGCTCTGATACAGAGGAATATTAAACCAAACTAAAGATCAGTAATGACATTTCAATAATCAAGGACAAAATATTACTAACTATGTATTGAGTGTGACTAATGATGCTATAATATTGTGTGCCTCACTGGTGCTTTGTCCTTAAAGCCAGATTCCTGGTCACAAACTGGTAGTTGTAACCTTTCTTGGTGTTTTTACCCTCTAGTCCTAAAGCCACTCTTTGTTTTAACGGATCCTTCTTCATTAACGCTCATGGAGAATTCAAAACACGACTACATCTCCTCCCATCTTTGTCCCTTCTGTTGGGCTTTAAACTGGGAAGCTGCCCGTCCTCCAGTGCTCTGTTTTGTGGAATAAATGCTTGTTCCACTGCCTCCTTTTCCTTCCACGTTTCCATCTCTGCTTCCCAGGATACTCAGGTGCTGGAAGTGACAGCAGCCGTTGTAGTCTTCGGTCCATGGAGGGTGAATCCATGAAGACTGTACTTCTTCTGGTTTTCGTTCATTCCTTTTACCCTCTTGTTCTGTTCTTGATCTTTTTGATGCCAGAGGGTTTCCTCCTTGTTGCCTTAAGGCCTTTTGCGATCGCCATGTTGGACCTAACTACAGATCTGCAGGAAAAATCAAAAGATTCCAGGTTAGATATATTTCTTGGTACTCAGATAATAGCCTAAAAAAGAACACACTCAAGGTTTAAATTTAGATTTTTTTTTTTCAATTCTCAGCCATTTACCTGAAGGATGCCAGCATTTTGCTGCTGTCTGGGTTGTTAGAGTCACCCAGTGGTCTCCTGATATCACTTCTGGTATCCTCTGAGCTGTGGACAGATACAATGGAAACCATTAAAACAAGGACTAAAACTTTTCACTGTTTCAGAAAAACACACCTTTGCAGGCTTATGGTCACTTCCCTACTCGAGGCACAATCTTTCAGGATCAAACAACTTTTTTTTATACCTGATAGTTAAAAAGATACGGGACGAGTCTTACAAAACAACTTCAAAGATAAGATCTAGAGTTGGTGACTAATACATCGCGGTGTTTCATGAACACAATAACCCAAAGACGCAACAAACATTCCCTTGAGCAGGAGCAGAAATGTATACCTTCCAAAAATAGCAGCCCTGCTAATAAACCACTGTCATTTCTTTCAAGTCCTCCTCAGGAATGAAGGCCTGTCTCTCCGCCATCGCAGCTACCCTCATGCTGCAGAGCCACTATCACAGACCCAATCATTTAGCCTCCCACTGACTTGTCCTCCTCGTCAACATACTTTTGAGACAGATCATCCAAGACTGACGGAGACATTGAAGCTACTTTGATACTATCTTGCACCCACAGGAGGGTGCATGAGGGGACAGATTGGGTTTGCCATAAGGGTATGTAGGTAAGAGGTGAGAATAAAGAGGAAACAGCGCTCACCTTTGATGGCAGAAGCCATGGCAAGTTTTATCGGTCGGATTGAGGCATTCGCACCGGTTGGCTGACCGCCGGCGGCGAGACAAGGGACTTCCCAGACCATAAGGAAGAAGTTTACTGGAAAGTAAAAAAGAAATACATTAGATGTTGAAGGCTTCTTGGATTTGTTTTGAGTCATTCGTAAGAGCTTTTGGGGGGGGTTAGGGTTCGGGATAGGGGTAGCCAGGAGGTGTCTGGTAACAAATTTAGCTCTCTGAGTCTGAGGTACTCTGTAAACTCACCTTGGCGTGTTGACCCAGATAATGTCCAGGTGGCAGAAGTAGATGCACTCTTTATCGTCCCAGCTGCTACAGGAGCAGCGTTTGGTCCTGATGTGGCTCGGTTGCGGCGCTTGAACGGGCAGCTCCGGCCGGTCTGATAAGGGGAGTCCACAACCTAGAAAAACACAAAGGATCCAGAGATTACAAAGAGCCGAGTAAGAATTTGCAGCTCGCCTGCGCAGTTATCACATGTAAATAAAAACCAACCTACTTAGAGAGCGAGCCAGTGTGGTTAAACAAATGTTGTTGTGATGGATAGTGGAACATATTTATCATATTGTAAATCAAAGAACTTAATCCAAGTCAAACAGTGCTGCATGCCAGCCTGAGGTCAATACAGTGTTATGTTGTGGTTACTCTTTGGTAAAAGGTGTGTTTCTTATCAAAAGAAATGATTCTTTGGAAGCTCAAACCTACTTTCTATCAACATTTTTTTGGGTCAAAGGCTTCAGAATGAAATGATAAGAAAGTCCATTTTTTTTATTTAATTTCACTGAATTAATCTCTATTTCTTTTTTTACAGCATTTTGAGACACTTCAAACATTACCTCTTCACCTAACCTGAACTATTGAGTCTTTCATAAAATGAAAATAAGACTTTCATTCATAAAAATCTTAAAAAGGAGTCATATATATACATCATATATACAGGTAAAGGAGTCATAATACATCTGTGTAAAAAGACTTGAAAAACAAAGAAACTCACCCTCTTGCAGAGTCGTGCAGATGATGAATAAAGTAAGGATCTTGCTCATGAAGGAAGCCATCGTCATCTCTTGTGTGTCTAAAGTGTTAATGAGTAGTCAGTTTACAGTCCGAGAGGTGTCCTGTATGTTTAGACTGGAGAGCAGCAGCAGGTGCTTTGTGTTCATGTTACCACCAACAGCTTCTACTTATACAGCCCCGTGGGTGACGGCCCCTCCCGTTCTTACACAAGACTCCACCTGCTAACCCCCCCTCCTTCCACCATTCTCAATACTACTACTCACAACATTCCGAGAGTGACCTTATTAACACTGTCGGTAACCCCACAGCCCACGAGGGGCAGAGGGAACATGCAGTGTATCATAGGGCAGTAAACAGTCTACAGCCATTGTCTAGGAAATGACAATGACCTAAACAAATTTTTGAAAAAATGCCGTGACAGTTGTCCAGGTTGAACTTCAGGGCTGTAACAATGGCTGTTATAAAAGCGGTAGGTGAAAGTTAGGTTGACATAAATATCAGGAATTCTGTTGATTTACCAAGGTGAAGAGAGCCAAATAAATTACCTGGAAGAAGGAGGGAGAAGGGAAAAACTAGTAGAATCACAAGGAGAGGCAAAAGTAAATTGAGATGTAGCAGATCTAAAGTGTGCAAAATGGCAATATTTCAATAGTTATATGTAGCTTTTTGAAGTGAAAACTAGAGAACACGTTTTATTTTCCACGACTTTCCATGACAGTGCTGCATATGTGCAGATGAACTTTAAGAAAGTAAAACTTGTTGTTAAGAGACTCCTCATATGCCATTATTTGTAAAAAAAAAAAAAAATTAAAATCTGAATGTGGGTAGCAGATGAGAGGAAGCTATGAAATGCCTTGTGCGTGTTTTCTTTTCCACAGGTGACAGACGTGCGGATGACGCTGGAGGCGGCAGAGGAAGAGATGAGCCGCGACAGAGGCTCTGCATGTGGCGCGCTGCTGATAGGAGGATGGAGGACAGGGCTGTCAGCACCCCCAGCAGGAAGGTGAGGTCATGGCACCGGCGTCCCACACCAACTGTGCATATAACACACTTTGTCCCTCGTAAAGAGATATGCAGACGACCGCCGTAGCGGCTCACTGCAGCCCACACACAAACACCACCATACATACAACAATAAAAGTGAAATAAAATAACTGTATAGTAAAAGCTCACCGACACACAGGCATCATGGATTTGACTGCAACCCGGTCGCTCACACAGAAGAGTTAAAAAAATGTCATGCAAACACCTTTAAGGTATTCCTCTTTCTTATCAGCTATAGAAAGGCTTATATAATTCAAATCCACAGGCATGTACCTGCACAAAGTGATAACACAATTCCACTTGGGAGGAATGGAGGGGTTGCTGTTTCAGTGCACAGTCACATTCGCTGAAAGTCAGATGCGAGACATTTGGAGTTATATTTGTGAACGGTCAAATATGATCTGTGCCGACTCCAATTTTCTTTGGAATTGAACGATAAGGGCTGGTGATGTAACCTTAACTTCAACTCAGTTTTAAAAAAGTTCAAACTCTTTTGTTCCATCATTTATAGAATTCAAACATAACAAGTAACGCTCTCGGTTCAAGTGAAGGGACTTGTGAGAGGACACTTGGGTCGACTTAAGAAATTTGAATTCTATTCACATATTAATGTCTCTGAGCATCCTAATGTGCGTTTTGGTTTGACTCATCTTTTACCATAAATGGTTTTAAGACATGTAGAAGGCAGACCCAAGGGACAGTTTTATAAAAACAGGAAAGAGTACAATTGTTTAGGTCATGTGGGATGGAAAATCTTGTCGAGGACTTTTAGATCAGCGCTCCAGTGGAAACCTAAAAGATAGAAGGTGCTTAGAGAAACAACAGGAGGAAAAAACATGACTGGAGCATTGTGCGTTCGTTTCTAAGGGTAAAGGGGAAGAGGAAATGCCAAAAGGATGTCAAAATGCCAGCAGACTGATATTTGACCAACTACTTGTTACAGTGAAGAAAAAAAATGATCTTGAGTAAATATTTGTCTGATGGAGGAATGGGCTCAATCTAAAGGTACCCCTGCCCCTCATTTCCCCCTTCCTTGTTGCTTTCTTCAGACATGGCAGTATGGCAGTGTAAAAAATGAAGCCTTATCTGCTCCACACTTCCGCCTGTTGCTGAGGAATGTGAGACGGCGTGATGACAAACAAATAGTGGAGCCATGATTGCAGAATCATTAGAAATTCCTCTGGGATGAGGTGAAATCCAGAGTGTCACACAATGACACACAAGTCCAGACAGTCACAACATTGTGTGTGTGTGTGTGTGTGTGTGTGTGTGTGTAGGAGGGGGGGGGGGGGGGTTAAAAATGTACTCTGAGGTCTTTGTGCAACTGGAATCTGAGATATGGTGACATGAAACACCATATATGTGCACTATTGTTAGCTGCGTAGCATCTCCTGCTTAGCATAACTTCAAAGACTCGCTAGCATGGTCAAATTTGTTAGAGGGAGCCTATCTAGGATGCTAACATGCTACATATCATACTCACGTCCTCTGTCCTGTTCTGTGTGAGATTCATGAAGATAATCATAAATACACCATAAACATATGAGTATTGGCTTTTTGAGTTCATGGTTTTGGTAATAAAATTGGGGAACAATTACATACTTTATGCACTGGCTTGTACCACGGTATCTCACATAATCATTTTTAGTGAACTAAATAATATGTGACTTTTTAATTCCGGACAGTCACAGAGATTACATTACCTTAATAGCATAGCTGGCTAAAGCTACAACCAGTAAGACACAGGAAGTCTGTTTACTTTCTTGGTTACATCCCACTATTCCGACATGGGCCTCAAATTGTCGGAATGGCGACACTTCATTTTTTATCAAACGTCCCGTCATTCCAACACTTTTTTCCTACCATTGTCAGAATGACGGTATGTTTTATTTCTTTTTTAAACATCCTGCCATTCCGACAATTCCTTTAATAGCCTATACAAGCCTAAATTAGAGTTCTTTTAGAGGAACTCCACAACCTCGCAAAAAAACAACTTTAATAATCTATCATCAAAATCCCCTGAAATGTCAAATATCAAAATAAAGGTATTAATGTACATCGGGCGAGTCTGAAACATGTTAGATTAAGCAGAAATACAGTGTCAGTGACCTGTCACAGCAGCCAGCTGGAGCAGAGCTCTCCACAGAGCCCATGAGTTTTTTGCACGCTGACATCATATGCAACATTAATAATTGCAATTACAGACACCAATGACAGCTCACCTGTGTTACACGTCCCGGTGCTACACATAAAACCAATTTCATATATTAGGCTACCCAGAACGTATTATTATTATTATTTTTGTTAGTTTATTAGTTTTAAATTAATAAGTGAACAGTGTTTGTCTATGTTTGCCGCTCCTTTTTGTGTAATAAACTATTTGAATAACATTAATTTGCTTTTGGAGTGCGTTTTGAAAATGATCACAGACTCATGACATTGTCGGGATCTGACGGTATCCGACACACCTACATGACAGCTGTTATACGCACACACCAGATTTATAGTGAAATGGTAACAACACAGCCCTTATGGACAGATCCTAAGTGCCATCATCTTTTACTTTTATTTTTAAAATCCAAAATAAGCCCACATCCACCTGTTCCTCCCCTCTGACTGTAGATTTGACCCTTAAATCATCATTCAGTATCAATTTAATATCATTCAAACATCACAAGCTTTGAAGAATAACAGGCAGAGAGGCTTTAATTAAAAGCTTTAATTAATTGAGACTCTTTAAAGTTTATCACCGAGAATACAAGTCACTGTTGTGAACTGTTGAGTGTCCAAATATTAGCAGTGAGTAGGTTAGTGAACAGTGTTCTTAGTAAGAGTACATAAGTAGCTAGCTTATATATTCCCACTCTACCATTTAGCAATCCTCTGAAACTCCTTTGTCATCCTAAAAATGTTACATTTGTCCCTAAAATAGTTTTGGGTATACCTGTAAATCATTGTCAACAATCAGTGAATAGAGATCTATGCTAATGTGCCCAGCCCATATCCCACCCTGTGTACTTCGACTGACTAAGCCTAGCTCATTTTATAGCATTTCAGATATTATGGTAATTCAGCCTGTTATCTGTCTGCACCAGGGTGATTCTTCAGAAAAGGAAGCTAAATTGCACGTGGAAGTATCACAGTGGTAATGTATTAATTTTCCATTGCTTACTCATGCGACAGGAGCTAGTCAGCCAGCTCCCAGCACGTTTCAAACGGTGTTCTCTTGGGTGCAGACTACTGCAGCCTGCAGCACCAGTGAAGCAATTTCGACCCTCTCATGGCTAAAAGCGCAGCTCCTGTTGGGCCATGCTTTTACTGTCTTCTCCATCTAGCTTGCACTAGATTCTCATCTCATGGGTTCCTTACAGCACACGCAAAAAGTCCCACCAAAAAACATGTCACAATTGATGTTAACCATTGGCCTACAGGCCTTAGCCTATCTGAGATTTAACGTGATGCTCTGCAAATTCAATATGAAAATCCAAAGCCATAGGACTGATTTTGCTCATATTTCTTATCACTCTTAAAAAAAACTATCTTATGGACACATTAACACAAATTGAATAGTAGTGTAAGTAGACTTTGAATGTAGTGCATACGCTGGTATATGTTTTCTTCTTTTAGTAGTTTTGGTTCATTTTCTTTTTCTTTACATTCAATTCAATTCAGTTTTATTACATAGCAAATTACAACAAATGTCATCTCAAGGCACTTCAATATTACGGTCCAATTCAAGCCAATTGGAGTTCAATTCATTGTAATCATAATCCAATCAAATCCAATTAATTAATTTGAAAATAATCCAATTAATTCATTGAGAGCAAATTCAAAAACTATTTCCTAGCTAAGGAAACCAACAGATTGCACCGAAACCTCTGTTCAGTCCAATCTCCCGTCCTGGGCGTGCCTGAGGCGACTGTGGAGAGAAACAACTCCCTTTTAACAGGAAGAACAGAACCAGACTCAGGAAGGGTGGCCATCCGCCTCGGCCTCTGAATTTAACAGGGAGCAAATGCAGAGAAGCTAAAACTGGAGAAATATGATCTCTCCTGTTAGTTCTCATCAAAACTCTGGCTGCAGCATTTTGGATCAACTGAAGGCTTTTCAGAGAATATGTGGGACAGCCCAATAATAAAGAATTACAGTAGTCCAATCTTGAAGTAACAAATGCATGAATTAGTTTTTCTGCATCACTCTGAGACAAGATGTTCCTGATTTTAACAATATTACGAAGGTGAAAGAAGGCAGTCCTAGAAACCTGTTTTATATGCAAGTCAAATGATAAGTTCTGGTCAAAAATAACTCCAAGGTTCCTCACTGTAGAACTAGAAGCCAAGGTACAGTATCTGCTGGTATTATGTAAATACAGCATGAGGACAAGGCTGTTAAAGGCCAGTTAACATTAAGACACGTACGTACTTACCCTTCAGGAATGTGATACAACATCACAGAAAAATGCCAAAATGTCTTTCATTCGGGTTGAAAGGAAAAAAAAAAACAAGAGAAAGGAAAAACAGGAAGCAACATTGGCAACTGTTGATAGGGTTTGCAGTAACAGGAGGACATGACATGGTGAGTCACAAACAGATAGGATCTTTTATGAGCTGAAAAATATGGACCAAACCCCTAAATGGAAGTTTGGATTGCAGCATCCTGGCCAAGAAAAATCATTCAAAATTCAAACTGAAAAACTGTCTCTGTACTTGTCATAGGTAATGAGGGTGCCTGCCACACCTGTATGCAACAATCCCGTGAAGATGAACGCTTTGGAATGTGACAGGTACCACACAAATGATCAGAGCTGTTAAAAATCCTTGAAAATGAAAATAATAAATCATCCATCCATCCATTTTCTATACCCGCTGAATCCGTCGGTCGGGTCGCGGGGGGGCTGGAGCCTATCCCAGCGGTAATGGGCGAGAGGCGGGGTACAACCTGGACAGGGCGCCAGTCCATATAATAAATCATACTTAAAATATTTAAAAGAAAACATTTGCCTTCTTAGTATTCCATAATTACGAGTTCCCACACCTACTGGCAAGATGTAACTGGGTACATTTACTTTTTGTTAACTTATTATGACACATCCTTGTTTATTCATTTTCCCAACATACAAAACATCCCCATCTTCGGTCGGTAAGAACTGCAAGGTCAAAATAAACAAACTTTGGCTCTAAAGATTAAGATTAGTAACCAGGATTTTAAATCTCAACTGTAATCTTGTTACCATTACCAGGCCACAGTGAGATAAAAGAAATACAATATGATCAAGGACAATGTAAAACATTTGACTTTTTATCATACAAAGTATTTTGAAACATTACATAGTTCTTTCCATAAATAATTGGATGCATTTACTCTTACTATCTGAGCTGTATCTCAAGCAGCTGCAACAGAAAATGTACTGCTGTGCATCAGCAGTGATGAATTAAAAATAGTGTTAATCTCAGTGTGTTCATCTTCCCCATTAAACTAAAAAGTATGTTTTCAATTCAATGCACGACTTGGAAACTCATATTACTTTTATTTATGTATCCTTACAGTACAATGCTGCTACTTTTACCCAATAAAAGATATTGTATATCAACGGCTCTTAAAATATCATACTGTTAACTGTATGTGTCCTTTCATCTGTGAAGGTTTATTGGCTTTTATCTGTGTGAGGAGAATCCAGGAAGAATGTGGTGAAGATCGCTTTTTTTTCCCCTTCTCAATTTAGTAAAAGAAACAAAACCATTATGTGATAAGAATAAAATTAAAGTCACACCATTCAGTCTTAAATATGAATTCATCTGACTTTTATCATATTCAAATGCAAAATAGGAGTGTAACCTAACTGAACATGCAGCATTTTGGAGAAATTTCTGCATTGTTCAGTTTTTCTGCTTTTGATACAATTATGGCAGAAAGCAAGATAAACAACCAAAAAAAAAAAGAAAGCAAAAGCTTAATATGAAAACGTGAATCGTCTTAAGGCTGCTTCCTAAATCCTTGATTTCACTGCCTTTAGTTTTTTTTTTTTTTTTTAATTAAATGCCATCTTTGAGTCGGCTCTATAGAGTATCTATTGCACCAGACCAAAACTGCCACCACAACAAAGCCAATTACAAACACGGTTACACAGTCTGGTCTCAAATTATCCAGATCCCCTGCAGGGTTTCGGTGTGGCTCATCACTTTCAGGGTATGACGTCATCCCTTTCAGTGGAAGATAGCAGGAACCTGGAGGCACTGGGTTGCTTTCTGCTGCCACCCAGTGGTGACACGAGGCAACCGTGGGGCTTGGAAACGAAGATTCCAACATGGAACAGAAAAGGAAGATCACAATAAAATAAAATAATAAGGCAGCCCGTGCATGGGAGTTTATGGTAAAGGAGCGTTTCTATTGACTGAAACAAAGCCCAACCCAACCTGAGCCAAAGGGTGGTGCTGCTTTCATCAGCATGGAGTGTTCAGGGAACTTTTACAACTCTGGTGTCCTGCATAGGTTCACGTCTTTTGTCTATATATTTCACTGGAATGAAAGAGAGAAACTGACCAAAAAAGACAAGACGGCCACCCCAGTTTTGATATAAATCTGTAAAAATGAGAAGTTTAATGGTAAACATGAAAATGGCCGAGTGATTGTATCATTTAGAAAAGCAACAACACAAAAGTACATGTATCCGTTTGTGACAAATGAAACAAACTGTACCATAGCCACCACGTGCATGAAACGGGTTTCCACCGAGTCATTTTCCGATGCACTCGAAATGTTCTGACCTGAAACTTCTCTTCCGAAAGAAAAAGTCGACGTAACCCCGCTTCATGAAACACAAAGACGACAAAAGAATGGCCACAGCCTTTAAAAGGATGACGTCTCGAACCACAATCCCGACAGAAAATTGCACTTCAAAATACTGGTCAGAGCGAATAAATATTTGTGGTAACTTTTCTCTATCTGTTTTCATAATACAGTACATTAACACAGCAACAGTATAATAGAGCTGTCAATGGGGTTAATAAGGAAACTGATTCAAACTTTTCTTTCATTCCAGCTGCTTTTGCATATAGTACAGAATTTGCATAATAGCACAGAAATAAATAAACACGATGACATCAAACAGGAGGGTAAAAAAGATTTACAAAACATACTGCATATCTAACATAGTGCCTATATATATTATTCATATAATTACATAACAGCGTCATTCAGAAGCGGTGTTCAAGTGCTCTTGTCAGATATTTTCACCCTCACACTGGTCCTCGGTCTGTTTGCACTTTCCCTTCAGGCTCTCCCTCCTATCAGAGTTGTGTCTGAGAGGAAGGAGCCTTTTTTTGGCCTTGGCTGCTCTCGAGGTAAACATGCCTCTCTCTAACGGGTGAATCCGGACGTCTCGTCTCCGTCACCGGACTGGACTGTTGCTGGGCGGCGAAGCTTCGACTCTGTGTGTGCGACGGATCACCCGCAGGCGTCTGTCCTGTTCTTTCGGGGCTCTGTGGGCTGGATTGGCCGCAGGGTGACGGCTCTTTGAGGGCGACCTGCCGCTGCTCCAGGGCGAAGCTTCCCTTCGGAGCGTCGCTCGGTCTCCTGGACGCCGCCGTGCGGCTGCTCACCAGGCTGTACACAGGGAGGGGGGACCTGGGCTGAATCATGTGAATCCCCCCGATCGGAATCAGGAGGCTGGGGGCTCTGCTGGGCTGCTGCGAGTGCAGAGGGAGGTGACTGAGGAGGTTGTTGGCTCCTCGGGGCCGAGTGGATTGTGGGGGGATGTGGGTCAGACCGACCTCATCAAAAGGCTGCAAGAGCAGAGAGATGAAAGGAAACATGAATTAATCTGCTGAGGAAACGTGACACCAACTGGAGAGTGTTCTGAAAAGGCAGAATGTCAATGAGGCAGATTTAAAGGGGCATTAAGTGGGATTTTAATGAACATTACTGTTGATGCAGATCAATAGCAATGACTCAGTAAATACTGCCTTCGATGCCGAGAACAATTTTTTCTATAGCTCTATTCTGATGATGTGCTTTAAGGTAGAAACCGGCAGTCAAGAGAAAAACAAGAACGAGCATGCTAATCAGATAATATCAACAATACTTATCATACCGATATGGTTATGTCAATTTTAGCCACTTTAATGTTCCCGCTTCGTTTCTGCAGCCTGACGATGGCCTGGAATCCACTCCAGACCCTTTAGCTACTTAAACCGATGACAAATATTAAAAGGAATGGCCCATATAACAAAACAGCTTTTCAATCAAATCTCTAAATATGTTTGAGCCCCTGAAAATCCGGCTTCAACCCATCAAAGAGCTGGATTTGATCAACGCTTCGTCCCCTTTGGCTGTGAATATCCTAAAATGACAAGTCTGTCTTCCAGTTCATTCTTTAACAGTAATTGTTGATGACACTCCAATTTTGAAAAAAAATAGAAAACGAATATTTCTTCATATTAGTGGCACAATGCAGGGCGATGTCTTCAAGAGAAAGTGGCAAAGGTCCGTCCATAAAACTCACTGAAGAGTATTTGAAACAAAAAGTCACAAAAGCGACCGGTGCTGTGAACACATTGGCTTCAAACGAACACGTTCGTGAGTTGATTCTTTCTGTGAACTTCTGACTGAACAACACGGTTTTTAACTGTCCGGCGTGAAGCGAGTGCCGCCCACTCTCAGCTCACTGAGCAACAGTGTTTTTGATGGAACGTTGTGCCCGTTTGTGCTTTGCAGCGCCCAGACCAGCTTCTGCATTTCGGCTGCATTGCTCGATGGCACCACCAGATGGAGCCACTTCTGTTTTGTTGGATTAGATTTGAGAGTTTTTACTTCCATGCAACAGACTCCTCCAGGTTGTTCAGACCTTGTTTTGCCGCTCATGTATGACAAATAAAAGATGGTCGGTGTTTAGTTTTGCTTGACAGAGTGTGGAAGACCCTCCATGTTTGAGTCTGCCCATTTAATTGGTGATTCTGGAGCTCTGGTGAGCTAGCTGCAAGTTGCTAGCTCTTCATTCATGTTTTTTTAAAAGGTAGTACAAGCAGAATTTCTGTGATTAAAGTGGTATGAATGTTACTTTTGGATAAAAGTTGCCGTCTGTTCTCAGATGCACTTTGTTAAACTCAATCAAATAAAGTAGGTTATGTGCTAAAAAGGTATTTCTTTAAAACAAAATTAGATTTTGAGTAACACACAGATTAATTATAAAACAGATGAATGCCCGTGATCAAGTTCTCATCCACTATAAAGAATGTACGAGTAGCTGCCGTGATAAGAGGTGTTCAAATTATAATCAAAACACTAAGAAAAAGAGCTTCAGTGCTTATTATTTGTTGTTATATGACCTATATGTGCTGCAGCCTCAAACAACGTGGTTTAGATTGCCCTTTTTCTAGAATATTTAGTGCAGTGTGGTCGTCTTTTCAAACCGCCGACCCTGAACCCAAGGAAAGGACGACCAGAGCCCAGATTTTCAAATGGTGAACTATGAACTTTGAACTAGTGCTCGTAAAGTGCAAACTCGACTAAATAGGTGACAGTTTCCGTCGGTTTCCGGCTGAGTGAATCTGAAATAAACTATTTGGTGTAGAACCAAACTAAACTAAGCAATAAACGACTAAAAATGGACGCAAACAAAACCAGTGTCCTTCACCGAATCTGAAAAAAAAAAAGGAACTTTTATTAATGTCATAGGGTTTTAGGCGACATTTATTCACGTGATCCGTCACGTGAGCATCGTCAGCGTTTGGCGTTTTCCATCTCTCCGTGTGAACCAACGCTGTTTGGTGCAGTTTCCATGATCATCCCTTCTGGTTTTTTTTATGCTCACGTTGTAGTCGCCTAAAACATCTGATGGAAACACGAATAGTGTAAAAACTTCCCAGAGAGGAGACTCACCGAGTCGCTGAGAGAAAGATGCTGAGTCAGAGCACAGCTGTGTGAACGCAGGTTTGATTGCAACTTTGTCTTGTTCACGGCTGGTCGTTAATACAACGTAAAGTATGCTTCTTTTTTTTTTATAGGCAGTGACGTCTCCAAAGAGTCAGACTCAGCTGGATCTGAACTATAAAAAACAAACAAAAAAAAACACACACTTTGTTCAAAATAAGCATTCTTTTAACATATGGCAGCAGGTTTACGTGCCTCTCACATACATCTGTGCCATCACTCGATGATTTGAACTGCACCGTTTCCTAGTTTGTAATATTTTCTTTTATAAAAGGAGTTTACAGGTAAGTTTGTGGGAAAGCAAAAGGTCTTAGCTATTTAAGCTGAGCTATAAAAGCTGTTTGGGATTCTTAAGACCGCTGGACCCGTCGCGCGGCTGATGGACCCACAGAAGGCAAATTTAAAACAGTCCTTACAGTCCTTGATTTCTTAAAAAGTGACGGCTCTTGACCTGAAGCTGTACATTCAAAAAAGGGCCGTACATGTACATGTCAAATATTTAGACCTGGAAACAGACTCTCCTTAACAAACCCGCCCGGTTCAGCGCTGTGGCTGCCGTGTGAACACATACCCATGTGTGCAGATGTGAAAAAACAACCCTGCAAACAATATAAATTAGTATCTACCCCTGTGAGACCTATATTAGTGTGTGGAGGAAGCGGTGAGGTTACACCGTAACATTGCCACAGGTTTGGGGTGGGGCTGTTTTTTGACTTTATTGGGGTGAGCGGAGATGTTCACCCGCGTTGTTTTCATCGTCGACATGTGGTTCAAATCTTTGGGTATTTAACGATCGGCCTGCGTCTCGTTTTATCAGCGGCTGCCCAGGGAAAACATGTTGTGTCTATTTGGGAGCTCTCCCGCATTATTTTAAGCTCGGTTTGACTGATATAAAACAGGAGAGTTGCCTTTCCTTCCTTTTCCAATAAAAGTGCACCTTTTAAATAACCTCATATGTACCTGCCTATCTATATTTGTTCTGGATGTTGACTTACTGGGATTTAACTGAGCCACACAAGATTGGCTGAGGGAGCCAGAAGCTGATTTATTTAAAACTGAGTTGAACAGAGTTGGACGGAGTCACAGGTGAGTGAAGACACTTCTGGAACTGATCTCATTATACACGCAACAATAACTTGAGAGTGTGAGGGAAAGCAAGAAGATAACGGATTCTGATGCTGTAGATGAATACTATCGCACCGTGGTTTTTGTTTTTCTGGAGTGACTCACCAGTCTTGCTGCTGGGGAGCCCCGAGGCGCAGAGGGCTCTGACTGACCAGGGGAGATGCATCGTGCTGGAGAGGCTGCCGTCTGTGTGGCAGGAGAGGCCTGAGCAGTGTGCGTGGAGAGGGATGAAGGAGAAGCGGGCGAAGGGTTTGAAGGCGGAGACGGCTCTCTTCGTGGATTCGGGGATTGAGAGCACGGAGAACGGGAACATCTGGGGGACGGCGACGCCGAAGCGTCGAGGCGTCTGCGGGCAAACAGGGCCCTCCTGGCACTGGCTAAGCTCTGGGGAGAATCCTTGGGGGTCAGTGGGAGGGATGAGCTGCGGGCTGACTCTGTCAGCTGACCCCTTGGATGACCTTTGGCCCCGTCAGTGTGGGGGGTTTCAGTCGCTGTGGACCGGCTGTCTTCATTACGGCTGCGGCTCTTATCCTCTGCATCATCGTCCTTGTGAGCCGCTTCTTTCCTCTGATGATCCTGTTGGTCTGGATGATTCGATGGGTCCTCAAAGACTGCCAGAGCAGAATTATAAATTAATCAGTCAATTCTGATGAGCATGTGTGAAAGTACAGCATTCGTCTAAACTTTTTCTCAAAATACCCGATGTGTTAAAAAATGTGGCGGAAAGATCGGAGAAAGAAAGTAATACTGATATCTTATTGATAAGACAGTATTGTGATTTGGTGTCTGCTTATAAAATCAAAACATGATCTTTCAACTTCTCTTTGCTTCAAAAAAACCCAAAAATCACTTTCAATCACAGTAATAAGAAACAAATGGGTTTAATCCACAACAACAAGCAAATGCAATTAAAAAGTGGACTGTTTGTAATGTAACTGATGGCTGTGGATGTAGTCGAGGAAATATGGTCAGCCACCGGCCATCATGGGGATGTAGAATAAAAACAAGCTCATTCTAATCACTCAACTTGACGTTGAGATTTCTATGACAGCCCTCAGAACACCCGTCAGAACGCGGCGGAATTCTGAGGTGGCTAAGCTAAACGCTTCTCGGAGCGGGACCACATTTTCTTCGTCTGTAGTTGGTATTTTGGGATTAGACTGGCAGACTTTTGAGTCACAGCTGATCAGCGGCAGGGCGCGTTGAGCAGCCGCCGCGTGCGCTGTGACGCAGGCAGCGCGAAAACGCTTCGGCTGAGAACATAGTGATACAGTGAAAGTGTCTGATGCAAAAGGGACTGTCTTATGGGTAAAGAAAACTGAGAGAAATTGGTCTTTTGTAGCCCCGTTCCATAACTGCAGTATAGTACACATATACCTTCAGGTGTGTCCTGTGGTTGACAGCTGGTCTCTTTTTCACATGCATCAGGTCTCAGGTGTTCAACAAGTCTCCCTGGAAATACAAAAGAGAGGCTTATAGTACAGTACAGTGAACACACACACACACACACACACACACACACACACACACACACACACAAAACAGTTTCACTGTCTATTTTACCTGCAGATTTATAAGTGCAGTTACAGGAATCACTGTTGCATGGTGGGGATTCTGTGGAGAGCACAGAAACATTCTTGCTGTGGATTGCAGAGTCTTCACATCGGCACTTCCCTTCGCCCCGTCCACGCTCATCGTCGTACCGCGCGTTTGATCTGTAGGTGTGAAGAGAGCGAGAGGTTTTAGTTTGGCCTCCAGAGCGTCTCCCTGTCAGCCGTCTATTGATTCTGCTCCTCTCAGGGTGAAGGCAGCAATCAATATGAGCGTAACAGGAGCTGTCAGAGGGGCTGCGGCCGCCTCAGCACCTGTAAGCAGCTATTTAGTGTCTGCATTTGTCCAGTTTAAGTACGTTATCAGGTTGGCCTCGACTACACAGGCAGCTCACACTGTGGTAGCCGGGCAGCGGGTCCACCCCTCCATGTACACTGAGGGTCCCTCAGCGAGGCGCCCACTTCAGCTTCAACAGAGCAGCTTTCATAAGCCAAAAAATCCGGCCCATCACCCCACCCTCCCACCGCCTCAAAAAACCCCTCACGGCTCACACCACCACCAAGTCCAAACAAGAGGGAGCCTACGATACAGCTCAAGGTCCAGGGGTTTGCTGCAGCCAGCCAATAAAAACAGGCCGGCAAGGGAGGGAAACCCTGGCCCAGACCAGCTGCTGCTCCAAATAAGCATGAAAAAACACAGAAAGTGAAAACACATTCCGACGACAAACAATGGTTCTGGTTATAATCGGCTGTTTTTTCTTCTATTTCCACGATGGGCCGTGTGGCTGTTTAAACTCAGCAGGTATCATAAATGGTGGCTTTTACACTCTTGGAAAACTTAATTAAAGAGCAACACACTACACCTTCATGCCTGTACACCGCACTCTTACACTGTAAAGCACTTATGTACATGTCAAGCAACACCCCTTCGTGGTGAAGACACGAAGTATAGGTGCTTTCAGCCGCTCCCTTCCCAGCTGAAAAAAAGGCAAATATTTGATGGCCTCGCTGCCTCCGTTTTGTCTTTTTGCGCCTCAGACAGACTGAACAGACAGAGAAAAGAGAGAGTGAGCGGGCGAGAGGATGACTCACTCTTTTAGGAAGGCTGCAGTGAGCATCAACATGAGTCACAACAGGGATTTATGCACAAACACACTCGCACCAGAAGGAGAGACGCACAGATGGCACCTCTCTGCGCTCCGTGGGTTCAAATCGCTGCTGTGTTTTATTTCTGAAAGGTAGAAAAAAAACGAGTGAGTGTGTGTCTGGTTTGACCGAACTTCAAACTCATCTGATGTGTGTGTGTGTTTTAATCTTGAAGTTTCACTGTAAAATGGAACTCAGTCTCCAGCCAAATTTGAGAGAGATTTCCTCAACTAAGGCCATTATCGTCTGGACATTCGAGTCTGGCCGAGTGTGTTCAAACAGGAGTGAACGGATCCAAACCACATTATCTGGGTGTGCTGGTCTGCGTTTGGGAGCTTCGATTTGGCAGGATTTCTGTCGAACCGCCATGTTTACATGAAATTAAAAGTCTGGCTTTGGTCCGACTAGCTAAATGTTTTTTTGTTTGGTGTCGTCATGTTGACATGTTGACATGTTGACATCTCCCTTGAAGGTTGTTCGCTGTTTGCAGACGTCGGGCTGTAAGAAGTTACTTTTTAAAGGCTAATTTAAAGCATTTCATTCATTCAACATTTGTTTCTTGAGTAAAACATGTCTACAGTTTACTGCATCAGGTTGTGCGTCTCTGAGGAAGAATGTGGGTAAACGCCTGAAATCGAAATGAGGGAATTTCAGACCAATTTTCAAGAGAGAGACATCAATCATACTGGGAGCTTGATACAATTAAGCGCGTTTTGTGACATAATCTTTAGATTAACTTAGTCCAAATAATCAGCTTATAAGCTTTTTTCCAAAAGAATTCTACCACTTCATCCACGCAAGAGACACAATAATGACCAACCAAGTTAAAGCATTGCTTACTTTCTGTTCTGGATTCGAACACATCGACTGAAAAACAGTTAGCCTGGGCGAAAGCCGACTGTTGACTCTGTCAAACAGTCTGGGAAAACCCAAGAGGAATCCGTTTCCATGGAGGGCGGGACCTTACCCAGCAACTTAAATTCATTGGAGTAACGGAGTTCCCTTAACCAATCATAATGTTTAGAAATGACGTAGGTTATGCGCCGAGGTTCATGCTTACTCTCGCGAGGCTCTAGCTCGCGAATCACGCTTCCCACATCCGCTTTCATTATACCGGTACCATTTGATAAATCAAACTTTTCCCAAAGCCAGTTGGAAGGAGAGCTACGACATCCTTGCCACTAACAATATTGAAGAGGCATTCCTCTTGCTCTCGTTTTAATTGTGTAATGCTCTCCAGAGTTGAGACAACTTCATGGATAGCTTCTAGCGTTCTTCCGTCGCCATGTTTATTTCCGCTGCGGTTGAACTACAATTATTCAATTCAATTCAATTCATTTTTATTTATATAGCGCCAAATACAACAAATGTCATCTCAAGGCACTTAGATAGTCCAATTCAAGCCAATTGGAATTCAATTAATTAATAATAATCATAATTCATAAAATAATCCAATTCGTTCATATAGAGCCAATTCAAAAACAATTTCCTAGCTAAGAAAACCAACAGATTGCACTGAAAACTTTTTGTTTTTTCGGTCCAATCTCCCGGCCTGAGCGACGTGCCTGAGGCGACTGTGGAGAGAAACGACTCCCTTTTAACAGGAAGAAACCTCTGGCAGAACCAGACTCAGGAAGGGTGGCCATCCGCCTCGACCAGCTGGGGTTTGAGAAGACAGAAAGGGGGGGGGGGGCCAGATGAGGCCCCCCAGCAGTCTAGGCCTATAGCAGCTTAACTATGGGATGTTTCAGGATCACCTGAGCCATCCCTATTCAAGGTAAACACAAGAAACTTGTGCTAACAAAAATAAATAAATAAATAAAGGACCAGACTCAGTGAGTAATTCCCTATACTCCCTATATAGATCCATATAAATAACCATCTTTTACAGCCACAAGCTACCTCAGCCTCTCACCAACTGCACACCAGTCACAGCGGGGTGGGGATGCAAACCCTGGTTCGGGTAGGGGGTAATGAAAGTATAGAAGGTGCCAGAGGTGGAGGCAGGACAAGACACACTAGCAGATTCAGCAGACAAACTCACCTAAACAGTCCTATAATCACTAAAAATACCAGCAAAAACAAAGCCATACAACTCACTCTCACCAACTGCACACCAGTCACAGCGGGGTGGGGATGCAAACCCTGGTTCGGGTAGGGGTAGAAATATGGACTACAATGGACTCCGCGCGTGAGTTCTGCGTCACCACTCGCAACTGTTTGCTGATTGGCAAAACACTGAGCGAACCGAGGTAGGGGGATTTGGCCAGACTATGTGCGGAGCCAAAATCTTTGGGCGGAAGTACGTAGGATGGCGTCGCCAGGCTAAAAAACATTACCCACGTGCAGAAAATGAAACCTAACACATTCCCTTTGGCTCTGCTCTGCCTCTCCTTCCACAGTATGAGGCTTCCGATGACATCACAGGGGACAGAAGCACATTGGATGATGACCTTGCTGCCAGGAACGGCGTCCTCTCTCCTCAGCGTTTGCTCTTGAGACATTTTTCTGTTTATTTCGACAATAAAGTGAAATTTCCTTGCCCCCGGCAGGAGTTTAATGAGCCCAACGTGTTAAGACTGACGAGCTGCACTCAGGGCGAGGTCAGAACCCGACCTTATTCCGCCTCGCGTTTGAATTCTGGAAACAGACCTGCGATGATTAATAAACTGATCGACAATTCGTCTGCCAATTATTCTGGGAATCGACTTTTTTCGACAGCTGCCGAACGTTTGAAGGTTGCACTTTATCCGGTGTGATCATTTACTTCTCCTTCACCGCGGGAAATTGTGAAGGAAAGTTTTCACTGATGTTTTGATCATTGATCAAATCCATCACCATTAACAATGAGTGAGATGAAGACATCTTCATTCTATAAAGCAGCCTTGGCGACACATGCTTCGTAATATAAGAACATTTCCTCCGTGTCAAACATTTTTGACTCACTAAGTTCTCAGCAAAATCCCAGATTCTGTTTTCACTTGGCTGGTTTTCTTTAATAACTAATGTGATGTACCTGCATGGACCTGACTTATTCCTTTGGGCTCAGTGTGACATGACACACGCACACACACGCACACACACGCACACACACACACGCACACACACACACACACACACACACACACACACACACACACACACACACACACACACACACACGGTGTTGTGCTGCTCCATGTGAATGACAGGGAAGGTTGGTGTAAATGAGTCTCTGCAGGAGCAGAGGAAGTCAGGTAGTTTTCTGGCTTCGGCCCTTTAACAGACGGACTCTCTCGGTGCAGACAGCGAGCCCTCGGCCTCTCCAACACAGCGGACAGTTTCCACAACATTCCATACTGCGTGACGCAAGCTTTCGAACCGTACCAAGTGCCAAATGACGAGGCGCGTCATTATCAACAACCACAATATGTCACCAATCAAACTAATGTGACCAGCGAGATCCTTCCTCCACAGTCAGTCGTACTCACCCTCTCTTGCAGATCCAGACATCAGGAGGTTGTTTATTTGTGGAGAATAAGTGGACTTCCTCCTCCTGCCTCTTCTCTTCCTTCTCCTCTCGTATGCGCGACCTGTCGTCATCTGCTGGCAGCTGTCCCTTCCCTGTCCCCTTGTGGTCTCTGCAGTAGGGCGGGCCGTTGTCGACCTAAACTCGAAAGAGACACGGGCAAATTCACCAACTCTGCTCCAGCATGCCCAGGGAGACAAAAGTTGGGAATTCTCATTGAACAATTCACAGTATTTGTTAAAGCACATTTATGGACGATGCCAATAAAAAAAAAAGGAAGTCCTCTTTTCAGAAGTAACCCGACCTTGCACCTTCTTCACCAAGTACCTCAGGGCCTAAGGCCGATTTCAGACCAGAGCGTGGCGTGGCGGCAGCGAAACGACGGCAGTCTTACGCCGGTTATCAGGCGGTGTGTTCAACTTGGCTTTTCATACCGGACAGTCTGCGGCCGCGGTAGTTCTGCTCCAGCCATGTCTGCATTCCCCATTCATTTCAACGGCACACCGCCGGCTACCGCCGGCCGCTGCCGTCCAAATTCCGCTCGAGTTCTATTTTCCAAAAGCAGCGCGGGACGGAGGCGTCTCCGCGCCGCTACCGCCTGACTACCGCCGCGTTGGTGTGCAAGGACAGATCTGTTTCCATGTATTTTCACCTCCGCCGGTGAAAATCGCTTCCGTTCCGCCACGCTTTGCCGCCCTGGTCTGAAATAGGCCTAACATCTTTTTGGATGTTTATACTCGCAGAATTCTGAGTACGCAAACTTAATCATCAGTCTGCTAAGTCCCATTTGATCTTTATCTTGGTCAAATATTGCACAGCAAATCTAACTCATTTACAGACAGGTGTAATCAGTGTAATTACCTCAGTGGAACAGGGCCTTCTGTTGTCCTCTTGCTCCATCGCCTCGGTCGGCCTGGTGGACATCGTGGATGTGGTGTAGATGGAGGGACTGAGCCTCTGCTTGCAGTGCAGCAGAGAGAGCACCGTCTTGCTGGAGAGCCCAGGTGGGTTGGGGTCATAGCTGCTAGTAGACCAGGTCGAATACACCGAGGGCTTCTGTTCATCCAGAGCGGAAGGATTTGGTTTAATGTAGTTCAAATAGCACCAACTATTACAGGTGCTGGACAGCAGAGTGGGGAAGGAGGTTTCAACACGTGAGACGGGAGAACCAACTCGGGATAAACATGACCGATTCTCCTGTTTGAGCTCTTTATCGCACGTGTCGAGTGTTGCTGTGTCAGTGCGTCCCACCTCCTTCTCCCCTTCTTCTTTCACTCGTTTCTGCTGCTGTTGTGACTCAGGATGGAGCTCCATACTGTTTGAGGGCGAAAGCATGCGCTTGTTGCCCCCTGAGCCTGATGACCTCAGGCCATCGTCTGACCACAGTTGGAGGTCTGGACTCATGTTTCTGTGACTCCTGTACATGCCTGCATTGAGTGAGACGGCATCAAAAGCCTCCTGGGGCGTGGGGGAGGTGGACTGAGACATTGTGGTATATATGGCACATGCGGGGGTGAGGGTGGCTGTTTGGAGACGCACTGCTACAGCTGGAGATGCGAGTGGTGCGAGTATTTCCAAACTAGAAGTGATGTGAGGGGCTGAGTGTTTGATGTGGGAGGGACCAACTCGAACCTCTGAACAATCATCACGTCGTGAAGGAATCATCTCCAGCTTCAGCCCTGTAGACATGGGGAGATAGTGGGCTCTGGCTGCCCCTGATGGTCCATATGTAGGAGTGGGTTGGGGTGCAAGGAGAGGAAGCTGCTCTGTGGGAATGTAAGAGGCCTCCTTTTTTACTCCTACAAAAGGGTCGTGGGCAGTAGGAAGTTCTGTGCCGCCCGTTAACTGAATGTTTTGATGAAGTTTCCACCGAGAAAAGATCTCTTTGCACTGTGATCCTACTGGATTACCCAAGACTCTGCCACCAGATGAAGGGGATGAAGGCGAACTACTGCAATAGACAGAAGTTGGGCTCGTTTGAGAGGATCTGCTGGGGCTGACGTGTTCAGGACTCCGTTTCGCTGTGGCACTCTGCTGCTCCTCCTCGTCCCTGTCTCGGATAGCTGCGTGTCTCATGAGAAGACATTTTCTTCTTTCCCTCCAGCCAACTGCAGAGCGCTCAGGTGACAGACAGCTGTAGTCAAAAGACTTACTGCGGGTCTCGGCCATTAGGGCACTCTGCTGGGGGTCATGAGGGGCCTGCTCAGACGCTGAGCGCCTCATCTCTCTGTGTTGATGTACCCCCGGTACAGTCAACATTTGAGGAGGTCTTGATCTTCTCAGTGGTGTTGATGTTGTCATATCCATGTCTGGTCTGTTTGGTTCTTCAAAGGATGTTGAGCGACTGGATGCATGCGATGCACTGCTATCCTGACTAGGGCTGTGGGGTAAGGATATAGAGTCAAAACTGGATTCCCCTGATGACTGAGTGGCCTCAGCTAAACGTAAGCGCTTCTTCTTCGGTGGAAGCTTTTCAATAGGAAGCTGTGCCAGAGAAGGACTCCTCTGTGGCCACTGAAATTCATCAACTTTCTCTGAAGTTTTTGCTGTGGAGGGTGGCTCCACTGAGGTCTCTGAACTAAAGTTGAAATCCTCCGTGACCAGTATTTCTGGAACCTGTACGTTGTTTTGGCGAACCAACTTTCGGGGTGCAAGTTTCGTCGCCTGATGTTGGGGTTGCTTGTTGGGCACCTGTTGATATTCTTCGTGAGGTGGAGAGTTCTTTGTTGTTTCCGAGCTCTGACTCTCGTGACACAAAGATTCTTGTTTTTCAAATGAACTTGTGTGTTGAATCACTGAACAGGTTTGCAGGGCAGGCCTTCTGGAGCCCTCGTGAACTACACCACTTTCATCTTTACAGCATTCTGATGAGTGGGATGAGAAGGGTAACAGGGGAGAAGAAGGGTCATCGAACTCAAAACTCTCCTCTTTTCTTCTCTTGCGCATTGTTGAGGCTCCCGCTCTGACCGCATGGTTACTCAGCTGTGAGCACTCCATTCGACTAATTACCACCTCCTTTTGGGGCTGATATGCCAGGCACAGGCTTTGCTTGTGTTTCTTGTAACCTTCCCAATCCTTGCATCCAATGCCACAGGCCTCACACTCATATGGCTGTGGTAGATGTTTATTTTGGTCAGGCACAGTGGTTACGTTGTCAGGGTAAAACAAATGAGAAACCTCCCGCTCCTCTTTAATAAGATCGGCACCGAGGGGAATTTCAATAGCTGGCTGCCGTCTTAGCGTCCCGTAACGACGGGACACCTGTGTTTCAGAAGGCTGACGTTCATCAAAGGACTGACTTTGGCGAAATTTGCCGGGGCCGCCACTGGAGGGGTCAAATGAACTCGCTGCAGATGGCATTGACTGACTTCTCACCAGAGGGGCGGTGGATATTTGGCCACCTGGCTGCTCCGCATTTAGGGAAGTATGGTGAAATTTTTCGCATGGGACTCCCATGCTAATGGAGCCTGTGCTTTTATAGCCCAGATCTCCAGCTTTTGGGCTGTGAAGAAGCGACTCTTTTAGACTGAAACTCTTTTGAGACTCTGAACTGTTCTTTCTCGAGAGTGAGAATCTTCGTGGTTTCACGCTGTCGATTTTACTCGTGTCCACCACAGCCTCGTTGATAGTAATGAGTTTGGTGATGTGGTCAATAACCTGTTTCTTGGGTACAGTGAATGGGATGTTTTTCTCCTCCTGACCAGGGGGATGCTGGTTATGATGACGAGACATCCTCTGTAGGTGTCCGAGACGTCCATATTTACCAAGGATGATCTCTGCGTAACTTTTGGCACTTGTGTCCGGGGGGCTGTCTTGTGACTGCTCAGTACTTTCAGAGCGGGAGAAATAGCCGGATTCTGTACTACCTCTACTACCTAACGCTAGTATTGAGGTCTTCTCATCAGATGAGTCTTGAGGAGCGTGTTTCCCTCGACTCAAACGTAGGGCCAGTCTTTTTTTAACTGCATAGGAGTCGTTGGTTACTCCAGTGCAATCTTTGGCCCCTTCCGTTTCACTTAGTGTACTTTTCATCGAGGTGACACTGCTCTGTCTATCTGTTAGGGCAGAAGCTGATGATAGCGGTCTTGTTTCATCCTCCGACTCTGTGACTTGCTCCTCTAAAGATTTTGGCTCTCCAAGTGCCAGACCTGCCTTCACCCTGTGGGTATGGGATTTGCGGTGCTTGTACAGGTTACTCTTGGTCTTAAAAGAGAAGCCACATGGAGCACAGGGATATGGTCTTTCACCTGTGTGAGAGCGAATGTGTTTCTGTAGGACGCTGGGCTTCGCACATGGACGGCCACAGTAAGTGCAAACATATTTGCCTGGTCTCTGAGCCTTACGCTCTCGTTTCTGTTTTGGGTTGTCCTCTTGGGTTTCCGATATAGCTTGGGGAGGGACGTCTGCTGAAGATGCCTCTTTTGCTGCAGTTGCTCTCGTTGCTGGTGATGCAACCTGTTTGGGTTCCAGCACTGGATCTGGGTCGATGCTCTGCCGCTGGTGCCTGAGGCGTTTACGATCGGGGTTCTGTCTTCTAGACTGTTTGGATTGCTGTGGTGCGCCATGGGGCTTTGGGGAACTGGTTTGCCCCTGCTGTTTGGACTGGGAAGTAGACTTGGTCTGTGAGCCTCGTTGACGAGACTCTGCTTGGCGATGTTCTTGAGCTCCGGACTGCTCCCCAGTCGTTAAAGGACTATCCAAGGCCTCCATATAACAGAAGAACAGCCTCAGGTAGACACTTGGGTTGCGTCTGCCTGAACCAGGCTATAGAATTAAAGCCAAATCATTAACTGGGTATAAAATGAGGAAATGCTGTCAAATGATCCACCCTACTTGACTGGCAAGCTTCATAATGTTTTTCTTCTTCTTTTATTTATTTTTGTTTTTTACTTAAACTTTATTGCTTGACGGTAGACTGATGCTGTCAACGACAGAACAGGGGCATCAAATAATCTTGCTGTAATAAGTTGTGCTGTCAAGGAAGTCCTTTGCGAGGCTGACCTAAAGTATCCCATCATGAAACCCTCAGCCAGTCCTGCTGCCGCACATACTGATGCTCAGCTGGCGCAGATGAATGTATGGTTCTTCTGTCTTCTCATCATGAGAATCTGTGAAAACAAACAGCTCATTAAATAGGATAGTGCATACAGCTCAACCTTGAGAAAAAAAAACAACCTCCCTGATTGTCAGTATGGAGGCTGTTGACTATTTTAAAGAGGACGTGCACCGACTGCGACTGAGACATTCAAAAAACAGCATCATTTTAGAAAAGTCATGGTCTCTCGTGTTTTCTTATCAACTTTGTGCAACAGCAATTTAAAAAAACGTTAGTTAAAACAGAGTCCAATGACTCGCGAATCAGATAAATAAATAAATATTTCATTTACGATAGAACATGGAAAACATATTGAATGTTTAAAGGGAGACATTTTACCATTTCATGAAAAATAAGAGCTCATCTTGAGTTTGGTTTTGTTTCGAGCATCATGATACTCTAAATGTTTTCAGTGGTGAAAGGCGACAAATGATTGGTCTCTGTCGGGTCCAGCGGCCTTGGAGTTTCCATCAAGAATGCAATCTTTTCATAGTACTGATAATGAGAGGAAGAAAACTGAAGATGATAAAAGGTGATATTCTTTAGAACCCCACTTCAGATTAGTATCTTTAACAATGGGGGTAATAATCAATGCTGGAGAAATTGTGGGATGGTAGGAGACCATACCCACATATTTTGGGATTGTCCTGAGATACAGCCATACTGGAGAGACATTAAGAAAGAACTGGAGAAGATACTTCACATGGACATACCATTTGACCCTGTATTTATTTTGCTTGAGAAAACAACAGAACAAAACTTTACCAAAGACTAGTGTTATATTTTGCATGTCTTACTAATGATCGCAAGAAAAATGATTACAATGCGTTGGATGCAGCCTGAGCCTCCTACGGTGGCTCAATGGAGACAGAGGTGTAATCAAGTCCAAGTGATGGAAAATATGACTGCAATCCTACAGTTAAAATTACCCCTATTCCTTAGGAGATGGACACCTGTCATTCTTTATATGGGTTAAGCATATAATTGAATAAGACGAATGTAACATAAGCTCGCAATCAAGGTGAACCTTTTTTTTTCTGTATTTTTATTTTATTTTTAATTTGAATTTTATGTATAATATTGTTATTATTATTATTTGTTTGTTTCTGTGTGGTGTGTTTTTTTGTATTGCCTATACGTTACTGGCAATAAAGTAAAAAAAGAAAAAAAGAAAACTGAAGATGGTTCCAGATGTGATTAAAACAAGTTAAAGGAAATGTGTGTGACACTGCTTCATGTCCAATTTAGTTTTTTCTGTGAGCATTAGATTCTTCGACTTACCACAGAACTACAGATCCAAATGAGCTTGTCTCTGTAATGTGGCATTGCTGAATCCAACGGCAATATTCATGTTGAAACTGAACACTTTCACTTTTGAAATAAATTGTCTATCGATAAATGTTTTTTTTCCAATGTTGTATAATGTTAATTAAGAATTTAAATTAATCTGACCACAGGACGGTTTTGCACTTCATCTCCTTCCTTTTTTAAATGCGCTTTGATAGATATGTCTCCAGACTCTGTTTTTATTTTTCATGTATGAGCTGTGGCGATGTGGATGATGGAATATCTAAAGTCAAAACTATTCCACGTTAAAGTGCATTTTTCTGAAATTGCTCAACAAATCGTAGTCAAACGTTGCTGAACGTTTGCCGAACTCGACTTCTGAGTGACTCTGCCTCTGTAAGGTGCTCTTCTCATATCCAATCGTGTTAATGACCCGTTTTCGATTACTTAATTATTTGTAAAAAGTTCTTCCAACGCTTTCTTCTAGTGCTTCTTTTCAAGGCCGTCATCACCCTCGTCACAACCTTTTGTTTCAATCAAATTCAAGATGAGCCGACGCTTTTCGCTCACTTTCAGCATCTAACATGTTTTTATGTTCTGTTTGAATGAAATATTGGTTCATAGGATTAGCAAACAAAAGTGTCCCTAAGTGCCCCCCAATCTTTTTAAATGTGAGGTTGTAATATGAATTTACAAACTGTTTTTCTGCTTGATAATTGCACATTACATGTCCTTCATTCCCATAAAGCTAGTCAGATCCTAGTACTGTTCAGCAGAGCATGAGAACAAAAATGCCCAATGAGGTATACAAATATTTTTATACAGAAATACAAGATCCAAGGAAGGAGTCAGTCTGGCAGTAAAACAAAAAATGACATCATTAATACATTACTTAATACTCTAGAACTTCTTATTCATACCGTCATAAAACACCATTTCTACTCTTTGGCCCTAATAAAACTGTACGATTTGAAATATTCTTTGCATGATGAATCCCACTGAGATTAACTTAGGGACTGAGGCATGTGAAACTGGCATTGTATTAACATGATCTTATTAGTGCTGCATTAGCTTTGCTGTGTCAACAACACTTCCTTCCAAATAATGATTGGACGTCGGTGCATGTCAGCACAGCCGCAGACGTGCACAGCGCTACCTGCTTCATAATCACATCTGATTAACTGCGATTTTCGACCCTTTAAATGGTCACACCAGATATAGTGGAAGGATGGCTGTTGGCTATAAGTTCCTCAGTGGGGATACTGTGCCAGCACACTGAAACAGTAAACAAGGCATCCCACGCACTGACCAGCTGGTTTCTACACCCACATTCTGGTGGAAGACAGCAAAGCTGCTGGATATGATCCAAATGACTAAGAACAGGTTGATAACCATCTTTGGATAAACTTATGGGTGCAGTGTACAGATCAGCATTGCATCCCTTATAACAAAACAAGCATTCTATAACATACTTCAGGTATAAAATGTCTCAATTCAGAGGACTGGGCAAATTCTTCTCTGAGACTAGCAAGAGCTGAGTGTAGGTCTGTCAGAGTCCGCCTATAGGACAAAGCATCTGCTCATTTGCTCCTCACAATGAGCGAGTGAACCAGGCAGTCCACTCCTCTCCACACAGATCCAGGTCTCCTCTGTCCTTGGATCGCAGTACATTCAAGTGTAACGCCCACAGTGTTGATTTCAGAAAGTTGCTTTCCTGTCCAATGGTTACCTATTTGGTCAGTGTAACAGTAACAACCCAATGAGGAAAAGAAACGTCTGTGTTTGTTTGCGAAACACCCTCTGTTACTCAGTCCCCATCTCTGCCCGAGGCTAGCAGCTCGATGCTACGTTAGCAGCTGGCAGCATCAACACAATTCTTACGGTTGCGCTTGGCTCCGTTGCATGGTGGGTAATGTAGGCATTAGAGTCTGGTGATAAAGAATAATGCATGCAACTACAAATGCAAAAAAATCTTGGTTCTGTTACATCGAGTATAACAAGACTAAAAAGTCCAAAAAGTTCAAAAAGTGTCCTTGAATTTGCTCATGAAACAGCCAAATTCATACTGTAGTGTATGAGAGTACAGTAAAATGAGAGCAGAAATACTAGGAGAGGAACAAACAGATATTAACATCTGACAGTACGCAGAATGCAAATATTCATTTATATATATTTATATGTTCTGTCGTACTATTCATGAAATAAAAATACTGATACATACTGTTCTGTCTGAAAACACTGAGTAAGCAACGTATTCATATACATTTCTAATTATATCTAAATTTCCACAAAAATCCCGAACAATCCATGAAATAAAAAGTAATGATCCAATGTTATTCACAATGCATCAACATGAATTTTCTTAGCTGTTCTCGTACAAAGACATTCAATCAGTTAAGCTCATCTCCATCAACACCGACACTGTGACGGTGTAACATGATCATGTGACAGACTCAACATATCGAAGTCAAGCATTCATATACGGTCAGTGGTCTGGAATAACTTCAAGAGGCCAGATATCGTAAATTTAAAGAGTTTAATTAATTACCCAAAAACTATAACTACAACTGTAACCTGCATGCTAACAAAGTGTAACCCGAAGCTAACAACGGTGACTAATAGTCAGGGCAATGCAGGTACGCCTGTCATCCGTTTTAGATGATAAAAACGGATATAAGAATATAATCATGTTGAATAAACACCCGAATAAAAGACAACAAAAACTCCACAATATGAAAAATGACTTTCGAAACACGTGTAAAATGTGCACACAAAGAAAAATAACTGCGTAAAATGTCTTTTAAAAAAAATCTTGTCAATTTCCTCTTCTCACACTAATGGGCACCCAGCAGCGGTTCCTATGGTAACGGCCCCAAACCATGTGGTAGCAGATGGAAGGAGAGCTGGAGGGCTAAATTTATCTTCCAGCATCCTCACCGACAGCACAGAGAGAGGCAGGCGGAGGTGCCTCGTACCCAAAAGCTGCTGATTTTTTGGCGAGAACACATCTTAAAACAAACAAAAAAAAGAATCAATACTCGAGGAGTCTTCAATTTGTACCACAGTAGTGGTACGACTCAGTTCTTTCAGAAGGAGTCATAAAGGAAAATGCCTATGGGGGGGGCTTTGTGCATTGTGCACCAGACCAGAACAGTTCAATGCAAAAAATATTTCAATAACCATCTTCTGCTGCTTTCCTTATCAAATGAGTAAAAAAAATGCAGTATTAAAAAAGATTTGTTTGTAAAAATATGCATTATGCCTTGTAACGAAGTTCCATCAATAACAATGACATTCAAAACAACCTATCATTGAATTTCACTTCAGTATCTTAAATCCTCTGACCAAAGCCAGCCTGTGAATGCCCTCATGTTCTGTTGCATTTCCACAGCCATCTCACTGCTGCTGGAAAAGCAATTTTTCATCAGCATCTGTCCGGGGACAGAAGAGAGACCCCTGGGAGTCTGTACGTACATCACCTTCGCCTCGCGAGTGCGTGTGAGAGCGACGGCATGCGCGCTTCGGGAGTGCTCCCAGATCTACGGGAGGAGACTAGATGCACAACACATGGAGCTCATTTACTCCCAGTCTGAGCTTTAACGCATATGCAGCCCACGAGCAGCTCACTCACAGACAGACACACACTCTCCCGCCACAGAAGGTCGTCTCCACATGCAGAAATCAGCACTAAATATCCCGTTTCTTCCAAACCTCTCAGATCACAACAGCGCAAATGGTTTTTGTGTTTTTCCACCGCGCTCCGGCTCACTCGTGCAGCACCCCTTTGCAATAACAAAGGCATGAATGGAGAAAATCCCCACAACACGTCACTCCAGTCAGACATCAAATCACTGCGGATGACAAAGGGATGTCAGTGGCTTCTCTTTTTTTGGTTTACCTGGTTGTAGGTGGTGTCGTCTTCAGCTTGTGAATGAGTGGAAGCAGAGAGAGGGAGGCAGAAAAAGGATGAATGAGAGTGACGGTGAGGAGAGGTAATCGAGCCACGCTCTACGTGCACTGCACTGACAAACAGGTAGTGGAGTATATTATGCGTATGAATGAGGAGGAGGGGACACTCTCTGCTCGTCCATCTCCACCTCTTGGTGTCTTTCTTTCGGGTCAAAGTGAAGCAGCAGCTCCTTATTTGGAAGTTGACGTAAGCCCGTGTTTCTTTTGGCAGCAGTCTCGGGCTGCACAGCTGGCAGAGCGGCGAGTGGTACAGAGGCATGGTGAGTGGTCGGTGTTTTAACTTGACTGGGAGAGGACAGTTTAAAGCACAGTTTCCCCATTCAGGTCTTATTTTCCACCAAAAGTGTTGAGATACTGCTACTGCTTTGAGAAAAAAGCCTGGAAAAAGTGGGAACATTTAAGGACCGGAGGGTGGGGGGGCACAGGGCAAGCGTTCATGCCAGAGGCCGGCTGAAATTAGTCCAGGCAACTCTGACATCACAGTTTAACTGAGTGACGTGGATGTGCAGCGTTGAGGGAACACCAGCTGGGGAGATGAAGGTAAGCGGTGAGCTGCTCATCTGTCCAGCCAAGAAAGCTGAGAGAGGAGTGGAGGAGAGCCAACGGTGTCCATCCTGCACCAGGAAACCCGGAATCCTGGTGACTGTAGGGGCCAAATACATAAAACTAAAGATTTATGACTAAAACCGGGTTCTGTGTGCATAAAGCAGAAATGTGCACACGCATTTGTTTCTCAGATTTCTAAAGTCGTGCATTTGCAAGGTTCTCTTCTGTAAATCTCACTCATCCACCGGCAGGATCCACACTCGTCTTGGTATGAAAAGGTGTAAACACTTTCTTTATTCATGTTCTGCGAGTAAAAACGCTGCCTTTTTAAGTTCTTACAACTAACGGGTGCAAACAGTGGGAGAGTTTTGCCAAATAAGAAATTCGGACACTCGGTCGAGTGGGAAAAGTTCCGAGAAAGAAACCTTAAATAAAGGGCCTGATGACAGGTTGTGCAAATTTCCACCGCACTATGAATGTGTGTGGTGCACACAAACAGGGAAACAGCTGAAAACCAAAACTTAAGGTTGACATACTGAAAAAAAAATAAAATGGCTGATGGGAATACATTGGGGCTTGAATGGAACATTCCTTAGTGATCAAGCTTGTTGCCATCAGCGACTGATCAGTGCGGCACAAAAATAAATAGGAACTGTGGATGAAAATGCAAATTAATAGGGAGGAAAAATCTAAATCTTAGATGCATCGAGATGTGGACGAGGAAGATTCTAAATCTAACTTGTCCATAATGTAATGTTGGTGGACAGTCCATACAACTCCAACCAGCATTCTTTGCATTAAGAGCTGGCACTTTGGCTTCTGTGAAGTCAAATTAAACTATTTTAGAAACATGACAAGCAGAAGCAACACAGACAGACACTTTAAAGTGAGATTCAAGCATCAAGCAGCAGCGTAACATAGGTAACAAATGTAGTCCCAGAGGAATGGATAAAGTAAGAATATAAATAGATCAAATAATCCACTTTAAGATAAAACCTAGAAAACAGAGACAAACTGAACAGAATCTGTGTTCAGGAACAGCAGATTTGTAGATGGAGGTGAATCTGTTCAGGTTTATTGGAAAAAAAAAAAGTTCCGAAAGTAAACATCACATACGAGTGACAGTGTCTGAATTCTATTAGTTTAAAAAGCAATCTAAAGGCGAAAATATAATAGGAGAATTTGTTGAGATGCGTCATTTGGCGCTGGGGTGTTCTGGCCTTCCTGCTGTGGCTGCGGAGTCTTTCTATGCAGCAGGTGACTTACCTGGATGGTGACTGCATTGTGCAGAGGGTGGTGGGCGATGTCTGGGATAAAGAGCAATTTGTCCAGGGTCCTCCATTCTGCCACTGTCACTAGAGAGTTCAACTGTGCCCCCCCACAGAGCCAGCCCTCCTCACCAGTCTGCCCAGTCCTGCTGTTTCTGTAAATTCTTCTTAGGAAGTATAAATGGGCTTTCTGTAGAGTGTCTGTGTGAACCGACCTTTCCCACCTGTTGTCCAGCTGTAGCAGGATTGTCTCTGACCACCTCCACGTTGGACCCCTTGATGGACATGGGTATCAATGTGGTTTGTTCCATCAGAAGTCCACCACCATCTCATTGGTCTAGGGCGAGTTCAGTCGCAGATGGTTCTGCTTGCACCACCTTAAAACATCCACAACCAGGCTCCTGTGCTCCTCCTCCTGCCTGTCCCTGACACAGCCACAGTGGACCTGGGGTCTGAGGAGATTCTGAATAAGTCGTTCAAAGGTCTTCATTATCAGGGATGTCCTTCAAACCCGCCTGTAATCTCCTTGCTCACTGGGATGTTTTTTCTCTGAAAATAGAGATTCTGTCTTGATTCTCCTGGACCTGTCTGCAGCATTTGACACAGTGAACCACCACATCCTTCTCTCTACCCTGGAGGGAATGGGTGTCTCTGGCTCTGCACTCTCCATGTTCTCATCCTACCTGACATGTCGTTCCTAGCAGGTCACACTGAGAGGGTCTGTGTCGAAGCCATGTAGGCTCACCACTGGGGTTCCGCAAGGTTCGGTCTTTTCTCCCTCTACACATCATCTCTTGGTTCTATTATCCACTCCCATAACTTTTCCTACCACTGCTATGCAGACGACACCCAGCTGGTTCTGTCTTTTCCCCCTTCTGACACCCAATTGAAGGCACGCATTGCTGCGTGCCTGGCAGACATATGGGGGTGGATGTCGATGCACCACCTTAAGCTCAACCTGGACAAGACTGAGCTGGTGTTTCTCCCGGGGAAGGGCTGCCCGTTCAGAGACCTGGCCATCACCATGGATGACTCCGTGGTGACGTTAACTCGGACTGCGAGGACCCTGGGTGTGACCCTGGACGACCAACTGTCGTTCTCGGCAAACATTGCATCAGTGACCAGTTCCTGCCGATTCCTCCTCTACAACATCCGGAGGATTCGCCCCTTCCTCACCAACAAAGCAGCGCAGGTGCTCATCCCGGCTCTTGTCATCTTCCGCCTGGACTACTGCAACTCCCTCCTTGCTGGCGCCCCGGCTTCTGCCATCAGACCTCTGGAGCTGGTTCAGAAAGCTGCTGCTCGTCTGGTGTTCAAACTCCCCAACTTCTCCCACACGACTCCCCTTCTCCACTCTCTACACTGGCTCCTTTTAGCTGCTCACATCCAGTTTAAGACTCTGGTGCTAGCCTACAGGCAGTGTTCGAATTATCCACCGGGCTTCGGGGGGGTCGGACTTTTTGCGGATCAAGTGATGACGTCGTCACCCCCCCCCCCCCAAAAAAAAAAAAAAAAAAAATCATGATAATATCATGATATGCAAACACAACAATACGTTATCATTTGCAAACTCCCTGCTAGAGCCTCAGATGAATCAAGTGACCACGTTCGCGGGAAGATCACATCAAAGCACTTGTCTGAGCATGAAATCATCTGGCAACCCTGCAAAATCCGCGCTGCGCAGGTGAATTCAGCTCAAATCTGCACGCAGCACTGTCAAGTTCAACCACCTAGCCAAAGTTTGTCTCACACACGTTGCTGCAGCAGGACGTTGCTAACTTTCCAGTTAGCAACAAGCACAGCAGCAGAACCAACACATGCAGAATAATACATAAATATTAAACCTAGCAACGACCCAACTTCAACCAGCTGTATGGCTTACCAAAAGCCCACTAGCAAACTAGCAACTAGCCTACATTGTGTAGTGCCCATGAGACGCAATCAAGAAATGTCAATCAGCAAAGTGAACCCAATGACGCATACAGAATCAAGCTGTAAATTATCAGACTACAACTGCCAAATTCAACATAGCTTGTAATGTCCGCTGTAAACAGTGTGCGCTTTTCTTGAGATTGAAAAGTGCTATAGACAGCCCCGTGGTGCTAGTAGTCATGGTATACTGCTAGCTGCTACATGAAATGGCTTCAAACAGAGTCAAAATTATGATTAATCCTATATTCGTCACGGCGGACATATGGTAAGGAATCCCATTTTTCCTACATGTGGGCATGCTATCCTTTTTGCCTTCTTGCTCGACACAGCTATCCTTGCTTCTTGCTTGGTGGAGTCACACTATCCATTTGCCTTCTTATTACTTAGTTAAAGGATATTATTCCAATTGTGCTTTAAACACATGATAAGCCTTGTACTTTATTTTCTGACATCAAGTATGTTGGTTGGTGTATTCTGGATTAGAGCAGTCCGCCTCTGTCTTTGAACTGAGACTACTTGTGCATGTTGACTCGATGGAATTCCTCTGATGTAGTCCTTGGCTAACTTTTTTCTCATGGGAGAAAGGGAAGCGGTCACCTGTCTTTGAGTGTTTGTAAGTTCAGTGCTTTAAAGTTGAAATAATATTAGTCTGATTTGTTAGTTTCATTTAACAAATCACGGGAAACCTCCACCTTGACACCTTAATTCCACGCGCTCGCATCTCAAACATCATTTTAACAGGCATCAAAACCCTGCATCTCAGTGCTGCCGATGTTTTGACTATGCGCGAGCTGCCTGCGAACATGCGAAACGCCCGCTGGTGGTACAGTCCATTGAAGGGGTGTTCCAAAACGCATCTTATTTGGTTATTCATAGTACACATTGAAAAATACTAAGTAACAAGACATTTTCAACACCTGATTTTAATAATAGATCCATTTTTTCAGTACCCCCCCGAAAGTGTAATTTAGTCCCATTTGGGGGGTATCAAGTCTCAATCGGGGGGGGTCTGACCCCCCCCCGGTACCCCCCGTAATTCGAACACTGCCTACAGGGCAGTGGAAGGAACAGCTTCTTCATACCTCCAGGCAATGGCAAAGCCCTACACCCCCGCCCGACCACTTCGCTCTGCAGCCTCCAGGTGGCTGGCTGCCCCGTCACTCAGCGGTCCCTGCGCACGATTGACACGTTCACGGCTTTTCTCTGTTCTGGCACCCCGATGGTGGAACGATCTTCCAACTGTCAGGACAGCTGAGTCGCTGCCCATCTTTCGCCGCAGGCTGAAAACCCACCTCTTCAGGAGGTGGGTTTTCAGCTAACAGTTGATGTCCCAGACCCACCCTCTTAGGACATCAACTGTTTCGTCCTAGCTCCTTACGCACTTATTTGTTTCCTAAATTGTCTTTGTTTTCTAAATGGTCTTCCCATTTGTCTAGGTACTTAACTTACCGCACTTACTTTAGCACTAGTTATGCTCTTAGCGGTTTGGTTTTGGAAGGAATTGCACTTATGATTTCTTGTGACCTGAAGTTCTTTTGCCTACCGATGTGGAACACACTTATTGTAAGTCGCTTTGGATAAAAGCGTCTGCAAAATGACCGTAATGTGATGTAATGTAATGCATGGCATCCTCCAGAGCTGTCGTGTCCTTCTGTTAAGGTAGTCTGTAACGCAGAATGTGACCCCCTTAATGTCCTCACTGTGTAATTCTATCACAACTCTCCAGTCAGAAGTCTCGAAGCAGCCTTTCCTGAACATCCACCTCTGGCACTGTAACATGTCCCGGGCTGCTCCATCTGATAATAACAAACAACGCAAGACTTCCTCCTTTACCTTTTGCGCTGTGTTGACAGTCTCTGTCCGCTCTTACAGTGGTGAAACCACGTTAGCATCAGTGGTGTTCTGATGAAGTAAACCGCACTCAGTATGCTCTGTCATTTTTCACATGGGCAATTAACTCTTCTATACTGTTGGTTAAACAGTTCACATTCCCTGTAATTACCGATGGAACAGAGGTCGTAGAACTCCACCATTTAGCTGTTAGCTTAGCCTGTCCCTTTATTCTGGCTCTGTGCCCTCTTTACCTCCTCATCAACTTATCTGGTACTGCGTCAACAAGTCTTAACGTTCAGAGCCAAAGTAGTGTCTTTCTTAGCTTAAAAAAGCTTAAAAACCCCAAAAAACAGAAATAAAGACGGATCAACGCCTCCAGCCAGGGAAGGATGAAATATACCCGATTATAGATGGTGCCGATCAGAGAACCATTGAGCAAATAACGGCAAAGCTTCCACGAAATGGAAGAAAAGGCAAAGCAAATTACAAACTCTGTCTTACTTTTATTGCCAAGAATTTGTTTCCATATTCGATTTCAGAACCAGGACTTTTGCACAGTGTTGCACACTTTGGACCCAGGATACAGCATCCCAACTCAGAATTTACTAACACAGTGATCCCCAAGATGAGACCAAAAGGTCATGTCGTAATGCGCACTTTATCACTGATTGATTAGCAGAAAGTTTCTCATGTGTTATTATGCATTATTTCTTTTAGAAATTCAAGATATACTGACACATTAAGTCAGTGAAAGTATGCTGCTATAGACACGCTTTGCTTTTCCTGTTGGTTCTTTTTCCAATGCTGAAAAGTATGTTGGCAAATGTAAGGTTCCGGTTAACTCGCTTTTATGATGGATCATTATAAATGCTTCTCTCTAAAAATACAAAGCAGTCACAGGTCAAGGAAACAGAAGCATTAATCATTCTCTAAACACATCGCAGCCCTCTGAATTGTAATTTAATCCGATCATAAGGTGCCTGGAGAACATCACCCTTCGGTGTTGCTTTTTTATCAATGTAAACGGCGAACGAGGAGGCTACTTCGCCAATTTTTATGGGGGGGGCAAAAAAGAAACAAGTAGGTATTGAAAGGAGCTTTGCAATAGTACAAGCAGCCAGAGTCAGTTGTAGTCACATGCCCTTTCTGTCCAGTCATTCACAGCTTCGGTCCAACCCGACCAATCAACATGCTGTATTACTGTGGCAGAGCTCATTCATTCTGCTGCTCTGTGCTCACTACAAGCTTATCTCCTCCTGTACTGCAGAACCCATTCATTCAAACATAGTTGTTCAGTCACTGTATACTGTAAATGACGCTTCTATCTAAATGCATTTCCAAGCATTTTATCCTGCCGATTGAGTGATTATTGTGACTACTCTGCTTATTCAATGTGAATCCTAACGCTATGAGTCTGGTAACTGTTCTGTTTTAAAGCTTTAACATTAAGCCCTGAGGTGTTATCTACGGTGCTCCTGGCTCAGAGAATGTATTTGATGCCCTTTTGTGACTTTTTCTCCTCCGACATACCGGATCTGCACCTTCTGTGTTCTGCATTACAAATTGAGCCCTTAATCCAAACAGATCTCAGTTCAGGGTTGAATCGGCAGAGACGGAACAGTGGGAAGTACAGAATGCGGCCGCAGAGTGAACACTTGAAAATGGTCCCAGCAAACGGCCGTGCGTGTAAAACGCTGAACATTTAACCTCAACATAGCAAGGCTGAGGATATTTTGGTTATTCCAGGTTTAAAGAAAGACATATCAAACACTTGTGTTTACTGAGGCCCGAACCTTCTGAAAATAAAGGCGATTACTGCCGTCAACGCACTGTATTTTGGTTTGTTTGTTCTCATTATTTGAGTATGACATGAGGACTAAAACTGGCTCTCGATCCACATGGCTGCCTTCTTGGAGGTGACAGTAGAGACAGTGTTGAACCTTTTCACAGCCGACGGCTCCGTCTGCGCAGCTGAGGCTTATCTGACTGGCCTTGTCAAAGAGAGAACATCATGCCACCAAACACATTTCCACAACAGGGCTCTTTTTTTCCCCTCTCCCTCTCTTTCTGTTAGGAATGTAGGACAAGAAACTGGATGGAAACAAAAAGATAAGATTTCCCAATACTCTCCTTTTCTCCCTCAACTTAGTGGCGGGGATGCATTTTGCACCTCAAGCTAAACAATACATTAACATTTAGCTGCGGCTGACCAGAATAAAAAGTGGGCTATTTTTGAAGATGCAGAGGCTGTATCAGCCTAATTTCAGCTAAAAGATCACGATGTAGGGGAGGTCACCTTTAAACAGGCCAACCATTTCCTCCTCTCTCTCTCTCTCTCTCTCTCTCTATCTCTCTCTGCTTTACAGTGAAGCCTTGTGTTTTCACGATAAATCTTTCACATCACTTCTGAAAGTCAAACTCATTCGACTTTAGCAGAACAAAACGGGGACAGATAAGTCTCAGCCTGACAGAGTGCAGGCTTCAAGCCAATGCCTGGGGGGAAACCAGAGTCCTTATGCCTCCGGCTGGATGGGGAAACAACATCACGAATGTTTGCATACTAGTGCTCCTGCGCGGCTTCTATATGCTTAAAAGAGCTCCGAGGCCGTCATGGAATAGAGTGCACTTTCAATGTGGCTGCCCCTAATGTGTGTGTGAGCAAATTACTCAAGTATGGTGGGTCAGAGACCACATATTCATCACATTTACCACACATTGATGGTTGCAAAAGGAGAAGCAGCCTGAAACTGAGGGGTTCAGAGCTGTCAAGTTTGTGTGAGTGTTACAGTCGCTAATGACCTGATGCAGCAGTCACTCCATCACTAAAGATGCAGACCTTCATTTGATGTTTAAAAAGCTAGAAAAAAAACATTTATATAATTACTAGGTGTACAGATTAAGTATGTGACCTGTTGCTAACATGGATCTGGAGCTGTATAGTTAACATATGAGAAACAAGCCAACATTAAAAAACAATTTAAAACTATAACCCCGCCTAGACGCAGGATTTCTCTTGGAGATACACGTTCTAACTCTCAGGAGAGACACACCAGCTCCCACTATCTGCAAAGTGAGGTCTTCCTGGAGGATGATGTCACTTTCCATGAGGTGGTGTTTTAATACACGTCGACCTTTAATCTGAAACACAGCCCAGTTCATGTACCCCAGTAAGAAGTGAAGCACCATGGGAACCATGAGATCCTAGTGTTCAGCCTGAGCTTACCTCGAGCACCTCCAATCCTGCTTCACACTGCAGGCTTCAGCCGGATCTGTTCAGTCAGCTGCCCGCACAGGCTCGGCTGTTTTGGGTTTTTTCTGCTACTGTTTGATACGAAGCTGAAGCTGATACGAAACATGGCCCTCCATTTCATCCTCCAGCACCTGGACTCCTCAGGAACCCACGCCAGGATCCTGTTTGTGGATTTCAGCTCTGCTTTCAACACAATCATCCCGGCTCTGCTACAGGACAAGCTCTCCCAGCTGAACGTGCCTGACTCCACCTGCAGGTGGATCACAGACTTCCTGTCTGACAGGAGGCAGCACGTGAGGCTGGGAAAACAGGTCTCAGACTCCCGGACCATCAGCACCGGTTCCCCTCAAGGCTGTGTTATTTCCCCTCTGCTCTTCTCCCTGTACACCAACAGCTGCTCCTCCAGTCACCAGTCTGTCAAACTCCTGAAGTTCGCGGACGACACCACCCTCATTGGACTCATCTCTGGTGGGGATGAGTCCGCCTACAGGTGGGAGATTGACCATCTGGTGACCTGGTGTGGGCTGAACAACCTGGAGCTCAACGCTGTTAAAACAGTGGAGATGGTGGTGGATTACAGGAAGAGCCCAGCCCCACTCACCCCCATCACCCTGATAGACTCCCCAGTCCACACTGTGGAGTCCTTCCGCTTCCTGGGCAGCATCATTTCCCAGGACCTCAAGTGGGAGCTGAACATCAGCTCCCTCACCAAGAAAGCACAACAGAGGATGTACTTCCTGCGGCAGCTGAAGAAACTCAACCTGCCAAAGACGATGATGGTGCACTTCTACACCTCCATCATCGAGTCCATCCTCACCTCTTCCATCACCATCTGGTACGCTGCTGCCACCGCCAAGGACAAGCGCAGGCTGCAGCGTGTCATCCACTCTGCGGAGAGGGTGATCGGCTGCAATCTGCCATCTCTGCAGGACCTGTACGCCTCCAGGACGCTGAGGCGTGCAGGCAAGATTGTGGCCGACCCCTCCCACCCCGGATACAAACTTTTTGAAGCACTCCCCTCTGGCAGGAGGCTGCGCTCCATCAGGACCAAAACCTCCCGCCACAAGAACAGCTTCTTCCCCTCTGCAGTTGGCCTCACCAACAAGGCCCGCTGTACCCCCCCACTGACATGACCCCTTATCCCCACTGACACTTGATATATTAACGTTCTGTCTCGCTGTCATTACAGAGCGCGTTACATTAACGCACTCTTCTTACAAATACTTTGCACATATTTTTAATTTTTTTTTTACATTTATTACTTTATTCTATTATTATTATATTTTTTGTTTTGTTCTTATGGCACCAAACAGACCAGGCCAAATTCCTCGTGATGTACAAATTACTTGGCAATAAAACCTTTTCTGATTCTGATTCTAATGGGAGCACTGACCAAGTAACAAACCAAAACAAGGAGCTGAAAGATGCTAAAATCTTGGCTTCCAGCTTTAGCTTCAGTGTGTTCATTCGATTCAGTTCAACTTTATTTACACAGCACCAATTCACAACAAATGTAATGTGAAGTCACTCTAAAGATAAAGTCTAATTTCAGCCAATTGTGGTCCAATTCAATATAATCGAATAAAATCATCTGAATTAAAAAAAAAAAAATACAAAAACTGAAAATAGTCCTATTGATACAATTCCAATCGAAAAAAAAAAAAAGTTACCTCGATTGTTATTTTGACCTGACATGGAATGGGCCCAGTGGCATTTTCACGTTATAAATTCAGCCCTGAAGACACGTTTGGACGTCTGGCTCCTGAAGCTTAGCAGGTAAGTTTTATTGTAGTTTTTTTTTTTTTTTTTTTTTAAAGAAAGCTGAGCTCCACCTAAATCTGAAATAACTTCTCTACTTAGACATCACACACATGGTCAGATATGGGCCACCAAATATGTTGTGAGTAACAGATAATCTTATTTGACCTATAAAGAAAATATGAGCAGAAACATCCATTCATGTCTGAGCGTGGGTGTTATGAGCTGGAGTGTCGCAGCATCCAGCTAAGAAGCAGAGACGGAACACAGACTCTGTCCTCGTCAGTCCAGCACATGTGGCCATCAAACACCTCTGAGACGGCACACTCTGTCCGCTGCCGCCTGCTGGGTCAGAGTCAGCCTATGTTACTTACTGACACAGTGTTCACGACTATTTAAAACGTTGGGGCGTAAAACATGGGAGTGCAGACTATAAATTCAGCGTATAGAAAGTGAGGATCAAGAGGGTCTTGTTTGTGGCAGTAAATAAAACTGTCTGGATGAAAAAAAAGCTGAAATGTACCTTTTACATCAGTTTGTGTTTGGATGTGTGTAAACCCAACCAATAAATCCCAGCATTTAACCACAACCACAAGGTCCCCATGCCCTCATCCAGACACCCATCCACACAGACCATAGACCCCCCCCCCACCAATTTAAAGAGTCCGCAGAGAGCGTCTGCTGGATGTCCCAACAGTGGAGCACGCTGACAGATGTTGAGCAGAGCTCAGCTCTGGTGGGTAGTCCCGGTTTAGACTCCACAACAAAGTATTCCAATAACATACGAACTCCACATGTGTACCATTTGGACCTAAGAGGAATGTCTTTACATTTAAAATGCAACATTTGATTATTTACTGTGCAAGCACGCAGTTTGCTTTGAGTAAATTAACCGATGCAAGCAAATTAAATACACTCCACCTGCGGGGGTGTGACAGTTTTTTCATAAAACTGCTCTTACTCCCTTCGCCGCCTCTTTGTTTGTGTTAAAAGAATAATCATCTCCACCGCTCACCTGAGCGGAGCTGCTCAGCCGCTCTGTTGACCGCTGATGGAGTTTGTGTTTTCCAACCCGTGAAAAAGGTCTTTCATCTATTTCAGTCCGGCTGCCTGTGAGGATTTGTTACTTTTCTCTACCACTATATACACAGGGTGTCCAGAGACGTGGACTCACTGGGGATCGAACCACTGTCCTTCCTGTTAGAAGACAACCGCTCTACCAGCTGAGCCTCGGCATAAAACCTTTAAGCTTTGATATGAAGTCTCAGGCTTTGCTTCTAGGCAGGCATATGCACAACTAATCATACGATCATGTGATTTCCACTAAGTCTCATGGGGAAGAAGTTGGACTCAGATCTTGGACTGGGATTCTACCCCTAAAACACAGTGGTGTGACCTTTTGGCTAGCTGGGCCACCTGCAAATGCAATTATGTCGAATAAGACCCGGGGCTTCACCGATAGTTATATCAGCATCTCTCAATCTTGTTTTCTGATCATCAGATCACACTTCGCTCAACAGTTTGTTATTCACTTTATTTCCCTGACAAATACTTTCTTGCTCGTTAAAATGTACCAGAAGCTGATGTGCACCGACAGATGTGCAGCACGGACCACCGAAGTGTAAACCATTCCCTTAACAGCTTCAGTAATGCTCTGCACACTGATCTGCAGGGGTGGTCCACCACCGAAGCCTCATCCTGAGCCAGGAAAAACCCCGCTTACAGGCTGCTGGATCCTGTGCCAGACACTGGCTGATGGTGCTGCAGTTCCTTGGTCAGCAGCACAGGCTGATAAAAGTCAATACTTTGTGGTCTCAAATTATAAGCAAGCAGAGAAAATAGCTGTCCATACATCGCCTTAGTGACTTCCAAGCAGTGACAACGTTTTTATAGATATAATGGACTCGGAGACAATGAGTTCATTTACAAAAAAGTGGGGAAATTAGATATTTAGAGCAGCCGCAAACCGAATCAGGAACAAGGAAAGAGGCGCTAAGAATGGACGGCACTGTGCAAGCAGAGGAAAAACAGCCCAGAAGTTTAGAGGAAATACTGGTGAGGAAAACTGACCAGCAGCTCACTATATTTGTCTCCACATCTAAGTTGGACTGTTCCTGTCAGTCTTTGTGGTTTGTGGGTTCTGTTCAGCCGCTGACTGAAACGGTGACACTGATCACGCGCTGAGGACAGACTACACCTGCAGTCTCAGACTCTGCGAGTCAGGCTGTCTGAACAGGAAAGTAATGATTCATACGACACAGTGAATGAAGAAATAAATGAAAGGACATTTTCAGAGCAGAAAGAATTCTTTGCTTCAGCTGTTTGCTGAGCAGCAATGACATCAGCAGGAAAAAAACACACAGATGCTCAGCAGTTGCAGGCATTACATGTTGACATCATAATACCAAATATTTGGTGTATCTATTCACTTAAAATTGTTTCTCATTTCATGGCTCTGGTCCGATTCTGATTTAGATATATTTGGGAATATGTCTGTGTATTTGGATACAACTCTTTAAATATCGTCATCATCATCATGATTGTTTTGGTGAAGGTTACATGAGGCTGTGGTAAATGTTCCATCTGCACAGAAGCAACAGATCTACCTTCTCCTACACTCGGGTCGGGTTTAAGTTTCGTCTCGCACTGCGTTGAATCAAATGGGATGCAGAGCGCAGAGGGGTTTCCTCTCTGTGCAGGTAGGGGCGCAGACAGTGACTGTGGTTGCTTTATATTTTGCAGAGTGCCTTGTTTGGGAAAAAAAAAAGAAAAAGAAAATGGCTTAAAGAGAAAGGCTTTTATCTGCTTAAAGGTTCACTTTGGTTCTTTTATGACCTCTTGGCTCTTAGAGGGATCCAACAATGGTTGAACTTGTTCCACTCGTACACATTTAGAGACACACTGGTCTGGTAGAAGTTTTCTTTTCTTTTTCCCCAATCGAGAAGGGCTAGGCAGAACAGCAATAAAAATGACAGTACACTGTATATGGGTATCTTTTCAGGACATTTACCATTATGATATTGTAAATGAATAAAAAAAAAGTGTTTTCCTCTCTTCTTCCTCTCCTCTCAGAGTGCATCTAAAACATCTGAAGTCCAAATAAAGCTGTTCTTATTCGCATTTTTTACTTTTACTGTTATCAGACAGCCCAACGAGTTAAAAATACCAACAACTGTCAAATACTACATGTTAACCAACATATACAATATATAATCGTCTAATAATTTCACCACTGTCAAAGTCTGTGTTCGGATTTCAGTTGAAGTAAATACTGTTGTAAAGTCAGCCCACATCCAGGCTGAGAGACCAAAGAAAAGCAGCTCGTGTCAGTGCTCCTGGGGCAGTTCTGCTGACACTCTTCAATGATAATTAACCACAGTAAGTCCAACAACTCTCTACATCCAACACCTTTTTGTCATTGTTGTAACTGTGTCGACAAAGTCGGTGAGTTGGCAACGATGAGAAGAAGCCGTTGCTGACAGAGGGAAGACAGGGGGGGAGTAAAGACAAATGGATGGGAGGCACCGACGTCATTGTTCTGTCCCGACGCCATTCAGATGCATCTCTCAGGTCCTGCGTCGGGTCTTTGCTGGATTTTTTCCTCTTTCTGAAGAACATCACTTTCAGATACGGTTCATCGGCTGCCCATAGTTTTTTAGGCTTGCCACTTCTTCTTTGTCCTCCTTAGATCTAGTTTCTTTACATTTTCTATGAACTCACAGCACACCATGCTGAGATACACTTTCAGCGAATGGTTCTTTGGGAATCAACTTGTTCTTGGGAAAACAAAAATCCTTCTTTGTGTCTGTCAAACTGCGTCTTCTGACAGGTTGCTACTAACAAAGTGCCCACAGATACATTTTGAAGAATTGCTTTTTAATTCAGTTCTCTCATTTTTCACACCAAAAGTAGTTTTTTCAAAAGTATTTTTTTTGTTGTTATTATGCAGATAAACCCTCTTCAACAAGGTGATTCAAGCCTTTCATTAAAACTGTGCCCATTTTTTTTTTTGCTCTGGGTTCGGGTTCGCCTCTACAGTGAGAGATGTGCACCCGGGCCTTGTGTTCCCATTGATACTGAGTCTAGCTGGAGCCCATTTAAACTTTGACACAGGACTGATTCAACACTTTCACACTGCACTCAGGAGGCCATATGTTAACGAGTTTTTTAACCAGTGTAAGAGGGGCTTTATGTGTGGACACAACACAGCTCCATCTCTTGGGTTGGATGCCTTTAGTACGTGTGAATGATTCAAAAAACACATTCCTCTGAAAATGGTCAGGCAAAATTACTGGACTGAAAACAAGTGAAAAAGCATCCAATGTCCAAAGCAAAATTCCTAAAGTCCTTCAGAAAGCCTGGAGAACTATTGCTTGAGACCACTTTAAAAGATTAGAATAAAGCCAGACTGCTTATGGAGGGGCGGAGCTGTAAGTCCGATTCATTTCACTGAGAACAAGTGGAGTGCAGTCATGTTGTGGATGTATCAAAAGGTCAGCTGATGAACATCGGAAACACCAGAGTTCACATAACCATTTTCCATCTATTCGTTTTATAAATGAACATTACACTTAAAAAAAAATGTGGCTTCATATTTGTGGAGAACTGAGAACTGAATTTCTACATCCTGAAAAGAACACATAAAGAACTCACAGCCGAGTCAGTTCATCAGTGTTTTAAAAGAGTCAGGCAGAAAAGCTAAAGGAAGCTAATGGAAAGGAGTGAATAGCTGATAAAAAAACGAATGCAAAAGCTGACTGTGTGCAGCAGGCAGTAACTCTGCATGATGTGATGTAACTCACATGGATCAATACTAACACAGTTGTGCTTGATGCATCTGGCTGGGATGTGCGCTGGGTTAAGGAGGATGCAGACTACAAAAAGCACAACTACAACCTGCTCTTTTTTCTTTTACTTTCTGTCGAAGAAAGAAGAGTTGCCAACCTTTTGTGCATCCACCTCATTAGCAAGCAGTTCATTTCAGAGGGCAGCGGGCTAATTTTTGTAGGAGAAGCACAGCCCGGATCAAACTCACCCAAATACAATAAGCTGTTTTTTTCTTCCTTGCGCTGGGCTCGACATGCTAACCAATCTGCTTGGATCTCATGATGATGTAATGCAGAGAGAGAACGGCCATATGTTCTCTTATTTCACCAACAGAGAATCAACAGACAGAGATGAGGCTGTCTGCCAGCGAGCCCGCCTGTTCAGGAATCCATATCTTACACACACACACACACACACACACACACACACACACACACACACAGGGAGAGGCTGCTGCTACTGGAGGCAGCGGCAATATTTTGACACACACTTGAGATGCAAAGCAATAATTGGGACATGGCTGCCTGTGATACTGTGTACCTGTAGTAGTGTAGCTGAGTCAGCGGTGGCTCTGTGTGAAACCAGGCCATCTACCAGCACTGCAGTCTGTATCACAGGAAGATCACAGACAAATAACCTACAGAGGGACAAACCCAGACAAACTGACAACTGCTCTTACATAACACAAAAGCCTGCAGTCTACTACTACTGTCCTCTCTGTGCTGGGGAAAGAAAAGAAGAAAAAAGACACAACCTTTGCTGAGGACATGTCAACAAGAGTAAGCAGGAAGGGAAGAGTGGGGAAAACACTTTCAATCCAACATCACATTTTTCTAGTGTGACAGTTATCCTTTTGATAGAGGGAATGATGTCATCAGACATGTGACTGTACGTGGGTTACACCCACCTTTTGCTAAAAGCTAAAGCTAAAGACAGCCGGCTGTTTGACCAGGTGGAAAATGTAGAAAAAGTGTCTAAAATGGTAAACGACTGCTGTGCTAATCAATCCTTCCAAGGAAGGAAGAAAGGGAGAAGTTGGGTTTTCTGTTCACAAAAATCTAAAAAAAAAAAAAAAAGGTAAAGAGAAGGGAGCTAAATGGGCTTCTGACTGAAAAAGATGAGACATGACACTTCTTCTGAACTGCGTGTTGGATGAGGGTTACATGTTAGCTAGTTGAGATGACCTCATAGGAACAATAAAGGGTCTATTCTGAAATTTGTTTTTCATCCTGATCCTCAGGTTTACAAGTCAGATGTTTTACCCGTGAAAAGCAGATTAGAGACCGCGATAAAGAGGGGAAAAGTGTGACCTCAAAACAAGGAAACAATCTCAACTGTGCAAGCAAAGAACAACAGCTGCTGTTTCGTCCATATTAACAGTTCTCAATGTGAAGGTTTATCAGCAACCAGACTGTCCATCCGTCCCTTTAATTTCAATAACAAATCCCTCTTTAAAGTACGACCAGACTTTTATAGACTTTGAGACTTTGCTTCCTGAATAGAAATGTGGTACAAATGAAAATCAGAAAAGAATGTGAATGTATTGTTGACCACAGATTCTTTGAAAGGTTATGAAGATAATATTTATTTGTAATGCTCCCAATCCAACGGCTGGCAGGCAACAGCCATATTGAATGTGGGACGTAGGTGCATAGCTTCTGTACTCCGCTGTTAACAACAAATTCTCTCAGTAGTTACATTGTTCACTCGGGATTCATGCGTTAATAATTCTCTGCCAGTGGTTTGAAAAATCAAGTTTTTGGCGTCAGATTTGCTTCAGTCCAGTTCCCATTTGTCACAGAACAGCAGAACCTGCTTTTAACTTTAGCCTCGTCGTCACAGCAGGATGGGTCGATGATGAAGCCCAGGTTTATGGGATTTTTACTACAAACCAATCTCCAAAACATCCATTTTAATCTGAAGTGCTGAAGAAAGTCACCTCTGTGCAGGTCCCATCATTTATGACAGAGGACCATGTTTTCCACATCTTCCAGTCTTTTTGGGGGGAAATGAGTGTCTAATTAAAATAACACAACTGATTCAATTCTTTGAGCGATACTGTCGATCACTACATCCTCCTGTATGATGTATAGTCCTGGGTTGGAATTAACCTTTACCTTCGTATCACTACGGGCTATGTAAACCGTGCAGACCGAGCAGCTGAACGCATTGATATGAAGGGAGGCAAAAATAGCGCCAAGCGATTGTGAGGTCTGACTTTTTCTGGATGAACGATTTTGTGATGCAAATGCATTACTCTTTTGAACACATATTGTTTTGAGAAGCAAAACGCTTCATTTTTTAAGCCCCAGCAAACTAGCCGGACTACCTTCGTCAACGCCAAAACGAGGCTGGAACTCGGCTCACAGGACGCAGCAGGGGGTAAGAAAATGTTCATAAATGATATTGCTAATATGGGATGTCATACAGCTTCATGTCAAAAGAGCGAACTATCCCTTTAAGGTTTCAGCTCTTAGTTAATATGCACATACAGTCCCCTCCAAAAGTATTGGAACAGCAAGGCAAATTCCCTTGTTTTTGTTGTTCACTGAACATTTGGGTTTAAGATCAAAAGATGAGAATGAGACAAGAGTTCAGAATGTCAGCTTTTATTTCCTGGTATTTACATCTAGATGCGTTAAACAACTCAGGACATACCACCCTTTGTTTGAACCCACACATTTTTCAAGTGAACAAAACTATTGGAACATGTGACTGACAGGTGTTTCTTGTTGACCTGGTGTTGCCTTTAAGGTTGATTATTCAAACATTAAATAGCTCTGCATGTTTAAACCTATAAAGACTGAATTTCTTGTTAAAGAGGATAAACCAACATGATGCCCATTGAGCTGTCTATGGGAGAAAAGCAATCCATTTTGAAGCTGAGAAAAGAAGGAAAATCAATCAGAGCCATTGGACAAACATTGGGCATAGCAAGCACAACAATTTGGAATGTCCTGAAAAAGAAAGAAACTACTGGTGTACTGAGCAACAGACGTCGAACAGGTTGGCTAAGGAAAACAACAGTAGTTGATGACAGAAATATTGTGAGAGCTGTGAAGAAAAACCCCAAAACATCAGTAAGTGACATCACCAACGACCTCCACAGTGCAGGGGTGAAGGTATCACAATCCACTGTTCGAAAAAGACTCCGAGAGCAGAAATATAGAGGCCATACCACAAGATGCAAACCACTCACCAGCAGTAAGAATCGGAAGGCCAGATTGAAATTTGCAAAGAAGTACAGAGATGAGCCGCAAAAGTTCTGGAACACAATCTTATGGACTGATGAGACCAAGATTAATCTCTACCAAAGTGATGGAAAGGCCAAAGTGTGGAGAAACAAAGGAACTGCTTATGATCCTGAAGCATGGTGGAGGTAATGTCATGGCTTGGGCATGCATGGCCGGTTCTGGAACAGGCTCATTACTATTTATTGATGATGTAACTGATGATGGTAGCAGCAGAATGAATTCCGAAGTGTACAGAAACATTTTGTCTGCCAATTGATGGAGAAATGCATCCAAACTAATCGGGAGGAATTTTATCATGCAGTAGGACAATGACCCAAAGCACACTGCCAATAAAACAAAGGACTTCATCAGGGGGAAAAACTGGAAGGTTTTAGACTGGCCAAGTCAATCACCTGACCGTAACCCGATAGAGCATGCATTTCACCTCCTGAAGAGGAGACTGAAGGGGGAAACCCCCCGAAACAAACAAGAACTGAAAGAAGCTGCGGTGAAAGCCTGGAATAGCATCACAAAGGAAGAATGCAACAGTTTGGTGATGTCGATGGGTCGCAGGCTTGAGGCAGTTATTGCAATCAAGGGTTATGCCACCAAATATTAAATGTTATTTACTTTAAGATTATTTGTTCCTTTACTTTTGCTCACCTAAAAATGCTGTGGTGTAATACAAATGGTGATATATCCTAAGTTGTTTAACGCATCTAGATGTAAATACCAGGAAATAAAAGCTGACATTCTGAACTCTTGTCTCATACTCATCATTTAATCTTAAACCCAAATGTCTTCAGTGAACAACAAAAACAAGGGAATTTGCCTTGCTGTTCCAATACTTTTGGAGGGGACTCTAATGAAGCCTTTTCAGTCACTCTGAAAAAAAATGTCCTTAAATTCAATGGTGATAAGTCAGAGGTTCTAACCAGTGGTTCAAATTTGACCAACTCACCAGATCCCTTCTTGTAAGAAAAGTGCTATACAGATAATATTTTATCGTCATTGTCCATGAAGCAACTCAACTCCAGTGTGCGCTCTCTGGTTCCGTCTGCATACGCTCTCATTCTGTACAAGATGCTTCGACGAAGTGCAAATGTGTGTCAAAACGTATGTTTGCACTGTAGCACAGAGCTATTCGACTGGCCTCAGAAAGAGTTCCACCCAGGAAACGGAGCTCAGAGTGTGATCACAGCATGTCACGGACAGGAAATTATATGAAAAGAAGGCAGAACTTTGTAATCAAAGAAGCCGTGACTATCTGACTTGACTTTTAATAAAACCAAAGTACCAAGTGTAACTACTCAGATTCATCCCAGTAACTCAGAGTGTACGCTACTCTGGCCTTCAAACATCTACAACTGTTTTTAGCATGTTTGCTATAAAGAAATGTTTAGCTGTAAAGGATAGCCTCAATGAAACCGATGAGATTTATAATAATGAAACGCTGAGGTGTCCGAAGAGCCTGCCAGTCGTTGGGCATGAATGTGGGGATATTTTGTGGTCACCTTTGTAGGTGATTTGTGAATGAGACGTGCAGCTGACAGGCCTTCTGCGCGACAGACTGCTCTCTCTGTGGGGGTCGCAGAAACCAGAGGTCCTTCCACCTCGCAGGGCAACCCAAGCTGAGTCCATACGCTCACCTCCAGGGTCACTGACGGCATCCAAGCCCTTCCAGCAGCTCAGCCAAGGGCCCGACGACTCACAGGGAGAGCACACATGCTCTGATTCCCATGCATCGCTACACACGCACACACACACACACACACACACACTGCATGTAAACATACCACTTACACCCGAGCAGACGGCGTTCACAAAACACACGTGCAAGCTTTTCTTCATCACGTTTTCATGTGCACAATGGCAAAAAAATGCGTAGGCAAGGATGTGAAAACACGCGCACACACACACACACACACACACACACACACACACACACACACACACACACACACACACACACACACATCCACACAAGTGAGTGTATACTTTCATGAACAAGGACGAGAGTCAATTTCCGCTCCCGCCGTTTTGGGCCGGTTGCCAGCGGGGAGGAAAGCTGTTCGCTCGTGGCAGATCTGACATGTGAGCTCGTGTCTCTGTGGCTGAGGGAAGTCCTCCTGATAGATGACCAGGGACACCCGAGGGTCCCCCCCCTGCATGACTAGCTGGAACATGCTCGCTATTATCTACACGTGCAGGTGCGTGCCCACTAAATGCTCCGACACACACGTGAGTGCTGGTTTCTCGGCACATCTAAAATTATGAACACGAGGTCTCGTGATTTATTACCACCGAGTTTAAAAGCAGGATTTTACAGGTTGGAAGCCAGGATGTGGGGTTTGATGATATATTGCATTGGGAGGAGATTTGTTCCAATAACTACGATGCAAGTTCGGCATTACAGACTGCAGCCACTGTAGGGAACAGCGAGCGGCCACTGCCCACTTCCAATGGAAACGGTAACAGTTGAGCAGAATTAATTGGCCGCCCTGTCCTGAGGTTGTCCCCCCACCCCCCTCTGAGAAAAAGGCAACGTGCATTTTCATCATTTTCTGAAACATCACTGTGCACTTACAGTCAGGATTGACTTTTAAATGGCTTACACAATGCTGTGTTAAGTGTAACCATGTCACATTTCTTTAAATGGCAATAGGTGCAAGGATACATTAAACGTGTACAAACAGAAATGGAAATAATTTATAAAAGGGCAAAAAAAAGAGTTTGAACAATTTTAATGAGCTTTAAAATCAATCAATCTGGTATGAGCACCTTTATTCTCTAACACAGTCTGACCCCTCTCAGACAAACTTTCTGTCATATCTTTAGGAAATCTTCAGGAATAGTTCTCCAGGCTTCTTGAAGGACATCCCAAAGCTCTTCTCTGGATGTCGGCTGCCTTTTGTTCAATTCTCTGCCAACATGATCCCACACTGCTTCAATAATGTTGAGGTCTGGGTTCTGGGGAGGATTCATCCCTCCATCAGACCTGCTTCCACTGATTTTCAGCCCACTTCTTTGTCATTTGGCATACCTCAGCCTTTTCTCCCTGTTTCCCTTCCTTGGCTTCTTGACAGCCACCCTTCCATGGAGCCCATTTCTGATGAGGCTTTAATGAAAAGTCGACGGATCAGCTGAAGGTCCAGATGCATCTCTCAGGTCTTTGCTGGATTTTTTCCTCTCTCTTAAGGACATCACTTTCAGATACTGTTCATCTGCTGTAGATAGTTCTTTAGGCCTGGCACAGTGCACCTCTTCTTTTGTACTCCACACTGCACACCGTGCTAAGATATGCCAGGTGTTCAGCTAGTGGCTCTTTGAGAACCCTGTTGGTGCAAAAACATCTTTGACAGGCTGCAGGTTAAAAATTGCTTGAAGATACATTTTAAAATTGGTTGTTTGCCAAGTTGTCTGTTTTGTGTAGACACAACTCTGGATCATCCCTTTAGTTAGGTGCCTATTGTAAGACTGAATGATTCATGAGTCAATTTTAAGTGGCTTGAAAAACAAAATAAAAATAAATAAATCCTTTATAAAATGGTCAGGTAAAAGAACTGTACTGAAAATTGAGAACGATTGAGAATGGAGAACGATTGCTGAAGTCTCCATGGGGGTTAGGGTATCATAATTACACACTACCTGGTGTAAAGAACATACATGTACACTGATTGTCAAATATATCACTGCACCACAAGCAACCAAAAACAAATCCTGGATGAATATTTAAAAAAAACTAGCCAAACAAACAACAGATCTTAATGTTAGACAAGACAGTAACAGACAGACAGTAAATTCCAGCGTTCACTGAGCCTGTAAGGGAGATTTTGACTTGTTTACCTGCTGCAAGCAAGCTTTAACTTCAATGTTCCAATCAGCAGTGTGAATGCAGTGGAATGAGAGACGCAGTTCTTCCATGAACTCATTCATGCTGTGGACATGGTTCCTACACATCGAAGTGACACAGGTAGTTCTGAGATGAACTTAAAGCGATACTCCGGAGTAGAATCAACCTGGGGTCATTTGAACCGTGATATCCAGCCAAGTAGCCCACCCGCAGTTTTTTCAGTATTGGCTGAACATCAGCTGAGTTACAGAGTTATCCTGAATAGCTTAGTACAAGCGCTAATGGACCCTGGCAGTATCTCCAAAATTACCACACTAAAATCACATGCCATGACACCAAACTTCTACAGTAGTACAAATATGGTCTGTACTCACAAAACGATGCATTTGGAAGTTTGAAAATAGTCCAGGAGTTTATTATTATCAACACAAGCCTGATAGCTTCTCTGCTGCTAAAGCTGCGTCGACGTCACTTCTGGGAGCTGGGAGCTTCAAAGTAAGATGAGGGTTGATCTACTACTGTAGACAACAAAGCAAGGCTGCTCAATTTCTCCATTGATAAAATTATTTCACAACTCTACAACATAAAAATTCATAAAAAAAACATGCAGAATATAGCATATACTTTGTTGTCTTAGGGCTGTCGCGGTGAGGGAATTCCCACCGCGGTGACTCATAGCCGCTCAACAGCGCGGTATGCGGTGATACTGCATTTTTGTTCATTAGGCTACTTTCCATGACATGCAATGTTAGATGAAAATCGAGCGCATAATCAGTCTTTTTTCCCAGCGATTCTGACATTTCACTTTGCTTTGCCTGTCATTTACTCGCTCACAGACCAACATAGCAGAGATCAAGCAGCGCATACCCCAGTTCTGCATTGTTGCCAGTGCCACATGGCAAATATCAACATTGTTGCAGACCTGCGCACGTTTCGTTTAGTAATGACGGAGAAAAACGAAGCAGATCAGTGCAGCAGTTGAGCTCACGTGTCCGGGATACAGTTTTTTTTAAAACAGACTGCCGCCGTCCAACCAACCCAAGCTGAACTTTAACTGTTTCCGCGAACAGACAATTCACAAAATACTCTGAGAATACGTTTCACCTACACAGTTTTGTTGAAATGATCAGGTATTTCCCAACAGCAAATGTGCACACCAAGCTGTGGTTCTGTGGAAGCTAGTTTTTTGTTGATATTAGACGGTCGCATTTACAACGTTAAACATGGATAATAAGGGAAGATTCAAAGCCATAAAGTGTCCGGACTAGGCAGAGGAGTAAAGCCGAGATAAAGGTAGGCCACTGCATTTTATTTCAACTTCTATTGCTACGACACTGAGTGGGCATATTCTTGTAATATCAGCTGCTGGGGGAGAATGAGACCACAACGAGTGGCATGCAGACGTGTGTGCGTGTGCGGTGCCTATATGCAAAGATGACGACAGAAACACGGCACCTAGCTGTGTTAATGTGTTTCTCCTGCCTTGCGGGGAATATACAATGTATAATTATTACTGTGCAGTCTTAAAAACTCTTTTAGTTTCTCGAGTTGTTCTGCGCGTGCAAGGGGGCGTGCGGTGGGCGCTGGTGGCGGTGGCCTGGACACGCACCGCGGAGGTCCTCTCAGCACCGCGGTGATTGCATTTTGCGGTTATCGCGACAGCCCTTTGTTGTCTACAGTAGTAGATCAACCCTCATCTTACTTTGAAGCTCCCAGCTCCCAGAAGTGACATCGACGCAGCTTTAGCAGCAGAGAAGCTATCAGGCTTGTGTTGATAATAATAAACTCCTGGACTATTTTCAAACTTCCAAATGCATCGTTTGGTGAGTACAGACCATATTTGTACTACTGTAGAAGTTTGTTGCCATGGCATGTGATTTTATTGTGGTAATTTTGGAGATACTGCCAGGTTCCATTAACCCTTGTACGAAGCTATTCGGGATAACTCAGTAACTCAGCTGATGTTCAGCCAATACTGAAAAAACTGCGGGTGGGCTACTTGGCTGGATATCACGGTTCAAATGACCCCAGGTTGAATCTACTCCGGAGTATCGCTTTAAAAAAATTTTTTTTTTAAAATAGGAAGCAGCTCCACAGAGAAGTTCAGAGATTTTGAAATCTATTGAAACTAAAGCTATGTATTACCAAAGTTTGAACTGATGACACCCAGCCTCGATGTTTACACAGTCCATACCAAAATAAAATCAAACATTTTCATATTACGCGTCTTCAGACACAACCTCACAAACACTCAGACTGCAAACTTACTGTACGATGACTCATGATTTTGTGTCAAAGTTCTGATGGGAGGTTTGCTTGGCATTTTTCTCCCTTTGGTGGACGGCTGGAAGAGCGATGTGGACAGCGTGAGTGAGGGCCCAGAGGCACAAGTGCCCTCACATTTCACCTGCTACCAAGGACACTGTAATGACTGACAGGTGACGGATGAGGCGCCTGCTGGTGACTCCATAAGAAGGAGCTGCATGAATATCAATGTTGTCCTCCCCGGCTCTGCTGCCCTCGGCTTAACAGAGAGACCTTTGACAGAGCGAAAACTGAGAGTGTGCCATATCATAACGCAGCAGCACACCGTGGGACTTCAAGACACACACAGAGACTCTGCACGCAGCAGCGATGTTTACCGTACCTCCCGTGCACGTGTTACGAGCTGGGTGAGGTCGTCACTCAACACTGCTTACCTTTTAAGCTGCGCTGCTCAGGTCCGGGGACAACAGAAAACTCATTCTATCACATCTATCGTTGTGGCAATACAGTGAAAACGATGTGAAATGACCCAGAAATGACAGCATGAGGGGATGATGGGTTTGTCTGTGCTCAACACACCAGCAAACAGATAAAAAATCTTGGTGAGCTATATGTTGTCAACAAAATTGCTCTGGCACATAAATTTCCACTTGTCAGGACTTAATTAAGTCTACTTCAATTGTCAGGACTTATTGATATAAAACAAGAATAATTCCACCTACTTCCGATTACTAAGAGATCTTTTAAAGAATGAATTGTACACATTTTCTTTTCTTTTATGAAAAAAAGGTCAAGCAAGTTAACAAAGAAATAACTCAATTATTGTAGTTGTCTAGTTGTAAGGAGCAAACGTTAGTAAGAAACAAAGAAAAGATGTTCCACAAACACCGACTCGATTGTCAAATCATTTCTAAGAAATGCGGAACATATTTTATAACCAGTTCATTTGCACATCATTGTTTATTAAACGGAGGTCCACGTAAAACGTCCGTCACAGCTTCCAAGCTGATGTACACAAACCATTTTATTTGACCATCAGTCAGATTTATCAGCAAATATTCATGCCGGATGGGTGTGCAAAGCTCTTGGGGATGACACCAACTAGGAAGAGGTTGAAAGCTGAAAGACAGCTTCAGCCAGGAGGGGCCGACAAAAGAGGAGTTTATTACAGAAAGACTGTAACATTAAAAAAGGCACAAGTAGCGAAAAATCACCAGTGCAACCCAATTTATTTCCATTAACTCAACACTTTGTCCACTTTGCTCCACTGTGGAAAAGACCAAAGTCAAAGACAGAGGACCAACAACAGTGCTAACACAACTTAGCGAAGCCCACAACTCAGATTGTTCCTTGTATTTCTGAGACTGCCCCAGAGAGGCTAAAACTATAGAACATGTAGGTGTGCAAAGTAGGAGCTAATCTCTGGAGGATTCTGGATACAAACTTGAGATGAAAAAAAAAACATGTCAAAGTTTCAGCTTTCAGCAGCTTAGTGTTACACCTTCATAAAGATGAGGAACACGTTCATTTAAAGGATAAGACCGGTTTTTTGACATTGGGCCCTTGATTTCACATTATAACATGTTGTTCTACTCACCCCTGCTTATTGTTGAACATTTGGAGCTGTTCCGAAGATATTCGCGAGGCGTCTGGCTGCTCTCTTGAGATATTCGGCCATGAAACGGTTTCCTATGGGCAAGCTTATACAGGCACAAACTATGCTGTTTATAATTTATTAATTACTGTACACTAGCACTGATAACGTGGAGGTGCGTCGCTTACTTAAAAAAATCCGGGTTACTAATTTTGAATTTTAGCCGAATGAATAAATAGGCAGCAGGTCTGTGGGCTGTCTGTGGCAGTAGCACGACGAGGACGTCAGTAACACCCACTTTACGACAAAAATTCAAAATTAGTAACCCGGATTTTTTTAAGTAAGCGACGCACCTCCACGTTATCAGTGCTAGTGTAGAGTAATTAATAAATTATAAACAGCATAGTTTGTGCCTGTATAAGCTTGCCCATAGGAAACCGTTTCATGGCCGAATATCTCAAGAGAGCAGCCAGACGCCTCTTGAATATCTTCGGAACAGCTCCAAATGTTCAACAACAAGCAGGGGTGAGTAGAACATCATGTTATAATGTGAAATCAAGGGCCCAATGTCAAAAAACCGGTCTTATCCTTTAAAGAGGTTAGAGATGCAGTATGCTTTATTCATCGGTCCTCACAAAACAGCTCAACTTTCAGCCATTCCATTTGGTGGCAGATGTCGTCCAAACTTCTGCTCTTTGGGCTGATGCATAAAACTGTGCGAAGTTTCATGACTAAAGCTGAGTCCACACAGACAGACGTGTACATACACATTCTTTTCACCAGATCCAGAGAGCCATGTGCTTCTCTTATAAATCTCAGTCATGGTGAAACAAACACAAACGCACAACCCCGATTTCCACTTGTATTTTTAGTCACGAACGGACACGGATACTTACTTAACTATACATTCGCATTTAAAAAACATTGTTTGGACCACAACTAAAGAAGATGAATGATGATGAAAGCTAATGGATCTCTGTCAAACTGAACATGGAACCGAGTCGGTCATCGCCAAAAAAGAGAAAATCAAGTTTGATTTATTTGGAGGTCTCGGTTCCAGAATCGTGATCAGAACAAAAACTGCTGAATGGAAAAAAAGGAACAGAAGCGATCTATTTGCTTGTGTGCAGGAGGACGTGTGTGCGGTTCTTTTTGTGTTTGCATCTGGGCCCTGATCCGTAGCATCGGCACTCTAATCAGGATTTGCCATCTCCGAGCTCCATCAAGATAACCCGGATGTCGCAACAACGTCTGTTTTCTTTATCTTCGAAAGTTCCTCCAGAGCCACTGAATTCATCTTCCAACTTTAAAGAGAGTGTTGTCTTAAATCACTGCTGTGCACCTTTAACCCTGTAACCTTTTTCTGATTTCCAGAACAGTAATATTACATCTCAATGATGCTTTATTCCAACATGAAAGAAAGGTCTGCACACCTGCCTTTTCATTCTGAATGAGCTACAGCAGTATCTATGATAGAAAATGTGTAGAAAATGCCATAACTCTTGCCATTAATTTAATTTCTTTAAAAAGAAGTTACCGCCGCTCGTATTAGATGGAGAAACTACATTACATCTGCTCGGTTTATTCATGGAACAAAATCTTCTTTCTCCTCACTTGTCTTCAAAAAGCCAAGATAGCAAAGAACAAATAAACCTGAGGCCTCAGAACAGTTGTCAACAAACCGACGGGTGGCACCGTCACTATGTGCGTTTTTAATAAACAGGTCACAACTAGAAAGTTGGATATCATGAATTTTATGTATAAATTTGTTGTTGCCTTGAAAGTTGCAGTTTGCATCTCGTCTTTTGTTCCAGTTAGGGTGTTGAATTTTGTTTTTGTAGAACATTATGATGTCACAGTTGGGTAAGCATCTTCACATCCTCCGTGGACACAGCAACAACTGCTCCGGGGGGGGGGGGGTTAAATTCATCAGTGAGCAGCCTATGCTTCATGCAGCATGGCCAGCTGTGTGGCTTTCCTCTCAGCTCCTCAGTACAAAGGATGTGACTGTCAAGAATATAGTGGCTCCAGTTACATGAGAAGGTCCTGAAACCCCTCTGCAAAGACAACACATATGGGTCGCTACTGTGCAGTCGATGCCATTTTTACGACCTTCCAGCACTGTAGCTGACTGCGCTGAATAGCGAGCAGTCAGGTGATGTCGAACACCAACTTTTGGGGATAACCAGCAGGTTAGTGTGTAGATCTGTTGTTGTTACAGAGTAAGACAGCTGCTTTGTACAAAGCCATCAAACGGCCTAATCTTTATTCATAGTAAGCACCTCCAAACTCAGAATGGTGTTGTGATTTTCCTCTTAGGGTGGCTTTAATCTCTAGTTTCCTCCATGTTTGTCTCACTATAGTAAACATAACATTAGTTTACTTCATTGAGAGGTTTACCATGGTATGCATTATGATTTCAAGCTGATACGATAGTGCCCTTTAATGATCTGATGCTTCCTGAGGGTCTGAAGCACCTACAGACTGCCATTTATTTTTATTTGAAAAGGTTACTGATGTTCAAAGTCTCTCGATGTCTGAACGGATGTTCAAACTTTGGGGAAAACGGGACAGCCCGACGCCCCACTGAAGCTAAAGTTTAATAATGTTGGATATAAAATGTCATCGCTTCATTATTTGATCCTATTAGACACTTGTGTGAAACTTTGCCTTAATCAGCATATTCATTTTTTAAATTTGGCCAAAAATATGTTTAGAAGAAATTCCTCCAAAGTGCTCCTGCAGAGGAATGGAAACTCAACCTAAAACCCCAGGCAAACAACAAAATGGCAATCTTCCACTTCTGGAACACAATGTCCTAAAGCACATAGAATCTTTCAGCAGTGTTGCATTGTGCCTTTAACAGGTACAATAGATCGATATTTTCCCAATCAGCCGTCTTACAGCAACTAAAAGCAGAGTTGCCCAGCCAATCATCTTCAAGTTGAGTGATTGATGCAAGTACACAGTGTGAGCCCCGAGTGCTGAAACGCACAGCGCTGGATTGTTATGTCCCCTGCATCCTTCCTGGGGTGAAGGACTACTTCGAGAGAAAAAGAATAAAAAGTCCCAGTTCCTGGGGTTTTTCTTTTTCACACAGCCTTTTGGGGAAAGAAATTCCCAGTCGGGAGAGCAGCCTGGCAAATAGATGCTAAAAAATGTGCTCCCTTACAGTAGAAGTGGGAGCAGCACAGAATGACACACTCAGAGGCAGCCTGGTTTCCAGATAAAGGATGTGAACTAACAAGGTCGGCTGTGAAACAGCGATTATCGAGAAAACATTTCACCCCAGTCAGACTCATCACTACTTCCTAGCAACATGTTTCACTTGATATAAGAGGGAGTTAAAATAGACGGCAGTATGTGCTCCAAGACATCTCCGGTGTGCTGTTCTTGTTGCATAAAACGAGTCAAACAAGGGTGGGGGGGGTGTTACTTCTTCCATCGCATCATCTACAGATTCACAGATAAGAAAGAATCTCCAGGACTCCATCTTTTGCACCCCAGTTCAGGACCAGCTGTCCTCAGCTGCCCTCTAAATCCAGCCCTATACAGAATGTTTCAGGGCTGCTTCAGAGTTGACCCGCACCGTGGGTTATTTTCTTGCTCCACGTTGGTATATCGTCTTACAACTGATTTCATTTTACGGGACAATTTTTTTTTTTTTTTTAAAAAGTCATGTTGCCAACAACCCAAACAAGCAACATGGGGGACCTTGAAGCGTATCTACTTGTGCCACTGCACAGACAACTAATTCAGCCCATAAATTTAAGCTCAGTTGTGATTATGTAATATCGGCGATTTTGATCCTGCGGCTCTAGAGGGAGAAGAAGAAGAAAAATAAATAAAAGTCCGCCCTGAACGGGACCGTTTCTCGTGCATGATGTCATGTTGGATTCTTCGCAAGCAGAAATGCCCGAGTAGCAAGGAGGCATTGTGCAGGCGGTGTGTTGAAGGTTTTCTATTGCATGTAGCCCTCATATGTTCTTCCAGAAAGCCAAAATCATCAGATCGTGTTCTTGCAGGGCTCCTCTAGAGGACAGGGACAAAGAAATGAAGTGCTTGGAAGCTGGAAGACATTCTTTAGGCTCTCTTCAATCATGGTCCACTCGAGCATGCGCGCTCGCAGCCGTACTAATAAATATTAACGTGCCAGGTTTTTTTTTATATATTTCTTTTTTTGAATGGAGGCTCGTTTGCTACAAACGATGCGCATAGTGCTGCTGTAGCCAAGAGCAACGCCACGCAGCGGTACGCAACGCCGCCCCGCATTGGCCAATGACCACAAGCCATGACCGATAATACACACCTGTGTCAAACCACCTCATTTTGGGATATTAAAGTGGAATTCTAGGGTTAAATGACAATGGCTACTAATATCCGAAGACCAAATTACACCCCCCCAGCCACGTGTTTTCAGGCCGTAGCACCAGAATTGCAAGGCACTGTGAGATAAACAAAACGCTGGGAGTATGTAAGCAGTTTTCCTACATAATACCACAGGCTGAACTGCGTTGAGCTACGACCAGTCAAGCTAAGGGTAACACGCCTCCAAAAGGCGTCTTCAAAATAAACGTATGTTTAAAAACGAAGCACTTGTAGTCGTTTCTGCCACCTTCCCTCTCTCTGTTTTAAGGACGACATTTAAACGTCAACGGAGACTTTAGAGATACCGAATTAATTGCTGAATTGACAACAAAACCAACCACGAGAGGTCCATTTTTAGCCCGAAATCATTGCACTTCCTGCCCATTTCTGTTCAATTTTGGCTAACTTGCCGCAGCTCAACACCACCTCCTCCTCCTCCTCCTTCCCCACAGACAATGAATGAAGCCAGTTTGGGGAATGGACAAGCCCACGGACACCTCAGGTACCCCAGCACCCCTCCAACACATATGGAAAAAAAATGTACAAAAATACAGCTCTAGTCTCAGCATTCACCACTAGTTAGCGGTATTTTTATCTTACCATTCACAGCAAATATAGCGACAAGAAAACACGTTGAACAAATATAACTGTCCAACAATACCAAGTGTAATGTTACAGTTCATGAAGCTTCATAAAACACGATAACATTTCCCACAACGCCTCACTGACCCCATGAATGAGCTTACGTTACCTGCAGGATGCTCAACTTCACTTCTCTGCGGTGCGGCCACGGCTTCTCCAGCTTGCATCAAGTCACGCGAGGTTCACTAAGATGAAACCGGAAGTTGCCCGATACAAACTTTCAAACTAACAGCTGAATTCATTACGCGGGGTGTCGATATAAAAACAAGCGCTTTAAATGCACGCGCGAAAATAAGTCATTCTACTTTTTTGGGCAACTTGAAAACTATAATGCAGCTTTAAAGTTTTTCTTTAAACAAAAACATCTTCCACTTCAAGTCAAAGCGACGCTAAATGTCACTGTCAATGTGATGTTGAGTGTCAGAACGGAAACGCTACATTGAATTTTAGCTGACTTTGACGCTGGCACGTTCAAGACCTCGAGATAAAGCAGCACACTGGATAACAGAAATCATGCTGATTTATCAAAACATCTCTGGCTGCTCTTCTCTGGCTTCCTAACCTGTCGACACAAGCCTACTGTTGTGGCTCTGTGTTTCTCGCCACACTACAAAGAATGAATAAAGAAAACTCCTATCAGCCACTAACGTTATTGTGGTTCAGTCCAGATGCTGTGGTGGCAACGGGACGGAGGGAATTCCTTGAAAGTTGATGCTGCAGTTTGCCACCGCTCCGGTCATTGTCGGGGAAAAGGAAAACAGCAAAACCAGCCTCAAGTTTATTTGAACAAAAGCAAATGGAAGAAGCTGTATTAGCCTTTCTTTGTAAAGACGAAACATATGCATTTGCTGCCTGTAAATGAAAAAGAACCATCCAAGTGTTTGTGTGAACGTCTATGGTATGGTATGGTACGGTAAGGTATGTTTTTATTTGAAAAGGGACAGTGTACAATAAACATTGACCACGAGGAAAGATGCTTTGTACCAGGTTATAGCAGGAAATGCTAATTTCCACCTGTAGTCCCTGGGCAGGTTGGTGCAACAAAACTGATTCTAAAAGGTACATGAGCACATGACCATTTCACCATACATTTTCACATATAAATAACTATCATTTAATTTAATACACAATACAAGTTGTTCCACTTTTTGCATGAATATAATAAATGAAAAATAAAAAACATATCTCATTTAAACACAACATTCACTCTCTTTGGGCCAGCCACTCTCACACTCACTCCACTTACATGTGTACAGGTTTGATTTCTTAAGAGCCATTTTTTTGGTCCGTTTTGCAAATGCTTTTAAGCCAGTGCATGTTATGATGTCTGTTGGTAACGAGTTCCACTGGGTCACAGCTACAGACGAGAAGGCTGACCTACCAAAGGAGGTCCTGCATACAGCACTTCTCCTCTAGTGGTCGATCGAGAGGTGCGTGTCATTCTGTCAGAGCATAGCCTAACAAATTTTCTTAGGGGAGGAGCTGAAAGACCATGGATTATTTTAAATAGCAAGCAAACGTTATTATAACATATTTATTATCAAAATTAAGAATGTCATATTTAGTTAAAATCGTACAGTGGTGGTACCTTCTTGGCTTTTTATCATGAGATAAAAAAAAGTTGGGGCTATGTTGGGGTTATAGGCCTTAATAACGGTCTTTAAGAGCTACTTTCGTAACAGTGATTAAAAACTACCTTTGTGTTTGAGCGTTGTTATTCTGTTGGCATAGTCCATTTAATTCTGAGTTTGTATAATTGCGTAACTATCTGCTACATCCCGTTCACGAGCAACAACCGTTGCTACCTCAAACCCACGAGCTACACTCGTCCGTGACCTTACAGTACAATGAAAAAATACTGATTTAGAACGCTCACGTTTATGCTTACATTTTAGCGAAGGATTTTTAATGTCGTCTTTCATACAGATCGTGTAATTAACTACAGATTACGGGTTCCCACGTGCCGTTTTGCAATGACATTCTATTGGCTTCACCTGTGAAAGTCCTGTAAGTAGGATTTAACCTTGTAGCACCCAAGCATATGAATAATCATTGAAAAAAAAATCATTTTGGCTCTTCTTGCATCTTTTTGGGTGGGAATAAACCAATATTTTTGGAATTTTTGGAATTGGGCTATTTTTGATCATTTTAGGCAATGTTGCACATTTGCAACTGTGGGCTTTCCTGATTAATTTTGTAATAATACAATTTGGAGACCTGACCTCCCATTACCGCTGTGAAAGGTGGACAAAGCAGACCACACCAAACGAGACCAGAACGAACTAGAACAGACCACCGCAAAGCAGAGTGTAATTCACTGAGCCAAGAAAATGAACTGTCGCCACATAAAATGTAATGTAAAAAAATATTACACATGAATGTAAATAATGTATGTAAGTTTAAAAAATCAAATAATGTAATGTAAATAAAAATATAATGTAAATAAATAATGTAAATAAATAAAAAGCTTGTTGCATATCTGCAACTGTGGGTGCTACAAGGTTAACTGCACCAAGAGGCTGATAAAGTGAAACACAACACTTTGTCTCACTGACATTATTGCTGTCATTTTTTTCATCTAAATAAATGAAAATGTAAAACTCTCCCTTGTTATAACACCATCGAAGTTTCATCAGCGCGTGTTGTATCCTCACATTAACACCTGTGACAACACGTTTGGAACGAACGTGATGCAGCCTTCTAATGAAGACTACTGGGGCTACCTATTAAAAACCCGTATCAGCCACAGGGCTCCATTTAGTGTGTTTTTCCACCTGTGTTGCCTGGTGCTTGGAACCCTCACGGAGGACAGGTGTGGTTGCTGTTGACAGTGGTCATGATGAGGACGGTTCTCTTAAGAAGTGTCGAGAATACTAAATCACAACAGGCAGAAGAGAGAATTCCCAATGAAGCGTGATCCTATAACCGACTTATGCAACTGATCAGAGCCGTGATCTACCTTACATAACAACACGAGGTTGGCTCGCTGCTCACAGCTGGGATTGGGGCTTCCACCGTCTCTTTCACCCGTAGCAACGTGGGTCAAATACAACTTTAAGCATTTATGGACATAAATAATCCACTTGGTAAAACATGAATAAACAACCAAATTAATAAATAAACCCCAAGTATACTATTTCATGCTTTACTATTGTATTATAGGGGATAAATGTTTCTTCTTTTCATTGGAAAGCCACATGCCTGTCTTAAAATATTGTCTCATTTGACCCCAGATGTTGATGAGCAAAAAGCTCTCCTGGGTGAGCTTTTGCAAAGGCTGATTTTGAGGTCAGTCTTGATAGTGTCCACTGACTCTCCCAGCTCAAGATGTTGGTTCCTGAACTCCTCCGAGTCCTCAGGGTGGCTTTGGTGCAGATAGTTAGACAATGACTCGGATAAGAGGAATACATTGTGATTATAAGCTTCTGAAGGAAAATACAACGACTGGCATCACTGGACCCTCCACCAAGACAACGAGCCAAAACATAACAGCAAATGGATAAAGAATGGGTTGAGAAAACTGTGTCAACTATTGGGACTCCAGACCTGAATCCCATCCAGAAACCGTGGAGGTTACTACAGACCAAAATGATACAAGGGAGCCCTGTACCTCAGATATACTTGCCACAGAGAAGCAGTCATGAACATCTCAATGAAAAGAAGGATTACGTTATTTGTATAGTATCTTACAAAATCTGATGAGTGTAACAGTAATATCAGTGTAATATCAAAGGAACAGTGCATAACAACTACTGACATCTAGTGGTTAAGCTGAAGATAGCAACAATCTCAGAAAATGTCCAATAACTATCTATGGACAAATTGCATCTGTAGGCCTATATGTGGGCAAAATTATTCTTTGAACCAAGCAACCTGCCTGTCCCAAAATGAGCTTATTCCCCAAGCGAGTGTGAGGTCTGACTTTTTCCTGGCTAACGATTGTGTGATGCAAATGTATTACTCTTTTTGAACGCATATTGTTTTGAGAAGCAAAACGCTTTATTTTCGGGACCCTAGCCGGACTGCTTTCGTCAACGCCAAAACGAGGCTGGAACTCGGCTCACAGGACGCAGCGGGGGGTAAAAGGATAAAAAAAAAGGTAAAAAAGGTAAAAGGTAAAATAGGCCTCAACAATCACCTGGATTAATGACTACCTGACAAACAGACCACAGTTTGTCAGACTGAAGAATTGTGTGTCTAACCAGGTGATCAGCAGCACAGGAGCACCACAGGGGACTGTACTCTCACCATTCCTTTTCACTCTGTACACTTCAGACTTCCAGTACAAGTCAGACTCCTGTCATCTACAGAAATATTCAGATGACTCTGCAGTTGTCGGGTGTATCAGAGATGGACAAGAAGTTGAGTACAGAGAGCTGGTGGACCGCTTTGTGGCATGGTGTGGGAACAATCATCTCATCTTGAATGTCAACAAAACAAAGGAGATGATTGTAGATTTCAGGAGAAACAGGGTCAGATCAAACCCTGTTTCCATCATGGGAGAAGAAGTGGAGGTGGTTGAGGAATATAAATACCTTGGTGTTCATGTGGACAACAGACTGGACTGGAGACACAACAGTGAAGCAATCTACAAGAAAGGACAGAGCAGACTGTACTTCTTGAGGAAGCTAAGGTCCTTCAAGGTTTGCAACAAGATGTTGCAGATCTTCTACAAGTCTGTTGTTGAGAGTGTCATTTCCTCTTGCGTCATCTGTTGGGGCAGCAGCATCAGAACCAGGGACCTAAAAAGACTCAACAACCTGATAAGGAAGGCTGGTTCTGTTCTGGGGACGACTGTGGAACCTCTGGAGACAATAATGCAAAGAAGGATTTTGCATAAAATCAAGAGAATTATGGACAACCCTGAACATCCTCTCCATGAGACTGTTATCAGAAAACAGAGTCTCTTCAGTCAAAGGCTTCTTCAGTTTGGATGCAAAACGGACCGCTACAGGAAATCTTTCCTGCCCACAGCCATCAGCATCTATAATAACTCTTTGATTTAATTGAGCTACATCAACATTTAATTTCCCTCTGGGATAAATAAAGTATTTTTGAATTGAATTGAATTGAAAATGTTCAGAAATGATGTTGCTGATATGGGTTGTCATACAGCAACATACATACATACAACATACAGTCAAAAGAGGCGAACTATCCCTTTAAGTATCATCCTTTTCTCAGACATGTAAGATATCCTTGAACTTTCCCCAAAACAACATCTACAACCAGATGTCCTTCACTTTCTTCTTCTTCATTGCCTTTTAAACAGTATTCCTCGTCAATGTGCCTTTTATAGTGATTAAGTGGCCATTCTTCTGAGTAGTAGGACCTGCTATGCAAATGGCTAGAAATGGTCCAGTCAGCCTTTATTTTACTATTAAATAAAAGGGGTCAGTTCCACAAACCGGATAATTGGCCAGTCTCAAAGTTACTGTTTATCCAAAATACTCGAGAAGCTGGTGAACAAACAAGTGCAACATTTTATTTTCAAAACAATCAATATCAAAACCGTACCAATGATGTTTACCAGTACAGTGACAGTGGTATCAAAAGCCCTAAAAGGATGCGCTGTTTTTTGTTTTTTAAATTCGTGTCTTACCTGCAGCAGACAGCAGTCAGAGCACTCTCAGTTGGGAGAAACAGAGATGAATGCGAATGGGGGAACTACACTAACAGCTACTCTAAATGAAGTAACAGAAGAGCACATTTTGTCCATATAATAAATCAAACCTCTTTTTCATACTGGTTCAGCCAAAGGCTTATGGAGTGAATTTTTTACTTTCACTCGAGCATTAGCCAGTTGGCAACATACAATTGCAATAGGCTAAAACAAATATTGATTTTCCAACGTGTTAATTTTTTCTTTTTTTCTTCCTGTTATTGCACCCATTTATTACTTTCCAGGTCATTTCCCATTCCTCCAGGACGTGTGTTAAAATGAAATAGTGCTCACTCCATCTCATAGAACATTTAGATCGGAAGCTTTTAGAATGAAAATACTTTGAACATGAAGTAGACAATAGTCTAATTCTTTTGCATTGATTTGGGTACATTCATGTTAAAATGGGCCAACACTAGCCAAACGTCAGTGAAATCAATGCACAATACTTTTTTAGGCAGAGACACTGTATTGAAGACCATCACCTTCACTGGGAAAGTGTATTGATGTGAGTCATGAGAGACTAGCAGAGAGCAGTGCAACTTAAGGACTGAAAATTCATTCATTCGTCTCATTGAAATATTAAAACAAAGTGAAATGTCATGTTGTTGGTTTGCAGTGGGGGACTGGCCACTAGGACTGTAGCGATACACTAATCTCACGATACGATACGATAGACGATATTCATTCAACGATACGATTCGATACACTTACATCATTTTCTGGGGGGAAAAAAGGGACAGTGTGATTTGACATGAATCGTCACTGATTGGACTGGTGGTCCAACCTTTGAAACGGAAAGACAACACAGCCAGACAAACCGAAACAAACGAACATGTCACAAACGTGAGAGCTATGCACTTTATACAACATTTTTATGAACTAATTTATCACTGTTTTGTATAATGTGACCCCTGGTATTGTATTGTATTTCCTAAATGTTCTGTGTTTTCACTAATTGTAACGTCTGACTTTTCAATAAAGTTTGCTTTAAAAAAAAGTAATTTAAAATTAAAAAAAATAAATAAATCGATACTCGCGGCTGAAAAATCGGTACTTTATCGGGAAACAAAATATCGATATATATCGCAGTATCGATAAAATTGCTCAGCCCTACTGGCCACACTATCTGCTTAAGAGAGAGAACTTTAATTATTTTTTGCAGATTTTTTAGCATTTATTTCTACTTTTTTTTCTGTAGTTTAATCTAATGTTACAGAAGTATATGCTCAACAAACTGATAGCATGTCTCACCTGTTCCTAGTTTTCTTTATGGCAGGGAAACAGGCCCAGTTACCTGCTTCAGAGCAAACCACGTTAACAAATGAATAAGATTGCAAAGTATGTTTTATTGAATTATTATTCTTAATGTTATTTCATATAGTGTTGGTTTGATGCATATATGTTGATTATTTTGTAGTCGAGCCCCACTTCAATGGGCTATTTCAGTTCATGGTCTGCAGCAGGCGGGTATAAAAGCCTGTATACCCGGTGTATTTCAGAAGTACTTTAAGTAAATGTTGCTGAATGTGCTTGGAAGCCTACAAAGGTCTTATGTCTCTTCATTAAAAGTATGGAGTGAGTGAAGATCAAACTGACAGACGCATAAATGACCAGAGCTTTGCAGACTGTAGATAAACCAAAGCTCTTTAATCTCAATATTTCTTTGACAAACAAAAGTTGCATGTGTTACAAAGTACAGTGTGAGAACTTCTGTGGGCACTGAATTCAGGTTTCTACAATGAAAAACAATAGATCTGACCTCATGTGTAAGATTTATAATCACTGTGTGGGCAGAGGTCTGCAGTTACAGCGTCTGGGATTTGCCACCAGATGTCTTAGCATGACATCATAGGCTAGTCATTGTAGTTCCTCCTCAACACAAACCTTGAATGAATATTGTGTGGTATAATAGAAAGTTGTGTTCCACCACTCTGCTCATGCTGATCTTATGATCAGGGAACATTCCCTCTGCCTTATATGCCAAATGTGTGTGTGTGTGTGTGTGTGTGTGTGCTGCACTGGGGAATCCTGCAAAGAAGGAACTGAATAAATCACATTTTTTCAGGATCATGTGATTAATGGAGCATGTGGAAGTCCCTGCTGACAGCAGATAGTGACATTGTGTTCGCAGAAAGTAAATCAAGGCAAATACACAAGTGAGTAAGTAAAAACGAAAACACGTCCAAAAAGAGGTTTAGAAACTAGAAAAACATCGACGAAACATCCAGAGTCAAGAGTTTAATTTAAGGCACAACAGCGCCCCTTACAGGACAGAACTGTATCTTCACTTTGGCATTACAATCAGCTTTATTATCTGTGATGAAAAGTGAACTTTTGGAAAGAAGTCACCTGGTGAAGATCATAAAATCTTAAAGATATCAAAAATGGTCCCTCGAAATTGCTCGTGTGCAAAAATACAATAAGGCGCTTTAGTTTTTAAAACTGAGGACCAGTAAAAGTCTCAATTAAAACTAGAAAAAGATTTAAACAGCATCAGCCAGATAACAGTTTCAGTATAATCAAACAAGCACAGCCAAGATCCCACAAAGATCATTCGGGATACATTTCCCATTAAAGGCGTGTAGGGCTTTCAATTAGAAGGTTTGTAACATTGAATTACCTGAGATTAATAACAGGAATGTGATTAAGGCTGAGAGATGCAAACATTTACATTCACAACTGAATAAATGCAGTGACCTGAGGTCAGTAAAGCATGTTACCATTTACTAAGGAGTCTTAACAATATATGACATTCGAGCAGAACGATGTTAAGCCAAAGCTAGTTTTTCTCAGGCACTTTTTAGTTGAAGTCTCTGTCAGGCAGCACCAGCGGGGCCACCAGCGTCCACAAGTAGATGGCCAAGCCAAGCCAGCTGGAGCAGATCTTCACCCAGACGGCCGGCATGGAGGTCTTCATGGCCTCGTAGTCCGTGTCGGGCCTGGCAAATCAGAGGAGGCGGCGTTAGAGGGGAGGGGGCTCAGCTGGAGGGGGACAGACAACAGAGAGCAACAAACAGCAGATACTCACTTGTACCAGTTCGTGAGGGTCATCATGATGTAGAGAGAGGCCAGCAGGAGGCTGAAGTGAAAGAAGGAGTAGCTGTAGGTCACGCCCTCCTCTTCGTTGTCCACGGCACGTCGGACTCCGTCCTCCCCTGTAGCCTCCTCAGAACTGGCGGTCAGACCCTGGCCTTCCTCGGTCTGCATTAGCCGGTTCACTTGGGAGTTGTTGGAGGAGCGGATACTGTGGTGGACGAGACCTCGGCTTGATTAACATGAGCGGGTGACATTTTGTGCATCCTCCTATTCTGCATGCAGAGAATTCCTTCAAAAATTAGAATCTATTGTCAGGTTGAATTTGATTACGAAACTTAAAAATAGTTTTCTCTGCCTGAGTGCATCTCTCTGCAGTTCTTTCTGAAAGCAGCAGTTACTGGCTTTAAGGAGTCCCTGACATCCATTAAGTCACACTGGTGTGCACCTTTCCCGGTTTGGTCAATATCATCAATATTTCTTTAAGGGAGACATATTGTTCAATTTAACAAGCTGGCACCGCTTCCTGAAGTCTTATTAAGATAACATTCATTTAACACACAGCCTTTCGTTGACTCCTGTTGGAACATCGTCCTCAAATAAAGTTTATTCCCTGGGGTTGATGCAAGCCGCTTGCTGTTCAGCTCAGCTGACAAAAGAACATTTTCATGTGAAGCTGGCTACACTGTTTAAGAAGGTTGGACGTGAGCAGAAAAATGAGGGGGGGGGCTCAGAGGTTGAGCCAAGCAGCGGAGGTGGGGTCGACTTGAAAAGTTACGCAACTTTACTTTGGAAGTCTGAACAGGACTTCTGAACAAAGTGGCAGGTCTGTGTTTTTCAGATTTTTCTTTATATGACTGTAACTGATCTCGTGCTTCTTTTGTGTCTGCAGCAACAGTAAAAATACCTGGCGTAAAGGGTACAGAGCACGAAAATGATCAGTCCCACGATGCCCTGCGCGTCCCACCATTGCACGTTTCTTGGGGCTGGAGTAGGAGGAGGAGCCAGGACAGGTCCTGGGGTTGGGGTGGGACTGCTGGGCTGGACCAAACTCAGCAGACTGGGGTTACACTGCCGGTCTGACGTCGGGAAAACATAGAAAACTGTGTCAACAGCTGGCAGTATTACAGGCATGAATCATTGAGGGTTCCATCGACAGGCCGATGTGACGACAGGCCGGATGAACTTTGTTCACTTTCTGCTGCAGCGGTACCGTTACTCAGACTGACGGGACTTACTGGGGTTGTTGGTCATGGCCGACCAGGTGACGTACATGGTGTAGAGGGAGATGATGGAGGCCTGAAGCAGGCCTGAGGTGGGCTGAGCCTCCTGCAGGGAAATGGCCGTTATAAACCTAATGAACAAGTGCAGGCTGCCCATCAGCTGTTAAAGCACCGTTTTTGGTTTTCCCCACTGGATAAACAATCATTCCTGTTCTCAGCCGAACATTTTGAAGTCAATACCAACACAGGTAAGGACTGAGGAGGCTGTGCATTACCTGAACTTTGGGCAAAATGGAGACGATTGACACAACGATGCAGAAGATTAGGTTGAGGCTGATAAAGACTTTGTGCTCTGTGCAGTCGTCGGGTTGGGTGTAAAACACGTAGAAGAGCACGACAGCAGAAAAAGCCAAAGCGTAGAAGACGAAGGTGCAGGACAGCAGAGCTGTGAGGAAAACAAGAATATGTCACGTGAAACCTGAAACACTGCTGGGTGACAAAGCAACGTTTGCTCTTCATTCTAAATTTTTACCTAAAAACGTAGAACCAAAAGGTCGGCACGATGTGGAAAATGTAAATCACTTAAGTAGATATTTCAATAAAACTAGTTCAAACACAACATAGCAACTAATTAAAAACTATTTAAAAAAAAAAAAAAAGACTTTGCTCAGTTTCAATTTAACCGACGTGTTTTACTCCAATTCTGAAATTTTAGTTTACATTTCACACAAAAGTGTACCAACTTTTCCTCACAGTTGTTCATCGAATCATACTTTAGAAATAACATTTATTGCCGACTGTTAACTGATAAAGACTCTTTAAAAAAAAAAAAAAGATTTCCCCTCCATTTCAAAAATATTCCCACAAACCTTGAAAAACACTGAGGATGGCCATTCTTCTACCACAGTAATACACAGATAGACGATCGTTGCTAGGGTTACGTGTGGATGCTCATTAAACTGAAAAAGTCGTAAATGTACACACGCCCTAATGCATTTCTCTTCGATCACTCAGAGTCGCCTCTACCTGCAAACCAGCACCTGGTGTTTCCATCCTCTGCCCTCAGCAGCCAGGACTGGTTCCAGGAATGGGCAAAGTCCACCAGAAGGATGAGCTGGATGATGATGAAGATGAAGGAACCCACCACGCCAAAGTAATAAAACACTGAGAACAAGCAGGAGCAAGAGTAATTTCACTCAAATTTTGAGACCCATCTCATAAATCAGAGGATGGCCAATACAGTATGCGGCATTATAGCTCAAAAGTTGTTAGTTTAGTTGAACAACCAGAATTTACTTCCACATTCCTGTTAAATCACATGTAAAGAAACAGTAATTGATGGTTACCAGCTGTTATTTACAATAAAACAAAGCAAACTAATTAATCAAACTGGATGAGTGAGATCTAACAGATAAAAAAGCAAGTTCCAAAGCAGGCCTAACCCCTGCTGAGACATCAATACATGCATCCAGGCTTCGTACCTGTATTAAAGGAGCCATCTGGAATGAAAAAAGCTCCCACGGTTATACCAACCAGTGCCAGGAACTTAAAGAACCAGAACCTGAGGAGATAAAAGGAAAATTATTCTCCGTTGCACAGTAAAATAAATAAATAAATAAAAATTCATTCTGTTCTTCAGAGTAAACACAATCTTAGGAGGTGTAGTGTCCACGTTTGTCCACCAGAGTGCAGTGTGCCGTCATCCCACAGCGCTGGGGCTGCAGTACGAACCCGTTTTGGATGGCGGCTCGGGGGTCCTTGCTGCTGCGCACTCGGATCATGATGATGGAGAAGAGGAAGAAGAAGCAGGCCATGGCAAAGCACATGCGGTACACAGACTTGAAACCCACGATGACGTCACAGTTCACCTTGTTCTCAATACCAGGTATGCCTGAGCCCCCCACGCAGAAACCCGGAATCTGACAATGTGAATGCAGACAAAGGTAAAAAAAAAAAACAGTTAAAGAAAAGGAAGCAGAGTCAAAAACAACGTTTTCTGGCATTTCAGCATCTTCTGAGGCTTTAAAGAGGAACATAAACTGTTTTTTATGAGGTTATACTATAAGAAAAGAAGCACTGTGTGTAAGAATGTTTTACAGTTTTGGAGGATTAAGGGGCCCTGTGTGCTGGGGGAGGCCTCCTCCTACCTTATTAGTTTAACCTTGGATGCTGCAGAAGGCCTCCTATTTTTGCTCAGTCTACCTTCTGTGAACAAAGAAGTCTAATCTGACGTTGTGATATCAACTACACTATACTCTTCTAACAAAGATAGTGAAAGGAGGGAACTACAGGAATGTCTCATAACCATGTGTGGCTAATAATTTTGTCATAGAAAGCATCAGTTTAGAACTCAGACAACCCTGTGTCAGCTTTGTGATTTGTTGCACATACTTGTCTCCTTGCTGCAGTGTTAGTGTTAACTGACTCCAGCAACTCTGAGCCTAATTGGGAGAATTTTCTTAACATAAACACATACCTCGAGTGTCCTCCTGCGCTACGGTACCATGACCCTGTTGCTGGGTTACCCCACTAAGAAGCCAATGGAGCATTTTTCTATGGTTGTCTTAAGTTTGAAATAGCACAAACGTTTTGCACTTTGTACCCTTTTAAGATGTTCCTCCATGCCCGGTAGAATCATGATGATGGACACAAACGTTCCGAGCAGCAGCAGGAAGGAGAAGGCCAGCCGGCTGATGGTGGAGTTGTATGTCGAAGGGCAGCATGACGACAAGAGGCAAGAGGCTGAGCCGCACAGACAGGACGCCTGGAGGAGGAATGACGGAGAGAATCACAAGGACATTCAAACAGTTTCATGTTGTAACTCGGAAGGCGCTCTGGGGTGTGGAACAATCAGGATAACGCATGCATGGCTCGTACAGACTGTGGTTGGGAGAAAATACAAAAGAAATAGGGCATCTGCTTCCAGGAGAACTACATCTGTCTTTGGTCCTCAGGCTTACAGGAGAGTTATTTACAGTGGCTGTAATCAGGCCTGCGAGTACAGCTGCCATCAGAACAAATCTCTGCTTCTTATCCGGCGCTGCAAACCGGATCACACAGGACTCCTGCATGATTCAGATGCAGGCTGCTGAGAGGTGTGTGTGTGTGTGAGGCACTGAGGCGGACACTGGAGCTGCGATCAGCCATCCTTTAACTAAATATGAGCATGAATTACAGTACACAAGCCCGGGGTGCAAACATTTTTTTAAAATTAGGACAAAATCATTGTGGTAATGTGATGCAAAAAAAAAAAAAAAAAAAAGAATTGGGAGATTAAACAGGTCATTTTACACCTGTAGGACAACATGAAAACAGCTGCAGCCGTTAGTCTTTTTCTGACACCAAACACTAAATTCAAAGTGTCTGACAGATGATTTCCCTCATCCGTTTTCATTATATTGTTAGCAACCAACTACGAAGGCTCGCCTTTAGAAAAGGTGTCAACAAAAACTGTGTAAAACATCAGCTGTGTGATAGCACGGTGGCACTGTTCTTTCCATTTTTAGGTTTTAGAGTTAAAAGATAAAAATGAACCTGTTCCTACCCAGGTGTAGCCAACCAAATGTGGTAAATACGACATCAGATGAATGACAGCACGCGGCGTAACATCCTGTCGGGGGGCTTGTCAAAAACTATGCTGAAACACAGTGTGGGAAAAGTCCACTCCAAGATCCAGCGGCTTGTAGAACCACCGTCAGCAGCAATAAGTTGAAGAAATTATTTTCTGTAATTTTCTGTAACAAATACGCAGTGTCTGTATTTCTGCTGCTATTTCACAAGTTTCCTTTCTGGAAAGACGGAGCAGTGCTCCTCACCTCCTGTCATTAATGCCTCCGCGACTCGGCAACTGTGCAGTCCTTGAATTTATCATGTCTGAGACACAACAACACAGAAAGTTGCTCTGCCATCCGTAGTTGTGACAAAGCGAGAAGGTATGTGAACTGTGGGAAAAGATATTCAGCAGATTTTAAGAGCGCTCGATAAGATAAATGATGGATATTATGGAAGAAATAGCATTTGCGTCCAGTACCAGGGTAACTGTGGTTTGGAAAAGATGAAAGCAGTCAAGACTCAATTCTTGTAGATTAGATCTGACTAATTGTGCATCTGCAAACATAATTTTAATCTTGAGCCTGACAAGAGTTTGTGTGGACGCGACACACATTGTGGCTCCTCACGCACATTCTCACATCACATCTTTTTATATACACCTTCAAAATCTAGGCTAAAAACCTACTTATTTAAAATTGCTGTTAATACCCAGTAGTATGATGACACTTTCATCTTATTGGATTTTGTTGTATTTTATTGCTTTCACTGTTCTTTTATTGTTTTTACTTATTCTTCTCTTTATTTATTAAGCCTACCTACTGCAAAGCACTTTGGTACATCGTAATGATTGTATAAATAAAATACATTTACACCAAACTGGGCATCGATAGTGGCACATGTAACCTTTTTGTATGTCTATGTAGATGATGTAGACCATCAGCCCTCCTCCACCACGCTTGACAGGTGATTTGAGGCGTTTGTGCTGATTCACTGCATTTGGTCTTCTCCAAACATGGCGCTTGGCATTATGACCTAACATCTCCACTTTGGTCTCTTCTGTCCAAAGCACATTGTTCTAAAAGTCTCGTGGTTTGTTCAGATGCAGCTTTGAAAACACGTGTTGCTGTTGCACATCTGAGGCGGCATTTGACTCATTTCAAGATTAAGACCTTAGAATTGAAAGAGACTTTCCATCTTCCTCACATGATTGCATCTAAAACTGTGTGGAAGCCACCCTAAAGTCACAGCGTGTGTGGATGAGCAGAAAACTCCTCAACCACAGAAAACCTCCAGAGATCGATTAAATTAAGATCTCACTGCTTGAGGCAGATTCACTGCTGTGCCAAATTTTCTTCCATATTTTTCTAGCGACCTTGCTGGTCTCTAAGGATTATTCCATGTCTTGAAAAAGACACTCCCCCCTTTATGTTTTGAGATAAAACACTAGGATTTTGCTATTGTTCCATCTATAGATTTTAACTGGAAGCCGACATAAGAAGCAGTTGCACCTGGAAGATGTGCATCCATCCATTTATTTTTCATAACCGCTTAATCCAATTCAGGGTCGCGGGGACGGTTGGAGCTTATCCGGGGTACACTCCCGACAGGTCGCCAGTTCATCACACGGCCACACAGAGGATACACATAGGATACACACGGGACACACACTCACTCCTAGGGACAATTTAAATCTACCAATCAACCAACATGCATGTTTTTGGACGGTGGGGGGAAGCCAGAGTACCCGGAGAGTCAGCGAGATGTCATGATACTCCAATTTAACAACAAATAGCAACACAAACAGTGACACACTCCTCCAAAGGAGACGGAGCCAGAGTAAAACCCGGAAATGGAGCCTTTCTACGGCACTGCGAGTTTCCATATAACTTTTTGGCTGGAGTAAATCACTTGACGACTCTTAATGACTAACTTGTTAACCCGAAACCAAGTCAATGGACAGCGCGAAGGAGTTTACTTTGACAGCCTTCCACAAACACAAGCACGATTGATACTCGATACGCCAGAACAAATTCATGTTATGCTGAACTGAACAAGTAAACAACTACTCTAAACAACCTCACACATACATTTATATAGTGTATCTCTCTTCAAATTACGTAGTTTCACATAGATTCGTACTGATCTACTCTAACTAGTCAAAAACGCGTAACGCCTTCCTTAATTAGTCAAGAAATTGGGAGAAAAAAAAGAGACGTCTCCATCATTTAAACACCAATACTTTTAGGATAAATGTATATACTCACACAGCTGGCCAGGGAACCTAGCGCCAAACACGCTCCCATTCTGCTTTAATTCCCAATTCCGCTGGAAATCTTACTCACACAAAAAAAACTTCAGGAAGAAAGTGACACAAAATGGCGACGTCAAGCTGTTTAAAAAGACCTGGCGGATATCCGTTCTCTTCCTCCAAAGTGAAAGCTTCGTCACAAATGCAAGGTTTGAACAGACTGTGAGTGAGCTGAAACTCAAACGTCGGTTTGGTTTTATTTTGACATGGAATAAACTTGTTTTCCGGCAATGTTTGTTTTAATACGGACAAAGCTCACGAGTGAATTTTTCGGGCGTTGCTGTCAACCATTATAAACAAGTATTTTGCGTTCGCTTGTCCATGCCCTACTCTGATTGGTTTAATTAGCTGTCCCTAAAAATGTTGACCAATAGGTGGTAAATGCGAAATAGAAGCGCAGTCCTTTTATGACCAAAGTTGTACTAAAACACATTTGAACCAGATGTCACGCACGAGCACAAAACGGTTAAATTTGAAGTAGGAATGAAAACGGTACAGTATTCGTTTCAAGCCAACACAACAAAACCGGTTTCAATAGTTATTTTTCTGTTTTGATTTTGGAAAAAACATTACATCCCCATATTGTGTAGCATATCTGATGTTACCAAAGTTCATTGCAATGATGTGTTTTGATGTTTTATTGTAAATACATTATTTCAAGTGTTAACATGATCATGTCTTAAGCTTGGTGTATGGCAATAATAAAATGACAATTATTGCAGCTCTAAATAGCTTTTTGAGGTTTAATGTAGACATGCAGAGTGTAGAAAGCACAAAAACATGCATCTGTGTTAAGTTGCTGATGGTAAATTCTACTGAAAAACATCTGCCCACATGCACAAGAGGCCTTTGTAAAGTTACTTTTAAGCCCATTTAAATCAGCTTGTAGGAGTCTAACAAGAGTAATGGCTATTTAGTTTCCCTGCAGCTCGGTAAAGAAACAGGTGTGATGGTGAAGGTCAGGCAGGCTGAGTTAAAAGCAAGACGGTGGTAGAGGGGGTAGGGAGGGAAGTATCCTCCATCTGCTTGTGTCTGACTTTCAGCAGGTCAGACACAAGCAGAGCAGTTCACCTGTGTGTTTTCTTTGATCTGCGTGTGTGAGCACATTAGACTCCTCAGTGCTGAACAGCTTCAGCTGTGCAGCATGCTTCCTATGGCATTGTCGCTCTTAACCTTGTCGGTCGCAGTGACACATGATATAGAATTACATATGAACTGTTACCATTTGTGATTAAATAGGATAAACAAGACTGTAAAATCTACAGCTCAGGTACTTGAGCTTTCTTTGCTGCAATAAGACTGAGTTATACCGTAGATTGTCTATATAATTTATGACTGAGATACTGGAATCGATTAAATGACGTGTAGATAAGGGATTTAGTTTATTGATAATCAGAATGTGTAGAGAAGACACACCCCTGACTAAAAGAATGGTATAAACCTGTGTGAAGAAGAGTTAACACTGAAGGAAGTAAGGGAAAATTATACAGGAAACAGCACTCAACTGACATCAAAATAAAAGACAGTGGGCTTACTGACCTGCCATCTACTTTGAGTCAATTAATGTAACTAACTGAACAATTCAAAGTATTTCCACCTACTTCAAGTTACGCGAAAGAACCTTCAGGGCCATTGGAAATGTTAGAACAAAGTCCTTGTAGTTTATTCTGAAATCCATACACCCAAGTGGTTCATTTTCAGATTTTGGAGTCACTGCTTTAGTATTTTTTTAGAAATAGGATCCTTGCTACCCCATTTGGGTGAAATAGTGTGGAAAGCCAAAAGGGGTCATGCTTTAGCCCACTGTGCAAAATGCCATCTAGAAAGCAAAATCTGGATACCAGAAAAGGAAAGAAAGAAAGGAGAGGGAGAGAAGATTAAGTGAGGGGGAGCAGCTTCTTACTCATTTCTTTGAGAAGAGAGGTGATCAGCACAGCTGAACTAACACACACAGTTTGATGTCAGCAGCAGTTGTGTCAAAGGGAAGGCAACACGTCAAGCTTCATTTAGGGAAAACACAGATTCATTACTATCAGAAATTCATCAATGCTGTTGCAGACAATCAATAAAAATGTCCGTGACATTCAATACAGACAATGCCATGTCAATGTTTTTTTCAAAAACATTGATATTATTGATCTTATAAACATTGATCTTAAAATGTTTTTTCAAAAACATTGACATGGCAATGTCAATGTCCAAGTTCCAAGATCTTCAACTTTATATCGATATTTTAGCCCTTTCCCAGTGATCGATCGTGACATATTTAGTATCAGTGGATTCCTTGTAATTTCAGGATTGTGAAGATGCCACTGTCATCACAACTGAATGCACCAGACCCCCAAAAACTGTAATGGTAATAACAAATTATCTACCATAATTTAAAATTGATTAAATGAAACAGAGGAGGAGAATATTCAAACTTTAAGGCCATAATCAATGATGAATAAGGCAGAGTCTAATTATAATGACCTACTGTTGGTGCACGTGAGTCAGACTTAATGTCTTCTAAAAAATATTCGATCTTGAAAAAGGGCTGTCTTATAATTATTACTGACTTTAGAGGCCATTTATACTAATCTGTTTCTATATCTTTTCTATTGCGGATGCACTGTCCATTTACATTAAAATACTGGAATACGACTTCATAGGTGGAAGGATTCAAAGACGCCGGAGACCACGTAAGCATTCGCATACGATGCTGATTTTAGCAGTTGTAAACGGTGAAAAACGAGGATCCGCAGTGCTGACTCTAGCTACTCGGCTTTTATGATGAGAACCCAGCCACTGCAGCAACGCAAGCCGTACATGGAGCGCCGCTTTTGGGTTAGACCGGGAAGAAGCAGCGCATGGTGGGACAATTTCGTGGACCAAGTTGTTGTCGCCGAAGAATGGCGCGAGAACTTTCGAATGTCCAGAGCAGCCCTGATAAATCTGTTAATATAAAGCAGTTGCTCATGCTCCAGATGCAAGGGCGAGCATGTGATGTGATGGCTGATTAGCCTAGTCATGTGACTAGCGAATCAGCCGATCCCCGTTTCAGTGTAAATGTAAATAGTTTGCAAGGCGCCGACACGAAGAAATGGTGAAATGAATTAATTCAATGCTTTCAGCAAACTGAAACCGGTGAAAACCTACCTGAGATCAACGATGTCCCAGGATAGACTCAACAGCCTTCCACTTCTCTCCACTGAAAGCCAATTAGCAAAAAAAGTGGACTTTAAAGAGCTCATCACAGTGTGACTTTGTTTTTGGAAACACGAAGACCCGTCAGTGGGCATTTACTGGACTATGAATTTCAACACCATTTCTGACCACCATCTTTTTCACATCACATTTGTTCAAACACAATGATTCTCTTTTTCTGCAAAGATAAATAAAGACGAGCGAAGTCTGGCCATTTGACTTTTGTTATGCTTATTTATAATGCTTTTCTCGATATAGAGGCTCAACTAAGATCGTATGTATTATCACTGTCTTCTATAATGGGAAAAAATATGCATGAGAACTAGTGATCAAGTCAGCATGGGGCTCAGAATTTCGTACTACGGCCCTGATGACCTTCACCCTCAGCGAATCAAGTCAAATGTTTTTTCATCCAACAGGGACATAACAAGGGCAGACCTAACTGATCAGGCACTGATTTTGACTTTGCAGTTTGTTTGCAGCCTAGACAAACGAGTCATTTTAAAGATTGTATTTTGGTTCCCAAGATTCAAGGTGTGAAACTATCATGGGAGGAGTCATAGGACGTCATAGGATACGTCACGCGTTAGAGAAGTGATAGTTTGGGGTGGCATGATCACACCATTCTCACCTTTAATCCTGTGAGCGAAACAAGCAGGTAAACAACTCACAGGTGACAATGACCTAAACAACCCACAGGAACGGGCACGTGGATCAGTGACACATGTGTGACTACAACGACTTTAAGGTGTGAATGCAGCTTAGTAGCCAGAAACTGCCAGTCAGCGAGAGCTGAAGATTTAACTGTTATTCTCGCAATGTGAATTAATCTTAGTCATATGGATTGGCTGTATGGATTATTTAACCAATATTAAATGAGGGCTGCATTGTGAGTGTTGGGGTTAGCATCGCCCCAAATTCAAATTCCAGATCATTATAACATGACATCAAGCCAATAGCGCCACCTGGTTTTATACAGGGCCTGGCTTTTAATAAACTCTTGTATCGGGGTTTAACAGACGCCAGGGGGCGCTAAGGAGATGTCTGACGGCGTTTGGAACGGTGTGTTGAATTCACCAGACGTCGTGGAAACAGAGACGAAATGTGGGTCATTTGGCCAGAGATAAAAACATTTAAATCCATTAGCCGAGGCTGGAAGTCATCACTAGACGTCATGACCCTTTTGGCTTTCCACGCCATGCTTTTACTTTGAAGACCTAACCCCTTCTTCTTGTATCTAAGCGCTTACATCTTGACGCTCCTCCCTGTTGCTGATGAGCGCGCAGCAAAGCGCTCGAGCGTCCGTGTGGCGTCACCTGCTCCTCAGTCCACTACTCCGCGGGCCCGGTAGTGTCAGCCGTGATGTGTCCTGCTGGACGGACTCCGTGACACCGCGCGCTTTCTCCTTCTTCTTCGCCCCTGTGGAGGATGGTGGCCACCGGATAGCTCAAACTTCGGACGCGTTTCATCTGTTTCTCTCTCTCTTTTTTCCCCATCCGCAAAACGCAGTCAGATTGGTGAGTGTCCGTCGCTGCGCACGTAAACTGTCACCTGTTCTGCTCCACAGGTAGGACGGACTGCTTTCTGCCGCTGATAAACACACACTCCAACACAGGCGGCGGAGCGACTACTAGGGGAAATGCTATGAGAATAAATTACAGCCATTCAGGGAAGAATCAGTAGAGCATGCGGGAGCCAGTATTTTAACTGAATGTAATAGGCCTTCAAAAAAAAAAAAAAATCAAAACAATAGGAGCCCAAACAACAGATGCTCGTGTCGTCAACACATCACATGTGGAATAAAGGGAAAGGGAGTGGAATTGAATTATTAGAAGGCATGTCGAGCAGTCACCTCCAGCAGCTTACCTGTCACCTCCATATGAGCTCACAGCATTGTGTGCATCAGCTGTTCACATGTAAATGCCACCAGCTCCCAACCGCGAGCTTTATGGCAGCTGGATTATCTCCTCTGATTTCTTCAAAGGTGTGCAAACCGTGACCTTCACATGATGAAGCGAAACCACAGGCACGGTTCATTAGGCCAGATTTAAAGTGTTGGGAAATAAACGAAGGAGAATCTGAAATCACTTTTCTCAAGCTGTGCAACAGGACTGCCTTCACAGAGTCTTCAGCATCGGCTTGAAGGCCAAGGCCAAAGCCTGCGGGGATGGAGGCACAACCATCAGATGCAGAGACACCTAAACCTGTATCGAGTGGTGATCTTGACCCTGAAATTCACTAAACTCTTGTATTCCTGTTCTTGGCACTGCATCTGCTCACATTCATGTGTCCCACGGCCCTTTAACAAGCCTCAGTTGCACTGCTTTGGTGAATGTGGAGCTAAAAATATTCCCCTTAAAACAGCTCAGTATTTTACACCCAGTTTGTCTTCTTCTTGTCTCCTTGGATGAGCTCCTTAGTGAATCATGGGTTGCGCAATGTCAGGTGATGAAAATGAAGTCGTGGGTCGTCTGTGTTACCTGCAGCGGCTTCCTCCTTGGGGTCATGTTTAAAAATTCAGTCTCAGTCTTTGGATTTTATTTAGTGGCTGGCTGCTACATATATATGTATGTTTTTATGTGTGTGTGTGTGTGTGCGGTGGCCACCTGTAAGCCAAACAGCTTTGGCAATGCTTGGGTTCGGTTTATTTTTGCTCCTGATACTTGTGTTTTGGCTCTGTTCACGTAGACTCTCAACGTTTTTGCCGACTTTTGAGTTATTTTGGTAACTGGGTTGGTAAAATACACTCTTCTCCCAAGAAAATACCTGCATGAAAACTAAAAGTGGGATTTTTTTTCGAAAATCTTCTGTCACCGCTGTTTATGCCAGTCAAATTGAACTGCTAAAGTCTCTAAAAACCATTAATAGGTGCGGCAATTTATTGCAACGTGAAAACAAACACAGAAATCCAGAAGAACCAGAGTTTCTACGACGCTAACGAGCTTTAAAGTCAATATTTGTTATGAGCACCTTTATTCTCCAACACTGTCTGAACCCTCTTAGACAAGCTTTCTGTCATTTTTTTTTAAGTAGTCTACAGGATTAGTTCTCCAGGCTTCTTGAAGAAGACTCCACAGCTCTTGTTTGGATGTTGGCTGCCTTTAGTTCCGTCCTCTGTCAAGATGATCTTACACGTTGAGGTCCGGGCTCTGGGGAGGATTCATCCCTCCATAGAACCTGTTGCCACTGATTTTCAGTCTTCTTGTGTCATTTGGCATAGCTCAGCCTTTTCTTCCTGTTTCCCTTCCTTAAGAATGGCTTCCTGACAGCCACCCTTTATGGAGACCATTACTGATGAGGCTTCAGTGAACAGTAATGGATCAGCTGAAGGTCCAGATGCATCTCTCAGGTCTTTGCTGGACTTTTTCCGATTTCTTAGGAATATCGCTTTAAGATGCTGTTCATCAGCAGCAGACAGTTATTCAAACCTGACACTTCTTTTGTCCTCCACTTGTCCAGTTTTCAAAAATTTCTTTCAGCACACACTGCACACCACGCTGAGATATGCCAAGTTTTCATCTAATAGCTCTTTGGGAGTCAACTTGTTGGTGGAAAAATAGTATTTTCTGTCTGTCAAACTGCGTTATTTTTGGCGTTTTTCATGAATTACACTAAAGAAATGGAAGCAAATTATATGCCCCTGCGACAGACCCAAAGATACAATTTGAATTGGTCCTTCCAGAACAGGAACAGGTTTGTTATAGTGCAACCAAAACAGATTATCAAAAGAAGCTAAAAAGGATTGTAAAACTTAGGGGTAATGCAGAGCTTTTTTTTTTTAACGTGTGCTTTTGGCCATTAATTATTCGAAATGTTGGTTTAAAAATGGAACCGTTTCGATAGGAATAGACACAAACAAGTTAAATTAAACATTGACTGAAACAGCTCGAAGGTTTTGCAAACAACAGAGAAATACAGAGGAATAGATGTAGATGCTCGTGGGATGCCTGCAGCATCACGGTCATGGGAACACAGGCCCCTCTAGTCATATTCTAACTTGTTCAGTTGACAATTTATTTTGGGAAGTGAAGGTACTTTGCTGACACCGTCGTCGCAGTCGGGCTGCTCTGCTCTGTCACCCTTTGGTGAATCACCTTGCTTCCCATTCCCCCTCTGCATCCAGCTCTTTCTTGGAAATCAGGCCTCGTGTCAGTGTGCGTTAGCACAGATGAAGGCAGACAGATGATGACATCGCTTCACGTGCCCTCTGCCCATCCCTTGTGATTCTGAGTCCCGAAGGTGCCAGACGTGGCTGGTTGCTCAGCCCTTTATCACAACCCTCTTAAACAGCCCCACTCAGCCTTTATCTTTATCTTTTACAAGGAACAAAGGCTGCAGCTGTAATCAGCAAACAGGTGACTGCCTCATCTATAAATTCAGTTTAATCTTCGTTGGCCTCGTTGTTGCTGAGCAGCTTATCTTCATCCCCTTTCTAACTTTCCCTCCACAAAGAGCCTAACGGATACAGATTCAGTGTGAGGATGTATTTAAATGTGAGCTTTATATCGAGTGTGTGCGTGACCTAAACACCCGGAAGCTGATAGTCTGCGAGAGCCACGGCAGTCAATCATTGCGATATGCGTAAATTGCACATCATATTTCGTTGATCACATGAAAACATTTTCATTTTATTTCATGATTGTGGCAGTTACCTAAAACTGCTCCAAGCAACAACTTCAGCAGCTTCCTTATTTGGGATACAATGTGTAGAATTTACAGGTATCTATGGGCACATGTTCAATTTGATTTACTTCAGTATGCTTTCGTAATAGCAGGGTCGCATGTAAATAAGAATCACGGCTTTGTTACCTCAGAGTAAGCCATATATTCATCTTTTAACAACAGTCTTTAAACATCTGGGTATTGGGTCTTTGGGAGAGGAACGTTGTCCCATTCTTGTCTGATAAAGGATTCCAGCTGCTCAGCAGCTCTTTATCCTACGTTGTGTTTCACGTGGCACCAAATGTTTTCAATTGGCGAAAAGTCTGTACTGCCGGTAGGTCAGTCCTGCACCTGGACTCTTCTACTATGAAGCCATGCTGTTGTAATAGATGCAGCATATGGTTTGACATTGTCTTGCGGAAATCTGCAAGGCCTTCCCTGAAAAATACGTCATCTGGGTGGGAGCACATGCTGCTCTAAAACCTGTATATCCCTTTCAGCACTGATGGTGCCGTCCAGATGGGCAGGTTGCCGGTTCCAGAGGCACTACTGCTTCCCCATACCATCAGAGTGCTGATAACAAGCTGGGTGGTCTCCTTTTTAGTCCAGAGGATGTGGCCCCCATGATTTCCAAAAAGAATTTCAAATTTTGACAAACCAACCACAGAATGGTTTTCCACTTTATCCAAAGAGGATATCAGTGTTTCTGGATCATGTCCACGTATGTCTGCTTCTATGCACGTTGGAGCTTTAACCTGCATTTGCGGATGACACAGTGAACTGTGTTCACAGTCCATGAATTCTGGAAGTGCTCATAGAGTGATTTCCATGACAGAATCATGTCTGCTTTTGATTGGCCCGAAGATCGTGGGAATCCACTATGGATTTTCTGCCATGTCCCTTATGCGCAGAGTTGTCTCTAGAATCTTTTAATCTTTTGATGATACTATGTACTGCAGGAATATTACTGAATATACTGTTAGCAATTTTAACCCAGTTCATGCTTAGCTTTTTCTCTACAGTGTTTGTCAAGCATTTGTGCAGTTAAGTGTGCCGTAAAGTACCAAAAAAACAAAAGTGAAATGGTTAACATCACTCATAAAACAACGTGCAGAAGCAGTAAAATATTAGTATAAACAGTCATTGGAGCAAAAATGTAGTTAAATCTTTAACAAAGAGGTACGTTGTTGAGCTGGTTCCAAACTAAAGGCTCCGCCTCCATTTCTGGTCTTAGAAATGTTGGGAATAACAAGCAATTCCGTCACTTCGAGACAAGCTTCTGACTTCAGTAACTGATTGGTTTCTTCACGTTTCACCGACTTGTTGAGGAACATAATTGTGAAATTGCTTCACAATGTGTAGACGTAGACGTTCAGATTGCTGAACCTTTGTCCATCTTACGAGAGACTCTGCCTCTCCAGAGGGGCTCTTTGTTTTTTATTTCCAATCATGTTAATGATTCAAGACCAGCAAATATTTTGAAGAAGAAAAAAAAAGTCAAACGTCTCACCTTCAACGATTATGTTTTCTATTTTCAATCCTTTCATTCTGTTTGAATTGACATTTTCCAAAAAAAGTTTTCATGATCAAGTACAGTACTTAATATCAAAAAGAAATGAAGAAGCATGTGTTGTTCTGATCCTCTTTTTTTTTTTTCAAATCCATTGTCTGTCATCTGTTGAAGGGAAAAAAAGGCTTCAACAGCTTTCAGTAGTCTAAAACATGCCAAGTATCACCTGTCACTTACAATTTTACCACCAGGCCCTCAATTGAATTCCCATTGATTGTGGGCCTTGTCACTTTGAGGATGGAAACAGTAATTTGCCAGTCTAAATGCTACTCATTCATCACCCCCCCTCATATTGACCAGTGACCTATAAGGATGAAGTCCAAGCTGCTGCTTCTGTAAAACCCATTGGCCTTTTCAGTGACCTATCTGCTGGCTGCCATTTGGCTGCTGCTACTTTTATCTTTCTGCCATTTAAACATGTCAATGAGTTCTTCCTCTGCATGGATGTGATGGACATGAGAGACAGCAGGCTTGTTTTACAGAGGTGTAGAGGACAGAGGGTGGTAACGAGATCACAGGGGACCTTCTCTTTTCTCAGAAGTTGTGTTAAACAGTTCGGACCTCGACCTCTCCTTGCCCATTTTCTCAGCCGCCCTGTTTGACGAGAGTAAGTAGGGTTACAGCGCAACTCGATAGACTTTCCCCATTATGCTGAAGCTAGATTCTATGGGAAAGGATTGTGGTTCGTCAATGTCATCTATCCTGCCGTCGGCCTCTCTATACTGATTGGATGGGAAGAGAACAGTAGGTGACATGGGATGGTTCATCTGTTGAGACAAAGGGTTTATTGTAACTCCCAAAGCATCCATCCAATCCACAGATCAGCGTCTGTTTGACTGTATCGAGACTTACAATAGAAGCAGCTGCTTTGCCTTCCCCTGTAATTACTGCATGGAATTCCCTATGTCCTAGAAACAGTGTGTCTGACATCAACCATGTGAAGGGCTCATTCTGCTAATTGGCAAATGGAGAGGCTGTAAGAAGTTGCATTTGTTATTTAAATTGCATTTCAGTGGGCACAAACAGGGTTTCTGTGGATGATGCATCTCTGTGGCTACATCTGGACACTTTCCACATTTGCTTCTTCACATGTTGAATGTCATCAGTGCGAAGTTGAAATAATCTTGACCTCAGTCTTTGCTTAAGTAGATGTGCCAGGAGAACCACTTTGATGGTGCTGTGGAACAAGTTGAAAGCGTCACTTTTAATAAGAAGCTCACAGATGGAGCGAGTACGGGTTTTGCTCTTAATGATGATTAGCGGATTATTCTGCTGCCGTTCCTTGTCTCCACAAAGTTTTATAGCTATCTGATTGTATGGCTGTTCAGTCCACAATTTTGCTGTTAGTATTATTTGCAGCCGGTAGCTGTTTTCAGAGCAAAGCCTCTGAAAAGCCACTCTATATTACCTCTGGAGAAACAAATAGTAACTGTTAGCAGCTAGCTAGCGAGCATAGTGGAGCATTTAGCTGCTAAATAGCAGGATATTTCACCCCGGAGTTGGTAGAGACTAAAACGATAAAAAGAATAAATACTGGCATGAAATCACAAGAGTCCCAATCCCAGAAAATGTTGCTTTGTGTACTTAAGACATTAGAATCGATGTTTTGTACAAGTTGTTTGCCACAAAGAGGCCCAATTATTCATTATTACAGGTTTCAGATCAATCCAATCCAGTGATGCTTTTATTGTTGTTGCATAAATACACACAATGTTAAATAGAAGAAATAATCATAATAAAGTAGTGAGCTGTAGGCTACTGGTTCTAATTAAAGTGGACCTGAAGAAGCCTCTGACTGAAGACACTGTTGTTTAATCGTGTTTTGTAGAGGATGTGCTGTGTTCTGTTACGTTTAATAACTTAAGCAGCGTTCCTTCTTTTTTCTTCTTTGCAGTTAGTTTGAGGGCCTCACTGATAGCCCACTAATAAATGCAGGAATGCATGATGTGTTTATGTGTGCGTTTTGTTCGCTTTTCTTTTGATCCAGTCTACTTCAAACCTGGTGAATGTCTTGCTGTACATACAGTACGAATTTGTCAACTTTTTTAGCCAAGAAATCAAAACGATTAGACAAAACATTCACGCAACACAGACAAACAAGAAAATTAATCTGTGTGTAAAACCTAGAAATAACTCTAACGTTATGTCACAATTTAATATTGTAGATTTAAAAATCCTAGAGGAAACAGTTTGGCATCTGAAATCAACAACTTGTTCTCTGGACATAATACTATCCGACTTTTTAAAAACTGTTTTTACCTCAGTAGAAAGTGATCTCCTACGAATAGTTAACAGCTCACTGGCATCAGTCATTTTTCCCAAGTCACTAAAGACAGCTGCCATTAAGCCACTCCTAAAGAAGAGAACTCTAGACGCCTCTATGATGAACAACTACAGACCTGTCTCTAATCTCTCTTTTATATCTAAGATAATTGAAAAAGTTGTATTTAACCAGCTCAACAACTTTCTGAATGAAAGTGGAAGTCTTGATAACTTTCAATCAGGCTTCAGACGTCATCACAGCACTGAAACAGCTCTGGTCAAAGTGTTAAACGACATCAGGTTGAACACTGACTCTGGTAATGTTTCAGTCCTGGTTCTGTTGGATCTCAGCACTGCGTTTGATACTGTAGATCACACAATCCTGCTGCCCAGGCTGGAAAACTGGGTTGGACTTTCTGGAGCAGTCCTTAACTGGTTCAGGTCCTACTTAGAAGGCCAGAGTTATTTTGTTACAATTGGCAGTAGGGATGCAAATGATTAATCGATTTTAGATTAATTGTCGATCAAGAGGTTGCTCGAACAAAATGTATTAATCACGATTAATCGCTAGAGGGCGCTACTGTCTGTAGTAACTTGAACAGAGCGTGAGAAGGACAGGTGAACAGTGATCCCTTGCGAGATGTGAAATGAAGCGGGCGAAAAGAAGTGCTGTGTGGGACCATTTCAACATTATTAATGCAGGCAAAGAAGTCAAATGTTCGCTGTGTCATGCGGTATTGAAATACAACAGTTCAACTAGCTCACTCAGTTATCATTTGAACACCGTGCATGGAGCTGTCCTGCATGGCACCCGTGCACCTGGTCAACCTACAATCAAAGCTACACTGGGAAGGCAAGCGTGTGATGAGAGAAGGGCGGAGGGCATTACAGAGAGCATATGCAGCATGATCGAGAGAGATTTGATGCCAATCAACACAGTTGACGGTGCAGGATTTCAGGATCTCATTGCGATCCTAGAGCCAGGCTACAATATCCCTTCGAGGCCATCAATAACCTCCTGCCTCGAGGCTCGCTACGAAAAAAGGAAGAGTGAGCTTAAAACAACGCTAGCTACTGCTACTGCTGTAGCTCTGACAACAGACTGTTGGACGGCTCTAACAACAGAAAGCTACATTACCGTGACGTGCCACTACAACGACGAGAACTGGCAGCTAAAATCGGCAGTCCTGACTACGACGAACATGTCGGAAAGACACACCGCTGACAATTTAGCTGACAAGCTTAATAAGGTTGTGGAGACTTGGGGACTCTCCGGTCGCATTACAGCGTGTGTTCACGACAACGCAAGAAACATTGTCAATGCAAACAACCCCACACGAGTCACTTGGAAATCGGTTGCATGTTTTGCACACAGTCTAAATCTCGCAGTCAATGACGGCTTTGCTGCTGCTGGGGTAAGCAGAGCAATAGTGGCAGCGGGAAGGTTGGTGAAACATTTCCACCACAGCACAATCGCAACCAAAGCCCTGGGTGAAAAGCAACAGCAAATGTCGCTTCCACCGCATCGCCTCATTCAATCCTGTAAAACCAGGTGGAACTCAGTCTGCGACATGTTTGAGCGCCTAGTCGAACAGCGGTGGGCCGTGTCAGCCGTATTATCAGACCGTTCCGTGACCAAACTGGCAGATGCGAGGACTCTGGAGTTGAGAGACGACTACTGGCAGCTAATGGAAGATATGGCACCGATGTTGGGAACCCTGAAGTGTGCAACTACGGTGATGTCTGCCGAGTCGGAGGTGTCAATCTCAAACACTTACCCCATCACGTTCAGTCTAATCAACAACCACCTCGGCGCTGCAGACGGGGACAGCCACAAAGTCGCAGAGTTCAAGGAAAGAGTGCGAGATTCGCTGGGCGAGCGCATGAAGGTATGTATCCATTAATTATTAAAACGATCTATATCCAATAATAATAACAATAATAATGATACAAAAAATAATGACGCAAACAATAGGCCCCAATGTAATTGTCATTCAATTGTATCGTTTTTAATAATTGTATGCCTATTGTTTCTATTTTCAACAGATTAAGTCTGATGACCTCGACTCATCCACCTCTATGGTCGCAACTATGCTTGACCCTCGCCACAAACACCTGGGATTTCTACCTCCAGCTACCAGGATTTCAGCTAATTCCAAACTGCTTGAAATGGCTACAGCTGAACGCGACAGCGTCACAGCAACAGGTGCCGTCACCGCTGGAGACGGGAACACTATCCAGACAGCAGCGCCTCAGCGACATGGGGCTACATCTGCTATGAGTCTACTCCTGGGTGAAACCTATTCCAATACCCGCAAAGGTGGCGTGGAGAGCGAAGTGGAGATTTACTTAAAGGACCCTCCTGCACTTCTTGAGTCGAACCCCACATGCTGGTGGAAAGTGAATGAAGGGAGGTTTCCGACGCTGGCAAAACTAGCAAAACGGTATTTGTGTACGCCAGGCACATCAGTCCCATCTGAGCGTGTATTTTCAGCAGCTGGCCTCACTGTAAATAGACTGCGCACACGCCTTACCCCTGACCACGTTAACATGCTCATTTTCTTGAACAAAAATATATAGGTCCAGTTGTGATATGAGCCGTAATAGCCATTTGCCACATTTCAGACAGGAAAGGGTAACACGATTTGATCATTACTTTATTTGATTGATCTGGTTTGAGGCCCTGTGATGTTTTATGTTGTGTCCAGGGACCCTCTGAACGTTTCATTCTATTTTGCTGTAACCCTATACAAATTAAGGCAGAAAAATGTTGTGCATGTTTCAGTTGAGGATTTCCTAATTAATAGCCTAGATGCAGTTTCTTCATAATCTATAGGCTCAATAATATTCTGTTTGGCTCTCTATTTAATTTCTTTTATTGTTTTTTTTTGTTTTAAATGTCTAATGTTTCAAATGCACGAACTGAGCCAGTCCTTAATTTATTTGTTTTTTTAAAAACATTTTTTATTAAAGAATGTATTTTGTTATACCATAAACAAACATGTCTGCTTTCTTTTCCTAATGCATAATTACTTGAGGAATATGTAATATAATACAATACAATATAATTATCATAATATAATATATACTTTTTGAATTCAGTGTTTTAACTAGCTGATATTTTTAAAGGCCCTATTGAAACACTGAAATTCAGGTGAAAAACGCCGCTTATCAATTAATCGTAAGTCGATCGATAAGATCAGTCAACTAATGATTAATGAATTAATCGATAATTTGCATCCCTAATTGGCAGTTATGAATCTGAGCGAGTGGCCATGACTTGTGGCGTCCCCTAGGGGTCAATTCTTGGACCTCTTCTGTTTAACTTGTATATGCTCCCTTTGGGTCAGATATTGCAGAACTTTAACATAAATTATAACAGTTATGCAGACGATACGCAACTTTATGTGTCTCTGTCACCGGACGACTGCAGCCCAGCAGACATACTGTGTCAGTGTCTGGAGGAAGTAAACACCTGGATGAGAGAGAATTTTCTACAATTAAATGAAGACAAAACTGAGATCATTCTGTTTGGTAGCAAAGAGAAGAGGGTCAGCGTTGGTAAATATCTTGAGACTCGGGACCTTACAATCACTGACCAAGTCCGTAACCTCGGAGTGTTGATAGACTCAGATCTGACTTTCAGCAGCCACATCAAAGCTGTCACCAAGGCAGCTTTTTACCATCTCAGAAACATCAACAGAATTAAAGGTTTCCTCTCCCAAAAAGACCAGGAGAAACTCATCCATGCATTCATCTCCAGTAGACTCGATTACTGTAACGCTCTTTTAACTGGACTTCCCAAAAAGAGCATTAAACATCTGCAGCTCATCCAGAACGCTGCAGCTAGAGTTTTAACCCGGACTAAGAGATCTGAACACATCACACCAGTTTTAAAATCTTTACTCTGGCTTCCAGTCAGTCACAGAACAGATTTAAAAGCCTGCTGATGGTTTACAAATCCCAGAATGGTTTAGGCCCAAAATACATCTGTGATATGTTCAGAGAATATAAACCCAGCAGAGCTCTTAGATCCAAGGACTCAGGTCAGCTGGTCCAGTCCAGAGTCCAGACTAAACATGGAGAAGCAGCATTTAGCTGTTATGCTGCAAACAAGTGGAACAAACTGCCACTGGAGATTAAACTTTCACCAAATGTAGACATTTTTAAATCCAGGTTAAAAACATTTCTGTTCTCATGTGTCTATGCATGAAATATCTTTTAACTTATCTAGACTGTTGCTTGTTTTTAAATTCATTTAAATGATTTTAATTGTTTCTAATTGTTTGTACATGAAATGTGCTATGTAAATAAATTTGATTTGATTTGATTTATTGATTTTTAAAGTAGCTTGTATGAGCATTTCGGGTGATTTGGCTAAAAAAAAAAAAAAATCTTTCACAGCTGTCAATTCCCCGCATGTGACGTGTTGGTGTACAGTTATCTCCTTTCTCACAAGGTCAACAGAAACTGAAGACTTCACAGTTGTTTTTGGTAGATTGTATTGTTCAGCAGATTTCACAGGCGTAACTAAAACCCCCGATTGTAATCTCACGCCCAATTAAAATAATGAAAGATTTTTTAAAAATGTTTTTAAATGACATGTTTCGATTTATGATTGAGTTGGCGATTAATTTGAATACTATCTTGTTTTAAAAAATTCTTACTAAGATTATGCAGTCAGTGTAAGAGTTAAGAATAAGTAACATGTACATGTGGTAGAACTACATGAACACTCAGAGACTGTAAATTAATTTGGAAACCCTCCATGATGTCAACTATTAGGTTGTGAACTGCGATTCTGAAGCCTCGTGTTTGGGTTTTCTCCAGCTCCCGCTGACGATATTTGGTCCCTCATTTCCGTCGCTGTCTGTGACCAATTCCAGCACATGGCTGGACAGATCACACATGCATACATACAGCTCTATGTTTTCTATATTCTTGTGACAGGAACAGGTTTTTCTGAAGAAAATGTCTTGGAAAGAAAATGTTATGTGTGGACTTAGATAAGTAGATGGATGGATGGATGGATGGATGGATTGATGGATGGATGGATGGATGGAAGTAAGGAAATGCCAGGGTTTCCACTGATGGAAATGAAATCCTCTTCTGCTGCGGCTTCTCTTTTATCCCCATTGCCAAGTGCAGCATTAGTCACAAACACAAATCCAGCACAAGAGCTTGAATCTTCTCTTGATGCAGGGTGGCAGTGTGTCTCTATGTTGTGTGCGTGCGTGTGTGTGTGTGGCCTGACAGAATTTGTCTGTGTGTCAGCCGATGCCCCGTGTGCCAGGGTTGTTGTCAGTGGGTGCCAGAGGCCTGTTTGTGGTGGCCAGCATGCTGGAGCAGCACGTGCAGCCCCATCGCTGTTGACACGATGGTTTACTTCAGAGAGCGCCCGAGGTATAGGACGGCCTTGGTTAGCCTCGTCCCGACGACAGGCGATGTGCTGAAATATTGAAGTGACAGCAGCACACATTGTCCTACTGGTGTCACATGCGTGTTGCACATAGAGCAGATTTATTGGAATGTCCTTACTGCTGCTACGTGGGTCAAGCTAATAGATCTTTTCAAAGTTTTGATGAAAGGATTCTTTTTGTTTTAAGCCATTCAAACGAAATATGTCAACCTCACTCTCTTTGCTGCTTCACTATTGGAAAAGATTCTCTCTTTTTTTTTTTTTTTAATCAAGATAAAGCCTTTTATGTTTTGGTCTGAAAACTAAACTGAATATGTCACCTTGGATTCAACAGTGGTCTCGTCGGCCTGTACAGTCCACTAGCTATTCGCTTCACAGGTGTGGCCGCTGACAGCTGAGGCCACAGCTAAGGTCAGCAAGCTGAGCCTGCCAACGCTGGCACTTTATTAAAATAATTACTTACTTTACTAATTTGTGGGCTCACCCTTTATTAACCCCTTCCATTCTTTTCGTCATTCTGTTGGATCAAGATATTAGTGAAGAATTTAGTGTACCAGGTTTTACGAGGCTATAGCTGTTCATTTAAAGTGCCATATGAATATTTGACCAGCACTCGTGCTATAAATCAAATGCTCTCACCCAGAAATGCAAAGAACTTGGATTAAGCTATCAAACGCATCTGGGATAAGATATTTTATGATTCTACCACTTGCAGTTTAAAGCCTCTATTATTCCAATTTTAAAGCTATGTCTAATTGTATTATTTCATTATCCTTATTGAAATCAGTGTTATAGTCTAAATAATTGATGTGGCTTCATAAAAAGGATTAGTTTACAGCAGAGATCCTGCAATGGGAACAAAAGCTTCAGTAATGTGGAATTTTTTTTTCCTCAATGCAGGTCATAATAAGAGTTGATTTGATAAAGCAACTGTGACGCTAAAAAGGACATTAAGCAGTTGCTTTCACACAGGCTGGAGGACTGTCAGTTGCAAGTAAATTGGCTTTGATATGAAAATATGTGCCGATCTCCTGTAAAAGACTGAACTGATCAAACTAAAACCAAAGACCACCATCTGTACTTCACTAACATTTACTCAAAGCAGACTCGCAGTTGAGAATCAATAGCAACACTAGTGACGTGTGCAGCTGCTGACTGGCAGAAACGGGACATTGTGTAGGGTTAGGACAATGTGTGTGTTTGACATTTTTAATGCAAGAAGTTTTTTTGTGTATGTGCACGACGAACTAAAGTCGTCCATCTCCCAAAACAGTCTGTCCTTGTTTGTCATGTTGTGTTTTACATCCTCGGCTCTCGCCAGTGCCGCTTGCCAGCCATTCTTTACAGCTTTCTGTCAAGTGCGCTAATTGCTGTAAATAGCTGGGTGCTCTGTTGTTGTGATTGACCCATCTGAAAAGCTGCTCAATCTGTTTTGTATTTGGAAATATTTTGGTCATATGTCAGCCTCATCTCGTGTAATGGCTTTTTTGTTGTTATTGCCCATTAAACTCATTACCGAGGGGACGGTTTGCTTATTTGCACTGTGGGAGGGATTGTTATGTGCGATGCAAAACCTCTTTGATACAGAAAAATGGAGAACAAACTTCTCCTCATCATTGTTTTTTTTAGAATTGAAAATGACACGAGACAACGCTGACCCTTTGCTGAGCTTTTCATGGCTGAAAGGCTTTGGAATGTCACACAACCCACATGCAGTCAACATTATACACCATCAATATCAGCCATAACATCAAAACCAAATGCCCGGTATTGTATAGCCCCCCCTTGTGACACTAAAACATGATACTCATCTGGCCAGTGATGAGCTAGCCTAGCACCAGCAACTGCTCCGGGCTTCAGCGGGGGGGTCAGAAACTGCAGAGCAATCTGCTGGAGCTCGAGACTCGGCTGGTCAATAACATGTTTTAGGGTGTATGGTTTGACCATACAGGTGCAGAAATCGGCTTACTTTTTAGTCTCAACCAATAGGCTGCTAGTATACTGATTAACAGCTTCCTGATTAACCGTTCCAATGTGTTGCTAGCCTTGTATGTTAGTCATCAGGCAATAGCTGATAAATAAGGCTTGCTGGATAAGACACATGAATAGTCTCTTCCCACATCACTGTCCAGAACAGTAGCAGACTTGAGCAGGGATATAACTTCTGCTGGCTTCTCTGCAGTCTTAATTTCGTCTATTTTATAGCACCGTAGGGGGTTGCCCTGTGATGTCATGGGATTAGTTCATTTGACTCTTGTTCTGGCACATCCTTCAGAGACTTGATCGTTTTCGTATTTTGGGGGGTTTTGAGGCTGGGTCAGCATCATGTTGTGTTTGTAATGACCTGTGGGCCACTGCTGTCAGAAAGTGCCACTACCTTTCGGTTACCTGCTGATTAAATCGTGTTTAAAACTGATTTGAATGAAAGGTAGAATACTACCTATATATATCTATATATATAGATATATATAGATATATCTATATATATATGTATCTTGCTATTTTGTTTAAAAGGGCATGTTTATGGGCCTCTGGCAGGGACTTGCTTTAGCTGACTGTGCTGAATAGCAGGCAGTCTGTCTCGCTTACATGTGATGCTTCTCTTTGTGGCAAACTAGCAGTTGAGTCAGCAGATTTGTTGTTATTGTAGAGTAAGACAGCTTCTTTTTTATAACGTTGACAAACAGTCTTATCTTTGTCCGTTACCACACCATTTACGGCTTTGCTAGCCGGTTTATCTTCATTTTTGTAGCAATGTTGCAAACTAATATTGGCTTATTTAACTCAGAGGTTACCAGGATACGCATTAGGTCAAGCTGATACCCGATCGCCCTGCTGCTCGACCACAAGTCAAAATATCATTGGTCTGATGCTTCCATTTATACAGCATACAGTCCTAAACGTTTACAGACTGTAATTTTTCAATTCAAACTGGTAGCTGACATTTTAAGTTTGAAGTCTTGAGAGGCTTTGATGCACGCATGTCTGTAAGATTCAGTCCAGGTTTATTTGGCTTCACCTCAGCCAGTTACCAAGTAAAAAGTTTGGAAAATGAACAAATGAGACCATGTGAGAACTAGTGAAGGTCAAACAAATATGTGGGACAAAAAAGAAAAAAAAGGGGTCATTCATCTTCTTTTTTTTCAGCTGGCTGATATTGCTTTTTGCCTGTCAATACTGCAGGCATTGTATGCTCAAGTATGTGTACTGTGTATGTCAACATAAAAGAAGTAATAATTAAGAGAGATGAATTGAAAGCCAAAAACTGCGATTTCAACAACTGCTTCATCCCGCCTCTTTAGCTGTGCAGCTGAAGTTAGAGCAAACACATGCTTTGAAACAATCCTTGCAGACTGTGTTTTTGTGAACATCAAAAATAGAGCCATCGACCCTCAAACTTTAAAATTCAAAAGCTCAAAGTCCTCCCAGAGCAAGTATAGAAATGCTAATCAGGAATTGAACAGTTGTTGCTTTGGGGAGGGGTCATCGTGTACGTGCCCACACTTGCAGCACAAGACTTTGACACTTGACGCGATAAAAATTTGTCCCCAAAAGCAAATTGTCTGCAAAGTAAAAGCCTGCGCTGATGCGTTTATTTATTCATTTTTTTTGGTCTGGCTTCTGAAACATGAAAGCAGGCGGTCGTCGTGAGAAGGAGAGCTTCGTGAAAGTCTGCTCTGGATGTTTGCAAGATCTGAGGGAAGGCTGTGATCACACTGTCTCATTAGATCAGTCTCACCTCTCTGTTTCTATATCGCGCTTTACTGCTGCTCAAAAGAAAGAAAAAAGAAGAAGAAGAAGAAACTGCACTTTTTTTTCCTTTTTTTTAAGAATACCAACCACTGACATCGGAGTCGTGCCTCACCTTTTAGCTTCTGTGCATATGCATGACCTTCTGTGCACCTGCTAATGTGAATGTAATACACAAAGCCTGCCTCCATCCTTCACATCCTTTTCTCATGTGCTATATTCTGCACATATTATTGCACTGCATATATTTGATAACACCTTAAATCAGCCAGTGGGTTATATATATATATATATATTTTTTTTTTTTTTGTACTGAATATATCTTGTTAATCACTTGTTGAATTTCCAAAAAATATTTTGCTCTACCACATTTGAAACATGTTAGTGGTTCAGCATCATTGCTACTCTGATTCCCCAAATCTGATACAACATACAGACACAAAACACATCTCCATTAGAAGAGAAACGGAATGAATAGCTAGATAAAAAAAAAAAGACAATCCAAATGTCGTAAAAGATGGTCTTCATCCATGTTGGCTCCCCTCCTCCACCATATAGCTCTCTTTATAACAATGCTGCAGTTTCCATGGCAGCTAGTGCATGTTAAGCTTTAGGATAACAGTGAAAAAAAAGTGGGGAGAAGAACGGGGAATAATCACAGGGTAAGAGGGACTAAAAATAGTGAGGGACTTAATCCCAGGCATTATTTATTCATCCAGAACTTCTCATGCCTGCCTGTGTAAACATCATTTCTCCTGCAGTTCTTCGTTGGGTGAGCAGGCAGTTTTCTGACCTCAACCCCCACAGTCTTACTGACTAACTAATACCCTGCAGGTGGGGAAGGAGATGCAGTCGCAACACAAAGAGAAGACGGCCTGAATGGACATATACTACAGGGTTTGGATTTGCTCTTGTGAAGCTGCTCCGTGGAGCATACTGCCTCTGGATTCGTCCGTTAGTATTCCTACTTCCCCATCATACACGAGAAGCCAGTGAGCAAAGCTGATGCTTCATCACCGAAAAACATCCACAGTAACATCTGACTGATACATGATTAAGCAACTCTCCAAACAAGTCGAAATTGTTTAATTTAACTGGTGCCAACTCATGTCTTATTCAGGCTGACTTACTGCCAGTAACTCACTTAGCTTAAGTATTTTTCATTGGAGGTTACTAAACAAGTGCTTTCTTAATCACAAATTAAAGGTACTGTCCAAAGAGGACCATGTATAAACAGAACAAAGTCCTCATCCCGAAGACATGATAAGATTGTGTGCAAATAATATTTGCCTCTGTGTTCTTTCTTATGCTTGCCTATATATTGTTTTTTAATGGATATGTCAAAATATTGTACTGTTGCTTTCACCAGAAGGACAATTAATAATATATTATTGCTGGGCCAGATTCCTGCTGCTGATCATATGAGTCTGCCAAAAGTTGTCCTGGGCATTACTTCTGCATAGATGAACAAAACATACATCTTTTACCGTCTTCTAGTAGTTATTTTAGAATTAGACCAATAGAACTCTAAGTTACAGCTGATGAAAGGCAGTAATGCAATGCAACGCAGACATTGTGCGGTTGAGGAAGTGCTGACAAAGTAAACAACGGTCTGATGCAATCGCAAAGCGTTAAAAAAAAAAAAAAAAAAAAAAGAACTACATGGTAGCATTGGCTGAACCGTTGGGAAATTTTTGAGGTTGAAGTCAGATGAAGTGAAAGTTAAAAGTTAGCTTTGTTGAGCGTCATTTAAACTTCCTTTTTTGATCACACCACAGATGTCATGTTGCCAAAAAGAAATAAACCCCCCCCCCCCCCCCCAATTTCTACAAGAGTTTAGAGACCTTTCAAAAGGCGAGTAAACAATGGAAAATTATTTGAGTCAATTCAATTTAGACCAATTTTTAAAGCCTACCTTCAAGTTAATTGTCTTTGCTTTAAATTCAGTTTTATTCACTGTATTTATAAAGCACCAATTCACAACAAAAGTCATCTGAAGGCCCTTTAACAAGGAGGCAAACAAGGCCAATCCACTCCAATTAGATACAGTCCAATTAAATCCAATTATGAACCAATTCAGCCAATATTTGTCGTAACCAAATTATAGTCCTATTCATTGTAATCCAATTATAATGCTCAATGCCACTAGACAATCAAAAGAAATCAGACTAGAAAAAAAATGTGGACCTCCAGAAGGATTGTGCACGTGAGAAATTTCTAATGATCATAAGGCATCCTCCAGCCATCCTCAGTCTGCCAGTATGTCTTCATGTAACCACACAACACTCAGCAAGGAGATGCATGCCATCTACTGGAAATGACAAATTTGTCCCAGATCATAAGCAAACCATGAACAATGAGTCCTGTATAGAGATAAACTAAAGAATTATGAAAACATATTCAAGTAACCTCTTCAGGCATCGACCAAGAGGTTAAAACTTGGTTTTAAATGGCTCCTCCAGATGGATATTACATTTCCACCTTTCTACTTCTAATGCTGTGGCTAAATTGCTTAGCACCTCCAGTACATTTTTCCTGTACTGGCTCACCTGAACTAATAGGAGCGAATGTAGTTCAGGTCGTCCTCTGATCAGAATGGTTGCATTTCGATCCTCTACCCCTGCCTTTTCCAAAGTGACTTGGGCCAAGATCCTTAACATCGCGTTGCACCAGATCCTGCGATAGTAGATTGACTGATATGTCATTTTAAAGAAAAAGAGTTGCATGATATTGCATATATGTTTTAGAGAGTGCTGTGTGGTTGAATGAATGAAAAAACGCATTGTACTGTGCTTTGTTGAACCCAGATGAGGTAAGAAGGCGCTACACAAGTGCAGAGCATTTAGCAGCTAAGCTGAAAAAAGCCACCCAAAGGAGCTCAGTTCCGCCAGTTCTGCCGGTACTGACTGTGGCTCTAGGGCCCTTGGGCCACTGTCAGTAATGTTATTCGTAGGGATCTCTGTTGACCGAAGAACGAGTATGGTCAATGAGACTAAATGTCAGGAAATATGATAAACTGAATTGTACAGCCCTGTAAAAAAGAAAGCACACCTTTTTCAGATGTAAAGTTGTTTGTATCGTTATGTAATAGAAAATCATCTGGTCCTCAACAAGTCTTTATGAAGGTATGTTATCCCTCAGATGAACAGACCTGAAATATACACTTTGTCAGTATTTCACAGAATGTCCAACTCATGATTCAGCAGCTTGTAGAACCCCCTTCATCCGCAATAACTTAAAGTAATCATTTTCAGTATGACGTCATCAGCCTATCACGTTGTTGTGGAGGAGTCTTTTTTTTAAATGTTGCTTCGGTTCTTTGGGGTTTGCAACATTTGTTTATGCACAGCTTTTATAAGGTCCCACACCTCAGCATTTCAGTCAGGTTGACGCCTTGATTCTTTTCTATTTCAGTCTTTTTTTTACTTAATCTGCAGGTGCACTTCGGATCATTGCCCTGTTGCATGACCCAGCTTCAGCCAAGCTTTAGCTGTTGGATGGATGTTCTTATATTTGACTCGAGAATACTTTGGTATACAGAGGAGTTTGTGGTCAAAAGCTAAGCCACGCTGCCATGTTCCTTCTTTCTCTTGGCAACCTTTCCAAACAAGCTGTACTTGCTTCGTCTTTTTCTAATTGGCTTAATTCTAATCTTAAACTGAACCATTTCAGATACGAATGGCGGGTGGGGGTACTAATAAACTAATAACTAGTTGCCAGACATCCTGTCCATAGGCTTATATTTTCTGTCTGGTAATTGACTTCAACCATTTAACAGACAAGCATACACAGGTCGATGTATTCAGACTTGTGCAAAAATAAAAAATCCTAATCTTTTTTTGAGCAGATTGGTATATTTATATTTATATTTATATATATAACAGATTATTTTTTGGATATGTTTACATGTATTATTTTTCATTCCTTAGAATAAAAGAGCAGTACAAGTTTTAGTCATAAGAGAAATCTGCAGGGCATTTTAGAAATGAACAGATTTTCTTTCATACTTTCTGTCAGATGTACACTATCACGCTCCTCCAATTCGTCTTGAGTCACGACCAATGAAAGGAGCGTTCTCTATTTGGGCTGTTGTTTGCAAAACTTAACAGACAAGTCCAGGGAGAATAGGAGGTTTCCTTCTATTTACTACAAATGATCAGAGGTTAATGATTTAACCTTTAATATTTATCTCCCGTGGATTTCCCGTGGACTAAAAGTACGGAACAAAGTGCATTCCTTATCAAGTCAATACACAACACATCTTTTAGTTTCTAATAACAGGATGATTTTGTATTTTGAGGATCAGTTGACAACCCTAACCCATCCAAGATAAATGGGCAACAATTGCTTCTCTAAGATCACTGCTGATGTAAATGCTAAATGGACCATACTTGTATGATAGCGCTTTTCTAGTCTAGCTAACCACTCGAAGCGCTTCTAACACTAGTTAGTTGCATAACTACGCATAGCTATGTGCTTCCCACACACATTCACACTGATGGATGAATCGGTAGGGTTCAGTGTCTTGCCCAAGGGTGCTTCGAAATGTGGCCAAGGGAAGCAAGAGTCGAACCACTGACCTTCCGATAGGTGGCCGACTGCTCTCTCCTGAGCTACAGCCGCCCCCAATGTCTTTTCTTTCCTCCTTGTTATTGTATTAACACACACCTGAATGCTGTGAGCAGCAAACTTACAAAACTTCCCTTTTTTAAATAGAAATGCTTGATAATTATCAGTAAATTGAGTGCATTTAAATGAGCAGCACCTGGCTGCTACTTAGGCCGATTTCAGACCAGAGCGTGGCGTGGCGGCAGCGAAACGACGGCAGTCTTGCGCCGGTTATCAGGCGGTGTGTTCAACTTGGCTTTTCACACCGGACAGTCCGCGGCCGCGGTAGTTCCGCTCCAGCCCTGTCTGCAAATCCCACAGACTATGTATTTAACTGCGCATATAGATGCAATAACAATAATAATAATAAGATAATAATAATAATAATGATAATAATAATAATAGTAGCTTTAGGCCTACAAGTTGCTCGTTGTTGTTTTCTAAGAGGGGGTTGGGGGAGGTGTCTCTGAGACAGAAGCTATCTGGCCACTGTTGAAAACACCGACAGTTATCACCAGAGACTTGTTCAGCGAAATGGGTAAGTTTTGTCTTTGCCTCTCCGAGTTGACTATTTTATAACTCCGCAGTGAAGTTTTACATTATTGGTTTATTATTGTTGATAACTTCATTTCATTTATGTTACTCTAGACCATCGTGTTTACTTCGACAGAAGAAGAGCAGCAGCGCTCCTTAAAACCGGTGGGTGGTCATCACCGTTTCAATAAAAAGTTCGAAGACATGAATACATAGCTGGTTTAATTTCCCCATTCATTTCAACGAGACACCGCCGGCCGCTGCCGTCCAAATTCCGCTCGAGTTCTATTTTCCAAAAGCAGCGCGGGACGGAGGCGTCTCCGCGCCGCTACCGCCCGACTACCGCCGCGTCGGTGTGCAAGGACAGATCTGTTTCCATGTATTTTCACCTCCGCCGGTGAAAATCGCTTCCGTTCTGCCACGCTTTGCCGCCCTGGTCTGAAATAGGCCTTACCCTCCTAATTCTGAAGAAAGCAGTAATGGACGACTTAGTTTTTTATACACTGCTTCTGGATTTTATTAGTTTCTGTTCAGTAAATAATGACAGTGTAATATGTCAGTCATTCTCTCTCTGCGGTTGTATTTACCTAGTTTTTGGTCCTGGTAAGGACCAGATAATTATTTTTTAATTTCTTGACACCTAAAGCCTTACAGTTGAAAGTGGGTGTTTTTCACAATACATATATCCAGTAGATATATTTTATATAAACTTAAGATTTGCACTGTAGATCTAGTCAAACAAAAGGAATGCCTGGGGCTGTTCATCTTACTTCCACTTTGAGCTACTGTGGTTTTCTGCTTCAGAAAAATGGAATTTTTTTGAAAGCAGATGCTGCTGTTATCATGACACATTTAGAGAGTGGTTTGCTGAGCACCTTTTGTATTCTTCAACGCAACTCTGGTCCTATGCTTCTGCAATCACTCGAAGAGATGAGAACGGAGAATACCTATAATTTATTCTAACATAATGACTGACTGTATAATAGAGGTGACATTTTTAAAGGTCTTTCTGCATGCATCTGATTTATGACTGGTAGAGTCAGCTGAAGCATGTTACAAAGGAACCATATTAGGTTATACATTTGATAATTGGACCTGACCACAGCATGTTGTTCAACCCTTTTTTATTTGGCAAAATGGGATAAATTATAATGTATTTTCATAGAATTTGCTTTACAGTTAAGTACCTGATTGCTAAATCTGCCGAAATCAATAGACAACAGCCTCTTCAGACTTGCATCCTTTTCAATAAATCTTAAGGTATCTGGACATGTTGGCTTCATTTCCGAAGGAGCACTTAGGTAATTTTGCTGTAAAGGTGGCTACAGATTTGATGCGTCTGATTTCAGTGGGTAAACAGTTCAATAAGATGGGAGCTCTAATGGAAGGTCCAATTGCCCTTTGTCACAAGCTATGATTTGGGAACAATTAGCAGTAACAAGTTCAGCTGCAGCGTTTTGGATCAACTGAAGACAACGAGGGAGCACCAAGTGATACCTGAGTAAATTGAAATACTGTATTCAAGGTTAGAATAGATAAAAGTGTACTTGGTGTAACTTTTTCTAAATCAGCAGTTCAGCCTCAGTTTTCAGATTTATATACAGTGGGGCAAAAAAGTATTTAGCCAGCCACCAATTGTGCAAGTTCTCCCACTTAAAAAGAGGAGAGAGGTGTGTCATTTTTATCATTGGTACTTTGAGAAAAAAAGAGATAAATAAATAATCCAGACAATCACATTGTCTGATTTTTAAAGAATTTATTTGCAAATTATGGTGGAAAATTTGGTCAACAAAAGTTCTTCTCAATATTTTGTTATATACCCTTTGTTGGCAATGACAGAGGTCAACCGTTTTCTGTAAGTCTTCACACACTGTGGCTATTTTGGCCCATTCCTCCATGCAGATCTCCTCTGGAGCAGTGATGTTTTGGGGCTGTCGCTGGGCAACACAGACTTTCAACTCCCTCCAAAGATTTTCTATGGGGTTGAGATCAGGAGACTGGCTAGGCCAATCCAGGACCTTGAAATGCTTCTTAGGAAGCCACTCCTTCGTTGCCCACGAGGTGTGTTTGGGATCATTGTCATGCTGCCACGTTTCATCTTCAATGCCCATGCTGATGGAAGGAGGCTTTCCCTCAAAATGTCACGATACATGGCCCCATTCATTCTTTCCTTTAGACGGATCAGTCCTCCTGGTCCCTGTGCAGGAAAACAGCCCCAAAGCATGACGTTTCCACCCCCATGCTTCACAGTAGGTATGGTGTTCTTTGGATGCAACTCAGCATTTTTTCCTCCTCCAAACACAACAAGTTGAGTTTTTAACCAAAAAGTGCTATTTTGATTTTATCTGACAGTCTCCCAATCCTCTTCTGAATCATCCAAATGCTCTCTAGCAAACTTCAGACGGGCCTGGACATGTACTGGCTTAAGCAGGGGGACACGTCTGGTACTGCAGGATTTGAGTCCCTGGCGGCGTAGTGTGTTACTGATGGTAGCCTTTGTTACTTTGATCCCAGCTCTCTGCAGGTCATTCACTAGGTCCCCCCGTGTGGTTCTGGGATTTTTTGCTCACCGTTCTTTTGATCATTTTGACCCCACGGGGTGAGATCTTGCGTGGAGCCCCAGATCGAGGTAGATTACCAGTAATCTTGTATGTCTTCCATTTTCTAATAATTGCTCCCACAGTTGATTTTTTTTTTCACACCAAGCTGCTTACCTATTGAAGATTCAATCTTCCCAACCTGGTGCAGGTCTACAATTTTGTATCTGGTGTCCTTTGACAGCTCTTTGGTCTTGGCCATAGTGGAGTTTGGAGTGTGACTTTTTGAGGTTGTGGACAGGTGTCTTTTATATCGATAACGAGTTAAAACGGGTGCCATTAATACAGGTAACGAGTGGAGGACAGAGAAGCCTCTTAAAGAAGAAGTTACAGGTCTGTGAGAGCCAGAAAGGTCTGAGAAATAGTGTATGGCTTTCTTTTCAGATGCATTTGAAAAGTAGGTCTTTGGATGCAGTCTGCATACCATTCCCGTTGCCAAGTAATGAGTTGATTTCTTCTGTGCACTCAAACCACTGATAAACTCAGAGTATCCAGGTGAATATGGAGCTAAATCAGTCTCAATATTCACAAATGTGCAGGACAAGATTCACAGATGCGCAGGATAAGATTCACAGACGCGCAGGATAAGATTCACAAATGCGCAGGATAAGATTCACAGATGCGCAGGATAAGATTCACAGATGCGCAGGATAAGATTCACAAATGCGCAGGACAAGATTCACAAATGCGCTATATGATGTAGCCGGTGTGCCTTTAGCTGTGCATTTTTTCTCTGTTGTGCGGGAATGTAAAACAGGGACTCGGATCCAATTCAACTGTTTTATTGTCAACAGAAATAAAAACAGTGAGCTCCGTGTGTGGGTGTGCGGCTCAACATCAGACACTCCGGTCAGCAGAAGGGGATTAAGTAGCCAAACATGTTAAATGAGATGTTTCACTTACCACTCCGTTGTCGTTGCTGGAAGCCATGTTGAACTGACTAAAATTAAAATGCATTTGTAGCAGTTTGTTAAAAAAAAAACTTGTGTGAGCGTGTGTGAGCGTGTGCGTGCGAGAGCATCCTGTAGGGCGGCGCATGCATGCTTCGACCATTGCCATTTCTGCTTCTGCTTTGAATGGCTTAATGTGATTGGCTTATGAGTAAATGGACTCCCATGTTGGGTGCATTCTTATGATTGTCTGAAACAAGGAAGATATCTGATTGGTTGCAGATCATTCCGTGTTAAAAAAAAATGTGGGTTGACGCAAGTCAGGGGAGTCTCAAACTCCACACACAAATGTAGCGAAGTCCACAGACCAGAAGCAGTTTGTAAATCAAGTTATATTTGTGTGTGCATCAGAAATACATTTGTGAATTTTGTCCTGCGCATTTGTGAATATTGAGACTGATTTAGCTCCATAGATTTCAGGCTGTGTGCGACAAGAAATAAACTGTTCTACACAGGAATTCTCCATTATCAGGTCTGGCACAGAGAGTGAGCTTTAAACAAGTTGTCTGGTGTTAAGCTCTGTGGTTGCTTTAAGTTATCCAAGTTTAAACTAAAGAAATTTGGTAAGCTGTGCTGTTGCTTCTGCAGTGACTTGATGTGATGTGGCTGGAAAGTACAGCAACTTAAGCAAGTAGTGTTAACACATTACAGGGGGTAGCTTTCTGTGTTGCAGGAGTAGCTACTGCTGGTCACAAGAACTTGCATGTAGTAAGTTACTTACCAAAATCTCAAAATTCACTAACTGAAATGCAGGGCAGTAACAGTTAGGGGAATAATCCTAAAGTTAGCTCAGCTGGAACATGTGAAGTAACAGCAAGATACTTAATTTATACAGAGCTGGTAGCACTCTGTGGCTTTTTTGGGCTCTTCCTCTCCTTTGGTCGGGCCACTGGCAAGCCTTGATCTTATAGGCTGAGAGAACAAATTGAGCTTAGTTTAGCTGACCTTTATTGTCCCAGTGCGTGGAGGGGGAGGGCTGCAGGATAAGGAGCTGGGAGACCTCTGTCCTCAGAGGAGAAAGAGAGCAAGCAGTCTGAGGGGGTTTTACCAGGCGGATTAGGGGGAGCAGCTACCTGGAAAGGAAACCAAGGACTTTCAGAGTTAAATCCAGTTTCCTCCACAAATGAATGACATCAGCTGGGCAGGTTCCCAACAGTACCTTGGTAACAATTAAGCTGATGATGTCACACAGTATTAGCAGGTAACACAAGTTAACTCCTCAGTAGACAATGTGAGAATTCAATCTTCAGAATGCAGAGACGATCCTCTCTGTCTGCTGTCTGAAAGGTGGGTAGAGAGGTATGAAACAAATAATATTATGTCTCAAATATTCCTGCTATGTTACCTTTAATGCTCCAAGCTTGTCCATTTTATTTGATAGCAATCTCATGACGATCACAGGAGGAATATTTCCAATTTCCTCCTCATTTATCTCCCTTTTTTCCCCCTGACATCTCCTCTTTAACTCATCTGGATTTGCGGCAGTGCTTGGGCTTCGAAAAGCTAAGCTATGTAAACAACGCTCTCATTGCTATGGTTACGCATCAAATACATTTTAATAATTGCCAGAATTACCAAGATAAATTATTCCAGAGGCACAGCTTCCAAACCATCTTAGAAAAGTGTTTAAACAAACAAAAGAAGTCTCGACCCTCATCTAAATTGGCACTAATGACGTAGAAGTGTCTTGGTGTTGGTTGTATATGCATCCAAAAGGATTCAGTTTCTGGAGTTTTTTCCCATTTACTGTATTCATATTAAGAGAAGATTTATTTGCCAGAGTCTTGTATAGAGTTTGCTTCTGATATTTTCTTAAGACCTGCAGACAACAAAAGAGACAACATGTCAGTGTTGTTGACTTGGATGCGCAGATGTCAAGCTCTCAGCAGCTTTCTGTGTGCAGCTCCAGTTTCCCCTCTCTTGCCTTGTCTGTGATGCTGTGATTATTCTTCATCCACTGTCAGAGGATGAGCTTACTTGTTCAGGATCCTTGAACTTGCCTTTCTACTTAAGTAGCAGGCACTCCCTCGAAAAGGCAGCAAGGTTTCTTCTGAAAAGACCCACTCTCACCGTTGTTGAGACTGACTTTGATCTTGATATTGACTGATTGTTGTAGCCTCCAACACTGAATGTTTTGCGACAGTCTTGCTCTGTTGAACTCACAGAAGCATTTGTGAAAGCTGTGTTATTTTGGGCTGCATGATTATCTTCAGATTATTATGCTAAAACCTCTTTTGTTATATAATCACAGATCTCACTGTTTTAAAAAGTAGTGCAGAGTGATCATCTTTTCTCTTTTCTTCTCTTCCTTTTTACCTCTTGGACTTGTATCTCTCTGTAGGCCTTGGTACTTGTATTATGTAACCTTGTTGCTAACATGCCTGCAATTTGTTTGTGTGCCTGGCTGAGCTGTTGGGGCTGTTATAGTATGTAGGTCAATTTACTTGACAAGATAATCCCCTCTAACCTGTTGTTGGATTATAAGATAAAATAAAGCTGTTCACATGATAGGTCACTGTCTGTTCAATATTTAATCTAGCAGCTTAATGAAAGTTACCAGATGTTCTAATTAGTGTGGGATTACTAGTGGTTTTCCATAACTGACATTGACACTGGCATTATTTTGTGCTCTTGTTCTGTTGTTTTAGAGAACATTTTCCGAACCTATTATCTAAAACCCCAGAAGTGGAATTCTACTGGAAAGATGACACACCAGGGATTGACAAACTGAGGCTTCTCATTAATAACTAGTTGCTCAGTTTGATGAGCTCGTGAGCCATACTAAAGCAATAAGGAGTGGCCGGCTGGCTTTGCTCAGACTTCTGTTACCAGCTGAATCGCGGTCTTTGATCCAGGACAAAGAGCAGCTTTCACTTGTGGACTTTGAGAGAAAAATTTGAAATAACATTCTGGATTCCCTGGACTCCCACAGTACACCCCTACATAAGGGGCCAGCTGTAGTTTTGCACTGAAAGACTACAGAGAGCACTTCATTTCAGACCAGAATTTGCTGTGGCCATCTTAGAGAACACCAAAGGCAAGTCTGTATTTTCATGGGAAGAGGCAGAAAGATGTGGATGCATGGTAGTGTGGTGTTTAGCACTGTCACCTCACAGCAAGGGGGTTCCTGGTTAGAATCCCGGCTGGGACCTTTCTGTGTGGAGTTTGCATGTTCTCCCTGTGCATGTGTGGGATCTCTCCAGGTCCTCCAGCTTTCTCTTATCGTCCGAAAACATGCATGTTAGGTTAAGTGGTGATTCTAATTTCACTGTAGGAGTGAGTGTGAGCGTGTGTGGGTGTTTGTCTCTGTGTGGCCCTGTGATTGACCGGCGACCCATCCAGGGTGTACTCACGCCCAATGACAGCTGGGATAGGCTCCAGCCCTCCTGCGACCCTGAATTGGATTGAGCAGGTATAGAAAATGGATGGATGGATGGATTCAATTCAATTTTCAATTCATTTTTATTTATATAGCGCCAAATACAACAAATGTCATCTCAAGGCACTTAGATAATAAAGTCCAATTCAAGCCAATTGGAATTCAATTAATTGTAATCATAATTATTCATAAAATAATCCAATTCGTTCATATAGAGCCAATTCAAAAACAATTTCCTAGCTAAGGGAACAAACAGATTGCACCAAAACTTGTCTTCAGTCCAATCTCCCGTCCTGAGCGTGCCTGAGGCGATGGATGGTTATAGAAAAACGATTGATGCAGACGGCTGCCTTTTTTTTTTTTTTTTTTTGTTGGACCTACTTAATCCACACATTAGCTGAGTTCACATCCAAATTTAATATTTTAACCCAGTTTTCCAGAGAATGGAGAGACAAATTGACAAGAGGTTCCTTTCAGTGTCACTTCAGTTTCTTGAAGTTGAACATGTCCAAGCAAATTACTGGCACGTCCTTGATATATTTCATCAAATTAAGCGGAGCGGCTGGGAATTTAACAGAAAACACAGCAAATACTTGACATCCGTACCATCTCTCTTTTGACATATTTGGATAAATGATAAAAGATCCTCTTTTCAACCTTTCCTACAGACAAATGAAAAACTCTATGCTTGAACACAAAATACCTAACAGTCTTTGCACATACACCATTGTTATCAGGAAGTAGTATTGCCCTCTTACCAGAAGTAACTTCTGGGGGCATATTACAGATAGTCCTCCAGTTTACTCTGTCACTCAGAGTTTCAGGGTCTTGTTTTCTCGCTCATACGGCCTCTCTCAAATTCTTCCCACAGTATTTTAGTGGGATTCAAACCTAGTCCATGCCCTGGCCTTTTCATAACCATAACCATAACCATTTCTTCTTTTTGAGCCTTCCTTTCCTTTTCTAGTGTACCGAAGATATCATCCTGTTTAAATTGTTAGACGGCTTCACATTATCTTCACCAGCCTTTGATATAAATCAGAGTTAATGTTTAGACAGTGGCAGCTAAGCCACCACCATGCCTTACAGCTTGTGGTATGCGGCTCTCGTCCTGCAGGTTCAGTGGCGTGGTTTAGGGTATTCACAGTGTGTATACTGACTGTGTACCGACTGATGGGTTTGTGTTTGTTGCCTTCATTGAATCGGTTTGATAGGTGTGGGGCATGAGGCACGACAATCGGTATAATAAGTGGTAGCAAATAGCAAGAGGGCGGGAATCTTTTATGAATGAAAATAATCGGGAAGATCATGCCAAGCACCCGAGTAAAAAAAAATATGTTTTCAGAATTGCAAACAAGCTCATCAGCTGCTCAAAGACACAGTGTCCGAAAGAAAAAGTACTTTCCAATAGATTTCTAATATGAAAGTCCCGTTTGCTTATGTGTGTGTAATAGAAAATAACGAGTAGTTCATTAAAAATGTAAGATGATGTAGTTGTCCATACCTATACTTTTTGGGCCAACAGTGACGGGAAAGCCTGCACTTCTTTTATTGCTGATGTCAATTTCATTGTGATCACTCACACCCTGAAGTCGAGCCGCAGAGCTTATGTGACAATGTACAAACCACTTACCCATTTTTGGTTGAACTACATAGGTCGGAATTATCTTATTTGCCACTGTTTATAACACAGGGCTTTTGTCCTTGGCTCAACCTGCTACCACTAAAAAAATTGGGGCAGAAATGCGGAGCACACAGCACTGCACTGCTGGTTGAGGTCGGGCGACAGGAGAGAAAAGAGCATAACAGTCACCACTCTAAGATCTTCTTTGGTCTTCAAGTAGTCCCTGCAAACCTTTGACATGTGCTTTGGCTCGTGATCCCACTTCAGTACGAGTCCTTCCCTACAGAGATGCAAAGCAGGACGCGCAGCATGTCTCTGGAGAATGGTGTGCCACTTCTTGGTCAGAAAGGAGTAGTAACCTCTCTCTGTTTTATAAATTCTGTATACATCTTCCCTGTACATTTCCATATTTTTCACAGAACACGATAAAAAAAAAAAAAAAAGATATTCACTGTAACTTTGAAGTGACATCACTCTGATTCTCACAGTGAACGAAGCTTCATAGAAAAACCCTCTGATGTAACTTCTGTAACGTGTCGTTTGGTCTGCCTGCTCATGATTGGAATGCAACTGATCCAAGCATTGCCCCTCTGTCAGTCCAGCCATACTTTGATGCCTAGAAAGCCTCTTTATTTGACTTCTGACACCTTTTCTGCTGTCACTGTCTCTTAGCAGCAGGTTAATTTGATGACCGAGATGATTCTAAAAAAGCCATCTGTCATCTGAATGCTGCTTTAAAGGAAGGACAAACCTCGAGGTTCTGCCATTGTGTAAAAAGGGGCTTCATATGGTCAGTGCTGCGAATCTGCTGCCTTTTGATAGTTGACCTAACAGCAGTGCTGAATTATTTTACATATCTAATGCTTTTGTGCTTGCTCTGCCTTTCCAGACCCCCCCCACACACCCCAACCACTGACAACACTAATTCATTCAGACATGTGAATACCATTGTAATACTAACTGTGAATCAGCATTTTATCATCAAAGAATCTGTCTTTGTTTTTAATGTGCAGTAATGCCAAAGGGCGGTTGGGGGGGGGGGCATGGACTGGCAAATGTGTCAGATTCTTTTTACACAACATGCCATATTTACCTATCCTCAGCACGTCTTAGCCTACACTGTTTTTTACAGGCTACCCAGTGCTTTTTTTCTCCACCATACACATCCGTACACTGATGGACGTGTCGGTAACATGGGGTTCAGTGTCTTGCCCAAAAACACTGCGACATGTGGGAAGCTGGGAGTGGAACCACCGACTATCCGATTGGCAGACGACTGGACTTTGTCCTGAGCTGCAGCCGCCCCGGTTGCCTATGCTAATCAATGCTATAGGACTCAAGGTTGCCGGGGAAACAGGAAACAGCTGCAGCAGGTTTTTGTTGAACATGTGCAAACACCAGTGGAAATAAAGTAAATGTCAAAAACAGAGCTTGTATAAATCTAACAAGCTTGAAAGTCAGTATTTGATATGAGCACCTTTATTCTCCAACACAGCCTGAACCATCTTAGACAAGCTTTCTGTCATTTCTTTAAGTAGTCTTCAGGAATAATTCTCCAGGGTCCTTGAAGGGCATCCCAAAGCTCTTCTTTGGATATTGGCTGCCTTTTGTTCCGTTTTCTGTCAAGATGATCCCACACTGCTTCAATAATGTTGAGGTCCGGGCTCTGGGGAGGATTCATCCACTGATTGCCACTGATTTTCAGCCCACTTCTTGTGTCATTTGGCACAGCTCAGCCTTTTCTCCCTGTTTCCCTTCCTTAAGAACGGCTTCCTGACAGCCACCCTTCCATGGAGCCCATTTCTGATGAGGCTTCAGTGAACAGTAGATGGATCAGCTGAAGGTCCAGTTGCATCTCTCAGGTCTTTGCTGGATTTCTGATTCTTAAGAACATCACTTTCAGATACTGTTAATCTGCTGGGAGTAGTTTTTTTTATTTTTTTTTTTTAGACCTGCTCCTCCTCCTTATTTTGTCCTCCACTTGTCCGAACACTTCACACCATGCTGGCATAAACCACGTTTTTCGCTAATAGCTCTTTGGGAATCCCCTTGTTGTTGTAAAAATATCATCTATCTTTGTCAAACTGTGTTGTCTTTGATACTTGCATACATGAAACAAACAAAAATAAAAAATAGGAACAAAAGACATGTCTCTATGACGGGCTGCTGGAGACAAAGTGCCGGAAGATACAATTTACGTTTAATTCTTTGCTCAGTTGTTTGTTAAGTGTGGACACAACACCTGTTCATCTCTTGACTTTGTTGCCTTTTTATGCTTGAATAATTCATCAAGCATAATTGTCCTCTATTGTGGAATAAGCTGCCAGTAAATGTCCGGGAAGCAGACACCCTTTCCACTTTTAAGACCAGGCTTAAAACTTTCCTTTTTTATAAAGCTTATAGTTAGGGATGGCTCAGGTGATCCTGAAACATCCCATAGTTAAGCTGCTATAGGCAGCTTTTCTGTCTTCTCAAACCCCAGCTGTTCGAGGCGGATGGCCACCCTTCCTGACTCTGGTTCTGCCAGAGGTTTCTTCCTGTTAAAAGGAAGTCGTTCCTTTCCACAGTCCCCTCAGGCACGCTCAGGACGGGAGATTGGACTGAGGACAAGTTTCGGTGTAATCTGTTGGTTTCCTTAGCTAGGAAATTGTTTTTGAATAGGCTCTATATAAATGATTATTTTGAAAATAATTATGATTACAATAAATTGAACTCCAATTGGCTTGAATTTGACTATACTATTAAAGTGCCTTGAGATGACATTTGTTGTAATTTGGCGCTATATAAATAAACTGAATTGAAACTGAATTGAATCAGTCAATTTAAAGTGGCTTAACAAAAAAAAAGCACATATTCCTCTAAAAAATGGTCAGGCACTGGACTGAACATAAGTGAAAAAGCAGCCAAATGTCCAAAGAAAAACTTCTGAAAGAACTTCTGAAAGCCTGGAGAGCTATTGTTCAAGACCACTTTAAAAAAATTGCAAGAAAGTCTGGCTGCTTAGAAACAAAATGGAAAGAAACGAGGGTTGGCTCAAGGCTCTTGCATTGTGTAACCTTATAACCACATTATGATGTTCAAAACGGCTACATTTGTCACATTTAAACAAATGAGGCCACATATAGGCTGCAGTGCCATCTGTTTGCATTACTGCCTGATATTATCGTCTCTAACCATTGTCACAATCTCAGCTGCCAACATGCAATTATATGAAAACACTGCAGGAAATGCATTTATGCTGACGGACTCATGAACTCACATTGGCTGGGCACAACTTTTCTCGGGGCTAACAGATGGTCAACTTGTGGCCCTTTGTCTAGAGATCAAGATTGTGTGTGCAAGTGTGTGCGCTGTATATCTTGAAGGACGGTCACATGTCATTCCTTTGTTGAAAGAGAGCGATGGGGAAATGGGATTTTGCTCCACAGAATGGTCTGGTTATTTAAAGCGAGGCAATGCAACAATAGAAGGAGACTGGGGAGAGAAAGTGTGATAGGAGAATGGATTTGAGTCGTATGTTTACCTGGCAGCGCTGCCTTTTCTGTATTGTTACCATAGCAACACTGGCTTGCTGTATCTGAGTGTGTGCTGTGCTTGAATGTAAGCTGGTGTGAGGATGTGAGACAAGGGATGTAATTCTGCCTGTCACCAGTGCACGCTGAATCTGACTCCCCGGCTGCTGGTTGCCATGAGACCAGACAGACACATCTTCCTCTTCAATGATAAATCTTTCTCTAGACGCTCGAAACACTCAACAGATTAGGTCCATTTTGTTTTCTGAGAAATATCGAGATAAATTCCAACGCTGGGCCTTGAAAAAAATAAGTCTAATAATTTTTATTCATTAAATGAGCTGTAAGACATATGACCTCAGAGAGGATTGATTGGCTAATGTAATTAGGATTGGTAGATAATGTAAAATCAACTTTGAATAGAACTTGGTTCCTGTCTTATTGGGTTACAGGGCTTCCTCAAAAGCATACATGTGTATAGAAGGAAAGCAAAAGGTTTAGTTTGATGATGGTAGAAATGAGACCCAGAGCCTCCTGTATGTCCTGTCAGTCCGACGTGCAATCAGTCCAAAAGCACATCTTAGTGATGATTTAATAACTTCATATCTGTGCTTTGTCAACACAAACAAACCATGCACTTTACATGTGGACAGCTAACTGAATCCACTTCACGGGTAGCTTTAACAATCTGCTAATATTCCTTTCATGTTACTGCAGAACAAATTGGTGTTCCATCAACACAAAAAAGACAAAAGAAAACAAATGTGTTGATAGCTATGAGTTGGAGACACTGAATCCTCTGTATTTTTGTGCCAGTACGTTTCAGGTCGATACTGGACTGGTTTCTTTCGCTGTTAGCCATGTATCTGTCCCACATAGCTAGCTAAACAAACATTTGCACTTTTAACTCAAGATGATGGCATTCTGTGAAAAACTGATGGATTAAACCAGAGTAGAGTAAGATTAAACAAAGGAAAAGCCATGCAAGCTGTGATTTTTGATACAACTTTTTGTTTTTTGTGTTTTTTTTTGTTGGTGTTGTTTTCCTATAGCTGTGAACTGCTTTGCAGCTTATCTTTGCTGGTTTAAATTTGGACAGTTTTCTGTAATTTATTTAAAAACTTACAATATCAACCCCATGTGTCTTTTAACTGCATCTTACCTGGTAAATATGAAAATGACTCGACTCACCAGGTGTTTCTGGTCAATTACATCTACTGAATTACAACCACTGGCAACGCAGCCTATACCACCATCCTATGGGGACGTCAGTTTACTACAGCCTAGTTTATTTGATTTAATCTACTGTATGGAGACACGTCATATTCATATGTCATATGTGAAGATTGCTTCTGATTTGCTTCGCCAGTGAATGTAAACCTGTCTCCTAATAGGCTAATTCCTCCGATATCATGGAACTTCTCTTTTTGAATACAGCCAATTGACGATGCTTCAATTACTGCTATTACACAACAGTCTTTTACCCTAATTTACAAGCTTTCGTGTAATCATAAAGGGTGACTGCTTACTAAAGAGTGAACTTTCTTTCTTGTTGCACACTTTTCAAGGGTAGGTAAAAGTGTAACATTATATTCTGTCCCCCTGACAGTTGCCTTGAGATGACAGAAGTGGAGCCAGTGCTGGACTTTGCCTCCTCTGGGCGCTCAGGGAGGAGAAATGCACTGCCTGACATCCTCGGGTCTCCGGCAGGTGTAAACCCTGGTGACCTGCCTCTTAAATTGGCTGAGTTGTCCCTTGAAGGTAAAGCAAACACGTTTTCTATATGTTTTATAATTATCTTTTTTCTTTTACTCTGTTGAGCACAAGCCAACACAGAATCTAATAATAATAATAATAATAATAATAATAATAATAATAATAATAACTTGGACTTATATAGCGCCTTTCAAGGTACCCAAGGTCGCTTAACAAAAGAAAAGAAGTGGGGAAGGGTAGGGCCGGAGGGGTGGGTTTAAGAAGAGTAGGACATGGAGAAGAGATGTGTTTTTAGATTATTTTTGAACTGTAGTAGAGAGGGGGCAGAACGAATGTGAAGTGGCAGATTGTTCCATAGGGTAGGGGCAGTTGAACAGAAGGCCCTATCTCCATATGTTTTTAGTCTGGTGCGAGGAACGGAAAGTAGGTCCTTGTCTGAGGAGCGCAGAAGCCGCGACTGGGAGTAGGGGTGGAGGAGATCAGAGATGTACTTAGGTGCAAGTGAGTGGAGAGATTTGTAGGTCAAGAGAAGGATTTTATAGGTGATGCGTGCTTTGACTGGGAGCCAGTGAAGTTGCTTTAGGATGGCATCTACTGGGAGGATTCATAAATTCAATGACAAACCTCAATATCATGCATCTGGAAAATCAAAATCTGGTAGTTTTGGTTACATCTGGCTCTTCTGCTGTATTAAAAAAAAAAGTTTAACATGTTAAAGTCTATGTCTGGGTGTCTGATGTTGGAAAAGAGCCTAAACCATTATGAAGAAACTTTAACTACAATCGAAGCCCAACCCACCAAGTGAGTTATTCATTCAATTCATTTACCTGCGTCTGAGTCTCAAAATCTGCATTCCACTATGCAGTCCGGTACGGGTCGGTTCAGAACGGTTCGCTTATTTCAGTGTTTCCACTACCACGAAAGCGTACCAGTCCCATGGTACCCGTTACCATTTTCGTAACCCTTCTGCTTGGGGTACACAGGACCGGTTCCAGGCTCTGCTCTCCGCTGTTGGTGAGGAGGCTGTGCAGCGGGAGCTCGATGGCGCTGTGCGAAGCGAAAACGTTTTCCAGCTGATTGCCGCAAAAATGGCAGAGAGTGGTTTCAACCGGACCGCGAGCCAGTGTCACATTAAGCTGAAGAAGCTTTGAGGTGGTTCGAAATTATGGATGTTATTTGTTATTTGCTGTTATTTGCTATTCATGCTTCAGCACGCACTCCGCCCACCCCTGAGGGTCCCCTTTGTACAGTGGGAACGTAAGCTGACCTCCAAGCGCCCCGACACGTACCGTACCGTTCTGACCCGACCCGTACCGGACTGCATAGTGGGAACGAGGAGTTAAAATCAGCTCCAAATGGGCTAGCTTTGGGCTCCGATTGCTACTTGAGAAATGGCTTTAAATGGCCGTCTCCATCCCAGAATCAGCCGGAGTAATTCATCACAACTCTGTCATGCTAGATATCAAACATGACAACATTAAAGGTACTATTACAGGTTTTTTATTGGAAATCATTCAAATTTTGCCAACTGTTTACCAGCAATTCCAGTCTCTTTCCTGCTCAACGGTTTTTACGTATGTGAATTTTTATGTGATAATTGTCACTATCATACCTAACCGACTAACCCCCTGCTTTTGAAAGTAATTATTCCGTTTTGCTGTTGAAAGTAACTTTTCGCTCTGTGCGCAGATGGACCGGGAGGAGCTCAGTCTCCCACAGCAGAGGAGCCTCCCGCGCCGCCGGACGGCTCGGAGGGAAAAGAGGGATCGTAGAGACTTGTTTATTTACCTCCACATAGACCCGCAGAGGTAACCTGAGACACGGGATGAGGAACAAACATGGAGAGCAATCTGTGGGAGAATGAGTCGGTCTGTTTGCAAAGCAGCTGAGCCGCGGAGGAAGAGTGACGGAGCAACTCCCAAAGGATTGGAGCCAGGCGCTTAGGACTGTTTAACACTTAGTACTATCTGAAAAGATTCAAACGTCACTTTGTTGGGAATCTGTGAGAGTGTATCTGTGTACAGGTGACCTACACGGCCACTCCGGACACTACACAGAGAATATAAGGGACTAAGACAGATTGTACACTGTACACTACTATTTTTGTATGATTTATTTAAAACTAAAGGAGAAAAAAAGGAACTCTTTATTGACCATTTCCTTTCATTTCATGCAGTTTTTTTTCTAATTATATGTGTTATATTCATTTGACACTTGTAGGAGTCTGACAACAGGTTGTAGAGGCATGAAGCTTTTTAATCCAGCTCGGTGCAAACTGATGTGTGACTTATAACTGGGAACTCTTTGTGTCGTCTTGCTCATTGATGTTTTTACACTAAATGTGTATTATCTACTGTATGTACTCAAATCAGAAGCTGTGGTAGAGTAAGTCTACACTGCAGATGTACAGTTTATACCCTTCATAACCAACTGTTTTGACGTCAAAGGATTCAGTACATTTTTTTTTTTTGGGTGTCCACATGGTGTAATGTGATAACATGGAGTCCGTATCTTAGGACATTCCAGTAGAGAATAGTATCCCACTGCCAACAACGTCCACACTGCTTTAATCCTAGAGAAAAATCTAAGATTTCCTTTTCCTTTTTTTTTTTTTTTTATATCAAAGCTGCTTTTGAAAGTTTCCTAATTTTCCTCTGAAGATGTGCCTAGTGGCAGTTTACAACTGAAAACCTGTGCTGTGTTAGTTGTGAAGTACTGCTGTCTTCGTTTCTTCTAACTTTGGGCTACTGATATTTCCTGAGATTTAATAGGAGGTATCGTCTTTACTGCTTGGACTGTAGATGAATAAAAGAAGAGAAAAAAAAACCCACTTATTCTGCAGTCGGTCTGGAGAACTCTTTTTCTTTCTTTTTTTTTCTCTTTTTGTCATGACAGCAGCGCATATGCCTACTGCCTGGGCACGGGAGCAAGCATCGAACATTGCCACCATCAACCACAATGTGTTTCCAGCGCAGAAAAAAAACGGCAGCACGTTCGCCTTCTGCTTCTCCACCCGGAGAAAAGTCTGTTAACACTCATCAACACATACGCAGAGCTGTGAACGGGCCACGGGATGGAAAGCCACAACAGCAAGAGCACTTTGTTGGCTATCCACTCACTGCTACTGTATATACTGTATTGTAGTATAACCCATGCTGCCTGTATGGTTACCAGACTATTCGCATACTGTGCCCACAAAGAAATGATGTTCCGTAATTGTCTCTATTTGAGGATGTGTTGCCGGTTGCTGTCTTTATGTGGATGTATCTCACAAATGCAACAAGGAGAGCCTGGTGTGCTGCCTCCTGGCCTCTGTTCTTGATGCTGTATTACTGATGAAGTTTTCATGGTCTATCAGAAGCTGTATGATCAACACTTTGAATCAGAGGTGTATTTTGTAGTGTCCTGATCTCTTTAGTGGTGCATATGTTTTCCTTTGCTGGACTGAATCCTTTATGTTGATTCTATCTGGTGGTGGACTTTGCCATATTAAACCCACAAGCTTTACATTCTCCATGGTGTGTTGAGTGGTTTTATTTCTACGCACAGTTCAGGTAATTGCATGTCGCCAGAGTGAGGGGAAAAAGGTACAACAAGTAAATCAATCATTTTTTGAAGCAGATTCATATTGAGATATGTGTTAACCCCTGAAGAGCCAGCGTCAGCACTTATTGTGCAGAGACATTGGTTGCATTTCCATGCAGTTGTTTTTATTCTACTTTTGCATAACAAAGCTGATTCGAAACAGAAAACTTCAAAGATTCCATAGTGCGCTGGGTCCTCTATCATACTTAATGGTTTTCCTTAGTTTAAGGCTTTATTGTGGCTCTTTAATGTTGTCTTCTTTTGCAGTTTTGGGTTTGGAAATAGTCGCTTGTCTTGATGAACCTCACTTTAGTAATCGCGTAACAGCACTGCATGGAGACGTACATGGATGTTACATTTCATTTTACCAATTTTCTCAAAACTTTACTTAAGAGTTAAGAGTTGCACTCTATCCATTGTGGTTAATTATATTCTGTCATTACTTTTACTGTTATTCTCTTCTTTCATGGCCAAACTTCTTGGGTTTTCATCCAAGTTAAAGCCCGGCATGGGAACTGCGGAGCGTCTAGGCCTGTTTGAGTCCCACTGAACCTGCAGGAGTTATTTGACTTCCAACTGCCTACTTGTATGAGTTAGTTTGACTTTGAAAAATTCAGTTTACAACAATTTACAACAACAAACATGTTTATTTGCATTTCAATAGCTCGGTTTTGGTCAGACTAATAATAATTGGACTGTTTCATGTACACTTGCTGTCTCCTGATCACATATTAGAATCACAGAAGTAGCCATCGGTTTATGGAAACAGTGATTACAACTGACAATGTTAGAATGCTCTTTTGGAACTGCTAATGATGGATCCCAAAATTGAACCTCATCAAGCTTCTAAATAACTTTGTCCGATTTCCATTTACCATTTCCATGTCCAAATCAGGTGTTTTCCTGATGGATGAGCTAAACCTGAAAACCTATCACAAGAGGGCCACGAGAGGATAATTTTTTGGCATCAAAACTCAAAACTCCATAGGGGTTTGAAGTCGTGCAAAGTAGTTTTTGTTTTACACCGTGTCTCATTCAGTTACAGAGTGCGTCTGTCAGTGGGTCTACATGATGAGATTAATTCAATTATAGCTAGTTGGACTATGCTCCTTTTTTGAGCAAGGGCAATTATCCGAGTATATATGGTGGTGAATAAATGGAATGATTGGCACAAAGCACGTCATAGGTGGCGCTGTACCCATTTCAACTATTGCTAATAGAGCCACTTTCGGTTGACCTCTTCACCACCAACAACAACAACAACAAGCGCAGGCATTCGAGAAAGATGGCAAACGAAGAGCAAGATAAAGCTACCGATCCAGTCCAATTTATTTTAGTCAGACTAAGGTGTATACATGAACTTAATAACTCAATTCGATTCTTTACAGTGCCATGTAACCCCACTTTGTGTTAACCGTGTTGTAATATATTGCTGTTCTTTTGGCTCCCGAGCTTTTAGCTCGACTCCCTGCGAGTAACCTTTGAAAATGGTCCAAACTCAACAAGCTCTGACTGCTGTCTGCTCTCCAGGTAAAAACACAGAATATTTGTAAGTACTGTATGAAATCCCTAATATAAAAACATAAAAGAAAAACCAAAAAAAAGACTTTAATTCTCACCTCCGCCATTTTTCAAACGTTTACTACACAGACAAAAGCGACAGTGTCGTAACCAGTAATTCATCTCGCTTCATGTGTGGTGTGTGGCAGGCTAAAGAAGATATACACCCAACTAATCTATAATGGAATTCATTGTCAGCTCATGGTAAAATCAATTGCATTCAAATGAACAAATCACTTGTTGCCACACTCGCTTGTCGCTCATGACATTAATCAGTTCCCCAATGTGAGCAGAGCCAGCCTGACCTTTTCTCTTTGTGACCAGATGGATGATTCTTTTACATCCTATCAACAAATTTGTGAACAAAGTTGGGAACACAAACATCTTTACTATCCTTACTACGGCTCACATCAATCATTCAAACGATTATGACAAACTGTTGAATATTGAGTGGATCCTCCTCGTGCCTTTAAAAGATCTCTGACCAATCAGGTTGTAAAACGGGTTTCCTGGATTGTGGGGACTTAACAGCAAGAGATCCTTTTGGGGGATAACACTGCTCATATTATAGCTGATCGATGTATGAGTGTATACACACGGAAACAACTCAAACTTTTTGGAATAGAGAGTCCTCTTTCTGTTCAGAGGATAGTCACGTTTCGTACGAGGTTCAGCAGCAAATGTCCAGCAATGCCCCCTCCCCCCCTCTCATCTTCTGAAGTGTATGAGCAGGACATGAAGGACATGAACTGCACTTACCATCTGTTGGTGGCAACAATGTTGCATAATGCAGCAGTTCCTCTGGATGTGCAGCAGATGGAGACATTCGCCACATTATCATTCACCCCACACAATGCCTCCACGTGGATAGAAGAATTCCTTTGTTATGTCTGGTTCATAGAAAATGGCTGAAATATGTTTGTTTTTTTCGCAGTTTCAGACAGTTTCATTTTAAAAGACTTCCGTGCATTCTATGAATATGGATTGTGGATTCATGGAATCAAATTGAGATTTGACGTTTTTGGTTTGACATCCTGCGAATATTTCTCATTTTTCAGAGAGGCGTGTGGAGTGGAAACACCCTCTTGATGTTCACATGGAAACAAATTGTGATTTTGACCAAACAGTTTAAACTGTACATACATGCATACACCCAAGGGCTCTTTGCCCCTCTACAGACAGAAGCACAATGAAGCACTCGTGTGTGAGACAGCATGCTGTGTCACTGATACTGTCATCTACAGCTGATCTAAGAATGACATGATTAAATACATATAAAACAGTGGCTCAACCAATGGTATATTGTACAATTTGGTAACATAATCAAGCAAAATGGTTTAAGGTTGGAAAATGATGTTATTCTTGCAAAAATATCCTGTTTCGTGTCCACATCCATTCTAAGGCATCCTCCCCTGCTCTGAGGCAGCTTCCTCACCCTGACTGTCGCGACGTAGCTTGTTGCTAGGGTAACGTAGCCCTCAGACAAGCTCGGACCTTATTTCATTGTGTGCAATCAGGCTTCTTGAGAAGATGAGGGGAGGAGGGGGATTGATTCGAAGCTTTCAGCTGCAAAATGAGGACAGGACGCATTTGTATATACTGTATGCTCAAGTTAGCCTCACATAAATTCAGATTCAACCCTGTAGAATTTAATTTGTTACAGTTCAAGAGCCATCTGACAGGAAGCCAATCATGACAAGTTAAAACAAAATCTAAAAATAGACTCCCAGACCTGAATTCCATGATCAGCATGAATCTCATTTAACCCAGCAGCCTGCATGCAGTTTTACAGATCTGAAAAAACTAGGCATTGTTTTTTTTAACGCAGCAGAACAGAAGAGCAGCAAAGAGGAAAGCTCTCTATCTTCTTACATAATTGAACAGTTCATTCTAAGCGGTTGGCTACTGGCTTTGCACGAGGAAATTATCGTCTAATTGCCTCACAGAAGTCCACTGTGGTTCTTCTTACAAACAGGTTAGAGTCAAATGCTGTGCTATGAATCGAAGCTAAGTGAATGAACAGCCTTTAAGGTACTCCACGTCTCTCTCCTCTACAATCTCCATCACTCTATCTCTCACCCCCTTACAACCAGGCCAAAGAGGGAGTGACCACGCTGCTGTGGAGGAGACAAGAGAGAGCGAGAGAGACATACAGACACAGACACAGTGAGAGACTCAGTGGATGATAAGTCTGGCACTGAGGCCATGCAGACATGGGTCGCATGCAGGCAAACCAGCGAATAGAGAAGCCTTCACGTGGAAGCCAACGTGCCATTTCCCACACACACAGGAGCCTCACGAGGAAAGATGGAGATGGAAGGAAAAGATGGAGGACATGGGAGTGAAAAAATGTCAGTGGGAGACTAAGCTAAGGGAGGAAAGAGTTTAGAACTTACAGAAGCATCACTTTGGCAAATTTCTGATTGTGACAGTGATGTATTTATTATCATACATCACAAAATCTCAAATACTTTCAAGGACAAAGCTGGCATTTCTAGATTTTTTCTTGCTTGTCAACAAATCCCATAAAAACACAGAAATCAATTGCATCTCAAAGCGTAGCCCATCAAATCCTCTAACCTCAACGACCAGGCAGGTGTTGTCAGCGGGTAAAGATAACAGCATATATCCACTGAGACAGCCAGTAGGAGCATGCTAACAAAAAGGAAAAATATTACTTTTATGGTGGGTCAATGCAGTGCTAAAAGTTTGCTTAAATCTGGGGGGAAAACTGTACGCATAAGTTCACAGAAATCATATCACATTTCCAAAATGTATCATGCTTTAGGGTAAAGTGAGCTCTTTTAAAAGATCTTTAGTAGTTGTGTGCTTGATAATAAATAATAGTTTAGTTGATGGACCAACCATGGTTAAAAGAAACAGCAGCCAACATGACTCCATCCATCCCTCCAGTTTTTATACCCGCTGAATCCGTTGGTTGGGTCGCAGGGGGGCGGAGCCTATCCCAGCGGTCATCGGGCGAGAAGCAGGGTACACCCTGGACAGGCCGCCAGGTCATCACAGGGCCAAACGAGACAAACAACCACAGCCTGGAGTTGGACCTGAAACCCTCGCTGTGAGGCGACGGTGCTAACCACCACACCACCGTTTTATGACACTACTTTTGGGGCTGTTAGAATGTAATCTCTACTAGCTGTGCACAGTCTATTTGGTTTTGATACATTAGCTGAAACAACTTGTGCTTTCATTCAAAATCAGTTGCTTAACAATCAGTTATTGTTAATAAAGATCTAATCAAAATATTTCCATGTCTTCGTGCTGGCTCGCTCTACCCTTCAGCTCTAAATTCTTCTCATGAAGTATTTTGTACTGAAAAACAAAGCATTGGTCTGATGTGAAAACACACAGACAATTAAAACTCGAGATCTTTCGTGACAGAAATAAGCTTGCTGAAAAAGTGTGCAAATGTGATTGACATAATGTGACATTGTAGTTAGCAACAATACTGTACAAAAAAACAATTGATTTGTGTGCAATGGTCTTTAGAGTCTGAGCTTTCCTAGCATGAAAGCTAGGAAAGCTCCTGCAATCTGGGCGGCAACCGCCATTCTGACATCCCGCTATTCCGACATCCCGCTATTCCGACATTACGACATTTTACATGTTTTAAGACATGTGCACAGATGTGATACAGTCTTAAAAATCCTAATTAAATTTCATATAACTGAGGTATAACGCACATATAACGCACTTCAAAGGCAAATTAATGATAGTTTATTACACAAAAAAGAAGCGAAAAACATATACAGACATTGTTCACTTATTGATTTAAAACTAATAAAAAACTAATAATAATAATACTTTTTGAGTGTGTTTGACCTTCTGGAGGAGCTGTGGACTTCTTGATTCATCCAGAATTCGTAAGCTACATTTATCTTGTGTACCATTTAGCTTTTTGCTAGATTTTTGCTAAATCTTTGCCAAATCTTTGCTAGATTTTGACTGCTAAAAAGTAAATTTGCTGTAGGCTTGTTTTTCACTGTGTGATAACAGCCCCATTGAAACTAGCTTCAGGCCTGAGTGGCCACTTGTCTTTTAATCTGTGGGAGGGGTCTGCACTCCTGCAGACAATCAGCAATTAGTGAATCAGTACAAAGCAACTCCTGTTGTTGGAAGCGTCAGTCTTCAAACGAAGGCTGTCGTACAAAGGCACTTGACTTTTTCAAGTCCGACTTCCTCAAGGACGATCTTCGTCTGGACGGTCCCTGTAAGTGTAAAGTACCATTTTTCAAGAAACCATGTGCTTCATCCCCATTCTTTCCTCTCGGTCTTGGCGACCACGCAGATACAGGGTCAGACCCAGAGGCCAGGACCCCACTAACCTCATCCACCCTTCTCTCTCTACTCATATTGAGCAAGTGGTGGCAGGGGGGCTGTGGAACTGCCAGTCTGCTGTGCAGAAGGCTGAGTTTATCTCAGGTTATGCATCCATGCTCTTCCTTAACTTTCTTGCTCTTACAGAGACCTGGATCACCCCAGAAAACACTGCCACACCCGCAGCTCTGTCTGATGTGTACTCTTTCTCTCACACTCCCAGAGCTGCGAGGCGGGGCGGTGGTACTGGCCTGCTGATTTCCAAGGACTGGAAATACTCTCTTTGTTCCCTCTTGCAATTCTCTCCCTCCTCCTTTGAATTTCATGCTGTCACTGTCTCTCACCCAGTCAAGCTCACCATCGCTGTAGTTTATCGCCCACCAGGCCCTATTGGGGACTTCCTGGAAGAGCTGGACACTCTTGTCTCTCACTTCCCTGATGATGGCTCCGGCCTCACCCTTCTCGGTGATTTTAACATCCAGACAGAGAAGCTTCACCCTCTTGTTTCTCTTCTCTCCTCTTTCGACCTAACTCTCTCCCCATCTCCTCCTACCCACAAGGCTGGCAACATACTGGACCTTATCTTCACCAGACACTGTTCTAGCGCCAACCTCTCTGTCACTCCTCTTCATCTCTCTGACCACTACTTCATGTCCTACACCCTCTCCCTCTCTTCTCCTCCCTCCCGACCTTCCCCCACCCACTTGGTATCTTCTCGTCCCAATCTCCGCTCTCTCTCCCCCACTGACTTCTCCTCTTCTGTTCTCTCTGCTCTGCCTGCCCCTGAATCTTTTTCTCTTCTTTCCCCTGACACTTCTACTGATCTTCTTCTCTCCACCCTGTCCTCCTCTCTGGACAAACTCTGTCCCCTCACCTCCAGGCCTGCACGCTCAGCTCCACCTGCCCCATGGCTGTCGGACTCAGTGCGTACTGAGAGCGTGAGGGCGGCCTAGCGCAAATGGAGGAAAAGTAAACTTCCTGAAGACCTTCTTGCCTTCCAGTCCTTGCTTTCCACTTTTTCCTCCTCTCTCTCTGCTGCAAAAACTGCCTTCTTCTGTAACAAAATTCAAACTTCTGCTTCCAACCCCAAAAAACTCTTCCAAACTTTCTCATCCCTCCTCCAACCCCCATCCCCTCTCCCCTCCTCCTCCCTGACGATTTCGCCAACTTCTTTGACAAGAAGGTTAACGATATCCGATCTTCCTTCCCTCACCTCCCAGCTGTCCACACCACCCACACCTGTCGCCCTCCTACTCCTCCCTCCCTACCACCTTCTCCCTCACCTCCCTCTCTGTCCCACTTCTCTCCCCTCTCTGCAAATGAGGTCCTCCACCTTGTAACATCCAGCCGCCCCACCACATGTTCCCTTGACCCAGTCCCTTCCCCTCTCCTTCATTCTGCTGCACCTGATCTTCTTCCTTACCTGACCCACCTCATTAACACATCTTTGACATCAGGCTCTTTTCCTTCTGCTTTCAGGACTGCCAGAGTCACTCCTCTTCTAAAGAAACCAGCTCTTGACCCTTCAGAGATCAAGAATTACAGACCGGTATCCCTTCTACCCTTTCTGTCCAAAACTCTTGAACGTGCTGTCTTTAAACAACTGTCCTCTTACCTCCACCAGAACAACCTCTTGGATCCCTACTAGTCCGGGTTCAAGGTGGGCCACTCAACTGAGACGGCCCTCCTAGCAGTAACTGAGTCACTCCAAACTGCTCGAGCTAACTCTCTCTCCTCTGTCCTGATTCTCCTGGACCTGTCTGCAGTATTTGACACAGTGAACCACGACATCCTTCTCTCTACCCTGGAGGGAATGGGGGTTTCTGGCTCTGCACTCTCCATGTTCTCATCCTACCTGACAGATCGCTTCTACCAGGTCACACTGAGAGGGTCTGTGTCGAAGCCACGTAGGCTCACCACCGGGGTTCCCCAAGGTTCGGTCCTGGGTCCTCTTCTTTTCTCCCTCTACACATCATCTCTTGGTTCTGTCATCCACTCCCATAACTTTTCCTACCACTGCTATGCAGACGACACCCAGCTGATTCTGTCTTTTCCCCCTTCTGACACCCAAGTGGAAGCACGCATTGCTGCGTGCCTGGCAGACATCTCGGGGTGGATGTCGATGCACCACCTTAAGCTCAACCTGGACAAGACTGAGCTGGTGTTTCTCCCGGGGAAGGCCTGCCCATTCAGAGACCTGGCCATCACCATGGATGACTCTGTGGTGACATCAACCCGGACCGCGAGGAATCTGGATGTGACCCTGGACGACGAACTGTCGTTCTCGCCAAATATCGCATCAGTGACCCGTTCCTGCCGATTCCTCCTCTACAACATCCGGAGGATTTGCCCCTTCCTCACCGACAAGGCAGCACAGGTGCTCATCCAGGCTCTTGTCATCTCCCGCCTGGACTACTGCAACTCCCTCCTTGCTGGCGCCCCGGCTTCTGCCATCAGACCTCTGGAGCTGGTTCAGAAAGCTGCTGCTCGTCTGGTGTTCAACCTCCCCAAGTTCTCCCACACCACTCCCCTTCTCCGCTCTCTACACTGGCTCCCTGTAGCTGCTCGCATCCAGTTTAAGACTCTGGTGCCTACAGGGCAGTGGAAGGAACAGTTCCTTCATACCTCCAGGCTATGATCAAGCCCTACACCCCCGCCCGACCACTTCGCTCTGCGGCCACCAGGCGCCTGGCTGCCCCGTCACTCAGGGGTCCCTGCGCACGATCGACACGGTCATGGCTTTTCTCTGTTCTGGCCCCCCGATGGTGGAACGATCTCCCGACTGATATCAGGACAGCTGAGTCGCTGCCCATCTTTCGCCGTAGGCTGAAAACCCACCTCTTCAAGAAACACTACCCTGATCCGCCCTCTTAGGACAGCACCTGCGCCGTCCTAGTTCCTTACGCACTTATTGTTTCCTCCACCACTGGCACCCTCTATATTTTCATTACCTCCTACCCGAACCAGGGTTTGAATCCCAGTCCTGCTTTTCTTACCTCTTTTATTTCTTCCCCTACCCGAACCAGGGTTTGCATCCCATTCCTGCTTTTCTTACCTCTTTTATGTCTTCCCCTACCCGAACCAGGGTTTGCATCCCATTCCTGCTTTTCTTACCTCTTTTATTTCTCCCCCTACCCGAACCAGGGTTTGCATCCCCACCCCGCTGTGACTGGTGTGCAGTTGGTGAGAGGCTGGTTGGTTATCGCACTTACTCTAGCACTAGTTTTGCTCTTAGCTGTTTGGTATTGGAAGGAAATGCACTTATGATTTCTTGTGACCTGAAGTTCTTTTGCCTACCGATGTTGAACGCACTTATTGTAAGTCGCTTTGGTTAAAAGCGTCTGCAAAATGACCGTAATGTAATGTAATGTAATGTACGTTTTGGGTATCCTAATATATGAAATTGGTTTTATTTGCAGCACCGGGACGTCCGACACAGGTGAGCTGTCATTGATGTCTGTAATTGCAATTATTAATGTTGCATATGATGCCAGCGTGCAAAAGACTCATGGGCTCTGTGGAGAGCTCTGCTCCAGCTGGCTGCTATGACAGGTCACTGACACTATATTTCTGCTTCATCTAACATGTTTCAGACTCGCCCGATTTACATTAATACCTGTATTTTGATTTTTGACATTTCAGGGGATTTTGATAATAGATTATTAAAGTTGGTTTGCGACGTTGTGGAGTTCCCCAAAAAAAAAAAAAAGGCTTTAATAGGCTATTAAAGGAATTGTCGGAAAGGCGGGATGTTTATAAAAAATAAAACATACCGTCATTCCGACAATAGGAGGAAAAAAATGTCGGAATGACGGAACGTTTGATAGAAAATTAAGTGTCGCCATTCCGACAATTTGAGGCCCATGTCGGACTGGTGGGATGTCGGAATGGCGGCATGTAACCCTGTAATGTAATCTTGCAGGGATTGTATTAGACAGCATAAGTGTATAATGATTTGATGAACATATGAGCACAGTATGGGCATCTGGCATCACAGAAAAAAAACATAAAATGTCATCCTTATCAATAACTGTTCCTCATGTTAGCCTTCATGTTAGAGGAATGGACCAACTGATGTGCAACGGAGGAATTATAGCATGTTTGACTCATCTACCAACTGCCCACTGAACAATACTTTACCTCAGTGTTCCTGTGTGTGGTGTTAATACAACTAATGGAAAAGTCCTTGAGGTTTTGTTAGCCTTCAGGTATTTTCGAAGTTCCCATCACTTTCATAAAGCCCTGAAACCTCTTTGGTCTGAAAGCATCAAATGATGGATTCATCATGCTAGATCAAAGGTGGATTGAGGGGTTCATTCACAGCTAAATAGTGGATTGGTTACCAGTCATCTGATGGCTCATTTGTTTCTCCCCAAGTTTAGGAGTCATTTGAATATTATCATATCAGATTCCGAATCTTCTTATCAATTCAGATTTTAATTGAGCTACATAGCTTCAATTCCATAATGTTAATAAAAAAAAAGAGTTCTAATGTTTGGAAAACAAAAATACCTTTATTCTGATCACTCAAACTAAGCATTTGAGTTTTCGTACCTCCAGGCAAAAATCATTGGCTCACATCAATAACACCTACATTGCTCTTACATCCTATCTCTTCCAGAATCTGTCTATGGGTGTGCTCGGGATATAATACGAAGAATAGAAACTCTTTCGTCTTCTTTTTTTTTTTCTGGGTACTGGGTATTTTCTTATTGACATTATCAATCCAACACAACTTGCGGGTCTTGGAGACCAATTCCGCTATACATGATAAGCAAAGAAACCATTTATAGCACAGCTTTAAATCTGTTTTATAGTTAATGTGATGATGATGAATAACAAAAGATAATAAGCCCCTCACCATAAAAGAAACATATAGATAGATCACTAGAGTTCCAGAAAAGATCTTTGAAGAACCCACACAACTCCACAGAGCACCCAAAGAAAATGTGATCGGCAGGATTACACTTGTCTAAATGAATGGTCTTGCGGCTGACGACCACTGACAGGGTAGTGGGTTTTCTGACAAGAGAAATGATCGTAAGTATTTGGTCTGTCACAATTAAGCAGACTGACTGTCAGAAATTAGATCTTTCTATGTGTAATCTATGAACAGGCTGGTGATCAGCTGCTCACAAGACAGGCAGGAAATCAGAGGATTGGAAGTCGGCAAACCATAATCTGCTCAAAATAAGGTATCCTTATTTGTCTCTCGGGGTTTTTTTTCCCTCCTTTTTCCTCCCATCCTGCTCCTGATCTTGGCACTGACTTCATTCTTTGTCCAGGGATAGATCACAAGGCTGCGAACACACACATGCTCACACAACCAAACATATGACATCACCCAGGCGGTGACGGGGCGGAGACTGGCAGAGTAAGCCTTCTTTCGTGCACGCATAAACCCACGCACACACACAGAACAGGATAGTACAACTTGCGCCCTCCATAAGCTCTCTGTTAGACAGCTCAGCTTAGCATCACTCTCTTTCAATGAGATGAAACAAGCATTAGCCTGACCTCGTTCTCACAGAGACGAAGTCACTGCAGTAACATTACAAGTTGCCATCCAAGCCGTCTGGCTTGTTTGGCCTTTTCTAAAAGCCCCGTGTCCCTATTCTCCTCCAGCATTTTCCTCAGGAAAATTGTTCTGAGACTCTCTCCATCCCAGAATGTCGACCTCTCTCTTCCATGTTATCATGTTTCAGCCCAAGTCTCTTCGTTATTGGTCATCTTCAAGAGCGACTCCAAGGGAGGACCCCCCCCCCCATCTCTGTTCTATCTAATCAATATCATCACTGCTTAAAGGTCAGCGAATTCAATGGCAGCCATATCTGTCACACTGCCCTTTATAGATACTTAGAGAGCCGAGAACATACAGTATAATTTAAACTTGTATTTTGTTATTTGAATTTTAAAATCTTGTTTTAATGGCCTCTAAACGTGCAAGAAATACTGGGATACTTATTCATAAGCAAAAATTGCAGACTTTTGTCCTCACATTTTGAAAGTGAACCGACAACACTAAAACAGAAAAAGTCACGCATGAGCAAGTGATTACTGTGGAAAACCTTTGTCAAACACTACAAAACAGAGTTACATTCACATGGATACAACTTAAAACGTGTACTATGGTCCAACCAATCAATATTCAAGAAATGCAAGAAATGGATGCTCTGTGTGCTCTGGACCAAAGATCAAAATGAGCATTTAGACTGTTAACAGCAACCAGTCCTAAAGCCTCTGGTGGTATACGGTTGTATTAGTGCCTTTGGCAAAGCTCTTTTACACTTCTGTGATGGCAGCATTAATGGAGAAAACTTCACAGAGATGTTTTGAGTAACTTAGGCTATTTTTAAGATGATGTCTTTCCAAAGATAGTCCATCAGTTTTCAACAATACAAAGCAAAACCACATGCTGCACACATTACAAAGGCATGGCTGAGGAATAAAAGGGTACTGGACTGCCTGCCTGCAGTACTGACTTGTCCCCAACAGAAGTTGTGTGGAGAATTTTCTAATAAAAATTGGGGCAACGATGAGTCTGCATTGTTGCAAACCTTAAGACATGATTGCATTACACCAAAAATTTTCATCACTTGGTAACCTCAATGTCAGAATGTCTCTGAACTGTGATTCAAGTTTTACTTTCCCATCATTTATTCGGAATGTGTCACAGGTCTGAATTACAAAAGGATATATTTTAGCAAAATGAATGAAGTTGACAAAATATGAAACGTTTTGCAATTCCACTCTCTGCGAGGAAATAAAACTCAAAGTAAGTGTAAGAATCACTACTTTCTTTGCGCATTCATGTATTTAAAAATTTGGATTTTGGATATGATAGTCGAATAACTGTAGGTTTTACATCACCCAAATAACTGGCATGTCACCGTTCATTAACTTAAGTTACTTAAATCTGCTTAATTTTGATCAAATTTCTGGAAAAAGCTCCCGCAACTCTGAATAGGATATAGCTGGTATGGGAAATTAATGAATATCCACATATGAAAGAAAAAGCAGTGAACCGTAGTAATAATTGTGTATTGATAAATTACCTTACTAATTACATGCCTAATTCAGTGTCACTGTTAAAGCTACTGCACTTCATGCACAACCATCAGTATCCGCATTGCATCCAGACAGTTTTTTGAAGTAAAAGCCTCCCCTGAGTTAAATGGGTAAGAATTTCACAATCAGAGCACTATTTTACAGATCAGTGTTAAATTAGGGATCTTCATTGATCCAACAATCCATCGCACTCATAGTGTGAGTGTGTGTGTGTAGGGGGTAGTCCCGTTTTGTGAATACAACTGTAATGTCTTTCAGCTGGAGGTTTCTTTTGTGTCTACAACATGTATTATGTCTTTTGCAAAGCGGGTATGGGTGCCAGATAACATAAGAGGGTCTGTTTTGAGGCAAGCCATGATTTTTTTCTACTCCTAACCACCTTGTTTCTAATGCCTAAACCTAAATTATGACTGAAAACAAAAGAGAAAAAAGCAAGAATAGCTAGTACAGCACATGTATAACTCCACCAATAAACCCTTTGAGCCCCCAAACAGTTTCAGGAAATGAAACTGGTAAACTGGCTTTTCTCTGCATTTTCTCTGCACTGTATTTTTCTCTGCAGTTATGTTCATGTTGTGCAAACATTTTGTTTCACAAACATCTTTGAAACAGATTTCTTCATTCCGTTTAATGACAAATATCTACTGTTACTGGTTTCTAACTGCATTAACTGTTTATCTAAAAGAAAGAAATGCAAATGAACTCCAAATCATGATAAAATACAGTAAGATACTGTTGTGAATCTAACATCAATGTACTACAATTTATTATAGTGATCCATGGAATTCCTCACAGAGCTGATAACTTCCAAATTCAAATGGAGCACACAATATGAGAAATACATGTGATCTAAGAGTCACTGAAAGGATAGCATGAGATAATACTCAAAAATGAACTGAGCTGAGCTTTGCATGCAGACATCTGGCTTATATGACTGGATGTTGTTATGATAATATCAGGATTAAACTAATCGCCTAGATTGGGATTATGATTATTACTCACCAACAAACCTACTTACCAGAGACTAATCTAACTGATCACAAAGGTTTCAGTGCTTGATAAGTCCAAGTCTGGGACAACTGGCAGCATGTAAAAAACAAATGTGGTAACAGTTGGTGTTATCAATCATAAACAAGTATTGTTCTAAATATCAAACCCTTTTCATCACATGGGACAGAAATCAGGTGTGCAGTTCACATATGAATTTCCACTGTCATCCAATGTTTGCCTGCAGCTCTCAGCAGATCAACTAGGCAGGTCTCTGCCAATCCCTCTGAGTATTCCGTCACCACGTACACCTCCCTCCCATCCCTCTCATCCTTTTGTTTGCCTATCCTTCTATCTCTGTTGGGGGGCTGACATCACAGTCCCTGAAGAGCTTTGTGATGGTAACAAGCTCTGATTCAGCAGCAAGTAGTCCTATCTATGCCCCTACCCTGCATCACTTTGCAATGAGTAGTCGCTCCCTATACAACATCCCTCCCTTCATCTAACCCTCCTCCCTTCAGCCCGCTGGCCACACACCCATCACCCCATCCCTACGGCTAAAGCAGACTCTGGGGCTCAGACTGCTTTTTACAGTGCCGAAAACAAGCGGGCAGGGCTCCTATTTCACCATAAGCTGTGATGGAGACGGCTACAGTACATTATGTGGAACATCTGTGCAACACAGAAAGGAGATATTTATCTTCAGTGTGAACATTGAGAATATCGAAGTGTTACCTCGAACATTTTAGATTCCTTTCAGACTTGGCTGTCCTCAAATTTTTAGAACAGAGCATTTTGCTCTTGGGGCAAAGAAAGGTTGAAAAAGGGAAGAAACTTGAGGTCCTCGTTGGATTTTTAAGTCTCACTTAGAAGGGAACTGGCTGAACAGGGCAAAATATGACACAAATCAATTTTAAGATGACTCTGAAGCATCAAAACAACTTTGCACTTAAAAATTGCACCACAGGAGAATAAATATTTTAAAACAATACCAAATGCTTGAGAGCCTTTCCAAACTTCAAAACAAAACCTAAGACAGAATTCATGGGCAAGCTGTTTAATCATTGTCTATAGCTGGTTGTTTGAAATGTACTGAGTAAAAGCTCAGTTGTTACACTGAACTATAAATGCTTGCTTTCAGATCTTGCTGACGAGGCAGTGCCAACACGATGCCATTATCCTCTGTGCCATGAACATGTATTATTAATCCAGTCATTTAAAGCTATAATCCAACCCTGCTTGATGCTTTTCTCCTGATTTGAAATGTAACGCTGTGTCATCATTGTTTGATCAAAAATTATTTTAACATATAGAAAAATTGTGAGAAAAAAAACAGAGCACACCCTATAATTCAGTTGTTTGTAGAATCACCTTTAGCACCAACAAACTGAATTAATAATTTTCTGTTTGACTTTATCAGTCTGCATGACCCAGTTTCAGCCAAGGTTTAGCTGAAAAGCAGGTGGCCTCACATTTGATTCTAGAATACTTTGGTATACAGATGGACACAGTTACTGCAAAGTGCCCAGGTCCTGTGGCTGCAGAACAAGCCCAAATCATCAGCCTTCCACCACCGTGTTTGACAGTCTGTATGAGGTGTTTGTGTATGTGTCTGTGTATGTGCTGATATGCTGTGTTTGGTTTTCTTCAAATGTGGTGCTGTGCATTATGGTCAAACATCTCCACTTTGGTGTGGTCTGTCCAAAGGACTTTTTTCAAATCCTTTTCAAACAAGGCATGCTTGTTTAGTCTTTTTCTAATTGTACTGTCACAAACTTTAACATTTAACATGGCAGCTGAGGCCTGTAGAGTCTGAGATGTAGCTCTTGGGTTTTTGCAATTTCTCTGAACATTGCACAGTCTGGCTTTGAAGGATACACACTCCTGGTAAGACTGGAAATGGTCTTAAATGCTTTCCACTTGTGAATAATCTTGCTCGATTAAGAATAATGAACTCCAAATAGTTTGGAAATGGCCTTATAAACCTTCCCAGACTGATGGGCAGCAACAATAGCTTCTCTAAGATAATTGCTGATGTCTTTCCTCCTTGGCGTTGTGTTAACACACACCTTAATGCTTTTTTTGATTAATATGATAAGCTGCGACTTTGCATTTTGGCTTAGTTTTTGTTAAATAAATAATGACATGGTGTAATATATGTTGTCATCTGAGGTCATATTTATCTTATTTCAAAACCTGGGGAGCAGATTTCTTTTGTACTATAACCCAGCAACACAATGAAATCATAAGAAAATGAAAGAAATGCACTATACCCAACCAGAAACAAATATACTTTGTAAAGACAATACAGAAATAAAGGAAACACCAATCTGATCAGCATAATGAAATTGCAACTTGAATGAAAGCCCCAAGAAGCTTCTTATAATTGATTAATATTTTATTTAAGTTATTCCAAAGGTTATGTAGAAATAGACACAAAAACCTAGCACAAACTGTAATCCTTTCAAATGTTTTGCTGACAACCAGAAAAACCACAAAAGCTAAGGTTAAGGTTCCAACAACCTTAACAGCTTTACTGTAAAATTGTGCTCTTAATTCAGGAAATACCTTGAATAAGGGCAACTGGACTGATATTCTGAAACTGCTCCACATTTTGTAGTTTTTTGCAAGTTGCTGAACGTGGTTTCTGTGGGCCTCTCCTAAATGTTGAGACGCCTTCTCTGAGAAATAACTGATTCTACTTCTTCCCTTCTTCTTTACTCTCATCTCTACAGTACCTTTATTTGTGAACTGGTACATTATGAATAAATTGAATTAATTGGAATTAAGACAAATTTCTCCCTCAGTGCCACACACTTATATCCTACAGGCTTAAGTGCTGTGATTCTCTTTTATGTGGGTCACTTAACTTATTATTAATGAATACTAGAGTGTTGACTTCAATGGACTCCTGCCTCAGTTGTCCTTGATGCAATCTTTATTCATCTTTTTCATGGCTTCCAAAAAAATATGGGATACATTAAATGTCTGTTTTTTATTTTTAATAATGAAAAATATTAATCATTAGGAAAAGTATAATGAAAAAATACAGTTTCTTGACAGTTTCTTCAACTGTTTTATCTTACTTTATCAATTGTTCATTGTGTATTTGTTCATATCTTTGTGAATCATACACATATATCAAGATAAAAAAACAAGACATAACGGCAATTTGATATTTTATCTGAAATGCCCTTCATTCTCCACAAGTGCAGAGTTATTACTCAGACATACATGCACACTTATTCACACACATATTGTACACGCATAAGTGAGGATGGGGGGCAGGGATTCTGAAACCACTTCCAGACAGCCTGCAGCCTCCCAAAGAGGAGCAGCTGAGTTGGTGATTATGTAATCCTCAGTTACATAAAAGTTATCTCTAAACTTAAACATAATTGCCCTATAGATTTGGCGTCATGGCAACGAGGGGACATGCTGCATACAATATTCATACAAAAGGGTCTTGTGTTCTTTTTGAATCAGTGTTGGGATACACAGAGGGGAAAATTCTCAGCAGCACTTTATCAACATTCATCATGAGCAGAAGATGTTTTTAACACTAGTGGCTCCAGTGGGATATTTGCTTAACTCTGACTACCTGAAATGTACCAGCCTCCCCTCTCAGCATGCAGACACAAATATTATGCCTGTCAAGCATCCTATCTCGACAGTCACAACAACATTGGGGTTCTCCCTTTCTAAGATCGACTCATCACTCGATGCCACCGTCTCTGTGGATGGGAAAACAGCAGGGAGGAGATGGGGTGGTGGTCTTCACGGTGTTTGTGTGGACTTAAAAAAAAAAAAAAAAGAAAGAAAAAAAGAAAAATGGGTCAGGCTTCCAGCACAAGCCACAGCACACACCAGCATGGCTGAGTGCTTCTGAATGAGGGTCCCACTCCTCTGCTGTCTGAGAAAGAATGTTTCCTGTGGATCAGCTGCTACTGCTGCTGCACGACACAGCTGCAGCCCAGTAGGAGATGCATAGATTAATAATATCCCCCCTGTTCCCCCATCATGAAACCACTTGTCTTTTTTTTTCCTCCCGCATCTGTCTCAAGTCTTCCAGTATCCTCACAGTACAGAAGACTCATTTCTGAGGGGAAAGTGTAAATACAGAGCTAAACTTCTTATAAACTTATAAAAGAACTGTTAGCCAGCAGGTTTTACTCCCAAATGGACAAACTTGTTCATGAGTCATCACTGCCAAGCTGTGAGAAAAGTTTAATTTTGTTGATGAAAACTCATTAAAAGATGCAAATATATGAGCAATTTTTCAAAGCAACTGACTTTCTTTAAGCTTTGCCACAAGGCTGAATGTATGAACAACACTCAAACATAAACAAAGTCTAAAACCTTGTCTCCCTTGAAAAGGACCAAATCCTCTCCCACACCCACACAAATACATCTGTCGATTTTGGCCGGTGTTGCCACTATGCTAACAGGCATCCCTCCTGTGCTTCTCCTTGCCCTCCCCATCTCTCTGTCTCTGACTCTCATTCGCCATCTTTGTCCTCTGAAGCACCACAGACCCAGTTAGTGAGGAAGACTGACGCTGGCAGGCCGTGAACACCATCTGCTCCTCTTCAAAGACAGAACAGTTTGGCCACACTCAGCTACTGGTCTTGGGACACACAAGACACCAAAAACTTGTTTTGATAAACTAGCAATATCACACCCGTCACTATAGCTTGACAGTCAACAACTATAGGTGGTATCACCAGCAATAAAGTTACATTTGAAGTGCAAAACTGTCTCTCCAGATGTAAAGTCTAAAAAAAAGGCTGCTGATGTTAGCTGCTTTTTGGTTGATAAATGGGACCCGTAGCTAATATCGTCGCTAAAATGCTAATTAGACATGAAATTGCTGTGTCTCTGGAAGTTTACATTACCAATGTTAAGTTTTTGCTTTTTGAAAGTGAAGCAAAAGCCACCTTTCCACGCCAAAAAAGCATAACACAAAAAAAAGATTAATAAATAAAAATGCTAGCTTAGCACAAAGAGTAGAAACAGTTACGGCTAGCTTAACTGTGTTTGTGCTGTGACATCATGCAGAGGACTACAGTATGCATTGAAACTGTTTGTAGCCATGGTGATGTTACAAACTGATTTGTTAACTTTTTTTTTTTTTAATTTTGTATTTATACCGACACCATTTTAGAAACCAAACATGACATGAAGATAGCATGTGAACATGGTTGTGTATGGCATGCCAGTAGCCTATGGTGGCAGCTTTTCAATCACAATGTACCCGACCTTCTTTAATTTTATTAAATTCTTCTTTTTTTTTTAAACTTTGAAAAAAAAGCCTATAGTTGGCAGCTACTGTTTGTAATCTACATTTATCAGGTATGAATGGACTAAACCAATTAAAATCTGAACTCTAATCTGTCAATTGCCAGGACTTCACTTCTACAAACCAAACATGATATCAACTCAAAAACACAATACATGAAGAAGAAAAAAATTGCAGAGGCACATGTAACTTAGTAAAACCTTTTATGTTGCAAAAGAGTGTAACGATGGGTGGTGGTGCATGGCGTGGAAGAGGACACGGATGCAGATTTCCAAAAAACATCGACTTGATTTATTTTCAAAAAGAACAAAACAGTTAACACAAAGCGCAGCTGAGTCGGATGACTAGGACTAAGACTAGGACTAGGACCTACAAACTTGACTTATAAGACCTTGGCTGTGTTCGAAACCACATACTTCTCCTACTACTCATACTAACTTTGACTTTTTTAAGTTCCCGGATGCATACTAGATTCGCTGAAATGTTGGGTAGGGCCTGTGCATCATGAGATTACTACTCATACAAACTACCCAAGATACAACGTAAGGTGACGTCGCCGATCGTCATTTCCTGTCAAAACGGCAGTTACAAGCTAGCTACAACGAGGGTAGGTTCACTTCCTGTTTCCAAAACAAAAGCACCAATTGTATGGTAATGGATTTCCCTATGACAAAAGGCAACGGGTATTTTGTTTTGTGAAAATAACCGGAAGTGCGTTGCTCACTACGGCTAGCTTTAGTAACGCCGAATTTGTCGGAACAAAATTGGAAATAGCCGGTATTTTGTCAGATTTTCAACACGTTGGGGATCTAAACGACTACTTTCTCGCCTCAAAATGTTTCAAATGTTGCTAAAGTTTACAGAGTTTAGAGCTTAAGCGAAGTCAGCTTCAGGCCGGCTGATTTCGGCTCGGGCAGGAGCGAAATGCATTGTGTGTAAACGCTCTGCATACTGTCTGATCGATGAGTATGCCGTATGCAAGTATGTAGTATGTAGTATGCGGTTTCGAACACAGCCCATGTGTGACGGTGAGGATCTGCCAATGATGCATGGAAAACCTGGAAACTACCCAGATAGCATGCGGATGTGGGCCACTTGAGGCAACGATCCGGCACTGTAGGCATTCTTCTGGCCCGAACAAAACAGATGTGAGCCTAAAGTGGCCCACATATAAAGAAACACACTTGGCCCACCTTTGTTGAAACATATTTGGGCCAGTTTTGGCCGATATATGGCAAGTTAGCAACGACTAATCCGGATGTGAGCCTAAAGTGGCCCACATATAAAGAAACACACTTGGCCCACCTTTGCTGAAACATATTTGGGCCAGTTTTGGCCGATATATGGCAAGTTAGCAACGACTAAGCCGGATGTGAGTTTTTTTTTCACTGCCACGCCCCCTTGGTGTGGTTTGATATGTTCCAAGCTCACAGAAGAAACTGGCCGCAATACTGAGGGAGTGATTGGTAAGTGAGTGCAGGTGAGGGGAAAAACACAGGTGGCGTGAATGAAGGTGATGGCAGGGCAACAGAAACTGTGGGAAAACATGGCAAAACTAAATACTGGACCTGAACTTGAAGACTAACAAAACTAAGTCATGAGAAAACTAAAACATGGCAAAACTAAAAACTAAACCTGAACTAAAAACCAAACCTGAACTAAAAACCAAGGCATGAGATAAACTTAAAACATGACAAAACTAAAAACTAAACAAGAACTAAAAACATGACAAAACCCCACAAACATGACAATGAGAGTTTATGACTTATAACAGCAACCAAAGTTTACTGAACTGATTACTAATCAAAAGTGTAACTTACAAAATTGTGGCAAGAGGAAAACTACTTTCTTCGTGGCCATTGTGGTCGTACAACTAGGACCCAAAAATGTCCTCTACTTTCTCCTAGCAGTGCTCATTAGCTAGCTGGTGCAGTTTCTGTCAGTAAGGAATTATGCACTTGATCATCACCTGGCCCAAAATGCAATGTGCCCATTTTCTATAGGGTGTTCAGTGCAGTTTGGAGCACTAAGACCCATAGTGGAGACTACACACTGGCTTAACAAGCGTGTAGTTTCACATGTAAGAACAAGCTCCCCAAGGCATGACTCAGCATTCCGTATGTAGCAGAAAAGAAACTCTCTTTTGGGAAGAGTTATATACAGAGAAGAAAGATTCCCTCAAAGTGCAGCTCAGGAGTCATCTATGGTACATACAAACGCAGGTATTTAAAAACAAAGTTTTCCCTTCTGTTCCGCCCCAAAACAGAATCCCATCTACACAGCACAGTTTACAAAATCCATCCATCCATTTAAGAATGAAAAACACAAGCAGAACAACACAAGTTCCACAGTAATGGCTAACCGTGATGCACAGAGTACAAGTGGATGTACTTGCTTTATTTTCCTCAAAACCATTTACTAATAAATCAAAAGGGGGTCACGGTCATATGTTATCTCTCCTCTCCTGCTAAATTGTTTAGTGTGCAGCTTTTCTGACAGTACCGACAGGTGATCTCATCAAAGTTATCATCCTCACTACAACCCCTTTATTCTCAAAATTGTTTTTTATTTTAATGCGCAAAAGGGAAACAAAATTCAGGACAGAAAGCATTCTACAATGAATTCATACAAACATTCAATCTCCTGTGTATTGCTTTTTTTCATTTATAGTGCACACAGAAAGTTTTCAGATCCTTTAAAGTTTTGACACATTCTGTTCTGCTTTGGACTTATATAAATGTAATCCTTTTTGTCTTATTATTCCGCGCACAATCCCCACAATAATGAACAAAAACAGGTTTTTGAAGTGTTTTCAGTTTGTTTGAAAAACAGGAAACAGAAATATCCCATTTACATTTAGGCATTCAGACCCTTTGAGATGAGACTCACAACTGATTTCTATATTCTTCCACCATCAAACCTTGAGAGTTTTCTACAGCTTAAATGATAGACCTGATACTTTAAATGCTATGAATACACATATCGAGGAGACGTCCTTATCAAAATCCACACCTTTGCCTCTGCTACTGTAAAGTCTAAGACTGAATCAGGATGTCTGTAGCCACCTGATTACTCTAGAACTGATGGTACAGCTGATTCTCCATATTCATCACAGGAAAAGTCTGGATTTATTTCTCTTCGCTGAAACAATTCACTGAAAGTAGCTTTAGCACTAACACTAAGCCCTCAGCCAAATCAGAAGATGATATGACATCCACACATGTCAGCAGTAAAAATAGATCTAACTGTAGCCCTGTGATTACAAATACATTTAGAACCACACCACTGTGATAGAACAAACAGAGACCTGCTCCTCTCTTCATCACAGTAACGTTGAGCTATTAATAGTCTGAAATGAAATAGTACAGGTAAGCTGACTGAAGCCGAATTCTGTCCCAACATTTGGCCTATACATAAAGCCTGATGGTTTTGTTGGAGTTAATATGGAGCATGAGCCAGACAGATTCAGCGAGACAATTTAAAAACTACTTTCTTTTTTGTTATTCTAATGTTCCTTATAAGCCACAACGTTCGTGTAAATATCATGCTCTGTTCAACATATAAGTCTTGCAAATGTAGTAGTGCAGACCTTAAATCATGCACCAGTGACTATTGCTAATTTGGATTCCGTATAGAGGCTGTATGAGTTGATATCACTGGGAAAAATCCGCACATCAGGAACAGTTGGCTCCAGCACAAGTGCTCCCAGTTGATTGCTCATCAAGAATTAGTACGATTAAGCATCTTTCAGTCAGAGCTGGCACTACCCTGGATGCTCATTGATTTAGGGGCATGAACCCACATTATGTCTCAAGAGCATCCTCCAGTCTTTCACTCCACAAAATTTTGACATCGTGTTGACAGCTATGTCTCTGCATGAAGTACATGCACATCAAGTGCATAAACATCACATTTGTCAGAGTATTTGGAAGCTTTGTTTGCTAAAGGTTAGTATTTATTTAAATTTCAGTGCAAGTCTAGAATTAAGGGAAATATATTCACACACTTTGCTAAGGTCTTGAAAAGTCTGCGACACGGTTTCGTCAAAATACCATAGAGATGCAACACTCTCCATCTAAACCGTTAATTTACAGCTCTTTTTATAGCATAGAATGATAAACTTGACCCGCCTCACCCTTCAGTGTGGTGTGTCTTAAGATCTGCCATCTTCAAGTTATCTTGCAAACATGTAGCATACGGTTAATAGCCTGAGAGCTACTAGCCCACACAGCAAAAGGAGCTCAGAATATCAAATACCAAACTGACTTCCCAAAATACTAACATTTCCTTCGTTCACAGTTTGATCATTGCAAGCTGCCACTGATCAAACTTTTATGGCACAGTCTTGTGCTGAATTGGTCCAGGTTCGTAACACTTCACTGCAGATAAGCAGACTGATGGTACTGGCAGGTTAATACACAAGTTCAAAACAAGTTCAAATTGAAAAAATTCAAAATTTCTCCGTCACATATTGGCTCCGTAAACCCTGGGCTTCACTGTTGCTCAGTTTCTCTGTTACTCAGTCATAAAGTTTTTCTTAAAGGCTACTTTTAACTAAAGCTTGTTTAGTGATGGATGGTGGTGCATTGAATGAGAAACTGGGAATCAAATTTCCATCTTTAGACACAGAAGAGATAAATAATGCTAATTAGAAGTTGGATTTCCTAGTCGGGACACAAAAAAAATCCAATAAAGTACTGGTAAAGCATTGTTATATATGTGTATATGTAATGTGTTTTTTCAGTTAAAGGTACCTTTAAAAATACATTTTGAAACATTTTAAAACAAACCTATTTCAAAGATATTATTTGTATTGGTTTCTTGAGGCCTTTTCATACATTTGGCCCTTTATTCCAAAAGACAAACACTAAAACATCACCTTTCAACGAGAGATTCATGATTAGATCGTTGACCAAGTTTAAAGACTCAAAAACTACAATCCCCAGATATACCTGGGAACGACAACCCAGCCACTGATTGGTTGCTAGAGGCGTGACGGCACTGGCTGTAGTCCATTTATAGGCGCGCTTGCTGTTCACTGACAGAGCGCTTGTGGTAAAAAATCTGTGAGAGGAGTGCAGCATCTACAGCTTGTTGAAGGTGGGTGTGACTAATAGCATCTCTGTAACAGAAAGTCGGCAGCATTAGTTTTTTTTGTAGGTAAATGTTAAGCTTTGTAAAGATATCCAGACGAGACTTGTCTTTTTAAAGTACAAACTAATTTCTTTTGTGTACATGTGCTTATGAGCTGTAATGTGACAGTTTTTCTGGTAAATATCCTCGGCCATTCGAGTGGTTCGACTTATTTTCGTATTTATTTCTGTAACAGAACGGGACAAAAACTGTGGTTCTTTATGGTGGCGGCTTGGCGGGGTGTTAGCCTATTGTATGATAAGAGACACTGGCACAGTTGGCACCAGCGTTGAGGTAGATGAAGGTGGACTTGGAAGAATTCTTTTTTGTGCTCAAAATGGTTGGAATTCGTCGACTTCTTTTCCCGCATAAGTTTTGTATTCACCTCTTCAGTATGTGAAAGGGACATTTTAAAATCCTTTGCGGGGAATTGTCTTGTCTCACCACCCCTTTGTCTGCAGCTGCTCGTCACGCTGCTGTCAATGGCGCCTTTGTTTGATGGCGTTTGTTTAAAGATTGAGCCAAAGGCACCAGCAAGCTGAATTTAAATGATGGAGTTGTATTGTCAACCGGGACATTTTGGAACTGGTCAGCAGCTCAATGAAATGCCAACTGTGGGTGTCGGTTTGGTATGCCAGGGTGTTGGGTTTTCGCCTAACTTTTTTTGTTTTGTTGTTTTTGTTCGCATTTTTATGTCGTGTAAATTTACACAAATGCAGTCTTAAGCTAGCTGTTGGCCTTTATTGTCAGGGGAGGGGTCCTTTGGCTCAATGTGCCCAGTTGATCCTAATAATGGTTTTCTCCGTTAACCACTCTAACTAATTGACATGACAGCTTTTGTTGCTCGTGCATTTCTCCTCATTTTATTAACTTTTCAAACGGCAGAACTGACGTTGCGTTTTCTAGCACAAGATTGTCGAGCTGGCCTTGCATGCCCAGTCAGCTATTGTTTCCCCATCTGCGAGTCCACCCCCACCTTTCCTCCATCTCCAGACACATGGTGCAAGGAACAGGTGCTCCCTGATGATAGTCTTCCCCGGGTATGCTCATCCCTCACAAATGTGACAAATAGACGTGTATATTTGCTGGCTGGCTGGTTGGGCCCCGGCCGTGTCTGCACCTGGCACGGGCTGCCGCGCCCACCCTAATCACAGCCTTTTGTTTGTGTGACTTGTCATTAGCCGTTAACAAGGCGGTTGATCGGTTTGGAAAAACCGCCCCCCCTCCTTTAGTCCGAGGCGGGTCGATTGTTTGCGCAACAATCTGAGTGTCGGTGCTGTTGCAAGTTGGATGATAAACAATGGCGCGTGCACGACATGTGAGCATTGAATGCCAGAGCCGTTTTGTTTGGGTTGATGGGCGGTGGTTGCTTGCAGTGATCAATGATGCCAGCAGGTGTCGCATTGAGTTTTTTTTTTTTTTTTTTTTTTTTTTTTTTTTTTGTGTGGCTTCTCTGGAAATGTTTAAAATAATCCAGAACTTGCTAGTTAGGATTTCTTAAGAGACCAAAACATTATGATTTTTCTTTTTTAGGTAAATTGACCTGCAGCAAATCCTCAAAATGGCAGCCGCTGAAGGTGAATCACCTTGCCTCTTATTTTTAAACGTCATAATTTCACCTAAAATAATAGGGGAAAATGTCAGTTTGTATGTTAACATTTTTGTTTTGCCCTTTTTCATGTGTTCAGACATCCTTGTCAAAGAGCTTGACAAGAGGGCCTCCGGCCAGGCCTTTGAGGTCATCCTGGGTGCTCCTGTCCCTGATGCCAAAGGAGAATTTCCCCTGTCTCCTCCCAAAAAGAAGGATTTATCACTTGAGGAGATTCAGAGAAAGCTGGATGCCGCAGAGGAGAGACGCAAGGTAAAATAAATCCCATGTGATAAACTTGAAGCCCATTTTGTAGTAGAAGCCAAAATGCAGTTTAAAATCTTAAAACCATTTTTCAGAATCACGAAGCGGAGGTTCTGAAGCACTTAGCTGAGAAGCGCGAGCATGAGAAGGAAGTGCTACAGAAAGCTATGGAAGAGAACAACAACTTCAGCAAGATGGCTGAGGAGAAGCTCAATCAGAAGATGGAAGCCAACAAGGAGAACCGCACAGCAATTATGGCAGCAATGAATGAGAAATTTAAAGAAAAGGTTAGACTTAATCTTACGGAGAACATGTGTGCTTGAGACGCTGTGGTACTTGATGATTTTATATATATTTTCTTTTATAGGACAAGAAGTTGGAAGAGGTGCGGAAGAACAAGGAAGTCAAAGACCCCTCAGAAGGCACCTCGGAAGACTGAAGCTGACAAACGGGATTGTATAGGTTTTTTACGTATCCAAAGATTGATTTATTTTTTGTTCAGCCAGTATTTTGTTTTCACTACCCACCTTTTGAAATAAATACAAGTTCCACTTTGTGAATTTTTCAATTTTCCTGCTATAAGTGTAGTTGAGCTGGTTATACCCGTGGACCACCCCCTCCTCGTTGAGTCTACTGTAATCATCCATGTAGCTTGTCAGTGCAGCTTCAGCCCTTTTTGAAAATTAGCAGTGTGTTATCCTTTTTTGGAAGCATGTTTCTATGCATTGGTCTTTTATTGCCACCAATTTCATAGTGCGTTTTTTGAAACTGTCTGTGAACCACACCTTTCTCGGCACTTACTGTCACATAAAAGTAGCACAAGGCATCAGCTGTTACATATGCGGGTGTTTCGCGCAGCTTTGCTACCCACATTCTGCTAACTTGCTGCTGCAGGTCATGTTTGGTGCCACTGCTGATTCTTTGCTTTTGTAAAAAGATTTGGGGTTGTCTTCAAAGCACATGACTTCTTGCTGTGAATTAACATGGCAGATGTGGAAATGGGTGTCATCTTGAACATCAGTGAGCAGGGGTCCACACATGGAATGCAAAACGGCAATACTTTGGCATCTCAAGTGTCTAGTTGACTTGAACTGTTGTACTAAAACAAATAAAGAAATGAAAAAAAAGTATACCCTTGTTTACTGTTAAATTTTTTTTTTTTTTTTTTTTTTTTAAAAAAAAACCTTTTGAGGGCTACACACAAGCAATTGAATATAGTTTGAAGATAATAAACAATGCAGTCCTCTGCAGGAGAGGTTGGAAACTGGCCTGAATGCCTCCCTCCACGTTCTCCAGCTGAAAACAGGAACACAACTAATCACTATTTGCAAACAGAATTGGTATGTAATGCCAATCCTGTTCACCACGATTTCTACAATGAGCCCCGTGTTTATCAGCATTCATTGCTACACAATCCATTCTCGCTGTCCATGCATGCAAAAGTCTGTCTCCCTCTGCTGGTGCTCTAATTCTTGTACCCCATTAAATGTGACCCCATGCTTTGGAATCCTGCACATACAATGTCAGGAGCTCTACCATTAATCCTTTGAGTGAACAGGTGTTATAACACCATGAACATTGTGTGAAAGATTTTAGAAAATGAGCTAAACTCAAAAGTATAAAATGACAATTTCAGCATCTTCGCTGTGCAACATGCAGCTGGGAAAATGGGACGTCTAAAATAAATTTGGTACTAACCTGGTCTTAAATTAGGTTTCTTATAACCTCAACTAAACAACACATGGTGTATTACACTGTCCTCATGTAATGAATAAAACTTAAGCCAAAATGTGGAGGCAGTGTTTGTGAAAACTAGGTCCGCCCTTACTGCTTCTATAGGAATAAGAGAGTGGCAGCCAGATGCTGCAGATAAAATGAGCTCGATTAAATTGATCAAGTGTGAGCACCTCTAAAAGCAGATTTTAGTCATTTTTCTGGTCTGGAGCATTTGGCAACACGTGTGTTGACACAATGCCAAGGAGGACTTTGGCATTGTGAAAAGCAGTTGTTGGTGCCCATCAATCTGAGAAGGGTTAAAAGACCATTTCCAAACTATTTGTCCATCGTTCTACAGTTAGAAAGATTATTCACAAGTGGAAAGCATTTAAGGCAGCTGTCGATCTTCCGAGAAGTGGACGTCCCAGCAAGTTCACCCCAAGGTCAATACTCAGACAAACTGCAAAAAAACAAAAACGGCTACATCTCAGAATCTACGGGCCTCAGTTAACATGTTAAATCTTAAAATTCATGACAGCACAGTTGGAAAAAGACTGAACAAGTATGGCTTGTTTGGAAGGGTTGCAGGAGGAAGCCTCTTCTCTCTACAAAGAACATGGCAGCACAGATTATGTTTCAAAAGCTGCATCTGAACAAACCACAAGACTTCTGGAACAATGTCCTTCGGAAAGACCAGACCAAAGTGGAGATGTACAGCAGCACGTTTGGAGAAAACCAAACACAGCATATCAGCACAAACCCCTCATACAGGCTGTCAAGCACGGTGGTGTCCAGTCAAAGTCCTGATTTAAATGCTGTGGTGGGTCCTTAAGAGAGATGTGTAAAAATTCCTGCATGCAAATCTAAAAAAGAACTGAGACAATGTTATAAAAAAGAAAGTGGGCCAAAATTCCTCCATGATAGACAGATGACACCATACAGAAGAATTTAAAGAAATTAAAAATGAGTTAGGTCGACTATAAATGCTTGTACGAGCAATTGAATCATGGGCTGAGTTTCCACACCCTGCTTCTGCATTTTGGCTTAGTTTTTATTCAATTAATAATGATCGAGTGTAATATGTTTATCTGAAGGTAGACGAGGCCAGGAGGGTGACACAGGGTGCCTGAGTCATTCTTACCACTTCTACAGTTTTTTTGGCAGTGAAATACTCATTGAAAAAAAACTATCTCAGTGTATGCTTTGTGTCCCATGATATCTTATTGTTATTTAACAATTTAACAAAACTGTTCATTTACATTATAAAGTAGTTATACAGCCCTTATCATTTTTGTCCTTGTAATATTGTTCAGTGCAAAACATCAGTTGTTGAAATCCTGTTTTCCTCGTGTGTTCTACTCAAAATTTCAAAACCTGGTTAGGACCAATGATTTCTTTTAGTATGTCCTAAAAAATCAAACTTTAGAACTGAAAGAGGTTGTGCTTTCTTTTTAACATGATATGATATGATGATATTTCATTAAAGGATACAGTTTCAGGAAGTTCGATAAAGCTTTCAAAGGCAGGGTTATCATTCACATTTCCAGAGGTAGATCAAGTCAATGTCAGGGCTTAGATTCACTTTTATTATTGACTCTTCTGCTGATTAGAACCTAAAAAACATTTCTGCAGGCGTGGAATTCACATTATTCACTTAAAAAGGAAGTGTATCCTTTTACCACAAAATAATGAGCACTGTGAGAGCTTGGCCACTATTATTACATAAATATGGAAACAACAGAGTTTTAATGATGGACCTGGTTGGAAATCTACAGCACTGCTCAATACTGTGTGTGTGTGTTCATGAGGCAGGGTATAATCAGGAGTTTGATAAACAGACTAACCACAACCCTGCCTTTGATGTTGAAAAACGAAAGACAAAAGAGCAGAATAAATGTGACTTGTAGCACTTGAAAATGTCAGAAAGTGGGAAAGCTCTCTACAGTCCAAACGTAGTCCTTTAAGTACCTAGGTGGTGTACTTCAATACATGTGGCTGGTGGGACTGCAGAGAGAGCATCTTCTTCTTTTTTTAAATGTTACAATAGGCATGTTTAGTTTAAAAAAAACAGTGACGGGTATGATTTTGTGGGTTTAAGAGGAATGTATTTTCTTCATAACCTTGTTTTTAGTGATTAGCTTTACGTGCCACCAGAGGGCAATGTTGTTCTGTGCTTGGTCTCTGTGGCTGGCTCTGCTTCTCCCCTCATACCCGTTATATATAGATAAAAATGAACCAAGTTGTTAGATTGAATGGATCTTTTTTTTCCACCCAAAGCCTTCTCTTATTGAATCCTGTTGCATCTTTCCAAGCTCCGAGCTAAACTGTAATCAGCTATATACGACTGCAAATATTTCCACCTCTGTATGAGTCCGCGGCTGGCTGTGGAGTTCTCGAACACATTTACTGCATCTGGGCTGCATCCAGAATATTCTCCTTGGTATACAGTCTGCTGTTGTATTCACATCTTTAACCTAAGTATGTTTATTATTAAAGTCGAGGTTGTGTCCATAGTATTTTATACTGATTAAAAATATCCTAATTTGGCAGTTAGGCAAAAAAAGCTAGGAAGAAGAAGTTTTAGAGATCAAGAATAACATTTCATGCTTAGTTTCAAGTCATTTATTAATTTTAGGAAAGATTAATTTGTAACAGGCTAACTTTAAGGCTGTACTCACAGGCTACTTAACTGTAACACATCTTAACTTAGCATCTGTGATGATAAAATTAACTAATTAGTGAAAAGAAAAAGTGAAGCTGAAGGACAGGGGAGTGTCATTACTTTTATAGATATGTGACCATTAACTGGAGTATTAAAAGGCTAAAACTGTGACCCACAAACCCTGCTGGAAATGATCTGTTGGAAGGCGTTTTGTAAAGATTTAACTGAGAAGCACAACAGAAATGATTTTCAGTGTCTTCACTGACCAAGTCAATTGTATTTAGAAAATAAAAACAAATTCAAATCTATAATCATAACAAATGTCATCTCAGGCACTTCAAAGATACAGTCGAATTCAAGCCAATTACAATCCAATTCTGATTAAGCCAATTCATTTTAATACAATCATAATCCAATCCATTAATTAAACTCCAAATTAGTCCAATTCATACAAAAAAGTATCTTCGTAGCTTAGGAAACCAACAGATTGCATTAAAACTTCCTTTCGATCCAAACCCCCGTCCTAAGCATGCATGAGGCGATGGTGGAAAGAAAAAACTTCTGTTTAACAGGTAGAAACTTCTGGCAGAACTAGAAGGACGGCCATTTGCCTGGACTGGCTGGGGTTTGAGAGGACAGAAAAGAGGGGACAACAAACACCATAACACCAGGCCAGGGATACCTGCTGAGAAAAGAGAAACACAGGTTAATGACAACAATAATGTCATATGTTCACATGTCATATGTCATATGTAAAAGAGCGCAACACACAAAAAAAGGTGGGGGAGGCAAAAAATATAGAGCTGTTCATGGAATCTATAAGAAAGAGTGTTCTGGAATATTCTGCTATGAGCAGATTAACTGGGAACAGAAGAGGGTGTCAGGATTGGGTGCAAAAGGAGCATCCACCAAAAGCCTGGTATTTCAGAGCAGGGACGGGTTGTGACACATGATTTATGTCAAACTCACCCAGAGAATAATCAACAAATTATCAAAAATATTTCCTAATACAAAATAGTAAAGAATTTTGGTCCTTTAACTTTTTTCCTTTTACAGACAATAATATTGTGAAAAAATTCACGGAGTCCGGGGAAATCAGAAGACAAAGCTGGACACCACTGAGCCATTGTTGGGTGTTCACCTTGCAGCCCTCATGCAGTATCGCATCATGCCACCATGATAAATATAGACACATGTGCTTAGGGGTACCTTGGAAAACCATTTTCACTCAACAGAGAGCAGCTCTGCATCCAGATATGTAACCTGAAACTACATTACTCACGGACCAAGCCATATACCAACTCTGTTGAAAAACAGCAGAGTTGCTCATCTCAGAAGGACAGAAAGACAGAGCACACGTGTTCTGGTGGTCAGATAAGTCCACTTTCCACGTGCTTTTTGGGAAAAAAAAACCTGATGTCTTGTTCTATGTGCCAAAGGTGAGAAAGGGTGGTGTGGGGGTGCATCAGTGTCCATGGCATGATGACCTGAATATGTGTGAAGCTATCATTGATTGTATTTTGGAGAAACCTGTTATCATCAAGGTGATGTCTTTCCCCAGGTCTGTGGTTATTTTAGCAATATTAGCTTATTTCTGCACAACTTCCAACACTCAGTGGGGTTACATGGCACTGAAAGGATCAGATAATTGGCTAAATTACAATAAGAATGAGTTGAGCAAGGGTAATTCTCCATCGTGTTGTTTGTTTCTTTCCGACGGCGACTACAACAGTAATATCGTCTCTTCCGACTTCCGGTTCCCGACCCCAGGAAAAAGTCTCGAGCATGCGCAGAACACACAAAGTCTAATTCACCACGTGCTTCACCCGTCTACAAGCACGTTTATTTTGACTTTCAACTGAGTTATCTCGGGGTCTTAATGCGATCGCGAGTAACTCGATTCGATCCAATTTCTTGTCAGATTAAGGTGTCTATATGCGCTTAATAACTCAATCTTATTGTAATTTAGCCAATTATCTCATCCTTTCAGTTCCATGTAACCCCACTGAGTGTGGTTTCATAGAGACAGAGTGTGTCTTTAACTGGCCTGCCTGCAGTCCAGATCGGTGAAGAGGCAAATCAGACCACAACAACAAAGGACTGTTTGGCAGCTGAAATTTTCTATCGAGTAAAAATAGACACTGATCTAAGCTCTAAGTAGGATCTTCAGTTCCCAAACAATTAAAAGGTTTAGTTAAAGGAATGCCGCAGGGAATACAGTGGGAAACGTACCCCTATCTTGACTTATTTTGAGTGTTGCACTGGCATAAAATTCTAGATTTCTTTATGTTTTTTAAACACGAGGCAGTTGATAGGTGCAGACATCATTTCCTTTGCTCTTGTGTCTGTTTAGTGAAGCTGCCAATGAATTAAGAAATAACACATTTTAGTTTTTCCTGCCTCCTAGAAATCTTCAAGAAAAATCACGGTTTACACAGGGTTGGACTCAGACGCAGGACTCGGGGATTAAGTTCAACAAGTTTATTTTCACATGGGTGAGTTAGCAAGTCAGTGGCAAGGATGAAGTGATCTACTGTATAATGCAAATGAGTTCATAAGTACGTCTGAGGAGGGCGGAGAGCCCAAAGGGAATTCTGCCCCTGAAACAAACGGAGGACCACGACACAGGGTTTGTATTTGACAGGTAATAAACCAAAGATCTATCTCTATGTATGGCCTCATTTGAACCAGTCAGATCAGTAATGGAGTCAACTGGGAAATAGATTATTTTGTTGACTTTCAGCCTTCAAAAATGACATTGTTCTCATCCCATGCAGAGTGATGGTATTCAACCTCCAAAACCCTCAGTGTGTAGGCCTCAAGGCAAGGCAAGGCAATTTTATTTATAGAGCACAATTCGTACACAAGGTAATTCAAAGTGCTTTACAGCTACATAAAATCACAAGAAGGCAATACAATCATTAAAAATAAATAAAACATAAAAAATAAAAAACCCATTAAAAATAATCCTTAATTCATTCATTTAAAAGTGAAGAGTGCAGATACTTTTAGGTGTCATATGCACAGCTAAATAGAACTGTTTTCAGCCTGGATTTAAACATTGTCAGAGTTGAGGCCTGTCTCACATCTTCCGGAAGGCTGTTCTAGATTTTAGGAGCATAAAAGTGAAACGCAGCCTCACCTTGTTTAGTCTATATTTTCATTACCCCCTACCCGAACCAGGGTTTGAATCCCATTCCTGCTTTTCTTACCTCTTTTATTTCTCCCCCTACCCGAACCAGGGTTTGCATCCCCACCCCGCTTTAACTGGTGTGCAGTTGGTGAGAGGCTGAGGTAGATTATGGTCGTTGTGGTGTGAGGGGCAGTGTTGGCTGGCATTAGGGGGGTGACTCTGGGACGCCAGTGGTCATTGTCTAGCCTCCTGGAGGTGTCGTGGGCCCAACTAGACGAAACACTGATGAAAGGAGGTTCCCACCTGATGACCCCAATGATATGTTGGTCAGCACTGCTCATTGATCTATATAATACGGAGTGTAGGGAATTATTCACTGAGTCTGGTCCTTTATTTTATTTTATTATTTTTTATTTTCTTTAGCACAAGTTTCTTGTGTTTATATTGAATCCAAATCTAGCCTAGCTAGTGACTGTTGTGAATAGGGCAGCTGACAACAAGGGAAAGACCATGTGACAGATTGGAAAGACAGCTGACAGGAGGCAAAGACCCCAAAGGTGCTGCCATGGGCTAGCAACCCATGGTAGCAGTAGCGAGGCCTAGCCGCTTTGTTACAACCAGCATAAGCTACAGAAAGATTAAGGAGAATACCCCTAGAGTCAGCGAGAGCAGGGGCGGAAGATGACTCACTGGCAGACTACATGGCAACTGACACTGGAACGAACATGACTAAGAGGTGGATACGCGACTCAGTGAAGGATAGGGGCACGGGCCTATTCTCTAGGGCTAGAATTGACCAGAATAGTTCTCAGAGGAAAGAGAGCGTAAATAAAAGTGGTAGACTAGAAGGAAGTAAGCTTCAGGTTTGTCCTTGTGGCTGGCAGAAAGTAACATCAGTTAGAGGCCTTAAAATGCATCAGGGAAGAAAGAGATGTGTGGTAAAAGAAGGGCAGTGTGGCCGCATCGATCAGTACTTTTTAAGAAGTCAATCGAGTAAGTCGGATGAAGTCCAGCGGCAGGTAGAAAACCACAGTCCGAAGGATATCAATAACACAGCTATGGAGGTGGATGAGGAGGTTCTAAGAAGGGATGTAGCTGATACTGAGGTGAACAGGCCAGTTAGAGAGAGAAATATGGAGCAGAAAGATAGAGTTAAGTGGCCTAGGGCAAATAGTTACAAAGAATGGGAGGCAGTCAATAAAGATTTGTCAATAATATTGGGTAGGTTAGGAGGAAATGCAAGCGATAGGCTAGAGAAGATGGGAGATATAATTTATTCCTATGGTGTAGAGAGATTTGGGGTGCAAGATAGAAAGAGGGTTGAAACAGTACATTTAGGTAAGTCAAGACGGCAAAAAGAGATGGAGAAATTGGTTAAGGAAAGAAGAAATTTAAGAAAGCAGTGGAAAAAAGCTACAGAAGAAGAGAGGGAGGGAATTAATGTTTTGCAGGAAGAACTGAGAGGCAGGCTAGCAATACTTAGAAGGGCTGAATGTCTTAGGAAAAAGAGAAAGAAGAAAGAATATGTTAGGACGGCATTTTATAGGGACCCGTTCAAGTTTGTTAAAGGGTTGTTTAACCAGGAAAAGGGAGGGCAGCTTAAGGCAACAAAGTTAGAGGTGGAAGAGTATCTAAGAAATACATATTCAGATCTTGAGCAGCGTAGAGTAGTAGGCCTTCCACCTGACATGCCACCATTAGGAGAGATAGCTCATAAGATGGATGTTAGACCACCTAGGTGGAAGGAGGTTGAGGAGGTAGTCAGGCGTGCAAAGGCTTCGTCGGCCCCAGGGCCAAATGGAGTCCCCTACCGGGTTTATAAAAGTGCACCTGATATCCTAAAGTTTTTGTGGAAGCAATTAAGAATAGTTTGGGAGAAACAGGTTATTCCTAGAGCATGGCGTAGGGCAGGAGGCGTTCTTATTCCAAAGGAGAAGGAGTCCTCGAACCTGAGTCAGTTCCGGATGATCTCTCTCCTAAATGTAGAGGGGAAGATTTTCTTTAGTTTGGTTGCACAGAGATTAGCTAGTTATTTAGAAAATAATAGCTTAATAGATACTACTGTGCAAAAGGCAGGAATACCTGGTTTCGCAGGGTGTTTAGAGCACACTAGCATGATTTGGCATCAGATTCAGACAGCCAAGATTGAGAAAAAAGACTTGCATGTTATATTTCTAGATCTAGCAAATGCATTTGGTTCAGTGCCACATAGCCTTATTTGGGAAGCATTTGAGTATTTTAGAGTGCCTGTAGTAGTGGTTAACTTAGTAAGAGCATATTTTCAAGATATTAGACTGTGCTTAAGTACAGCAGGTTTCACAACAGGTTGGCAGAGGCTAGAAATAGGCATTATGGCAGGGTGTACAATTTCTCCATTAGCATTTACAATGGCCATGGAGATAATTATTAGAGCTTCCAAGTGGGTTGTAGGAGGAGAGAGACGTCAGGATGGCATGCGCCTTACGCCAATTAGAGCATACATGGATGATATGACGTTAGTGACTACAACAGTACCATGTATGAAGAGAATACTTGAGAGACTTGATAAAAATCTAAAGTGGGCTGGGATGAAAATCAAACCTACTAAGTCTAGAAGTATCTCAATAAGGAGAGGGAAATTAAGTGATAGAAAGTTTGTAATAGATGAAGAAAGCATTCCAATAATAAGGGAAAAGGCAGTGAAGAGTTTAGGCAGGTGGTACCAGGCAGACATGAATGATGGAAAGCAGTCAGTGCAGTTTCGTGAAGATGTTGTGGAGGGACTGGATAGAATAAATAAATCAGAGCTTCCAGGAAAGTTGAAGCTGTGGTGTCTGCAGTTTGGATTGTTTCCTAGGTTGATGTGGCCACTGTCCGTGTATGAGATTACATTATCTGTTGTAGAAAAAATGGAAAGATTAGTTAGCTTTTATATTAGGAAGTGGCTAGGTGTTCCTAGATGTTTAAGTACTGTGGCACTGTATGGGAAAGGCATACTCCAGCTCCCAGTGTCTAGTCTAGTAGAGGAGTTTAAATGTACTAAAGTTAGGACAGAGCTCCTGTTAGCTGGGAGTAAAGATGTGGTAGTTAGTAAGGTGGTTCCAAACCCAACCAAGGGGAGGAAGTGGAAACCAAGATTGGCAGCTCAGGAGGCAGAAGCAACTCTTAGACATACAGAGATTGTGGGCAATGTGCAAATAGGCCGGGGAGGCTTGGGGCTTGGCCCAGGCAAACTAGTGTGGAGTAGAGCAGGTCCCAAGGAGAAGAGAAAGCTAGTTGTTGAGCAGATTCGTAGACAGGAGGAAATGTTTAGGGGTGCAAAGGCAGTGGCTCAGGCTAAGCAGGGACGGTGGGTGAACTGGGAAGGTGTAGAAAAGAAAAAGCTTAGTTGGAAAGAACTGTGGAGTATGGAGGAAAGGAGTATTAGATTTTTGATAGGGGCAACATATGATGTATTGCCTACTCCCCAGAACCTAAAACTCTGGGTAAATGGAGACCCGTTATGTTCGTTATGTTCAGGTACTGCAACTCTAAAGCATATTTTGTCAGGTTGTAAGGTTAGTCTGTCACAAGGCCGGTATACATGGCGACATGACCAAGTATTAAGAAGTTTAGCTGCAGGTATTGAAGATAAACGAAGGCAGGTAAACTTAGGAGGGTCCAAGGTACAGAGAGTTGCAATTCAGTTTGTTCAACAGGGGGAGAAAGTTAAAAAGACGATAAGGAGGCACGGCAGCTTGGAGGATGCTTGTGATTGGGAGATGCAGGTAGATTTAGGAAATAAGCTTGTTGTTCCCCAGGAAATAGCCTCTACAAACTTAAGGCCTGATATAGTCTTGTGGTCTAGGAGTAGAATGAGAGTCTATTTCATAGAGCTGACTGTTCCTTGGGAGGAATTGGTAGAGGAAGCATATGAAAGGAAAAAGCTTAGATATGTGGAGTTGGGGGCAGAAGCAGAGCAGCGAGGATGGAAGGTTAGAATTTGTCCAGTGGAAGTAGGATGTAGAGGATTTGTTGCAAAGTCTGTTGTCTCATTGTTGAGGGAGCTGGGTGTAACTGGACAGAGTGTGAGAAAAATAGTGCAGGAGGTTTCAGATAAAGCATTACAATCCAGTCAGTGGATTTGGATAAGAAGAAGCAATAGCAGCTGGGGGCCCAGCAGGGGGAGCACTTAGGGTAAACAGACTTTTGAAAAAGCAAAGAAGAAGTTCAAGCTATTTAAGTGATGGGTTTGGCACATGTGATCCTTTTGAAACCAGGCGGCCATTTTGGGTGAGTTGGCTTGGAGTGAGTTGTATGGATTTGTTTTTGCTGGTATTTTAGTGATTATAGGACTATTTAAGTGAGTTTGTCTGCTGAATCTGCTAGTGTGTCTTGTCCTTCCTCCACCTCTGGCACCCTCTATATTTTCACTACCCCTACCCGAACCAGGGTTTGAATCCCATTCCTGCTTTTCTTACCTCTTTTATTTCTTCCCCCTACCCGAACCAGGGTTTGCATCCCCACCCCGCTGTGACTGGTGTGCAGTTGGTGAGAGTGAGTTGTATGGCTTTGTTTTTGCTGGTATTTTAGTGATTATAGGACTGTTTAGGTGAGTTTGTCTGCTGAATCTGCTAGTGTGTCTTGTCCTTCCTCCACCTCTGGCACTCTCTATATTTTCATTACCCCCTACCCGAACCAGGGTTTGAATCCCATTCCTGCTTTTCTTACCTCTTTTATTTCTCCCCCTACCCGAACCAGGGTTTGCATCCCCACCCCGCTTTAACTGGTGTGCAGTTGGTGAGAGGCTGAGGTAGATTATGGTCGTTGTGGTGTGAGGGGCAGTGTTGGCTGGCATTAGGGGGGTGACTCTGGGACGCCAGTGGTCATTGTCTAGCCTCCTGGAGGTGTCGTGGGCCCAACTAGACGAAACACTGATGAAAGGAGGTTCCCACCTGATGACCCCAATGATATGTTGGTCAGCACTGCTCATTGATCTATATAATACGGAGTGTAGGGAATTATTCACTGAGTCTGGTCCTTTATTTTATTTTATTTTATTTTATTTTTTATTTTCTTTAGCACAAGTTTCTTGTGTTTATATTGAAGTCCTGACTCTGGGCACCAGCAGGAGACCCCTCCCTGAGGTTCTCAGAGCCCGAGTTGGTTCATATGGCTCTAACATCTCAGAGATGTACTTTGGCGCTTGACCATGAAGAGACTTGTACACAAGCAGAGCTGTTTTAAAGTCTATTCTCTGAGCGACAGGAAGCCAGTGCAGAGACCTGAGCACTGGACTAATGTGGTCATATATCCTGGTTCTAGTCAGGACTCGAGCAGCAGCGTTCTGGATGTACTGCAGCTGTCTTACACCCCGTTTAGAGAGCCCAGTGAGCAGGCCGTTACAGCAGTCTAAACTGCTGGAGACAAACGCATGGATCAGTCTCTCTAAGTCTGGTTTAGACACTATTCCTTTGATTCTGCCAATGTTTTTTAGATAGTAAAAAGCTGCTGATGTTATTGATTTAATGTGGCTGTTAAAGTTCAGGTCTGAGTCCAATATTACCCCGAGATTTCTAACTTAATAATTAGGTTTTAGAGAGAGAGTCGCAAGGTGACTGATAACACTTTCTCTTTGTTTCTGTGGCCCACAGACAATGATTTCAGTTTTGTCTGAGTTTAACTGGAGAAAATTGTTTTGCATCCACACACTGATCTGTTCGATGCAGCGACACAGGTATCTACAGGCCCGTGTTCTCCTGCCGTCAGTGACACGTAGATCTGAGTGTCATCTGCATAGTTGTGGTAGGACACATTATAGCTGCGTATTAGCTGGCCTAGTGGAAGCATGTACTGATTGAACAATACGGGTCCCAGGATTGACCCCTGGGGAACCCCACAGGTCATAGCCATTTGGTATGAGACACAGTTACCAATTTCAACAAAATATTTCCTGTCTTCCAGATAGGACTTGAACCAGTTTAAAGCACGACCAGAGATTCCCACCCAGTCTTCTAACCTCTGTAATAAGATTGCATGGTCAACTGTGTCAAAGGCAGCACTCAGGTCCAGCAGAACTAAGACTGTGACTTTACTTGCATCTGTGTTCAGGCGGATGTCATTTGTCACCTTGATCAGAGCTCTCAGTGATGTGGTGGGGCCTAAAGCCTGATTTGAAAGTATCAACAGCATTGTTAGACAGGAGAAAGTCACTAAGCTGTTGGTATACAACTTTTTCCAGGACTTTGCCTAAGAATGGCAGGTTTGATATGGGCCGGTAGTTGTTCAGTACTCTGGCATCAAGATTGCTCTTCTTTAGAAGAGGCTTAATGACAGCAGTTTTTAAGGCCTTTGGAAATGTTCCAGTCTGGAGTGAGATGTTGACTAGATGAGCAAGTTGTGGTAACAAACTGCTCAGCACAGACTTTAGGAATCTAGTGGGCAACTCATCAAGGCAGCACGTTGATGAACTCAGACTGCAGATGATCTCTTCGACTGTTTTGTCAGTAACAGGTGTGAAATGTGTCAGCTCTAGGTGTCTAGCTGGCTGCAGAGTAGTTATTTGTGTTGTGGAAATTATTGCATTTTTAATGCCTTGAACTTTGTCATTAAAGAATATTGCAAACTCATTACACTTGGATGTAGAAATGAGTTCTAAAGGCAGTGAAACTGGAGGGTTTGTTAATCTGTTTACTGTAGCAAACAGGACACGAGAGTTGTTACTGCAGTTTTTGATGATTTCAGAAAAATAACTCTCCCTCGTTCTACGCAAAGTCTGGTTGAACACACATAGCTTTTCTTTGTAAGTCTCATAATGAACCTGAAGCTTTGACTTGTGCCATTTCCGTTCGGCTCTCCTGCACTCCCTTTTCTGTGCCCTGACCGACTCTTCTTTCCTCCATGGCGCCCTTTGCCTAATTTTAACCATTCTAAACCTTGACAGGAGCAATGGTATCCAAAACATTTAAGAGACTTGATGTGTAAGAGTTCAACAGATCATCAACATTAGAACACGGGGTGTTCTCAAACCTAATACTTATTAATACTCAAGATGATGCTCTACGATGAGCAGATGTTAATTAATTGAAAATCAGCTTGACATATAAGGGGGATGATCACAACAGATTTTATATAATGATTAAAAATAACACTTCATTTGAAAAGCACAGTCAATACCTGCACAGATAATTTTGATAACTTTTACCAGTGTTTCACTCAAATGCAAAACTGTTCTTTTTCCACTTTGACAAAAGTCTTTTCATAGCAGAGCAAAGCTAAGGACCAACAATAACATCAGCACAAGCAGAAGTAACCTTGAGCTCAGATTGTCCTAAGAATTTTTCAGACTGCCACCGTTTGCCACAAAACGCTCTAACAGGTAGACATCTGAGGAGCTGTAAGAAGCCCCAACTCAAAGTGTTCCCTCGGTATGAATGGGACCTTATAAGTGAAGGCATCTTCCTCAGACATTTCCATAATCTTTTGCAAAAGTTACTGGCTTTTCAACATGTTCAGAACAGAAAAACAGAAAAACAAAAACAGAAGGCTTTCACACACCTACCTGAGACTAAAGACATTCCTTTTGGAATCACTGGACTCCTAGTTTACTCGCATGCAAATGAGGCATAAGTGTACCTGACTGTAAACGAACGCAAAGAAAGTGGTGGGTTGCACCCTAATCCAAGATTTTATCCAGAGAAAAGGGACATGAATCAAAAGGGAAATAGTTTCAGATTTTTTACGATAACAATATGTGTATGAGTGTACTTTTCAAAAATGTTCGGCAGATGTCGAGAAGCTGAGATCACTGCTTCTCACAACTTTCTCATCAAAAATAAAGGAGTCTCATCCTCTATGTGTTTCTTCCTTTTACTGTCTAGTTTTATATCTGAGTCAGATGTCATGTCATAGCTGAAAGAAACATTGATGTTAAAAAGAATTCTTCACTTTAATGGCTTGGTGAAGCAGCAACATTCAAATTCTCTGTCTGAAAACGACTTTCCATAAAATTAAGGAATGTCATGAGAGTAGTACAAGGATCTGTTCTCCACTGGCTCCAGAAACCCCTTGAAGTTTAAAAATAACCCCTGGGAGGTGATTTTCAGCCAAAGAGCTTCTCTCTTAGTTCATCACAGAAAGTACTAGTGGAATAGGTACATAACATAGGTCATAATCAGGGCTGAACCGTGAAACTCTCAAGAAACAAAAGGAAAAGACAAATAAAATGTCTCAGCTATTAAACATCCTTGTCTGGGGTCTCATTCCATGCTTGATTTGATTTGATTTGAGTTTTAAGATGATGGGCTCACACCATGCGCTGTAATAACCCTCTATGATCCGACTTTGTTACTGCAGCAGGGACAAGCCAAGACAACCTGACGCATGACGGCTTAATAATGCTCTGTGTGCACAATTCAATTCAATTGCGCACACAGACACACTTTTATTTATATAGCGCCAAACACAACACAAGAGCTCCGATAATTACTGGTACACATAGGATGAAAAGACTTAACATTTCTATCTTCACAAAGTTTGTGTAAAACCTGCTTTAATTGGCACAAGGCTGCAGACTCACTTTTAATGGTTTTTCTCAGCTGATGTTGACAGTGGAAACAAAATATTCATTATGACCTTTTGCTTATTGAACACAGCCTAAATGAAACACACCACCCATTGCAACCAACTCCTCTTTTAATTTGTATGGCTCACCTTAAAAAGAATACGGAGCAGTTCTCTTCGGGATGTTGTTCCATTTTTGGCTTGTGAACATTTAGTGAAACACTATGATGATTTTTAAAGGTCAGGGACTTTTCCATTAAACTGTGAAGCTTAATACTTGCTTTAACAATTTCTTTGATATGTTTTCTTCTTAACACTGCAGTATGAAATAGAGGCATGCAGTTTGTTTAGAAAATAATGTTCTGATACCAGGGTGATGATGACCCTGCTAGTGTTGTAAAAGGTTTGGTGAATCATTCTTTCAGAAAGGACAGCTAAATGAAGTTCTCTTATTATCTAAACATTGGGTTGCACCAACCAGATATATTTTCCTAATCCTGGCTTTTGGTATCTAAACCTTACCAAGTGGCTTTTGGCCTGACCTCACAGGCGGAAAACAAAACCAAAAACAACATGCCAAAACCTAAACAAACCGCAAAGAAAAATAAGGCAGCAATAGGGTCTGTTCTCTTAAAAAAAAAAAAAAAAACAATAAATAAGGAAAGGCAATATTTCCACTCAAAATTTTAAACAGTCTTTTGAAAGTCTGTGATTTTTCCTCTCCATCATCACATCCATTGGAACTTTATACTTCCACCATTGACTGAATGAATTTGTCAACCACCATAAGGTGAGTGTTTTTGGTTGATGTTTCTGTGGTGCCAGCACAGAATATAAAGGTAGTCAAACCCAGTAAGCTTATTAGAGTTATACAAACAACAATATATAAAGAAATGATGGATAGCTCAAGACTTACTCAGTTGTAATGAATTTGAATATTGAATAAATGGTGTATTTTAGAATGGTGGCATCTTCTTTTCTCTCTCTGCTGTCCTGAGCTGAGGATCAACACTGCCTGGGGTTAGAGGGAGGAAAAATCCCACTGCATTACACTTATAGGATGAAAAAGGCACTCTTATTAGCAGAAACTCAGACTTATTACCCAAACCTTTAACTGGTACTGCATGTTTAAATCACCATATACAGCAAAATTGCTGCCGGTATCTGCATCAGTCGTTTCTGGACAAAAGAAAATCCTCATAATCATCATGTGAAAGTGGAGAGAAGTGGAGTCTTCAATGTGAAATTACGACGGGAAACATCAATTACTAACAGCTTCCAAGTTTCTCTTTTGTGTCAGTGTTGTGCCCTAAAAAAGGAACATCAGTCAGGACCTGGCTGACATCACAGAGAGGCCCAACATCCCTTCACTTATTACTATAAATGCTAAACCACCCGCTACTTTGAATATTAACAGCATCGTTTTGCTACATTAAAAACTCGGTCAGCCATGTAATGGCGTTTTCACATCTGAGATCATCATCATCACTCCTCTATCCTGGCTTTATCTCAGGCATCCTCATCATCTCTGCTGATCTTTGTTTCTCAGCCTTAATGTGCCTCCTCTGACCCCACTAAGCTCTGCTTGCCTCACACTCCCTGCTGTACCAGCTGCAGCATGGTCCTATTTATTGTCTCCACGTGGACATTTTCATTAAGATGATGTCAGGATAGAATCTGCTCATTCTGCATTAAGTTTCCTCTAGTCGATACAAGCTGGACCATCTCTTCTCTTCTTGTCTCAATCTGGCTCCATTAGAATGAATACATACAACTGGAAAAAAAAGTTCAAATGGAGGTGGATAAGATTTTCATTTGGAAAAGAAATTATTGCTGACTTTGAGCAATATTAAAATAAAAGTTGATATAGTTGAGTAATAATTGAATTGATAGAGTAAAATGTTAATGCTTTGTAAGCCTAAGAGGGTCCAAATCTTTTTAACAGAACTCTGAGGGCTGTGAGCCCAAGGTCTATTTTGCAATAGAATTTTTTTCAGCACAACTTTGACAAGGCTGCACGGTGGTGTGGTGGCTAACAGTGTCGCCTCATACCAAGAGGGTTCCTGGGTTGAATCCTGCCTTTCTGTATGGAGTTTGCATGTTCTCCTAGTGCATGTGTGGGTGCTGTCCTGGTACTCGTGTTCTGGCTCTCATGATCATGCTTGGCTGTGTTGTTGCTTTGGCTTAGGTCATGTGTCTTAGGAGGAGCTGGGCAGGTTTCCTGGGAGCCCGGAGCAGAGTCTGGATTGCTCCTGCTTCTCATCTCTCATCGGGACACCTTTTAAGGAGCTGCAGGAGCAACCAGTCTCCACCAGATTGTCTCACTACCTTAGTGGTAATTAGGCTGACTCTTGTGGTTTGTCACGCCCGGGGACTCGTTTTTAGTTTTCATGTTTTAGGTTATGTTTTTGTGTTCAGTCCATGTTTAGTTTAGTCATGTCTTAGTTTCCCTGCACTCTGTATATTAGTTCACTCACGTCACCTGTGTTTTTTCCCTCAGCTGCACTCACTCTCCAATCACTCTCACTCCCTATTTAGTTTCCTGCCTCCCCTTTCAGTTTGCCGGATCTTTGTTGTATGTTGTTTGCCATCCTATGCCAGTCTTAATAATTTGGTGCTTACGAGTCAAAAACGGCAGAGTGTGTATGTATTTAAAAGAATCTATGAAAAATAAATTCTCTTATTTTTGAATTTGGGTGATTTTTGTGTAAAAGGTTTGAAGTATTTGCAATGCTTGTCTTGTCAGTACTGAAAAGACTTTAAAGCCTGGCCTGACATTTACACTGACAACTACCAGACTAACAAAATCATTTTGGCAGCTAATCAATGATTTCCATTTGATGGCAGCTGAACCACAAATGGTTGCTGCACTGCTCTTTGAGTGCTTCAACTTTCAGACATGTTGCCTCGTAGCCCTACCTCAATCCGTAGTAAAAAAAAAAGGACTTTCCAAACAGCTGTCAAAGCCAGAACATCATACTGTGAAATCACTGAATGGGGTGTGACCATATGTCAATAATTTGTTAGCACAAATAACTTAGGACTGCATGAGTTTTATGATTTTCTGAAGTAGCTTTGGTGTTGAATTTGATGACAGTTTTGGTTGAATCCAGTTGCATCCCAAAATGATAGTAAATACTATGTCCTTTTTTCCCCCATAGAGTTCACATTTTACTTTGAATTTAGGAAATGCTATCTGTATGTTATTAATTAGTTTGCACATTTTAGTTGGCGTAGTTTCCTTAGAATGATCATACTATGTTTTTTTTTTTTACATGCACTTCTTTTGTAAAATGATCAGCAATAAAATGGAATAAACACCTTCACTCTGTCCCTGTTACTCTTCAAACCTCAGTGCTGAACAGTGGTAGTGCACTAATTCTTTTTATTGCTTTTTGATAAAACATTCATAGTTCCAAGAGGATCCATCCTAATGATTGCCCTCACCCGGTATAGCATGTATTGACATCAGCAGGTCAAAACTAACACGAAACTTCTCAACCTTTCTAACTGATAAGAGAAAAAGAATTTTGGATCACATATGTTTCATATTTCCTTACAGTAACACTATAGAAGTTTGTGAACCTTAAAACCATGTGCAGGTAGCTAGGGGTGTGCAAAATAATCGTCATGACGATGCATCGCGATTCTAATTTTCGCGATCTACTGCATCGAGTCTTGACGCCAAGTATCGATTATTAATTAAAAAAAGGAATAAATAAAATTGTATGAATGGCTGGCGAATATCAGCCAAAAACAAGTGCAATACAACTTCCAGTCCAATAGATGTCGCTGCGGAGGTGTTGACGCCCGCTGCCTTCGTGCCACCAGCATTTCCGGCAGCGGGATACTGCGACGAGTCTCTCATAAACACAACATGGAAGAAACAGAGAATATTCGTCCGGCTCTGTCACATTTCAAATCTGATGTTTGGGCGCATTTTGGCTTCAAAAACAAAGAAGGTAAACAAGAAATCGACATGACAAACGCAATTTGCAGACACTGTTACACGGCAATGAAATACTGTGGGAACACAACAAACTTAAAGGCACACATGCAGAGGCGCCATCCAGACAAACAAGAGCAGCCAGCGCCGCAACCACTGATTAGACAAACAACATTAGAGTGCAAGCTAGCCCCTTCATCTACACGCGCCAAGAAGATCACAGAGTCCATCACCGAGTTTATTTGCCAGGATTTGCGGCCGTATAGCGTGGTAGAGAACACTGGCTTCAAAAAAATGCTAAGCACACTGGAGCCTCGTTATGTGATCCCGAGCAGAAAACAATTCACTGAAGTAATGGTCCCACAGATGTATGAGGAGGGTTCCCTGGCACTTTGTGATAATCCACTTGACTGGTGGAAAGAACATGAGAGCCAGTATCCTTTCCTGTCAAGAGTAGCTAAAAAACACCTGTGCATCCCAGGTACCAGTGTCCCCTCGGAGAGAGTTTTCTCTACTGCAGGGGACATAATCTCTGCCAAAAGGAGTGTAATTTCCCCTGAGCACCTGGACCAGCTTATGTTCCTAAACAAAAACATAAAAAAGCACTAGGAATGGCATTGTAGCTGTTGCCTTTGTACTTATTACTAGTTCATCACTTGCTCTTTTGTTTTTTGAGTGGACACATGCAATTGATGCATTTTGCTGCAAGGGATGTTTGCAATATTTATTTTTAGTTTTTTATAGTTTTATAAAGCCTATGCACTTTTTTTTGTCTTTACTGATCATCCCTATTTTGTTATTTTAAGTTTTATAAATCCTATGCACTTTTTGTGATGAGTGTGTCCAGTAATAGTAATATTTGTGTCCAGTAATATTTGTTTTAATGGCAATACCTCCAAAAGTTGTTTCAATAAATACAGTTATGAATTGATTTGCTTTGAGTTATGTGTCAATTGAAGACACTATCCAGATCATACACAGCCAGTCAGCCACTGGTAATGGCTGTATTTTTTTTTAGGTATGTTCAGTGAAAATATCGCAATGCATCGCAATATTTCAAGTATCGTGATGCATCGTGATAGTATCGCATCGTGGCATGTGAATCGTGATTCGAATCGAATCGTGACTTCTTTGCCAATACCCACCCCTACAGGTAGCTCTGTCCCTGCAGTGTCCAGCAGGATCAGTTCCGGTAAAACAAAAAAGAAACAAAAAAAGCCATTTTTACTATCAGTGTTGGTGATGCAGTTGGTTAAGGTGAAAGGGCAATGTTGTAGTTAGACCCAATTTTGAAAAGTTTAGATTAAATTTTAAAATATTTACGTTTCACTCATTGTACCTCGTCCACTTCATCCTCATGACTGACCAGAACATGGTACCCCACCCACATTAAAGGGATAGTTTGCCTCTTTTGACATGAAGCTGTATGACATCCCATACTAGCAATATCATTTATGAATATTTTCTTACCCCCCGCTACGTACTGTGAGCCGAGTTCCAGCCTCGTTTTGGCTTTGACAAAAGTAGTCCGGCTAGTTGGCTGGGGCGACAAAAATAAAGCGTTTTGCTTCTCAAAACAATATGCATTCAAAAGAGTAATACATTTGCATCACAAAATCGTTCTCCAGTAAAAAGTCAGACCTCACAATCACTTGGTGCTATTTTCTCTCCCTCCCCAGCCAACTAACCAGCAATATGCTGGTTAAGGAGTTAGAGCCAACTTACATCGAACTTTAGAAAGCACAGAACGTGTAAACTCTGCGAGCAACACATTGGGTTTTCTTCTGCAGGCTGGAGAGGATCTCAGTCGCCGGGCCTACAGCTGTCTGTGTCACAGCGAGGTCCCACCAAGCGTGTGAGCTCACGAACAATACGCCAGAAAGGGGATCACAGCCAGAGAGGCAACACAGAAACAGGGATTAAATGCCTGTTCTCTTTTTATTTGCTAAAGTACAAAGAATGCTACAGACACAGTTTATTTTGTGTCTTTAGTGTTAGTTATGGCTCACTTTGGACAGGATACATATGTTTACCCCCATTGATTTTCTTTGACAAGCATACATTTTGAAGGCATGAATCAGAGCCTACATAAGTAAAACAAAGCAATGCTCAATCGCACTTGTAAGTATAAAAGTTAGGTTTCTGTTCAGTGACCCTTTAAAGTATGTTCATAATTGTCACTTTAACACATGGTTAGCTTAGCTTCACCACTTGGCTCACTCGTAATGAGATGTACACCTTGAGAATTAATACTATGGTAAGCTAGAATTGAGTTTGCCTTGCATATTGATTGAGAACTTGTGCTTAAACATTTGTTTCTTTCAGTGTTTAAAGTGGCTATAACCTCACCCAACCATCCATTGCTGTAAAACGTAATATAAGATACAATCCTTTTAATATTTACAAAAAAGTATCACACTCAAACTCTCACAGAGCCTTTCAGGCTATCCACACTTTCTACTCTCCATTTCAGCTGTGTGTTAAAAGTGTTTATATAAATGTTAAATACGTAATGTCAAGCGGAGGAGGATATTTAAGTTTATTGTGTGTGCAAGCATGTAGGTGTCAGAAAGCAAAGTATCTCACTTGAAGCTGTAACACACATATTGATCAAGGGTGCTCAGTGTGAAAAGAGGCCATCAGTGTGAGTACATATTAAAGGCATCACCAAGCTACACATAGTGATTACATGTAGCAGTCCAACAGTACAGCAGTGTAGGAGTAGCTTATCCAAATACCCCAGAGCTCAGATGAGATGACCCCCAGTTAAGCAGCTAAAATCTTTCCCAGTTGCAGGCATGTTGCCGCAGTTTGCCCCCGCTATTGTGAATAATAATAACTGGTTGTTGGGTTTTATCTCGGTTTAGCACCCACGATCCCTTCCTCCCTCTTTAGGGATCTCTTTCCAAAGTTGATTTATGCAAAGCCACTGTAGAAAAGTCAAGTAAATCCCGACGAGTGACTGTGGAGGTATATTTTTTGTAAGAGGTAAAGCATATTCCTAAGAACGGTGTCATGTCGCAGCAACTCTGAGCAAAGATGATCGGGGAAGTCTGTTATGAAGAACGGACAAACACAAATGTGAATGCAAAGACATACTTTGCAGACAGAAACAATGCTTGCCATTTCTGCCCGGAAGTTAAGTTGCTATGAAACAGTTAAGAAGTGAAGATATGTGTGTCTGGTGCTGGGGTTACTTGACTAAACTGGAAGAGTGCCTAATTACATAAAGCATGGTTTGTTTGGGTAAGTGTTTCTGGATGCAAATACAGTCAGGCTACATCTGCGAGCTCTTGATAAAGTTTTATCCATGGATTTTGAAAAGTAAATGTGATTCCAATTATCATCAGGAAGTGAGGTTGAGTCTCCACTTTTGGACAGATGTACATATGATGCAGTCGATGCAGTTTAATTAATGCTTGATTTGCACGACACAGTTTCTAGCAAATTATTTTTGTCAAGGTGAACCACGCCACAGAATCTGTATTCAAAACCTTAAATCAGACAAAGTTGGGATGGTATAGAAAATCTAAAACGAAAAAACAAATGAAGAAAATCTAAAAACCTGTATTTCCTTGCAGACAGTATGGACCCAAGATATGTCATAATTTTTTCAGAAACCTAATTTAACTTTATTCCATTGTTTGGATTTTAATGTGGGTGCTGAACATTGGGAAGTGAGCAAAAGGCAGGAATGCTATGCATGATGTAAAAATTGTCATCAATGGCTGTACATGAAACTTTCTGTATGCCCACCTCATAGATCTATTTACAGACTTGAATTGTAGTGTAAATATGCAGAATACTCTGAAAGTGCTGAATGCATTCCTCAAGGCAAATATGATCATAACAACTATGGGTTGGTTCCCTTTGCTGTCTGGGTGCAAATCTGCAACCAAGTGTAATTTGTCCCTTTGACCGCATGAACAGGACATTTTTGAAAAAACTTGTATATATGGTGTAGTTTTAAAAAGGAGCCCTAGAGACAGCTGTATTTATACCTCTGTTAATGTTTTACCAATCTATGTATCGTATTAACTGTGTGCATTGCATGCATGACCTGCAAATAACCTCGGAAACACAGAAGGAGGGAAGTGGGCAACCTTGAGGACCGTAGCAATGAGATACGAGGACAGGAGAGTGGACAACCTTGAAAGATGCAAACTCAGAAGAGTGGGGAAGGACGGAGAGATATGTACACCTGAGATGAGCTCATGGTTTTTAAAGAATGCCAGAAGGATAGGAGAATACACGGATAGTGTAAAAGGCATAGAAAAAGAATCAGATTCCTCCGGAGTGTTCTCACTGTATTTTTGGCCGGTATTTCGATGTATGGCAGTATGAATGCACCCTGCTTGAACTTTAATGTCTACAGAAGATTTTTTTGGACTCCTCTTGTCTCTTGATTCTTTTTTTTCCACTGATTTAATAGAATACTATTTTTGAGAACTTTCAAGACCAGGAAACAGGGGGTGTAGAGAAAACTAAAACCTCTACAATGGACTCTACCTGGTTTAAATTCTGATACATACATACACCCAAAATAAGATCATATCTTGAGTTAATTTGGGTCCGTTACGTAGGGCACATACTGTATAGGGCGAATCCTAGTGGGCTGGATAGCTGGATCACTCTTGAGAAAATCATGCACTGGCTAGAATTTGGAGAGCAAAAGGGCCCATTTGTGTTTAATAAATGAATGGGGAAACACGCATGAAGCCAACTTATTAAACCCAAAGTGAAACAAATACAGTTGGAAACTGAAGCAGCAATGTAAATTTTTCATCCATCTTTTGCATGCTGTCTCTATGTTAGACATGCAGAGAGCGAGGTCATCCAACAAGTCTGCACATCATCATCTTCAGCTCCTATCGCTAATATAAAACCCAGTACAAATTTCGATATGACTCTGTCCTTTGAGGAAATATATAATGTGCATTGAAGGTTATGTAAAGAGAATATATTGAATGCTTGTCTGTGATCTAGACAATGATGTACAGCCTTATGCATACATTACCAAATGACATTTCCAGCTACTTTTAATAAATTGCAAACAGAGAGTGTTTGTGCATTATATTTTGTGAGTACTATCTTCTGAGAACAGATTGCTGCTAGGTCAAGGAGAAAACCAAGGGTAGCAGCTGCACAACCGAATACATTTTTCAGGTGGACTGTGTTTACAATCATTACTGTAGAGATTTAAGATTTTAAATCCCATCACAGAGACATAAAGTGTCTCAGGAGAAAACAAGAAAGAGTAGTTTAATTTTACATCAGAAAGCATGCATCGAATAAAGCCTTTGATACGACACACTGCATCTTATTTGTTGTTATGGAAATTATTCCTTGTTAGAAACAGAATGTAAAACAGTATTTACCTGTTCAGATCTGACAACTGACAAGGGAATTAGGAAAGAGAGTGCTTAAGGAGGGGATACATGTTTGAAAATTAGGCATTTGGAATATTCTCTCCAAATTTAAGGCTGCAAAGCACTCGACAGTTTATCTCTGCAACAAATTACACCTCTCCTGCTTATTATGTCAGTCACTGATACCTTGTAGCTCTACATGGATAAACTGGTCTTAGCATATATTTTTTTATGCATGTCCTATTCCTTTCTATTCCCACTTTTTAGAGTGCATGAATTTGAAAATGAACTCCTGGTGTCACAGACCTTTTTTTCTGAATAACAGTGATGAACAAATATCTGTGGGACACTCAAGCTCTACTAAATATGCATGTGCTACTGAATTTCACTTATTAGGTGTATTTGTCATGGACCAGCTTAGCAGTAGCGTTAGCTGCCTCAGTCAGTTAGCTAGCTTATTTTTTTGGTTTTGAGTGGCAATAAAAATGTAACCATGTTCAAAATGCATATACCAGTTCCCTCTGGTCTGAAAGACTTAAAGTTTTTTTTTTCTGTTTGACGAATTTGGCATAAATATTAGTTCTTATTCCAAATGATAGCAGTGCAACAAGTGTCCTAAATTCATTCACGAGCCGATTCACAAAAGGATTTAGAGCAAGACGCTGGAACAACAGAGCTTGAGTTTAGACAAGGTTTATTAAATTAAGGTGGTGTGGGGAGACAGAGGGATGATCCAGGTGAACGGGAGTCTAGAATCCAGGAGGACGTCCGTGCTTAGGCGGGTTTAGCTGGCTGTGGTGCATAGCTGGCTGTGGTACAGAGGTCCTGTGTCCACAGTGGAGCGAGCAGGCAGGTAGGTGTGGCTGGTAGATATTTCTGGCGTCCACAAGGAGTGCTGAGACGAAGTCTCTGGAGCCAGAGCAAGAAAAACAACGGGAAGACGGCTGGAGACATAAGGAGGCAGTAAGTATTATGAAAGGAATCAGCTGGGAGACTTTATCTCTCCAGTGAGTTGAGCCCTGAGGTCTCCACCTGGTGGGACATGTCAGAAACACTACTCCTGGGAGAGGTCCAGAAGGCACCTTAACCAGATGCTCAAACCCCTTACAATGGCTCCCTTCGATGTGAAACAGCTCAGACTCTAAACTGACTTCCTTCTGTATGACTGAGGTCTTTCTGCCGTCCCTAATGATGAGTCCAACCACCATTTGGAGGAACCTCATTTGGGCACCTGCCACAACCCACAGCTCACAAACATATTTGAAGGTTAGAATGTAGTTTAAGTTCCTGGAAAGTAATACTAAAATTCCAGGTATTTAATTCACTTTAGGGGCTTTTATAAGCATCCTTCCCCAAAGCTTATATCAACTATGTACCACCTGCCCTGCACCAGTTGGCAGACAATAAATCAGTGGTTCTTAACCTGGGTTCGATCGAACCCTAGGGGTTCGGTGAGTCGGTCTCAGGGGTTCGGCAGAGCCTCCGCCGCGGAGGTCCGGACTCCGGACACACTTGAATTATCGTGTAAATTCGTGATGACACCATCACTGGCTGCAGATGATCATGCTACACTGCTTGGCTACTCTTTAGTTAGTAACATTTATTGAATAAATGTTACTAACTAAAGAGTATAATAGAGCATTTAAAGCAGTTACATTAGCTTCAGAGACAGATATATTTTTCTTGGAGTCCTAACCACAGTAAAGAATATTGGGCTTGTATTCAAATGAAACTGAATATCTAGTCACAGCCATCATTTCAGAGGATGTATCAGATTTAAATTAGGGCTGTGACTCGATTAAAATTTTTAATCGCGTTAACTACAGGCTTTGAAATTAATTAATCGAAATTAATCGCATTTTAATCGCATATACTTTATCCTTTAGAAAATTAACATTTTCAACAATATTTCAACAAACACAGAACATGTCCCTATTTGAAATCTGAATGTAGCATGCATGAAAATACAGTATATAGAATCTTGGATGTTAAGCTGCGTTGGGCCCCCGTTAGCTTCCACGCTAGCTGCTACATGTTTAGCGTTGAGGTGATATTTGAGGCTTGATCAGCGGCGGCGCCAGCGACTTTTCGTTGGGGATGCTATGCAGTTGCTGCATGAATGTGAGGGGTTGCTAGTCAAAACACGCATCAACGCAACAACGTTACTGACCCATTACTCCACCGTCTGCATGCAGCCTTGCATAGTGTAATGTAGCCTTGCATACTGTAAACTTTAAGTTATCAGCGGAGCTTACTGCTCACAAGCAGACAGATGTCGCACTGTGCGTTGTGGCGGAACAGCTGCATAGAAGGTCCAGGGGCAAGACAGCCCCAGCCCGTGTACGCAACCACACACGCACACACAGGCATACCTGTCCATCTCATTCATTCATAGCCCGTTCACTAAGGATAAAATAGCCAATCCACAAAGGCTACTTTGCCCACTGTGTTCCTCAAATAAGTTTTGATCAACTTCATCTTGGAAAAAAGAGCTGGGAGTGAATGAGCTACAGTGCGGACTTTCTATTTCATCTCATCTGACGCACAACAGTTGTAGGCGACAACTTTCAAGAGATAGTTCTACCCGGCGGGCTTCCAACAGTAGCCTCGTACAGTGCTAAATCACACAGGCACAACATTACGTTCAAACTTGTTGCTCACACCAGTCTGTGCCACAGCGGACACATAGCCTACTCAAGCCAATCTACGCGCATCACATTATGGCAGAGGAAGCACGCTTGCAACCTAACATAAAGTAAAAAGTGTGTCCGTTATTTTCAAAGATGGTGCTAACTGCACTGACACTAGGCTACTTAGCAAGTAGCTCTAGATAGACTGCAAGCACCTAGAGTCGACTAACAAACCAAGTCACAAGAAGACTATTTGATAATAGTGTTTCGGTGAGCATGATAATGTGGTATGGGAACCTGAACATGCAGCGAAAAAATAAATTACAGAGAATAGTGAATATGGCCACAAAGATCATAGGACAGCAGCAAAAGCATTTAAGTGTGATGTATGATGAACAGATTTTGAACAAAAACAGGAAAATCATAAATGACCCCTCCCATCCTCTCCACAGTGAATTCGAACTCCTACCCTCTGGGAAGCGTTTTAGGGTCCCCAATGCTAATAAAAACATTTTTAAGAACTCCTTTGTCCCTAAAGGAATAAGGGCGATAAATAACATTGGAATTCACACTTAAATCCACCCCCCAGTCCTTTATTGGTGTAATTATTTATTTATTTATTAGTGTATTCCCTATATTTACTACTCATCAGCTATTTTATTCTTTTAAATACCCTACTGAGTGCTAATGTACTTTCATATTAACTTAGTATTTTAAATTTGTATTTTATAACTTCTGTTCTCCTCTTTTGCTTTGTACAAATGCAGTGCTTGAATGCTTGTGTATTGTGAAATTATTGTCTTAAATGTTTATATGTCTATGGTGAAACTGAAGACAAATTTCCACCTTGTGGACAATAAAGTATTCGTATTCGTATTCGTATATGACAAACAACTGGGATTTCCTACCTTATTTGTGTTACTTGAAGAAGGACATTCTCAAAATCGCCATATTCCAGTTAGAATCGCCAAATATCCATTTACAATTGCAGTTTAGCTATGTTATGAGTGAATGGGTGCTAAAATGAGAGGAAAACTGTAACATATGACTATTCAAAAACGAATTAAACTGAGAATACAATTAAATAGGGTTTCTATTTATCTCATAAATCTGCTTTATGGAAATATTATTTTAGACCTCCGATTTCCCTGGGTAATTTAGAACAGACGTGATTGGCTGACTGTAGAATGACATCACCACAGCTACTGTATATCTAGGAACAATGTGGATAGCCGTTTCACCAGTAAAGCTGGTGTTTTATACCTTTCCATATGTATATTTATCAGCTAAAGAACGAAAAACGGGGATAGGCTACCACGCAGCAACATACGTGATTCTTTACTTCTTAATATTGTTGTCGTTGTTGCACTGCACTTCTGTTCTTTGTGAGCAGTAAACCTGCCTCTAGCCCCAAAGTTGGGGTAGCTATGGGTTGCTGAGCACATTCTTGGGGTTGCTATAGCAACCGCAAGCAACCCCTTAGCGCCGCCTCTGGGCTTGATGCGCTACGGTGATACGCAAATTCCTTGTTGCATAAATCTGCACACAACCACGCTCTTGTCGACGCTTCCATCCGTCTGTATTTAAAAAAAAAGAAAAAAAAATTATAGTGTGCGATTAAAATGCGTTATTTTTTTTAACACGCTTATATGTGTGTAGTTAAAGGTAGGGTAGGAGATCCTGGATTTTGAGTCCAGCGAAGCTGCATTTTGAAAATACACCGGTAAAAAGTCCCAACCCTTTTCTTCACTTTCCCCCCGAAGGCACGCCTCTAGAGTACATGAACGCGCACGAGCACGAGCACGAGCACGAGCACGAGCACGAGCACGAAGGTGCACGAGCGCTGTTCTGACAGCAAGCATCGAGCATCGGAAGCATCGGAAAAACAGTATCCAATCATTGTGAACGGTCCGTTCACAATGATTGGATACTGTTTTTCCTAGATTGTACGTTCTAGAGGCCACTAAAACTTTTCATATTTGTGTCAAAACTTTTAATTAATTGGTTGCAATGGGGGTGTGAAGAGTATTTCAAGCAATATGTAAAAAAATGTTCCAGAAAAAGATCCCTTACCCTGCCTTTAATTAATCAAAATTAACGCGCTAAAGTCCAAGCCCTAATTTAAATACCTGCTCAGTACTAAGTTTGTTTAAGGGTTCAAAACGGTGACTTCGGAATATAGATGTATATATGGGGGTCTGATCAGTTTGGTAGATTTCATGGGTTTTATTTGTCAGGCACCAAAAACGAGTCAAAACACACATGAATGTGCGAATTTAAAAAAAAAAAACTCTGCTCAAACATTATCATAGCTGGTATTTATTCTGTTGCCTTTTAACAAAACATATTAAGGCAGTTTCATGGCTACAGGTTGCTTAGTCATATAAAGCTATACAATAATGAAAGCTGAATAAAACATTTGTGGTTGGAACCACTGATTAAGTGGAATGTCTAACATCTAATTTAATACTCCCTCTTTAAATGATTTACTTTTTTATAGTTATTTTTATCCTGCATAATCTACACTTGAAATCTATACAACCACACCTTTCTGACGTATTTTTCTGCAGTTTTCAGTCTGTGTGCAAGGTTACATATTTGTGATAATGGAAGCTGCAGAACAGGTGAGATAGATGTACTCATAAATGTTGCAGGGAGAACTGCCAGAGCCAGAGAAATGTGATCTCTAGGGATGTTCCTGCTTCTTTGCGGGTACAACACTGACACTAGAAACGAAGAGATGTCAACTCAAGAGGCTCAACTCCACCTTCTACACAGTATACCTCTCTTTCTCTGAGATTAATGAATAAGCTAGAGCTTAAACACTGTATGATATACTATTTAGATGGAGAAAGTTTTTCTTTACTTGGACGGATAAAATGTATATGGTGTGTTTCTGAGTCTTTTAAATGCCATGTCCTTTGAATTATCACCCATACCAGCACAGATGTTTTATCAGCTCGACACTCAGCTAAAAAAAACCCAACATGTTCATTTTACAAAAGCAAGCTTTAGTTTATGGTAACACATGCCATGAAACATATGGTGCACCAGGCTTTCCAGCATCTCCTACTGCACTCTGTGGGCTCTCTTGCTGCACATTTGACTCTAAATCACCCAGCAAGCCTTTCTCCCTATTTCCCTTTTATTTTCTGTCTCTGAACTTTTGGGTTGTGAAAAATTGATGGGGTTGCAGCAAAAGGCTTTCACAATGCTAAAAGTTGCGACAGGCGAAACCCTTAAAACAATAGGCCATTAGCATACACCACCCCCATCCATCATCAGGCAGCGCCAGCCCCTGGCAGGCATTCATCACATCCGTGCCACAGTGCAAGCTGGCCTCAGGCCCCTTTGCTCTGCTTATGAAGAGATGTATGAATACAACATAAACTCAGTGGGCTAAGATAAAGACTGATATAGCCCAATTTAAGTATGACCATGAAGATGAATGTGGAAACAGTAAACAGCAACAACATGACTGATAGTTTTAAAACCGGCAGTGAATAAGAAATCTGTGACAAGGTTAGCTTTGAATGTTTGTTTTCATGAACTGTGGTACTGTAAAGCTGCTAAAACTGGTGGTGGGCCTTCTCCAGGGTATGAAGTCATGAGTGAATCCTTCTGGTTGCCTTAATACTGCTTGATGCAGCTTAACTTTCTCATGTGGATGTGTGTTTGTGACAGGGCTCAGTTTGGTTTGGGACTCTGAGCCAGCGGCTGCTTGATCTCTTGTCCATCGATCCAACTCTGGGGAGAGACTAAAATGTGAAAAAAATGGCCACTTTTCTCTTTGAATACTAACTAGAGGTTCTTTCCTAAGAAGCTCTGTGTCTCCCCCTCTGTGTGTTTGGCTATTCTTATTTAATTCAGCAGTCACAGCTCTGATATGCCACGCGTAGAGTGTGACAACTCTACCGAGGCTTCTCTTTCATATCCTCGCCTCTCCATGCCATCCCTCCTCTCTGCTGAGCAGGTCTCTGTAAATGCCAATTAGCTAACATTTAAAGCCAATTAGAGCTGCTTTGTGTTCAGTAAATCTGATTATTAAAAGCTGTGTACATCTTCCGTGCAATCAGTTGCTGTACAACAGACTCCCATGCCAAAGCTATCAGTCTGCTACGCAAGCCAGTGATTGCTTCACTACCCTCGGTCCCTCTCCTCTTCTAATCTGACTATAATGACATTTACGTAAGGCAATGAACAGTTTTGTGCTCCGTTTTTCCGAGACTTCACCAACTACCACACATATCATAGACGCTTTTATGACTCCTCAGTGTAATATTTCCTTCATTTGCATAATGATGTCCCCTGTTTGCTATGAACCTGTGCATCTATCTCAGTAAGGTCCATTAAACAAGCAGCGGATTTGTACAAAATTAGAATGCAAATGGAATGTAATACTGTTGCACTCTCAGTGATGGGCCAATAAACTACCTGACCCCCCTTTCCTCAGTACATTGAAGCGTTATGCAATGCAGTCAAACACCTACACAATGCTTTAAATAACAAAAATACCATCAATCAAGCAAGTGGAATAAAGTTTTCAACAGATAAAGCTGTGAACAAGTGACATTCAAACCGTTCCAATCAGCGAGTTAAACTGTGTTTTAACATTGGTAGTACGACATGTGCAACAATACTCAGATATTAACACAGCTGAGACCTCACTCTGAATAACATACTGCCATGTAAACAGCTTTTTCTGATCGCCATAACGCGAAGAGGGTCACACTCAGGGTGATGATCAATGATCAAACTAAGCTATGTGAAAAAGTCTGATCATAGTCACATTATTTATACAGTTTATACTGTCACAATCAGCAGTTTGGTAGTCTGGAGCATTGGTGAACATCTGTCTCCTGTATTTTTGGTGTGTGCACACTGTTGGCATCATCGGACTCCATTGATTGTTAAATTGGTGTCGAGTCTAAAGGTGAGACAGATCCCTCTGACTTGCTGTTCAGTGCATTAAATGGCTGCATAAGAAAGTAGGCAACAGTGATGACAGAAAGAAAATGGCTTAGTTAGCATGCGGCACATAGAGTCTTCTCCTTCGTCATCTTCATTATCCGCATCAGGCATCACTTTCACAACGACACGCAGTGAAGAAACTGAAGACCAACTAATTATGACACAAGAGAAACCAGCTCTGCATGAGATTACTGAAAATCAAAAAGGACATACTGCTATGTAGAGCTTTTATTTTCCCTTAATGTTTAACATACCTACTATCGTCCCTTTCGTAGATTGGATGCCCTGGAAGTCATCTTTGTGGTGTGTTCAAGTGCTTTTTTGTTAGCTCCGACACAGATGACGTCAGGAGATCCGGCATGGTGATCTTTCATTGCAGCTGGTTCTTCAGGTTTGGTGGTTAAGACCCCTTAACCACAAAATTACGTCTTAGTGGAGTTTTCACAATGACTCACACTGCTACTTTATGACACATCTTTGCCTCCACAACTGCCATGTTTGTTAATTTTAAGCAACTTTGGACTTCTTTTTGAAAGCTATAATTGAGGCTTTGAGTAGGCGCAAATAAGACATTGGTGAAGGGTGAAACATGGGCATGAAACATTAATTAAACTGTGCCTTGCAACTTTTAATCGGGAATGTAAATGGAACATCGTATAACCTCATGTAATCACCATAAATGGCATACTGTCTGACTTTAAAATGGGTAAATAGTTAGAATATTGCTGTGAATGTAACCATGGCAGAGCTGTTGGTGTGATGTAAAGCTTAGGCTGACTCGATAGAGGGACTACAGTCCTGCCGTTCCCCATCTGTTGACGGCTCTCATTGTTTAATCAATAAATGAATTTATCATGTGAATGAATAATCTATCAGCTTGTTAAATCTTTCAACACTAAAGCCCCTGACCATTCAAGGGTATTCTTTTAGTACAACAGATCTATTGTCTGAGTATTTCTGAGAGCAGCAGCATATTACATTCAAACACTAATTAAGATGCAAACAAGAGGCATATCTTTTTGAGCATGGCTGCTGCAGCACTGATAATGCTTTATCAAATGCCACAACAAACGCCAAACGCTTTTGATAATACAAAGAAAATTTTGTTGCCTCATGAAATATTAATGCTGCTGTTCTATCTTAGTCCCTTAAACTGGGTGTGAATATCAACTTTCGGCCATGATAGCGTGCTCTACAGGGCCCACGCTCTCCTCCCATGGCATTTAAATTAGATTACTAGCAAGATAGATTTGACCGAGTCCGTAAATAAATGTGCTGTGACAAATTGCTGACTCAGGTAGCCACAATCAAGACAAAATCACTATTCCAGTTAGAACCCAATGCTCCCTTTATATATAAAAATATATTTTCCCTTCCATGCGAGCATCCTCTGGGGCATAGAACCACAGCATTTTGATTAGACTGAGATGAGCCTATACTGGTCATTTAACACTTTACTTACCGAAAGAAAAAAAGTGCCCAGAGCCAAAGGTTGCCTTACCAGAGAGACAAGCCTCTCATAATTTCTTAGTAAGTATATGTTAAAGTTTGGCATACTGAACCTGGAAAAAAATATCCTCGAAGCAATAGTATGTGATTAAAATCTGTGTGTCAAAGGAATCATTCCACCAGGAATTTCATTTCAGATTGAACCTAAACAGAGTTCTCTGCAGGGATGTTCTACTTGGCAATTGTGAAATGCATCAACTGTGGTAATAATGTCAAGATTTACTGCATGCTAAAGACTGCCATTTTGAGCACAGGCCATCTGTTCAAATACATGAAACAAGGTGTGAAAGTCGATGAAGCTTTAAGTGAGGGCTGAGCATAGCAGTCAGTGGACTGGATTAAGGCCACCTGCTACAAAGTGAGGGTTTACATATATTTGATGCACCATTTCATCTAAATTTTGGAAGCATTAACAAAAAAAGTGAGGGGGCTCAATTTTTCAAACAAAGTGTTGTCAGATTGGTTTGCAAAGTCAAAATCCCCTAATGTCCCTGATGATGTTCATGTACAATACAAACTTTAGTTGGCCTGAGGTGTACGACATCGTTCCCATGATAGATCGTTTTCTGCCATTGTCTGCGTTGGTAAGCATTTGATTGAAGCACACATTATTGTTTTGCCTTAATGACAGTGTAAAGCAAGATCAGAGACTGATTAACAGTGAAACGTTAGAAATATGCCCACTCCACTGCATTGGCTGCATGAGAAGAAGAAAAACTAAACTAAAACTAATTTTATGAAGAGAAAAGCCAGAGAATGGATTAAAAGTCCAAGCTAATGATCCCTTACCATGGCTGTTTCAAGATTGTATGTGTACAAACGTATGGCAGAACACCGTGAAATAACTCTGTGAAGAGACTGTGTACTTATTCTGAGAAACCAAAAGAAAGCCAGATTGGTCAGTGCTTCAGGAACTAATTTTGTACAGATCCACAGTTATAGCGATTTGAGGATCACCGCCAACACATGCACCATTTTCAGCTGGTAGTTTTACAAACTGTTACCTGAGACAAATTGGGATAACCAGACACACCAAAATATACTCTCCATAAGTGGTGTGCTCAGACTCGGCCGATATCTCATCTGAATCACTGGCAGGACAGGTCAGAGCCCAGCATCTCAGAAAAAGAGCGCTGCTCATTTTCTTATGATTTGGGAAACTGTTAACTTGTTGATTGTTTTAATTATTCATGTTATTAGCTGTGTGGTAGATGTTATGTGACAGATTTAGAGAGCAGATTTATTTCGGTTCTACTAACTTTAAAGGAGTTCTCCAATGTACACACTTCACTGGTGTACCAATTTGAAATAGAAATCTATATCAAGCAGCTAACATTGCCTTGAACTGCTATCTTCAAGAGGAGAGAATAAAGGGCAACTACATCAACTGTTGACTCAAGAGACATCTTAGGACATTTCCAGGTTGACAGAGCACCCTCAGGAGACATGTTAAGATTAGTTGTTGTTCTGTCATAAGGGTGACAACAGACTAGTTTGCACGAATTGTGTTTTGGTGTCATGTACCTTCAAATTGTATAAGCTGCATGAGTATTTGCATGAGCTTGAGTCATTTGTGAGAAGGTTATTTTTTAAGGCTTCTGTATGAACCATCCATGAAGGAGCACAGGGACCCCCAGACAGCACATGTTACAGAGAGAGGTTGCCACAACAGTAAGAAAAGAAGAGAATTTGAGTACAAAGCTGAGGAGGAACCCACAGAGTTGCTTTGTAAAATCAAAGAATACAGCAATAAATATGCAAAGTAATGAAAATAATTTACTCCTTTAGAATTACTTATTGTGTTGTAATACTAATTACCTATTGTTATTCCAGGGGAGTCTTTTTTGAGTTCTGTTCAGCATAAGAACTGCAGTGCATCCGATGTACCTCAAGCACCTCTGTAAATGGTTTTGGTGCTGTGTTAACATTGCAGTTGTCTTGCATGATGACCATTGCACCATGCATGAGCTCCTGTTAAAGGAGAAGTTCACTATTTAAGACCTTGACTCCCAGTTCCAGCTTGTTTATCAGGAATAAGAAATGTGGAGACCATTTTCACAACAATAGCTCATTTCTATCCTTTTTGGCTGTTTTCGCTGGTCCATCCTGCTGCTACAGACAGGGTTCCATTGGGCACTCTGTTCAATGTCCTTAAATAATACTAATGTTAATTTTAAAGAAAAGGTCAACTCACCGGGTGGTTAGTGGTATTAAAAAAAAAAATGTCGGCGCATTTTATGGTTTTCCATCCGTGTAATCCGTGTTCTTTGCTGTTCAGGAACTATTTTTCATGCTAAATCACGACACACTTAAACATTCGCTCTATATTTGAGTCTGAGGCTCTAGCCCACTCCCGGCCACCAGATGGGAGTTTCACCCTGGCACAGTGATCTGACAGTAAAAGTGAAAGTGAAAAGTCTTCCAAATGGAATACAATTGGATTACAAAATGCTAAATAAAGCAAGAAATAACTTTTATTTCGCAACGCAATTTTTTTGGGGACACACAGGAACATCCACGAACCACCCGGTGAGTTGACCTTTTCTTTAAAATTAACATTAGTATTGTTTTAAGGACATTGAACAGAGTGCCCAATGGAACCCTGTCTGTAGCAGCAGGATGGACCAGCGAAAACAGCCAAAATGGATAGAAATGAGCTATTGTTGTGAAAATGGTCTCCTCATTTCTTATTCTTGATAAACAAGCTGGAACTGGGACTCAAGGTCTTAAATAGTGAACTTCTCCTTTAATGTTTTACACAAGTATGAACGTTGATCAAGATAAGTTACTTATTTTCAGCTTGGCAGGCTGCTTGTTACAGGAAACGCATATTTTCCTTTCCTTTCACATATTTTCCAACATCCATCCATTCATGTTCTATACCAGCTTAATCCAATTTAGGGTCGCGGGGGGCTGGAGCCTATCCCAGCTGTCATTGGGCGAGAGGCGGGGTACACCTTGGACAGGTTGCCAGTCCATCACAGGGCCACACAGAGACAAACGAGACAAACAACCATGCACGCTCACACTCACTCCTAAGGAACCAATGAACCTAACATGCATGTTTTTGGACAGTGGGAGGAAGCCAGAGTACATTGGGGGAACATGCAAACTCCACACAGAAAGGCCCCAGCCGGGAATCTCACTGTGAGGCTATGGTGCTAACCACCACAGCACCGTGCAGCCCATATATTTCCGACAGTTGTTCAAAATACCAATTGACTAGGATTCTTTTTCTAGACTTTCCCCAGCATCAGACATTGCAGTGCTACAAACTGGTTGTTTATATTCATATGAAACAGTCGTTCATCCACCTTAGAATTATGGCTCTTAAGGAAGTAGTATGACGATATAACAGAGCCACAAAGCTCTAAGAAGTAGTTTTATTCCCATTTTAACTATGTCTATGAAAATTCTCTAATCTGACGTAAGGGTTTTTTGTTGTAACCATGATAACAAAGATAATCTCATTTTAATTAATTAATTTTCAACACAATACTTCACCTTTACTTATTTTAAAGGGTTAGGAGAAAAAATAGGATGTAGATGCATTGAAAAATACAATTTTACCAATAAATCTGCTAATTGTTCAAGTTTTCTTACTTCTCAAATTTTTAAAGTTTCCCCATGGGCTATTAAAAAGTTATCATTATTCTTTAAACCTTAGACACACATGGCAATTGATTATCCATATGTATTATTACCAAAGTACTGTATATCACAAGGCAAGAAAAACTATTTCATTGCAAGACATTCCTTTTATATGCTGCAGGGGGCAGTAGGTGGACACGGATACAATGCTGAGCCCTGTTAACTTCAAACACACTCCAACTGCAACAGAGTCCCAGCTTTCTCATCAGAAGGTAAGCTGAGATACCATGATTCAGTCACAACACCTTACCATACATTGCAAACTAGGTATTTTGCTCGTTGTTTGTTGCAAGAGTTCTGACTTGTTTTTATGTCACAGGCACACAAACCCATTGGTGGTATATTTCCTCTGTGGCCGACACCGCTTTAGTATCAGTCCTACACATCAGTCTATATAAGAATATTTGTGTTTTTGATTTATTTAGCATTCTATAGGATTGTAAAACTATGGTGGATATGGTTAGAGATAGGAATGTGGGTGACAACTATGATTAAGATGCTGTAGACATTAATCCAGACTGTTACTTTGGACCATTTCTTGGGAAGTAAATTACGCACAATGTGTCATTAGGCAGCAAGTCCCTTTAGAGATGTCTCAAGGACTGAAAGAAACCGCTGATCTAGTGATTTACTCATTCATTGCGCCGTGTAAGCTGAGCTTTTAAAGAGCTTTTTATGACGGATGTAGTTGTTGCTATGAAAAAAAAAATCTGCTTTTTTGGAAAAAACAAACAAAAACTAGCACATTGGCTTCAGACCCTGCTCTAACAGGCTCACTGACTGAAGTAATGTCACTATCCACATACCAGTATCCATTGCTAACCATCTCCAACTGGTCAAAGGTATCCCTCAACCTGTTCTGTTCCATTTCTTGATCCAGTTCATCGCCCTTTGTTTGCATCTGTTGGTGATTATCTCATTGAAAATGAGGAATTTTGTCTCAGTAAGCTTGTTAAAGGATTTCTGCAACATTGCGACTGATCAAACAGCATCAGAATCCTCAAAGTCCCTCTGCTGTCTTTGTGTTTTTTGCTCTTTCACCAGAGCTGCTGCAGATGTGTTTTTTTTTTAATGCTCTCTAACTCTTTGTGTCCTGTGTTTCCCCAACAGTTATTGCTTTAATCTTCATGGGTTTTGATTGGTGAGGGGTATAAATAAAACAAGTTACAACACACTGCATAAGCAGTACATGTTGAAACTGTCTCTGTTTTTGGGCGTTTGTGAGTATACTGTCAGCACAGAGCTGTGCAGCAGTGTACCGCTGCCTCCGCCTGCAAGTCAACACCACCCACTGAGGTGCAACTTGAGTGCTCGAGGGAGTTCATCCTATCAGTCATCTCACAACCACAGTCCTGCCATCCCATCATGAGGCTCTCAGCTCAGCTCCATGCTTGGTTCCCCCATCAATGCAAAGTTGCCCATGTAGAAAAGGCTACTGATAGAGGGTAAGTTCTGATTTCTGATTTATTACCCTATCATGTAAGAGCTATATGAGCTGGTGTCAGAAGTTCTCCAGAAATACAACCTTCTGTTTCCTCTCATATCTGTGCTCTCATTCCATCTCACCTTTCCCTTTGGGTTTGGTCACATTTCAGCTTATTCTTTTAATCCTTTCTTTCTTCCTTCTCTGTTTTTTTCCTTTCACCACCCAGTGCCCTCTCACTGCAGCCCAATTATGCAATCTGATCTCACCACTCTTCAGAATGAGCACACATATTCTCTCTCCAAAAATAAGACTGCATACACTCTGTAGAGGCCAAATATGACCATACTGTAAGGTAGAGAGGGGGTTTTGAGCTGGAATAACACTTGAAATGCCTTTCAGCCTTGAATTTATGCAATCTGTAGTAATAATTTACAATTTGAGAGAAGAGGAACGAATAGAAGTCACTGAGCTGGATGCTGTGACTGCCCATAGATGAATGCCGTACACTGTTCTGTATGCACAGATAAAAGGTTATGGATGTCTCTATTCTCACCTCTTTTCCTGCTTGTACCCCAGACTGCTGGTCGTATATTCAAAGGTTTAGAAGTTGATCAGATTGTACTTTTGGCTTTAAAAAGTTACTGTAGCAGAAAACAGCTTTCTGTTAATATCTCAAAACACAGAACTGCAGGCAGCTTTGGCTAACCCAGTGAGGGACCTGCCTCCAAATGAACAGCATCAGCTAAAGAAAGATGTGTTCTTATTGCCGAATGCAAGGCACATATAGCATGGTCAAAACAACTATGATCTGTCTCCCAAATTTTTGTTTTAAGAGAGCCATTTCTTTTGTTCCTATTGTGCTCAAAGTTATATGTTGCCGATTTTGTTTAATGTTATTAATCCAGAAATAAACACAAATTGCCATTAAGAAGGGAATGTTGTTATCATTAGTTATAATTAAAGGAGTGTTGGATACATATATATATTTGAACTTGAAGCTTTGAGTGTGGACTGTACATACACATTCCATATGGTTGGTTAGTAATTGGTTTACCTGTCTATAATGTTATCACGGAGGTCAAAGATTATGACTTATATAAGAAAAATGGCAGCACCACTAAAATAGACAAAGTCCTCCAACAACTGTGATTTATACTGTACACAGACAAACAAATTCAGAACCAACATAGTTTTCTGTATTTTAAAATGTGATTTTAACAATTATTTTTACACATCTTCCATGAAAACCCCTTGCACATTTCCATGCATATCTCTGAATTTTTTTAACAGGAACTTTAGGGCCAAAAAAAAAAAAAAAAACCCAGTCAAGAGATTAGGATGGAATGGTGCAAGGTAGGAAAATGCAGTGTGAAGGCCTAAAGTCATTAACCATGCATTCCCCTTAAGTTGATGATTTATAAAAGATCATTAAAAAACTATTTGAAGTGCAAATGCTGTACTAAGACATGCTTTAAAACCAGACACCATTTTCAAGATTTGCAGATGATGGAAAACAACTTTTCTCAGCACTTTGAAAAGACATTAGCCCCTTTCACACTGCCGAATAACCCGCGTTTAATTCGCGAATTTGGCGTGTCCGCTGTTGCGTTCACACTGCCGACCAGGGCTGCCGCGTCAACTCGACTCGCCTTTCGACCCGCGTCGGACCCTAGTCTTTTTGCCGAGCCGAGTTTGATGTGAACGCAATCGACGAAACCCATAGAAAATTACACACCCTACAGGAGTGTCTGAAAGGCAAGCAGTGGCAGGAGGGAAAAAGGAAAAAGAAAAATGAAACCAGTAGATCTCTCAGTGCTATTTGCTGAACTCAAAGATACGCATAAAGATGAAAAAAAGAAGAATTACCATCAAAGCTTTATTTGGTGTCATTTAAATCCATATTCCTATTGCAGCTCCACATCCCCCCGTACTGATAATATTTCTGTTCATGTTTATTCATGAAGCATCTTGTAAAAATGTGTCACTGCAATCACTTGTTCCAGTGGCAACAACTGTGATTACAGTAACTGTGAAATGAAACAAAAGGCGTCATATGAAGAAACAAACACACGTGGCATCAAGACAGCAAACAAAAACAACCTAAGGTCACATGTATATCAACATTTTTTCTAGCTATATTTAAGAGCAAACCAACTCGTTAAAATGTGTTATATAATGTTCTGAAGACACCTTGTCTCCCCCCACAATTAACAGCACAGGAGTTCTGGAAATATTCACGAACAAATGCTTTCGTTGAAGAGCAGCTACCACATTGATGTAACCTGCTGATGAATAGAAGCGGATTTTCACTCAGATTCTGAAGTAGCAGCAGCAGGCACCTGTGCTGGTGGTCAGGAAGTGCTAATATGTGCCAAAAAGCAACCAGTGGGCTGAAAGGAGCGGATTAACTTCACTCTGGAGAGGAGGAGTAGATGTCATTTCAGGATTTGTAGAGGTATATCTCTATTTCTACTGCTAAGCCCATAGCAGTGTGTCAAAGGGAAAATATTGTGCCTTTCTGAGCGACTTTGGGCTGTATTTGTGACAAACACTGAAGGGAAAACTGAAATTAGTCCACACAGTCCACAAGGTCACGTTCTCCCAGACAGCAATCATTTAGCAGCAGATTGTATTGCGTGGGTTTAAAGGTCCTATGGCATGAAATTTTCACTTTTTAAGGTTGTTTAACATTAAAATGAGTTCCTCTAGCCTGCCTGCGGTCCCCCAGTGGCTAAAAATGACGATAGACCTAAACCATGCACTGGAAATTATTCTCCGCCTTTGGAAATGTGACCATGCAGATGGCCTGATGGGGAAAGCCGCCGCTTATGACTGTGCCCGCTTATGACGTGGAGGTTGTTTCCACCCAGAACCAATAAACTGCCTTTCCCCGCTCCTGCATCAGAACCTCTAAAGAGCCAGTGGACAGATTTTGTTTTTTTCTGTGAAAGTGAAGACAGAACCGAAGAGATTTGTGTATGTGTGCGCCAAATATTTCACAGACGAATGTTTCCAGAACTAATACAGAGCCCAAGGGAGAGCCCAGACACCCTGCGGAGGAAACTCATTTGGCCGCTTGTATTCGCGATCTCATTCTCTCTGTCACTACCCACAGCTCGTGACCATAGGTGAGGGTAGGAACATAGATTGACCGGTAAATCGAGAGCTTCGCCTTCTGGCTCAGCTGATTTTTCACTACGGGCCGGTGCAGAGACCACTGCATGCCCATGAGATGGTTAGCTCGCTCATTTTAGACCAAAACCCCCTACTTCAAGCTTCCTGAAGAAGAATGAATCCACAAATTGAGTGCATTTCATCAGGATAATGATTCATTCATGGTTCCAGAGTCACAACGGTCAGTCTGTCTGTGTCATTAGGTCTGCAGCTAATAGCTCGGTCACTGTCGCTAATGTAACAGTAAATAGCATGAGGTATGCGAGTGGACACCTCATTTACTGTAACGCGAGTGTTGTGTACTTATTTGTTGTTTTGATAGCCGTCCTGCTGTTGGTGTTATGGCGCGCACGATATCTGCCTTTCCCCTCATTTCAATCAATATTGAAATGACTCGCGCTACGTGCATCTTTGCAAACCAGAGCAATCAGCTGAGACTGTCAAAATCCTCACTCCTGCTTTCCCCTTCACACACGCCTTTTTTGCTGTGTCTTGTGTAGCACTTGCTTGATGTTTGACTGTGTTAGAGTTAGAGTTGTTCAGTAACTAGTTTGCCATATTGTCAAAGTAAGCTCATTTCAACGGGTTTCGCTAGTTTTATGGCATAGGGCTGCCATACCATCTACGTGCCATAGCGATTCACAAAACATTTACGCAAAGTACCATGGGCATAAGTAAGGCCACACCCCCACTAAACAGCTCATTCTGAGGATCCTAAGGAAAGCTCATTTTTGGGACTGGCTGTAATTCTGCACCAAGGCAGAATTTTGGGGAAAAAAACTCAGATACAGTATTAAGGGACCACTAAAGCCTATAAAAATACATAAAAGCCTCCATTTATTTTCATGCCATTGGATCTTTAATTGATACCCTTAATGAACTGATATTTTCTGTCAAAGTACACACATCTTTAGGGATCAGTTTATATTGTGCAAAAGACTTGAGGAACCCCTCATATCTTTACATAATTCCTGAAAATTCGAAAATATGTGCAGCAATTTATTGAAATGGGCAAAAATAAATAAAATATACAGTAGATAAGGCAAAAATAGAGTTTGTACAGTTTCTAACAAGCCTTAAAGTAAATATTTAGTATGAGCACTTTCACGCATCAGAGCCTGAACCCTCTTATGCTGCGTGTACACCAAGAGCGACCTACGCTACCTGAGCGCCGGAAATCATTATTTCTTTATGGAGGGTGAGCTACCTGGGCTACCAGAGCGGATTCGCCAGTGGCGAAGAGAACTGCGCTACCAGAGCGGATTCCAGCGATTAAACTCAAGCTAACTTTATGGTAATGAGCTATGACGCGTTTCGGCGAAAACCAATGACAACCCACAGATTGTAGGGGTCCGACAATCCGCGGGGTTCGCGGAAACAGACCTGTAAACTTTAGTTCCTATCCAAACAATAGTCGTTTAATCCTGAGACTGTTGCAATTGCCGTGTCGAATGCTTCAATACAATAGTGTAGTAACCCCACGCATACCTTTCTCACTGCAATTAAGTTTTATTTCGGATTTATTTTGGATTTTATTTCGAATTTAGTTTATTTTCACAGCTGCCTCTGCTATTCCTGCTCTTCTCAGGTGTACCTAATGTAGCTTTACATCATTTGTAACGTGATGTATATCTTGTAGAACAAATTGTAAAAAACAACACGTTTATTCGTGTCCCTGCCCTCTCTTTCCTCATGTTTTTTTTCGCGGGGGTGCTGCACAGCCGCGGGGCCTTTAAAAATTGAACATTCTAAATGTGACGTCACGAGCTACCAAAGCTACCAAAGCAAATTCTCAAGCGAAGCTTCTCCAGCTACCTCCGCTATCAGGTAGCGGAGGTCGCTCTTGGTGTACACACACACGACATAGCTTTCTGTCATTTCTTTATGGCGGCATCTATGACTAAGACATCAAAGCACGGTGGAAAATATTGTGTTGCTGGAGGGCCAAATGGTGTTAGTTGCAAAAATAGCAGCTTCACTGAAGGCATCTCTCTGCACATGTTTCCCAAACTAAAAAATACTGGAACTGAGGCTGACAAGGAGAAGGCAAAGACAAGAGCACGGTGGATCGTATCGCTGCCTGCTGCCGCCTGCCGATAGCTGCACCTGTTACGGTGTTTGCTGCTCGGAAGCAGGGGACTGCTCGGTCTGCTCTTCGGTCTACACACATATCCAGCTAGAATTTAGCGCCGTTGTGAGTGGCTGGCCGTCTACCTCTGCTAGCTTTTTTTGTGTTTTGTCATGTTTTTATCGTTTTCATCACTACTGATGCATGATCGCCTGAGTCTCTGGAAAATCAGAGATTCTGTGGACATAATATCGATCACGTCAACGATCAGACAAAGCCATCGCCACCTGTTTTGGCGTCTGTACCCTCTTACCTATGGCATCTACCTGGTCGGTTGCCACGCAACAGCCATCGCAGAAGACGTGGAAAGAGAGGTGGAGTAATATGCCGGCTGAAAGCCCACCTGGCTTTGCCCTCCACCAACAATGCTCGCCATCTGCTGTCTGGTCTCTCCGGTGATTGCGCCGGCTACGACATCCGAGGCTCCGTGGATCAGTCCTACCGATGGCTGCTGTCAGTCGTGCTGAGGCCGGGTGCCCATCTCCCTGCCGCCGACCCGTGAGGATCCGCAGATGGGGCCGAGCACTGGAGGATCTCCGACCCGTTAATTCACGCCATTGTTTATTAAGCTTACATTAAAACCATGTTATTATCACATACGTTTTTTTTAAGTGGCTGGATTTCAAAGTGCCCCTTCGTTAGGTTTCAACGTGTCAAAGACAGCGCAGCAGAATGCCATATCTGCGAAACCGGCATGTTCAAATCTTTTCCAGTTTACCACAGCAAACATACACTATTGTGTCATTTGATTGATAACATCTTAATAATAATCAGCGTGTAGTAGGAGCGATGGCTGTTTTGTGCCCGCCGATCCTGTGCCGAAAATGGTAACTTTCTTTCATTTCCATTACCCATACGGGAGGTGCAGAGAGCCTCTACAATATAGATATTAAATCGATTTGTGTGGCTTAAATTCAACGAAAGTTTTTCCACATAATGTTAGAGGTGTGTTCTTTCGACCTGCTGATGTTTGTATCAGAATTTTGGTTCCTTTATGAGATATAGGTCCATCTAATGTATGTTGTTTTCGCAGCCAGCCATACTAGCAAATAAGGGAGTCAACCCTATGACGTCACGGTCACGTGGCCAATTTCGCACCAAAGGCCACAATTCACACTTTTAAATGGCCGTTTTAACAAGTTATGCTCGGTAAATTTAGTTCAAGTTGGATTGATGGTTTTAGAAAAAGACAAAAATTTCATTTGAATGATAGATGAACATTCGTTTCAGTTCATCTTTAAGAACGGCTTCCTGACAGCCACCCTTCCATGGAGACCATTTCTGATGAGGCTTCAGTGAACAGTAGATGGATCAGTTAAGGTTCAGATGCATCTCTCAGGTCCTGTGTCAGGTATTTGCTGGATTTTTTCTAGTTTCTCCTCCATATATTTAGTTTCTTTAACTTTTCTAAGGACTCACAGCACACCATGCTGAGATACACTTTCAGCTGAGATACACTTGTCAGTGAAAAAAAAAATTCTATTTTGTGTGTCAAACTGTGTTATCTTTTTTTTTATATCTTTTTTGCAATCCAATAATAGAGATTGGAACCAATAACAAATTGCAAGAAAGTCTGGCTGCTTGGAAGTAAAATATGAAGAAATGACGGGTGGCCATGTTTGGACAGTTTTGTCCAAGACGCTAAAAAAAAAAAAAAGAAATTCAGTGCAATGAGGCGCTGTTTATAGCTTTTCTTGACAGTTTGTGCTCATAAAGCGCTACTTCTAAATTGAAAAGAAACAAACTAATGTTAAAGGGATAGTTTGCCTCTTTTGACATGAAGCTGTATGACATCCCATATTAGTAATATCGTTTATTTAATTTGCTTCTCAAAACAATATGCGTTCAAAAGAGTAATACATTTGCATCACAAAATTGTTCATCCAGAAAAAGTCAGACCTCCCATTCGCTAAAGCAAAACGCTTTATTTCTTAAGCCTCAGCCAACTAGCCGGACTACCTTCATCAACGCCAAAACGAGGCTGGAACTCTGCTCACAGGACGCAGCAGGGGGTAATATGGGATGTCATACAGCCTCATGTCAAAAGAGGCGAACTATCCCTTTAAGACTTCCAGGAGCCACAGGCCTCATTCTGAATTGACAATTAATGTTTCCTTTGAGACAAGCAGATGACTTCGCAGAATGACATGGTTGTAGTGCATCACTGACTTAGCTTGAGCTCTCGAATCAGTAAAGCTAATGAAACACTGCATCCTTTTTTGTGGGTCTTTGTTGATGTGAGGTTTATTAATACTGTGTACTGTACATGTATGGAATTATGCCAATAAACCTATAAGATAAAATTACAGAAAGAATCATTCTACCTGTCGAACAACAATTTACTCCGGGGCTCAACAAGTCATTTCCTTTTTCCTCCCAGTAGGGAAACACAGATGTATGAAATTAATCTAATTACAGTCATCAGCATCATTTGTAGGTCATTAGCAAGCTGCTAATGCTTCTGAATGTCTGTCACACACATCTGCGATGGCTAATTTTTATTTTTTTGTCACTCCATCAATACAGCTGGCTGTGCTCACTCTTCGAACACTTTAATGAGCTAATCAAAGAGCCAATGCTAACTGACCAGAAAATGAAGAGCAAACAAAGCACCGCCCTGTGCCTCTTTCAGAGGCTCAGCCTGAGTGACCTTCATGGTCTGCGATTGCAGACCACCAACAGGTTGGTGTGTCCCCTCTATCAAGGGCTCAGCTCTGTTCATGTATGTGGGCTAAAGGTCACTGATGAATTAGAGCGCAACGGCAGGTTTTTCACAGTGTTACGGTTTCACACGGCTGCCAGCATGCTCAGACGAGCTCCAGCAGTCCCTGTAATCAGTTTCCACTGTCCTCTGGAGCCTCTTCACATTCTAAGTACTCTTCGCTGCCTTTCTCACTACCTCATCAACAATGTCAAGGGTCCAGGGTGTTAATATTCTTGTAACGTTTTTATTTATTTTTATTCGTGAAACCATCCATCGAGGTGAGCGGGTGGTACATTAAGCCTCTCCATGGCAATGGTTTTTACAAATTTCCTGCTTGGCTTAGGCAAGCCATGACACTGAAGATCACCAGAGATTTTCTGGGAGGCGGCGAGCCACATCTTTAATCCGTGGAGAGGCCTTGCACCTCTCAAAGACCTGTATATTCCTGAAGCCTTTCAACCTTACAGAGTTTATGGGGTTTGTTTTGAAGCCATAGATCAGTAGATTAACACTGTCGAAAACAGCTTTTCCCTACAGCCTAGATGCGTTCCTTGGAGACACTTTGCTTGATCCTCGTCTGTTTCATTGCCAGCAAATGAAACCACGCTCAGTGCCAATGGGGCTACGCAACTGTCAAAACTTTCCCCAGTGCAACAAACAATCTTCTCCAGCCGTTGTTTCACCATATGTTAAAGCAAAATAATGCCGGCATGCTGCTGAGTTTTGGCATGATTTGAACCTTAGGGAAGGAAAAGCAGCAAAGTTAACATCCTGTTGTCGTGAACATATGGCTCCTGTGGCTTTGTCTGATGGCATCTATTGTTTCTTGTACAATAGTAGACTCCCAAGGATGTGGTGCTCATTTATTTCGAGGCCCAGCAGTTTTTTAGTGAAAGTGAAAGTGATTAAAAAGACGTAATGATCCTTTCCAAGGTAATCTCCATATCCACTCTGTTCAATGAAGTCGGGTGTGATCGCCATTGAGATGTGTGCGGTTTTAGACAATACACACAGTGAATCAAAGGATTTGTGAATAACTTCTACCAGATATTTTTATGTGATGCCAAAAGGGCAGCGTAAACTGAGTACAGACACACACACACACACACTCATCTGAGCTAAAACCACTTCTGCATTCCGGACAAAATTAAGAGAATTGTTTGCAAGCGAGCACTCTGCTCTTTGTATTCCTATGTGTGCCCCACTGTGCTGAATGGAGTGTGCTGCTTGCTAATGCAGTCCTGGATGGCCACTCCTATTAATCACTTCCTGCTGAGGAAGAGGGTTCATTAGCCAGCGATTCTGTTAATGGGGCCTGGAATGGGCCGTAGTTTAAGTGGTGCAGAGCCAGGGCAGGAGAGCTAAATCCATCCACTGGGTGTCTGGGTGTTTGAACGTGAGTGGAGAAGCTACTCCCTTGAGTCTTGCAGAATGACATTATCTACAGGGGTGGTATGGAGCACTCATAAATAAGCCTGAAGGTGTTGCACTGTGCAAAAAAAAAAAAAGCCCTCCCAACACTCTGCTGAGTTGTGAGGTTTAGATCGGTTACAGGAAGGAAAAATATTCACAAAAAAACATGACAAATTAATCTCATTGGGTAATGTGAGTGTGTCGGTGACAAATCGTGATGGGATACCTGAGCTGGGGAAGGAATTTTAACCACATTAACTTGTCAGAGCTTGTAGGGAGACTATCGCTTGAAGTAGTATCATCCTTACACGACTCGTCTGGGGTAAGATGACGGCTCCTGGCCCGGAGACAAACGAGTTCCTAGAGTGCTGCAACGCTGACAAAACGATAATATGTTGCCTCTGCTGCTGCACGACTTTCTGTGCCACCAATGCTCCCGACACTACCTCAAATTACACGCAGTGAATTTTATGTGAGAGTGTGAAACAAACCTTCTGCTACTTAGCAGTGATGGAAAGCGCAGTTACTGATTTGATCCATCTCGTCTCAAAGCTGGTGAAAGTTGCACCTCTACTGTTTTTCCTTTCAGCTGCCAAATAAACCTTTACTATGTTCCAGAGCACTTAATTCTCACCAAGTGCTCACTTGGAGTTCCATAGAAATCATTGCTTTATGACTCTATAAACAGTCCACCTCTCAGAATATGAGACACTGTTTGATTGACTCTTGATTAATATCACTGTCTACCAAGAGAAGTTAAAGAGCACATAAAATACAAGATTCTGTAATAACTGGTGTTGCATAATTTAAGAGCCCCTTAATGTATTTAATGTCCTTTTTTAAAATGAAATCCATCTTGTTAAGAATCACATCAAGGAAGCAAAGATCTGATCTCACCATACCAATATCCTCATTGCTTTATATAACCACAAATGTATCGTCTTATATGATCAAATATTAAATCACTGCCCTAAAATGAATCACCGTCGCCTCATGAATGCTCAGGATGGTGGATTGGATTTTCTGTCTTCACTGACCTTTCATGGTGTTCTGAAAATATTAGCAAATTTAGAATTTTGGGACGCCAGCAACTCATTTAAAAAGCTGGGAGTCAGGCTAAGAAAGATAGACAGATATTCTACAGATAGCGGATTAACTAATTAGTAATTATATTACTAATTCATTACTAATTATATTACCACTAGATGTGCTGTCCCGCAGGTAGACAGCACATGAATCGCTAATACTACAAATCCCAGAATACTCTAATGGTGCGCACATCAATCAGAACCCACAAGACCCCTTCGTCTGTTGACATTCATTAGCAACCTTATGCTACCAGTCGCATAGGGCCACCCCTCCCAAGAATGGCCAAACAAAAGGTGGAAAACATGAACTTTCAAGTCAGGTGGGAAGCAGAATATCTGTTCACAAAAAAAAAAAATATCATTACTATTATGGTTAGCTTGTGAAAAAAGGTCACAATTGAGGCATAGTATTTTTTTCTAAATTTTATTGAAGAAATTAATGCCACAGATGTGTCTTTTATTTGACATTTAATTTCAAATGTGTTTATAGAATTAAGCTTTGCTTGTTCCAGATTCAATGTTTAAGCAAAACTTAAGTTTGTTTCTGTACGAAAAGGTTCATCGTTATATCTGAAGAGAAGGAAATATCAAGGCTGTGGCTTTGTCCAAGTATTTCATTTTCGCCCACTGTGTATTTGAATTTGACACCCCTGATTTTTTTCCAAGTAAGGATGGCTCGGAGCTCACTGCTTTGTCAAAATCAGTCAGAGAATCTCACACTGAGAAATATTTCTCAGTGCAGGATTACATGTTTTTTTTCAAGGTTTACAGTGAATAAGAACGAACAAGGATGGACAGAAACTACTCTTGGATGTGTCTGAGTTTTGTGCCATCAGGTGGCCCAGCATGAAAAATGATCATGCCACCATGATCAAGTTCAAGTTGTTTTGATAATAACTGAGGGGCAATTTAATCTGCAGCAATCAATAATGCACTACACAGAACAACACAAACAGAGATTATACTTAAACACTGTCAGTAAAGCCAGCTTATTGTATAATAATCATTATTATTGGCTACTGGGGTGATATGATCATTTTTAAATTTAAAAAAAGTGGCATAGCAGAAACATCAATTTAGCTTTCCTGAATAATTACAGAATAATGAAGATGCATTTGCTCCACTGATCAGGTACCTGATTAAAGGAGAACTCCGGTATTTTCAACATTGAGCCTCTTTTCTGAGTCGTCTGCAATGTTTTAGAACCCCCCTCACCGCTTTTTTTATGTTTACTGTTGTCTCCGGTATTTGCCTAATTTTGATTCTTCTCAACCTGCTTCAGAACGGCAAGTCATGCGCATGTCTACAAAGGTCCGTAAAAGCACAATAAACGTATCAACGAACATCCAGTACAAAATGTCAAATAAAACACGACAGAAGCAACTTTTCGCCACGAAATTTGATATGGATTACCAGTGCACACCAGTAACCACTCCGGTGAGTTGATTATTTTGAAAATGGACGTTTATTGTGCTTTTACGGACCTTTGTAGACATGCGCATGACTTGCCATTCTGAAGCAGGTTGAGAAGAATCAAAATTAGGCAAATACCGGAGACAGTAGTAAACTATGAGGTGCCACCAGGGACATAAATCAGAATTAACTTCCATATACACATGTGAAATTAAACTCATCCACATACTATAGTCAAAACCTTGCACAAACACTAGTGAAAAGTTCTCACATGAACTAGTGAACACATTTACCTCTTATATAACCTACTCAAAAGCTCTCATACACACTACTGAAAAGCTTTCATATATACTAGTGAAAAGCTTTACCTTTCATATATACTAGTAAAAACCTCTCATATACATATGTCAAACCTCTCATACACATATGTCAAACCTCGCATACACATATGTCAAACCTCTCATACTCGAAGCATCAGACTGAAGTGGGTTATGAGCTGTGGATGAAGAGATGAACAGAAAATGAACCAAGAGTTCAGTTGTAATAAAAGTGAGAAATTAAAACAAAAATCATCTGCTGACAGCCTGCCTTTTTATTTGAAATTATGGAAGCTGAGCTGCAGTTTTTTGTTTTGTTTTGTTTTGTTTTTTTAAATGTGAACCTAAAAGGGATAGTTTACCTCTTTTGACATGAAGCTGGATGACATCCCATACTAGCAATATCGTGCATGAACATTCAGTGGGGTTACATGGCACTGAAAGGATCAGATTATTGGCTAAATTACAATAAGACTGAGTTGCTCCTTATTTGAGCAATGGTAATTATCCTTGGATATATGGCGGTGAATGAATGGAATCATAGGCACAAAGCATGATAGGTGGCGCTGTACCCATTCCAACTTGCCAATAGAGCCACTTCCTGTTGACCTCTTCACCACCAACAACAACAAACTCAGGTATTCGAGAAAATGTTGAACGAAGAGCAAGATGACAACATTTAAAAAAAAAAACTGACATTATTCTGTCTTGGAAAACACTGCTGGTGGAAAACATGATACTGGCTGGTGAAAAGCTGGCAGAATTGGACCTTCCAACGTGACAATGGCAGGAAGTATTCAGCTGAAGTCGTCCAGAGATTAACAGAGAACACAAATCAACATTCTGGAATCTGGACTTCAGTTCCATCCAGAATCTGTGGTTGGAACCACAGAACAGAAGCCTTCAAACCTGCAGATCATCCCAGAATAAGGTCCAAATTCTCCAGTGGAGGCATGAAGAAAGCAGTCGTGAGTACCATAACATACAATTAATACATTAAAACCGACCTGGACGATAACAGTTTGAGATGGACTGAGAACAGAGCGCCGTTGCTCTTTTTTTACTCATCACAAAATCGTGATGTCATCACTGATGATGTCATCACTGATGTGACATCACAAGAGATCAGAGCGATTGTGATGTCAGAGATATCAGAGAAACCAAAGTTTATATATAAGACCTCCTCGCTGCTTTTCCACAGTTCGTCAGTTCATCTGAAGAAACACGTCGAGTTTTTCAAGCATCTTTGAAAGTCACAGCACAGTTTTTCACATCGCCTAAAACAAACACTTAATTACTACCTTCAATAGTAATTTTGACAAGCACTTAGTAACAACGCTTACTTATTATCTTAAAAGGTCATTTTGATTTTAAGTACTTAAAGACAAGCAAAATGAGTCAAACCAAGAAATCATCTCCACTTCAGTGGTGCGACATGGTGGACGAAGATTTGCCCGAGGAGTTTTACAACCTTACCATTAATTTTGGCAACGAAAGTAATGAGGAACCCACCACCAACCTGTTGGAAAAACAACCATCCCAGGTCCCCGAGGATTCCCCGTCTCCTCAATCATCAAAGGACGAAGTGGAAGTAACATCCCAGGTCCCTGCTCCAGCTGTTCCTCCTCAGGTCTTGGAGGTCCAGCTCCTGCAGGATCATCACCAGGCCTCCGTAGTTCGTCGCGTCAAGTGCAAGACTCCAGTTTCACAAACCGAGGGGATTCCATCTGACGCCTCTGCTGCCGACCGAGATTACGGATCAGAGAAATCCCACAACTCTTACCAGCAGAAAAATGACGAGATAAACTATCTCTACCATCAGATGGATATTCTAAAGGCAAAGCTGCAGAAGAAAAACTTATTTCTGACAAAAGAGACAGACAGAAGAGTCGCAGCAGAGAAGGCCCTCTTCAACACTAAGGAAAGGCTAATCATGACCGAGGAAAAGCTAAACAACCTGGATGCAAAGCTGCAGAAGAAAAACTTATTTCTGATAAAAGAGACAAACAGAAGAGTCGGAGCAGAGAGGGCCCTCTTCAACACTAAGGAAAGCCTAATCATGACCGAGGAAAAGCTAAACAACCTGGATATTCTAAAGACAAAGCTGCAGAAGAAAAACTTCTTTCTGACAAAAGAGACAGACAGAAGAGTCGCAGCAGAGAGCGCCCTCTCCACGACTGAGGAAAAGCTAAAAAACCTGGAAAACTGTTTGACCTCTGAGCGTCATCTCCGCCAGAAGTGCGAGCAGGAGCTCAAACAGTGCAACCAAGTTATTGCAGAACTGAGTCAACCTTTGAAACCAGCAGTAGCAGAAACTGAATACCAGGCAGTTCTGAAAGAGGTAGAGAACCTGAATGAACAACTGAGAGAACAGACTGCCGCCAACATAAATCAGGTTGAGAACCTCAAAGAACAACTGAGAGAACAGACTGCTTCCAACATAAATCAGGTCGAGAACCTGAAAGAACAACTGAGAGAACAGACTGCCGCCAACATTAATCTGGCCTCCAAACTAACATCACAGGAGGAGGCAACAAAGACTCAAGAGAAGAAGGTGGCAGATCTCATGAAAGCTGTTGTGCAATCTGTCATCAACAAGCCAGAAGAACAAAGAGAGCTGTACATCATCCCACAACTCCATTTAGATCAGATCATTGTTCCACCAAAGATCCCAACTGTAGAAGAGTCGGCTTCACAAGAAGTATTGAATCTAGAAGTGGAGGAAGTTACCCAAACAGAACCACAAAAGATTCCTGACGAACCAAAGAAGAAAGTTGCACCAAAAGTTGCAACGAAGCCTCCGCGCATGAACAAGAAGACGCCAGAAATCATTGTGAAGAACAACGAGCCTGAAGACATCCAGGAGCAACAAGACACGGAGAATATTCCATCACTGATCGATGTCCAGGAACTAAAGATCTCCGAACCCGTGGAAGAGGAAACAGGACCAGAAACGGCCTCTGCAGACAGACAGGAAGTGGTTCCATTAGACTTGGCTCATCAGGCTGGATCGGACACGGTGCCAGAACTGGTGAGTCAAGTCGAAGTGGAATTAGTCCAACAGTCAAAAGATGTCTCAGAGCCGCCCAAAGGAAATGTTTCCTCTGAAAACCAAATCCAAGAAAGACTCGTCATCGTCCTTGAAATGGAACCAGCCTCTCAACATCCAGAGGACTGTGAACCATCAGCCACAGAAGACACAGCAGTTCCAGAACAACTCGTGGACCAATGTGAGCCCTCAGAAGGAAGACCAGAGGTGCCTTCAGCGTGGAGGAAGTTTAAGAAAATGATGACGCCAAAACACCACCGCCAGTAAAAAAAAAAAACATCGAGAGAGGAAGAAAGAGCAGCGTTTACGACTCAGACACAAGAATCATCAACAGCTTGTCAACCTCAAATGAATATAAAACCTTCTCCATACATCATATTATAACATCAAAGATCCCAACTGTTGAAGAGTCGGCTTCAGAAGAAGTATGAATCTAGAAGTGGAGGAAGTTACCTAAACAGAATCACAAAAGATCCCTGACCAACCAAAGGACAAAAGTTACATCAAAGAAGCGTCGGCACAAGAACAAGAGGATGCCCCCCCCCCAATCCATCACCGATCGATGTCCAGGAACCAAAGATCTCCGAACCCGTGGAAGAGGAAACAGGACCAGAAACGGCCTCTGCAGACAGACAGGAAGTGGTTCCATTAGACTTGGCTCATCAGGCTGGATCGGACACGGTGCCAGAACTGGTAAGTCAAGTCGAAGTGGAATTAGTCCAACAGTCAAAAGATGTCTCAGAGCCGCCCAAAGGAAATGTTTCCTCTGAAACACTCCCCCCCCACCCCCCCCACCCCACCCCCCCCCAATCACCGATAGATGTCCAGGAACCAAAGATCTCCAAACCCGTGGAAGAGGAAACAGGACCAGAAGCGGCCTCTGCAGACAGACAGGAAGTGGTTCCATTAGACTTGGCTCATCAGGCTGGATCGGACACGGTGCCAGAACTGGTGAGTCAAGTCGAAGTGGAATTAGTCCAACGGTCAAAAGATGTCTCAGAGCCGCCCAAGGGAAATGTTTCCTCTGAAACACCCCCCCCCCACCCCCACCCACCCACCCACCTTTCTGTCTTCTCAAACCCCAGCTGGTCGAGGCGGATGGCCACCCTTCCTGAGTCTGGTTCTGCCAGAGGTTTCTTCCTGTTAAAAGGGAGTCGTTTCTCTCCACAGTCGCCTCAGGCACGCTCAGGACGGGAGATTGGACCGAAAAAGAAAAAGTTTTCAGTGCAATCTGTTGGTTTCCTTAGCTAGGAAATTGTTTTTGAATTGGCTCTATATGAACGAATTGGATTATTTTGAAAATAATTATGATTACAATGAATTGAATTCCAACTGTCTTGAATTGGACTATATTATCTAAGTGCCTTGAGATGAGATTTGTTGTATGTGGCGCTTTATAAATAAAAATGAATTGAATTGAAATTGAAAATTGATATAAAACCTTCTCCATACATCATATTATAATATCAATAAAATATGATTCAAATTCATATAACTTTTGTTCATCTGCATCTTTTCATCAGAACAACTGCCTGAAAGCATCAGTGCATTGTTCTCTCAGCTGTTAACAGCATTAATGTGTCATTCAGATAAGAACATGAAGATATATTCCTTCAATAATCATCATTGCATTGATTTATGTGTTTAAATAGAATAAATTATAAAAAAAACTAAATTACACAATTACTGTTATCAAAATAAGGTTAAAATGTGATTTTCTTTAAACAATTTGAAATATTGTTGATATCTGATGTGAAATTTGAATATCTGCAGTATAATTCTTACTTGTTATTCATGTTATGGTTATTCTTGCCCTTTTATACATCTACGGTTTGTATTTACTGGTCAGAAATGTCAGATTGCATTCTGGTTGTCTGGATTAGATTTATATTTTAGAAATTAAACTTGTTACAAAGAGAAATCTATGAGGAATATGAGGATATTTAAAATCCATAACCCCACGCATGGCGGCAAAAGTTCTTCCAAGGACAAATAAGGTCATGGGTCATGAGTATTTTGAAGGGCTAATTTGATGTTTATCTGCGCTGCACCTCTGTTTCAAGTATACTCCCCTTTTTTGAATTGCAGCCAGAAAATGGGCAAATCCGTGTTTGAGCATTAAGTGACGTCACTTTTGGCGCAATCGCCCCCCCCCCACACCCAAATCCACAGCCACCCCCTTTCAGACACGCCCCTTAGGCGAGAAACTTTAACTGGTGTGCCTTCCAAGGCTGTGAAAGCGGACTACGATCGTTACATATTCTTCCCCCGGAAAGCAATGTTCGCGATAAATGGCTTTTATTTTTAACAGCATCCCCAGTACAGTACATACAACCGCCGACTTTTCCTTTGCTCTGCGCATTTCACGGAGTACAGTTTCACAAAGCTTGCACGATTCCGAGCAGGCTTCAGTCGGAATTTAATGCTCAGTAGAGGGTCAGTTCCGACTTTGCAACAAAATCAACCCCAGCAGTCAGTACAGCCTGTAAGTATCACATTTTATTTTGTTTTAAATGTGTGCTGTGCCATATTCCTGTTGTAAGAATTGCATGTTAGCTCTGGCTTGTTCATCTAAAGGGAATGAGCTTTCTTTTCAGTCAGTGTATTACTCTATAGCTCTGTTTTCAGTGAGAGCAAGGGCAGCCAATCAAGCAACGGTAACCGAATAGCGCCAACACCTACCTGCATTTCATAATGAGGTTGCCAGATAAGCACTGAAACGACGCCAATAAGGGCAAACGACGCATTCTAAACCCAGCATAGTAACAGCTGTTTCAGAGAGCCTTTTAGGGAGGTTCTGAGCCATTACAGACCCAACCAATTTTTTTTGGGCTACATATCACATCACAGAACAAGGATTAATGCCCCATTCAACCTTTCTCTATCACCTTTAAGTTCTAGACTTCTTTTAGCACCCAAATGCCTACTGCCGCTAATAAGTTGTGCAGCAAGTCGACTTGGTAATTTGTACAATTGTACAAATGTTAAGTACTGTATAGTTAAGTATGTAGTTCAACTTAAGCTGTATTAGTAACCCTATAAGTAATGTTGCCATGTTGTATGGGTGTAATGCACTTATTTGCATTGTAGCAATTGCCATTTTGAATAGAAATATGTTTGTGACATATTTCTGCATTAGTTCTATCAGATGGTGAACTGCCCGGACCACAGTCCCATGATGGTGTTTCCTCAGATGGTAAGCTGTGTTTGCAATAGTAACCCTATAAGTAATGTTGCCATGTTGTATGGATGTAATGTACTTATTTGCATTGAATCAATAAAATAACTAAATTGGTAAGGTCAGATAGCATTTTGAATAGAAATATGTTTGTGACATATTTCTGCATTATTTCTATTAGATGGTGAAGATGGTGAACTGCCCGGACCACAGTCCCAACAACATAGTGTTTCCTCAGATGGTAAGTTGTGTTTGTCTTAAATGTGACTAAAAGATTACAGACAAGGTGTGTTGCACTAACTGTGATTGTTTTATTCTTTTCCATTTCATCTTTGCAGACCCGTCCCAGTGCATAGCACAGGAGACAGTGAGGACCAGTTGTGCTGTGCCACCTGGACCTGATGGTATGTATGCCCAGCATCCTCTTGAAGTTGTCAGTTGACAACAACTACAGTGCTCAGCAATAATGAGTGCAACCCTTTTGAAAAGTAACATTCTGAACAATATTAGTTTTTCATTATATTCTTCATCTCTAACACCATACAGTGTTGATGCTATCAGTTCTAAACAAATTGATCTTGGGATCATTTTTTCAGAGTATTGAGTCCCATTAGCCTTCATTTTTGTCAGAATTAGGCCTGGAAAACTCTTGGTGGGCTTTTTTGTGACTGGGCTGTAGGAGAGGCTTCTTTAGTGGACAGCACCCACATATGGCATTCCTCGCCATGTGCTGCATATTGTGTCATGGGAAATAATCACCCCAGTTAAGGTTTTTACTTCCTTAGATAACTGTGGTGAACTTGCATAACAACTTTCTATAGCCATTCTCATCAAAATATGCTCCTGTGGAGGTGTTAAAGTCTGTGGCCCACCTGGATGTCTCTTTGAGACAGTTACAGATCCGTCTATCCTAAAGTTTTGGACCACAAAACTAAACTAAAGTTTTTGACTGATGAGTAAAGCTTTGATGGTCTTCTAATGGCATTGAAAAAAGCTGTCTTTGCACACTGTTTGATAATGACCTTTAAAATATTTTGAAAAATGCTAACATATTTCTTCTATTTGCTTCTTTGCAGACATTTCAAAGTCCAGAGCAGACGGGCCAATGCAACCTGTCCTTAAGGCGTTTCCCATGGCCGAGCAGGGAAACCGGAAGAGAGGGTTCAATGTAGCCTGGTGTAAAGACTTTACGTGGCTGGAGTACTCCATCTGTAAAGACTCTGTTTTTTGTTATCCTTGCCGCCATTTCTCACTTCCAAATGTACCAAAGTCTGTCTTTAAGTCTGAATCCGGCTTCTGCAATTGGAAAAAAGCTTTGTGCAGAAGTGGTGGGTTTAAAGATCACAGTAAATCTGATCATCACAGAAGTGCCATGTTTGCATGGTCACAGCACAAACTAGCTGTTGAAAAGAAAGCATCCATGGTCACATCCATGAACAAAGAGAGAGAAAAACAAATAGCTGAAAACCAGATGTATATAAAAACCATTGCTGAGGTACTGCTCCTTACTGCAGTTCAAAATATGTCTCAGCGTGGGCACAGGGAGTCTGCAGGCTCAGACAATCAAGGCAACTTCCTAGCCATCCTAAATACCATCGCGAAACACAACCCACTGGTTGAAAAACGCATGAAGGCACATGGCAATGCAAAATACACTAGCAAAAACATACAAAACCAAATCCTGGAAACTCTTGCAGAGATGGTTCAAGAGGAGATAATTAATGAAGTAAAGCACAGTGAGGTATTCAGTGTTATTGCGGATGAAACAAAAGACCTCCAGAAGAAAGAACAGATGTCTTTTGTTGTAAGGTATTTCTACAATGGTGCCATTCATGAGAGTTTTCTTGATTTTGTGAAGGCTGATCAGCTTGATGCCGCAGGACTAAGTAGTTTGATCATAAAATGCTTTGAAAAGCATGGGCTGGAGTATCGTAGCAACCTAGTCGGCCAGGGCTATGACGGAGCCGCTGTAATGAGTGGAAAGCACTCTGGCGTTTGCACACGAATTCAGGAAGTGGCAAAATATGCATTTTATGTACATTGTAAGGCTCACTGCTTAAATCTTGTGATTGTGGATAGTGTGAAATCGGTGACTGAGGCAGGTTGTTTTTTTTCACTCATGCAAAAGTTACACAATTTCTTGTCAGGATCTTGCGTGCATACAAAATGGCAGGATGTTCAAAGAGAGATGTATAGTGGTCAGCCCCGTGAGATGCCTTCATTAAGTGACACCAGGTGGGCTTGCAGGTACTCAGCTTGTCGCAATATGCTGGATAGACTTCCTGCTGTGTACCGTGTTCTTCAACAGATTGGGCAGGAAAAGGATGGTGATCGGGCAACCGATGCTCGTGGTATATTAGCACAACTTGATGTGGGATTCATTGGTGTTTTGATAACATTCCACAAAGTGTTAGGCCAGTCCAAATATCTGTCAGACATGTTGCAGTCTCCCTCTCTGGACCTAGCGGCAGCAGTCACCCTTGTGGAATCACTGCTTTTGACTTTACAGCAATATAGGAGTGAGACTTGTTTTGAAGATCTGTGGAAAGAAGTTGAGGAAACTGCTGTAAAATGTGACCTTAGTTTGGAAACAACTGAGAGGAGGCAGCCAAAGAGGAATTCCAGGTTGTGTGATTATATTTTGATGGCACCATCAGGTGAGCGAAGACTACAGAAAGATGACAAGGAAAGCTTTAAGAGACATGTGAACTACCCAGTGCTTGATTCAATGATTGGTGAGTTGCAGAGACGGTTTTCTGAAACCAACTGCCATATTATGAAGGGAATCCAAGCGCTCAGCCCTCAAAGTGCTTCCTTTTTAGAGAAAGAGACACTTTTTGTTTTTGCCAAGATGTTTGATTCGAATCTTGAGGACTTGTCCAATGAGGTGTATCAGATTAAGAGAGTGCTGGATAGAAAGTCAAAGAATGGAATGGAAAAACTGACCACCCTCACAGACTTTGTTGCTTTTATAGAGCCTTTCAAAGAGGTGTTCCATGAACTTTTCAGGCTGGGGAAGATTGCTGTAGTTATACCTGTAAGTAGTGCTTCTTCTGAAAGAAGCTTTTCAGTGCTAGCACTTATTAAGAACCATTTAAGGACAACCATGGGTGATGCTCGTTTGAGTCACTTGGGTGTGCTAAGCGTCGAGTCTCGACGGGCCAAGTCGTTAGATTTGGATGAATTTGTCAGGCGTTTTAGCTCAAAGCATGGCAATCGGAGAATTCTTCTTTTCTGAAGAGAGTGTGTGTGTGTGTGTGTGTGTGTGTGTGTGTGTGTGTGTGTGTGTGGGAGGGAGGGAGGGAGGGAGGGAGGGAGAATGAGATTGAATATGTTGTTGTATATACAGTTAAAAGATGTTATGTTTTATGTTTTGTGTGTTTTATGTGCCCTTAATGCACACTGAATTAAAAAAAAGAATTATTACAAACGTTACTGATTCATGATTTTTTATTTCAGTTTCAAAAGCGATACGTAATTATTCCTTTTTGTTTTTGGATAGTAGACTAGAAGTAGATGTTCTTTACTGCCAGTATACTGTAGAAGAGTAAGTTTAAAAAAAATTGCAATATGTAGGTATGATGTATTACAGTATGCAATACACTAAACAAAATATCCAAATCAGGTTGGTAGCCTATTTACCATGAGGCTATGATTGGTAAATTAATTAATAAGACTACGATGTTTTCTCACCACCTGCTGGATAATGTGTGTATTGCCTTGTCGCCAATTGATGTTTATTTAAGCCGCGTCATCACTGGATATCAGATGGTGGTGACACTGTTGGCCCCTGAAGGTTACATTTGGCCCCATTGTGGCCCCTGTTTCAGAAAAATCCTAGAACCGCCACTGCATTCTATTATACTGTTTTAAAGGAGAAGTTGTTTGTGGTCATTGTGTATGTTAACTGAGATAACTGTGAAGGTCAGTGCTCTGATTCTTAACCTTCATATCTGTTACATGTCATATCTGCCTCAGATTGACATGTATAGACTGACATATTTTGACACTGATACTGGGTTTTAGTTATTAGCTTCTGACTTTCATCAGTGGTGTCTCGTAGGTAATAGGTAATTAATTAATAATTTGACTGTATATCAAAAACTCTCCTTGGACACGTATTTGCTTATAACTAATCCAGCTCCTGGTTGATCCTCAGCAGTGTTCAGGAGTGCAGAGAAGAAAAAAAAAGTGCTGGAATAAAATCTCACTGATGCTGCATAGCACCAACAGGCTCCATCTGTACCTCCCAATCCCAAAGTAACATTTTATGTCAATATCCGTAACCTCATCAGGGTGAAAAATTGTTAAAATTACCTGGAGGTGAGAAATGTCTCTTCCCTTACTTTTCTTTCTGTCTTTGAGCTTTTTTTTCAGTAAAAGAGCGTCTTTTTCCAACTAATGAGAGAAGACTGAGACATGAACTTTCCTTTCTGATGGTCTCATAATCCAGAAACCTCCCTGATGGGCCAACGTGGTCTGCACATGTTTCAAAGTCGCACATTTTTTTTTGCATCTTTTTGTAAAAAGAGTAAAGACTCAGTGTATATTGGTGCGGCCAGGCTTACATATACAAAGATCTCTCACAGAGAAAGTTGAATGTTTTTCTTACACTGTCCTCAGTGTCACAGCGATTCCCCTTTCTGTGCATCTATACTGGGACGTGGATAAAGGCTGATGAAATGGCAGGTCTAATGCTAACCATCGCTGAAATCAGCTGTGCCTGTAACTGTACCAGGTTTGAAAAAGAATAATAGTAAAATAATAAATTATTATTTGGACAACACTTTTTTAAACAGATTATCTCATGTGACACACAAACGTGGGCTATGTCTAGAATTTGAACACAATAGGAAAGCGCAACCAAAATACCTATCTGACTGCACACTGCTGGAGCGCTCTTAGTTCAGAGAATGGAAAGAAAGGAAACCCTGATGGATAAGCCAAACTAAAAGCTGCTCAGAACAGGGCCACCAGTGGATCACATTTTACTCCATTCAAAACAAGTCAAACCTTAGCAAGTCAAAGCTGTTTTGTGAATTTGAACACTGTTCACTGCAGGCAGGACACTCGCAGGGCTGGACTGGGACCAAAAAATGGCCCAGGCATTTTTTGGCCATGAATATTTATACGATCACATAAGTAATCTCATCACTTTCTGTGAAAAATGCAATTAAATCCTAACACAAATGTATTCATTTAAATAAATCTCCTCACCTTACAAAAGCAGTTTTTTCATTAAATCGCTCTTTTCTGCCACTCTGTCAATCACTGTGTCAGTATCAAGGGACACAAGAACATCTCAGTGGCCATCAACATAAAGGCTTCCAGTTTGCTGGCAGAAAGGCAACTCCTCAGTCTGTGTTTGATGTAGCAGAGGTTTGAAAATGGCCGAGGCAGGAATATTAATTTCGTATTTCTCCGGTTACCTACTAATCCATTTCAGCAAAGCAATGTTTCACTAATATTACATGGGCAACTGTAACCTGTAACACCTGCAAACAATATAGTTATCACAAGCTAAAATAACACTGAACACTTTGGTGTCTACATGAGAGTGTCATAAACATTAATGACACACTTGAGATCTATGACTGATGTCATTGGGTATTTGCAATATCTGCACACCAGTCAACTTTACGTAAGCCTATAAAATGGAATGGCACTAGATACGTTATAGCCTTTCCTACATTATTGGTGGTTTAAGTACTGTAATGCTAATGACAGGCGCATGTCACTTTTAAACCTTCAAATAAAGTAAATCTACTCATAGTATTAGTTGAAAATAAAGACTTTGAATGATCTCTGTGACAGAAACGCGCACGCGCAGACACACACACACACACACACACACACACACACACACACACACACACACACACACACACACACACACACACACCACAGTCGGTGACCACCTCCTAACCAACAAGGTTGTGCAAAAAAACAGGCTAGGCTTTTTATTCGTGTTCCAGCCTGACTGGATAAAATTGTAATAATTTCAGCATGATCAATTCCCCCCATACTGATGTAGTGAAGATGTCTATGAATAGCTAATTTAAGTCTCCACGCACACGGAGAGCCCTCAGTCCTCCCATTATAAAAAAATGTCGTCATTCTGCTAACATTTCGCCTAACATTAGCCTACTTCTTACCGGGCCGGCTATTCTGACCTCCTCAATCTGTCCCTGGGTCACGTCTGTTTCCTCCTCCACCTCTGAATCCACCTCGATAGCTTCTTCCTCTGTGTTTGGCCTACACTGTTCTACGGAGACACTCGTGCACTGGGGGCTGCTGATGATGTTGACGGCCCTGGCCCTGCACTTGATGGCCCTGCACCCGGTGCTGTGGTCGTGGTGGAAGCACTTGCAAACATGTCAGTAAACTTCGCACATTTTGCTTCTTGTAGGCTTTTTAGCCTTTTATCTCACAGCTTCTGTGCACCACCCTTTCGTTTCTGTTGTTTATCCATTTCGGTTTTTGACTGTTCTCTCCTAGTCTGTTCAGCTCAAATGGTAGGATTGATGACCTGGGTCAACGGTGAGGGGAGGGGTGGGCAAAAGAGGTGCTGAGAGATTTCATTGGACTAGCCCCGTCAACATGAAATCGTGGGGCCGCCCGCCGGTCACTTTTTTCTTTTTTTTTTACATTAGTAAAAAACAAAACAAAAAAACTACATCACCGGCCCTCGAGGGGCGTCGGCCCACCGGGAAAATGCCCGGTATGCCAGACTGTCACTCCAGCCCTGGACACTCGTAAGTACTACACATGACCCTCCTTTGAAAAAACAAAATATCCATTAAATGTGATGGCTTGTATGGACTTATGGACAGTTATTTATTTTACTTTTAAAATATGTTGTCAGTACTCCCCTGTCTATGCTTTACTTCCTGTCTTTGTTATATCCCCGAACACACTTGCAGTCAATTAGTCATTTCTCACCTTGTAAACATACTCCCCAGTTTTCATTTCCATTTTGGCATTAGGTCCCACCACAGCCTAACTGAAAAGCTGTGGTGGGACCTTAAAAGAGCTGTGTGTAGACTATCATCTGCAAACCTCAATGAACTGAATCTACATTGGAAAGTAAAGTTGGCCCAGAATTATGACCTGCTACCATAAACCTTAGACTTTAAAGGGGGTGTAATTGATTTTTCACATGACTGCATTGAACAATCTGAGACTAATTTTAAAATTTTGCCATGTCCCACCTCTGTATTTGATACGTCTTTCCTTAAATGACTTTAACACAATGTAAAAGTAAACAAACAAAAAAAGAAAACAGAAGCTCTGTGAGATCGTTACTTGCAGTGCTGATTTTACCTAAACAAAGGACAGCGGTTACACACTATGGAAGCAAATCGTAATCAAAATTCAAATTCAAATGCATTATCAGAAATGCTTTTTCATTTTAAGAATGTGGCTGCATTATTTGACTCATAAATAAAATTACTAATCAATCATCCTATTGCATTTCAATTTTCTTCTTCAAGACTGCACATTCTATGCCATAATCAAAAAGAAAACAAAGCGGACATTGCTTTTTCGTTTTCGTGGTCTGCATGCAAAATACTGCCCACAATTCGATAATGAAAAAGCAATCTGAGCGGCGCAGGAGAGTGACGTCACGCCTGCTGACCGTGCTACCCATCATGTAGGCTACGGTAGGGGGCGGTGTGCACATTTGCTGTACAGTTTAGCTGCCCAGGTGGAGTCAAACAATATATCCGATTCTGATGCCCGGCCGTGACCGGGTTGAACGGGTCACAGAGAGCTTGGCTGCATACTCTGCCGTCACAGATTCAGAGGTTAGTGCAGCAAGGGCATGCGCGCCGAGGCCGCGGCTACGACCGGCCATGACTTTCTGGCCGCGGCCATTACTGAGGGAGCAGCCATTAATGAGGCTGAGACAGACGTTGCGAACAGGAGTCGGGGGATTACCTTTCACAGGTAGGATTCAACATTATTATTGGTTGTATTTTGTCAATAGAATATTATTGTACTGTATTTGTGTCTGCCGGCGAAATCGTAGCCAGCAAACGTTAAACTAGGATATGTTTATAGCCGGTGTTATGCCGAGAAGTGCACCCCCTGCTGGTCGTACTTTAAGGAGAGTCTGTGATGGAATGATATGATATAACTACATCATAATTTGTTTACCTAATTGAATTAACGGATGCAAATCTCAACAAGTCCAAATTTGTATATAAAATTAAAATAACCAAATTTCATAGTTTCAGGTTCATTTTTATATCATTTCATCTGGGCTATAATGAGTTGAGATTGTTAATAGAAAATGTATCCAACCGTCTTTCGTGTTGACTACAAAAGTATTAGTCACGGCCCTTACTTTTGAATATATGTCCAATAATATAAAAATAGTTAGGAATAGGAATACTCTAAACTCTACAATTGTCGGATTATCATAATTGTACACGTATTATTAATTTACATGAAGAGATGTGAAAAAAAGATGCATGAATGAAACACCATTGTCAGCTCAATATTATTTTTTTTGGATAAATGTAATAATCCACACCTGAAACGGTTTACGCGCGCTCCGTGAATGGGAATGCACTTCTCGGCAGAACACCTCTGTTCACACGGCTATTAGGCCAACGGAGACTTCATAAATCATATATTCCATAACACAGGCTTAGATTACAACTAACACAAGAATGCTACTTTTGAAATAATGCAAATATTACTGTTGTAACATTGATCATCAGATTTTACTCAGGTTTATTAATGACGTTTATTATGCCTGTATTATTCACATGTAATTCTTTCATCCTAACAAAAGTATTTACCTCATGTCTCATACCCACCCCACAGATTGTCCGACCAAGAGTTGGTGTTATTCCCTCCATCTTGGGCTTACAGGTTCACCTAATAAGAGTAGGTGTATCATCATAAGGCTATTAGCATTCATAAATTGAAATATTATCAATAACAGGGCGGGGTGAAATACTTATCCCTGTGTGTGTGTGTATTTTTATATATTTTAATATTATGCTTCTTCATTTTAGCCAGAAAAGGGCAGGACTACATGTTCTTCCAGAAAAGCTGAAGAGAGCCTGTCTGTGGCCACTCAGGATGACAGCAAGGGCTCGCGCATTTTCTGGCAGGGGGGGGGGGGGGGGGGCGACACACACACACACTAGGGCCAGAACACCACCTACAGGTACCGTACATTAACAGCAAAATGACAGTGTGTGATAGACTGGTCAGTAGGCTATATTTTTAAGACACCGATGCCCGTTGTCAGCTGCCGCTGTTTTGGCAGCTCGAGCCTTGTCGTAATTTTGTACTTTGGAAGGGATGGAATGAGAATCCAGCTTTGTACATATGTATGTGTATATATATATTTCTAGTATAAGGTAGAGGATGTTTGTTTTGTATGTGTATTTATTTGACGATTGCCTATGGTGCCCTACGAATGAATGAGTACGTATGTATACACACTGCTTGACGATCATTCAAGCTGTTGACCTAACGAATTTTCCAATCATGTACTACAAGCTTTGTATCATTGAAGAGGAATAAAGACACTATCCAGCTGTTATGATTTTTATGTAACATCTTTATCAAATCTGTAATAAAGTATTTCACAAGGCCAAAACAATGTAAGAAAAAATCTTTGATCTTTGCTTTTTTTGGCTTCACAGCATAACTTTGTTATGACCATGACCATAGCATCAAGGTTCAAGGTGCAATGTTTTTTAAATTGCCAATTGTGCATGAACCGCAGTCAAGACACATGCATTCCTTGTTCAGGGATCTCTCTGAGTTAGTCTAGAAAAATAGAAATACTATAATAACATATAAAGAATATAAAAAACACTGTACAAGAAGGTAGTTGTATATACACAAGTTTTAATATTTTGAATGGTATCAACCTAAAGCAAAACAAAATGAGCTAAAAGCCCTGAAAGAGGAGTGTTTTGCAGAGCTTCTGTCTCATGCTCCCTTTTATGCAGGTCAAGAGAGGTCAGTTTGCCAATGTGGTGGAGCCTTATTTTCAGAAACACAGACACAAACAATGACAACAAGTTGGAATAATGGTTGTTGATGCCAAACTTTGTCTCCTCAATGTGTTCCCCAAGCTGAAAAACATCCTCCGTTCTCCTCCCGGATGATGTACGTGACTGTCGCCGTCTTTACAGCTTTGCTGAAGCTTGGCGAATCACCCACTCTGCAGCTCTCAGCACCTTCACTGTGCCACATGATGGAATCACTAGTACACCGTTGTTTTTCAGGGCTAGAAAGTGGTAGCTATCATGAAATGATGAAGGTACAGCATCTCTGACCAAGCTTGCATGGCACACACCACAGGACAGCTTTTGCAGAATCTGGAGGACTACAAACCCTGCGATGTAGTACAAAGCCATGTCCACAACATCCACCAGTATAAATATTGAGAAGTAGCTATTTAACATATTTAGAACGGTAATTTTGATATGATGTTTAAAAAAGAAATACTCAAATCATTAGGCTGAGTTAGTGAGTTTGAGGTTGAAGCTTCTGGGTCATCCTGAGTGGCCACAGACAGGCTCTCTTCAGCTTTTCTGGAAGAACATGTAGTCCTGCCCTTTTCTGGCTAAAATGAAGAAGCATAATATTAAAATATATAAAAATACACACACACACACAGGGATAAGTATTTCACCCCGCCCTGTTATTGATAATATTTCAATTTATGAATGCTAATAGCCTTATGATGATACACCTACTCTTATTAGGTGAACCTGTAAGCCCAAGATGGAGGGAATAACACCAACTCTCGGTCGGACAATCTGTGGGGTGGGTATGAGACATGAGGTAAATACTTTTGTTAGGATGAAAGAATTACATGTGAATAATACAGGCATAATAAACGTCATTAATAAACCTGTGTAAAATCTGATGGTCAATGTTATAACAGTAATATTTGCATTATTTCAAAAGTAGCATTCTTGTGTTAGTTGTAATCTAAGCCTGTGTTATGGAATATATGATTTATGAAGTCTCCGTTGGCCTAATAGCCGTGTGAACAGAGGTGTTATGCCGAAAAGTGCATTCCCATTCACGGAGCGCGCGTAAACCGTTTCAGGTGTGGATTATTACATTTTTCCAAAAAAAATAATATTGAGCTGACAATGGTGTTTCATTCGTGCATCTTTTTTTCACATCTCTTCATGTAAATTAATAATACGTGTACAATTATGATAATCCGACAATTGTAGAGTTTAGATTATTCCTATTCCTAACTATTTATAACACCGGCTATAAACATATCCTAGTTTAACGTTTGCTGGCTACGATTTCGCCGGCAGACACAAATACAGTACAATAATATTCTATTGACAAAATACAACCAATAATAATGTTGAATCCTACCTGTGAAAGGTAATCCCCCGACTCCTGTTCGCAACGTCTGTCTCAGCCTCATTAATGGCTGCTCCCTCAGTAATGGCCGCGGCCAGAAAGTCATGGCCGGTCGTGGCCGCGGCCTCGGCGCGCATGCCCTTGCTGCACTAACCTCTGAATCTGTGACGGCAGAGTATGCAGCCAAGCTCTCTGTGACCCGTTCAACCCGGTCACGGCCGGGCATCAGAATCGGATATATTGTTTGACTCCACCTGGGCAGCTAAACTGTACAGCAAATGTGCACACCGCCCCCTACCGTAGCCTACATGATGGGTAGCACGGTCAGCAGGCGTGACGTCACTCTCCAGCGCCGCTCAGATTGCTTTTTCATTATTGAATTGTGGGCAGTATTTTGCATGCAGACCACGAAAACGAAAAAGCAATGTCCGCTTTGTTTTCTTTTTGATTATGGCATAGAATGTGCAGTCTTGAAGAAGAAAATTGAAATGCAATAATAGGATGATTGATTAGTAATTTTATTTATGAGTCAAATAATGCAGCCACATTCTTAAAATGAAATAGCATTTCTGATAATGCATTTGAATTTTCAACTTTTACATTTCAAATTGAATTTTGGTATCTATTTGCTGAGGCATATTTTGAAAATTAAATTTCAAATGTCTTTGTCCTTTTCATTTGAATTAAGTGAAAGAATGTGCAGTCTTGAAGAAGAAAATTGAAATGCAAATAGGATGATTGATTAGTAATTTTATTTATGAGTCAAATAATGCAGCCACATTCTTAAAATGAAAAAGCATTTCTGATAATGCATTTGAATTTGAATTTTGATTACGATTTGCTTCCATAACACACAATAGCACCTCAGCCATCAGCTATCACAGCAAAGTTCAATCTGCATCATGATGGAGAGGAAATTCCTCTCCTTAATATGTTAATCAGGAGGTCTTGGAAAGCAGAGGTCTGTAATTACAGTTTTGGGAGACCTTAATTACCTATCTCTCCTCTGCTACATGAGTTTCTGCTCCACTGAACTACGTATCTTTTTCTAGTGTCCAAACTTTTCTAATTTTCTGTGTTATACACCATAACACATATTATTGAGTAGTTTTTGTGTCAAGGATCTTTTCTATTTTCTAAATGTCTTGGATGTTCTTTGCAGTTCCTGTGTTACATCTGTATATGTTCAAAGTCGTCCTGACACCACAGTGATATACAAACTTGGGCCATTTCCTACACATAATCACACGAAAAAATAACTGCCCTAGAACTTGTTGTCATGGAAACCCTTATAATGTTTTGGTTGCCCTTGATGCTCCTTGCCTCAGTCCACAACAAAGCAAACTAAAAAGAAGTTGGGAATCAATAGCAGCAGCAGGCAGCAGCCAGAGTGGCACTGCTTCAGGCCAGCTGAGGCAGTGGTTTGAATTGCCAGCAATTTCATTATGGCTGCTTGAAAATGCATAGAATATTGGGAATGAAGAGGGTGAATATATACCAAGCTTTGTGAGTGTAAGAGGAGGGGCGGAGCAGAAAAAAGAGAGTGGGAGAGGGAAAATAGTGACACATTGACAATTTTCAAATGTACCACTTTCCAGTAAATCAGTCTGGAGACAAATTTCAATGAGAACTGCCTAAATTATGTTTAAATTGTGCTTCTAATGGATTAAGGTCTCTCTTATCTCTAACCTTGATATAAGAGGGTATCTCACCAAAAAAGCAGCTGACTGAACCTCAATGTGTGCGACCCAGCTGAAACACACACTCTGGACAGTTGATTGGATCTCCTGAGGCTCTTGATGTTTTTCATCCCAAGGGCTCAATCACCTCTTGCTGATTGGGGATCTTAAACCCAGTGACCTTATGAAGATGGACTGTACTGCTTTGCTGCGTGGGTGGCCTAACACTGCCGCCTCCACAGCGAAAAGTCTCAAGGAGTTGCCAAGAGGACTTTGGTGCTCTCAGGTGACTCTTTGAAACACATAAGTTTAATCCAGACTCCTTTTCTCTAACAACAGCTTGCACATTGTTGAGAATGTGTCTATGCAGTAAAGGGCGCCCAAACAGCTGTTTTGACATCAAAAGTAACACACAGGAATAAAGAGAGTGTTGCTTTTCATCCATCCTTTTCTGATGCCCTTTTTTCCTGTTCAGGGTCACATTGGGCAAGAGCTGGACAGACTGCAAGTTCATCAACCACACATGTTCACATTCATTCCTACAATGTTTAGAATCCCAAATAAATGAAACAGGCATGTCTATGAAGTGTAAAAGGGGCTGCTGCAGACATCTTAAGGGTCAAACTCATTCTGTACCTCTGCAAATCAGATTTATTTGAAAGTACAGTGGAAGAGGCTGGCTTATGTAACTCAATGTGGGTGATAGGAAATGCTGCCTGTGTAGTTTCACACAAGAAGAGGCAAAAACAGAAATCTGTAGCAAGAGAAACAACTTTCTGTAAGGGACTCAGGAAATACATTGTGGCAGAAGATAAAAGCAGCCATCAGGTTCTGTTTAACCAGGTGCGGTGAAAAGCTGCTATTGTTACATCTCCATGGACAACTTTTGAGCTTTCATTTTTCACCTACTGTATCTCATTTTAAATGGAGGCTGCTGCAGATCAAGCTTGTTGCCATTTTGAGCTGCAGTAAAGCTCAGCTCCTTCAACTGTGGTCCATTATGTGAGACCAACATCCGTCAACACTACAACAATGCCTTTCTAAATGATCATGAAGGTTAGGGCTAAAATACATTCTTTTTACATTGCGACTGTTACTGTCATGAACGCCATTTCATTGGCTGCCTTGGTTACATTCGATTCAAGGCCTGGCAGTATTTTCCACATTCCTCTTGTGTCTTCCTCTTCTTATCCCTTTGTCACCTTTTAGTCTCCCTCAGTTTTAAGTATGCTTTTCCTTGATGTGGCTGACTGGCACCCTGCTTATAGCTAATTCCAAGTACACGATGTTCATCTTTCTTCTGGTGGTTCATCAGGCCTGAATTGCTCTCTAGTGTCACCATGTACACTTCTACTATACAGTAATTATGTTTAAGATTACCTGCCTAACCTGCTCGAACGTTTAACTCATCGGAATGTCGTGCCACTCATACTTACCTCTGCTGCCTCCACTCATCGTCACCAGTCAGTAGATTAACATCAGTAACCAGTTATTACTGCATTCTCTGGCTTGGTAACAAACTGCAAACTAATAACTTACCTGTTTTCATCCTACAGTGACTGTGACTCAAGTCCTTACCATTCATGATCCTGCAAACTTACAACACACATCAGAATAGAATTGTTTTGAACTTCTTCTGTTTTTTGAATCTGTTAAAACTAACCTAAGCATCCGGATTGGCTTGAACTGCCCTTCCTCTACATGTTAGGACAAAAGGCTTTAGGAAGTAACATGACTTGGTTAGGGTTAGTAATCAAAACTACTTGGAAAGGGCAAGAAAAAAAAAATTAGAAGGCAGAGCCTTCAGTTATCAGTCCCCTCTCTTGTTGAACCAGCTGCCTGTATATGTCCAGGAAGCAGACACCCTAACTTTAAGATTTTAAACTTTCCTTTTTGATAAAGCTTATAGTTGGGAATGGCTCAGGGGACCTTTAAACATCCCATAGTTAAGATGCTATAGGCCTAGACTTCTGGGGGCCTCCTATGTTACACCTTTCCTCACTTTGCTTTCTTTTTTCCCTCTTATTTCCTCATATAACATGTACATTTGCCACTATTATTGTCATTAACGGTTCCATCTTTGCTTCTGTAGGTGCCTGAGCATTTGCTGAGAAAGATTAAACAAGTCCACAGTTTTGTGGTAATTTGAGAAATTCTGAGATCATATGTATATGTGGATTCTGTAAATGTTTGAACTGTGAACCTTCTTCCTGAGTCAGTGATAACCACTGCACTATAGATTCACCCATGAGAATTTTTTGTTTTAATTTTCCGTTTGAACGGGTGAAAGTGTGGCGAGGAAGAGGAACTAAATAAAACTAGTCTTAACTAAAGGGAAATCAAGGAAAACCAACAACGCCACCCTGGGAATTGCACCCAGAGAATTAGTTTGCCATAAAGGCACACAGGTAAGTCACTCAGGCAGCATGGACGAGGTTCAAGGTTTAAAAATACAACTTTTATTCATCTATAAAAGCTTGGTTAAAAGGAATCACACTCACAAAAGTAAAATCGAATTAATGCTGGGGCCGAGTGAGTGGACACTAGCTAGTGCAAACAAGGGGGCCCACCAAAATAAAGAAAAGCAACCAAAATCACCCATGTGGTAGACACACACTTTAAAGTAATCCTGCTTCCCAAACAAAACAGAAAAGGGGAGGCCACCACCGAGACACCAGCACCACCGGCCACCAGCAACTACAAAAGAAAGAATTACAACAATTAGAAAATGCAGAAAAAAATAAACCGATTCAATAACAAACCACAATTAACAAAAGTAAAATAGCAAAAGAAAATACAAACTCAAGACAAACGATTTATACAAAAAACATTCACACTGTTGATTAAAAGCCTAATTCTATAAAGCCTTGGCGTGTGCGCACCCATATTCGTGACTGGCCATACAATTATAATCAATGCAATTTCAGGTCAACTAAAGATGGGTGCGAGAAGGAAAAGGGATATTCCTGAATTCAAACCACATGATGCAGTCAGGGGCTCAGATGTCCCAGATGAACACAAAGATTGGTCAACCAGCAACAAAGTCTTGCTTTCTGTCCTTTCCTGGCTGGGAGTGGGCAAGAATATGCTCCGTTTGGAAACCATAGACTTGGAGCTTTCATTAATCTTACATCAATAGTGCATGAAGGTCAAAACAGATAAATTAATGCTTTGCGGACAATGGTTCTTCAGAACAGAATGGCTTTAGATCTTCTAACTGCAGCTTCTGGTGGCGTTTGTGTGATGATAAATACTACATGTTGTACCTACATTCCGGACGAAATTGGAACTAATATATCTGTAGCTTTGCAAGGCCTCCGCAACCTTCAAAAGGCCATAGGTCAAGACAAAAATGCTCAAGGTCTTGACTTGATCTCCTGGCTGACTTCAGGACCGTGGTGGCACACCCGAATGCAAATTGCAATACCTATTCTCTGCATCATGCTTCTACTTTGCCTATTTACAATGTGCATTATTCCTGTTCTTAAATCAATGATTAACAATATGATGACGGGGCTATTTTCTAACTATGTCTTACTTGTCCAACATGACCCGGAGGAGCTCAGCAAGGATACTACAGTCCAAGTGACACCAATACTGAAAACACATTATGTGAATGGTACTAGGTTGATGTTGACTCGTGGTAACTAAAAATGAAAAACAGGAGGGAAATGTTGGAAAAATGTATATAGATTTTCATTTTGAGTAAACAACATTTTATAGACAGACATGTAGTGTGTGAACTTTGCTTAGTGTGATACAAAGTAATTAAAGGGAACTGTGAGAAACAGGGTGTTCTGGTCTTCCCATGTAGGAGAATGCGTAACCACTCAAGGAACTAGATGTCCCAGTAAAATATTTGTTGCATCTTAATCACAAGATTGTTTTACCTATGCTGATTGTAACTAAGCTGTGTAATAAAAAGAACTACACAGGAAAGTCGGACGGAGTCGTTTGAGCACGGGTTAAGGCTCTAGCATGGTTGCCGTGTCTGCTAGCACGAGCAGTGTTGATGACGTCACGATTTCGTGCTGGCTATATATGGTGGCGCAAGTGGATGCGCCAGTAGTTGCAATTTTCTCCGTCACAGAGGTGTCGCTGCTCCGTGAAGGTTACCGCGACTCTACAACTAAGAAAGTCGAGAAGAAAACAATGCCCCAGTCAAGAGCAGGAATACTGTCATCAATGATACTGCTGCAGTATCTGGAAGATGAAATGCTTAGTTTGTTACTGTGTTTCACGAAGTTCGTGAGCCAAGACAATTCAGTCAATAGAGGTGAAGGTCTGAAACCACCGGCATCACCACTTCGAGTCTCTGCCCTCTTCTTTGTCTTCACGTATCTGTCCCGTAGCTTCTTCCACACATTCTTACAGAACTCTCCCTCTTTCCCCAAAGTCAATCTCTGTCCACGAGTTTTGGGAGTTTACGTGGTCCCTGTGCTTTTGTCACTGCAGTTTCGTACAGGTGCCTGTACAAAGGCACCTCCTGACTGAGTCTGGTCTCAAATTGGTCCATCTGATTTGTCGTTCTCGGCGCAGCCAAGTTACAAAAATCGACTGGTGCACAACAACGCGCTGCGCCGTCTTTTCAAGGCAAGCGCCAGGCCTGAAATGTCCTTTTGACGTCACGGTGTCAGGTTGGGTTTAGGGAAGGGAGGACACGGATGCAGATTTCAAAAAGTAAAGGCTGATTTATTAACAAAAAACAAAGTTCAAACTAAAAGCGCGGCTGAGCCGGATTCAAAAACATAACTGTGAACAAAACAAACAAACAAAGAACTAGGCAGGGCATGGTATGGATAAATACTTAGCTTTCAAAAAACGTGGAACGTGGAAATCATGGGAAGCAGGAATCTTGGCATGGGTGACAAACAAGGCAGGCATGAATGGCGACAAAGATCCGGCAAACTAAGAGGGGAGACTGGAAACTAAATAGGGAGTGAGTGCAGCTGAGGGAAAAACACAGGTGAAGTGAGTGAAACTAATGAACTGAGTGCAGGGAAACTAAAACATGACTAAAAACTAAACATGGACTGAACACAAAAACATAACCTAAAACATGAAACTAAAAACGTGAGTCCATGGGCATGACACACGGGCTGTGAGCAACTGTAAATCAAGCTTTAAGGAGTAAGTTCTGTCACTCCGTCAGACTCCCCTTGCAAGTAAAAATACAATCTTGTGTACTAAGTGTTTTGTTGATCACTGGGGTTGTCTTGTTCCAGCTGGGTTAACCTTTAAACCCAACACCCAGCTCAAGGAATATGCCTTTTTCAACCATCTAGGAGGCCAGGCAGACTAAGACAAAGTGGCTGCAAGGCAGCGGCAAGACGCAACCGCGCCAAACGAGCAGCAGAAAAGCAGTGCAGTGTAGTTGAAGCAGATTAGACAACAAACAAAGCAGCAGCAGCTCCAGTGAGCTGATTGCCGTACCCTGTAGAAGAAAAAAAACGCTATTAGTAGCACTAAATGATCAGCGTATGTGGTGTGTTTTTAAAATAAACACATACTTGTAGCCGCAACACACGTACACACAAAAACGGAGGGAGGGCGAGAGAAAGCTCGGAAACTGCCGCTGGCGTTCACCAAGGGAGCCCATACAGCAGCATGCTAAAGGGGCAGGGAACAGCACCTAAGCAGTCACCCTCTGGCACAACAAGCACCATGAGCACACATAAAAACCAACAAGTACGGTGCATGTCCAGAAAGGTCCGTAAAAGCACCATAAACGTCCGTTTTCAAAATCATCAATTTGTCATTTTGTACTGGATGTTCGTTGATATTACTCCGCCACCGCTAAGAAAATAGTGCGAGCATGAACGAGATGCCAAATAAAACACGACAGAAGCAACTTTTCGCAACGAAATTTGATATGGATTACCAGTGCACACCAGTAACCACTCCGGTGAGTTGATGATTTTGAAAACGGACGTTTATGGTGCTTTTACGGACCTTTTTGGACATGCACCGTACTTGCCATTCTGAAGCAGGTTGAGAAGAATCAAAATTAGGCAAATACCGGAGACAGCCGTAAACATCAAAAAAGCGGTGAGGGGGGGGGGTGTTCTAAAACATTGCAGACGACTCATAAATGAGGCTTAAAGGCGGGGTAGGGGATCTTTTTCTGGAACATTTTTTTACATATTGCTTGAAATACTCTTCACACCCTCATTGCAACCAATTAATTAAAAGTTTTGACACAAATATTAAAAGTTTTAGTGGCCTCTAGAATGTACAATCTAGGAAAAACAGTATCCAATCATTGTGAACGGACCGTTCACAATGATTGGATTCTGATGCCGTCTATCAAACTGCAATCTGCTCCTCCCTCCCCCTCCCCCTCCTTCCCCCTCCTTCCCCCTGTGCGCGTACCCTGCTCCGTGAACGAAGCTTGGCAGGAAGCTAAACTAGAGCCAGCTTAGCTAGCACCTAGCATTATTAAACGTATAGTTAGCATAAACTAAATACTAAATACTAAATACGGCAACGATCGATGCTTGCTGTCAGAACAGCGCTCGTGCACCTTCGTGCTCGTTCATGTACTCTAGCGGCGTGCCTTCGGGGGGAAAGTGAAGAAAAGGGTTGGGACTTTTTACCTGTGTATTTTCAAAATGCAGCTTCGCTGGACTCAAAATCCAGGATCTCCTACCCTACCTTTAATGTTGAAAATACCGCAGTTCTCCTTTAAAACAACCATTATGAAAGAAGTGGGTGAAAAAAAAAGGAATGATCTCATTGAGTTTGAACATAGAATAACTGCTGGTGTCAAACAGTTTCTTGACAGAGTTTATATGAGAAAAGCCAGACTGGCTGGAGCTGACAAACAGGGAGCTGTAGGTCAGATAACCTCTCATTTCAGAATGTACAGCACGTTAAACCCTGTGAAAAGGAACAGAAAACCTTGTGCTGAGCAAGTTCACCAATGTAGTAATGAGCTACCTGCCTGACAACAGTGTTTGGCATTTGTGTTTTACAAAATTAATGAGTAGAAGCGTAGCATTTTTAACAAAAGATAATGATGGCTGTTACTTTTCTTATGCAGTGAGGTGCACCTGAAGAGTGGAGAAATATCAGGAGCAGGAAAAACTGATGCCACTGATGGAATTAACTATGGAAAACATTTATTTTGTAGAACGTTTCCATTGAGATATAAAGATAGAAAAGCTAAATTAAGGTTATAGACTTTTTTGGGCAGATCATTATAAATGTGCATTTATTAAGTATGGTGTGAGGTTGACGTTCAAGTCCGGTACGTTCTACCCATTTGTGATCTTCAAAGTACATTTTAATCAAAGAAATTTCTTGTTGAAATTTTATATTTGTGTGTGCTCACGTTATTAGGAAAGTGATCATTACAACCAAGTTTTATGGGTCATTCAGAAAGTGTTAGGAGGTTGGATGGGATTTCTGACCCAGAAGGCAGAACAGAGGACCAGAAGAGGGAGATGGTGCCAGTGAATAATTATCTTTATTGTAGATGGGTAGAGTGATGTTCTGGAGCAGGCAGAGTTTCCAGACCTGGGCCGGACGGGGAGGCTGAGCCAAGCGATGTAATTCCTTGACCGGTGAGAGTCTAAAGCAGACGGAGATAGAATTAAGGAAGCAATACAAAACCTACAGATGCCGGATGTAGCAGCCAACTGGTGTTACCACGGTGGGTGAACAGACGAACTGGCGAGGAGTGGAGATCTAAACCAGGCTTTATTGCAGCAGGAGAGGTGGTTTGATTGGAAATGAGAATCAGGTGAGGTGTGGAGATTGCAGGCCCAGCCCAGCTCCAGACAAACAGACACACACACACACACAGACACAACAGGGTGGGGACACACCAGACAACAAAGAAGTGGGAAGCTCCTAGCACCCTGACAGAAAGTGTGAAAACAGAAAGTGTCGTAACTTTCTTGTGTCAATATTCCAAGCTGTTTTTGGTGTAATGACTATAGAAAAAAATTCTATATCAGCCAGTGGGTTTGTTTACATGCAATATTCTGATTTTAGATTGGCAGCAAATGGGATTTTTTATTGGTATATCCATTTATATGTTACAGAGTCTGTTCTGATTAATAAGACACAGACATTACGTTCAAATTATCAGTTATGTAACATATATTCATACCCCTAAGACATGGAGTATTACTTTTCTGCCACCCTCCAAAGGAGTCCTCATTATAACTGCAGCCACCTTTTCCTGCTTTGGTTAGGGCATTGCTTGTGAAGAAGTGGTGTTTTGCAAGACTGTACAAACCCTGATACGGCTTAATAATGCAATAAAGGTGTAAGCATATTTGTTACTGGTGTAAAGACTTGCAGATACAAATCAGAAGTCAATTTTGACATAATTTATGTAATCTGTATGGCGACCTTGGATCAAATAAGATGTGCCATAAACCAGTTGATGACCCAATTCTACCATTAAAAACTGGTCAACTAATCCTGCAAATAATCAATTTCTGCTTCAACGTCACAGAAAAATAGTCAAAGCGGGTTTGTACCATTATTAAAAAGTTGGCTTGTCGAATGATGAGAATATGCACACCAAAGGCCTTAAAAACTGCTGTCATTAAGCCTCTTCTAAAGAAGAGCAATCTTGATTTCTCCAGTTTTAGCTTCTCTTCATTGGCTTCCTGTTAAATTCAGAATAGAATTTAAGATTCTTCTCCTTACATATAAAGCTCTTAATGACCGAGCTCCATCATATCTTAAAGATCTCATTGTAAGATATTTTCCTAACAGAGCACTTCGTTCCCAAACTGCAGGTTTACTTGAGGTTCCCAGAGTTTCTAAAAGTAGAATGGGAGGCAGAGCCTTCAGTTATCAGGCCCCTCTATTGTGGAATAAGCTGCCAGTAAATGTCCGGGAAGCAGACACCCTTTCCACTTTTAAGACCAGGCTTAAAACTTTCCTTTTTTATAAAGCTTATAGTTAGGGATGGCTCAGGTGATCCTGAAACATCCCATAGTTAAGCTGCTATAGGCCTAGACTGCTGGGGGGCCTCATCTGTCACACCTTTCCTCACTTTACTCTCTCTATGTGTATGTGATATTATTATGGTCATTAACTCGTGTTTCCCTGTTCCAACAGATATCCTTTGAATGGTGTTACAGTGCCGCCGTCGCGGTGCCCCCCCCCCCTTCTGTCTTCTCAAACCCCAGCTGGTCGAGGCGGATGGCCACCCTTCCTGAGTCTGGTTCTGCCAGAGGTTTCTTCCTGTTAAAAGGGAGTCGTTTCTCTCCACAGTCGCCTCAGGCACGCTCAGGCCGGGAGATTGGACCGAAAAACAAAAAGTTTTCAGTGCAATCTGTTGGTTTTCTTAGCTAGGAAATTGTTTTTGAATTGGCTCTATATGAACGAATTGGATTATTTTATGAATTATGATTATTATTAATTAATTGAATTCCAATTGGCTTGAATTGGACTTACTATCTAAGTGCCTTGAGATGACATTTGTTGTATTTGGCGCTATATAAATAAAAATGAATTGAATTGAATTGAATTGATGCCACAGTACTGAACAACTACCAGCCCATATCAAACCTGCCATTCTTAGGCAAAGTCCTAGAAAAAGTTGTATACCAACAGCTTACTGACTTTCTCCTGTCTAACAATGCTTTTGTTACTTTTCAATCAGGGTTTAGGCCTCACCACAGCACTGAGGCAGCTCTGATCAAGGTGACAAACGATATCCGCCTGAACACAGATGCAGGCAAAGTCTCAGTCTTAGTTCTGCTGGACCTGAGTGCTGCCTTTGACACAGTTGACCATGCGATCTTATTACAGAGGTTAGAATACTGGGTGGGAATCTCTGGTATTGCTTTAAACTGGTTCAAGTCCCATCTCCAGGACAGGAAGTATTTTGTTGAAATTGGTAACTGTGTTTCAGACCAAATAGCTATGACCTGTGGGGTTCCCCAGGGGTCAACCCTGGGACAATGGGCGGAGTTTATGGGGGGGCAGGGGGGCGTTGCCCCCCCCTGGTGTCTGAAACATGTAACAACATTAAGTCAAGGAAATGACAAAATATAAATGTTAAAAATGTAAACGAACTGATATTTTAATGTTTTGATTAAAATACATGGTAGTATGAAATTAATATGAATCATAGTACATTTTTGTAATAGATTTATTTTTCAGCAATCATGTGACATAGTGACATTGACCACTGTTTCCGCCGGTGGTTTCCCTCTCAGTATCAATCTCGCCAGCCTGTACTGAAATGTTATAGCATACAGTTGTAGCCTTTAAGTGAGTGAAAATGGATATTCGGAGTTTTTTAAGACGTCCCATGACCTCGGCCAACATTCGGCAAGAAGTCGAACAAGAGCCAGTAGAACTACCAACAAATGCTGACCTGGAAACACCTGGGACCAGCGCGGGTACAGCAGACCCAGCTAGCTCATCATCGGACCTTGCGGGGCTGTCGTCGGGGTCAGTTAGCTTGCCTAGCATTGCTATTTCTACAGCACAGCAACTACCAAATGATCTTGGCAACAAGCACTGCTCTCCTAAGCAGCCTATTCTTCCGGATTTTCCTTCAAGATTGTTTGGAAAGACTAAACGAGCCTTTTCCACGTACTACTACAACAAGTGCTGTTGGCTTGAATACTCGGTTTTAAAGGATGCTGTCTTCTGTTTTGCCTGCCGCCACTTCCAGACTGACAGCAGCGTGGAATCGTTCCGAAAGGGCGTAAGTGACTGGAAAAAACTAAGCACCAAACTGGAAAAACATGCAAATTCTCTGGCCCATCAGAACTGTATGGTTAAATGGGACAACTTCAAACAGAGCACATCTGGAGGATCGATAGCTGCCAAATTGTCGGAGAGCCACAACGCTACTGTTGAGAAGAACAGATCTTATCTTTGCAAAGTCATGGATATCGTGAGATTGCTGTCTGCACTTGGATTGCCTTTCCGTGGACACAGGGAGGCTAACGATTCAGACTCCCGTGGGAATTATCTTGAGGTTTGCAAATTCTTCTCGAAATATGATTCCGACTTTCAAAGTGTGCAGTCAAATTATTACAATGCTACAAGTCCAGATTTTCAGAACAAAATAATTGAGATATGCGCAAATTTGGTTCATGCAGAAATCGCAGAGAAAGTGCAGGACACTGGGTTTTTTTCTGTAATCGCAGATGAGGCCAGGTCATCCAAAACTGAGCAGCTGTCAGTTTGTTTAAGATATGCAGAGCAGCTTGAAATCAAGGAGTGTTTTTTGTGTTTTATTGATTGTTCAGCATCTCGAAATGCAGCTGGGATCGTGGACGCCATAAACACTGAATTGGAGATGTGCGGACTGAAAAACATCCCAATTGTCGCCCAGAGCTACGATGGCGCCTCTGTAATGTCCGGCCAAGTGTCTGGAGTGCAGCAGCGCATTAAAGAGACACATCCATACGCAGCATACATACACTGCTTGGCTCACAAACTGAATCTCGTGCTTGTGGACTGCTGCACGGTGAACCGTAGTGTCAACCGCAGTGTTAAGATGCGACAAAAGTGGAATTGAACCTCTCGTACAAAAGTATGCACAGCCTCTGAAAATGAACAACCACCTTGTTGGGGCAGAGATGGACCTTGTTAAAGCCTCTACCGTCGGAGATGTGTCACATGAACATCTTCAAAAAACTGTGACAAAGGCCGTATACCCAAATCTATACAAGATGCTGCAGTTGGCACTGACTCTACCCGTTGGATCTGCCACTTCCGAGAGGAGTTTCTCTGCAATGAGAAGGATTCGGAACTGGCTACGCTTAACAACAGGAGCAGCGCGGTTTTCATCCCTTGCTGTGCTTCACATCGAGCGCGACATCACACATCACTGCCAAGCTGTCACCTGAGACGGTTGTGGACATTTACGCAGGACGCAAAAAAAGACGTTTACTTCTGCACTAGGTAAGACACTTTCTAAATGAATATTAGCAACTATGTTGTACTGTATACACTAATGTAACAACTGGTGTTGAACATCATCTAATCTTGATACAAGTTTAGGGTTAAACTGTATGGTTGCTGGCAGTCAGTGTCACTTGTGCCATCATGCGTAATGCGCTTTGTGAGTGTGTGTGTGCGTGTGTGTGCGCGCGCGCGCGCATCATAGTGAGAGCGCTTTCGTGTGAACATGCGTGACTATTTTTGCCCCCCCTGATGCAAAAGTGAAACTCCGCCTATGCCTGGGACCCCTATTGTTAAATCCATTTGGCCAGCTAATACGCAGCTATAATGTGTCCTACCACAACTATGCAGATGACACTCAGATCTACTTGTCACTGACGGCAGGAGAACAGGGGCCTGTAGACTGAAGACAAGTTTCAGTGCAATCTGTTGGTTTCCTTAGCAAGGAAATTATTTTTGAATTGGCTCTATATGAATAAATTGGATATTTTATAAATAATTATGATTACAATTAATTGAATTCCAATTGGCTTGAATTGGACTTGGAATTATTTAAGTGCCTTGAGATGACATTTGTTGTATTTTGCGCTATATAAATAAAAATTATTTGAATTGAATTGTAGATACATTGTGTCACTGCATCAAACGGATCAGTGTATAGATGCAAAACAATTTTCTGCAGTTAAACGGAAATCATTGTCTGTGACCCACAGAAACAAAGAGAAATTGTTATCAGTCACCTTCAGACTCTCTCTCAAAAACCTAATAATCAGGTTAGAAATCTAGGCGTAATATTGAATTCAGACCTGAACTTTAACAGCCAGATTAAATGAATAACATCAGCAGTTTTTTACCATCCAAAAAAACATTGCCAGAATAAAAGGAATAGTGACTTAGGTGCCATTTATACTAATCTGTTTCTATATCGTTTCTATCGCGGATGCACTGTCCATTTACATTAAAATTAGTGGTGGGCATAGATTAATTTTTTTAATCTAGATTAATCTCACTGAAATCTTGAAATTAATCTAGATTAATCTAGATTAAAATGGCTCATTCAGGGGTCCGGCAATCCGCGGGGTTCGCGGAAACAGACGTGTAAACTTTGGTTCCTATCCAAACAATAGTCGTTTAATCCTGAGACTGTTGCAATTGCCGTGTCGAGTGCTTCAATACAATAGTGTAGTAACCCCACGCATACCTTTCTCACTGCAATTAAGTTTTATTTCTGATTTATTTTCGGATTTTATTTCGAATTTAGTTTCTTTTTCATAGCTGCCTCTGCTATTCCTGCTCTTCTCAGGTGTACCTAATGTAGCTTTACATCATTTGTAACGTGATGTATATCTTGAATAACAAATTGTAAATAACAACACGTTTATTCGTGTCCCTGCCCTCACTTTCTTCATGTTTTTTTCTCGCGGGGGTGCTGCACAGCCGCGGGGCCTTTAAGAATTTAACATTCTAAATGTGACGTCACGAGCTACCAAAGCTACCAAAGCAAATTCTCAAGCGAAGCTTCTCCAGCGAGGTCGCTCTTGGTGTACACGCAGCAGGCAGACCAGCTTATTCACATGCATGGCTCCAGCAGTTTCTCTAGCTTCGCCAACTTCTCATATTCAGCACTTGTTGGGAGGGCCAGGTGGTGCTGCTGTTGCGTTGTGTGCAGTGCGTCTCTGTTGCGCCACACGCGCTTGATCATCTCGAGGGAGGAATTCCACCGTGTTGGAACATCTTGCACGAGCGGCTCCTGAACTTGCCCAAGGGAGGTTTGCTGGACTTTCAGCTCGTCTGCGTTGGCCGGACTGTGTTTGATATGTCCCACCATTTGTCGACACTTGGCAAGTGCAGCATCAAAAACCCCTTCTCGCAGTGACATTACAATCGCTCTCTGTACAACATGTGCAACACACGGCAGATGCTCGAAGGGCAGTATCCTCCCTGCGGCCACCATATTAGGAGCGCTGTCTGTTCCAACAGAGCAGATTTTGTCAACTATCCCCCACAGATTAGCGACCTCCATAAACTGCCTAGCACAGGCTTCTGTAAAGTGGCGTTCTTCTGTTTTCATCACACCTAACGGCAGACAAAGTACATCGGCCTACACCCGAGCTAAAATATCAAATGGTAAAAGTCATCACAGTCTGCTTACCTATTTTGACCCAGTTCCCAACCCAACTTTGAGAATAGATTAACGGCGATATTTTTTATATCGCCCGATAAGACTCTCAAATTATCGCAGCACGTTAACGCCGATAACGGCCCACCACTAATTAAAATACTCGAATACGACTTCATAGGTGGAAGGATTCAAAGACGCCGGAGCCCATGTAAGCATTCGCATACGATGCTGATTTTAGCAGTTGTAAACGGTGAGAAACGAGGATCCGCAGTGCTGAGCTCTAGCTACTGCGGACGTACTACTCCCTGATTCGCTAGGCTGGTATCGTTGGTCATGTGACTTGAGTGCTGGGAAACTAAAAACAAACAGGCGTGCTTCACTTCAGTTACACACTTCCTTTCTATTCGTGTCATCGAGAAGAATATGGAAATCATGGACAACCACGATCAGCATGGGAGCCTGCTCCATGTCCTACTGCTGGTAGTACGCTGTGCACAACAATACGTGGCAAGGAGGCGCCAGATTCAACAAGCTTTTATGATGAGAACCCAGCCACTGCAGCAACGCAAGCCGTACATGGAGCGCCGCTTTTGGGTTAGACCGGGAAGAAGCAGCGCATGGTGGGACAATTTTGTGGACCAAGTTGTTGTTGCTGAAGAATAAATAATAAATAATAAAGCATAATAAATAATAAAGCAAGGGCGATCATGTGATGTGATGGCTGATTAGTCATGTGACTAGCGAATCAGCCGATCCCCGTTTCAGAGTAAACAGTTGGGCTTTTATTGAGATCAACATCGCCAATGCAGAGGCGTTGACAGCAGAGTTAAATGACGTCCTGCGCACATACGGGCTCGACTGGAGACAAGTGACAAGTCTGTTACTTGACAATTGCGCTGTGATGAGAGGGAAAAGGTTAGTTAATTCTTTCTGCATACGTTATGGAATCAACCTGTAACAATAATGACAATGATAATAATAATAATAACGACAATAATAAAATAATATTATTAATAATAATAATAATAATAATAATAACAAAAAAGCCTAATAAGAATCACAAGCCTAGAATGCCTTTTTTAACCGCATATACGCTGGTATTCGTTTTTACAGCTAGAATCAAACATGGCCAGTTTCTTTCAGTCAATCTTAAGTGCTATACCAAGATGGAAATGATCTGTGTTTTCGTGAATAACACTATAGACATAAGGCAAAAATGAAAACATTATCTAAAATGTGTCACTTGACAATAATGGTCATACACAGACTATTAAATGTTTGAATAATGTGTCAAAATTAGGCCTATGTTACGTCACATATGCAGTATGTTGTGCGCCCCCCACCCCGTTGGAACAGGAAAAAAAAAGTTCAGGCTCAGGATTTTTTTTCACTATCACCCCTGTATTAGTCCAGTACTCAGGTCTCTGCACTGGCTTCCTATCGCTCAGAGAATAGACTTTAAAACAGCTCTGCTTGTGTACAAGTCTCTTCATGGTCAAGCACCAAAGTACATCTCTGACATGTTAGAGCCATATGAACCAACTCGGGCTCTGAGAACCTCAGGGAGGGGTCTCCTGCTGGTGCCCAGAGTCAGGACTAAACAAGGTGAGGCTGCGTTTCAGTTTTATGCTCCTAAAATCTGGAACAGTCTTCCAGAAGATGTGAGACTCTGATAATGTTTAAATCCAGGCTGAAAACAGTTCTATTTAGCTGTGCATATGACAACTGAAAGTATTTTATCTGCACTCTTCACTTTTAATTTAATTCATTAATGATTATTTTTATATTTTAATGATTTTATTTGCCTTCTTGTGATTTTATGTAGCTGTAAAGCACTTTGAATTGCCTTGTGTACGCATTGTGCTCTACAAATAAACTTGCCTTGCCACATGAAGAAAAACGTATGTATGTAAACGCATATGTCCATCATTGTAGCTTGCTATGTAAACAATATAAAACATCTAATGACCGAGAGCCCGACGCAGTTTAAAATGTACCATCAAATCTAAAGTTTGGAATTATTTGAATTTTATGAAAATGAAGAAACATTGGATAAAAGTAGGTTGGGCATTCTGGTGAGAGATATCATTATGAATTCCTTTCTTCAACCATTTTTTGGTGAGGTCACATGTAATTAGAGCATCTGTTGCCCAATTCATTGCTCAAGATTTACAAACTCCCAGTGTGGTTGACAGACAGATTTGGTGCGTACAATAGAGCTGTGGTAAAATTCACAGAATAGCCATAAATCCATCCATTTTCTATACCCGCTGAATCCATCGGTCGGGTCGCGGAGGGGCTGGAGCCTATCTCAGCGGACATCAGGCAAGAGGCAGGGTACACCCTGGAGAGGCCACCAGTCCATTACAGTTTCAGTCAGAGACAAACAAGACAAACAACCTCACACACACTCACGCTCACCCCTAAGGACAATTTTACCAATTACCAATTACCCAACATGCATGTTTTTGGACAGTGTGAGGAAGCCAGAGTACCCAGGGAGAACCCATGCATACACGGGGAGAACATGCAAACTCCACACAGAAAGGTGAGGTGACGGTGCTAACCACTACACCACCATGCAGCCCCAACCATAAATCAATATATAAAATCACTAAATGGACTGTTGCGGGCCAGACTTGTATATTATAGTAAAAAATGAAAATTAACCGGAATTATCAAATGCACTTTTGTCTGTGCTAAGTCGCTAAAATACTTATGATTCTGTGTTCCTTTTTATTGAATATCTCGAATATCTCGAATCAGAGGTTGAGAATAGGCAACCAATACAACATATAGTCAAGAAATAAGTAAAGACATATAGAAATTTTTTGACTTTTGCAATTTAAAATAAATATTTATGTTTAAAATATGTTAAGAACTGTATTACACTACATTGAATCTAATCTAATCAAATCTGTTCAAATCAAACCTATTGGTTTGTTTAAAAAAGGCATCGTCCTTGAATTATATTGTGACCCATGTGTGACCCTCTAGATATGTATCAAATGGGCTTATACAGGAGAGATACAGAGCGTTAACATCTACATAATGCAACATTAGAGTAGAATTTTAGCCATAACTTTATTTAATAAGTGATTATTCTGAATATTATTCAGGTTAAGGCCTTAAACCTGGAGGAGTATTTCCAACATATTGTGGAATCCACCAAGAACCAAAGCAGTTTCAAGAGCAAAGGGAACTGAGCCTGCGCTCGGTATGGAGTTCCTAATAAAGTGCTCTAAGAGGGAAGTGTCATAACGACTGGCCCAACGGTAACTTCTATTTGAAGTGAAATAGTTTATGATTTTCTTATCAAGGTTATGAAATCAGAAAAAAAGAATAATGTCCAAACAAATTTCTCACAGCCCAATCGTGCTTTTGTACAAATTATAACCGCTTATGAGAAAGCAATGAGAGAGAAACCTTTATTTAAACTTGGAGATATATTGAGGAAACAACCTCATTTACAATGTAGCCGAGACAAAAAACACAAAAACATTTAAAGATACGATTAAAACACAACATTTAGAACATTCGATAAGCTCAACAGAAGTGACAAAGATAGACCTCAAAAACATAGAAGTCTAATTAAAAACAGGAGCAGTAGGAATTAAAAAAAGGTGCAATTGTGTTAATTTCCTAATGATATGAGTGTGGTAAGTTTCAGATGGTTTTGTAAGGTATTCTAGGTTTGAGGTGCGCGGTAAGAAAAACTGGACTTTCCAAATTCAGTGCAAGTAGAGGGAACTTTCAGTGTGAGCCAGTCCTTTCAGCGTGTATGATAAAGAGTGAATATAAGATGGTAGGAGACCAAAGAGAGCTTTAAAAATAAATAAAAACCAATGCCTATCACGCCTATTAGACAGATATGTCCATTCAACTTTAGAGTACAGGTCACAGTGATGGGTCTTGTAGCTGTCGCCTGTTATAAATCTCAGGGCTGAATGATAGACGATATTCAGTGGATGTAAAGTTGTTGCTGATGCATGTCTATATTAAATGTCTCCATAATCTAAAACTGACATAAAAGTTGCTTCGATAACTTTCTTCCTACAATGCAGAGGAAAGGATGATTTGTTCCTGTAAAAAAAGCCTATTTTTTGTCTTCGTTTACTAGATTAGATTGTTGATATTTGAAAGTAATTTTGTCATCAATCCAAATCCCAAGATATTAATATTCGGTGACTCTTTCAATGATTGTACCATTACTAGTGGAGATAGTTTGGTTATTGTAGGTGATATTTTTACCTCCGCCAAGGAGGTTATGTGATCGCCCGAGTTTGTCTGTTTGTCTGGATGTTCGTTCGTCTGTTCGTGCTGCAATCTTGCGAGCTACCACAAGGTGGCGCGACCTCAAGGTGCCAAAGCCAAACAGAGCCAAAGCCAGACAGAATGCATAGTGCGCAGATTGAATGCATATTGCGCGGATTTGCTGTAATTAGCACAACAAAAGATTGCAACGGCAAGCCAGTGTGCATAACTGCATATAGCGTGCCCAAAGCCAGACAGAATGCATAGTGCGCAGATTTACTTGCACGGCAAGCCAGTGTGCATAACTGCATATAGCGTAATAATAACGGCGAACACTGCTTCCCGACAAAACATTATAATAATAATAATATTAATAATAATTAATAACGGCGAACACTGCTGTTCAATAATGAATAGGGAGAAGGGAATGCCTCTTTTGCTAACAGCGCCAAAGAACAAGTAGCCCACATCAGGAACGTATGTCCATACATGGCTCGCTATCCACAGGTAGGTTGGCGGTTGGCGGAGGTCTGCACTCTCTGAGTGCATTTCTAGTTTGATTTTGTGAAAAGCCTAAATTTAGCTTTACTTTTAGTTTTAGTTTTAATGAGAAAATAAATTAAAACGATTGCCATAAAGGAAACGGGAAATTGTGGTAATATGTTTGCAATCTAACATAAATGTAGCATATCTTTCTTTTTAAATGTATTTCTATGCATCTAATATCCATCCAGCAGCTTGAGTAAAGAGACCCAGACGTCCCTGTCCCCGGCCACTTCCTCCAGCTCTTCTGGGGGGACCCTGAGGCGTTCCCAGGCCAGCCGAGAGACATAGTCTCTCCAACGTGTCCTGGGTCTTCCCCGGGGCCTCCTCCCAGTGGGACGGGCCCGGAACACCTCACCGGGGAGGCGTCCAGGAGGCATTCTCACCAGATGCCCGAGCCACCTCATGTGACTCCTCTCGATGCGGAGGAGCAGCGGTTCTACTCCGAGCCCCTCCCGGATGACCGAGCTTCTCACCCTATCTCTAAGGGAGAGCCCAGACACCCTGCGGAGGAAACTCATTTCGGCCGCTTGTATTCGCGATCTCGTTCTTTCGGTCACTACCCACAGCTCGTGATCATAGGTGAGGATAGGAACATAGATTGACCGGTAAATCGAGAGCTTCTCCTTCTGGCTCAGCTCCTTCTTCACCACGACGGGCCGGTGCAGAGCCCGCATCACTGCAGACGCCGCACCGATCCGCCTGTCAATCTCCTGTTCCATTCGTCCCTCACTCGTGAACAAGACCCCGAGATACTTGAACTCCTCCACTTGGGGAAGGATTTCATTCCTGACCCGGAGAGAGCATTCCACCCTTTTCCGGCCGAAGACCATGGTCTCAGATTTGGAGGTGCTGATGGTCATCCCAGCCGCTTCACACTCGGCTGCGAACCGCTCCAGTGAGAGCTGAAGGTCACGGCCTGAGGACGCCAACAGAACCAAATCGTCTGCAAAAAGCAGAGACCCGATTCTGAGGTCGCCAAACCGGACCCCCTCAACGCCCTGGCTGCGCCTAGAAATTCTGTCCATAAAAATTATGAACAGAATCGGTGACAAAGGGCAGCCCTGACGGAGTCCAACCCACACAGGAAACATGTCCGACTTACTATCAAAGTAGATAAATTGGACTGACTTATTCTGTGGTCATTTTTCAGTTGTGACAACACTGTCTATATGTCCAGAGTAAGAAGGAGTACAGCAGGTATAAATGACAACATTATGAGCTTTTACACAATAGATTAACTGTTGTACATCAAACCCACTCCACCCCTGCAAGCACCCACATGTAACAGCTTGTGACCCTCTCAACATCATTCCTCTCCTGCTTCCTCCCTCTTGACATCACAAAAAAACAAAACCTCCAAATGAAGTCAGTACTGTAGAGGGGTTTAGGTGCTAACTTGGGAAAATAAGCATGAGTCACTTTAACTGCCTTGTTAATAGGAGGTATTGTTATCCCGCCAACTCATTTGCACAATCTGTGCAAATGAGCTGGCATAATGGTGACCAGCACTTGTGTAATCTCTCAAAAGATATTTTCTATTCTCTCTCTTTGGTTGCTTTTGATATCCCAGGCTGTAGTTTTGGTCTAGAAAAACAACAACTTGCTGTCCGAACAGGCGCTTTGTTCATTCAAATGAGGCAGTAACTGTCTATTTTACATGAGCAATACAGCACAACTTTCTCAGTGGGAGGTTTTGGACATGTGTCTTCAGCCAGTAAGACAGGAAAGGTTTTTTATGCAGTAAGTTATGAGAGTATCTGTTTTAATAGAAACCATGGTTACCTAATCTTAACCAAGTAGTTTTGATGTCTAATCCTAATCAAATACTTTTTTTTTTTTTTTTTTTGGTGCACATCCAATGAAACATATTCAGATGACTGTCTGTAGAAAATAAACACATTTCCATGATATGGAGTTGATGTCAGGTAAAGGGCCAGGAAAGATAGCAGTCATTTCTTCCACAGTGAATGACTGAAATGTTGGACTTTTTTCTTATTCCATCAATCAAAAGGAGGTTTGCTGATGCTGAACACCCCAGATTTCAATCCGATTGAAAATTTATGCTGGAAATTGAAAGAAGGTTATCCATGACACAACTCCATCCTGCAAAGCTGATCAACAGCTATCCAAGAAGGTCACTTAATTGATGAAGAGTCCTCAAATAATTCAAGTGATCAGAGAGGCCAGAGGACGTGTTGAAAAGTACTAACTGGTATTTTTTTTTGGTTCATGATTCTGTTATAATTGGCTTAGTTCTTAGACATTATGTATTCATATTCTGTATTTTACTAAATATCCTATGTTCCTAGTTTTCACTTTTCCACTCTAGCTCATACAAACGCAATGTATGACCTTAAATGGTCCAAGACTCTAAGATAGCATAACGAGACTAAATAACTGGGTCAGATGAAGCTTCTCCATCTTGTCAGATAGACGCCTAAAACAATCTAAAACAGCCTAATATACATGCCTAAAACAACACTCAACACACACGTTGTTTATCTCATCCAAAGAACATGACCAAGGACGTGGATGGCCTGCTCATGTCACTAAAAACTGTCCAATTATACTCAGTCAAGTGTAAGTACAACCTCTTTGACATAAAGGTGAATATGAATATGAAATGTTTCCGGATATCGGGACTCGGGCTGATGGATTTACTGAGAGAGCTCTGTCAATTCCGAGTCCAGCGAAGCCACACTTTACATGTGACCACTAATAAATACTTTGTTTAACTTCCAAAGATTTCTCCATCTTGTTCTTGGAATTCCAATGAAAGAATCGGGCTAACAATTCCATAATTTTTTCCTCTACTTCATCTGTAAAAAAAAAGACAAAGAAGGCAAAACATTTTAAAGTATGTTTCACAAAGCCACAGTGTTCAGCTATTAGATAAAATGTCCTGATCTGAGGTAAAACATTTTTTACAACAAAGCTCAATGAACAAACATCCAAGTGGTGACCCCCCCCTTCTTTTAGACTGACTTTATTAATAAGAGCAAATTTAATACTTGCAAGTAAATGCAAAGTCAGAAAACCATAGCTCCTTAAATAATTAAGCTATCTTAATTAAATGCTGTTCAGACAATAGGATTGTTCAGGTTCCCATAAAATCCATCACTGATCTGCTTCATGGAACATCAGCTGCTTCATACTATTTGAGCTTATCTTATAAATTATTAAAAACCGTCTGAGGGCAACGGGACACATTAATATATAATAGAAAAATGCCATGACTATTCCCTGTGTTTCACTGAGTTAAACTGAATGCAAAGGACACGAGATGTTACAACATAACCAAAAACACTTCAACACACATCAGACCATGTTGTTTCTGAATGCCTATGAGGGATAAGCAGGATTTTTAGAGCTCATTAATCCTATGCATCACCGCCTTCTTACTTATAAAAAGAGATCTGCGGTTCCCATTTTATTTTTAAAAATGTACACTGCAGCAAAGATAATGCCCCTGTTTCTGATTGTATAACAAGCTTTAATCACATTGTGTGATTTACAGTGTGATGTACAGTCAAATTATAACTGACATAGTACTGTGCTGATATAGTCATAAAATGTGGGCTGATTCATCAAGCAAATGTTTGGAATTATTTGATTCTGTCATCACTGAACTAATTAGAATCCCCACACCATCTGCCCCTGGTTGCAGAGTTGAGTGTACAGACTGTGTCGCACTGCACCTTCCAAACAACATTGTTCCATTTGTTGGCAACAGTGTTTATGACACCAGTGACGTGATTGATTGATGTTGTAGTTTAGTGGTAGAAGTATGGTCATTCACCATCCTGGATTTTCATCGATGTTCCTTCTCAGCAAAACCGTTTGCACGTCCAAATGAGTGGACCCAAGCCCTAACATCCTGTAACTGACATGGTGCAATGCTGTTGAAATAAGACCTATCATATCGACATGTTGCTGAAAGGGACAGTATTGTATTTTTCCCTCCAAGTACAACAATTCAATTCAATTCAGCTTTATTTATATAGCGCCAAATCGCAACAAATGTCATCTTAAAGCACTTCAATAATACAGTCCAATTTAAGCCAATTAGTCCAATTAATTGTAATCATAATCCAATCAAATCCAATTAAATAAATTCAAAATTAGTCCAATTCATGCATACAGAGCCAATTCAAAAACAATTTCCTAGCTAAGGAAACCAACAGATTGCACCCGAAACTTCTCTTTGGTCCAATCCCCCGTCATGAGCGCGCATGAGGCGACTGTGGAAAGAAACAACTCCCTTTTAAGAGGAAGAAACCTCTGGCAGAACCAGACTCAGGAAGGGTGGCCATCCGCCTCGACCTCGACAGAAAAGAGGGGACAACAAACCCCGTAACACCATTCAAACAGGAAAACACAACTTAATGCCAACAATAATACCAAAGGTACATAATGTCATATAAAAAATTAAACTGAGGGAAAGTGAGGAAAGGTGTGACACAAGAGGCCCCCCAGCAGTCTAGGCCTATGGCAGCTTAACTAAGGGATGTTTCAGGGTCATCTGAGCCATTACCAAATCTAAGCTTTATCAAAAAGGAAAATTTTAAGCCTAATCTTAAAGGTAGAGAGGGTGTATTTCTTTCTGGTCATATACTGGCAGCGGGTTCCACAAAAGAGGGGCTTGATAACTGAAGGCTCTGCCCCCCATTCTACTTTTAGAAACTTGGTCATTAAGAGCTTTATATGTGAGGAGAAGAATCTTAAATTCTATTCTGAATTTAACAGGGAGCCAATGAAGAGAAGCTAAAACTGGAGAAATATGATCTCTCCTGTTAGTTCTCATCAGAACTCTGGCTGCAGCATTTTGGATCAGCTGGAGGCTTTTCAGAGAATATGTGGGACAGCCCAATAATAAAGAATTACAGTAGTCCAATCTTGAAGTAACAAATGCATGGACTAGTTTTTCTGCATCACTCTGAGACATTTTTGGCAATATTATGAAGGTGAGAGAAGGCAGTCTTAGAAACCTGTTTTATTTGTGTGTCAAATGATCAATTCTGGTTAAAAATAACTCTAAGGTTCCCCACTGTAGTACTTGAAGCCAAGGAAATACCATCTAGAGTAACTATATAGCTAGACAATTTCTCCCTGAAGCGCTCAGATCCAAAGATAAAAACTTCAGTTTTGTCTGAATTTAGAAGCAGAAAGTTCTGAGTCATCCAGGTCTTTATGTCTTCAAGACATGCTTGAAGTCTAACAAACTGATTGGGTTCATCTGCCTTCATAGATAAGCACAGATGTGTGTAATCAGCATAGCAATTGAAATTTATGCCATGCTGTCTAATAATGTTACCTAATGGAAGCATGTATAAAGTGAAAAGAATCGGTCCAAGCACAGAACCCTGAGGAACTCCATGACTTACTCTGGTGTGTGAGGAAGATTCTTCATTTACAAGAACAAACTGGAATCTATCAGATAAATATGACTTAAACCAGCCTAGTACAGTTCCTTTACTCCCAATAACATGTTCAAGTGGAATAAATTGATTGTATCAAATGCAGCACTGAGATCCATCAGGACAAGCACATACACAAGTCCGCTATCAGAGGCTAAGAGGAGATCATTGGTAACTTTCACCAGTGCTGTTTCTGTGTCATGATGCACTCTGAATCCTGACTGAAACTCTTTAAACAGACTATTTCTGTCACGCCCATGGACTCTTGTTTTTAGTTTCATGTTTTAGGTCACGTTTTTGAGTTTCAATCCATGTTTAGTTTTTCGGTTCATGTCTTAGTTTTCCCTGCACCCTGTTAATTAGTTCACTCACTGCACCTGTTTATTCCCCTCCAGCTGCACCTTGTCCCAATCACGCTCACTCCCTATTTAAGTTCTCAGTCCTTTGTGTTCCTTGTGATATTCTTACCCATGATTCCTTAAGCTGGGCATACTGTGCGATTTTTTTTCAATAGCGGTATTCAGCTGCTGCTCATACTGTACGAGTGAATCGCAAGGGTTAAAACGTCACAGCTCACGATTCCTGTTCTCACACTGTACGACCCGATGGTCTGATGCGATCTGGCTGCTCACACTGCACGACACGTCGGACTCGGTCGCTGGTCGCTGCCATGCTGTTCTGTTGTCTTCTTCTTCTTCTGATGACAATTTTCTCTTCCGTACCTATGTTTGCGCATGCGTAGTGTGACAGGATGAGGTAAATCGTCTCGTGCAACTGCTTCAACTGTGCGAGAGCCTCACGAGGGGCGACCAGGATTTCAAACAAGTTTGATTTTCATCCGATCGATCGGGAGGTGGTCGGGAGGGCTTAATCGTTTGTCGTTACCCCATGTATACTACACGATGCGAGACGCACGATTGAGCCAAAACTCGGCCCGTTCTCCAAAATAGTCGCACGAGTGAAAATCTTGTCAACATCGGGCCAAAAATCGCACAGTGTATGCCCAGCTTTACCTTACCTGACCTGACCTGACCTGACCTGACCTGACCTGCCCTGCCTTGCGTTCCACGTTCTGCAAAGTTAAGTATTTATTTATTTATCCATCCATGCCATGTTTAGTTCCTTATTTTGTCACATTTTGGTTTTTTGAATCTGGCTTAGCCGCGCTTTTTGTATGTTACTTTGTTTTTCGAAAATAAACCCAGTTTTTGCTTTGAAGTCCGCATCCGTGTCCTCCCTTCACCCTCAACCCTCCACACGTGACAATTTCTATGTAAGTGATCACAAAGTTGAGTTGCAACTATTTTTTTCAATAACTTTAGACAAAAAGGAGATTGAATAGGTCGATAACTAGCTAACACCTCTGAATCAAGAGTAGGTTTATTTAAGTAAAGGTTTAATTACAACAACCTTAACTATCTGAGGTACATATCCTGTCAACAAAGACAGATTGATCAAATCCAATATGGAAGTGTCAATTAATGGGAAAACCTCTTTGAACAGTCTGGTTGGGATTGGGTCTAAAAATAAAAGTTGATGGTTCAGAAGAAACTACTACTGTCGTTAGTTCAGAGAGATCAACTGGGCAGAAGCCGTCTAAATACAAATCAGGTTCTACAGATGCTTCTAAAGCTGCTGTACTTGATGATACATTAGTGACAATAGTGGAAAGGATTCCATTAATCTTTTCTCTGATAGAAACAATTTTATTGATAAAGAATCTCAAGAAATCATTACTACTGAGAGTTAAAGGAATACCTGGCTCAACAGAGCTCGGACTCTTTGTCAGCCTGGCTACCGTGCTGAAAAGTAACCCGGGATTGTTCTTATTCTCTTCAATTAATGATGACTAATAAGCAGTTCTAGCTTTACGAAGGGCTTTCTTATACGTTATTAAACTATCTTTCCAGACTAATTGAGACTCTTCCAAGCACCTAAAAAAAAAGGTGCTTGGAAGGCACTGTTTCGTTAGTGTTCATACCCAAAAATCTTTGCAGTGCTTCTTACATATAAACTAGGCTTGGGTTGGTATGTATAAAGGACCAAAACTGTCATAATCAAAAATAAACATATGAGGAAATAAAAAGTTAAATACGTGTGTTTTTATATTTATCAATTTATTTTTTCCACATTTATTTTATTTCCACATTTATTTATTTTTTTCCACACTTATTTTTTATTTCTACATTTGTTTATTTATTCATTTCCACATATATTAAGTTATTTAGATAGGGGAGTCACCTCAAGTGAATAGGGTACAATAATAATATGATTATGAAACTTTTCAAGTAGGTTATTTATGTTAAAACAATACTGTTTAGTGTTACAAGTGCACTCCATTTTTAGGTATAATTATACAAATGAGATTAGGCATTATCGAGTCAAACGTGATAATTTGTGTTAAAACAGTTTCTTTTTCAAAAATGTTGTAAAATAAACAAGTAAATTTGCATTTTCCTTCAATAAGTCTGCAAGAAGACATGTTATGAAAGAAAAATAATCCAAAATGGGATACCACTGTGTGAAAAAGTGAAAAAAAACAAAACTTTATTAATCGTCCAGTTTCTGCAAATCTCTGCAGTCCGCATAGATGCTTTTTCGATAAAAGATAAATTATTTTAGCAAGTGATTTTTAAATGTACTAAACTGACCACATTTCTTGTAATCTACTTACATTTATGTCCTCTTAAGCAAATAAGGTATTTATCATTCGAACCACTCATGTCTCTTGACAACTCGAACCCACCCTTATTAAAACTGCCAATAACTTCACAAATGATTCCATGACGTTTTTGGAATTTTTCCTTCTCACAAATTGCCCTTTCAACAGAAAAAGATCAACAAAATGAAAATAATCAGAGGAGGGGATATATTAAGAAGCTGGCCAGACTGGCTCCTCCATCTCATGTTGTCTGTGACCTGTTGTGGTTATGCCATGCACACAGGACTGGATGATTAAGTTCAAGAAATGAATCCCCAATTGTCTACTGCTCAAGTTGTGATATATCATCCACATTTCCTCAGGACATCATTGCTGCCATTATGTCAACAAATTCTACTGAGGAGGCCATACATCACAATTCTGAATGGGGAACAGGGGAGTAAATGTGTAACACTCATTTATCGCTGTTTCATAGTGGAATCAGATGCATAACCATGATCTGCTATCATTATGAGTGACTATAAGTCTTTTTTATTGCCATTTTTAATTAGATTTCTTATTTTATCCTACTGCAAGATATTTGTTTTCATGAGACTTTTTTCTAGTTTTGTCTTATTTTGTGTACACTGCATAGTCATCTCATCCCCACACTATGCAGAGCTGAAACCAGGTGTCAGTAAGTGCTGGAGATAGATGTAAGGTGAGTAACGTCTGCATGGAACGATGTGGTTGTCTGCATGAGCTATTGATCGTTTTCGTTTGCGTCGAGGCAAATTTCTCCCTGGGGATGATTAAATACAACTGCTTTTCCTTCCCTCAGATCTAAGCTAAACATGCCACCAGGCAATGGAAGCTGGCAGTATGAATGATGGTCATTACTCTCAGTGCCAAAGCTGCAAATTTCTCATTTCAGGAAGGAGCAGTATGGTGAGCATCTTTAATGTGTGTTCAGGAGCAAGTATTCATGTATTTACTCTTGGTGAAATTAGACTGCAGTACTTGCAAGGTATTATATAGAGTAGCTTTTTGTCTAACAATGCATTATCCCTGATCGATCGTACACTTCTGTAATACTGACATTTTAGCTCAGGACTGAATGTTCTAAATCACTCGAAAAGAAGGATTTTAAGCTGATTTTTTTTTTCTGACACTTTAAATTGATATTGCAAAGTGAAGTAGGGTACTTTCACCTGTCACACCAACATTCCAATGACTCTTAAAGATATTTGATGGGAGAATGACTGGCTGCCACAAAGACCTGAAGAGTTTTTCCTTACTATAATTTAGCATAACATTACATTTTTCTTAACAATTACCACATCATTTACCATCATTTATCAAACCATTTATTCTAAGTGTAGTGAAAAGTTACCCATGGACAGGAAGAATGAAAGTTAAATTGAGCACTTCAGGATTCTTTCTTTCTTTCTTTTATTTAAAGTTTAAGCGCTATATACGCCAAAGCAGCATGCAGTGATGGCAGGATGCCTTGCTGTGTCTACTCATGTTGCCAGCATTTGAGAGAGAAAAACTGCACTTGAACACACCACTTAGAGAACCTCCAGCTGCCAAGTACAAAATAAAATCTACACCTGCGCAAGAAGACTTTGTTGTGCAGAAAGGAGCCGAAGTCTACACAGTAGGCTATATAATTTGGAAAATTGGTAAAGAAAAAACAAAAAGAATTTAAACTACTCTATGCGAAGGCGGGCACGTTTTCAGCTGTATCTGGGATTAAAAACTACTGTGAAAAGAAAGGTAAGGACTCTTCAGATTTGGGAGGTTTCCTCTCATCCATGCATTCATCTCCAGTAGACTCGATTACTGTAATGCTCTTTTAACTGGACTTCCCAAAAAGAGCATTAAACATCTGCAGCTCATCCAGAACGCTGCTGCTAGAGTTTTAACCCGGACTAAGAGATCTGAACACATCACACCAGTTTTAATATCTCTACTGTGGCTTCCAGTCAGTCACAGAATAGATTTTAAAAGCCTGCTGATGGTTTACAAATCCCAGAACAGTTTAGGCCCAAAATACATCTGTGATATGTTCAGAGAATATAAACCCAGCAGAGCTCTTAGATGCAAGGACTCAGGTCAGTTGGTCCAGTCCAGAGTCCAGACTAAACATGGAGAAGCAGCATTTAGCTGTTATGCTGCAAACAAGTGGAACAAACTGCCAGTGGAGATTAAACTTTCACAATATGTAGACATTTTTAAATCCAGGTTAAAAACATTTCTTTTCTCATGTGTCTATGCATGAAATCTGCACGGTATCTTTTAACTTATCTGGACTGTTGCTCGTTTTTAAATTCATTTAAATTATTTTAATTGTTTTTATATTCTTTTATGTATTTTTAATGCTTCTGCCACTCCCTGCTGCAATGCTTTTATTTCATGTGAAGCACTGAATTGTTTTGTACATGAAATGTGCTATACAAATACATTTGATTTGATTTGATATAAAAGCATGTGCAAAGTGGTGCAATGCATACCATTAAAAACAATGGCTGCTTTAGCGGTATTGGAAGACATTGCAAATGGTGCAATTCGAAGAGAGCGTGTGTTCAGAGACAGAGAGGATTTGCTGGCACATGATGGCAACTGGCTCATCAGCCGCTTTGAGGGCAATCTTCCTGGAACAGTGTGCAGAGCTGTGGCCGGCGTTGGAGTGCAACACAGCGATGAGCTTTGTGCTGCTTCTGCTCACAGGTGATGTGCACACTGGGGTTCTTAGCAACCAGGGCATTCCACAGGGAGCTGGCTAACCGATTGGAATTGTGTCAGTCGACCTTGAGCCGAGCCATGCCAGCCTCCACTTCAGAACGTAGCACTTCCATCTCGTCTTCCGTGAAGTTCTTCTTTTTTCCCGTCTTACTTTTATTCTATTTTCTTTATTTTCTGATCGTGCAGAGAGGGGAATCGCAGGTGCAGGGCTCATTTAAACATGATTTGCATATTTAAGAAAGGTTAAATGGGAAATGGACATCGGCTATGCTTTCGAGGACTCTGAATGGAAGCTGATCTGTGATAGCTCTCAGTCCTTTTCCTATAATAGCCGGCACAAAATTTTACAGTTTAATCTTATACACAGGGTTTACCTGACACCTCAACGCCTTCACATATCAATAAATATATTGTTAAAAAAAAAAGTAGGGGCGTGGACAGGGAGGAGTACTCCGCCATGTGCGCTCAAGTCCACGTTGATTGGGATGTACAAAGGAAATGTGCTTAGATTCATGCGTACGCACAGATTCATACATCCGCATACTTTTGTGAGTAGGAGGGCATTTGGATTTGAGTGTACGCCATGTTTCAGTAGGAAATCCACGCAAGTCTTTGTATACGAGGCCCCTGGATGACTCAGAATTTTCTGCTCCTAAGACACAGACACAGACACGGACAAAACTGTTGTTGCCTTTGGACATGAGCGCTTCAGGGAGAAAAGATCATTTTTGTGGGCCTAGTGTTATGGTGTTTGTTGTCCCCTCTTTTCTGTCCTCTCAGACTGAGGCAGACAGCTACCCTCCCTGAGTCTGGTGCTGCCAGAAGTTTCTTACTGTTAAAATGTTTTTTTTTTTTCTTTCCACAGTCGCCTTGTGCATGCTTAGGATGGGACATTGGGTCGAATTGAAGTTTTGGTGCAATCTGTTGGTTTCTTTAGCTCGGAAACGGTTTTTTCTTTCATTGGCTCTATATGTATAAATTGGACTAATTTGGAATTTAATGAATTGGATTTAATTGGATTATGATTTTATTACAATGAATTGGACTCTAATTACCTTAAAGGTGATAGAGAAAGGTTGAATGGGGCATTAATCCTTGTTCTGTTATGTGATATGTAGCCCAAAAAAAATTGGTTGGGTCTGTAATGGCTCAGAACCTCCCTAAAAGGCTCTCTGAAACAGCTGTTACTATGCTGGGTTTAGAATGCGTCGTTTTCCCTTATTGGCGTCGTTTCAGAGCTTATCTGGCAACCTCATTATGAAATGCAGGTAGGTGTTGGCGCTATTCGGTTGCCGTTGCTTGATTGGCTGCCCTTGCTCTCACTGAAAACAGAGCTATAGAGTAATACACTGACTGGAAAGAAAGCTCATCAGAATCAGAATTCGTTTTATTGCCATTGTTAGTGAACAGTGTTCACTAACTAGGAATTTGCTGCAGCGTAAGGTGCAAACATGTAACAGGATATTGTTATAATTGGGTTTGTTCTTAGACATTAGGAATGAAATAAGTCTCAGTACTTTTCCATATGACCTTAAGTGATGCAGGAGTAGACAGACAAAACAATCAGGAAAGTCTGGGAAACCAAGGGCAGATTGATACACACACATTATTTGAATTCCTCAGAGACATTATTTGGGTTAGTACGATTCATATCCAATCACATTTGATCAACAAGGGATCCACCGTGAGAACTATGAGATATATATACGAGGTGTAACCGGAGATACGGGGCTCTGTCTGACGGATTCCTGCGAGAGTTCTGTCAGACTGAGACCAGCGCTGAAATACTCCACTTGTTGCCATACCAATAAAGACTTCATTTTCACTTGAATTACTCCGGTCCGTTCTTGAGCCTCCTACTAAAAGAATCGTATCTAACAATATAATAATGAAAATATATGAATATAAAATGTACAAGGTGTGTACAACAATACACAGTATCCAATATACAGAGCAACAACAGTGCAGCTTCATTAGTGCAATTTTAATGATGGTAAAGTGACTGGGGCAGGTTATGAGGTGATTATGAAGTGTTCATAAGTCCAACTGCAAGGGGGGAAAAACTGTTTTTGTTATGGGAGGTTCTGGTCCGAATGGACCGAAGCCTCCTGCCTGAGGGGAGCGGTGCAAATAGAGAAGGGCCAGCTATGATCCGACCTGCTCGCCCCATAGTCCTGGAGACGTGCAGGTCATGGATAGACGGGAGGCTGCAGCCGATCACCTTCTCAGCGGAGCGCACACCTCGCTGCAGTCTGTGTCTGTCCCTGTCGGAACTGACCCTCAACTGAGCAAAATTCCGACTGAAGCCTGCTCGGAATCGTGCAAGGTTTGTGAAACTATCCTCCGTGAAATGCGTAGCGCAAAGGAAAAGTCGGCGGTTGTATGTACTGGGGATGCTGTTAAAAATAAATAAAAGCCATTGATCGCGAACATTGCTTTCCGGGGGAAGAATATGTAACGATCGTAGTCCGCTTTCACAGCCTTGGAAGGCACACCAGTTCCTGTTTCTCGCCGAAGGGGCGTGTCTGAAACGGGGTGGCTGTGGATTTGGGTGTGGGAGGGGGGGGATTGCTGAAAAAGTGACATCACTTTTTCACAAAAACGGAAAGGCACTTTTTTCTGGGGGATATTCAAAAAAGGGGGAGTACTTGAAACAGAGATTCTGACACTTGCTGGCACTTCGTGTGTACTCCCCACAGCGGGGAGACTCAGAACTAACACCAAAAACGTGAAAAAGACGATTTTGATTCTCTATCCCCTTTAAACTGACATTTATTGCGATTGGGCACAATATAAATAAAACTGAATTTTATTTGTGGTGCTCTGAACATAAAGATAGAAAGTCAATACTTGATGCCACACAGTCAGGTATTGTTTACATCCATAAACGTTTAAAACAAAAACTCCAACAGTTACAGCAAGTCGCTAACTTGTACATTTTCAATGGTGATAGATTCTTGGAAGCTAATGTATGAAAAGCAGCAGCTGGGTCTGTGATAGAAAAATGCCAAGAATTCATTTTTTTCAAGGCTTTATCATCTCAGATAATAATAAACTGCTAAGTTCAATTCATTTTCATATTTTATAGTGCCCAATCACAACAAATATCATCTCAAGGCACCTCAAAGATACAGATCATTTGAAGCAAATAGCAATCCAATTCATTGTAATACAATCAGAATCCATCCATCCATGGCGAGGCAAGTGTATTTGTGGAGCACATTTCGTACACAAGGCAATTCAAAGTGCTTTACAGATACATAAAATCGCAAGAAGGCAAATAAAATCATTCTATAAAACATAAAAATAATCATTGATTAATTCAATTAAAAGCGAGGAGTCCAGATAAAATACTTTCAGTTGTCATATGCACAGCTAACAAGAACTGTTTTCAGCCTGGATTTGAACGTTTTCAGAGTTGAGGCCTGTTTCACATCTTCTGGAAGACTGTTCCAGAAGATCCATCCATTTTCTATACCAGGGAGGGAGGTTGCGGGGGGGCTGGAGCCTATCCCAGCTGCCATTGAGCGAGAGGCAGGGTGCACCCTGGACCGGTCTCCAGTCCATCACAGGGCTACACAGAGATAAATGAGACACACAACCAACCACACTCACATTTACTCCTAGGGTCAATTTAGAGTCACCAATTCACCTTACATGCATGTTTTTGGGCAGTGGGAGAAGGCCAGAAGATACTGAGAGACCCCCCACATACACTGGGAGAATATGAAAAAGCCACACGGAAAGGTGGTCCCAGCCGGGATCCGAACCAGGAACCGTCTTGCTGTGCTAACCACCACCTGTACATACAATCATAATACAATCATTTTCAAATTATTAAAATTCAAAATAGTCTAATTCATACAAAGCCAATTAAAAAAAAAAAAGAAAAAAAAAAGTTATTTAGCTAAGGGAGCCAAAAGATTGCACTGAAACTAGTCTTGCAGGGTTTGTATTTGTTTGTGCATATTTATGATTAAGTACTGTTGCATGAGAAAAGTCATGAAGGAAAACTTTTGCTGGCAGTTGAATTTCTAATACTCGAGAAATGCAGATCCCAGTTTGGTTGATGAATTTCTTTGCATCTCAGGGCAAATCATTTACTGGCATTATGGTCCTAACTGTCTATGCGTGCCCCCCTGCATGTTTGAGTAAGTTCATTTGGATTTAAATGCCTAAATGGATTCATAACACACAGCTGAGCAAATGAGCTCCATTTCCATTTCCTGGGTTTGGACCCAGTTTCCTCCCACATCCCATCTGCATCTCTCACCCTCTCCAAAAGCGATCATAATCCCACCGATCACAGCCTCTCATCATGACTCCTTCTTTTCTGGCAGCCCTGCTCTCTACTGTAGGATTTGATAGCAGGCTGGAGTTTCCCGTTTCCCCCCGTCAACGTTGTTCTGAGGGAGTTAATTCTGTCCCGTCAGTGCACTTCTTTCTCATCACTGTTGGTAAATGCATTAGAGGCCCAGTTGCCAGGACCGAGGGACACGGCTCTCGGGAGGTCGGAGATAATTCAGTCACAGTTGCTTGGAAAAGGCTGGTTGTATTTATCGGCCCTTGGAGGCCTGTTTTTGCCTTTGTCCTCCTTCATATGTAACATCCAAAAAAAGCCAAGAAAATTTCTGATGGGTTTCTGGGAAATGAGATATCACACAGCTTTAGCTGGTGGACAGAGACAAGAAAACGTAAGATAAATGTAGAGTTTTATAAACAGCCGATGGATACTGGTAGATTGTGTGGAGGGAAAACAGGTGTCAAAGAGCAATAAGTGAGCCACTTCCTCAAGTCATCACTTATTCTTGGTCCAAGCCACATATATTTTGTCACTGCAAAATTACTTTGATACAGCATAGCTTTTTGTTATTTTGGAGAAAAATCTCTAAAATTCTTTTATTTAATTTAGTAATATTTGATGCTTAAATTTCCAAGTTGCAGTTTGTTCTGTGACCATACTCCTTTGCTATAGTATGCATTTTAAAGGCCTCAGTCTACTTTCTCTGAAGATTTTTCCTCAAAAACATGCAAGAATGAACTAACTTTATCAACAGATAAAGTACCCAGTCAGAATGCCTCTCTTTATCTCAGGATGCAATCATGAGTCACTGTAATGTGACGAAGTCTGTCATGTTGAGGAACATAACAACCTGTTCTCATGCCCATTTTGGAAACTATAGAGACAATGTCTTAAAATTATGTAAGACAATAGAGGAAAAAATAAATATATATGTAGAATTGTGATTCGACCAGAAGACAACATGATGGTGTGTTCCATTTGAACTTAGAATGTTTTTAGTCTTTGTTTTTTTCTCTAGTGCTCAAATGGCTTGAAAAAAACAACAAATTTATCTCCACCACTCATTGGTTGTTGGTTTGACAGACAAGCTAGTAGTTTGTTAGTCTGACACACAGAGTGAAATCAACCACAAATGTTGAAAATTTTCAGTATTGCTGAAGCAAATTTTAGAGAAAAAACAAAACAAAACTCAGAGGGAAAAGTCCGCATATTTCCATTGGAGAGAATGTTTAGTTGACTCACTCAAGAACGTGTTCAAAATAAGTAATTGTAGAAAGACATGAGAAGTCAAAGAAAAAACAATGACAACATTTAAATGAAGACTTGCTTCTAATAAAGGCCTGGTAGCCCAATTATTCATGCAGCCATTCATGGGGGAGGGGGGATGGGCTGGAGCCTAACCAACTACACCCTCGACAGGTCAGCAGTCCATTACAGGGTACCCCAAGAAATTGAAGTAAATAAAGACCTCAGTCTTTATTTTAGGGAGTATGTTAGCCAGTTTATATTCAGGTCTCCATTACTAATTATGGAAGCCCTGTTATTAATGTCCATAAACAAAAAATAGGGGCCCTGGTATTTACTCAATCATTAGAGTAAATACTTTATCATTTACCAATGTCCACTTTCATACTATCTCAAAAGCAGGTATTTTCATTATTACTTTCACATCAGTTTGAGTACTGACTCTTATAAAGAGACGCATATATATATATATATATGTGCATATGTTTTTTTTTGGCATCTCAGTACACCTCTGCTCTTGAATAGACCTCAAAATATGTTTAAGCCGACCTTACATGATTAATATCCAACATCCAGATCCAAAGATAGCAATGACTAACCAGCAGAAGTGTTATTTTTCATGGCATCCTACTGTAAATAGCAGTTTTTTTTAACAGCTAAGATGTCATGCTGTGTGACTATGGATATTTTATACCGTACTTGTCCATTTTCATAATGGCTGTGTGGATCTGCTCATTCTAACAGGCTGATCAGCAGAATGATTAATCAAGGTGCAGCTCGTCTCTCGGCAAAGATCCTCATCAGTCAGCCCAGTGGTGAGAGCACTGATTTGACGTGTTTACTGGCTGAATCTCTGACGAGTGGATGGTGGAAAAACGGAGATCTCTGTGAAAAGGAGAGCGAGACAAGAGCTGTTATTTTTTCGTCAGCTGAACAAATAATGCTGATGGAGCTGTATGAGGATTTTAAAAGTGTCATCACCAGAAATGGTAATACAGCTGCGATCAATAAAGCGAAGAAACGGCATGGCTAACAACTGCAGACATACTAAATGTGTAAGTTCTGAAAGTTTCATACCATTGACATTCATTTTACTGTCCTCATGTATTTATACTCTCCTCTTTGTGTTATAATTTGTTTACATAAAGCATGCTGAATTGTCTCTGTATGAGATGTACAGCACACATATACTGGCCCTGCTCACTTTATTAATAACCCAATAATCAACATGCATCATCATACTTTGAGACTATATTATCCTGTGTGTGACCCACATATTAATTTTTCACTGTTACATCTCAACAGGAGCAATCTTAACAGCCAAAAGCGTACCTGGCAGCAAGTGAAGGTAAAGTACAGGAAAATATTTCAGAGTGGTAAGTAGCCTTTGAAGAAATGTGTTTGTCCAATAAATAGAGCTCCAAACTAGATACAAGAAACTGAAAATAAAAAAGATCAAGCTAGAGATTATGAAACTGGAGAGGGATGTCAGTATAAATTCAGATAAAGGAGAATTTCGTGTTGTGAACTGTATTTAATTCTGTTTTCTCTCCACAGCTTGAGAAACATGTAATAATAATTAAACAATTTAACACAACTTGAACTCAAACTTGTCATTATTGTACGGTTCATACAAAGTGTTAGAAATGTGTTTATACATTTATATTCACAGTAGGGTGCCATGACCTAAACGTGTGGAAAGTTATGAATCATCTCTATCCATTTAGCCTTCTTACACTTGCTCTGACTTAAAACTGCTACTGTGTCAATGCTAAATTATGAAAAGAAGTTCTAACTCAAAGGTCCCAACAATAAGGATCAAAGGAAATATGTGTCCCTGTATATGTCCCTCACTGTCAGGAGAAACTGAGTCCTTTCCGGCACTAGAACTCAACGAAGAAAAGACTTGAGCCTGAAAAGTTGTCCACAAGACAAAATGTATAAAATATGAAGTATATTTTTAATTTAAGATGGCTCTGTCAGAAGTCAGCCATGGTGCCTGAGAACTTGAACCTGTAATGAACCTGTATTTAATTTGGCCAAAGGTCATTTCTATCCGTGCCCTTGTTGTAGCATGTGCATGTGCATGCCCTTGTTCCTGGATCAGGATATGGCGTGAGGAGGTACGGCCAGCATGCATAGCCTCTGTCCCCAAGCAGGACACCATTGAACTCTCCTGCAGAATAAGAGAAATGTTGGATGGATATACATGTGTTAAGACTTTAGGCAATTTGATGCTCTATGTGCCTTATATGGCTATTTATAATAAAGTATGACGAGCACTTTAAATTCCTTAAGATGACCTCTACACCTGACCTCTCATTAGATTACCAAAATTCTGCCTATGCTACACCTTACTTCAAAAGTACATTCCTGTTGTCCACATGAACACCAAGGTATTTATATTCCTCAACCACCTCCACTTCTTCTCCCATGATGGAAACAGGGTTTGATCTGACCCCGTTTCTCCTGAAATCTACAATCATCTCCTTTGTTTTGTTAACATTCAAGATGAGATGATTGTTCCCACACCATGCCACAAAGCGGTCCACCAGCTCTCTGTACTCAGCTTCTTGTCCATCTCTGATACACCCGACCACTGCAGAGTCATCTGAATATTTCTGTAGATGACAGGAGTCTGACTTGTACTGGAAGTCTGAAGTGTACAGAGTGAAAAGGAATGGTGAGAGTACAGTCCCCTGTGGTGCTCCTGTGCTGCTGATCACCTGGTTAGACACACAATTCTTCAGTCTGACAAACTGTGGTCTGTTTGTCAGGTAGTCATTAATCCAGGTGATTGTTGAGGCCTCCACCTGAGTCTTCTGGAGTTTCAGACGAAGCAGATCAGGCTGAATTGTGTTAAATGCACTGGAGAAATCAAAGAACATGATCCTCACAGTACTGCCTGCTTTGTCCAGATGACAGTGGGTTTGTTGAAGCAGGTGTATGATAGCGTCTTCAACTCCAACTCCATGGCGATAAGCAAACTGCAGGGGGTCCTGATATGTACTGGTTTGCTTACACAGGTGGGTCAACAGGAGTCTCTCCAGGACCTTCATGATGTGGGATGTCAGGGCAACAGGTCTGTAGTCATTGATGACTGAAGGATGAGTTTTCTTTGGTACCGGAACCAGACAGGATGTCTTCCACAACAGTGGTACCTTCTCTTGGGTCAAGCTAAGGTTGAAAAGGTGTTGCAGAATCCCACAGAGCTGCTCTGCACAGGCCTTCAGGACTCGGGGGCTGAAACTATCTGGACCTGCAGCCTTGTTCCGGTTCAGTCTCTCCAACTGCCTCTTCACCTGACTTCTAGAAACAGAAAAGTGGGAGGGGGAGGCAAAGGGGACAGCAGCATCTCCTGATTGGGTTCAAGACAAACTAGTGGAAGCAGAAGAATCCATGACTGAGGTGGAGGTAGAGATGTTACAGGAAAGCTGTGGGTCAGAGGAGGGTGGGATGTCTCTTTGGCTGGGAACAGGAGGGGAGGATGGTGAGCTTGTTCCTGAACTGAACCTGTTGAAGAATGTGTTCAGCTCATTTGCTCTGTCCAGACTTCCATCCATCCAATCCTCCCTCTGCTTGAGGCCTGTGATCTTCTTCATTCCTGACCACACATCTCTGATATTGTTCCTCTGCAGTTTACTCTCAAGCTTCTTTCTATACACCTCCTTGCTCTCTCTGATCTTGACTTTGAGCTGCTTCTGTATACTCCTCAGTAACTCCCTGTCTCGTTCCCTAAAGGCTCTTTTTTTCTTGTTCAATAGTTCCTTTAGCTCACTGGTGATCCAGGGTTTGTTATTAGGGAAGCATCTCACTGTTCTGGTGGGGATGGTGTTGTCCACACAGAAGTTTATATAGTCAGTCACACACTCAGTCATGGCATTAATGTCCTTTCCATGTGGCTTACAAAGAGAAATCCAATCGGTTGCATCAAAACAACCCTGTAAGGCTTCTTCAGCTTCCTGTGACCACTTTCTAACAGTCCTTTTTGTGACAGGTAGTCTCTGGACAAGGGGTTTATATGCTGAACAGAGAAAAACAAGGTTGTGATCTGATTTACCCAGGGGAGGTCTTGATTTCGAAATGTATGAATCCTTGACATTTGTGTAAAACAAATCCAATGTCTTGTTTTCCCTGGTAGAGCAGCTGACAAACTGTTGAAAAGTTGGCAGTGTAGCAGAGAGTGAGGCATGATTAAAATCACCAGATATTGCCACAAAAGAATTGGGGTGTTGTGTCTGTATCTTAGCAACAACGGAACTGATGACATCACATGCAGTGTCGGCAACAGCTGAGGGTGGAATGTAAACAGCCACCAAAACAACACTGGTGAACTCTCTTGGCAAATAATATGGACAAAAACCTACTGCCAATAGCTCAATGTCAGGACTGCAGAGACGACGCTTCACAGTAACATGTCCTGGGTGACACCATCTGTTGTTGACAAGCACTGCCAATCCACCCCCTTTCCTTTTCCTGCTACTCTTTAAATCTCGATCTGCTCGTACAGTCAGGAAGCCCGGCAGAGAGACGCTGGAGTCGGGGATATGATCCTGTAGCCATGTCTCAGTAAAACACATAATGCTACATTCCCGATATTCTTGTTGAGTCCATGTCAATGCTAGAAGTTCATCCAACTTGTTAGCTAACGATCTTACATTTCCCATGATGACGGATGGCAGAGATGGTTTGAACTTCTTTCTTTCTCTCCTCTTTGCTCCTGCTCTGCATCCACGACGCCTCCTTTTCAATTCCAGTGGGATTTCTGGCTTCAGTTGTCGAATTATTTCTGCTTTTCCAATGTTAATCAGCTGCTCCCTGTTGTAAACCACCTTGTTGCTATGGTTATGCATCATGACAAAAGAGTAAAATATACAAAAGTATTGGGAAAAATTAATCCAGCTGCACAGCATCCAAGGCAGGAAGGAACAGTTGTCCAAAAAATGCAATTTCTTCCAAGAAATAACAGGAATGAAATTTTGAAAAAAGAAAAATCTCAATGTGAGGTTCAGAGCTACTCCAACGTGCTGCCACCCTCAGCAGCGCATTCTAGAACATCTGCACTCTTCACTTTTAAATTAATTAATTAATGATTTTTTTGTTTTTTGGAATGATTTTATTGCCTTCTTGTGGTTTTATGTAGCTGTAAAGCACTTTGAATTGCCTTGTGTACGAATTGTGCTCTATTGCCTTGCCTTGAATGCGTACATGGGTACAGTGTAGTGCACCGATAACATTAGGGAAGCCTGAGGGAGATGATGAACTTAATGCAAATACTTCAGCCAGTAGGTTGTTTTACATTATCGGCTACTGTAAATGTGGAGCAGCAGCCTGAAAGGACAGAGGTCATATTTTTAATATGGTAAGATGTTTTAATTCCTGCGTTTTATCTAATATCTTGTTTGTACAGTCCTTGACTGTACAAATAATTTGCATCATTAACATTATTACCTGTCCCCCATTTTTCTGAGTCTGGTCCTACGTGGGTGTAGATCGGATGTTTGTTAAGTATTGATTAGTTTTAATGAATACCATGTTCTCTCTCATTTAATTTCATGCTCACGTGTGTATAGTTGCGTTTCTTTAGTTGCACTGGCACCGACTGATTGATTTTTCGAGACAGTGAAAGTGGTGATATGATAACCACAGTTTTTGCTTCGTTTTTTAGACAAGACATGAGTTGCGGGAGCGCAGAATTCTAGGTGAACATTTCTTTCCGGAGTCTGTTTCAGCCTGTCGGACATTTTTTGAGTTGCAGCTAAGCTAAGCTTCAACTTTAGCCTGCCCGAGACCAGGCTAGTTCAGCAGCATAAACTACCATGGTTCCTCAGCGGGCGTTCAAATAAGCCACGTTTATGGAACGGAACTCTCGCTAAATTTAGCCAGAAGTAGCTAAATAAGCCAGGCTTTCCGCTAAGCCAGCTTCTAGGAATACCCCCCTGGTCTTCCCTGTCTTCCCAGGACTGTCACAATCATATTCTTATTATTGTGATCATCATTTAGACAGATATTGTCTCTATAGCATCTGCTGAAACCAGTAATGATCTCTGTTTTAATTCCAAACCTAGGTTTTACCTTCATATGAACTGATAATTGCAAAGACTAAAAATCTGTTATACAGCAAAACTTGAACAATTAATTATGATTGATTAACATAATCCAATCATTTAGAATCCAGTTATATTTGCCTGAACATCAGCCCCCAAAACTATAAGGTAACATCAACCTGCCCCCTTCAGGCTATGAAATATATAAACACAATTTTTGCTGTAGTCAGAACTCATGGTTCAGTATATACCTCTATTATTTATTTTTACTAAGGGTTTGGCAATATTATGAAATGTTGCCAATAGCATTTCCATTGAAAATGTCTCAGTGTCTACCAGGCTAAAATACAGTACACTATGAATGTTGGAGACTCAATTGAACGCTAGCATAGTCTGAAACATGCACTATTACACCTCTAGTGTGGACAATATGGAGCTTTAATTTGGACACAAGGAGACTGAAAACTTAAGGAAGTACTACTATTACATTTAGGGAGCCTTGTTAACTAAAGCAAAGCAAAGCAAAGTAAAGCCAGCAGGTTACTTTCACTGTATTTTATGTTAACTAACTGTAACAGTGGCTCTGTGGTTACAACACATTCCGGCAGCTGCAAAAGTCTGGTGTGATGATAGACTTGAACAATGTCCCAGAACTGTGATGGGGACTGTCAGCACTTACAGTATCAATGTAGGTGACAGTATGAACAGTTCTGTCAACTATTCAAAGTTCCTAAATGTTCCTGGATGAAGACATAGGCTAATTAGCTTGTTAATGATGTTAATGAATATGCAGTCACATATGCATTCTACTGTGTTCCAGCACTTTTTTTTGCTTTTCCTCTACTCTTGGTGTTCATGTGAAATGAATATTAACACAGCTGAATTCTCAATAAAGTTGCTCTCATTCACATATTTTTTTGGTGTCAGTTGTCAGATGGTGAAATAATTCAGTCCATTTAGGACTATGTAGGCTGCATTACATTCGAAAGCACAGCATCAAATGAGGTTTCGACTCTCCTCTAATAAAATGTAAATTTTCATGGTTAGAATACTCGTTATGTTTTTGTGGTAACTAGCAATGTAGAGCATTAGTTTTATAATTGATGTAATCTGTTACAAGTTATTTAGTCAAGTAAGCAATCCATTACTGTTGGTATTTTTCTATTTCAACCAGTGCACTTTGTAGCCACAAAACAAAAATTGCTAAAAAGAGAGAGAGAAAGAAAATTCCCGACTCACTCTGTCTCCTCTGCTCCTCAACTATCAGTCAGTCCTGCACACCACAGTGCAGAAATGCAGCTCACACAGCCAGTAAGAGGACCGTGTTTATGTCGTGGAATTCAGTTATTTTAAATTATTTCTGAAAATATCTCATTTGATGACAAAGTTGAAACCACTGGATTTGAATTAGAGTTTGAATTTGTTCTTTCAAGCTGGTCAAAATAGGTTTGTACAAACTATAATGATTATTTAATTTTCTGTTTAAAATCTGTTAATATAAATGATAGAAAAAAAAAAACATTTTACTTAAACTCATGACAAACTCCAATAGGTGTCAACAAGTATATTGCAATATCAACTGGTATAATATGCTTTACAGTAGATCGATGCAGTAAATTGTATTTTTTTTATTATACTTTACGTCATGAAATCTGTCTTATTTGTTTGTTCCGAAGCTTTCAAAAGTTACTCCATAATTGTAGAAACAATTACATATCATGGTTGGGCTCAGAGTGTAGAAGAAGCAGTATGCAGGTTTTTGGAGGGCTGATTTTCACTCTTACATTGGGTGAAAGATTATGTATTGATGTGTTCACTGATGTGTATGGAAGTAACCAGTTCTCTAAACAATCTTAATTAGTTTAGAAAAACAGAACTTATGGGCAAGAGCAACAGCTGAAGAACAGAAACAGCATAGGACTAACAAGAAGAAAAGTAATGACGAATAATAAAATATGCAAACGATGCAATCTTGCAAAAAAAAAAAAAAAAAAAATTGCAAATTAGGAGATTCTGAGACATGACACACACTCTGTAACTATTATAAATGCAAAATAAGCAGCCTGTTCTGCCAACTTGTTTTTGGCTTCAGTGGCTCTGGCATACAACACAAATTTAAGACTTAGTCTCAGAACAGTTTGGTTATGCTGTCACCACCAGGGCTGAGGAATTGCTTTTAAAATAACACACTGTAGCAGTATTTAAAAGAATACAACTATACTAATTAAGCAAAACAATTAAAAAAAAAAAATCTGTTTGGCGAATGTACTCCGCTGTACACTCTGCACTGTGAGGTGTACATAAATATTTACCAGTCAGCTACATTAAAGCCACCCACATATAGGTCACCCTCATGCTTCATGCACTCCTGGGGTTATCCTCTAATGACTGACACAGGGACATCAAAGTAATACCCACATGAATGCCAGAGTCCAAGGTTTCACAGCAGAACATTGAATTATATCAAACGACCACTGATATTTACTTAATATCCACTGCAATTTAAAACATTTTTAATTTGTTTAAGTGATTTAATAATTTGTTGAAGTGCCATGTATTTGTAGCGACTTTTTTATGTTTAAATTTTTTTTTCATATATATTAGCTTCACCCTTTAAAAACTCGAGTTATGGTCATCAGGAAAAAAAACAAGTACAATCTTTCAGGTATTACGTATCAGGAAATAATACTAAATCATCTGGTGCTCACCAGGTCTTAAAATAAGGTATATATAACCTCTGATTAACATGACATATTACAATGTGTCATTATTTATTTCACAAAAGCTAAGTGAAAATACAGAAGCGGTGCAAAGAAGCTAAGTTACACTCAATGACTCAGCTTGTAGAACCACCTTTGGCCGCAATAACATGAAGTAATCCTTTTCTGTATCATGTTATCAGTTTCTCACATCGTTGTGGAGGAATTTGACCCACCACAGCATTTCAGTCGTTGAAATCTGGACTTTCACATGACCACCTTGAATTTTTTCTTTCTGCTGTAGATTTGATGCTCTGTTGGGGATTATTGTCCTGTGGTATGTATCAGTTTCAGCCACTTTGATCTAGTCTGGCTATAAGGACATTGTTCCTGATGTCTTGTGGTTTGTTCAGATAGAATTTTAGAAACCTAAGCCATGCTATTTTTAGAGAGAGGCATTCTCTTGCAACCCTTCCAAACAAGCCGTATTTGTTCTGTCTTCTTCTAATTGTACTATCATGAACTTGAACATGCTAACTGAGGCCCGTAAGTGAGATGTAAGTATTGGATTTTTTACAGTTCTTTGAGCATTGCACATTCTGACAAGAAGGGTGTAGGGTGTACTTACTGGCACATCCACTCCTTGGGAAATTGGTAGCTGTCTTGCATGTTTATGTTAATTAAGTTTAAATGTTGTATACTCATCTGTTGGTGACGTTTTTGCCTCAGCTGAACAGTAATGTGTCACCATTAACTGCCGTACAACTCCAAATAAGAAGAAGTTACATTTTGTAAGATAAGAGCAGACAAGATAAGATAAGCCTTTGTTTGTCCCACAGTGGCGAAGTTCACATTGTTGCAGCATCAGATACATTATAGCAAGGACAAAAGAAAAAGCCATAAGGACACTTCAATATATACATGGACTGTTTACAAGATTATGAGCAGTATGTATGGACAATAATATATAGTAGAGTGTATGGTTTGTACATAACACATATGAGTGACAACAGTATGTTGTATATAAACAGTATGTATACACAGTAAATATGATAAATATAAACATTATGTAACTCTGTAAAGTGCAGTCAGTGAATGTGTTCGAGTTTAGTTGTGGGGCCTACTGGAAGCAGAGCTGATTGTACAGTCTGACTGCAGCCAGAAGAAAAGACTTGTGATACATGCCCTTCTCAAACTTATGGCTCATTTATGCTCAACGTCAAATACGCATACAGACGGAACCATTTTGTGCGCATTTTGGTGCATCTGCACGGTCTGTGGATGGGCACAGGGAGAAAGAAGTCCTAAAGAACAGTTGGGAGGAGATTGAGTGGGAATTGGGTTGGAGTCTAAAGATAGCAAAGGATAAACGGAGGTCTGTGCGGGACCAATTTGTTCAAGCCTCCAACTAATCTAGTAGCAAACAGAGTGGCGATTTGCCAATGGGGTGAATAATCCACCAATTCTTTGGCATCTGGGATGGCTGAAGGCCTTCATATAGCACCGTACAACAGCGACCAACTACCCAAATAATGATATGGAGAGTTTTTATTTTAACATTAACATTATTTGGCAAACTAGCTGGGTGTTTGATATGCTGAGCTTGTTCACACTGCTAACCCTTTGCATGTTGCTTCTTTGTTCTAGCCACGAAATGATGGAGATCATGGCGAGGAGACAGCAACGATGACCCCTTACACCATTGACCCCTCTTCATCAACATCATCATCTTCTTTTGATGTGGCAAATCTTCCTACTTCTAGCCCACTGCGACACCATAAAATGCTAGAAAGAAGAGAAAGCAAGTCAGATCCATTCGAAGCATCCCTTTTGCAAAGACTGGCTGAAAATCGCCAAGAGGCACAGGTGAACAAAAACATTTTTTCCTCTTTCATGGCCTGCCTTTCTGCAAGAGCTTCCTGAAGCTGATGCGAGGAAACTGTTCAAGGACAAACAGAGGCTGATGTTGAATTATTATTAAGGTACTTCATAGTGATGCTCCGATCGATCGGCTGCCGATCATGATCGGCCGATAATGCCCAAAATAGCCTGATCGGCGATTGGAAAAATATGCCGATCAAAAAAACCGATCACGTGACGTAAATTACTAGCTTTTTTTTTTTTTTTGACGTAAATTACTAGCGACCACTTTCTAATGTGGTACGTGACGTGTGTACAGAACCGAACAGGCAAAACCTCTACAGTGCATCTCAACAACATGACCTCTCTTGTCTGGAATTTCTTCAAAGTGTGTCACAAAGATGTGAAACTTACTGCGGTCACGCCATCTGCGCTTCGGAGAGGCACGGTCGCGCTAGCTACACTTGAAAATCGAGTGCCCGTTTACATCGCGTCGTACGGTAAAGCGTGTGAGCGATTTATGGTGCATTCAAGTGCACCCCGTAAACTCAGAAATCTATATCGAAGTTATATTTTTCATTTGTTGGAATACATACACCTGTCATTACTTGGTTGTTTTTTTACTACATTCTTTTTAATGATTAAAACGAAATGATAGAACAAAATTATTGAAGCATATTCAGAATCAAACTAATTTCTGCATAGTCAGATTTGAAAACTTCATTGAGAACCAAATCAAAATGTTCTCTGCCGACTCCACCAGATTCTTGTTCTACATGTCCCCAGCTACCTCTGTGGTGATTTTCAAGTCATTTCACTGCATCATTGTTTAATAGTATGATGTTGAAATCATACCCAATGAATGGTGTATATGGGCAGATTAAAATATTAATAGAAAATAAAAAAAACAATTGTTTTCTGCAAACTTCACCAGATTCATGTTCTACATGTCCCCAGCTACCTCTGGTGGTTTAATTTCTATAAATGGTGCACTCTCTGCTAGATGAAATGTCAGATTCCTTCCGTGATCGGCAGTGATCGGCAATCGGGCAGATCATGATTTTGGTGATCGGTCCAAAAAATGCTGATCGGAGCATCACTAGTACTTCACAAATATCCCACATAAATCCCACTCACAAAAAGGACCCAAGAGCAGACGCTGACACTGGGAGTATTGGGTAAAAGACAAGGTTTGTTTATAGGCAGGCGATGTGGCGAACCAGAGGGAGGTTCCAGAGGGACCGCAAACTCTGAGAGGAGAGGAAGATCTTTAATGATGATCAGAGAGAGATTTATCCAGGAAAGATTGTAGATTTCTCCTTACTGAATCCAGGTTGTGTTTCAGAGTGGAGGGGGAAGGCTGCTGGCTGTGGTGCAGTGGTACTGAGTCATCGGTTGGGCGAGCAGGTCAGGTAGGTGTCTTGAAATCCACAGGAGAGTGCTAGATCCTTAGCTCGTGAATCCAGAGTGATGTGAGCAGGTAACACAGGAATGCAGGGTAAATACATAAAGGAAGGTTTTAAACATGAAGCACAGAAGTCAGCCGAATTACCACTGTTGTAGGGAGACAATCTGGCGAAGACTGGTTGTTCCTGCAGATCCTCAAAGGAGAACTCCGGGGCATTTGAAGCGCATTTCCATTGCTAGAGGTTGTCAAATACTGATAGGACACAGACAGGTGAGTCGATGGACGATACTCCCAAATACAAAGCAATTATCTTCTCTAGAAAAACTGCGTTCAAGTATTTAAAACATTACAACAATATTACTGGGCATGTATTGTTGTAATGTTTTAAATACTTGAACGCAGTTTTTCTAGAGAAGATAATTGTTTTGTATATGGGAGTATCGTCCATTGACTCTTTTGGGCTTTCACATGCGCGAGCGTACAACTAACCGGTGAGTTACATGCTGTTTATAAAGTTGTTTTGTAACGTCCCCATGCCAGTAATGTGAGAACCATGCATATGGTTTTGATGGTAAGGCTTGTGACTTTATTGTCGGATGGTTTATAAAGTGGTGTGACGTTTCTGCAGTGTGCAAGTTGTTGTTTTACGTGGAAGGGTTAGCGCTTGCCCCTAGCCACCACGTATTAGCCTCGCATGACAGGCTGAGCGAACAGCGCTATCTCCACACAGGGAGCGCAGATTTGCACCTGTCTGTGTCCTACTATCAGTATTTGACAACCTCTAGCAATGGAAATGCGCTTCAAATGCCCCGGAGTTCTCCTTTAAGAAGACATCTTGACCAGAGCAAATGAGAAACCGGTGTGACACAATCTTCTCCTCCTGGCACGGCACTGCACTCCGTCTCCTGAGTTTGCAGGGAACATCAGGCCTGTCTTGCGGTCGCACCATGGCGTTGTGGAGCTCTAACAGCTGGTCCCTGGTGTGCACGCTGTGTCTCCGGAAGCAGTAACGGTAAGAGTAAAAAAATGAGAAGCAGGGTCCTCGAACAGCAGTTCTTGGGTCCATTTTGAAGATGGGGAAGAAACTAAACAAAAACATGCAAAGAAAAGTGTAGCAGGTATGCTAATAAAATGGAAATAGTATGAAGAGTATATAGGTATAGGCTAGTATCAGAGATCTAGTATTCGACTCTCGGAGGAAGGAACAGGAGACTGAAGTTTGCTTTTTGTTGGTACCATATATTTTTTTTCCACAAAGTGCTTGTATGTAGAGTAATAATAAATTAAAGTGAATGGCCATTCAAAGTAACAGTTCATAGAAATCACAATGCAACTGCAGTTTAAAACTTGCAGTGCAAATATCAAAGTCCATTGCAACACAAAAACAGAAATACCCTCCCAACAGCCCACAGTTCAGTTCATAAAGTCCATAAAAACCCACATCTGAGTTTTGACTTGGATGTTAAAGTGCTGTGTGCTTTTGGCCAAAGGCCCGAGGTAGAGTGTGGGGCAAGAGTTATGGGTCTGGGCACAAGGAGCCCCCTACCAGCCCGGCAGGAGAGGATGATGCAGAGTCTCTAGGCTAGGCCTTCCTTTAGCTCGCCATCAACATTGGAACCTGGCCTGTGACAAAGCCCCAGAGTTCCTAATAAATCATAATGTACAGTCTCAATATCAGTGTGCGCAAGTTCATACTAAATAGCACGGGTTGCACTATAATACATCAGAGAAGTTCATAAGGTTGTTAGCTGTAGTTAAAATACATGAAGGTGCAAAGTGAGATTTAAAGTGCTTAAGAGCATTCATAAACACCACACAACAATTACACATGTACATACAATACAGCATTACATACTACACAAACGTGGACACGATCAGTGGTTTGGTGTAACCATAAATTGTAGTTGAACCCGACAAGTCAGGTAGCTGAACGAGGCTAACCGGGCCCATACAAATGAATGGAAGCGGCTAATGCTAACGCTTCAGACTCACCAGCTCCGTCTTTAAGCGATCCCGTAAGGCTTTTCTGCTGTCTGCTAATACAGGGGACTCCTAAAATGTGAACGAGTTGAGATCAAGCAACCAGCAGCCAGTAAAAGTGTTTAAGCAGCGCAAATAGTGAACTGACCTGCAACCTGCTCTCGTTTGGCTTCCCCACTGCTCTTACCTGACAACTTCTTCTTCTTTTTCTTTAATGGCGAATCGCATCCCCTTGGAGCATATATCGCCACCTACTGTTGTTTTATTTGATGTTCACCTTAAATCCTTGTCCTCAGACCAGTGTTTTTGAGGAACGTGAAGATCAGCTTGTTTACTTCTTTTCTGGATTTACTTTCATATATTGCCTTGAAGTCCATGTCCTTGATGCTAAAGTGTTCCAGTGCAGTTTTCAGCATGAGTCTTTGCCTTGTATATTCCGGGCAGCTAAAAAATACATGATGTATTGTCTCTTGTTGTTGGCAACCATTGCACTTGCCAGTTGGATGTTTTCCAATCAGATGCATTGTTGAATTTAACCCAGTGTGTCCTAATTTTATCCTGCTATTAATGCTCTGTTCTCCTCTACTACTCCCCCAAGTGCTTTCCGTTCCTACTTCCCTTTGTATCTGGTGTAAATGTCTTCCTTTAGTGTTACTGTCCCACCCCTTTTGCCATTGTTGCTTGATGACAGCTTTTGTAACCGATTTGATTTCTGCTCTACTGATGGGTACCATTATATCAATCTGATTCTCTTTCAAGCCACATTTTGCCATTTGATCCACTATCTCATTCCCTCTAATTCCCACATGCGCTGGAACCCACACAAATTGAACAATAATTCCCAAATGAAGTAGCCTAAACATGATGTGTAAAATTTCCTGTAAAATATCCTGCCGACATTCTGAAGAGAAGTTGTTTATACTCTCCAAAGCTGCGCTGGAGTCAGAGCAAATGACCACTCGCATTGGCTGTACTTGAATTCTTGTCCATTTGCAATAAGGCTTCTAGCATTCCATTGCAGAATGAGAAAAACCATTAATCTACTCACCTATCTGTGACTCATCATTATTGGTGGCTAGCATATCATGTATCATTTCAACGGTTATATCCTTTATCCCCAAAAATTCACCTGCTGCTTCCACTATTGTTTTCAGTCTTGACCTCTTTTTTGTTTGCTGTAAAGCAACATTCACCACTTTTCCAATAAAGGCCACAAATTTGTACTTATTAACAATCAATGCATCCTCTCCTATCACACACTTATGTGAACACTTTGTGGGGCTTTCCTTTGCCTGTGGGAGTTTGGGAAAATCTTTTGACGAGAATATACTTGCTGCTACTTGGGATTTTCTAGCTATGTTTAATGATACCTTTTCTGTTGCTTCAGCATATGAGACTTTATTTTTCACTTTGTATCTCTGTACCTCCTTAGCCTTTTTCTGCACTTCACAGCCCTGATATGCAGCACTATGTTCCCCACCACAGTTACAACATTTCACCTTCGCCCCTGCATCACACCTACCATATTCATGTTCCCCTGCACATGTTGGACACCTGGGCTTAGTTGCTTTGCACTTATCTGCCACATGCCCAAACCTTTGGCATTTAAAGCACCGCAGAGGTTTAGGGATGAATTCTCTTACTTGAAAGCTCATGCAACCTATCATTACTTTCTGTTGGATTGTTTTTTCAAACTGAAGAAGAACAGACAAACTATCCACTATCTTGCCCTGATACCTAGTAGGAAGACGCTTAACTACAGACACCTTTCCCCCTTTAATTTCTTTCTTTAGATCTTCAATGCTGATTTCTACCGGAACTCCACTTATAACTCCAAGTATTTTCCAATTTGCCCCAGGGACATGGCATTTAATTTGAACTTCATTCAAGGTCTTCATTTTCAGTAACTTTTCCTGTTGTTTTGCATTTATCATTTCTACCAACATCCGTCCTTTGCTCAGAAATCTTGCTTGCTTTATCGCTCCAATTTCTTTGTGAATCGCTTTAGTCAGGGCCACTGGATGTAGCTTAGCTGCGGATTGCTCACCAAACTCCAAAATCACTTTCCACTCTTCCTTCTCAATCCTTTTCTTTGTTCTCTTCATTTCATTCTGTGAATCAGATTCACTGAGACTGTCACTTGACATATCTATCTTCTTTCTTGATGTCTTTTTCCTTACTTCATTCCATCCTCCTTCTCTTTCAGATGCACTTTCCATTTCCTCCTCTCCAGGACTCAAAGACGCCATTCCTCTTACTCCTCGCCCAACTCACCTCAGTCTATCTAATCGACCGAAACACCTGATTCCAAACAAACGTCGGTGGTCTCCTCCACTTTCTTCTGCGGGATGCTCAAGTATCCACTATTCAAGGATCAAACCATGTTGGGTGGGCAGCTGCGCACTCGTGGCCTTACCTGACAACACCTGTGGCAACACCTTAAGACTGTGCCTGATTGGCCACATTGACCAATGACAAACATGTGAGCACGGACCGCGATGATTGGCTCAGAGTAAAAGCAGCGCAGAGACAATTCAATTCAATTCAAAATTCAATTCAAATTCAATTCAAATTCAATTCAAATTCAATTCAAATTCAATTCAAAAATACTTTATTTATCCCAGAGGGAAATTAAATGTTGATGTAGCTCAATTAAATCAAGGAGTTATTATAGATGCTGATGGCTGTGGGCAGGAATGATTTCCTGCAGCGGTCCGTTTTGCATCCAAACTGAAGAAGCCTTTGACTGAAGAGACTCTGTTTTCTGATAACAGTCTCATGGAGAGGATGTTCAGGGTTGTCCATAATTCTCTTGATTTTATGCAAAATCCTTCTTTGCATTATTGTCTCCAGAGGTTCCACAGTCGTCCCCAGAACAGAACCAGCCTTCCTTATCAGGTTGTTGAGTCTTTTTAGGTCCCTGGCTCTGATGCTGCTGCGCCAACAGATGATGCAAGAGGAAATAACGGGGCAAAGTAATACGGAGGGGAAAAATAATATGGAAACCATGTGGGTTACAAAAGACTTAAAGGTTACTAAGAGATTAAAAAAAACACTAAAAATAACTGCAAGCTGCTGCAAAATGCTGTCACTCATGCAGCACCAAGAGTTTTATGTAGCATTAATGTTGGATAGAATTATTTTTATTAATATTACTGTGATATGTTTGTTGATATGGTGCATGAAGACAGAGGGTGTTTTTAAAGCAGAAATCTGGGCACACTTGAGATAAGACTATAGACTGGTCCCTCAAATATTAAATACTTTGGTGTAGTGCTTCCATAAGTAATAAAAGAAACCACATCAGTCTTTTTCATCCTCTCCTTGTGTCTGTAACTGGCCTGGCTAATTAGCCAAGAAACAGGGAGGCACTTTCAAATTTTCTTTCCATCGTCATGAGTAAAATTTATTGAGTAAAATGATCTGTTGTTTTCTGAGGGAGCTTGCTTCTATGTTACATATGGTATATACAGAATTGTGCTGTGTCAGAAACACTGGTGCTGAAAAGATGCAGATTTTCATACTAAAGGTAGTTGTTGGCATTTTGAAAGCACTATTTAAAATACAAGCACTCATACTAATCTGAGTGCTGGTACTTATGAGAGAAATAGCAGCTATGTGTGGTTACATATTTCTGAGAGGGCATTGAGGGAAAAGATGCAACTTAATGCACAATAAATGGATGAATTATAATTGACTGGAATCGTGAGGCTAGTAAAGATTCCCACCTCTAATGATTAGTGCTTGTAAATGTTTGATGAAGGTATAATCCAGGGTTTTATGCTGCTACCATAAAATTTTCATTAATATGGAGTAGATGTTACCTCTAATCTTTCTTTTGAAAAGATTTGCTTTAAATAATGAACATTTGGCTAAATGTTACCTGGTACACACCAATAAACATTCAGAAAAAAGTACACTTATTTCCAACTCTAATTCCCACTACTCTCATTTATTTTTGAAGGTGTTCACGTTAAGGTCATATTAATCATTCGAATGCCACCACTGCACACAGAGCCCTCGGGCTGGATATAAAACATTCTTTAAAATGCAATATTCAGCTGGCTTATCCAGTAGGCTGGAGAGGAGATGGGAAAATAAAACTAAACTCTGCCTCTGTCAAAAATGTTATTCATGAATATCAACATCACGGTTTTTGCACGACTTTGAAGTCTCTTCTGAATAGAGGGTGTTTGTCTCTGGCTCCTGTTGCAATCTCGGCAAACCACGTGGCATTGGCCTTTATCTGCCCCTCCTGTCATCTGCTCTGTTATGCTGGAGCAGCTGAAGGAGAAAAAAGGAGGAAAAATCTTGCACATCAATAAATATCTAAAGGGCTTATTGCAGTGTTCCCCTCCTCTGCAATTACCGCAGAGTGTGTCCTGAGTTTTACATTTCCTCTTAAGCATACCTCATGTCTATTCCTCTATTCTTGCGAATGGAGCTCTGCTGGGGAAGAGGGGTTTGTAATTTGCAGTTCTAAGTTAAAGTTTGCAGGAAAAAGTATTTGTTTTGAAATATGATCAGTCAGCCAACATCTGTTTGCCCATATCTGTTCCAAATGCTTCCCCCGCTCAGAGGCAATGTTAATGGAAACATCTGCCATTTGGTTGAGAAAACACTTCCTTCCACCCTAAAAGTAGGCTACTGTCTGACATTCATATTCACCGACTGTTAATCCTTTTGGTCGGCCAGTTGTACTTTTAACTTAAAAAGGACCACCTCAGAATTCAACATCAATTTCTGCTTGAAAACTGAACGATAGTAAGTCTGAAAACCTCTTTTCACAACCCAGTCTCAAAGCAAATTGTGTAGTAGCTATGTTGATCCACAAGGGAAAAAGTAGTGTTGTCACAATTTGGCCCCCAAAAATTGTGACAATAGTACGTTTGGCCTATTCATTTACATTGCCTTGCAACCAGGTCATGTGAATATCAAGTTTCTCTCAGGGAAGAAAGCATCTGCATTTGTATGAATTTCGATGCCATTTCTAGCGAGAACTATGCATAATATTTTCATAATCTTCGTTCAGGGAATGTAGACGATCTTTCGTTTTATTAGTTTCACCGACTAGCACCGACATTCCCCGTACTTTCTGTTTAAAAAATATATATATATATATATATATATATATATATATATTTATATAGTGGCCACCCAACCTGGACAATGCGAAGGAATTTAGGCTAATGTGAAGGAACAACAATTTTATTGTGTGTAACCATGACACAACAGAACTTCTGTTGTATATGCATTCTTATATTCTTTACTCTGTTCATTTTACACTTTTTGGAACTTGTGTTCACAAAAAGCAAAAGATCATTTTTTGATCATAGATAATAATATAAGTATATCTATTCATCCGATTTGACTGTTATCAGTCTATTCAATAGACGTTATCAGCACACATCAGTCCCATTTGTATGTGCTAGTAGGGGCCTACTAAACCTACTGGTAGGTTCAGGAGGCTGTTTATCAACAATTTCTATCAGTGGGCAAATTATTTCAGTGAGCCGTATCTGCATAAATAAAACATTAAAAGCATACTTTATGGAAGATCTGATCGGACTTCAAATTCCCTCAAGTGGCCTTTTTTTTTTTTGGATTGCCACTACAATAGTAATAGCTTGCATTTTATTGCACCATTATAGGGATCAAATTATGCTTTACAGTCGGTGTACGTCCATCGTGAAGACGTAGTTGTACCACTCTGCGTTTTTTTTTTTTCATGTTGCGGACTGGTCACGTAATGCTTAAAAAACGCGGGTACTTGCAAACCTGGAAAACACTCCTGGCTGCTTAAAGAGCTACTTGCCAAAAAACATGACTCCTATTTATGTATGTATGAATCATTTAGATTTCTCATCTTGAATGTGTTAGCAAACCACTTGTCATAGTGACATATATCACGTCGACTAGTTGTCAACTTAAGCCGACATAAACATAGACGTATACATATGTCTATCTGGTTATATGTGTATCTGATTTGATGGAAGAAGTTGGGCTGATTAATATAGGGATCAAAGAGTAGTAGTATTATACTAGTGAATATAGTGGACAAATAACATACACACACTTATGTCTGTCTTCACAGAAGATGTATTGCGGGGCCAGGGCAGGGCTTGACTGTATGCTGCATATGTTTTAATGTTTGGCAAAATAGGGTAAGTGAGTACCATTGTCACCAACCTATGGGTAACATAAAGTCTACGCTAGCCCAAATCCAAAATTATGAACATGATTAGGAAAATAATCAATACCTTGAAGGTTCTTTCTAACCAAAAATGAAAAAGAAATCCAAAGACTTGATTTCATCCAGGCTGGACTATCAATTGGTCTTAGAAACTACACCTGAAACTCCTTCAGGTAGTTGTTTGAACTTGCAACTCTATATCAGTTAACTTAAACTGGTCAGTTGTGTAAACCTTTTGTTTCAGTTGATTTGAGTTGGATTTTTTAATTGATTGAATTGCTTAGGCTCGTTATTTGAATTTTCAAATCTATTTTAGCTTAATTAAAAGTGTCAGGTCATGTGAATTAAATGAATTAATCTACTGAACTTAACTTAACAACATAACTTTTGTAGCCTGTTGTAATAACTTTGTCTTAGTACAATAGATTTAAATTAGTACATTATTCAACTCCATTTTCAGTTGTTTAAACTAACAACTCCATTGACCATTTAACCTTATATTCAAAATCATGCTTAGCAAAACCTAACCAAAATTATTTAAATAAAATAAAAAAGTCCATCCATCCATCCATTATCTTCCGCTTCTCCGGGGGTCGGGTCGCGGGGGCAGCAGCTCAAGCAGAGAAACCCAGACGTCCCTGTCCCCGGCCACTTCCTCCAGCTCTTCTGGGGGGACCCCGAGGCATTCCCAGGCCAGCCGAGAAACATAGTCTCTCCAACGTGTTCTGGGTCTTCCCCGGGGCCTCTTCCCAGTGGGACGGGCCCGGAACACCTCACTAGGGAGACGTCCAGGAGGCATCCTAACCAGATGCCCGAGCCACCTCATCTGACTCCTCTCGATGTGGAGGAACAGCGGTTCTACTCCGAGCCCCTCCCAGATGACAGAGCTTCTCACCCTATCTCTAAGGGAGAGCCCAGACACCCTCCGGAGGAAACTCATTTCGGCCGATTGTATTCGCGATCTCGTTCTTTCGGTCACTACCCGCAGCTCGTGACCATAGGTGAGGATAGGAACATAGATTGACCGGTAAATCGAGAGCTTCGCCTTCTGGCTCAGCTCCTAATTTACCACGACGGGCCGGTGCAGAGCCCGCATCACTGCAGACGCCGCACCGATCCGCCTGTCAATCTCCCGCTCCATTCGTCCCTCACTCGTGAACAAGACCCCGAGATACTTGAACTCCTCCACTTGGGGAAGGATCTCATTCCTGACCCGGAGAGGGCATTCCACCCTTTTCCGGCCAAGGACCATGGTCTCAGATTTGGAGGCGCTGATTCTCATCCCAGCCGCTTCACACTCGGCTGCGAACCACTCCAGTGAGAGTCGCCAACAGATCTATATAGGGAGTATAGGGAATTACTCACTGAGTCTGGTCCTTTATTTTATTATTTATTTTTTCGTTAGCACAAGTTTCTTGTGTGTTACCTTGAATAGGGATGGCTCAGGTAATCCTGAAACATCCCATAGTTAAGCTGCTATAGGCCTAGACTGCTGTCACACCTTTCATCACTTTACTCTCTTTATGTATATGTGATATTATTGTGGTCATTAACTCGTGTTTCTCTGTTCCAACAGATATCCTTTGAATGGTGTTACAGTGCCGCCGCCGGTGCGGCAAACCCCCCCCCCCCCCCTTTCTGTCTTCTCAAACCCCAGCTGGTCGAGGCGGATGGCCACCCTTCCTGAGTCTGGTTCTGCCAGAGGTTTCTTCCTGTTAAAAGGGAGTCGTTTCTCTCCACAGTCGCCTCAGGCACGCTCAGGCCGGGAGATTGGACCTAAAAACAAAAAGTTTTCAGTGCAATCTGTTGGTTTTCTTAGCTAGGAAATTGTTTTTGAATTGGCTCTATATGAACAAATTGGATTATTTTATGAATTATGAGTATTATTAATTAATTGAATTCCAATTGGCTTGAATTGGACTTACTATCTAAGTGCCTTGAGATGACATTTGTTGTATTTGGCGCTATATAAATAAAAATGAATTGAATTGAATTGAATTGAATTGAATTGAATTGAATTGAATTGAATTGAATTGAACCGCATCGTCCGCAAAAAGCAGAGACCCGATTCTGAGGTCGCCAAAACGGACCCCCTCAACGCCCTGGCTGCGCCTAGAAATTCTGTCCATAAAAATTATGAACAGAATCGTTGACAAAGGGCAGCCCTGACGGAGTCCAACCCTCACAGGAAACATGTCCGATTTACTGCCGGCAATGCGGACCAAACTCTGACACGGGTCATACAGTGACCGAACAGCCCATATCAAGGAGTCCGGCACTCCATACTCCCGGAGCACCCCCCACAAGAGTCTCCGAGGGACACGGTCGAACGCCTTCTCCAAGTCCACAAAACACATGTAGACCGGTTGGGCAAACTCCCATGCACCCTTCAGGATCCTGCTGAGGGTATAGAGCTGGTCCACTGTTCCATGGCCAGGACGAAAACCACACTGCACCTCCTGAATCCGAGATTCGACTATCCGGCGGATCCTCCTCTCCAGTACCCCCGAATAGACCTTGCCAGGGAGGCTGAGGAGTGTGATCCCCCTATAGTTGGAACCAGAGGGGAACCCTCAGGGCCTTCTACGCCTTCAGAGAAGGCCTTAAAAAATTCAGAACAAAAACATATTAGTATTAAATAATAATATATGTGTACATAAAAAGAACTCAATCACTCTCATTTAATTTAATACAATACATTTAATACTACATTCTCCCTAATCTATGTTCCAAAGTTAAGTTTACTGTCAAATTCACATCGGCAATGAAAGGGTTACTGTCCTGAAACATACTATCCAATCAGAATCGTCCATCTCTATCGAAGCAAGATTAACAGGCTCATTAATTGGTTAGGACTTCACGCATCTCGGGGAAGGCCAAGCTAAATGTTTTGGTTTGGAGAGTGATGGGAAAATTGACCAATCACGGTTTGATTTGAAGTGGGCGGGACAAAAAACAAAAGATCGTAGGCCTTCGTGAAGTCCGAAAAGCGTGCAGCCCCAGTCTAGCATTAGAGTAGGCTCTCTTGCATCCACACCCCAGTCCAGCAGGTGGCGGTAATGCACCTTTTTCGTTAAGCTGCCAACCGCCATAATAACCCAAGAAGAAGAAGAAGAAGAAGAAAAGCATGCAGTGGAGCGGTTGAGAGACAGAATGGCGGAAGACGAGACCAATGTTGTGGCTAGCTTGATAGCCTTTTTTCCCGCAATTATTTTTTTTCTTCAGCAATGATGGCTGAGGTGAAGGCCCAGCCGTAGTGCTCACGGTTCGCTACTGGTAGGAACACACCCTCCGGTCCCCCTTTTTAAAGAGGGGGACCACCACCCCGATCTGCCAGTCCAGAGGCACTGCCCCCGATGTCCACGCGATGCTGCAGAGGCGTGTCAACCAAGACAGCCCTACAACATCCAGAGCCTTGAGGAACTCAGGACGGACCTCATCCACCCCCGGGGCCTTGCCACCGAGGCGTCTTTTGACCAACTCGGCAACCTCAGCCCCAGAAATGGGAGGCCCCACGTCCGAGCTCCCCAACTCTGCTTCCTCATCAGAAGGCGTGTCGGTAGGATTGAGGAGGCCCTCGAAGTATTCCCCCCACTGACTCATGACGTCCCTATTTGAGGTCAACAGAGCCCCACCCTCACCATACATGGTGTTGACGGTGCACCACTTCCCCCCCTGAGCCGCCGGATGGTGGACTCCTCCCAAGCCCGAGTTTTTGCCTCAGCAACTGCCGAGGCCGCGTTCCGCTTGGCCTGTCGGTACCCATCAGCTGCTTCCAGAGTCCCACTGGCCAAAAAGGCCCGATAGGACTCCTTCTTCAGCTTGACGGCTTCCCTCACCACTGGTGTCCACCAGTGGGTTCGGGGGTTGCCGCACGACAGGCACCGACCACCTTACGGCCACAGCTCCGGTCGGCCGCTTCAACAATGGAGGCACGGAACATGGCCCATTCGGGCTCAATGTCCCCCACCTCCCCCGGGACATGGTTGAAGCTCTGCCCGAGGTGGGAGTTGAAACTCCTCCTTACAGGGGATTCTGCCAGCCGTTCCCAACAGACCCTCACAATACGTTTGGGCCTGCCAGGTCTGACCGGCTTCCTCCCCTACCAGCGGAGCCAACTCACCACCAGGTGGTGATCAGTTGACAGCTCCACCCCTCTCTTCACCCGAGTGTCCAGGACATACGGCCGCAAGTCCGACGATACGACCACAAAGTCGATCATCGAGCTGCGGCCTAGGGTGTCCTGGTGCCAAGTGCACATATGGACACCCTTATGCCTGAACATGGTGTTCGTTATGGACAGTCCGTGACGAGCACAGAAGTCCAATAACAAAACACCACTCTGATTCAGATCGGGGGGGCCGTTCCTCCCAATCACGTCCCTCCAGGTCTCACTGTCATTGCCCACGTGAGCATTGAAGTCCCCCAGCAGGACGAGGGAGTCTCCCGGAGGAGCACTCTCCAGTGCCTGGGGTCGTCATCCAATGTACAGGCGCACAGCCAGGGGGCAATAAGTATGCCCACACCTGCTCTACGCCTCTCACCGCGGGCAACTCCAGAGTGGAAGAGAGTCCAACCCCTCTCGAGGAGGCTGGTTCCGGAGCCCAAGCAATAAAAAAGTAATTTAACAAAATAAATATTACAGTAACCTACTTAATGGCTTTCAAAGAGAAATATGACAACCAACAATTAACATGCAACCAGTTAAACATTTATTGGAGCCAACACTTTGTCAAGATTTACTCAAACTCCTTAAAATTTACAGCATTGCAAGTATCATGTGACAATATTGCCATCTAAGAAAATTAATGGGTTTACATATGCTCCTCTTTTGGTGTATGGAGCTCTGTTTAAAAAGAAGAAAAAAACAGTAGTTGAACAATAAATGGTATTTGTTCTATCTGCTTGTTATTTAAGACCTCTCACAAGTAAAAATAAGACATTTAGACATTTTATGGCCATACAGTTTTATAAATCAAATTGAATACTTTTAAAGACTTTAAAGGATCCACTATGATTACAAGTGTTTTCTAGATTCTTTGGCATCTGTTGTGGCTGAGCAGTCACATACCCCGCCACCTCCACATTGATAAATAGGACATGGGCCAAACAAAGAAGTCGAAGTACAAATCAAATGAATTTCCCCCAAATTTTTTATTTTTAACTACTTGACGCAATAAAAAGCAGGTTTTTAAGTCATGGCTGACAGCTCAGCTTTACTCATGAATGAGTCCACCGGCTGTATGGGCAGACACTCAATACACTGTTTACAACCCTGATCACTACTGCACAGAATCTGGCTCCAAATAATGTCACCAGTGCAAGATGGCAGCATTTGTATCTGGGATATATAGGCTTCGATTTTAACAGTGGGAGGAAGTGGAGACGAGCTGTCAATCTTCATTCATGACAGTGATTGCACAGGACCCCCTTCTTTGAGGTTCAGATCTGAGGATAAAAAAAGCCATCAACACAGAAGAAGCTGTGTGCACTATTATGTAACTGTGCTGTGGTGTGGAAGATGGTAACAACAAATGTGGGAGGATGAAGAAAAAACATTTTTAACACTGACGTCTTCATTGAGACATCTCATCAGCCTGGTCAGGTCTGCTATGCCACTCTTTGCTTTGTACAGCTTAAGGAACCTTGCCAGATACTGGTCTAGCCCGGCGAAGAAGGAGCCCCTCAGGCCAACAGATGTAAGGCGAACAACTTAATTAGTCTAATAAACATTACTCACAAAACATAAAGAAATTAAATACCCGCACACTTACTTTACTTATCAAAAAATACAGCGGTAAACCTTTTGAATTTAAGTTTCTCTCACGCACTTATCAAAGACTAGCTTAATTAACATTACCTTATTAAACCACAACAAAAGAAAAGTCACCAAAAACGTCTTGACTCGTTTTTCCACTGCATCGACAATAACCGTCTGTGGTGTCGTCGGAATAAACCCTAAATTCACTGAGTAAAGTAGATGTCAAAATGTCGTAACTGCCCTCCAGGTCTTCAGGTTTGCCGCCCACAGCTGCATTCCCATAATGCATTTCAAGTCACAAAAACGTGATGATACAGGCGTTTTAATCCCGGCACTGTCACCAAAATCAAGCTGACATTAGTAATTCAGTTGGACCTGGATTTTCAATTTAGCATTTATTTTGTAGTTGAGACATTTTTAAGACCTTTAATAAATTCATGTTATTATAACAACCTCATTAATCATTTGTCCTACTGACATAGGATAATATGTTAAATTAACAAACAGGCAAAATCCCATTTTGCCACAAATCCCCCACTTGTTTAATTTGTTTAGTTGCACAATCCCTGGCATAAATGATGGAATCATCAGACTTAGAGGACGATCATTCAGTTTCTTTTATGTTGTTGAAAAGAAAAATCTTCCAACATACTCTTTATAACACGAAGCAATATGATCCCATAGCTGAACATTCTGGTTTTGTGAAAAATATCTCAAAAAGGCTTTTTTCTCTGCTTTTTCAGCCAAAGAAAACATTTATGGAATCACAAACCAAAAAATATCACAGTTACAACAACCATATTCTTCATTAGTTAGTTTCTGCTTTTCTTGTAATGCAGTTGACAGATTGGCTTTGCATGATGTTGCTTGTCATGGACCATTTTTTTTTAAGAATCCCACCATTCATTTCTGATCAAATTGAGATCCAGACTATTTGTAGGCAGGCCCGCCGCTCCGCATACGCAGAGTACGCAGAGTGCGTAGGGCCCCAAGTACCTGGCGGGGGCCCCCAAAATTAAGGTTGTAAAAAAAATGTCATGATAGTTATTATATTATTACATGAAATAAATTATATAAATTAGTCATGAACAGGCCCAGCGTTTTTCTTAATTCTGTGCCCTATTACTCGATTCGGGCAAATTAGATGTGTTTACCTTATCTATAACAACCCCCCCCCCTTCCTGAAATGGTACAGTCTTCAAAGTTACCGCATCGGAGGTGGTGGAGCATCCTCCTACCTGACGTTTTCCGAGTTATGCCCGTTAACAGTGAAGAAGATTTAGAATGTCAAGTAAAGGGCCACATGATTCTGGCGCTGACAAAAGAAAGAAAAGAAAACGGAGAGATGATGCTCGTGCATCCCTTGCTGGTAAGTTCGTGTTTTTGGTGTAATTGTTTTGCTAACCCAACGTTCAGTGATATTGCTGCCAGCTAACCTCAGCTAACGTCAGCAACCTAGGCTTGGTTAGCGTTTGGAGTTATGAACAAAATCTACTAAATGCTGGCGACCGTGTGTAGAGTTTGTGTAAAGTACAGCACTGTCACACGCTGAGCGGCGAAGCAGGCCGCCAACAGGTGTGACGGGAATGATTGACATCTACCCATCATTCCCCTAAAAAGCGAGAAAAGTTAACAAGACAAACGCCGTAATGACATAAAAAAGAAGTTATATTAGTGGCGCGTAAAAATGGAGGAAGAAAAACGACCTGAGGACAAAGGTAAGGCATGTGTTGGGTGATGTGGGCTGGATAGCTGGAGGTGGGACGCTTTTTGTCCCACCTTTGTGTTTATTTGTCCTGCTAGCTAGTCTCGGATAAATGTTGTGTAGCTGGCTGGGATTTGTTCGTTATAAACTCGGCTTCAGTGTTTGCCTCATGAAAGTTTGCTAATATAAGATGAGTATGACAGTCAGTCCTGCCACGGGAATGACTGACTGACTCCAGTTTATTCAGATTCTAGCAGGGAGGGAGGCATGTTGTTGTCCTGCTCTGTCATTGTTCAGTGGAAGTTGTCTCTCAGGTATTTGACACGATTTTGGCATTACTTGGGATTCATTTACTAAGTTTGGTGTGTTATTTATAGGCCTCTAATTAGAAGTGTTCTACTGTTAGTTTTTTAAGTGATATACAAATATTAGGCATCCTGTTGATTATTTTAGAATATTGTGGCATTGGATCATTATTCTTAGTTTTATTACTTTAACTAGTACAATGTGTAGATAAATGCAGAAACTTCTTAAAAGTGACAACTTCCAAAACTCTTTTGTTCCTCTGGCCATCAGGATGTACAACAGCTTTAAGTGATGGCGCTTCTGTATGTCCCTGGTCACTTTATATTTTTAAACAGTTTTTTTTAAATAGTTTTTTAAATTCTTAGATTGTTTTTAAAGTGTTTATAATTGTATAAACATTTTTTATTGCTTTATGTCTGCTACTGGATGCTTGAATTTCCTTCGGGATCAATAAAGTATCTATCTACTTTGTAATTGGGTACAATCTTTAAAGGGACGCTGTACATTACAGTTTAATATTTAAAAAAAACTCAAAATATTTTATTTATTGTTTTCTTTATATTATATATTCTTATTAGTTTCACTTGCCTGAGTGGTTCAACTTAAGATGTTTAATTTAAACTCTAGCCTGTTTTGCTCATGAAGTGTAATAGATCTTAGTGTTCCATCTAAATGGTTAGGAATCTCTTCATTGTAGTTTGACAAACTAGGGGCCCCCAAACAGCATCTTGCTTAGGGCCCCCACAAAGCTAGAAACGGCCCTGTTTGTAGGCTATGTCATTGAATTGATATTTATTTCCTGTGGCAACATCCTGAAAATTGACCTTAGCATCACCAAACCTGTTTTTATCTTGATGGAATGTGAAAAGTGTCCAAACTTTTAATATCCACTTGTGCATCTGCTGTAGAGGTAATAACTGCCATCTCCCCCGGTCCTTTACCTGACATCAACCCTATATCATCAATGATGGTGGAAATGTGTTTGTTTTCTTCAGGCAGTCAATTATTATGTTTCATTGGACCAAACTGCACAAATCTAACGTTCCAGCATCATCTCCTTATCCAATGGAGATTAGATGATTCATCACTGGATATCACTTTCATCCAATCATCTACAGTCCCTGACTGCTTCTCTTGAGCCCACTGCAACTGTCATGGGTGGCTGGCTGGATAATGTTTTGAGTCCTTTAACTGTTTTGCTTGACTCTCAGTTGGAGTGCTTGGCAGAGCAGTTTCCTGTGGGATTCACTGTCTACTTTGTAAATAAATCATTTTTCACCTATAAAACTTGTATCTGTGTGCTGAGTCTGCATTCGGGTCCATTCATTCTGGTTCAGATTATGACAGTAACCTTTTTTTGTTGTATTTAGGTGGTTGTTAAAAATTGGCTTTTCTGAATGTAAATCCCATATACACAAAAAAGTTACTTCTGTTTCTGCCCATTTGTTTTTAATTTCTGTTGGTGTAAATTTTCTTTATTCATTCATATTGCTTTGAGTTTACGGTCAACCTGCCTGTCTTCTTTTTACAACCTTCCCATTTTGTTTCTTCTTGCTTCAAATCTCAGACACATGTGGCAGCTGTCGCTCTTGTCTTCCTCTTGCTCTTTGACTCAGAGCCTTGGCCCATTCTGGGTTGTGTGGCTTCATCAGCCAATCATAATTAGGCCGCAGGTATAAGAAGGGGCAGTGCGTACTTCGGCTCCCGTCTTGCTTGTGGCCCGTGGGCACGCCCACCCCCTTGTCGCCTTGCTACATGCTCATACGAGCAGGTAAAGCTGGATTTACAGTTGGCGCTGGCGGTGTTTCAGGCCTGGCGCTTGCCTTGAAAAGATGGCACAGCGCGTTGTCGTGCACCAGTCGTAACTCTGCGCGCTGACAACGACAAAACGGATGGACCAACTCGAAAACAGGCTCACGGCTGACGGTTCTGTCATGTAAAATACTTTGTGCAATTATTTGTTAATAAATGATGTCGTTAGGAATTTGCTGTTGTTTCATTCACTGGAAGCGGCTTTGAGTATTAGCGCTATATACAACCGATCTATTATTATTATTATTATTATTATCATTATTATTATTGTTGCATCCTGAAAGGTAACGATAATTCCCAAGTGTGTCCATTGAAGCACACTAACAAACAAACAGAAAGGGTAACACAATACACTAGGTTCTAAGCATTTCATCTTCCACATACTGCAGCAGTATCATTGATGACAATGTTTCTGCTCTTGACAGGGGCATTGTTTTCTTCTCGACTTTCGTCGTAGAGTAGTTAGAGGTAACCTTCACGTAGCAGCGACACCTCTGTGACTGAGAAGATTGCAACTACTGGCGCATCGACTTGCGCCACCATAAATAGCCGGCACGAAATCGTGACGTCATCAACACCGCTTGTGCTAGCTGACGTGGCAGCCATGCTAGAGCCTTAAGTTAGCGGTAGCTTTACTGTCGCATCATTGTAATTTTTAGGTGTCTGCTTTGTGTATTACAAGCAGCCTTGCTTTTATTAGGCGGCGCTCTGTGTCCCCTCTTATGATGATCGCTTGGTGTGACGATGAACGTGTCAAGCTGGATTTACAGTTGGCGCGTGGCTCACAGCGCTGGCGGCCCGTGACGTCAAAATTACGTTTCAGGTCTGGCGCTTGCCTTGAAAAGACAGCGCAGCGCGTTGTTGTGCACCAGTCGATTTTTGTAACTCTGCGCGCGCTGACAACGCGAGGCAAGGAAGTCTCTTCAAGCACTCCAATTTAATTAAAGACTCATTTGTATATTTAGACTCATGCTACTACTCAAAATACTCAGGTATTTTGTTTTAGGAATGCAAATTACGAGGTAATTCCACTTTTTTTTTGTCTGGAAAAAAAAAAGCAAAATTACAGCAATTTTATGGAATTTATTTTAGGTCTGTTTAACAAAGCCAGACTGTTCAACTGTTGAATAAAATAAATTTTTGTCGTACCTGTGTTTTATTTATTTATTTTTTTGCAAAATAGAAAGACCTGAATGAACATCTTCAAAATGTGGTGATTACATCATTTTTGCCAGGGGGTGTACAATGAAAGAGAAGATCCTAATTAATTATACTGTTTTTCTCAAAAGTCACCTTCCACGGGGAGATGGCATGATCTGCATGCAGATGTCACTTCAAAGCACTCAGCATTTCTTATAAAAATAAATATGGAATTAAATGTCTGTTGGCTACTAGACACTTCCATGACAACACAAGTGAAACGCTTGTAAACAATTAATGTAAGAAATTGCATTTGCTAGAATATAAGTGTTCTAAAACCACATGTACTATTACCATAAAAATAATATTATTTTACCAACCAAGCAATGATTGTGGTAAATATGTTGCTGGTGAATTCAAGCACCTGAAATATAATTCCTTTTCTATGTATTGTGGCTTAACGAACAATCAGTGAACATCAACCCAAGAAACCCACAAGAAAATGTAATATTTTAATTATTTTACAGGTACAAAATGAAGTGAAACACAAGAAGACTGCATTGTGTTTAACAAAGCAGTGGTGTAAATCCGGATATACAATCTGAAAAAGCTGAACTCCAGCTGCAGCTTGAATGTTTTTCGCAAGACAAAACAACAGATCACTTTCTCAAAGTTCAAGTAATTTTTTATATAAAACAGTATGGCATAGGGTTGTTTGGTGGTTAGCAATGCCACCTCTCAGAAAGAAGGTTCCAAGTTTGAATCTCATCTGGGGTTATTTGAGTTTGCATGTTCTTTTGTGCCAGTGTGGTCTCTCTGTGGGTACTTTAGCTTCCTTATTGTTTTACAACCACTTTCATGTTGACCGTTTTCAAATACAGTCAGCGAATAACTGTGCATTCATGTACAAACATGTCAGAAGTCCAGTTAACAAGGTTAGCACAGGTTCTATCTTGCTGGTGTCTCCTGTTACCATGCCAACAAATGGTTTTTCAAATGGTTTCCATGTTTTGTAAACACTGTTCAAGACAGGATCTTTTTTAATGCTTTCGTACACTGACTTCATGTTGTGTCCTTTTCAATTGCAAAATTTTAGTAGCAATAGAAATAGAACCAGACACCAGTGACAGGATCATGCTGCTGTTCTGGTCATACACACACATTTCACACCTGTTGCTGACAAAACAGTCGAAGAGATCATCTGCAGTCTGAGATCATCAACGTGCTGCCTTGATGAGTTGCCCAGTAGATTCCTAAAGTCTGTGCTGAGCAGTTTGTTACCACAACTCGCTCATCTAGTCAACATCTCACTTCAGACTGGAACATTTCCAAAGGCCTTAAAAACCGCTGTCATTAAAGGGATAGTTCGCCTCTTTTGACATGAAGCTGTACGACATCCCATACTAGTAATATTATTTATGAACATTTTTCTACCCCCAGCTGTGAGACACAGGGTGACCGACAAATGGTGGTGCACTTGTTCGAAGCGCCCAGTGATGCCAACGGAGGTGGAGAGCTACTGCTACCATGAATGGGAACTCATCATGCCACAGATGCAAGACCTTTCAATTGATGAAGAAGCCAGTGTACCAGCTTCTGTCTGCATCACAAATCATAAAGACTTCCCCGCAATCCTGAATGCTGGACCTTTTTCCACATTCCCAAAATTAACTGGAAGAAGCGACCCAGGCCAGCTCTCCACCTCCGTTGGCTTGGTATTACTGGGCCATGCCATATGAACCAACTCGGGCTCTGAGAACCTCAGGAAGGGGTCTCCTGCTGGTGCCCAGAGTCAGGACTAAACAAGGTGAGGCTGCGTTTCAGTTTTATGCTCCTAAAATCTGGAACAGTCTTCCAGAAGATGTGAGACAGGCCTCAACTCTGACAATGTTTAAATCCAGGCTGAAAACAGTTCTATTTAGCTGTGCATATGACACATGAAAGTATTTTATCTGCACTCTTCACTTTTAAATTAATTCACTTATATTTTTTTTAATTTTTTTTTTAATGATTTTATTGCTTTCTTGTGATTTTATGTAGCTGTAAAGCACTTTGAATTACCTTGTGTACGAATTGTGCTCTATAAATAAAATTGCCTTGCCTTGCCATACCATCATTAAATTCAGTCTTTACTTTGATATCAGCTGCACACCTGTAAAGTTGTATGATTGTTTCTGTTGAGTGTATCTCTGCCCTTGGTATCTTCAGGTCAGCCAGCCATGGCAGACGGTCCAAACATCACAGCAAGCTGTGCGACTGAAAAAAAGAGAAAGCAGAAGTAAGAGATAAAATAAGTCAGCTCACTGCAGTCTAATTATTGGTGTTGGGAAAATAGAATAGATGAAACATGTCTTGGGCTCACTTGGCAACAGGAAATCAGAGACTTCTACCCTGAAAGAACACAAGACAAGAGGTTAGGTGGGGGAGACACATGTTTGCAATAATATTATGTTTTCCCTCATATAATACACTAAATTAAAAAGCATCGAACAAGCGTCTCAGTTGGGACACTTGGAAACACTTTAATTGTCATTGTGTAATTTGCAGGCCATGTCTGTATATCACACTGTAGCACAACTGTATCCCTCCTAATGCTGCATGTATTTACAGCACATGTGCCGAACTGTCAAATGTTTTCTTAATTTGCTTGTTTTTTCTCCATTTTCTGTGTGTTGAATACTGTTGATCATTGCATGAAACACTCCAAACACCTTTGATCATAACTTTGTCAAGGCCACTGTCAACACTTTCCTAGTTTTATTTTTCTTTATTCTTTCATTTTAAGAAGAAGATTAAGCAAAGAAGTGTGACTAAAGCCTGCCTGATCAATTCAGTCCTGCCTTTAACCTGCCATGTAACTGATCTGTACCTGGGACAACTCTGAATATGAGTAAAAATCTCAGGGCACAGGGCAGGTTGTGGCCTTGTATGTATAATCACGTGTAACTGCTTTCCAAAAAGAATAGATTGGACGTTCAAAAATCCTCCAGAATCAGAGCAGATTTTTCCCCTCTTTTTAATTTTATTTTTATAATTTGGATTGGAGGAGAGATTGCAAACCATTAATGTCTAATCAGTTTATTAAATGAATTGCAAATTTTATCACTTTAGAATGAACCAATTATATCCGTTTACAAAGCATCCTCTTCTAGATCCTCTTCTAAATAGGAGAATGGCCATATTACCATCATAAAGGGCACGTAGAAGAAGAGTACGGTTCAGAACATGATGAAGAAAGAGGGAGTGGGTGATTCAGTCGTTGTACATGCAATGGATGGATAACATTTAGTTGCAATCTCCAAATGAGCCACTAGATATCACTAAATATGGTATATAGAAACAGTTTCACACTGTACCTTAAATAGGCAACTCTAACATACAGCCTACAAAATATGGTCGAAGCACTGAGATAATTAATTTAAACTAACAATACTACCACAAATAAGTAAATCCCACCATTTAATTTATAAATACCACTGAAGTAAAATAACAGATATATTCTAAGGTTCTGCTGCAGAATGGTGATGAGGTGATGCGGCTGCTTACAGGGAGCAGGTCCTGAAGCTGGCAGAGTGGTGCTCAGAGAACAACCTTTCTCTGAACACCAAGAAAACCAGAGAGGTCATCATCGACTTCAGGAGGCACAGCACTGATACAGCCCCCCTCTACATCAATGGCGAGTGCCAGGGGCGCAGATAGGATTTTGGAACTGGGGGGGACAAAGCTGCCAGCAGCTCGACATGAGTTTTCAATAAATGGCCTCAAATGCAAATAGATTAAGTGAAGGATCCAAAAACCTCTCTCCTCCGATCCTTGCCCCGAATAAACTGTTGGGCAATGTCTTTCCTGTTCAGATTGTCCAGCCTTTCTTGATGGATGTGGCACACTGCCATTCCATTCAGCCTTTTTTGGGTCATGGTGGACCGCAACCACGTTTTAAGCCCCCGCAAGCCACAGAAACTTTGTTCTGACAGGACATCTTCAAATGCGAAATACCCCTCGACATTAAGACTATGTTTTTCGGACACATACCTGAGGGATGGCTGAAAAGAGATAAGCACCTCATAAATATCATGCTAATGGCTTGCAAAAAGAATATTACCAGGAAATGGTTATCACAAGATAGCCCAACTGTCAACATCTGGATGGACATCACAATGGACATATATAAAATGGAGAGAATAACAGCATTTATTAATCTTAAACTGGAGAAATTCACCTCATACTGGGAAAACTGGGTCAACTATGTCACGCCCCATAGGCCTGATTTCATTTTTACAAATCAATGACTATGCCATATAAAAAGGATCACTCCCCACTTTGCACATATTCTTGTGTGTTTTTGTTGTTTTTGTTGTTGTTTGGTTGTTTCTTTTTTTTTCTATCGTTTAGACATAAAACAAAAATACCACTTTGGCATTTAGGACAGACAAGAGATGCAAGATATATGCATATGTACCGGATGTGAATGTTTGTTTCTGAATGTCAATAAAAAAAAAAATTAAAAAAAAGAAACTTCGTTCTGCCTCAGCAGACGATGCGGGCACTACCATTAACAACATGAACTTCAACGGGCATTGCTTTTAAGATCTGTGCAGCATCTGCAGTGGTTTCGAAACTGTAGGCTACCTGTTCTTGAACATGGCTAACTGAATTTTCAAATCTTGCCACTGCAGCTCAGGGTAACGTATGGCACAGTTTACTTACAGTTGATGCTTTTTGAAAAAAGGATGCAATAGTTTTCTGCTTTTTCGGTTTGGCTGGCCTCATCATGCATGCCGTGTTGGTAGGTTATGGGGTCCTGAACTAGGAGCTGTCCCACTGATGCCTGTCATACGCGTTCTGGGTAACTATGGCAACCAGGCTCGAGACGACGACGTAGCCTGCCCAGCTCAACAACCGAATATTAATATCTGTCTTTGTTTGGTTTTATGTGAGTTGTTGCAAAGCATGCACAAACCGTGAGGTGAGCAAAGAAAGAAAGCAGAGGTTGTTTTTTTTTTAAGGTGAGGGGGACGGATCGAAGGGGAAGCCAGTTCTGGCTGGATGCAATTGAATACAGGAGTGTAATACCGTTTCTCGCCACATAGCCCATATGCGTCCGGGGAGGCGTTATTTTGCACATTGCAAAATGCGAAGAAAGAAAGCAGAGATGTGTTTCTCCATAAAAGTGAGGGGGACGGATCCAAGTGAATCAAAATCTGGGTGTGTCGAGACACACCCGTCCCACCCTCTATCTGCGCGCATGGCGAGCGCGTGGAACAGGTCCACAAGTTCAAGTACCTCGGCGTCCTCATCTCTGACAACATTTCCTGGTCAGAGAACATCACAGCCGTCATCAAGAGGGCTCAGCAGCGGCTACACTTCCTGAGAGTTCTCAGGAAGCACAACCTCAACTCCAACCTGCTGCTGACCTTCTACCCTTCATCTATCAAGAGCCTGCTGACATAAGCCGCTTTCGGACTGTAGGAACCGTTGGCAGTTCTAATAACCTTTTAATCCGCGGGGCCGTTTTCTCCCGTGTTCGGACATACAGGAACTCGGGGCTTTCTCCCTCAGTTCCTATAACTATTTAGCTCCTTCTCCAAGGTCGGGTCTTTTCATAGTTCTATAGAACAATCTGACGGAGGTGTGTGGTGGTCGGTAGCTACGCCCCATGTCATGCTATCACGGCTGAAATGTTTCCTCATAGACACAGACACAACCGGCGGGTGTTAAGTTAAACTTACACTGGTCTCATTTGTCTGCAGCGCTCTGCTCTCCTTTCTTCTTTCATGAAATAAAACAGTATCGTCTCCTGACTCTCTCTGTGAGCTTTTCCAGCCTCGATATTAGACGCCTGATGTGATTGTCCATGATTAATATCACCATCATGCAGACCATAAACACAGTGGCCTCCCCGCTCTCCATATTAGCATCTTGGTGGTGTTTTTTCTACTCTCCTTACTTTTACCGTTTTGTTTTGTGTTTGAATGTAGCGCTAAACGGCTAACGGTTAACACGTCACTGAAGCAGACGGCTGCGCGCGGCGCATCAGTCCCGACCTGTTCCCGACTCATGTGCGAATGCAGACTGAAACAGTTCCGCTGGGGAAGGATAGTTATCAGAACGAAATTCGAGGAGGGTAGTTCTGATAACTACTTTCTTAGAACGGTCTGTCCGAAAGCGGCTATACTGTATCACAGTATGGTTCGGCAGCTCCACCGCCGCTGACAGGGAGAGGCTGCAGAGAGTCGTCAAGGCAGCACAGAAGATCATCGGCTGCCTTCTCCCCTCCCTGATGGATATTTACACCTCCCGCTGCCTCAGCAGTATGGAAGCAAATCGTAATCAAAATTCAAATTCAAATGCATTATCAGAAATGCTTTTTCATTTTAAGAATGTGGCTGCATTATTTGACTCATAAATAAAATTACTAATCAATCATCCTATTTGCATTTCAATTTTCTTCTTCAAGACTGCTCATTCTTTCACTTAATTCAAATGAAAAGGACAAAGACATTTGAAATTTAATTTTCAAAATATGCCTCAGCAAATAGATACCAAAATTCAATTTGAAATGTAAAAGTTGAAAATTCAAATGCATTATCAGAAATGCTTTTTCATTTTAAGAATGTGGCTGCATTATTTGACTCATAAATAAAATTACTAATCAATCATCCTATTGCATTTCAATTTTCTTCTTCAAGACTGCACATTCTATGCCATAATCAAAAAGAAAACAAAGCGGACATTGCTTTTTCGTTTTCGTGGTCTGCATGCAAAATACTGCCCACAATTCGATAATGAAAAAGAAATCTGAGCGGCGCAGGAGAGTGACGTCACGCCTGCTGACCGTGCTACCCATCATGTAGGCTACGGTAGGGGGCGGTGTGCACATTTGCTGTACAGTTTAGCTGCCCAGGTGGAGTCAAACAATATATCCGATTCTGATGCCCTTGGCTGTATACTCTGCCGTCACAGATTCAGAGGTTAGTGCAGCAAGGGCTAGCGCGTCGCGGCTACGACCAGCCATGACTTTCTGGCCCCGGCCATTACTGAGGGAGCAGCCATTAATGAGGCTGAGACAGACGTTGCGAACAGGAGTCGGGGGATTACCTTTCACAGGTAGGATTCAACATTATTATTGATTGTATTTTGTCAATAGAATATTATTGTACCGTATTTGTGTCTGCCGGCGAAATCGTAGCCAGCAAACGTTAAACTAGGATATGTTTATAGCCGGTGTTATGCCGAGAAGTGCACCCCCTGCTGGTCGTACTTTAAGGAGAGTCTGTGATGGAATGATATGATATAACTACATCATAATTTGTTTACCTAATTGAATTAACGGATGCAAATCTCAATAAGTCCAAATTTGTATATAAAATTAAAATAACCAAATTTCATAGTTTCAGGTTCATTTTTATATCATTTCATCTGGGCTATAATGAGTTGAGATTGTTAATAGAAAATGTATCCAACCGTCTTTCGTGTTGACTACAAAAGTATTAGTCACGGCCCTTACTTTTGAATATATGTCCAATAATATAAAAATAGTTAGGAATAGGAATACTCTAAACTCTACAATTGTCGGATTATCATAATTGTACACGTATTATTAATTTACATGAAGAGATGTGAAAAAAAGATGCACGAATGAAACACCATTGTCAGCTCAATATTATTTTTTTTGGATAAATGTAATAATCCACACCTGAAACGGTTTACGCGTGCTCCGTGAATGGGAATGCACTTCTCGGCGGAACACCTCTGTTCACACGGCTATTAGGCCAACGGAGACTTCATAAATCATATATTCCATAACACAGGCTTAGATTACAACTAACACAAGAATGCTACTTTTGAAATAATGCAAATATTACTGTTATAACATTGACCATCAGATTTTACTCAGGTTTATTAATGACGTTTATTATGCCTGTATTATTCACATGTAATTCTTTCATCCTAACAAAAGTATTTACCTCATGTCTCATACCCACCCCTCAGATTGTCCGACTGAGAGTTGGTGTTATTCCCTCCATCTTGGGCTTACAGGTTCACCTAATAAGAGTAGGTGTATCATCATAAGGCTATTAGCATTCAGAAATTGAAATATTATCAATAACAGGGCGGGGTGAAATACTTATCCCTGTGTGTGTGTGTATTTTTATATATTTTAATATTATGCTTCTTCATTTTAGCCAGAAAAGGGCAGGACTACATGTTCTTCCAGAAAAGCTGAAGAGAGCCTGTCTGTGGCCACTCAGGATGTCAGATTCGGGACCTGAAACCCCTTTGAAAACGAGTATGGTTAGTGTTAAAATAACATTCTTTTGACAATAGGTTAAGGTTGACACTATTTTTACACTTCACAGGCAGTTGGTCTCATACAGGCGGCATATCGTGATTGTAGGTCATTTTGGCTTGCATGGACAAACACACCATGGGATCATATTTGGAATCCTCTTCTGATGGGAAGACAGCCTCAATAAAATGCTACAAGTAAGAATCCATTCGATGATCTAAAGTTTTGTCTGACATGCCAATTTACAGGCTTGTGGGTTGGATTGTACCTGCAATAAATGTTCAATAAATCTCAGAGAAAGAGACTCTGAGCTATTACAGGATAAATTAAAAGGAGATCTCTGCTCAAGACTGACTGAAAAGAGGTGGGAGACTGAGAGTTCTTAAGTGTTAGCCAGTTTGTCTCATTTTAAATTTGATGATGTGCCGTTTTTACGCAGCTCTGAAGGCTAAGCAGATTCCATGAGGCCCAGAAGAAAACACCTTGTGGGAGGAAACCTGTCATGTAACCCGTTCCACAAGTAATTTCACCCTCAAACAGCACAGATGGAATCCACACCATGATTATGTGTGATGCCACGAATGCTTTGCATTTGAAAACTGTTTCCAAGGATGCCAAATGTGATGTGAAAATTTTACTCAGCTTCCATTTTGTCCGCCTCCGGCCAGTGTGTATGCTCTTACAACTCTGCCCTCAAGGCTGAAATATTCAATTTCTACAGTTCTTTACACATTCATCTGCAGCTGAGGTGGACACCCTGCAGGTGTGCTGACAGCAAGGGCAGAAAGCATAATGTTTCAGAGCAGGAGCTTTCTCCTTTCATCCTCCTGTATGATGCCACAGCTCCTCCCATGCACTGAGACTACTTGGAAGCACTTACTTGTGGGAACAAATATTCTCTGTGAAAAGGATCAAAATAATCCTTTTAGGTCCAGCTGCAGAAACTCAAAACCCTGATGATTTTAATATTAATCGAACTTGCATGAAGTAAAAGGTGTGAGGGAAAAAAGTTGCTGATCATAAAAGTCAAAATGAAAAGTGGAAGAGTATGTTAAACTACCACAAAGGCTTGGGAAAACCTTCAATGGCAGAAATCTCAGCAGAATAATTGGGCAGTCATCAGTTGAGATACAGCTGCCTCTTTTTTTTTTGCATGAGGTTGTCTCAAAGCATGTGTTGTGGTACCAAAGACCCATCTTGGTCTCAAATTCACTCTTCATACATCACTGGTTAGAGGACATGTTAAATTCGTTCTGCTTCAGCCCTTTTTCCCTTCTTCTATATGCTGAGAGCCTCTGACCAGTCCTTACAGCAGGTAAGAAACTAAATATTACAAACCCAGCCACCCAGAAAGAAAACATTAAAAAATGTGCATAGCATGACATTTAGATGGGACAAGTGACAATTTTTTTCTCCCAAACTAAAGCCTGATTTACAGTCACCCGGGAAAGGCTACGGAGAGCCACGGAGAGACCTCTCCATCGTCGGAAACCCTCCCGGAGACGCTCTTAGTTGCTTGCATTTGGTCAAAATTATTTGCATTTCAATATCAATAAGCTCCAACTCCAACAACAGTCTTTCTCTCTAGGTCGCCATCTGTGAGGAGTGGAATGGAGCCGGAAGGTGAACAATGAATCAACGACTTTCACGATAGACGTTGCGAGATTAGGTCGTCTAGTGTAGCGAAGCCTACTGATCGGGAGGTGAATTGCCTTGCATATCCAACATCCTGACTGAGAACTTCGAAAGGATTAAAAGCCTCTGCGAGACCACGGAGTCGGATTGGCCGATAGCTACGGAGTAGCATACCGAGGCCTTAAGTTTTGTGAAATTAGACTGAACACATAATGTGTAGCTTATAAAATCAGTCAGTGGGTCTAGATGATGAGACTAATTAGATTATAGCTATAGTTGGATTATTCTCCTTATTTGAGCAAGGGCAATTATCCAAGTATATATGGCGGTGAATAAATGGAATCATTGGCACAAAGCATGTCATACCCCGGGACGATAGGTGGCGCTGTACCCATTTCAACTATTGCTAATAGAGCCACTTCCGGTTGACCTCTTCATAGGATTGCCAACTCCCTGAAAAATAAATAAGGGACACCTCATTAGAAGGGCCGGCCGAAACCGATTGCCTTCACCCTTCCTAGCCTGGGGAATTTTTTAGCCCCTTTTTTTGTGAGTGACACAATTTTTTAACCATTTGACTCGAACCTGAATTGAATTAGATGCATATTTTTGAGTGACATGAACACCTGGAAAACTAATTATTATCCAGCAATTCATTTTAATATAAAATAACAAAATTAACTGAATAAAATAAGTATCTTTCTTAAAGGAGAAGTTTTTTTTTTTTAACCTTGACCTGTGTCTTTATTTCACCAATACTTTAAGACGAATGAATGAAAAAATGTTTTTCCCCCTGTTTGAGTAAAAGTACTATTGCACTGTTAGCTCATAGTTGCCGTGTTGTTGTTATTTTGTAGCAGAGTGGTGCAAAAAGTCTACATGTCTGTTCATCATTAAGTGGTTTCAGAGTTACATGGTTCTGTAAAAGCATTCAGAAAACAATACAGCAATGTACTGATATTAGAAAATGTAGTTTGTACATTTAAAGGTAAGTTCTTCAGTACTTTAACTTGAGTAAAATTTTGAGCGACTTTTACTTGTAGTTGAATGTGTGAATATGCTGTGAGGGCATTGGTCAGTCACCGAGCAGGACAGGGCCTGGGAAAAAGCTTACAATACATTTTCATATAAAGCCCCCTGTTATTAATTTCCATTGGCATGATACTGACTATTTTTAGATTCTCATAGTAATACGGGACAAAGTGCGTCCCTTTTCAGCTCAATACGGGATAGGTGCTTTTGTTTCTAAATACGAGAGGATTCCGTTTTTCAAGGGACGATTGGCAACCCTACCTCTTTAGCACCAACAACAACAACAAACTCAGGCAATCGAGAAAGATGGCAAACGAAGAGCAAGAAGAAGATAAAGCTACGTCCCTCTACATTTCGTCTGTGATGAGCATGCTTATTGCACAAACGTGACGCACAACAGCGCATTCTCCATTGCGTTGTTTGTTTCTTTCCAACGGCGGTGACAACAACAGTAATATTGTCTCCTTTATCAACCCCGGAAAAAAATCTTGAGCATGCGCAGGACGCAAAGTCCAATTCACCACGGGCTTCTCCGTCTACAAGCATGTTTAGTGTGACTATCAATCGAGTTATCTCCTGGGTCTTAATCCGACTGCCAGTAACCCGATCCGGTCCAATTTTGAATCTTTTGTCTGGTTTCACTGGAGGTTTCTTAAACTTTCTGCATAATTGAAATTTGTTTGGGTGTCAACATGTGCCCTTGGTGGGCCAATCACAAGGGAATGACTTTAGGTGTGTCAGTTTACAGCTGCGGTATACTTTTCTGAGAGGGACAACTTAAAGCTTCCATCTCAGGTAGTCAGCTGTCAATTAGGCAACCCACAGTACATCAGCAGCAGTAGCAGCCATTTGCTATTGCATCTGAGAAAGTAAACTATACAACAGGCATGGGGAGCTCATGTGCAGACACACACAGTCCAGTTCTTTCCCACTGAGCCCAGCGCTGATATGCTTTGACGTGTGACTACAAATAAAGACTTCATTTTCACTTGAATTACTCCGGTCCTTTCTTGAGCTTCCAACTAAAAGAACCGAATCTAACACCACTTTTGAATGTAGTCTGATTGATCGGATCTGAATGCGTTCTCAATGCATTCGAAGTTGTTCACACCTGTCCAATCAGCTAAGACCTATGTTATTACCTAAAAGTAACCTTTTTATAACCACTGTACCATAAAAGGCAAGATTGCTATAATGCTACATGAATGTTTGAGGATGCATGTTAAAATCCAGTGCTATATACTTTACCTACCAGTTGTAGACTAATCTGTGCAGAGGTATTGATAATCACCTGCACAAATGGTGACGCTTTCTGTGCTTAGGTAAGTAGATTCATGTAATCATTCACTAATGGTGAAGAGAACACTGGTGTCAGCATATTACATTTGATTACCAAGTGTGTTTACATTCTTCCCTTTGTGATGGGCAAAAAGGTTTTTGTGTCGGAGACTAAACTGATGACAAATTAAACATTGTACAACTCTTTCACAGAGTAGCTACCACAGTTATGTCGAACTGTGTGTACCGTTCCAGCTTCCTAAAGTCAAATGGGCGTTAGTTATTATTTCAAAAACAGGTTTGCAGTTATTAAACCTGGACACAGTTAACAGCTGTTTTTAAACATTCCCAACATGTGTTTTGAAATGATCCCACAGAAGTTTTAATAGCAGCAATAGCTTTAATGGAAGTCAGACGGCATCCATTATCCATCACAAAATGAGAGAAAAAACAACTTGAAGTCAAAGAAAGATTGAGATTCCTTTATTGTCATGTCACACAAAAGCCTCGTTTCCACTACGCAGTCCGGTACGGGTCGGTTCGAAACGGTACGCTACGGGTCGGGTCGCTTTGGGGTCAGCTTGCGTTCCCACTGTACAAAGGGGACCCTCAGGGGTGGGCGGAGTGCGTGCCAAAGCGTAAATAGCAAATAACAAATAACAAATAACATCCATAATTTCGAACTACCTCCAAGCTTCTTCAGCTTAATGCGACACTGGCTCGCGGTCCGGTTGAAACCTCTCTCTGCCATTTTTGCGGCAATCAGCTGGAAAACTTTTTTGTTTCGCACAGCGCCATCGAGCTCCCGCTCCACAGCCTCCTCACCAACAACGGAGAGCAGAGCCTGGAACCGGTCCTGTGTGCTAGGTACCCCAAGCAGAAGGGTTACGAAAATGGTAACGGTACGGATCGGTGCGCTTTCGTGGTAATGGAAATAAGCGAACCGTTCCGACCCGACCCGTATCGGACTGCATAGTGGTAACACGCCAAAAATGATATCCTGCATCCAGGTTGGCACCTGTGGAACACACACATGCACATGGTCACACACTCATGGAGACAGATGCCATACACTAGAGCGGTGGGCAGCACCCATACCGTGGAGGTTTGTTCAATTCAATTCAATTAATTTTTATTTATATAGCGCCAAATACAACAAATGTCATCTCAAGGCACTTAGATAGTAAGTCCAATTCAAGCCAATTGGAATTCAATTAATTAATAATAATCATAATTCATAAAATAATCCAATTCGTTCATATAGAGCCAATTCAAAAACAATTTCCTAGCTAAGAAAACCAACAGATTGCACTGAAAACTTTTTGTTTTTCGGTCCAATCTCCCGGCCTGAGTGTGCCTGAGGCGACTGTGGAGAGAAACGACTCCCTTTGAACAGGAAGAAACCTCTGGCAGAACCAGACTCAGGAAGGGTGGCCATCCGCCTCGACCAGCTGGGGTTTGAGAAGACAGAAAGGGGGGGAGGGGCCCGCTGCGGCGGCGGCACTGTAACACCATTCAAAGGATATCTGTTGGAACAGGGAAACACGAGTTAATGACCACAATAATATTTGTTTGTTGCCTTGCCATGCGCTGTGGCAATCTTTTTTGAGTGAGAGTAGGAATCGAACCGCCAACCTTTCAGTTATTGTACGACCCACTCTGACCACTGAGGCTACGGCTACACGAAAACGAAACGAGGTTTTTTTTTAAAACGGGTACGAAAATTCTTGCGACCACACGGAAACGCGCTGCTGTAAAGACTCAGGTCCAGACGAAAACGATGAAACGATGCAGTACACACGCCACTGTGTCACGCCACGCTGTGAGACAATAGAGAAGTGTTAACATTGGCTCACAGCGTCAACGTTTGACTGACGCAAAAACGTTTTAGCTGTAACAATGGAAACGAAACGAGGCCGTTTTCAAACTTTCCCACTCTGGAACCCGTTTTCAAAAACTATCGTTTTGGGGTAGTGGGAACGCCGGCTCCGTGTGGCCGCGACAGCGAAATGATAAGAAAAAGTATCGTTTACAGTGAAAAACGTTTTCGTGTAGCCGCAGCCTGAGCCACGGCCGCCTTATCAGCCCTTTGTTTTAGTATAAATGAACAACAACAAATGTCAACACTTAATATATTACATTACAGCACACACACAGTTTACACATAACAATATGTTATGTGTAAACTAACAAGCGATACTGGCTTGTGCTGTGTGTTGAATCTACACCATACTGAAGCCTGAGGCCTACACTGTCTGCTGGAGAAGAAGCCATCCACTCCACACTGAGGCCTGTAATGTCTGCTGGAGAAGAAGCCATCCACACCAGACTGAGGCCTGTGCTGTTTCCTGAGGCTACTCACTCAATACTGAGGCCTGTACTGTCTGCTGGACAAGAAGCCATCCACACCACACTGACAACTTCTCTTTACATCTTTAAGTGTTGAGAGTTGTGGAATTATGGCATTTCTATTGAATCTTCTTTGTTTATCGTCCGTGTGGGACTTGGGAGCTAGTAATCATTCCTGGGTGAGTACATCTGACAATGTGTTCAGCCTGATGGATATTTCTCACAGATGCACTTACACTATGACTGCTGTACAACGTGTACAACCTGTACAACCATCCCTCCATTTGGCACAGTACATGAACTTATCATCTGACCTACCCAGAGACTTCCCCCGACTTCAAAGCTTTTTAGCTTTGCATGAATACCTCTTGTCCTGTGAGAGATCCTACTTGGGTTCAGCATGTAATGATACTAAGCAGAGATTGTTGATTCTCTTATTATTAATTTCATCAGGTAATGTGCAACCTAATCCTAGCTCTGAGCTGGGGCTGCGGTGTATCCAGACACCATCTGATTTTGAATCTTTGTCTGGTCTTAAAATTGTTCATCCTAATGTGCGCAGCTTATTAACCAAGATGGACATGGTTAGGATTTGGGCTAAATCAACAGTTGCGGATATTGTTGTAATTTCAGAAACTTTGCTGTTCAGATCTATTGCTGATAAAGATATTAATTTGGATGGTTACAATAATTTTCGAACTGACAGGCTAAAGAAAGGTGGCGGTGTTGCTATCTATATCAAATCAAAATTTAATGCTGGCCTAGTTCTGTCTGAATCAATCTGCAAACAACTGGAATGTTTGGCATTGAATGTGGAAATCACTAAGGGCCTTTGTATAACTGTTGTTGGGTGTTAAAGGCCTCCACATGCCTCCAAGGAAACAATACAATCTTTGAAGCATCTTTTGCCAAGACTGAATTATACTGAACTTGTTTTAGCTGGTGATTTGAATTGGGATTGGCTTAAGCCAGTTTCTGAAGATTTTAAATATTTTTGTGATTCTATTTATCTCATCCAGTTGGTCAATTCACCCACTCGGCCAAATCTTAAAAGCCCTGAGAAGTCCCCCTTGATTGATTTAATTTTGACGAATGTTCCTCATAAATTCTCCTCTTTGGGTGTGTTCTGCAATGACTTAAGTGACCATTGTGCTGTTCCTGCTATTAGAAATACTAAGATGCCCAAATTAAAGTATTGCATCATTTACAAGAGGAACCTTAAACTTTTTATTGAGCAAGCCTATCATCATGATTTGTCTAATTTTGATTGGAAAAAAATAGGTCTGATCCCTAATGTAGTTAGCTTCGACATTCTTTACGGATGGTTTTATGCAAATTGTAAACAAGCATGCCCCTATAAGGAAATTTAGGGAAAAAGGGCGAGAAAACCCAGAGCTGGCAGAAAATATTTATGAGCGTAACCTGGCTTGAGAAACAAATGCTCTTCTTTTATCAAGAAAGTCAAATCTGAATATTATTTGTCTCTCACCACAGAGAACCACATATATCTATATGTCCCTGCCTATGACAGAATGGAGGTATTGAATTGTTTTAACAGGCATTTTATATCTTCCGCTTCTCTATTTGACTCTGTGGGATCTGTCTCAGAGATCCCCCACCAACTTTCCAATGTATTGTGGTCAGCCTTTCAATTTTGTACCCTTCCCTGTTCAAGAAGTTCATAAAGCCCTTAAAGGCCTACAGAAAGGTGATTTTTTTGCACAACTGAAATAGCAGATCGATTCCTTATATACCATGGAATTTTTTTATGATTTTAAAATAATTTTAGGCCCCTGGATAGTCCTGATTAGGCCCAATCAACTATCACCACATTTGACTCGAATTTTCGCAAACCGAAGGTGCGTGACGTCACGCGTGCCAACTGCTGGAACAATCACCATGTCTGATACTAGTAGTTCTAGTAGCGAAGCCAGCAGTTTGCCAGACCTGGACAGCTTCTTCACGGCAAATTTCGAGCCTAATATTGTTGATGACAATGAAGAAGACAATGAAGAGCCTGAGGAAGAAACCGAGGAGGGATTGGGGCTACAACCATACAGGTTCGAGCCAGCCAGTGACAGTGACAGCGGGTCGGAGTCCGAGAGCAGTGGGGACGATGATGGTGATCATGGTGATTTTTTATTGCGAGTAGGTGTACGAAGTGCTGTGGGTGCGTGTGTTGCCCTCAGCAGCTCACACCACCGGGGACAGAGGAAGCAGAGAGACCCGCGGTCTTGTGTCTGTGTCTCCCTGTTCGCCTGCCTCCTCTCTGGTGAAATCAGCCGGAGCCATCCCGCCGTCTTCAGCTCCCTGCGGTGCGGACACCTGGCGGAGAATGTGTCCGCTCTCCGCCAGGTGGAGATCGGAAATCGTCGGGGTTCTTGATGCTTGATGATCGCTCTGCCGGCTGATTTCAGGGCAACCATCCCGCGGTGTGTCCTCTCTCCGCCAGGGAGACACAGACACAAGTTCCGACCACAGGTCTCTCTGCTTCCTCTGTCCCCGGTGGTGTGAGCTGCTGGTGCTGAGGGCAACACACGCACCCACAGCACTTCGTACATCTACTAATAAAAACTGCACTGAACCCAACGTTTTATTGCCTTCACCACTCAACAAGCATACTACAATAGCGGCAGCCAGGAAAACCCATGGCACATGTGACGTCGCACGGAAGCCCCGCCCCCAGTCTGGAATTCCAGGAAGGATTTCCAAGCGGCAAATTCAAAATCGTAAATTTCATGCGTTTATGAAATGTTTTGGTGTAGGGTCCAATGATCATTATTGTTCCTCTGTGTATGTATTATCATTATGTATTGGGTGTAGTGTCAGCTTTCTGTAGGCCTTTCAAGATTTAGATCCCAGAAAATCCTATGGACCTGATTTAATTAGGCCCGAGCAGCTAAGCGCTGCGAAGGCCTATTGGAACTGAAGGATTTCACTATTTTTCTTTTTAAACTCACCAAACTTTTCCCAAAATTGTCCTCCGCGTGAAATCACATGATTTTAATATAATCAAAAGTGGGCATTGCCAAACTGCTCTACAGCGCCACCTAACGCGAGATAACCCGAAGCGTACATTGTAGAGATCTGAAACTCGGTATTTGTTGGTATGTAGTTAAGAGATGGGGGAGCAAAAGTTATCAAAATCTTGAGTTTTTGAGCATGTTTAGGGGGCTTGGCCAAGTGGCGAACTTGGCGTACTCGCCAGCGTAAACGAAACGCTATAACTTTCACATTAAAAGTTCAATTTGCACCAGACTTGGTATGAGTTATCTATGTTGGATGCCCGGCGATCCTATGTGGTCAAATGCTGATGTGATCTAAGCCCTACGCCCTCAGAATAGGAAGTCACTTTTTTTCCTTGGAAAGCTCCATCTCAGCCCCCCTTCACCTAATCAACATGTTCTTGTGTCAAAATACAGATAACAAGTTGGTCTAACTTGCTTTAAAGCACCAACAGTTTTCAGTTGAAGGCGTGGCTGTGGTGGCGAAGTGAGATAATGCGCTGTTACCATACGTTTGGCACTAAATTCTACAGTTTTGAGCCGAAATGCACCAAACTCACTGGGATCGATCCCAATCCACCACCCAACAGATTGTACAGTCCAATATTTGGTGGGCGTGGCCTAATACCTCCACAGCGCCCCCTAGAACATAAAAAAAAAAAATCAGCCCCAAGCCATGCTTTCACAGACAATCATGAAACTCAGCACACCTGTGCGTCTTGTCAGGACCTACAAAAACATCTCTTGGAGCCCTGGTCCACACCAAACAGGAAGTCCGCCATTTTGGACCAGCCTCAAAGTCTTACCTTTCGCCATGAAACATCATGATGGAATAACTTCCACATGCAAGGTCGTGGGTTAAGCTTTCTGTGTGTTTTAACAGACCAGCTGTAATCACATTCACATAGTCTTTGCTGACGTCACTAAGCCCCACCCCCTTTTAACAGATAGTGAGCTGTGTTTTACATTACTCCTATATTCATGCACGTTTAAAGCTGTGTTTGATGACATTCAACAACATGATGCTGAATCCTTCTCTCACCACTGGCTGCTGACTGAAGCCTGTGGGCGTGGCAGAATGACAAATTCCAATCCCTCTCCGTTTGCATACGTTAGGCTCTAAATCTCACATGCATCATCCGATTTGCTAGCCTGACTACGTCATACTCACGATTCTAGTCAGAATGTGAGTCTGATACCGCTCGATAGAGATTTGATTATGGGGCGTGTTTCAACCGAACCAGGAGAAAAAAATGCCTCTTCGCTCAATTGGATATACCTACAACCAGTCAGAGCAACGTAGTATGTGACGTAGATTAAGTGAAACACACTTGTTGTAGGAAGGACGGCAAAAACATCTTTTCTATCAATAAAAGTCTTTATCGCGTTCCTCTGTTCGTCTTTCAAAATTAATGCAATGTGGAGATCCTGTAGAACAGACTCGATGGCAGAATCTACACACCCTAACTCTCCAGCGGCAGCCATGTTTGTTTGAAACGAATTCAAACCAAGCGCTCTTTAGTGACGTAGTCGATAATGTCCCTGTTGATCATCTGTCCATCATCGTAAAAAGCCCGCCCTGGCAATCTGATTGGGTCGACTGTTTTGATGTCGAGCATAGAGAATTCCCAACTGAGCAGAGCCAGACCGAACTTCCCGACCAAAAATTTTATGGGCGGGGCTAAGTTCGGCTGGCACCCAGGCTACCGATTTGCACCAAACTAGATAAGAATGAATTTGTTAACCTCTAAAGATCCCAATAGGATTATATTGGAGTGTGACTCCAGTGCGCCCCCTAGATAATTTAAACAGCCATATCTCCTTGAGACAACATCCGATCAGCACCATATTTTATGTGTATCATCAGGGAGCAGCGCTTGAACGATTGGCGTGGTACACTGTTGAAGTCACTAAAAGCCCCGCCCACTCAAACTTTTATGAAATAATTGAGTGACTCCTAAAGCCTCTCCCTGGGTATCAGATAGGGTTGAAACCATATTCACTAACTCTTCATAGCCACACATGATATGTGAGCAGACACTGCTCGTTGATCCTTATTTTCTGAAACTGGCAACTGATTTTGTAGCAGAATCTTTGACATTCCTTTTTAATCTTACAGTGGAAAAGAATGAAATTCCCTCTGTATTGAAATCAGCTTTTGTTCTCCCTTTATTAAAAGGGGGTGACCCAGCCATTTTAACTAATTATTGACCAACATAGAATTTATCAGTGCTGGCAAAGGTTCTTGAAGCTCTTGTGAGTGAGCAGGTAAAGGTGTTTTTACATTCAAATTCCATTTTATCGAAATATCAATCTGGTTTCAGGAAAAAGCATAGTACCATCACAGCTGTATTGAAGGTGGTAAATGACATTTCTGTTGCACTTGACAAGAAGCTACATTGTGAATCTCTTTTTATTGATTTGTCGAAAGCATTAGATCGGGTCAACCACAATATTAAAAAAATTAGACTCTTGCAATCAGGACTCTCGGAGCAAGCAGTTACTTGGTTCACCAACTATCTTAGTAATAGGACTCAGTGCATTAAATATGATGGCCTGTGTTTTGATACTGTTACTGTCCACAAGGAGGTGCCACAGGGTCCTGTGTTAAGTCCCCTCTTATTCCTTATTTATATCAATGATCTGAGTATAAATGTGACAGATGCTAATATGCACTTCTATGCTGATGACACCAGTACTTACTGCTGCAGATCAACTCTTGTTCAGGCCATTGAATCCCTGCAGAAAGCCTTTGTTGTTGTCCAGCACTCATTACTTCTGAAACTTGTCCTCAATGCTGACAAGACCAAGTTTATGCTGTTCTCTAAATCTAGGAAGAGGCCACAAATTACCCCATCACTGACCACCCTCAAGGGAAATAAAATAGAGGTGGTTCACGAGTATAAATACTTGAGTGTCTTAATTGATGATTCCCTCACTTTCAAGCCGCATATAGAGAAACTTGTGAAGAAGCTGAGGTTAAAACTGGGTTTTTATTTTCGAAATAAGATGTGCTTTTCTTTTAATGTAAAAAAACGACTTGTTGCTGCTACCTTTTTACCTGTGTTGGATTATGCAGATCTTTTCTATATGAATGCTTCTGCTAAATGTCTGTATATGGTTGACACGGTCTATCATACCTCTCTGAGGTTCATTACTAACTGTAAACCATTGATACACTACTGTGAGTTATACACTCGAGTTGGATGGGCTGCTTTGGCCACCCGAAGACTTAGTCATTGGTATACTTTTATATATAAGGCATTACTTGGTCTACTGCCTTTCTATATTTGTTCCTTAAAGGGATAGTGCGTCTCTTTTGACATGAAGCTGTATGACATCCCATATTAGCGATAAAATTTATTAAATTTGACTTACCCCTGCTGCGTCCTGTGAGCCGAGTTCCAGAATCGTTTTGGCGTTGACAAAGGTACTCCGGCTAGTTGGCTGGGGCTTGAAAAATAAAGCGTTTTGCTTCTCAAAATAATACAGCTTCATGTCAAAAGAGGTGAACTATCCCTTTAATGGCAAAGACAGGTGCTGGTCCTTACTCGTTCCGTTCTCAAGACTACGTGTTGCTTTCTGTTCCATATGCAGGTACTGAATTGGGTAAAAAGTTTTGGCTACTCTGCACCTCTAACATGGAATATGTTGCAGAATGACTGGAAACTAACAGAGTTAATCTCTTTGAGAGCCTTCAAATCCAAACTCAGGACACTATGTTTTGTACTTGCTGCTGCCTATCTTGGCCAGGTCTCCCTTGAAAAAGAGGTTCTTAATCTCAATGGGATCTTCCTGGTTAGATAAAGGTTGTAATAATAATAATAATATGCATAGAGTTTGTTTTTATTATGTGAATGATAGTGATCAGTAATGAGAGTGTCTGAGCTGATGCAAAATCTGTTTTTGTCATTTTTGATAACACTTGGTAGAGTGATGAAATATAAAACAAACTCAGTTTATTTGAGACAAGTCTAACATATAACAAAATGTGGAGAACTTAAAAAATAACTTTAAACGTATGTGTGCACTGTAAATCCTCACCTTCCACCAAGATCCGACATGGTGCAAACCCATCTTCTGTTTCTCCTGAATTAGTCACACAAGCATTGGGGCATTTCACAAACAGTAGCTTCTCCGTTTGTTTTCTCTGATGTTGTTCATCCATGACAAGTAAAATTTCCAAATGTCTTCTCGGTCTAACAGCTTGCCCTACCGTGTCATAACTGTCAGAAACAAAACAAACAAAAAGCAAGTGTGTTGTAGGCCTAAATTCCTTTCTAAATGAAAAACGTTAATTTCTTGTGATGCGGTACGAGGGGAAGGGAAAGTTTAACTGATAAGGAACTGATGCAACACGTGAGTAAACCAATTCCCATGTTTAGAGATCGCCTCAGGTCTCAGTTACAAAACCAAAACTACAGACCTATTGAGTCTGCAGGTTGGAATTGGTAACAAGCCAGGAAAATGTATGTGGTGCATGTAGCACTGACAAGAAAAAACAGGAGTTGTACATTTGCACATCCAGCAGACAAGGAGCAACATTAGCATTAATTTCTGATCATATTTACGGCCCTAAAATATCAACATTCACTTTTTCTATCCCCACTAACTCTTTAGAGAAGTACAGTATATTGATAATTGCTCTATTTAATGATCCAGAACTGTTTATTTTCCTTCTCTTTGAAAACAATGATTTTCGGCAATGTTTCTAATCATGACTGATAAGAGAGGAGAGACTGTAGTGTGTACACATTAGAGTTGCAGGCTGCGGAACCAAAACAATGAGCTGAAAAAATGCTGAAAAGAGCCAAGAGGCAAAGTCTGGTGCTCTTTGGTCTTCACAGGCATTCCCTTTCCCATTGCACATGGTCATTTGATCAGTTGGCATTATCAAAATTCAGATAAGTGGAGCTTGATGTTCTTTATTTGTCTTTATCTTCATTTCTATTCATTCTTTCTTCTTTTTTTACTTCCATGCAACCATAAGAAGTTTATTTAATGTTTCTGCACAGCAGCATACACGGTCAGTTTTGTTGAAGTATTGAAGATAAAAGCCCCGGTATGAAATACCCCGGTTGTGTATTGCCTTCTGTTTTCTATCCGTCTCCTTCCCGAATTCACACTGGATTTAGTGAAAATAGTGACTGATCAGTAAAGCACTCATCAGCACTCAATTAACTTCAGCTAACAGGTAACGTGACTTATACTGCAGATAAATGGAGAAAAGAACTAACACCAGAAGCACAAGTTAAGACACGTATGTCTCCAGTATTTCCCTAAATACTGGAGCGCTGACTCTTACTTATTTTCAAATATTTATTTTTTCAAATATTTTTTTCAAATATTGTCAAACAATATATAAATGATTTTGGTCTTTGTGATGCTTGGTGCTCCCACCACCCCACTGTCAGAGCTTACACCTTTTTCTCACCAGTACACCTCTCATATTGTAGATTAGATTTCATAGTTAGTAGCTCTCTCATAAGTAATATCCCAGAAACAGAAATCCATCCCATCACTATTGGTGATCACACACCAGTTTCTATCACTCTGGTGTATAAGAGAACCACACCATCAGATTTAATACATCATTACTTAAGGAATATCTGCAAGTGTTCTTTGGGAAACAGGAAAAGTAGTAATGTGAGGCAAAATAATCTAATTTTCATGGCATAAGAAAAAGAAAGAGAATTCAAAGGTATCCAAATTAGAAATAAAAATCAAATCATTCGAAGATGCGTACAGTGCCTCTACAGATGAACACATTCTAAACAGAATAAGAAAAGCTAAACTGGAATTAAATGAAATGGTAGATTAAAAAAAAACTGTTCCTAGTGCAAAGACTTTGCTTGGAGAGCTTCGAACATAGCAACAGGTCTGGGAGATATCTGTTAAACCAATTAAAACAAACAAAGAAAAAACAACAATAGCCTCTGTTAAGGACGCATCAGGAAACATCACTCATGATGATCCTGATGTAATAAACTCAATTTTCAGGGACTTCTACCAAAAATTATACTCCTCACAAACTGACCCATTAGACAGGAACATTAATCAGTTTCTTAGTAACATCGGCATTCCAAATTTACTTCATGAACAGGCTATGGCTATATTTTTACTGGCAAGTCTACGCAAAGCAGCAATCAGGCAAAATAAGAATATTAAAGGCATTCAATCCATGTAGAACGTAAGATAGGTCTTTATGCTGATGATGTATTACTTTTCCTCCAAAATTCACAAACATCTCTCTCACAGACAATTACACTCATCACAAAAATTCTCATCAATCTCTGACTATTCTATCAATTGGTCTGTCCAGAGTTCTGTTAATTAACTGTAATTTACAGAATATACCCACTGCCACATCGCAATCAGGAAATATAACATATTTAGGCGTAAACATTTCTCCCAGGCTTTCAGAACTAACAAAACTCAACTATTTACAGTATAGACGACGATCCCACACGGAAGTCCTTACCGATATCACTCATGGGGAGAGTTGCTACTTTTAAAATGATGGTCCGACCAAAAATCAATTACCTCTACTCGATGATACACATCAAACCGTTCCCTATGTTTAAATCTCTAGATTCATAAGAATACTCAAAATTTCTTTGTAATAATAAGCAACCATGTATTATCTTAAAAACTTTACAGAAAACAGGATAAAGTGGTGGTTTAGTTTTACCTAATTTCCATCATTATTTCTTAGCCAATAGGTTACTGTATATCTCCAAATGGTATAAATCTTGTCCACTCGATGAACCATGGTTAGATTTAGAAGAAAAATTTTGCGATAATCTAGAAATCTCAAACTTACCATTTATTAGCCCAAATATCAAGCATAATAAGTGTTTAAAAAACAATAACATCAGCTCCTCTCTAACAGCCTGGAGGGAATTTCTTTAAATAGCCGTTTGGAGCAATACCTGACATCCTTTAAAACAAAACAATGCTTAGCTTTACTCAGTGGAACAACCACAAAATAAAGTGTTTAGAACATATAATCAAAAGTTTATACCATTTATTTCACTCACTTTACAGTATGGTATTAGCTGCAACAAATTTTTAGAGTATCAACAGCTCAAATCTATAGTAAGTAAGAAATATACCATCAGCCAACTATCTCTTTCCTTCCCTCTAGAGTAGCAGAATTTCAGTCCTCCAAAATTACTATAAAAAATATACAGATTACTGTCCAAAACAGATGACTATCTTTCTACCAACCTTGAAATGGATAAGAGATTTATCCATCAACCCTAGTCAAAACTTCTGGTCACAAATCTGTTTAAATACCTTCAGTATGACTAAAAATCCAAATTTGTTATTTATACAACGCAAAATTCGTCACAGAACACATTACACATACACATACATACATTCCACATACAGGACAAAGGATGTTCTGGATGGGGCAGCTGGCAGTGTTGCATGGTTGTCTACCTCTCAATTTTAACAGCATACCATTAGAAGATTGAGCGCTGAAGGGGGAAATACTGTGTAGGGTCTCCGCTGTCTACGAGCAGTGGGGTTATCTCTGCTGCACTTCCCCCTCCTTCCCATTTTAACTGCACTTTAACTATTATACAATCAAATTACACAGCATTTTACAAACCTTCACACGCACCCACCATTGGGGAGCAGGAGAGACGTGGGGGGGGTCTTCCCACAAAGCCGTTTTCTGGGCTTTGCCCAGGGCAGAGGGACCAGGGGGAGGGAGTGGTCGTCTGGTTCTGGGTTTGGGCTCGCTGCATCTCTGCCCGGGTTGAGGTGTGGTCGTTGGACACATAGGGCTCTTGGTCCCGCTGTTTGGCTCGGGTGCGCGGACGACTGGTTCCCTGGCCCCTTTGCTCCATGGCTGTGGGGGCTCTATCTGGGGCCTTCCTCTGCTGTGTGCTGGGCTGGAGCATGGCTTTCATGTGATGGGCTGTCTGGTTTCTCTCTTCCTTACTTCATGGGGGTTACTGGTTACTGGTCCTTTCCTGTCTGCTCCTGATCTCTGGAGTGGGTGTGGTTGCAGCCTCCTGCCCCCCATCATTATACACAATTCCTGTGGAGCCTTTAGCATATAATTGACACACACATGCTCAAGTATTCATTCACTCACATGCTCACCCCACTATTACAATGTGATTTTTGGCATTAAAAATGCTATTGGCATCATTAACTACAGCGATTTTCCTTCTCGTATACTTGCTGCTGGGGATGCTTCTGTTTGTTTGTATGTTGCGTGTGTAGAGTTACTTGATCAAATATAGGGATTTATCAGAAGTTCTCACTGTCTAAATAAATCTAAATTTACCTCGTATGTCTGGGCACCACCTTCAAAGAAGGAAAAACACAAAATCTTACGATGCTGGTATGTTAAATTAACATTTCAATTAATAATCAGTCTCATATCTCGCTACTTTCGTGAATTCTCGTTTGGTTGGACAGACATTACGTAAAGAAAGCATACGACACAACCTGTGATTATAAATATATATAGATATATGAACTATTTATTAGAACAATATGACCAAAGACATGAACCTTAAGACAAACAGGAGATGCGTTGAATATGGGTGATTATATACAACACTTAGTGAATTGAAAATAAAATATGGGGAATGGAGAGGTACCGGATTCACTCAAATAGATTAGGTTGGCTTACTATTTGAAGCTAAAGATTGACATCTTGGATTCATTTATCATTCTTAATAGTGAAAGTCTCGAGACACTCCTTCAGACATCCCAAGTTCCAGAAACTAATTTCAGGGAGATGCTTATCGAATCCCCCCCCCCCCCCCCCCCCCCCCCCACCCCCCTGCCCCTACGCTTAATTTATTTTGCCTATTTATCAACATATTAAATTGGGGATTTTTTAAAAGGCTTAGACAGGCTGGATATAGATAGTTAGATATTGTAGCTGGCTAGTTAGATATAGGCCTACACAATTTAGTAACTAAATGTGTATTGATACTTTAAATAAGTCTTTGATATGTTTTGCTTTATTTTATAACAGCATTTAAGCATCAGAGGCAGCCAAAAGGAGCAGCCAGTGGCTTTGGCTGAAGAGGAACGACCCCAGTTGGGCCCCCAAGTAATGCAGCAGGAGGTATGCGGTCAGCCAGCCTAGGCCTGACTCAGGGAACTGGACGCCCCTGCCATGCATAGTCCCCTGAGATGTCTGCCAACAAGTTGAGTTTCAGGCTAATTGGGCTTGGGACGCAAGCTCAGGACTGATTACCCTGCAGCTGGCTGCCTCTGGAGAGGGTGTATAGTGTTAAAGGCCGAAACACCCCATGACCCAGAGGTACACTATTGATGATGCGTACCCGCAAATTCCTTCTCCCACAAGTCCACCAACCTCCACCAACAATTCCTCAAAAAGCCTCCTCCTCAACTGCCTCGTACACTTAACACCCTTCAGGTCGATTGTTTGTGTCACAAGCCTTTATTTCTCCTTCAAGTCCGCCATTCACCTAATGTCAACTTAGCGTATGTGTTCGCACAAGAATATTAACACCTCATTCTGTGTATTCTGGAACCTAACCTACAGAAATAAAATGCAGATGATGGCGCGTTCAGCCTACCTCCACATGTCTTTTACAGTCATTAAGTCCGCCGTGGGCAATACTGAAGTCAATATTGCATACAGTGCACCTCGCCACGGTGTCATCATTCTTCACCTTCTCTAGACATGGATATACTTTAGTATATTCTGCAGTAAAATGAGTCTTATATTTTCGTTTTTTACTCGAGGATTCACCCTCTGCCATTTCGCAGGATGCACAGTTTTGAGTGGTAACTTAGGTGACTGTCAGAGAGTAAATCGAAGCCCTCCCACACCGAACGTTATTGGCTTATTTTGCTGACTAAACCAATCAGCGCGCCCTGATTGGTTTAACAAGCAGTCGCCTTGAACGCTCGTTGAACAGAGCATCGCTTTGGACAGATACCCACAGGTTTCACAAGCAACCTCTCACACCCCTCTCTCTCTCTCTCGTGCCTGCGCAGTCGAAACGCGCATGGTGCACGAGTTATTGTATTGCCTGCACGGTCTCACTCGCATTGAAAAAAAGAAACACTCCCTCTAAAATGATTGATATTTTATCCGACTCGCAGGCATCCGTGATTAACTATCAATATCAGGGAGACTCCCGGAACTTCCGGGAGACTTGGGATGTCTGCAATGTGGTTCCATAGGCAGATTGGTCACTTTTCAACAAGATTATTTCTTCGTCACACTTTAAGTCAAAATCGTGCATATTGTCTCTAAATGCATCTCGTGACTTCGCTGAGAACCTGAAAGAACTTGTACAAAGATATCAAACACATTTAATACAGTTTTAAGATTTGGCTGAAAGTGAATCTAGGTAAAAGTCATTTCAGTCTTATTTATCTGGTTCTCTTATCTGGGGGAATGAGGGTAAAATATCAACTTTGATTTATTGGTCCAGATAAGATAGGGAATGGGTTAGTCTCCCATTTTTCCAAAAAGGGTTCTTTCTTTGTTCAGTTGAAGTTGTCAATGTATTCCTCAAGTTTATGGCAAATGTCTGTTGTTAAATCCACTCCCAAAAGCTTTCATAGGCCGAAGGTTGTTGTAAATCAAGCGATTTTTGTCCCTCTCCTTTGTGTAGACTTTCCAGATCTGGTCCTTACCCAGAAAAACATCCCCAACGGGAATGCTTGTATCTTCCAAAGGTTTAAGGCATATTGATTCCACACTGGAGCATGCTACATGTGTTTCTTCCTATTTATGTTTCTGCAGGTGCTCCTGACAATCCCGTCTATGGCCGCAGTTTGTTTTCTTCTCTCTCCATGCATGCAGTAGTTAGTTACCCATTTTTTTTGCTATTGGTGTCTATCTTTTCAAGCTCTCTCCTTTCCTCCTTTTTTACTCCCTCTATTTCATTCATCTTTCTTTTCTAAAAAAAAAAACAAAAACAAACAAACAAACAATGGAGCTCCAAACTATAATGAGAACACTGGCACTGTGGGCTTTGGCTTTGCTGATGCCTGTGCCTCTCAGTCCAGCCAGAAATATATATACAGTATATATATTTTAAATGTTTTACCTTGACAGATAATTAGTTTGATGTTATGTGGCCTTTTTTTTGAAAGAGGAAAACATACTGCACCTGAATCAAGTTGCAGACCCCTGATTATCACAGATCTGCTTGTTTCCAACTTTATACCAATTTCAGGGCTTTGAAACTGTCCAACTCTCCCTGCAATGAATGAAAGAGGTAATTGTGAGAGCCCCATTGTGTTCATGTATGGTGGGAGCAGATTTTACTGGATGAGAGCTGATCGATATCATACATTGGGAAACATTGAATTTAATATTTGAAGAATAAAAGCATTGTGAAGGTAGAGCTTGTCTTTTTCAGTGGAGCAGGCTGAAAATCAATGATGCTTTGTATCAGACTCTACCATGTTTTTAATACTTAAAGAGAACTGTTTTTGTCCTTAGTCTCTCTGAGGAAAACATTGATCTGTCTTTTATTAGTCTTTCTCACATCTTTTTTTTTAAATTTCCATTTAGTCAAAAGTTCAGAAATTTTAAAACTCTGACCTTAGGCTTCAAAGAAATCTCACTTGGTTTTACATTAATTGTTGACCACCTTGATATGCAAAAGAAATGACAAACAAGTCCACTTTATGTCATTTGTCAGCTTTAAAACTGCAGCATGTAGAACTTCTTCCTCCTTTACATTTTGAACACCTCTATAAAGTGAGGTAAAGTGATACAAATCTTCACAACATTAGTTGTTGGAATGACCTTTTGGGATACAGTACACACATCATATTAGAACTTCAAGGGGCTGATGAAGCCACATGGATCAATAATAAGTCATCATCATGCAACATAAATGATTCCAGAAGAGGTGCCAGGCTTGATTAATTCGATAGTGCATACCCTTTTTTTCTCAAATAAAATTTATTTTTGAATGCATATTTCCATAGCCTTTTACTTCAATCTGTAGAGATTACGACACAAAATTACTTCAGTCGAGGTATGATCTCATATACTTATGTGTCATTGCCTCAAACTAGATAAAAAAAAATACAGAGCAAAGCATGAAGGGGTATTTTCGCTAATTGGATAACTAACATGAAAAGTAACTAAGTTAGATAGATAATGTACTTATGTTCAGTGTCAAGCAAACAAGCACATTTAATTAATCTTTGAGTTTTTTCATTAGTCATTCATCAGGTGGTATTTGGATTATACTGATGAGCAGATTTTGATGAAATATTCTTATTTGTACAAGTGAAGTTGTTTTTTTTCCAATTTTCTGTGTTCTTACACAACATTAATCAGTTTCAAACTGTAAAGATACAAGGCTACAGCTAGTTTCTGCGTTGCTGTCTCACCAAGCACATTATTTGATCAAAATGATTATTGTGGGTCTTTTTTTGTAAGTATCAATCAGGTTATTTGCGTCTTGTTGAAAACAAAAATTTAAACAGACCTGGGACATAATTTGGGAAGGCTGAAAACGGTCTTCATATGGAAAATAAACATCTCTTTACCGAGGTTTACGTAAATTATGTCATTGTGACAATGACCTCCTCAAAGGTGGAGCACAGTGAATTGTCAAATTCAGCAAATGCCCCCACATATGTTCTCAACAAGACACACAACTCTGTGCAATTCAACACAATTCAATTTGTACAGTGCCGAATTACGACAAATGGCTTCTTAAGGCACTTGAAAGATAGAAACCAATTCAAACAATAAGAGCCCAATTTATTGCAATACAATCATTACTGAATCAAATTAATTAAATTCCAAATTAGTCTAATTCATACATAAAAAGCCAATTTTAAAAAGTAGCCTGGCTAAGGAAGTCAGCAGATTGCACCGAAACTTCTCTTTGATCCAATCTCCCATCCTGACTATGTCCAAGGCGACTGAAAAACTTCCTTTTAACAGGAAGAAACTTCTGGCAGAACCAAACTCAGGAAGGGTGGCCACCCGGTTTGACCAGCTGGGGCCTCATGTACAAAGGGTGCGTACGCAGTGGGAGACCAGCAGGGTACGTGGGGGATTAGGAAGATTGACCGTGGCATGTGGTTGTTAACCCCTGCTTGGTTGTGGACAAGACATCCATCTCAGTTTTCTGATCATCTTAAAGGGATCCCCAACAGTGAAGTACATTGAGGGCTGTGCATATACTCACAGAACTTTTACATCCCATTACTAGTTCAATCAGTTCACTCCCACACCCTTTTCTCATCCCCTTAACAAAACTAAAGATCTTGAAATTTGAGCTTTGGCACTGTTTTCCACAAACCAGTGGAAGAAGTCACGGTGGCTCCGTCCAAAATAAATACTTTCCCAGTGCATCCTAGTGGGTTTGCTACCTATTTGCTTCACATCATACACAGTGTTGATAAAAAAATATTCTAAAACTCTTCTATCTATCCATCTAGATATCTTCAAATCTAGAAATTCAATTCCTAAATCCAAAAGAGCCCAAACGCTTTGCCTTTTTTGACACATCCTCTCAGATACCTTGATTAAAGTGGAATCTTAAAAATTGATCCAGCAGCTTTCAAGTTGAGAATTTGCAGATCTTATCTGAACTTCTACCCTTCCAACAGGCTATATTTGAGCTTGCCAGAATGGGGAGTATAATTATTGATGAGCCACTCAGCTCCAGCCAACGGCACTTGTCATTTTCCATCACAGTACGCGTCTCAGCCTCTAGCACTTACAGAGAGCTAATGCCAGCTGACAGTAAACAATGGTCGGACGCCTTCAATTATACTTAAAAACACATTAAATCGATAGTCTAAGGTCAAGATTTTAATTGGGACCCTTGAAGTGTTAAGAACTGAGCAGCAGCGATGATAAGGTCATCACTGAATGTGGCTATCTCACCAAATGTAAATGGTCTGGATTCTGTAGATTAAGAAAAATCCAAGTAAAAGATTTGTTTTGAATACAATCTGGGCCTGGTGAATTTGGACGAGGAACCTTATTTCTCATTGTTTATCTTGTTATGCTGTAGTTCCACTGACATTGTTATTTCCTTTAAAACAAACGCAGTTACACACTCTTACACATACACGCACAATTTAAAATCTTTTGAATTTAAGGTAATGAATGACCAAAGCAAACAAAGCAGTAGTGGTTTGTTAGTGCAGTTCCTAGTTGTATTCATATGCACCCATGCTGACAGTCATTGTGTTTTTCTCAGCATTTTCAATATTATCTCTTTAACCAGCACCTACAAAGGCACATACCACACCCAGGACAACACACAGGTCTAATGATTGGTGCAAAGATCTTCTACTTTCCAATCTGTGTAAGCTCGTACCAACAACTAACAGTCATGACCGTGTCTGTTTGTAGCAACACAGATTGGAGACTATAAAAAAAGAAGTTTTCTAAAGCCAGCTGAGAGCAAGAGAGACATGAACAATCTTCCAGAGTGTCGCAAAGACAAACATCTGATGTGTTCATTAACAGCAGTAAAACACATGCTCATTTGTAACATGCATCAGTAATTCTGTGATGTAAACATATTCTTTCTTGTGGGAGTCTTATGAGTGATCACCATGTGTATCAGAGATCTGTGCACGGTGTACTGAGGGTGCACAACTGCCAAACTCTTCGGTACATGCCTGCAAGCTACACACAGCTGTTGTGTTCTCTGTCGCCAGTTGTCAGCTAAATTTACATAAAGAAGAAGTGTTTTCTGGAATTGTTTTAGCGTAAATACTGAGAAGACAAATTTGATGTTTTAATTATGTCTAAAGGTAATTGCCTGGCATCCTTCAAAATTTCTAGTGGAAGTGTACATTCCATTTTTTTTTACACTGTTCAGTTCCCTTATAACCGTTTGGAGGTGCAGTAACTTTGGAGAACAAAAAGTTTGACCCTCTCATGCAACTCTGGCTCAAATATGAAAACAGTTCTATGGCATGCTCTGTTTGTGAAGTTAATCTGCTCTATGCGGTGTGATTGAGTAGTTACACATCATTTGTGTCTCTCCTCAATAAGGCCATAAATAAACAGGAGAGCACTTGGCAGTGACCAGATGCTGTGAGGTTGATGGCTAAGGGGAAGATGGACGATCACAGTGATTAAGATGAATTAAAAAAATATGTTTGGCTGTTCTGTACAAATAAACTTCAAGTAACAATAATGACAGGAACATTAGTGTCACTTTCACTGTGACCAATTAACAATGTCAGGCTATATTACATTGTACTGATAAATCCTACTTGCCATTTTCTCTTCTTTCTTATGTGATGGAAACTCATTCAAGGATTTTCGATAAAACACAACATCAAAAAGAGTCTTTAACTCCCAGTGATACAGTTCTTGGCCATGGCTTGATTATTCCCACTGATTTTCTGATAAAAACAGCTCAATAAAACATTCTTATGCACTGCATAGAATGTTTTTCATATGGATCATCGTCTGTTGTTCCTGTTTTCCGTCATCAAGAAAGTTGTAAAATGAAGTATCAATATGAAACGACAACAAGAATGATTTTTAGTTGACTCCATTAACTTAATAAAGTAGAGATATCCAGGTATCACCCACCCATGCCTACACCTCTTGCCACAACTCTGTGATGCCATTTAGAATTTTCTCAATCAGCCACAGACTTCACGAGGAGATAAGGAGTAAGCTCCTTTTTCAAACAATGCACCTCACTGTTTGCAGCATTTTCAAAATTATTGAAATTATAAATACTACTTTCTGGGTTTCTCTGCTTAAGCTGCTGCTCCCGCGACCCGATCCGCGGAAGATGATGGATGGATGGATTTCTCTACAGACAGAACTTTTTGTAGTATTCAACAGCACATGTGAACACACCCTGATATGTACAGTTGTTTATATCTCTGTCATCCAGACCAACAGAAACAGTCTTGGAAAGAAAATCACCTATTCCTTACCAGATCTTAGAATTAAAGAATTAAATGACACATGACACATTACACTGTGGGAAGTTTGTAGAACCACCTTTAGCAGCAACAAGTTGAAGTTATCGTTTTCTGTATGAAATTATCAGTCTCTCTCATAGTTGTGGTGAAATTTGGTCTACTCTCCTTTACAGCATTGCTTCAGTTAATTGAGATTTGTGGACATTCCTTTATGCACAGCTCTCTTAGGTTCTACCACAGTATTTCAATCAGGTTGAGATCTGGACTATTGCAATACTTGGTTCTTTTCTTTTTCAGCCATTCTGTTGTAGATTTGCCTCTGCTTTAGGAAAAAATTTCCTGTGTTACATCAGCAAAGCAGACCATCTTTTTAACTTTAAGTTGTGTGGTGTTGTTCTTTAGACTATATTGTACTGTAATAAAATTCATATGATAGATAAAAAAATAGGAAAATTTAGTATTACCATGCAAGACTAGTAACATCTTTCCACTGAAAAGCATCACTTATGGAAATATATTTGGTCAATATCACATTGCAGTTAAACATAACTTTTCACCAAATTCCATTGTGTTTAATTGGAAAAGTAGATGGGGGATACAATCAAAGTCTTGTAAAGTAAAAGTTTGCTTGAATTCTTACTTTCAAGAACACCTGTTCTCTCAACAGAACCCCAATTTAACCTCAACAACCTCATATCAGAACACAGAAGTCAGTGTAACTTGAAATTAAATGGGAAGCACCAGAGCCAATCATCAGCTCATATGATACCTTTTGTGTGTCCATTTATGCAACGGCCAATTTGTCCTTGCATTGTAGGTTTATATCGGACACTGATAGTAGGTACTTAGATACGGTCTTGGTTTCTCTGCATGATTACATCACAGATAGGGATGTGAATTGGTAAGATTTTATTGATACCAGTGCCCTCACCAATGATGTTTATTGGTCCATGATAGTAAGTTTTGGGAGAATTCTTGATTAATGCTGCAGGACCTTGGAAGGGTCAGTCTTATGATATATGGTACCAACAGGTTCAGAGAAAACATGTGACATGTCAATATGGCACCAATGTGTCTGGACTTTCCTCAGAGAAACCATATGAAGAAAATAAAAGACAGACTAAAGACAGATGTGTTGTTTTGCACATACCTTAGAATATAAATAGGACCTGGTTTGTTTGTTCGAGGTCTTACCTCAGATGCATGTGAGCTGTATGACCCTGTGTACACAGTATTAAAGAATATTCTCTACTAAAGACTCTTGCTTCCAGTCTCATTGATTCCAGCCTCATCTACTCTGACTCTTGGTCCTGATGACAACAGAACGGCTGCCCAGTAAACCCTCCTTACAGTCCAGTTCTACATTAATTTCCTTTTCAATCGCAGGTTATAAACGCTAGAACAACTGGTTACTCTCGGAAATACCCCATAGAATTAGAAGAATAAGAAGTGTGTCTTTGTCAACTCGATACAGATAATGTATATAAATTACTATGATATGATATGATAGAAATATACTTTTTTTAACCGTAAGGGTAAATTTGTCTTGGACTCAAATGCTGCTCATATAAATGCGTTGAAAGGGGACAGTGTTAGCTAGCAACACTTTCTGTCAGCCTTCATTTACACTTTTAGTCAGTGGAAATTGTGCTAAGCATGGTGCTAATGGTTTTATAATGCACAGATGATCTGGGTTTACAGTAACTGATAAGATCAGATTTATTGGTCATACACACTAAATTTGTCCTCTGCTTTTAACCGATCCTGTTGACACACACAAGTATGCACAGGGTCACACACTAATGCCATACGCCATACTGGAGTGGTGGGCAGCCATTCACAGGGCCTCGGGAGCATGGGGGTGCAGTGCCACCCCTCCAGCTGTTAGTTTCACCAATCTTTTTGGGTCGCGAGAGTGGGAATTGAACTGCCAACCTTCTGGTTATTAAATAACTAACTCTAACCACTGAGCCACAGCCGCTGAAATATGTGAATATGTCAAATACATGTCACTTGCAATTCTGCTTTATTTACCCCTATATCTGTTTTTTTCTCTGCTACTCCCCTGTGCTAAAATATATACAATATTATCATACATAATTCCCAATAAAGCTGATTTCATTTACAGATTTTTCAAAATTGTGACTTACTATTAGGACTGAATGTTTGGGATCAAACTAACAGACAGAAAGTTTGAAGCAACATAATGTTTTTGGTTTACTCACACAGTCAACAAACTCTTCAGGATGCACTTCAAGGACATTGCTGCGCAATGTTGCTCAATAACACCATAGGTTTAAATTGAATTTTTTCACGGCATCAAAAGATAGCAATGTGGAGCGATAGCGAGTAAAAAGTCTGAATTTTGAGTCTCACAATCAAGGCGTGATATTTCAGGGTCCTCCGTGTATGAGGTTGTGCCTTGCCAACACTTCCCAGCATCAGTAAAAAGGAATTGATCAGCTCAGAGCAATAGAATTCCAATAGTTTAGTCATTTGGAACTGGTTCTCTAATGGAAACGGTAAGGCATCACAGTTCAAACTGCTTTTGTTAGACAGTGCTCACTATAAAGTAAGAAGAAAAATGTTCCTAGATCTGGCTGCATTTATGTTCTGTTAGCGGCTTGTTGAAACTCATTCTCAACAACCCAATCGGCAAGATGAATAGCAAATCAATACTTTTAAATATTCTTATATGAATAATACTATCACTTAAAGGTGCCGTCGGCAACTTTTTTTAGTCATATTAGCTTGAACTGTCATGGGATTCTGGAAGTAGAATATTAAATAGGCTGTTTAGGAAAAATCCTGAATTCTGTAGCTCCCTCTAAAGCCTGTAATCGTGCTTGCAAAAAGCGAGCGCTCGCGGCTGTTTTTAACCAATCACGTTACCTACCTGTCAACCACAGCTTGTGCACACGCTGCTATCGAGCCCCCAGCTTGTGAACGCGCACACTGGTGTGAACTCACGTGCACAACCTCGTCCACAGAGGGGGAGAGGTTTGGGGGGCGGTTTGGAGCTTGGTAGAGGTTGGGGGAGGGACCTGAAAGTTGTATCAGTTCGAATTTTCCGACTTTAGCCTCGGAATTTTGAAAACCTGCCGACGGCAGCTTTAACCCACGTCTCCTACAAACCAGTACAGAAGGTCAGTTTTTATACCCTGAAATGTTTGCAGGAGTAAGAAGGCCAAAATTCGTCAGACTGTCTAGCTGTATAGCACTGAAGTGCCAAATCTTTTGATTTCATATGCTCTACTTCAGTAATGGTAGCTCATACCCCTTGTATGGCCCTTGAAACATGAGTGAAACTTCAAGATGAGAAGCCCATGGTGATTTTAGACAGAAGCTCAGAGCAGAACTAATAGCCCATTAAGTGTAAAAGACTGCTTTTGATATGACTGAGAAGAGGAAGGATAAAAACAAGCACGTGTCATGGAGAACAGATGCATAACAGAAGACAGAAGGAAAGGTGAAAACTATACCACAGAGCAATCGCTTCTTCAACATCATCCACAATACAACAGCTCTCAAAACAAAGAGTAAGTGGGATCAGCGCTCATACTCCATTGAGTTGAAATCTTGATATCTGCTCCATACTTTAGATGTACTTTCACTGAGCTCATGCACATTTTTAGTACTGGAGCTGCAACTTTTAAATAATGTATCACATCAGACATCCCTCACAGTGTGTGGTAATTATAAGTATGTGTGGTATGAGTCACACTGGTGGTTCAGGAGAGCACAAATCGAAACAAATCATGGAAAATTACAGCCTCTCTTTATGGTGCTAGTATCCACACTACCAATAGCTTATCCATCTTAAGAAAAGCTTTGGCACACAACAAAGGGTCACAGCTAATCATGCAGTTCATAGAAAAAAAAGAGGATACATAATGAAGCCGATGAAATTTCAAAGACCAATTTGTAGGTTGTATTGTTCATAGAATAAAGACTTTATGTTTTGTGGAAATGTGTGTTTCAGATTGAGTTCAATTTGTTCAAAAGCAAGACCCAGACACCTGATGTAAAGGAATGCTTTTCTAAAACAGAATACAAGTAGCTAGTGCAACACCAATATAAGAGGACATTTTTAAATTTTTGTGCAAGTTGGCCATTTTATTATGTGATGGTAGTTGTAGAAGGGGGGGCTTATTTTTCATTGAGGATGGTTAAGGCAAATGTTGACCCATTCAAGGTGTACCCCGTCCTTCACCCAGTGGCAGCTAAGGGAGGCTCCAGCCACCCCGTGACCCTCATTTGGATTAAGGCAGAATAGGAATGCTAATAATTGAATTTGGACGTGGACAATTATTTAATATGCACAGACTATGATTGTGCATCAGCACTGAGAGCCATTGAATAAACCTCAATGCTCCTTTCCCCAAACCACATTCTGCATTTGTGTTAATTAGCTTTATTTTAGATTTAAATCCATTCCAGTGGCACAATTATTTAATTGGGTCATTTTTTTCATATGTTCATTAAACACTTTTATATTGCATTTTAGTTCAGAAAGTTTATGTCAATAGCTGAAGTTATATTGCTGTACGTTTGACTTTCAGTTATTATTCGTGGTTGCAGAAGCAACTAGAGGGCTGTTGAGCTATGCAAAGTCAATTAAAAATGAGCAGATGGTGTCCATGTATTTCTTACTAATATTCCGCTTTTCAGGTATGATTTCCCTCATAATATTGTGTTATGTTCACTAAGTGAATGTTATATCTGCTCCGGAAGACATTTGTAACTCATCATGTCCACATGTTGTGCAGTAAGCCAATGATAGTTATGGTTGGTCTGAAACTAACTATGTGCAATGATAATCCCGCTGTTGTCTGTGGAACAGATGAAGTACAGTCATACACAACTGTTTAGCAAGTGTTATAGCCTGTATACGCCTATGGTGATACATGTGCTCACAGTTGCATGTTTTTTTTAGAAACTGCCTAGTCAATACAATATGAGTTTAGAGAAGTTTGTTTTTATGCATTTACTTATCGATTACTAATTATTTCCCTTTTCAGGGCCACCACAGTTGCATTACAAAAGCACGGTTTTGTTTTAAAATAATTAGAAAGGAGACAGAAGAGAAAGAATAACCTAATGTGAAATAAAAACAAGCCAAAAAAATTGTCATCTTGTAATTTCACATCCTTTACACTGGATGGAAGTTGATCCACCTCTGAGCCAGCAAGAACGTTAGTAGCAGAGACAAAATGTTCCCATCTCTATTTCAATGTTATCTTTAAATAAGAACAATAACAAGAATTAATATTTGATTACTAGTTGCAGGGCTCTGAGGGGTAGCCCTAGAATAATGTGGGAAAGTCAAATCACAACCCATACAATTTGCTGAGATATTATAGGGTAAACACAGAAGACACAAAACAAATGTATTTTCCAGTATCAAATACAATATCTAATTAGATTAGATTCGATTCAACTTTATTGTCATTGCACAGAGTACAGGTACTGAGACAACGAAATGCAGTTTAGCATCTAACCAGAAGTGCAAAAAAGCAGTTAAAGTGCAGAGTATGTGCATATGTGAAGTAAAGTGTAGTAGTGAATAAATGCAAGCAGTTAAAGTGCAGAGTATGTGCATGTAAAGTGAGGTGGTGAATAAATACAAATGTAGATGAAAAGATAGATTGGAATAATTACAATGAGTTACACGGTGAGGTATTATGGAATAAATGGATTAAATAAAATAAATAAATAGAAAAAGATAAATACAATACGAGTGAATACACTATAGTGGGAAAATGCAGTACTAACAGTTCAGTTCAGTGCAAGGTTCAGTGGCTGAGGGGGATTGCGTTGCAATCCACAGTCTCTGGGTGTGTGTGTGTGTGTGTGTGTGTGTGTGTGTGTGTGTGTGGGGGGGGGGGGGGGGGGGGGGGGGGGGCACCGAGGTTGAGAGTTCAGCAGGGTGACTGCTGCAGGGAGGAAGCTTTTCCTGAACCTGCTGGTCCTGGAGCGGAGAATCCTGGAGCGGAGAGCCCTGTAGCGCCTCCCGGAGGGGAGGAGGGTAAACAGTCTGTGGCTGGGGTGAGAGCTGTCCCGCACGTTTATGTGATCATTTGAAAGAATTTACCTAAATGTATTGATGTACGAGACTCTAATGTATCATCTTGGTGGAATGGAGATATGAACAAAGGAAGGAGGTGGGATCGGACACCCTCGAGTCTAGACGCTGCTTGTGAATGAGCAGAGTTAAGAGGAAGCAGAAACATCTGATGATTTTACCCCATGTAAGAAAGACATGGAACTGGGAATGAGGCAGAATGTGCAAAATTCAGCCTGTGGGGAGAGTGACGTAACAGAAGTGAAGTTACTTTTGAACGGGAACAGTGTGGGGACCACTTTACTGATCACTCCAGAGAGATCGTGTTACTTTGGAAGATGACCAGTCTGCAGCCAAGACTCTGCTGGTAGGTCTTCCAACCCAAAGGTTGTGTCCACATGTGGAAGTGTTCTTCAAACTCCAACTTGCCCTTACTGTTGCCTACATTGTTCCTGATTTGTGCATGTGTGTGTGTGTGTGATTGTAGAGAAAAAGCAATGCATACTCTTCTTTACATAAGCCTCTACAGAAAAAAATATTTGACAAAGGCAAATGTGGAATAGAATTACATTGGCAACAAAGTAAAAAAAGAAGCCATCAAATATGAGAAAGATATTTTGATCAGTGAGAAAAAAGAAGAGCAAAGGGGTCTGACAGAAAAGGGTGAGATGATGGATTGAGCATGATAAGATAATGAGGAATGAAATACTGTCCAACAAAATGTCATCTCTCAGACAGTGGTCTGGGGAGTATTGCTGCCATTTCACTGACATTGTTACCAAAGATGAATTTCACCTACAAAGACATCAACTCTTCAGTTGCAGCATTTCCTGGATTTTGTGGTGATACTGGCAGGCTTTGAAAACCCAGCTTTGAAAGCTAGTGTCAGCCCTTATGATTCTGCTCTGGCATCAAGATGAGAGGCTCAACAGTGAGAGAGAGCACATATATATTCAGATCAAAACTGCATGCTATGAGGATTTCTCATTAGTACGTATATTGGGATCTCAAAGGAAAAAAATGCCACAGTGGTTTTGCCATCTTCCATCACAGCTGCTCGTGGCAAAACGTATCTACCTAAACAGATGATAAGTCCCAGCTTTGGCCTTTTTGAACTGGAACACTTTATCTCAGACTTTAACAAACAGAAGAGGGCAGCTACCTTTCTCTGCAGCATCATATACTCTTAAGAAGAACATAGTAAGTGGGACTCCTTAGCACGTACATTTACAGTCGGGTTTTTAAAAGCTTTGTGTATGTTGAGGTTCAGAAAGACCAACAAAATGTGGTAAGTGGAGTGCTGTGTGCTGTAGACTGGGAGCGACAGAGCCTGACCAGTTTGTGATGGCTAGTTCACCAGCGTAAAAAAAAAAAAAAAAAACTTTAAAAAAAAACTTCATGTTTAATGATGAGGTTTGGGTATCAGAAAGATAAAAGGAACATTGTCTTTGAAGGCCTAACATTTATTTTCATGACATGAAAATTTGGGACAGAAGATACGTCATCCTGCAGCAATGTTGCGTCTACATCAGTATGCAAACAGAGGAAAACACATGAACACATGACAGTTGCTGCTGCCCTACTGCCTGAGGTAATTGATTACATCTAAGCCTTTAATACTCTGGTGCACAATAGACTATTGTCCATACTTCAAGACCAGGGCCTCAACCATAGGCTTTCCCTTATATTCTAGGTTTATTGACCAACTCATTCAAGTTTGGAACAAGTACATCCTCCTCCTGCTCATAAATATCAGAATTCCAAAGCCCTCGTACTCACAGTCTGTGTGTCCGTAAAAAAAAAAAAAAAAATAGACTCAGTATGTTTATTTCAAGGTTAGTAATGGCTATTTTGTATAGAGAACTGAAACTGCCATAATAAATGTTTTTATATGATATAAGTTACATGGGCTGCACGGTGGTGTGGTGGTCAGCACTGTCACCTCACAGTGAGAGGGTTCCAGGTTCAACTCCCAGCTGGGGCCTTTCTGTGTGGAGTTTGCATGTTCTCCCTGTGTATGCGTAGGTTCTCTCCAGGTACTCTGGCTTCCTCCCACTGACCAAAAACATGCATGTTAGGCTAATTGGTGTCTATGAAATTGCACTTAGGCGTGAGTGTGAGCATTTGTGTGGTTGTTTGTTTCTGTGTGGCCCTGTGATGGACTGGCGACCTGTCCAGGGTGTACCCTGCCTCTTGTCTGATGACCACTAGGATAGGCTCCAGCCCCCCGCGATCCGACCGACAGATTCAGTGGGTAAAGAAAATGGATGGATGATTTATATGATAAGTGCTACTAGAAATCAATCAAAAAATATCTCGTGCAACAGTAGTTGTAGAGAGTGCGAAATAAACAAGCTTTTCTGGAAATTATAGCAATGTAATACCATCTATAAATAAAATAAATAAAATGTATTTTGAAATAAACTCATAGCAAAACGTGAAATAGTCCCAGAACTAACTTTTTTGTATTCTTGTTTTTTTTTTTGTGCCGTTTGTTTTTTGTGCCACTGAGCATGCCTTTTAAAGTAATGTATTTTAGTGGGATTTATGGTTCATGCAGTGGCTCAGGTCACTAAGCTTTTGATGAAGAATAACAGCGATGTAACAGCCAAAAATGATATTTCAAATCAAAATCAAAATCAAAATCATAATCATAATCAAAATCAAATCAAATTTATTTATATAGCATATTTCATGTACAAACAAATGAAAGTTTCTATAAATCCTCATTGGTTATGCAGGGGAGTTAAACTGTTGTGCTGCGTAAAAGTCCTTGTGTCCACATTTTTAGACTAATATCCATCTTCATTTGCAAGCTGGCAGTAAGACACTGCAGTTGATGGACCTGTTTTAGCCTCTGCATCCACTCAGTCATAGTTGGTGAATTTGTTTTTTTTTCACTGTTATGAATTTTCTTAGCTATCAGTAAAAGTATCTGCAGTAAATTCTTGTGATCTGCATTATGGATCTTTTTTAGAATAATTCCTAGGAAAGACTGGACCATTCCAAGTATTTTGGCAATTTACTCTAACACTCTTGAAATATCTTTGAATTATTGGAGAAATCTTATCAAATTTGTATATCGTCCCCTATTTTCTCACATTTTCTCCAAAATGGTGTCACTGCTTGGTCTTTCCTAAATTTTAAAAATAATAAGAGGTGTGCTCCATCCATCCATCCATCCATCCATTATCTTCCGCTGGTCCGGGGATCGGTTCGCGGGGGCAATAGCTTGAGCAAAGAGACCCAGACGTCCCTGTCCCCGGCCACTTCCTCCAGCTCTTCTGGGGGGACCCCGAGGCGTTCCCAGGCCAGCCGAGAGACATAGTCTCTCCAACGTGTCCTGGGTCTTCCCCGGGGCCTCATCCCAGTGGTACGGGCCCGGAACACCTCACCGGGGAGGCGTCCAGGAGGCATTCTCACCAGATGCCCGAGCCACCTCATCTGACTCCTCTCGATGCGGAGGAGCAGCGGTTCTACTCCGAGCCCCTCCCGGATGACCGAGCTTCTCACCCTATCTCTAAGGGAGAGCCCAGACACCCTGCGTAGGAAACTCATTTTGGCCGCTTGTATTCGCGATCTCGTTCTTTCGGTCTCTACCCACAGCTCGTGACCATAGGTGAGGGTAGGAACATCGATTGACCGGTAAATCGAGAGCTTCGCCTTCTGGCTCAGCTCCTTCTTCACCACGACGGGCCGGTGCAGAGCCCGCATCACTGCAGACGCAGCACCAATTCGTCTGTCAATCTCCTGTTCCATTCGTCCCTCACTCGTGAACAAGACCCCGAGATACTTGAACTCCTCTACTTGGGGAAGGATCTCATTCCCGACCCGAAGAGAGCATTCCACCCTTTTCCGGCCGAAGACCATAGTTTCATATTTGGTGGTGCTGATGGTCATCCCAGCCGCTTCACACTCGGCTGTGAACCGCTCCAGTGAGAGCTGAAGGTCACGGCCTGACGACGCCAACAGAACCAAATCGTCCGCAAAAAGCAGAGACCCGATTCTGAGGTCGCCAAACCGGACCCCCTCAACGCCCTGACTGCGCCTAGAAATTCTGTCCATAAAAATTATGAACAGAATCGGTGACAAAGGGCAGCCCTGACGGAGTCCAACCCACACAGGAAACATGTCCGACTTACTGCCGGCAATGCGGACCAAACTCTGACACCGGTCATACAGGGACTGAACAGCCCATATCAAGGAGTCCAGCACTCCATACTCCCGGAGCACCCCCCACAAGAGTCCCAGAGGGACACGGTCGAACGCCTTCTCCAAGTCCACAAAACACATGTAGACCGGTTGGGCGAACTCCCATGCTCCCTCCAGGATCCTGCGGAGGGTATAGAGCTGGTCCACTGTTCCAAGGCCAGGACGAAAACCACACTGCACCTCCTGAATCCGAGATTCGACTATCCGGCGGATCCTCCTCTCCAGTACCCCCGAAAAGACCTTACTAGGGAGGCTGAGGAGTGTGATCCCCCTATAGTTGGAACACACCCTCCAGTCCCCCTTTTTAAAGAGGGGGACCACCACCCCGATCTGCCAGTCCAGAGGCACTGCCCCCGATGTCCACGCGATGCTGCAGAGGCGTGTCAACCAAGACAGCCCCAAACATCCAGAGCCTTGAGGAACTCAAGACGGACCTCATCCACCCACGGGGCCTTGCCACCGAGGAGGTTTTTGACCACCTCGGCAACCTCAGCCCCAGAAATGGGAGGTCCCACGTCCGAGCTCCCCAACTCTGCTTCCTCATCGGAAGGCGTGTCGGTAGGATTGAGGAGGCCCTCGAAGTATTCCCCCCACCGACTCACGACGTCCGTAGTTGAAGTCAGCAGAGCCCCGCCCTCACCATACACGGTGTTGACGGTGCACCGCTCCCCCCCCCCGAGCCGCCGGATGGTGGACCAGAATCTCCTCGAGGCCGTCCGGAAATCGTTCTCCATGGCCTCCCCGAACTCCTCCCAAGCCCGAGTTTTTGCCTCAGCAACCGCCGAGGCTGCGTTCCGCTTGGCCTGTCGGTACCCATCAGCTGCTTCCAGAGTCCCACTGGCCAAAAAGGCCCGATAGGACTCCTTCTTCAGCTTGACGGCCTCCCTCACCACTGGGGTCCACCAGCGAGTTCGGGGATTGTCGCCACGACAGGCACTGACCACCTTGCGGCCACAGCTCCGGTCGGCCGCCTCAACAATGGAGGCACGGAACATGGCCCATTCGGGCTCAATGTCCCCCACCTCCCCCGGGACATGGTTGAAGCTCTGCCGGAGGTGGGAGTTGAAACTCCTCCTTACAGGGGATTCCGCCAGCCGTTCCCAGCAGACCCTCACAATATGTTTGGGCCTGCCAGGTCTGACCGGCTTCCTCCCCCACCAGCGGAGCCAACTCACCACCAGGTGGTGATCAGTTGACAGCTCCGGCCCTCTCTTCACCCGAGTGTCCAGGACATACGGCCGCAAGTCCGATGATACGACTACAAAGTCGATCATCGAGCTGCGGCCTAGGGTGTCCTGGTGCCAAGTGCACATATGGACACCCTTATGCCTGAACATGGTGTTCGTTATGGACAATCCGTGACGAGCACAGAAGTCCAACAACAAAACACCACTCTGATTCAGATCGGGGGGGCCGTTCCTCCCAATCACGCCCCTCCAGGTCTCACTGTCATTGCCCACGTGAGCATTGAAGTCCCCCAGCAGGACGAGGGAGTCTCCCGGAGGAGCACTCTCTAGTGCCTCCTCCAGGGACTCCAAAAAGGGTGGGTACTCTGAACTGCCGTTCGGTGCATAAGCACAAACAACAGTCAGGACCCGTCCCCCCACCCTAAGGCGGAGGGAGGCTACCCTCTCGTCTACCGGGGTGAACCCCAATGTACAGGTGCACAGCCGGGGGGCAATAAGTATGCCCACACCTGCTCTACGCCTCTCACCGCGGGCAACTCCAGAGTGGAAGAGAATCCAACCCCTCTCGAGGAAGCTGGTTCTGGAGCCCAAGCCATGCGTCGAGGTGAGTCCGACTATATCTAGCCGGAACCGCTCAGCCTCGCGCACCAGCTCAGGCTCCTTCCCCAGCAGAGAGGTTACGTTCCACGTCCCAAGAGCCAGCTTCAGTAGCCGAGGATCAGACCGCCAAGGTCCCCGCCTTCGGCTGCCGCCCAGCTCACATTGCACCCGACCCCCATGGCCCCTCCCACGGGTAGTGAGCCCGTAGGAAGGGGGACCCGTGTCGTTTCTTCGGGCTGTGCCCGACCGAGCCCCACGGGCACAGACCCGGCCACCAGGCGCTCACCGGCGGGCCCCACCCCTGGGCCTGGCTCCAGGGGGAGGCCCCGTTGACCCGCGTCCGGGCAAGGGAACACGGCGTCCAAAAGTATCACTCATCATAGGGGTTTTGGGAGCTGTTCTTTGTCTGGTCCCTCATCTAGGATCTGTTTGCCATGGGTGACCCTACCAGGGGCTTAAAGCCCCAGACAACATAGCTCCCAGACTCATTGGGGCACGCAAAGCCTCCCACCACGGTAAGGTGACAGCTCAAGGGGGAGAAGAGGTGTGCTAAAATATCTTATTTCACACTTCCATTCAGACTTCTAACCATAACTATTACGGTAATCCCTTTATGGTAGCCTAACCACAAGTCCCCTCATAAGTCATCTTTAGTCAATGCATTCATCTCCAGTTCTTTGAATCCTGAACTCTGAATCCTGACTGAAATTCTTCAAACAGATTATTTCTGTGTAAATGATCACAAAGCTGAGCTGCAACTATTTTTTAAAGAACTTTAGACATAAAAGGGAGATTGGATATAGGTCTATAATGAGCCAGCACTTCTGAATCAAGAGTAGGTTTTTTAAGTAAAGGTTTAATTACAGCAACCTTAAAAGGCTGAGGCACATATCCTGTCGACAAAGACAGATTGATGAAATCCAATAGGGAAGTCTCAATTAATGGGAAAACCTCCTTAAACAGTCTGGTTGGGATTGGGTCTAAACAACACAAGTTGATGGTTTAGAAGAGACTGTTGCTGTTGTTAGTTCAGAGAGATCAACTGGACAGAAGCCATCTAAATAAAAATCAGGTTTTAAAGATACTTCTAAAGCTGCTGTACTTGATGATACATCACTGATAATAGTGGGAAGGAGTTCATCAATCTTCTCTCTAATAGAAACAATTTTATTGATAAAGAAGCTCATGAAATCATCACTGCTAAGAGTAAAAGGAATACCTGGCTCAACAGAGCTCGGACTCTTTGTCAGACTGGCTACAGTGCTGAAAAGAAAACCTGTGATTGTTCTTATTCTCTTCTATCAATGATGAATAATAAGCAGTTCTAGCTTTACGAAGGGCTTATTAAACTATCTTTCCAGACTAATTGAGACTCTTCTAAATTAGAGGAACGCCACTGTCTCTCCAGCTTTCTTGCAGTCTGCTTTAAAGCACGCAGCTGTGAATTATACCAAGGAGCCAGCCTCTTCTGACTGATCAGCTTCCTTTTCAGAGGGGCAACATTGTCCAGTGCTGTACGCATTGAAACTATAGTGTTGTCAACAAGAGAGTCAAGTGTTGCTGGAGTAAAGTTTAGGTAGTCGTCCTCTGTCATATCCTGCACATGGCATTGAAGAAAAGGATGATTGAATTAATTCTTTAAATCTGGTTACAGCAACCTCTGATAGTCACCTTCTATATGTAAATTTCTTCTCAGAAACTGTATAGTCAAGTAATGTAAACTCAAAGGTTATCAGAAATTGGTCAGATAAGACAGGGTTATGAGGGAACACTGTCAACTGTTCACTCTCAATGGCATCTGTTCTTGTTGCCATGGCGCCGCAGATGGCAGCCTCGGGACTTCGCTCTCTTATACTGTACTTTGTCATTTTTGTGTGTTTATCACGTTTTCTACGATAATTTACTAGTAACTTTTACAAGGGAAGAACTGCTAAGCCTCAGGCAAAGTTCTTTTGGGACTTTTTCTCCTTTTCTTTCCGACCCAACAATTTTTTCCAAATTACTTTTTGGAGGAACTGCAGTTATCCACCGAATCTGTCGGAGACGCAAGCAGGGGAGGAGAGCTGGCCTGCTAGTGAAATTAAAGGGATAGTTCGCCTCTTTTGACATGAAGCTGTATGACATCCCATATTAGCAATATCATTTATGAACATTGACTTACCCCCCGCTGCGTCCTGTGAGCCAAGTTCCAGTCGAGTTTTGGCGTTGACAAAGGTAGTCCGGCTAGTTGGCTGAGGCTTAAAAAATAAAGAGTCTTGCTTCTCAAAACAATATGCGTTCAAAAGAGTAATACATTTGCATCACAAAATCGTTCATCCAGAAAGTCAGACCTCACATCGCTTGGCGCTATTTTTGCCTCCCTTAATATCAATGCGTTCAGCCACCTAGCGATAGCCGCACTTGTTACTGTGTTTACTGCTCGAAAGCAGGGGAGTGCTCTGTCTGCTCTTCGGTCTGCACAGTTTACACAGCCCGTAGTGATACAAAGGTAGAGAGAAATAGCGCCAAGCGATGTGAGGTCTGACTTTTTCTGGATGGATGATTTTGTGATGCAAAAAAAATAAACTATCCCTTTAAGGAAGCGGGAACTACGCACCTCGCTCCCAGCAATTCATCTGGCAAACGTGCGGTCTCTAGTATTTAAGATGTATGAGCTGCTGCTTCTTCTTTTTTTTTTTTAAGTATTTTTTTGGGCTTTTTATGCCTTTAATGTTAGGGCAGTTTGAGAGAGACAGGATGCAGGGGGCAGAGGGAGGGGAAAGACATGCAGCACAGGGCTGCTTGGTGCGGGAGTTGAACCGGGGCCAGCTGCAGCGAGGACTGTAGCCTCTGTACATTGGGCGGCTGCCGAAACATGGCTCAGCGATAGAATCCCGGACAACGCACTTCAACTGCCTGGATTTCAACTCATCCATTCAGATCGGAATACAGGATTAGCAGGGAAAACGAAAGGTGGAGGAATATGCTTCTATTTCAACGAAGGTTGGTGCACAGATATCACAGTGCTGGGAAAAACATGCAGCCCACACTTAGAGATTCTCTTCATAAACTGCAAGCCCTTCTATTCTACGCGAGAATTCTCGTCGTTTGTTATGGTCGGTGTTTACATCCCACCACAAGCTTGCGTAGAAGATGCATTACAACAACTAGCTGATTGGATAAAAGACATTGAGAAAAAACATCTGGACTCTCTCGCCATTATTGTTGGGGATTTTAACAGCGCCAATCTCAGTAAGGAACTCACTAAATACAGACAGCATATCAAGATTCCCTCCAGGGACAAAAACACTTTGGACTACTCTTACACCGTTTTAAAAGATGCCTACCACACCGTTTCACGGGCAGCTCTACGACTCTCAGACCACTGTCTGCTGCACCTCATCCCAACCTATAAGCAGAGACTGAAAACTTCTAAAACCGTGGTAAAGACTGTTAAGAACTGCACAACGGAATCCAAGCTGGAGCTGCAGGCTTGCTTTGACTGCACCAACTAGAGTGTTTTTGAAGCCGCAGCTACAGACCTCGATGACCTCACTGACACTGTAACATCATATATCAGTTTTTGCGAGGACATCTGTGTGCAAACCAAGACCTTCTGCACTTACAATAACAGCAAACCTTGGTTCACTCCTAATCTTAGGAAGCTACGCCAAGCTAAAGAGGAGGCCTACAGGAGTGGGGACCGGGATCTGTATAAGCAGGCCAGGAAAAAAACTCTAAGGAAATAAATGTAGTCAAAAGATCCTACAATGAGAAGTTAAAAAATAATTTAGCTTCAAATGATCCTGCATCAGTTTGGAAAGGTCTGCAACAGGTCACCAACTACAACAAGAAACAGTCCCCCCACCCTGATGATAATCCCAGACTGGCTGATGACCTGAATGACTTTTACTGCAGGTTTGAAAAGCACCCATTATTTTTCCCCTCAACACCCAACCCCCTCCCCCCATCTGCATTGACGATTTGTGAGAAGGATGTGCGCAGTCTCTTTCAGAAACAAAAGATCAAGAAGGCTCCAGGACCTGATGGCGTATCACCCTCTTGTCTGCGCATCTGTGCTGAACAGCTGGCGCCAATCTTCACGCAGATCTTCAACTGTTGATGTCCTAACTTGTTTTTGCTGCGCAGGTGGACATATCTTACACAGAAAAGTAAGATTTTTGCCGTCGGGGTCTTGGTTTGCAAGAGTGTAAAATTGTTTTAAATGTTCATAAGGAGAATCGGTGTCTGTCTCCGTACCATCACTTCCACTAGCCTTTTTTTTTTTTTAATTGCAGCGCTTTCACTCACTCTCGTCATTGCTCTCTCTCTCTCCTCCAGCCCTCCGCGCGCAATTCATCACGGGTAACGTCGTTCGGAAGCCAGTATGTTATTCAACTATTCTCAGCTGGACACTACGTTGCCTACAATGCATTGCGCACCTAATGTCAAAACCATTTCTGTCTGGTGATACATGATTTAAGCGGCACCAGCGAGAATACAGGAGGGAGGAATTTCTCTCGTTGCTTTTCAAAAGAGAAAACAGATGTCACTCAGTTTTCAATGGAAAACAAATTCCAACGTTCATTTACAGTGATGTCTGCCGTTCATGACACATAATGTGAACTCATTCACGTTCAAGTTCTTTATTAAAAAACGTGTTGCGTTCGGCGTTCAACACCATCATGCCTGAACTCCTACACCAGAAGCTCACTCAGTTATCAGTGCCTGCCTCTACCTGTCAGTGGATCATCAGCTTTCTGTCAGACAGGCAGCAGCATGTCAGACTGGGGAGTTCCTCATCAAAGACCCGGTCTATCAGTACAGGCGCCCCACAGGGGTGTGTCCTCTCCCCACTGCTCTTCTCCCTCTACACAAATGACTGCACCTCAAAGAGCCCATCTGTAAAACTCCTGAAGTTCGCGGATGAAACCACCGTCATTGGTCTGATCCAGGATGGGGATGAGTCTGACTACAGACAGGAGGTGGAGCAGCTGGTCCAGTGGTGCAGTCAGAACCACCTAGAGTTTAACCCCAAGAAGACTCTGGAGATGAAAATTGACTTGAAGAGAAGCCCCCCCCCCCCCCCCCCCCCCCCCCCACTCACTGTCTGTATGCAAACATGGAGGTTCTGGATGAAGCGCTGCTTGCAAGCACGCATCCAATTTCGGACTTTGGCTTGCTTCGACCTGGTCGGCGCCATGTCTGTTTACAGATGGGGTTTACGGAAGTGAAATGAAGACGTGCATAGCATCCAGGATGTTACGGTTGTGCGTAACCAACAACTCCTCCCATGTTAGATAAATATTACAGGGATTTCTTGTCCCGTCCGAATTGGTCATTTCTTCTCCATGGCGATGTCTGGTTAACCAACATTACCATACGTCCCCCCCATTGAACTAGTCCCGTCCGAACAGGGCTAAAGACAGCTTCTTCCCCCAAGAAGTCACTCCCAGGAAAACACTCAGGAATACCATTCTCACCAATAGTGTCTATTTATTGCAAATGTATATACTGTATTTATCATTCTCGTGCACATCCCTATTTACCATCCATACTCAATTCCACTCTTACTGTTCTGCATTTCTAATTTTTATTCTTTTATGTTATTGTTGAATGTTGTACTTTGTGAGTGAAGTTGTACCGGAGTCAAATTCCTTGTTTGTTTAGTCTAACCTGGCCAATCAAGCTGATTCTGATAAGTCAGTACAAGATCAAGGGTGTGATTAAGGCAGTGAGTAGGTCTGTGAACACTCTGAGAAAATCTAATAGAGTCTAATGTAATCCAATAGAGTCTAATATATCTAAGTCTAATATAATGTTCTTCAAGATCTTATTCTTGAACCTCATATAATTACTTGAAACATTTGCAAAGGCATCCGATATCTCTGCAAGGAGAGTTGAAATAAAGTTAGTTTCAGAATGTTTGATCTTAACAACTACACAACTACACTGGGCCTTCCTAGTCTGAAAGTCCAGTAGTCTGCTTGGCTTATTTCCCATCTCATAGTTTTTTCTTTTTACCTAAGCGCCCCCTCTGCATGTTTTGTTTTGTTTTTTTTACTCTAGAACAGATGGAATGCATCTTCCCTTACATTGTGGCCTTAACAGTACTGAAGGGGAAACACTTCCATCATCAGTTACATAAAAGTATTCCATTAATTCCATTTCCTTGTATTTTTCATTTTACACAACTGTCAGATAACAGTGAAACACTGATCCTGCAACACTTAAAATGATCAACCATCCCTCAGTTAATTGTTGTAGTGACAGGGTATTGATCTGAAATGGTGATTGGTTGAATTATACATTATCACCTTTGGTTTAAGTCCTTTTTCGATATGCGAAATACATCTAATCTTGAAAAGCTCCTGACAAAAAAGTAAAATCTCCCATTGGGATGAAGATGTCACCAAGCTTACATTACATCCAGCTCTTAGCATTCACAATAGATCTCTTAGATATTTTAGTTGGAGTCCTTATTGTTATGAGTAATCTGTCTGATTAAAATTTCCAAACTCTAATAAGAATTATCCCTTGGATTTTATCTGCTATAAGGGCTGCAGTCATTTTAAAGAAATATATTCCATCCTCACTAGAAGCATAAATGCTTTAATTGTTCCAATCACCACAACATACTGACCTTCACTATCTTGGAACATCTTCTCATTATCATAAAGCACAAATTTACTAAAATGAACTAGCATCTCCTCTATTTATTTGTCTTTTCATGTGGTGGAAAGAAGAATATGTTCATCAACAGTGGAGGCAACTGAAGCTATTCTAGCATAAACCACCTTTGAGCAGTGTTGTGCCAGTTCACAGCTTTTCTGAACTAGTTCAAGTTCAGTTCATACATGCTCAAAGTGAACAGTTCACGTTCAAAGTTCACAATTTTAATTCTGAACTAGTTCAAAGTTCAGTTCATTTGACTTTTTTCGTGAGATATTCAAATAAATACTTTTTTTCACACTACGAGCTAGAAATCACTATATGTTCTTTGAAACTGCTCATTGTAGACATATGCTCATGACACTGCAATTGTGGGTTTCTTACAAGGTGATGAAACTTGCACCAGTACAGACAAGGTAGACCAGTTGGCAGTGTCATTTGCGTTTGGGGTTGGCAGGGGGTCTTTTTTCCCTTTCCTCCCTTATGACCCTCGAGGGCGTGCATATATGCATTCACACTGGATGGATGTTTTAACTCAATGTGCCGTTTCAAATTCGAGAAGGACGTTGTTGATGTCCTAACTTGTTTTTGCTGCGCAGGTGGACATATCTTACACAGAAAAGTAAGATTTTTGCCGTCGGGGTCTTGGTTTGCAAGAGTGTAAAATTATTTTAAATGTTCATAAGGAGAATTGGTGTCTGTCTCCGTGCCATCACTTCCACTAGCCTTTTTTTTTTTTTAATTGCAGCGCTTTCACTCACTCTCGTCACAATGCATTGCGCACCTAATGTCAAAACCATTTCTGTCTGGTGATACATGATTTAAGCGGCACCAGCGAGAATACAGGAGGGAGGAATTTCTCTCGTTGCGTTTCAAAAGAGAAAACAGATGTCACTCAGTTTTCAATGGAAAACAAATTCCAACGTTCATTTACAGTGATGTCTGCCGTCCATGACACATAATGTGAACTCATTCACGTTCAAGTTCTTTATTAAAAAACGTGTTGCGTTCAGTTCAACGTTTGCGAAAAAATGAGCGTGTTCAATGAACGCGTTCTTTTGAACTCGTTCACGCACAACACTGCCTTTGAACCTGTAGATGTGTCATGTAGAATACATTAACAACATCGACATTATAAAACTAAAACTTACTAAGTTTCCAGTCAGCAGTGTTGTGCTGTGAACGAGTTCAAAAGAACGCGTTCATTGAACACGCTCATTTTTTCGCAAACGTTGAACTGAACGCAACACGTTTTTTAATAAAGAACTTGAACGTGAATGAGTTCACATTATGTGTCATGAACGGCAGACATCACTGTAAATGAACGTTGGAATTTGTTTTCCATTGAAAACTGAGTGACATCTGTTTTCTCTTTTGAAACGCAACGAGAGAAATTCCTCCCTCCTGTATTCTCGCTGGTGCCGCTTAAATCATGTATCACCAGACAGAAATGGTTTTGACATTGGGTGCGCAATGCATTGTGGGCAACGTAGTGTCCAGCTGAGAATAGTTGAATAACATACTGGCTTCCGAACGACGTTACTCGTGATGAATTGCGCGCGGAGGGCTGGAGGAGAGAGAGAGAGCAATGACGAGAGTGAGTGAAAGCGCTGAAATTAAAAAAAAAAAAAAGGCTAGTGGAAGTGATGGCACGGAGACAGACACCGATTCTCCTTATGAACATTTAAAACAATTTTACACTCTTGCAAACCAAGACCCCGACGGCAAAAATCTTACTTTTCTGTGTAAGATATGTCCACCTGCGCAGCAAAAACAAGTTAGGACATCAACAACGTCCTTCTCGAATTTGAAACGGCACATTGAGTTAAAACATCCATCCAGTGTGAATGCATATATGCACGCCCTCGAGGGTCATAAGGGAGGAAAGGGAAAAAAGACCCCCTGCCAACCCCAAACGCAAATGACACTGCCAACTGGTCTACCTTGTCTGTACTGCTGCAAGTTTCATCACCTGGTAAGAAACCCACAATTGCAGTGTCATGAGCAAATGTCTACAATGAGCAGTTTCAAAGAACATATAGTGATTTCTAGCTCGTAGTGTGAAAAAAAGTATTTATTTGAATATCTCACGAAAAAAGTCAAATGAACTGAACTTTGAACTAGTTCAGAATTAAAATTGTGAACTTTGAACGTGAACTGTTCACTTTGAGCATGTATGAACTGAACTTGAACTAGTTCAGAAAAGCTGTGAACTGGCACAACACTGCCAGTCAGACACAATAACTTAGCTCCACCTGTGTCCATGAGGCTGAAGTGCCATTTTTACTGGCAGACAGATAAACTATGATAATGTTAAAAAAAAAATACGAACATTAGTAGGCATAAGAGCAACTGTCTGGGAAGGGTAAGAATGGTGTCCATGGCGGTATGGTCACATTGTAAAAGGTTTTCTTAGCCTTTAGTGTGATCTCTTCCAGGACAGAATTATGAGTTTAAAAAAATGTAAGATGGATGGATAGACCTGAAAAAAACAACTGAATGGGCAAATACATCAATGAAAGGAAACAACTATTTTATCATTTATCATTACAAATATATTGACTTCTTACTGAGACTTTTCACTAAATTCTGTCCTTCATGCATCTTTATTATTGTCCAGGAATCTTAACAGAAATGAAGCACTGATCAATTTGTTCCTCAAACCCACACTTCAGGCTTAAAGAAAATGAAAATGAGCAGGCATACAGTTCATTATTTTTAATCCCACATCTTATTTTGGAGGAAATCGTGTTTGCTGAACAATGAAATACGTATTAGTACCCCAGACAAAGTACGTTGTGATTGACAGGATTACATTTAAACAAAGCCAGTGGTTAATCACTTCTCTCCGCACGAGGGCACACAGCCTTCTATTTGTTCTCCATTTCTAATTAAACTGAATTATATTCAACCACACACTGTAAAAGCCGGAGCGTGTCAGACCTCAAAACAAGCTAGTGCAGAACATTTGAAGGAAACATAGGGTTGACAAAACTAACTCAAACCAGTATATGAAAAAGAAGTTATCTGAACTGAGTAATGAGATGCTGGCATAAAAATATCAGCTGGGCATCAAAGATGTTCTGGTTATTTCTTTCCTGCCAATTCCCAAGTGGACCCTTGAGGCTTCAAAAAGTGATTTATAGAACTTAATTTTTAAATGCAAAATCTTACAGCACAAGTAATATGTTAAAAGCATTTGGTACTGTTTTGGTGATACTGATTTCTCTGATTATGAGAAAGGAGGTGAATTTTCATATACCTCCTTTAAAGCTTTTTAATTATGAAAGGTGTTGGCACTTTGAGTGATGGGTGCAACATTATCTGTAAGGGGCTCCCATTCTCACAGATCAGTTTAAGCCTTCCTTGGTACAATCTGTTACCATTATGATAAATGGCCCACACTCCTTTAGTCCCTTTTTAACAAATAGATTCTAAAAAGTGCTTTATTCAATTCAAGGTAAACACAAGAAACTTGTGCTAACGAAAAAAAATAAATAAATAAAGGACCAGACTCAGTGAGTAATTCCCTATACTCCCTATATCGACCAGTGAGCAGTGCTGACCAACATATCATTGGGGTCATCAGGTGGGAACCTCCTTTCATCAGTGTTTCATCTAGTTGGGCCCACGACACCTCCAGGAGGCTAGACAATGACCACTGGCGTCCCAGAGTCACCCCCCTAATGCCAGCCAACACTGCCCCTCACACCACAACAACCATAATCTACCTCAGCCTCTCACCAACTGCACACCAGTCACAGCGGGGTGGGGATGCAAACCCTGGTTCGGGTAGGGGGAGAAATAAAAGAGGTAAGATAAGCGGGAATGGGATTCAAACCCTGGTTCGGGTAGGGGGTAATGAAAGTATAGAAGGTGCCAGAGGTGGAGGCAGGACAAGACACACTCGCAGATTCAGCAGACAAACTCACCTAAACAGTCCTATAATCACTAAAAATACCAGCAAAAACAAAGCCATACAACTCACTCTCACCAACTGCACACCAGTCACAGCGGGGTGGGGATGCAAACCCTGGCTCGGTAGGGGGAGAAATAAAAGAGGTAAGATAGGCGGGAATGGGATTCAAACCCTGGTTTGGGTAGGGGGTAATGAAAGTATAGAAGGTGCCAGAGGTGGAGGCAGAACAAGACACACTAGCAGACACACTATCAGATTCAACAGACAAACTCACCTAAACAGTCCTATCATCAGCGAAAATTAGTGATGTTACCTCCAACACCGAAGCTCCGAAGCACGCTTCAAACTCGACAGGGTAGTTATGGTGAAGCAGTGGGCCGGAGCTTGCTTCATGTGACGTCACTGATGACGTTTGAACCACTTCACTGCTTCATTCAGACCGAGTCAGCTGACTGCTTCGAGTTGATGTGCGGAGCTTTGAACATTTGCCGCGATTCAGTGTATTCAAGATGGCTGAAGCCCCGGTTCATGTCCCCGTTCTACACGTATTATACGTAACGAACAGCTCTCATTTTTTGATATTCGGAGTTTTGGATTATTCTCTCATGGAGAATAATCGAGGAAGCGTTCTAAAGTGTGGGAATATTTTGAGCCAAACATTTCCTTGTCACACCAGCCTCCTCTGTTCCCTGTGACAGAGTATTTTCCAAAGCTGGAGAAATTGAAAAAAAAAAAAGAAACCGTTTGAGCCCTTCTACGGTGCAAAAACTACTTTTCTTTAATAAAAACACCTGAAGTAACACAAGCACCCTCTTTATTACACCGAGCACACTCCCAAAGACAATATGAATGAGAAACCAAAAATGTTCACATTGTTTTTAAATTATTATTCCATCCATCCATCCATCCATCCATCCATCCATCCATCCATCATCTTCCGCTGGTCCGGGGATCGGGTCGCGGGGGCAGCAGCTTGAGCAGAGAGACCCAGACGTCCCTGTCCCCGGCCACGTCCTCCAGCTCTTCTGGGGGGACCCCGAGGCGTTCCCCTGCCAGAGATCCAAGGTCTGGCAGGGGGTCTCCTCCCAGTGGGACGGCCCGGAACACCTCACCAGGGAGGCATCCAGGAGGGATCCTAACCAGATGCCCGAGCCACCTCATCTGACTCCTCTCGATGCGGAGGAGCAGCGGTTCTAAAATCGAAAGCTTTGCCTTCTGGCTCAGCTCCTTCACCATGCCGGTGCAGAGCCCGCAGCACTGCTGATGGCGCAGAGCCTGCAGCACTGCTGATGGCGCACCGATCCGCCCGTCAACCTCCCGCCCCATTCGTCCCTCACTCGTGAACAAGACCCAGAGTTACTTAAACTCCTCCACTTGGGTAAGGATCTCATTCCCGACCCGGAGAGGGCAAATTATTATTTCATGGGTAAATTAATCAATCTTTAATGAGGTACTACAAACCTATGTACAAACCTACAAAATATATACAACACACATACATACATAAGTTTTATTATAATGTTATTATATGCATCACATTCGCAGGGCTTCATATGGTGCAACAATCGCTACGCCAGTAGATGTCACCTAAGGGAATTGAATGAAGCTTCGGGTAGTGAACCACTTTATGACACAATGGTTCAAAATGATTCAATGCTTCAAAAAGCCTCGTTTTGCCATCACTAGCGAAAATGCCAGCAAAAACTAAGCCATACACCTCACTCAAAGCCAACTCACCAAAAATGGCCACCTGATTTCAAAAGGATCACATGGGCCAAACCCTCCACTTAAATATCCTGAATTTCTTCTTTGCTTCTTCAAAGAGTCTGTTTACCCTCAGTGCTCCCCCTGCTGGGCCCCCAGCTGCTATTGCTTCTTCTTATCCAAATCCACTGACTGGATTTTACTGCTTTATCTGACAGCTCTTTCACTATTTTCCTCAAATTCTGTCCACTTACACCCAGCTCCCTCAACAATGAGACAACAGACTTTGCAACAAATCCTCCACATCCTACTTCCACTGGACAGATTCTAACCTTCCATCCTCGCTGCTCTGCTTCTGCCCCCAACTCCACATACCTAAGCTTTTTCCTTTCATATGCTTCTGCTACTAATTCCTCCCAAGGAACAGTCAGCTCTATGAAATAGACTCTCATTCTACTCCTAGACCACAAAACTATATCAGGCCTTAAATTTGTAGAGGCTATCTCCTGGGGAACAACAAGCTTATTTCCTAAATCTACCTGCATCTCCCAATCACAAGCATCCTCCAAGCTGCCGTGCCTCCTTATTGTCTTATTAACTTTCTCACCCTCTTGAACAAACTGAATTGCCATTCTCTTCACCTTAGACCCTCCTAAGTTTACCTGCCTTCGTTTATCTTCAATACCTGCAGCTAAGCTTCTTAATACTTGGTCATGTTGCCATGTATACCGGCCTTGTGACAGACTAACCTTACAACCTTACAAAATATGCCTTAGAGTCAGTGGCGGCTCCTCCATAGGGGCGATTTGTGCGACGCACTACCAAACATGGAGTTTTTTTTTTTTTTTTAATCTAGTTGCTAAGGTGGGACTGATCTGCTGTAGGCAAACTGGTTGTATATGTCATTGTCCAATCAGATTAAGGTCGCGCCTGGTGTTGCTACGCCCATTTTGTGCGATTTCTGTCAGGGTCGAATTTGCACCAGGAAGCTCCCATTGACATGAATGGGACCTCGGTTTTTTTCAAAAATCCTGCTCCCAATACATTTTCTATGAGGGTTTATGTGCTCGCACAAACGACGCACAACGTGCTTTCGTCACATGTCTGTTGCGCGGGACCATGAACATTCTACTTGTTGTTGTAACATTGTGGTTTTCAATAAAGAAAAAAAAAACATTTTATGAAGAAGATGGCGAGTGTCGAGTGCAACAATACGGTAGTGTTTCTGACAGTAGTACCCTTTAGTCGTCGTACTAATGCGGAGAAGGAAGTTTGGAAGAATTTTGCAGGATTTTTGGACTCGCCTTGCGAGGCAAAGATGAAACCCAGGGCTCCACCAACCCAGCTATTTTTCCAGGTAGTATTTGATGTAGCTAAATAACTTACCCTTTTGTGCTCAATCATTGACTTGTAATGATTTAAATCTTTTATATAATGTTGACAATGATAGCAGAATGTATAATGACACATTCATTGTTAATGGTGCAGTATTATATTTAAAAAAGAGAGAAATCTCACATAAGTAAGCTGCACTTAACCATGTTTGACAACTGGTTATGCTTTTCTAAGTCATATTTTCCAAAACTTCAATAAACACTTGACTTGGATTTATATGTTGTCATTTTAATTACATTCTTTAGAATGAAAATTGAATGCATCTTATCATTAAGAGCTTATGTGTTTACTTATTTCATAGAATCCTGGAACAATATGAGGAAAATAAATAAATAATGCTTAAGGTGTAATATTAACTGATTGGCAAATTATGCAAAAATAACAAAAAATTATTTTAAATTATTACAATAAATTATGCTACCTAGACAAATATACCTCAGTCCTATGGACTTTTATGGTACTTATGGACATAACGGGGGAAATTGCAGTCACTTTGGTTATTTGGAAGACCAAATAACCCCTAGACTCTGAGTTGTGTTTATTTAAGGAAGACAAGGAGTTTCTGGACGATTGGACATTTTATTTCCTGTGTGGGAACATAACAGGTTTGCATCAGTGCAATCGGTTCAGCTTCGCACAGCACACTCTGATGCAGCTTTCACAGACTGGAAATTGCACTACCTAAAAAAAATGTCAGGAGCCACCATTGATATTACAATTAAACATATTTATATTGCTGGCTTTAAAGTAACACTAGAAAAATTGTCAATTTAATTTTGTTTTTTGGTTCCCCCTACAGTTATGTGAAGTAACGCCCCTGTCATATGGTCTTTTAACTGGACTTCCCAGAAAGAGCATTAAACTTCTGGATCTCATCCAGAACGCTGCTGCTAGAGTATTAACCGGGACTAAGAGATCTGAACACATCATACCAGTTTTAAAATCTTTACACTGGCTTCCAGTCAGTCACAGAATAGATTTTAAAAGCCTGCTGATGGTTTACAAATCCCAGAACGGTTTAGGCCCAAAATACATCTGTGATATATTCAGAGAATATAAACCTAGAAGAGCTCTTAGATGCAAGGTCCAGTCCAGAGTCCAGGCTAAACATGGAGAAGCAGTATTTAGCTATCATGATGCAAACAAGTTGAACAAACTGCCAGTGGAGACATTTTTAAATCCAGCTTAAAAACATTTATTTTCTCATGTGTCTATGCATGAAATCTGCACGTTATCTTTTAACTTATCAAGAATGTTGCTTGTTTTTAAGGGTAAGGCTATTTGCACCCCTGGTACAATCAGCACTGTATGCTGATTGTACCCTGGTGCAAATAGAAGTGAATGCTATTCGTACCCCGGTCCACTCAGCAATGTGTTCTATTGATACCCCGTCTGGTGCAATTAGAAGTGTATGCTATTTGTACCCCGGTGCAATTAGAAGCAACAGGGCATAAGATATCTCAATCTACTACTCGCATTCAAATTGAACCCAAGGATGATTATGAAAAAATAAACTGAAATGGCAGCTAATGTTTTGTTTCATGGTTGCTTTGGTTATATAGCTAATAATATGAATTTTGATTATTATTAATTAATTGAATTCCAATTGGCTTGAATTGGACTTACTATCTAAGTGCCTTGAGATGACATTTGTTGTATTTGGCGCTATATAAATAAAAATGAATTGAATTGAATTAATCATAACGAAGAATGGGAGAGGTTATTTAGCATGAAATGATAGCTAGTTGAACCACTGTCTCCCGTATGGAGGAATATGTCACTGTCCATTTGGCCAGAGATGTCCTCAGCTAAGAGTTAAGACAGACATCTATATTTCAATTTAAAAAGATATTAGTGCCATCAGAATTCTTCGCTTTCTGATGAAGAAAAAACGAATGTCCGCAATGGCCTTTGTGCTCACGAGCAAGGTGTTTTTGGTGGTAATTCACGGGGTGTGAAGAATCACAGAACCTTCTTTATAGATCAGTGGTGTGAATAGTGTAAGGCTATTGTACCAGGGGTGCTAATAGACATTCAGAATAATGTATGCTATTTATAGCAAAGTGTGCTATTTACACCCTGGTGCACTAGCTAATTGTTGCAATCAAAACTTCCGTTTGAGAACTGAATTGTTTTACAAATTGCGCACCTTCTCTCTGCAGAGACGTTGGTATGCGCACTATCACTTCCAAAATGCATCGGGCAAGAATCGAACCCGGGACTATTGCATCGTTACCCAAATCGCTTACCACTACGCTAGTTGATCCTATAACATATCTGTGGTGTGCAGGTAACTTTATAGTTAATATGGCTGAACGTCATGATTGCAAAATTTCTAAAAACTAACAAACTGACGGTTGTAATGTGTTCACTGAACATCGATTATGAAAATAAAACACAATGTTTCCATCTAGTTTTTAATTGGAACAGATATTAGTGCCGAAACCTAGCAGTATTCTTCACTTTCTGATGACGAAAAAACGGATGTCCGCCATGTTTTTTTGTGCAAGCCAGCAGCTTTTATTTTGGTGTTACGTCATGGGGTGTGAATAGCTCAGCTGTGTGGCCAAGGCTATTTGTACCAGGGGTGCAAATAGACACTCCGTGTTTTTTAATCATCCATCCATCCATCCATTTTCTATACCCGCTGAATCCGTCGGTCGGGTCGCAGGGGTGCTGGAGCCTATCACAGCAGTCAATGGGCGAGAGGCAGGGTACACCATGGACAGGCCGCCAGTCCATCACAGGGCTGTTTTTAATCATTTTATCTGTTTCTCTTTATGTATTTTTAATGCTTCTTACACTCCCCGCTGCAATGCTTTTATTTTATGTAAAGCACTTTGAATTGTTTTGTACATGAAATGTGCTATACAAATAAATTTGACTTGACTTGACATAAACCCAATTCTATGTGTGAGCTCTGCACAGCCTTACACTTTGAAATAATGTTAAAGAGGCAACAACGACAGTATCCAAATACCACAAATGCTAAATGAAATGCAATAAAAGCAGACATTTTTTAAGCCATTCTCAATTTGAAAACAAATACATTTTTTTGCCTCATTAAATACAAATACCAGCTTTGCTATATGTCCCTTAGAGAGACACGAGCCAGGCTAAAATGTGTTTTACAATCCAAAACTGAATCATCAAAAATAAATTAATTTTACACATGGGCCCAGAGGGACTAAGTCTTATGGTCAAATGGTGTCTAATGTACCATAGAAGTGGTAGACTCAAACGTCCATCAGTTTAAAATTTTCCAACGGTTAGTTCAGCATAATCAGTTACTGATTGAAGGAGTTCAATCAGAAAAAAAAAATGGTGAGAAGCAGGTGGCTTTTTTTTTCTTCTCCAAGTACATCCTGTGAGCAGCATTTTATGGTACCAAATATTCAGAAGGAACATTTTTTAATTGAACTTATCAAGAATCCTTGTGGCGTTCAGTGAAGACAAATTGATTAGAGGTAACCTCCCTGCTGATCCCTATTAATTAATTGAATTCCAATTGGCTTGAATTGGACTTACTATCTAAGTGCCTTGAGATGACATTTGTTGTATTTGGTGCTATATAAATAAAAATGAATTGAATTGAATTGAATTGATTACCCAAGAAAAATAAGGCAAGCAGGGAGCAGAGATTAAATAAAAATATACAATATTTCAATGCAGATATATACAGTGAAAGTGTTCATTTCTGAACCTGTTGAGCATTTCAGTATATCATCCTTTTTTCTAACTTTACACTTTCCTTCAAAATCTTCTAATCAAAGCTAAGAGTCTTGAATATTTGTCATTCTAAGACCATCTGGGATGAATGGATAATGGCATCAGTGGGAATGATGAGTGTCAGCCCATAAATGATAAGGCTTAATGTACATCACTTTGATTTGAGGTATTCGATCAGACCTTTACAAACATGTCAGGGGGTACTGGAGGAGTTATCGGTCACCTGATTGTCTGAGATAAGCTCTACCAGGTCAAGATACCAAAAATGCTGGAATCCCAAATGAATTTACAGAGTGGAAAGTAGAAATAAGGGCATTTATTATTCATAGTTTATGTTTGGACCACAAATTTGGAAATTTATCCCTTTGGGATAAATAAAGTAGCTATGTTTTTGAGTATGAGATTTCTGGACAATTTCCTTTGGACAGAAGAAACCAAATTAGGGATGTTTGTTCAGAATGCACAGTACCATGCTTGTAGAAAACTAAACACAACAAGTCAGCACAAAAGCCTCACACCAACTGTCAAACACAGTGATGGAGGGCTGATGATTTGGGCTTGTTATGCAGTCACAGAACCTGGGCCCCTTGCAGTCATTGAGTTGACCATCAATTCCTCTGCATACCAAAGTATTCTACAGTCAAATGTGAGGTCATCAGTCTAAAGCGTGCCTGAAATTGGTCATGAAACTGGACAATAATTACAAAAACACAGCTGCAGATCTACAACAGAATGGCTTAAAATGAAAAAAATCAATGTCTTGCAATGTTGCAGTCATGTCCAGACCCCAACCTGGTTGAAATGCTTTGGTGGGACCTTAAGATAGCTGTGTATAGACTGTCGACTTCAAACCTCAATGAACTGAAGCAATAGCCCTTTTCACACTGCGACCCGCTACCTTAGCGGGTCCAAATTGCACCTTCGACCCGCGTCGAGCAATGTGAACGCTTGGCGTGTCAGGGTGACCCGTGTCGCCTGAAGCCGAGTTCAGGGGGAGTTGCCTAGTGGCAGAGCGTCACACGAAACACATAAAATGCTGGGCGTGTACAATGACGTAGTCACAAGCCATGCGCCGGAGGTAGGGTTAAATACACCTGTCTGCATCAAATTTTTCAAACAAACGATGGCGGGACACCTTGAGAACTCGTTTTTGCAATGCAGTTCATGGAGATGTTACTTTGCGGTGCGTCTTGCTGCGTGGGAAACCGAGCTCTCCCATCTTTCTCGCCAGCCCTTCCAGCAGATGTCCATCTTTCACCGTCCCCGACATGTGGCGGTAAATAACGTCCTCTGCTCGGGGGCTGAGGAGCTCGCGGACCTCCTTGTCTCCCCAGTTGGCCATATTAAAAAATGTCTCGAACTTGATGTAGGCTAAAACAGAGTAAAACTTGTCCTCACCTGTCGCTGTTGTTCTGAATCAGCTGTCCATTCTGTCTTTTAAACTCCTCACGTCACGCCCACGTCCGACCCGCATCGATTGTGTTCACATCAAACTCGGCTCGGCAAAAAGACTAGGGTCCGACGCGGGTCGAAAGGCGAGTCGAGTTGACGCGGCAGCCCGGGTCGGCAGTGTGAACACAACAGCGGACACGCTAAATTCGCGAATTAAACGCGGGTTATTCGGCAGTGTGAAAGGGGCTAATGTCGTAAAGAAGAGTGGACCAAAATTGCTCCACAAAGATGGTGGTTCAACAAGCTGATGCATTAGGGGGGTGACTCTGGGACGCCAGTGGTCATTGTCTAGCCTCCTGGAGGTGTCGTGGGCCCAACTAGACGAAACACTGATGAAAGGAGGTTCCCACCTGATGACCCCAATGATATGTTGGTCAGCACTGCTCACTGGTCGATTTAGGGAGTATAGGGAATTACTCACTGAGTCTGGTACTTTCTTTATTTATTTATTTTTTCGTTAGCACAAGTTTCTTGTGTTTACCTTGAATCCAAATCTAGCCTAGCTAGTGACTGTTGTGAATAGGGCAGCTGACAACAAGGGAAAGACCATGTGACAGATTGGAAAGACAGCTGACAGGAGGCAAAGACCCCAAAGGTGCTGCCATGGGCTAGCAATCCATGGTAACGGTAGCGAGGCCTAGCCGCTTTGTTACAACCAACATAAGCTACAAACAGATTAAAGAGGACACCCCTAGAGTCAGCGAGAGCAGGGGCGGAAGATGACTCACAGACAGACTACATGGCAACTGACACTGGAATGAACATGACTAAGAGGTGGATACGCGACTCAGTGAAGGATAGGGGCACGGACCTATTCTGTAGGGCTAGAACTGACCAGAATAGTTCTCAGAGGAAAGAGAGCGTAGTTGGACATAATAAAAGTGGTAGGCTAGAGGCAAGTAAGCTCCAGGTTTGTCCTTGTGGCTGGCAGAAAGTAACATCAGTTAGAGGCCTTAAAATGCATCAGGGAAGAAAGAGATGTGTGATAAAGGAAGGGCAGTGTGGCCGCATCGATCAGTACTTTTTAAGAAGTCAATCGAGTAAGTCGGATGAAGTCCAGCGGCAGGTAGAAAACCACAGTCCGAAGGATATCAATAACACAGCTACGGAAGGGGAGGAGGAGGTTCTAAGAAGGGATGCAGCTGATACTGAGGTGAACAGGCCAGTTAAAGAGAGAAATATGGAGCAGAAAGCTAGAGTTAAGTGGCCTAGGGCAAATAGTTACAAAGAATGGGAGGCAGTCAATAAAGATTTGTCAATAATACTGGGTAGGTTAGGAGGAAATGCAAGCGATAGGCTAGAGAAGATGGGAGATATAATTTATTCCTATGGTGTAGAAAGATTTGGGGTGCAAGATAGAAAGAGGGTTGAAAGAGTACATTTAGTTAAGTCTAGACGGCACAAAGAGATGGAGAAATTGGTAAAGGAAAGAAGGAATTTAAGAAAGCAGTGGAAAAGAGCTACAGAAGAAGAGAGGGAGGGAATTAATGTTTTGCAGGAAGAATTGAGAGGCAGGCTAGCAATACTCAGAAGGGCTGAATGTCTTAGGAAAAAGAGAAAGAAGAAAGAATATGTAAGGACGGCATTTTACAGGGATCCGTTCAAGTTTGTTAAAGGATTGTTTAACCAGGAAAAGGGAGGGCAGCTTAAGGCAACAAAGTCAGAGGTGGAAGAGTATCTAAGAAATACATATTCAGATCTTGAGCAGCGTAGAGTAGTAGGCCTTCCACCTGACATGCCACCATTAGGAGAGATAGCTCATAAGATGGATGTTAGACAACCTAGGTGGAAGGAGGTTGAGGAGGTAGTCAGGCGTGCAAAGGCTTCATCGGCCCCAGGGCCAAATGGAGTCCCCTACCAGGTTTATAAAAGTGCACCTGATATCCTAAAGTTTTTGTGGAGGCAATTAAGAATAGTTTGGGAGAAACAGGTTATTCCTAGAGCATGGCGTAGGGCAGGAGGCGTTCTTATTCCAAAGGAGAAAGAGTCCTCGGACCTGAGTCAGTTCCGGATGATCTCTCTCCTAAATGTAGAAGGGAAGATTTTCTTTAGGTTAGTTGCACACAGATTAGCTAGTTATTTAGAAAATAATAGCTTAATAGATACTACTGTGCAGAAGGCAGGAATACCTGGTTTCGCAGGGTGTTTAGAGCACACTAGCATGATTTGGCATCAGATTCAGACAGCCAAGAGTGAGAAAAAAGACTTGTATGTTATATTTCTTGATCTAGCAAATGCATTTGGTTCAGTGCCACATAGCCTTATTTGGAAAGCATTTGAGTATTTTAGAGTGCCTGTAGTAGTGGTTAACTTAGTAAGAGCATATTTTCAGGATATTAGACTGTACCTAAGTACAGCAGGTTTCACAACAGGTTGGCAGAGGCTAGAAATAGGCATTATGGCAGGGTGTACGATTTCTCCATTAGCATTTACAATGGCGATGGAGATAATTATTATAGCTTCCAAGTGGGTTGTAGGAGGAGAGAGACGGCTTGATGGCAGGATGGCATGCGTCTTACACCAATTAGAGCATACATGGATGATATGACGTTAGTGACTACAACAGTGCCATGTATGAAGAGAATACTTGAGAGACTTAATAAAAATCTAAAGTGGGCTGGGATGAAAATCAAACCTACTAAGTCTAGAAGTATCTCAATAAGTAGAGGGAAATTAAGTGATAGAAAGTTTGTAACAGATGAAGAAAGCATTCCAATAATTAGGGAAAAGGCAGTAAAGAGTTTAGGCAGGTGGTATCAGGCAGACATGAATGATGGAGAGCGGGCAGTGCAGTTTCGGAAAGATGTTGCTGAGGGACTGGATAGAATAAATAAATCAGAACTTCAAGGAAAGTTGAAGCTGTGGTGTCTGCAGTTTGGATTGTTTCCTAGGTTGATGTGGCCACTGTCTGCATATGAGATTCCAATATCTGTTGTAGAGAAAATGGAAAGATTAGTTAGTTTTTATATTAGGAAGTGGCTAGGTGTTCCTAGATGTTTAAGTACTGTGGCACTGTATGGGAAAGGCATACTCCAGCTCCCAGTATCTAGTCTAGTAGAGGAGTTTAAATGTACTAAAGTTAGGACAGAGCTCCTGTTAGCTGGGAGTAAAGATGTGGTAGTCAGTAAGGTGGTTCCAAACCCAACCAAGGGGAGGAAGTGGAAACCAAGAATGGCAGCTCAGGAGGCAGAAGCAACTCTTAGACATACAGAGATTGTGGGTAATGTGTGAATAAGCCGGGGAGGCTTGGGGCTTGGCCCAGGCAAACCAGTGTGGAGTAGAGCAGGTCCCAAGGAGAAGAGAAAGCTAGTTGTTGAGCAGGTTCATAGACAGGAGGAAATGTTAAGGGGTGCAAAGGCAGTGGCTCAGGCTAAGCAGGGACGGTGGTTGAATTGGGAAGGTGTAGAGAAGAAAAAGCTTAGTTGGAAAGAGCTGTGGAGTATGGACGAAAGGAGTATTAGATTTTTGATAGGGGCAACATATGATGTATTGCCAACTCCCCAGAACATAAAACTCTGGGTAAATGGAGACCCGTTATGTCCGTTATGTTCAGGTACTGCAACTCTAAGCAGTGGCGGCTCCTGACATTTTTTTTTAGGTAGTGCAATTTCCAGTCTGTGAAAGCTGCATCAGAGTGTGCTGTGCGAAGCTGAACCGATTGCACTGATGCAAACCTGTTATGTTCCCACACAGGAAATAAAATGTCCAATCGTCCAGAAACTCCTTGTCTTCCTTAAATAAACACAACGCAGAGTCGAGGGGTTATTTGGTCTTCCAAATAACCAAAGTGACTGCAATTTCCCCCGTTATGTCCATAAGTACCATAAAAGTCCATAGGACTGAGGTATATTTGTCTAGGTAGCATAATTTATTGTAATAATTTTAAATAATTTTTTGTTATTTTTGCATAATTTGCCAATCAGTTAATAATACACCTTAAGCATTATTTATTTATTTTCCTCATATTGTACCAGGATTCTATGAAATAAGTAAACACATAAGCTCTTAATGAGTTCCAATGAGTGCATGTTTATAATTTACAATAATAGTTCAGCAGGATCGCATTCAATTTACGGTCACACGTGTGTGAGGGGTGTGATGGGCACTGGGAATCTCTCGGCCAAGGTGGTCATGGGGACGACACCACCACCATCCAATTTCCTGGGAGAACAACATTTGAGAAGGGTTCCAAGGCAGCCATGAAGTTGACTTTCACAACCCACCCCCACCAACCAGCAGAAGTGGATCCGGCATTTCGACACCGGAGACTCACAGGGGACAGAGGCTCCAAACTGTCATCAGATGTAGGGAGCCATAACATCTCATCTGTCCTCTACCAAGTCCAGGTCTTCTCCACTGGCACTGCAGCAAGACATTTATATTTATGCATTTAGCAGGCGCTTTTATCCAAAGCGACTTACAGAAGAGGGATAACAAAATCAAGCTACAACACAATACAAGTAAATGCCGAGATTGACCTGTGCTGGGTGTTGGTCGTTCTAAGCAGCGATCCTTGTGTAACCCACCTGGAAGGTAAGTAACACGGACCAGAATTTTGGTTGAGCGGAGCGTTTGGAGGTTAGCATATGGTTTGGAGATGATGAAGACAGAGGAAGAGGCACCCACAATTTGTCAGGGTATGGTGTAAAAGGGGAGGACACGGATGCGGACTTTTCTCTCTCCAAAAAAAAAAGGTGATTTATTAAACAAAGAAACAAAGTACAAACCAAAGGCGCGGCAAAGCCGGATTCCAAAAAACGTAACTCTGGACAAAAAACAAACAAAGAACTTTCATGGCATGGCATAGAATAAATAAATACTTAGCTCCTCATGGCTTGTGGAACATGGCATGGATTTACAACTGCAATGGCAAACAACAGCAACATCAACAAAGATCCGGCAAAACTGAAAGGGGAGGCAGGAAACTAAATAGGGAGTGAGAGTGATTGGGGAGTGAGTGCAGCTGAGGGAAAAAACACAGGTGAAGTGAGTGAACTAATAAACACAGTGCAGGGAAACTAAGGCATGACAAAAACTAAAGATGGACTGAAAACAAAAGCATAACCTAAACATGAAAACTAAAAACAAGAGTCTCTGGGCGTGACACAATTTTTCTCTCTTATGCAAACACGTCCAACAGAGCGACACTCCAACTGATCAAAATATTAGTGATTATGAAAATGGCAAACATTTCATATGTTGTTGTACTAACATTAATTTACAGGTGCAGCAATGCCAAAAAGGGACCACATCCAGCGTACAATGCATATAAAGAATTTGTGCGCATGGACACCACTGCTCTATTCCTTGCGGCAGCGATGGCGCATTTGCAGTTGGAGGATCCCACAGGTTTGTAACGTTTTTGTAAAAGCATAATTCTTGTATTTCTAATTATTTTTTGTTTTGTTTTTTCATTTAAACTACAAACTCTCCTCTCCTCTCCTCTTTCATGACTATCTACTGCACTAATGCCCTAGTCCCAGGCCAGACTCTTTGACATTATTCAATTCAATTCAATTCATTTTTATTTATATAGCGCCAAAAACAACAAATGTCATCTCAAGGCACTTATATAGTAAGTCCAATTCAAGCCAATTGGAATTCAATTAATTAATAATAATCATAATTCATAAAATAATCCAATTCGTTCATATAGAGCCAATTCAAAAACAATTTCCTAGCTAAGAAAACCAACAGATTGCACTGAAAACTTTTTGTTTTTCGGTCCAATCTCCCGGCCTGAGCGGCGTGCCTGAGGCGACTGTGGAGAGAAACGACTCCCTTTTAACAGGAAGAAACCTCTGGCAGAACCAGACTCAGGAAGGGTGGCCATCCGCCTCGACCAGCTGGGGTTTGAGAAGACAGAAAGGGGGGGAGGGCCGCAGCGGCGGCGGCACTGTAACACCATTCAAAGGATATCTGTTGGAACAGGGAAACACGAGTTAATGACCACAATAATATCACATATACATAAAGAGAGTAAAGTGAGGAAAGGTGTGTCAGATGAGGCCCCCCAGCAGTCTAGGCCTATAGCAGCTTAACTATGGGATGTTTCAGGATCACCTGAGCCATCCCTAACTATAAGCTTTATCAAAAAGGAAAGTTTTAAGCTTGGTCTTAAAAGTGGAAAGGGTGTCTGCTTCCCGGACATTTACTGGCAGCTTATTCCACAATAGAGGGGCCTGATAACTGAAGGCTCTGCCTCCCATTCTACTTTTAGAAACTCTGGGAACCTCAAGTAAACCTGCAGTTTGGGAACGAAGTGCTCTGTTAGGAAAATATCTTACAATGAGATCTTTAAGATATGATGGAGCTCGGTCATTAAGAGCTTTATATGTAGGAGAAGAATCTTAAATTCTATTCTGAATTTAACAGGGAGCCAATGAAGAGAAGCTAAAACTGGAGAAATATGATCTCTCCTGTTAGTTCTCATCAAAACTCTGGCTGCAGCATTTTGGATCAACTGAAGGCTTTTCAGAGAATATGTGGGACAGCCCAATAATAAAGAATTACAGTAGTCCAATCTTGAAGTAACAAATGCATGAATTAGTTTTTCTGCATCACTCTGAGACAGGATGTTCCTGATTTTAACAATATTACGAAGGTGAAAGAAGGCAGTCCTAGAAACCTGTTTTATATGCGAGTCAAATGATAAGTTCTGGTCAAAAATAACTCCAAGGTTCCTCACTGTAGAACTAGAAGCCAAGGAAATACCATCTAGAGTAACTATATAGCTAGACAATTTCTCCCTGAAACGCTCAGGTCCAAAGATAACGACTTCAGTTTTGTCTGAATTTAGCAGCAGACAGTTCTGAGTCATCCAGGTCTTTATGTCTTTAAGACATGCTTGTAGTCTGACCAACCTATTGGTTTCATCTGGTTTTATAGATAAGTACAGCTGAGTATCATCAGCATAGCAATGGAAATTTATGCCATGCTGTCTAATAATGTTACCTAATGGAAGCATGTATAAAGTAAAAAGAATCGGTCCAAGCACAGAACCCTGGGGAACTCCATGACTTACTCTGGTGTGTGAGGAAGATTCTTCATTTACAAGAACAAACTGAAATCTATCAGATAAATATGACTTAAACCAGCCTAATGCAGTTCCTTTAATCCCAATAACATGTTCAAGTCTGTGTAATAAGATACTGTGATCGACCGTATCAAATGCAGCACTGAGATCCAACAGGACAAGCACAGACACAAGTCCGCTATCAGAGGCTAAGAGGAGATCATTGGTAACTTTCAGCAGTGCAGTTTCTGTGCTATGATGCACTCTGAATCCTGACTGAAACTCTTCAAACAGATTATTACTGTGTAAATGATCACAAAGCTGAGCTGCAACTATTTTTTCAAGAACTTTAGACATAAAAGGGAGATTGGATATAGGTCTATAATGAGCCAACACTTCTGAATCAAGAGTAGGTTTTTTAAGTAAAGGTTTAATTACAGCAACCTTAAAAGTCTGAGGTACATATCCTGTCAACAAAGACAGATTGATCAAATCCAATATGGAAGTGTCAATTAATGGGAAAACCTCCTTGAACAGTCTGGTTGGGATTGGGTCTAAAACACAAGTTGATGGTTTAGAAGAGACTATTGCTGTTGTTAGTTCAGAGAGATCAACTGGGCAGAAGCCGTCTAAATACAAATCAGGTTCTAAAGATACTTCTAAAGCTGCTGTACTTGATGATACATCACTAATAATAGTGGGAAGGACTCCATCAATCTTCTCTCTGATAGAAACAATTTTATTAATAAAGAAGCTCATGAAATCATCACTGCTGAGAGTTAAAGGAATAACTGGCTCAGCAGAGCTCGGACTCTTAGTCAGACTGGCTACAGTGCTGAAAAGAAACCTGGGATTATTCTTATTCTCTTCTATCAATGATGAATAATAAGCAGTTGTAGCTTTACGAAGGGCTTTCTTATATATTGTTAAACTATCTTTCCAGACTAACTGAGACTCTTCTAAATTAGAGGAACGCCACTGTCTCTCCAGCTTTCTTGCGGTCTGCTTTAAAGCACGCAGCTGTGAATTATACCAAGGAGCCAGCCTCTTCTGACTGATTACCTTCCTTTTCAGAGGGGCAACATTGTCCAGTGCTGTACGCATTGAAACTATAGTGCTGTCAACAAGAGAGTCAAGTGCTGCTGGAGTAAAGTTTATGTAGTCGTCCTCTGTCATATCTGCACATGGCAGTGAAGAAAAGGATGATGGAATTAATTCTTTAAATCTGGTTACAGCATCCTCTGATAGACACCTTCTATACGTAAATTTCTTCTCAGAAACTGTATAGTCAAGTAATGTAAACTCAAAGGTTATCAGAAAATGGTCAGATAAGACAGGGTTATGAGGGAACACTGTTAACTGTTCACTCTCAATGCCATAAGTCAGAACAAGATCAAGGGTGTGATTAAGGCAGTGAGTCGGTCTGTGAACACTCTGAGAAAATCCAATAGAGTCCAATATAGAATTAAAGTTCATATTCAGGCTGTCATTTTCAACATCTACATGAATATTAAAGTCACCCACTACAATGACTTTATCTGTACTCAGCACTAACTGGGATAAAAACTCTGAGAATTCAGACAGAAACTCAGAATAAGGGCCAGGTGGACGATACACAACAACAAACACAAGAGGTTTCTGGGATTTCCACTTTGCGTGGGAAAAACTGAGAATCAGATATTCAAAAGAGCTAAAACTAATCTTGGGTCTGGGACTGATGAGTAACCCTGATCTGAAAATAGCTGCCACTCCTCCTCCTCTGCCTGTGGTTCGAGGAACGTGAACATTTAAACAGTCAGAGGGAGTTGCTTCATTAATGCTAACATGATCCTCCTGTTGCAGCCAGGTTTCTGTAAGACAAAATATATCAATATGATGATCACAAATCAACTCATTCACTAACAGAGACTTCGAAAGGAGAGATCTGATATTCAGCAAACCACATTTAATAGTTTGATGTTTTTGTTTAGTTAAAGTTTTTGTTTTAATAATTTCTTTTTGCACAAGAGGATTTGCTCCTTTTGTGTTCATTGATTGGGTGGGTAGCAGCAGGTGGGAAGCTGCAGAGAAGTGTGTAAGACTACAACTCTGCATCCTGGTCTGAGCCCTGGGTTGTCATGTTTTAGGGTGACAAATAAATTTGTCCATATTTCTAGAAATGAGAGCTGCTCCTTCCAAAGTGGGATGGATGCCGTCTCTCCTCATCAGACCAGGTTTTCTCCAGAAAGATTGCCAATTATCTATGTAGCCCACGTTGTTATGTGTATGTGTGTACTCTACTTAACTTCAAAAACAACAAAAACCTAACCCTACCTTGCATCTGCACTTGTTGTCCTGTATATTTCCTGTGCACTTTGTATCTGCTATTGATGTTGCCTATGATTATGTCCTCGATTGTACGTCGCTTTGGTTAAAAAGCGTCTGCCAAATGCAATGTAATGTAATGTAACATACAAATGTATGATGCTTAAACATTTTTCTCTCTGTTTCAGCCACTCCTGAAGGGTTTATACCTGAACACAGTGGAATTGAAGAGGACTTGGCTACATGATACTGTGGCAGATGTCATCGTATAGTTCATCTCCACAGACATCACTGACCTGTCGACCAAGATCACCAATGCAGCCAGGGCCGCATCAGCGGAAAAGGAGCGGCTCCCTTGTCGTGAGCCTGGCTGCAAATGGGAGTTTACCTACCAAAAGGCCCGAACAACCCATGAAGCCAAAGTCCATGGTCTTATGCGTCTGACACGGTTGCGGAGTCCTCTTCCAGTACCAGTTTGGACTGTAAGAAGCAGCATACAGAGGCCAGACTATGGTTTGGGCTTCTACTGGCCGACTTCCTAGATGCCATTAAAGAGGAAGATGGTGAGCGCCTGATGTGGTTGTATGAGGTGGCACTCTTAATCTTCAAGACATACAACCACTCACAGTATGCTTACAGCACTTTCCTATTAACTGTGCAACTGAATGCGACAGTCTCCTCAGGTGGTCCATAGCCTCAAATGGAACCGCTTCTGGAACAGAAGAGGTGGCGGGGGAACAATGTCCCACTTGACATTCACCTAGAGCACCTCAACAATTTCCTCAAATCCTTTTTGAGGAACAAAGGCTCCAATTTGACAGAGGACACCTCAGACAGGGTGAGTAAGTCAATTGGGGTCACAAATTCGCTGCTGAAGACCACTGACAGGGAGCTGAATGTGAGTCGCCCAAGTGGCAGCCATGCCCCTGCTCAAGCCACAAGGGACATTTTAACTTTGGTGGATGTCTTCAAGAGGGAAGAAGTGTTCCGGAAGCAACCAGGCAGATATTTCACAGCCTTCCCAAACTTTGACAGGAACATTCTGAACAAGGTCAAGTTTGAATTCTTATGGCAATGGATGCGCTCAAAACTCAACGAGTTTCGGTCACTTCCTCTCTGAAGCGCACAGCTATTGTGGAAAACTGGGCCAATGCCCTAGGTAAAGATTCATGTAAATATCTGAAAGTAAATAGTTTGATGTTATGTACATATGCACTTTATTCCTTTGATTATTGCACAAGCCAGTACTTTCTTTTTACTGTTGTTTTTATTAATGTTTTATCTGTCTCTCCCACTGTTCTTTGTTTATAGAAGTGCTTGTGTCACGGTGTGTGGTTGAGTAAGATCCAAAAGCAACAGTAACTCCTCATTGTGGAAAATGAACGTGATTTATTAACAATAATCCAAGGCCAGGACGCAAACATACACGGAACTGAAGCACATGGAGACATACAATAATCCGACAGGGAACAAGGGACAGAACTGAACTTGAATACACATGAGGGTAATCAAGGGAACTCAAAACATCTGGGGCAAATTAACCAGGGAAAACCAAAAACACAGGAGAGAACAAGGTGACCAAAAACACAGATCCTGACAGCTTGAAATATTTATTGTTATGCACATACTTACTGCTGATCATTCACAGCATTACCGTTGCACTGCTACAGTTTTTTCTTAAATAACCATTCCATATGTTATCAGCACATCTTATGTTGTTGTCAAATGTTGGTCCATTTATTTTATTCTTGCACTCCCATGTCCATTTGCCTTACATTTATGCACTAGCAGTTCAAAGAATTCCTTCATCCTGGTTCATAGGGTCAGTCCCTGCACTGTCAATGCAAGCTTGTCATGCACTCAGCCATTGGTGCTGTTATGTGAAACTGGCTCAGGGTTGTAAATAGTTTTTTTTAATAACGTTTGCCAATGACAATTTATTTAGAATATGTATAATTACAATAAAGAACACCTTTTTATGATATGCAATTCAAGGGGAAAAAAACATTTTTTTGTAGAATTGTTTGTTTATTTACAAGATTATTTACAATGAAGTAGTTGTAATGTAATTTCCACAGGAAACACCACGTCTGAAGTGAGCACTTAACATGTGCAGAGCAAGAAGGTAAACAAAGAGGAAGAAAAGTACATTGTTCACCAACAATCAGTAGTCAGACTCAGAGCTGACCTGGCTTCTTGATGCATCACTTAAGTCGTCATTATCAAAATAGTTGCGAAAGTAAAGGTCTGGCTTACAGAAACTATCAACCAAACCAGATTGCACATCTAGATCAAAATCACCAAAAACATCAGCAATGATTATCAAAATTTCCTTAGCATGTTCCAATCTGAAAACAGGTAAATTGTTCATGATGTAGGCAAGGTCAAAGATATATTCACAATGACTTAACACTGCATCCACTAGCTCTTGGCTGAATCCGGTGCAAGCTGCAAATGAGGTGACAAGGTGTGAGGAGGAGTTAATCAACTTAACCCTGTATTCATCCAGCAAATCAGCAATGGCAGATTTGTCTTTGTCATTCACCGTTCTGGATCTCAGGCTAACTTGTTTGTTTTCTAACTGTTGTTCATAGTTTGGAGTGGGCTCTGTACGTGTCCCAGAGGAACAAGCACAAACAGTGTGACAAAAAGTACAACAGAGATGACCTGGATTGACATTGGTTGGTTCCTCTTCAAAATGTGTGTAGAGGTATTTCCTAACACAGGAATTTTTGACAGTGAAGAGTTGTCACCTCTTTATCAACATTTATGTACCGGCGGTTGTCATAAAGGATTGCATGTGCTTGCCGACCTCGTCTCCCTGCCCTTCCCACCTGTTGCACTATGGTCTCTAAGGTGCCATTTATACTAATCTGTTTCTATATCGTTTCTATCGTGGATGCACTGTCCATTTACATTAAAATACTGGAATACGACTTCATAGGTGGAAGGATTCAAAGACGCCGGAGCCCACGTAAGCATTCGCATACGATGTTGATTTTAGCAGTTGTAAACGGTGAGAAACGAGGATCCGTAGTGCTGAGCTCTGGTCATGTGACTTGAGTGCTGGGAAACTAAAAACAAACAGGCGTGCTTCACTTCAGTTACACACTTCCTTTCTATTCGTGTCATTGAGAAGAATATGGAAATCATGGACAACCACGATCAGCATGGGAGCCTGCTCCATGTCCTACTGCTGGTAGTACGCTGTGCACAACAATACGTGGCAAGGAGGCGCCAGATTCAACAAGCTTTTATGATGAGAACCCAGCCACTGCAGCAATGCAAGCCGTACATGGAGGACCGATTTTGGGTTAGACCGGGAAGATTATTCATGTGCCTAGCGAATCAGCCGATCCCCGTTTCAGAGTAAACTGTTAGGCTTTTATGGAGAGGACAGCAACTTTGTGTGTAAATGTAAATAGTTTGCAAGATGCCGACACGAAGAAATGGTGAAATGAATTAATGTAAACAGAGCCTAAGTCTCCTGGAGCCCCAAACATCACAATGTGCAATACATTAGGGAAATTCAGACTCATACCCAAAGCTGTAGTGGCCACAACCACGCGACAATTCCCTTCCCCTCTCAATGAGGATAGAACCCTGTCCTTGTATTTCTGCAGTGTCTTACTGTGGAACATTCCAATGAGGAGGTTCTCTGCTTTTCGGTCTGGATCACCATCTACCCATGCCTGACTTTGCAGTTCAGTTTCCTACAAGCTGCATGGTTGGGCAGTAGATCAGCACTGGTTGCATAGTTGTTCCCTTATCTGCCAATCTGCATATTCCGAGATGTATGTTTGTCTTGTTTGGGGCTTGCAATAATGTGGATTGCATTGTCCATTTGAAGAATTTTAGTGACCCGGCTTCTTGACTGAATGTCTGCAGAAGCGGTCAGCGCCAAAAAGGGGGTACCTAAAATGTACAAAAGAAATAATACTATCATACTAAATGAAGAATCGTGGAATCAAGGAGTTTTATTTGTCACATGCATATGTTTACTGGTGAAAAAAATCCAGTGACATTAGTGTCAGCCTATATGTAGTACAGAATACAAATGCAGTAAGAAGGTGGCTACAAGAGGGTTGACAGGGTGGGGGCAGGGAACCATCAACAAGGAACAGTGAATGCAAATGAACAAGAAAAGTGTGGGGGTGGTACATAGTCTTACTGGCCTACAAAGACATTGTAATAGTATATCAAGTACATATTTCCCAACATTAGAAGACAGGGAAACATTTATTTCAACGTACCAGCTTTAGCGATGGATCTCAGCTCACCCAGTTTGGAAAAACTCTCTCTAAATGGATTGTCACCTTTGGCAGCTTGACCCCTGGGAGGGAGGAAGAGTAAGACAGAAAATGTATCCTCAGTGGGAAATTCATGTTCATGGTAGCTTATGGATTAGATCATATATAGGCCTACAAACTGCACATGCATAGGCTTACGTGAATGTATGTGTACACACCCTATGAGTGTGAGTGTGTGTGTGTGTGTGTGTGCATAGCCTACCCTACATACAAGCATTATACCTAGGCTACAACACAAGGCACCACTCATTATTTTAGCAATGTAATTGTAATCGAAATAATAATCAAATAACGTTAATAATCAAACTTTTTCCAGTTAACCACAACACTGTGCACGCTATGCAGACTCACCATTTGTATGTCACATGAGCCTCATCCACGACAATACCGACAAGGTTTTGTTGATAAATCCGTGTGTTTAGCATCCTTCGCCATTTCGAATTTAGGAGCCACGCTTCGGGACTACCAAAAACAAGTGAGAAATGTCCCGCAATGATCTGCTGCTCGTCATCAACACCGAGTTGACCCGCACGTACTCCAAGTTTCCTGGCCTCTCTCACCTGGTCTTCCATAAGTGCGACAAGGGGGCACACGACAATGGCTTTTGTATTCGTTCTCCCCAGTCTCTCCAGTACTAACGGTACCATTTGATAAATCAAACTTTTCCCAAAGCCAGTTGGAAGGAGAGCTACGACATCCTTGCCACTAACAAAATTGACGAGGCATTCCTCTTGCTCTTGTTTTAATTATGTAATGCTCTCCAGAGTTGAGACAACTTCATGGATAGCTTCTAGCGTCTCTTCTTCGGTCGCCATGTTTATTTCCGCTGCGGTTGAACTACAATTACATGGACTACAATGGACTCCGCGGGTGAGTTCTGCGTCACCACTCTCAACTGTTTGCTGATTGGCGAAACACTGAGCGAACCGAGGTAGGGGGGTTGGGCCAGACTATGTGCGGAGCAAAATCTTTGGGCGGATGTACGTAGGATGGCTTCGCCAGGCTAATGGAGGAGTACATCGGTACAGGTCTCAAGGCTGGGATCATCCGGCCATCGTCATCACCTGCCGGAGCTGGTTTCTTCTTTGTGGGGAAGAAAGACAAGACTCTTCGACCCTTCATTGATTACCGTGGCCTCAACGACATCACAGTAAAGAACAGGTACCCTCTTCCTCTCATCTCCTCTGGGTTTGAGCTCCTCCAGGGGGCCACGGTATTTACTAAATTAGACTTGCGAAACACCTATCATCTGGTTCGCATCAAGGAGGGGGATGAGTGGAAGACTGCTTTTAACACTCCCACCGGACATTATGAGTATTTGGTAATGCCTTTTGGACTCACTAATGCCCCTGCTGTGTTTCATTCATTGGTAAATGATCTTCTTTGTGATTATTTGAACAAGTTTGTTTTAGTCTATCTTGATGACATTCTGATTTTCTCTCCAGATATGGGGACTCACAAGAGACATGTCAGACAGGTTTTAGAACAGTTATTACGGTGTCAACTATTTGTCAAGGGTGAAAAATGTGAATTTCATGTGTCCACTGTGTCTTATTTGGGGTTTGTTGTTTCTGAGGGGAGGGTCGGCATGGATCCTGAGAAGGTTCGGGCAGTGCAGGAGTGGCCCTCACCCACTTCCAGAAAAAAAGTCCAACGGTTCCTAGGGTTTGCAAACTTTTATAGAAAGTTTATTCGCAATTTCAGCCGCATTACTTCCCCTTTGCATGCTCTAACCTCTTCCAAGGTGCAATTCCTCTGGTCCCCACAGGCGGAGTCCGCTTTTCAGAAGCTCAAGAGTAGCTTTGTCTCTGCTCCTGTGTTGACTTTGCCTGACCCTATACGGCAGTTCGTCGTGGAGGTGGATGCCTCTGATTTAGGAGCAAGGGCAATTCTTTCTCAGCGTTCTGGGAAGGACGACAAGCTCCACCCATGTGCTTTCCTTTCTCGCCGGTTTTCTTCATCAGAGAGGAACTATGATGTTGGGCACCGAGAACTTCTGGCCATTAAGCTGGCCTTGGAGGAGTGGAGGCATTGGCTGGAGTGGGCAGAACAACCATTCCTGGTCTGGACCAACCATAAGAACATTGAGTACATCAGGACCGCTAAGAGACTGAACCCTCAACAGGCCAGATGGGCTCTTTTCTTCTACCGTTTCAATTTCACCATATCATATCGTCCTGGCTCCAAGAACATTAAGCCCGATGCCCAGTCTAGACTGTTCAAAGGGGAATGCAACGTTATAGAATCTGAGGCCATTATCCCTGAGACCTATGTTGTGGGTTGTGTCACCTGGGGAATTGAAGAGCGGGTCAAGAGAGCTAATCAGGGAATTCAGATTCCTCCTAAGGTACCACCCAACAAATTATTTGTCACCCCTGACCTTCGGGGTTCTGTGATTTCTTGGGCTCATTCTTCTCTTATCTCCTGTCATCCTGGTTTCCGCAGAACCCTGTCCCGGGTCCGTGAGAGGTTTTGGTGGCCATCTATGAGGAATGATGTCTGTGAGTATGTGGCAGCCTGCACAACCTGTGAGCAGAACAAGAGCAAGAGCGTCCCCAGTGCTGGACTGCTTCAGCCCCTTCCTGTGCCACAGCGGCCCTGGTCTGCCATTTCTCTCGACTTTGTGACGGGATTACCATCCTCTGAGGGTAATACTGTTGTACTTACAGTAGTTGACCGTTTCTCTAAGATGGTGCGGTTCATCCCACTGTCACAAATTCCCTCTGCCAAAGAGACAGCAGAGGTGCTCATGTCTCAGGTTTGTCGAGTTTTTGGATTTCCCAGGAATGTCCTGTCTGACCGGGGCCCGCAGTTCGTGGCACAGTTTTGGAAGGCGTTCTGCCAGCTCTTGGGTGTCACTGTTAGTCTGACCTCGGGCCACCATCCTCAAACCAATGGGCAGATGGAGCAGTTAAACCCGGAATTGGAGAAGGGGCTCCATTGCCTGGATTCCCAGAATCCTGCCTCCTGGAGCAAGTACGTCATGTGGGTGGAGTACGCCCACAACACGCTTCCCTGCTCTTCCCTTGGCATGTCCCCATTTCAGTGTGTTTTTGGGTAGCAGCCGCCTTTGTTTCCTGCGCTGGAGAAGGAGGTCAGTGTCCCGTCCGCTGTTGCCATGGTCCGCCGTTGCCGTCACATCTGGGCTCAAGCCCATCAGAGCCTCATCAGGGCTTCCCAGAGCCATAAGAAGTTCGCTGACAGAAGGAGAAGAGCTGCTCCAGTGTATCGAGCTGGCCAACGGGTGTGGTTGTCAACCAAACACTTGCCTCTCAAGGTTGAGTCCCGTAAGTTGGCCTCTCGTTTTGTGGGCCCATTCCCTGTGTCTAAGGTTATTAACCCTGTGTGTGTGAAACTCAACCTCCCCAGGTCCCTTCGCGTAAACCCCACCTTCCATGTCAGTGAGGTTTAGCCTGTCAGGACCAGCCCGTTGGTCCCTCCTACCAGGCCCCTTCCTCCCGCCCGGATCATTGGTGGGGGTCCTGTATACACTGTTCGCAAAATGCTTGCGATTCACCCTAGGGGGAAGGGTTTTCGGTATCTTGTTGACTGAGAGGGTTACGGCCCAGAAGAGAGCTCTTGGGTCCCCTCTCGGAACATCATGGACCCTGACCTCATACAGGACTTCCATCGTCACCACCCCGTCGATCCTGGGCCTTCAGGGGCCGGCCGTTGGGGGGGGGGGGGGTTTACTGTCAGGGTCTGTCTGTCTTGTCTGGTCATTGTTTATTTTGATAGTCTTGTCTGTTTCCTGCTTTATTTTTTCCTCACTTCCTATTGTGTGTTACTTGTGGTTTCTTGACTTCCGGTGTGTGTGTGATTGCCCATTGTTTTCACCTGTGTCCTGCTTATTTATACCTGTTCTCCCCAGTGTGCCAGTGTCTGTCTGTCTGTCTGTCTGTCTGTCTATCCATCCATCCATCCGTCCTTCCTTCGTAAACTGTAACTCTCCATCATATATTTGACACCGTCTTGAGAAAAGGTTTGCCTGTAGAACCAAGAAGCGAGCCAGGGGGGCAAAGCTTGAAAACCACTAACATATGCAGCTACCGTTAGTAATTACCCTTTAGCTTCCTGGAAAGATAGGCAAAGTAAATCTGGTGAAAACCAAAAATAAGCTAAAAGACGAAGGGGCAGGCCATCTGCTCTATGAATATTTAGAGGAATCACAGTTTGAGGTCACATTTTGCCTCAAGTGTGATGTAATACATTGCTACAGGGAAATATTCCCACACTGAGAGAAAGAGAGACTAATGAAGCCAGCATGTCTAAATCAGAGTTAATTACAAATAATAATGTGCTTGCAGAGTAATTCTTTTGGTAAGTTTAATGTGCGTGGCCCAAGAACATCATAGTGTTTTTATTTGTTTGAAAAGGTTTTGGGTGCGACATTAATTTAAGCTTAGTCATATTTCCTTTCACCTTGTTTTGCTCCTTGTTTTGCTCAAAATTCCCCCTTAATATGTTACAGGACTTGTGGTTGATCAGTTAAAAAAGCAAAGGCTGGTGTCTTCCAAGCCAAGACTCTGTGCTATGGTGCACAGCTAATGACAAGGTATGAGTTCCAATAACAATATATGAGAACTACAGCAGCTAATGGGCTGAAACTAAATCAGTGAAGTCACTTTAGATGCGAACGGAAGGAAAATAGCGGTAGAGTAAAGAGGCAATCAGATGACACACAATTCTGTATAACTGTGCCAATGAAATTTGGCCTTTCCAACAGTTTGCCACAACATTAGCTCCATTAGAGCAGAGTGGAGGTAATAGTATTGGCAATTAGATTCTTTAGACTAAAGTAGTGGCCAGAGGATACATGGGTAATTTATTTTTGCTTTTTTTATACAGAAGATATGTTTACTGGTTGAATAGATAGATAGTCACACAACTCTAAAACTACAAAGGGCTAAAACATGAAAAAATACAGATTCAACATTTATTTCTCTACAGGAAAAAAAAAACTTATAAAAGAAAAAAAAGCATCTGTGGTATTGAAAAAAAACGACAGTAATACATTTACATTCCCAAAATGCAACTCCTCTCTCAGCGTTGCACCTTGGAACTCTTTCCATTTTGAGCAATTTCTAGTTCACAATGAGGCGACATCTCTTACAAGCATTTGAAGATTTTCTATGTCCCAAGATAATAAATACTCATTTCTTTTTCTGCAGAGCTGGTTAATGTTCTGGATCATTACATCTGTTCCAGAAGTCTGTGCTGACATGTTCAGCCAACTCATCTATTTTCCCATGCTGAGAGTGTAAAGACTTAAAGGGGTTTGTAGGACTGGATTAACTGAGAGGCAAATGGGCTGTGATGGGATGTGATGAGCCAATGACAACAGCACATGCTGAGGAGGCAGCAGCCGTCCGTTAAAAGCTCCTCCGGGACTCCCTGTGCATTAGTTTATCCTTAGAGCTACATGTGTCCCTCTGTATAAGAAGAAAGCACTGTGTTTGTCCTCATGTGATGAAGATGTTTTGTCTCTGGATAACTTGTTAAGCCCTCCACATATGCATTACCCTGGAGAAAGGAGCACACCTTCAGATAGTGAGCAATGTATAAATAAAACACTAGTCATGAAGGCAGGGACAATAGGTTCCGTCTCTTGTGGTTAGAAATCAAAAAAGGGCGGATAAGGGATTTCAGAGGCCTTAGTTGTTATTGTGTTGTACTGAATGCACTGATTTATGCATGAAAGAGAGTGATCAGTTTCAGGAGGTTGTAACACAAAGAAGCATCTATAGTTAGAGGTTGGCACAAATAGCAAGACTATAGAGATCTGCAAGCAGTGAAAAAAGAAAAACCTTTAAAGGTGCCAGAGTGAAGGATCATTAAAAGGGTAAACCAAGCCCTTCCAAACTCCTCCCACACCGAACTGGAAATCTATATAAGCAGATCCATCATATTGTCGATCCAAATGCAGTTTGCCGCCTTCCTCCAGTGTTGCTGTTGATAGAGTTCACAAGTATAATAGATCAGCGCAGCACTGCCTCCGAGTGGAATTCTATGTCAGGAGTAGAATAATAGGCTTTAATTTAAATTAATTCACCACAGAGCTCAGACGTGGATGGTTACTATTTCACTTATTCAACTTTTTTTACCTCCTAATGCTGCTTCTACTGAATAGGGTTAATGATCTGCCAACCCACCACTATGAAGCTTTGGAATCAACATCAGAATCAGAAAAGGTTTTATTGCCAAGTAATTGTACATCACAAGGAATTTGGCCTGGTCTGTTTGGTGCCATAAGAACAAGACAAAAAAAAAATATAATAATAATAGAATAAAGTAATGATAAATGTAAAAGAATTTATTTATTTATTTTTTTAATATGTGCAAAGTATTTTTCAGAAGAGTGCGTTAACGCACTCTGTACTGACAGAAAGACAAGACAGAACGTTAATATAACGTCAATATATAAAGTGTCAGTGGGGATAAGGGGTCATGTCAGTGGGGGGGTACAGCGGGCCTTGTTGGTGAGACCAACTGCTGAGGGGAAGAAGCTGGTCCTGATGGACCACAGCCTCCTGCCAGAGGGGAGTGCCTCAAAAAGTTTGTATCCGGGGTGGGAGGGGTCGGCCACAATCTTGCCTGCACGCCTCAGCGTCCTGGAGGCGTACAGGTCCTGCAGAGATGGCAGATTGCAGCCGATCACCCTCTCCGCAGAGTGGATGACACGCTGCAGCCTGCGCTTGTCCTTGGCGGTGGCAGCAGCGTACCAGATGGTGATGGAAGAGGTGAGGATGGACTCGATGATGGAGGTGTAGAAGTGCACCATCATCGTCTTTGGCAGGTTGAGTTTCTTCAGCTGCCGCAGGAAGTACATCCTCTGTTGTGCTTTCTTGGTCAGGGAGCTGATGTTCAGCTCCCACTTGAGGTCCTGGGAAATGATGCTGCCCAGGAAGCGGAAGGACTCCACAGTGTGGACTGGGGAGTCTATCAGGGTGATGGGGGTGAGTGGGGCTGGGCTCTTCCTGTAATCCACCACCATCTCCACTGTTTTAACAGCGTTGAGCTCCAGGTTGTTCAGCCCACACCAGGTCACCAGATGGTCAATCTCCCACCTGTAGGCGGACTCATCCCCACCAGAGATGAGTCCAATGAGGGTGGTGTCGTCCGCGAACTTCAGGAGTTTGACAGACTGGTGACTGGAGGAGCAGCTGTTGGTGAACAGGGAGAAGAGCAGAGGGGAAATAACACAGCCTTGAGGGGAACCGGTGCTGATGGTCCGGGTGTCTGAGACCTGTTTTCCCAGCCTCACGTGCTGCCTCCTGTCAGATAGGAAGTCTGTGATCCACCTGCAGGTGGAGTCAGGCACGTTCAGCTGGGAGAGCTTGTCCTGTAGCAGAGCCGGGATGATTGTGTTGAAAGCAGAGCTGAAATGCACAAACAGGATACTGGCGTGGGTTCCTGAGGAGTCCAGGTGCTGGAGGATGAAGTGGAGGGCCATGTTGACTGCGTCGTCTACAGACCTGTTGGCTCTGTAGGCGAACTGCAGGGGGTCCAGGAGAGGGTCCGTGATGGCTTTCAGGTGTGAAAGCACAAGGGGCTCAAATGACTTCATCACCACAGAGGCCAGGGCGACGGGTCTGTAGTCATTAATTCCTGTGATCCTTGGCTTTTTTGGGACTGGGATAATGGTGGAGGTCTTGAGGCAGGATGGTATGTGGCATGTCTCCAGTGAGGTGTTGAAGATGCTTGTGAACACCGGGGACAGCTGATCAGCACAGTGCTTCAGGGTGGAGGGAGAGACAGAGTCTGGCCCAGCTGCTTTGTGGGGGTTCTGCCTCTTAAAGAGCTTGTTGACATCTCTCTCTAGGATGGAGAGAGTCGTTGCTGTGGGGGGGGGAGTTGGGCTGGTGGGCTGGGGTTGGGATATGGTGTCACGGGGGATGGTGTCAGGACTGTCCCATTGTCTCTCGAAACAACAGTAAAACTCATTCAGGCTGTTGGCAAGGTCAAGATTATCCAGGGAGTGGGGGGTTTTCGGCTTGTAGTTGGTCAGATGCCTGAGCCCTCTCCAGACAGAGGCAGAGTCGTTGGCTGAGAACTGTTTTTGGATTTTCTCAGAGTACAGTCGTTTAGCTTCTCTCACCCCCTTGCTAAACCTGTACTTGGCCTCTTTAAGGCTGCGGCTACACGAAAACGTTTTTCACTGTAAACGATACTTTTTCTTATCGTTTCGCTGTCGCGGCCACACGGAGCCGGCGTTCCCACTACCCCAAAACGATAGTTTTTGAAAACGGGTTCCAGAGTGGGAAAGTTTGAAAACGGCCTCGTTTCGTTTCCATTGTTACAGCTAAAACGTTTTTGCGTCAGTCACACGTTGACGCTGTGAGCCAATTTTAACACTTCTCTATTGTCTCACAGCGTGGCGTGACACAGTGGCGTGTGTACTGCATCGTTTCATCGTTTTCATCCGTTTTCGTCTGGACCTGAGTCTTTACAGCAGCGCGTTTCCGTGTGGTCGCAAGAATTTTCGTACCCGTTTTAAAAAAAAAACTCGTTTCGTTTTCGTGTAGCCGTAGCCTAAATCTGCCTCTGTCTCCACTCCTGAACGCCTCCTCCTTCACCAACTGTAGCTGTCTGAGCTTCGCTGTGAACCAACATATTGGATTTCTTTCATTTATAGAAAAAGATGGAACCTGTGAGACACTAGGACGTAACATTATGCAACTTTTACTGTTTAACATGACCAAATGAGCCACCAAATGGTTAATAATAGAACAATATCATAGAGATTATATAATTTATCTATGAAGGCTTTTGCCTCTCTCACAATAATAGTGTTGACCTCAGCTTTCGTGCATGGCCCTGAAACACCACAACTCCAGATTAATCCAGGTCAGTGACTTTGATGGTGTCGCATATCAAGTCCATCGTTGTCATCCAAGATTGTTGCACATTCAAACAATAAATACAATGTCACATCATTTCAATCACATTTACATATCAACTGTGAAAGCTTTCCTTTTATCAAAAAAAGTTTTCAAGAACGCATTGATTTTCTGCCTGTTTTTCACATCAGTTAAATGCTTTTAGAATTGTGAAAAAGCGGTTCAGTTGCTCTTGTTTGAGCTCTTAGATTTACCGAAACTATATTGTCTTATGATGAACAGATTTGTTTCCCAGCATCAAAGACTGACTACTGGTACAGGACTGTTAGCAGGGTATAAAACTGGATCAGACATCCTGAAACAACCTTTAAAACGATGTGGATAACTCCAAATCTTCTGTATCAGCTGTTGAAACTCTGCTTGCTCTTGGCACGAGATTGAATGGATATTGTTGTATTGTTAAGTAAGAGGACTACAAAATCATCCCTTGTTGCTTGACAGCTCCTTTTTGCCTCTCACTGCAATGAATAGATGAAAAAAACACCTTCAGTGTACAAGCTTTCTGTATGTAAAGATTTTTGTGTGATGATGGATTCAAAGAAATACTTTCATAAAATAAGGGCTTGCTATGCAAAATCTTATAGTGAGAAGCTTTTAAGATGTCTTTCTTTTAAAGAAAGCCTATAATTTTGCAGACTTCTGTTGTTGAATTCCTTCCAAGCAACACTTTCTTGTCTAATCTTTATCATTTTGTAAATGCAATCCCTCTTGAAAAATCTACAGACTGTATTTATACTTTGTTATCAAAACTGTCTGAAGAAAACTGGAAACAATCCTTTTTTTATGTGTACTTTTATGTTTTTTTATTTGGTAGATCTAATTAAAATTGACCAAGGCTGCTACCAATTTTCTTTGTTTTATTTAATCTCACAAAAGCCTTTATGATTTATATCTGTGGACATTTTAGTAAAATATCTAGATAACACAAAATTGGCTAATTTTCATTCCTTTCTGAGAAATATGGGTGTCCTATGCATCTAAATGTGGTTGTAAAGGATTCTATATCCATGCAGTGAAAGATATCAAAATGTTTGCAGCTTTGTTTCTCCCTTTCTCCTTTGTTTTTCCCATCATAGTGAAACTGAGATTACATTACGATAACAATGTTTCAGTTACAAAGTATGTTATATCTAACTGCTGTAAAACACCAAATAGGAAGAAGAAATGACATAAAGTTGCTCTAGCGTTATGCCTGTTTACTATGATGGTGGAGGAATACTGTTTTCCGAGCAAACACATAAATACTCAAAATCGTACATCCTTACAAGGTAGATTAAAAATTGCAAGCTGTGTGTAAAATCTGCCTCCCTCAAATGCAATACTTTGGTAATAGATAAATTTAATAAGCGGTTATTTTCTCTCTGGTCCAACATCTGTAACTTTGAGGAACACAGAAAACTAGGAAATATCTGTGTCAACCTTTTGCTCCAACTCAAGCTGGCCATATGCTACACAATTTTTCAAGTGATTTCAAAGTTGTAGAGAGTTTTCCAGTGTCGCTTGTTAGCGTAACGTGCTCATAAAAAACTCAGTCCAGGCTGTTTTAAAGCAGTCTTTCTCAAATCTTGGGGTTACGACAAACTCAACCATGTTTAATATTATTGTATGTCTTTGGTCTCGTTATGTGCAAATTGTGTTGTTCAGTGCACCATTCTATTTTTTCCACCAATACGCGCGCTGTTGTCACTTCCCTACAGGAAGCAGGGGAAGCTGTGGCCAGGACTGACCGCACAGAAGGAGGAGCAACTCTCTATAAGACATTTAATTTCCTTCGTAACATGACAGAATGGAGAAGAAAGGTTCTCACCGTATACAGAGCTGTTTGTTTTTGATTGCTTATGGGAACAACCAAACGAAAGGCCAGATAAACAACTCAGTAAGTATTGGCGCGTTTCCACCAGCTGTTACGACGACCCCGCCCACGTCTAGGAGCCACGAAGTGATACTCGGTTGTAATGGAAACACAACCAAACCGAGCCGTGCTGAGCCGTATCGAGCCGTTAGCTCGCTGTGCTAGCTAATCATACCATTAGCTAGCACACACATTATAAATTTTGAGATTTCAAAAACAGCGCACTTACCTTTCTCAGCTTCCGTGTTCCACAGGTGTCCGCACAAATTAATCGATCGCCAAAGTCAAAATGTATAATGTCTGTGCTAGCTAATGGTATGGTTAGCTCCTGGGTTGAATTGTATTGCTACTGACACCACGGCCAATTCGGTAAAAAGTATTTTGATACACGTTAAGAGCCTCAGGAAAGGTTAAAAGCTTGCCCGATAGAGCCCGCTTTCATGGAAATCAGCGCAATTGAAAACTTTGTGCAGCGGGCATGAAAATTTCTTGCGTTTTTCCCTTTGGCAAACATCCCCGGGTCTCCAACAGATGGGATATGTTTGTAAAATAGCCGGAATTCTCCTTTAGCTGGTGAACTGAAATCAAACTGAATTGTGAGAACAGCAAAGATTCACAGCTCTACTAAGGATACCAGTACCATTAATTCTCACTTAAAATGCATAATCCGTGTTTTTTTTCCTGCCTGACAGCAAGAGACAAGATGCTGGTGCCAAAGTGAAAACGTTTTTTCCATTAGACCCCATAGTGTCAAATGTACACAGTCTTCATTTTGGTTGTGGTTGACTGGAAGAATGAATTCAAGGCCAGTTTAGCTATGTCAAAGAATAGCCTCCTCCAGGATTAAGTACAGTCATGTAAGAAAGTTTCCAGGGACAGGACAGTGACTATACAATTACATTTTCTTGCTGACAAGATGTTTGCTGCTTGAGTGCTGCCAGAAACTCCACAAGAGCTCAGAGACATTATCACACCAGTGTAAAGGAAAAGAACATGTCCAACCTCTTGGTGAACCCAGGCCTGAACTGAAGATGCTCTGAAGGCAAGCAGGATATCACTTCTGCATGATGTGCCTTAATAATGTAGACATTAGCACTGCCACTTTCTGAATAATTTGAGTTTTGTGTGTGTGTGTGCCTGCGTGTCCATCCCTGTAAAAAGTTTTAGCCAAACAGCCACTTCAAAGATCCATGAAAGCCTGTCATTTTTCACTGATGAGAGATGTTCTTTTATATATTCTCTTTTAAAAGTCTCTATTCAATGTTAATGAAACATTAGAAGCACACCATTAATCATTCATGTTTTTATTACATTCAAACTGTGCTGTTAATTCATAGCCTTTTAGAAGTAAATCAAAATGCCTGGAAAGCTCCACAGAAATTAGATAATGCTACAAATATATCTCTGATATCATCGGGATGAGAGATTTATGTTTTAATTCATTGTGGCCTTCAAAACACTTCACCTGAAACAAAGCTAACAGTAAGGCACAGAAGACATTCTCCAGGGGAACCGCTGAAAAAGAAAAGGGATATTTTAACAGTGCCTGCCCAAAATTGTCATTGATATTATGCTCATGTGAAATAAGTACAGACCCTTTTAATAATTTCTATGCACAAATTTTATCTGGTCAACAGGAAAAACATTTGATACATTTGATCTCAGTGCTAAAAGACAACTGGACTTCTATTCTGCTTCTCAAAGATGTTTCACTACTCATCTGAAAAGCCTCCAGTTATAACTGACCAGTGGAGAGTTTTTGTTAGGGTCAGTAACACACGTGACCTCAATGACTGAAGGTGTGAACACCTTAACACTTTGTTAAAACAGAAAAATCCTTTTAAATGAGAGATAAAACATTCTCAAGAACCAAGAAAAGAAGTCCAGTTGCCTTCTGATTAAGTGCTTAGGATCACCAGGATCTGGATGATTGGGATTCGAGACAGATGTTCAAGCTAAGCCCACATCTTAGGAGACCTCGTTGCTTTTGTTCAAATTGTGTTTGTATAATTTTTTCATTTTTTCAATTGTTTAATTTTTTTTTGTTCACACTCTTACCTGTGACAGCATACACCAATCAGCCATGACAACTCATGATATGATGTAGAGCTTCCCCTTACGCTGCCAAAACAACTCTTACCAGTTGGAACATGGACACAGAATCTTTTGCTGTGCTGTTTTTGAGTGAGGCTTGTTTCTAGGACTGGGCGATTAATCGAGTTTTACGATTTTGCGAGATGTTTTATGAAATCGAGAAAGATTTTGACATATCGAATTTCTCGAGTTAATGCTGTAGAACCTAAATGAACAAGATTTCGCCACTCTGATTTTCCTTCTGTGCTGTGGAGCTGTCCGCCCCGCCTCCCCTTGCGTGTAAGCGGCGTGCTGCGGCGTGTTGTTATTTCCTTCAACATGGCGGCGCCCGCAGAAGAAGCCGACAAGACAGAATTTTTTCCAAAAAAAAGGACAAACGGCTCAATTTTATGGCGTTATTTTGGATTTAGAGCCTCTGATGAAGAGCAGAAGGAGGTATTCTGCAGAGAATGCAAGAAACTGGTGCCGTCAAAATCATCAAGCACCACGAATCTCTTCAACCATTTACAGTACCATCACAAACTCTTATACGAAGAGTGTACAAGGCTGCGGTTCGCGGGAAAAACAAACACCACCACCAGAAGAAGACACAACAAACAACGCTCCAAACATCTTTAACCCGGTGTCTACCCTATGAAAAAACAAGTGCAAGGTGGGCCAGCATTACGGAGTCCATTGCCTTTCATATCGCAAAAGACATGATGCCCATAGCGGTTGCTGAGCAACCGGGCTTCATACGAATGCTAAAAACGCTTGACCCTAGATACAATCTTCCAAGTCGCCACTTTTTTGCAAGACAAGAGCTTCCCCGAATGTACTCAAGAGAGAGAGAGCGCCTTGCTGCCGACCTCGCAAAAGTCGACCACTATGCCCTGAGCACAGATATGTGGAGCAGCCGGACATGTGAACCATACATGTGCGTAACAATCCATTATCTCGTCGAGTGGGAAATTAAAAGTGCCTGCCTGCAGACAACATATTTCCCTCAAGACCACACTGGAGAAAACATTGCGGAGGCCCTCGGTGACGTGACGACTACGTGGACGTTGAATCCAAATCCCGTGGCCATAACCACCGACAACGGAAGCAACATCATCAGTGTTGTACGGAGCAAGCAGTGGCTGAGGATGCAATGTTTTGGGCACAGGCTGCATTTGGCGATCGGTGAGTTTGTGTGTGTGTGTGTGTTGCCAGTGAGTGAAATATTTGGGTGGGTCGGGTATGTGGTGTTGATTCTAAAGCACACTTGCGTTTTAATGGTTCTAATAAATTAATATAGTATTTCTAGAAAAAAAATCTGATGCAGAATATTGTGCTAAGTTAAATCAAACACACACTAATACACAAATATAAAATGTACTACAGTCACAAAACAGAGAATTCATGGATTGAGGAATTAATGTATATTTAAAAACAATGAATTTAATGTGTGCTTTTTCTGTGTTGGCCATGGTATGCAAAACTCAAAGATTACACGGGCCATTAACGTGTGCAAGAAGAATGTGGCTGCATTTTCCTATAGCTGGAAAAGGAGGAGGGAGCTGGCCGAAGCACAAGTCCAGATGAATTTGCCAGCCCGCCAGCTCATCACCGAGTCACCAACGTGGTGGGGATCTAGTCTGCAGATGGTGGAACGCGTGCTCGAACAAGAGAGGGCGCTCGCCAAAGTCCTCTCCGCTGACAAGAAAACAAGACCATTAGTCCTGACATGGCAAGACATCGAGATCCTGGAGGTGATCCAGAAAACACTGAAGCCCCTCCAGGAGTTCACCGACGCGCTGTCTGGGGAGGGATACGTCACCCTTTCTTACGTACGACCCGTGCTGCACCTGTTCAACAGCAAGCTCCTTGCTACTCAGGAAGGTGACGGTGAGCTGGCAAACACAATCAGGCACACCATCGTCACTTACCTGAATGATAAATACTCAGAGCCCTCTACCTCTGATTTACTGGACATGGCGTCCTTTGTCGACCCCCGGTTTCGGGGGACGTATGTCCACAGTGAGAAGCTGGCTGCATTGAAAGAGAGGGTCATCTATGAAGCCGAGGAGTTGCTTGCTGCTGCAGCTCCAAACCAAGCCGGGCAGTCTGCTGCAGAACAGAGAGTCATGGCAGATCCGACTCCCCAGATTGCTAAGAAGAGGAAGACCCTGGCCAGCTTCTTTGATCAAGATGCAACCCCCTCCTCTGCCTTTACACCTCGCGAGTCCATTGAGAATGAGCTGTCAAGCTATTTGCAGTCTGTATGTTTGGACAGTAAGGCAGATCCTTTACAATGGTGGCGGGAACACCAGGTTGCCTATCCAGCACTAAGCAGCCTTGCACGCAAATACCTGTGTGTGCCTGCCACCAGCAGTCCTTCAGAAAGGATATTCAGCTGCAGTGGAAATATAGTTACATGTCAAAGGGCATCACTCAAGCCTGACACAGTTGACCGATTGGTGTTCCTTGCTCAAAATCTCAAAATGTAAAAATGTTACACTACAGGTACAGTGTTTTTTTTAGTTCGAATAGTTTTTTAAGGAAAAGGAAGGCAATATGTATTATTTATTTTTTTTATTTACGAAATGAGGGATTTTTTTTGTCTCATCTTACATTTTTTGGTCTTTTATCTTAGCACTATATAACTGTCTACCCTCAGATTTTATGTTTATAATTACAATAAGGCAATATATTTCTTCCTTGGTTTGATGTTAAAAATGGTACACAGGCACTTTGTTACTAGTACCCGTCTACTTCTAGGCACTTTACTATGAAATGAGGGATTTTTTTTGTCTTTTCATAGACATGTTTTGTCTTTATCTTAAATGTTAAAGAAGCACTTCATAAGAATGGTCAACCCTCAGATTTTATGTTTATAATTACATTAAGGCAATATATTTCTTCCTTGGTTTGATGTTAAAAATGGTGCACAAGCACTTTGTTAGTACCTACCTCTAGGCACTTGGCTGCCTACCTGTTTGCACTTCAATAAAAAAAACTTTGCTGAATTTGGTGCGATTGTTTTATTTTTATTATTATTATTTTTTCCTGCATAGATATCGAGATATATATCGTATATCGAGATATAGCAAACACTAATCGAGATTATTGTTTTTCTCAAAATCGCCCAGCCCTACTTGTTTCAGTGCATCCTGCAGACACTTGACCAGAAAGAGATGTGAGTTTTTAGGACAGGTCAACACCATAGACTTCCTGTCATCTTCTTGGTTGACCCTAAACTGCTTTTTCATTGGTTATATGTACATGTAAAACAATTTGACGACAATTTACTTTAATTTATTCAAGACAATACTCAGATTATGGTGTTTACAAGAGTTGAATATTGGATACCACCCCTGGCAGGGCAACACATTGAGATCTATCGCTGCCATCGCATCTATGGTGGCAGTACCCACACCAGAAACCCCACATTGTTATTTTTCGTCTCCTGAGATACGCCGACAGACAAAGTATTCTACAGGGAGCCCGCAGAGCCGAGCCCAAACATGACAATGCCGCTTTGTTTTTCTTCCCCGATTACAGTCCCCAGACTTCAGCTAAAAGGAGAGAATTCACTCCAGTCATCGATAAGCTGAATGACCGGGGCATTCGGTCCTTCCTTCAATACCCCGCAACACTTAAAGTGGAACACGGAGGGGCTCAGCTCTACTTCAGCTCCCCAGTCGAGGTGGAGAGGTTCTTGACTTTGCTGGGTACTCACGAGCAGTAGCGGCTCGTGGTCTGGAAAATAGGCGGGGCAGATGATCTGCGTTATCAAAATGCAAGCTTTTATGGAGCATACGCAATAGGCCAATAGTCTATGCAACCATACGCAGGGGGAGATGTGCGCACTCGCATGAAAGTCTGCCATACAACAAACACAAAAGCCCCATGAAAATGAGCGAAGAGAAAGTTTGTGAAAGGAATTAATACTGCCTACATTTCAATTAGAGGGAAACTTGTCGCAAAGCATTACCTAGCATGGCTAATTTCATGGCACAATTCAGATGCGCCTTGCTGGACTCGTGTTTTTTTGCCTTTTCCGAAAAATGCTTCATGTCACACACACCGACAGTGCTCCACATATCCCCTTGTCCCCCCATGCCAGGCGATTGGAAGAGCAAGCATGGGAAAACAGAACATTTTATTCCTATTGGAACAACCAGAGAGCCAGGGCTTTTTGTCGTACCACGCACGGGAAAACGTCCGATTGAAAGACCTACCCTTATCCATTGTTTGCTGAACTATATTAATATCAGGTTTATGGGGGCCGAGGTTTTTAATAGTCAATTTTGTTCCCAAATCTAGTCTTTCAAATGAGTTCTCCAAGAGAAACTCAACGCCATTGAGTACAGGTTCGATGCTAGCAGCCATGGTTAAAACTTCACTCACTGTAGCCTACTATCAGACTGACTCGCTCCTGAGCTTGTGCAGAGTAATATAGCAGTAGGCGGGACAGTGTGTAGCAACGTTTTTAGCTAGTCTTGGGGAAACCTAAGCTAGCAGACAAGTAACCTACTGTACATGTACGAAGCTGTCAACACATTGTTTACTGTCTCAACATTGCTTTGCTCATCAAGCTAAGATATTTCATTAAATCACTCCCAGTTTCCCATTTTGCAAAGACTTCGTTCACAATCACTTAAACTTTGTAAGATAGCAACTATAAAGTAAAATCTTTACCTACCACAAACGTGAATCCGGATTAAACAGCCAATATCCATCATCAAATCCAACATAGTTATCCGTTTTATCCAACAGGTTTGTAGGGGAATTTGGCGGCACTGAAGTTCCCACTGGCTAGATGGGCGGAGTAATATATTTCTTAAACTCTTTGAGGTTTGTGTGACCTGATGCTATTAAGGATCAGTATCTCTTAGCATAAGGGTACAGCTATGTTGCTACTAGTTTTGGGGGTCTTTCAGCGAGCTAGGATGAGCTGCGCTGCTGTTGATAATGCCACGGATCAGTGATGTTTTGTGTTCCGCAAAGCCTGTAGGAGCATTTAGCGTCCTCGCGGCTTGCACCGGTCCTCTGTATATAGTTTTATTCCCCCCCCTCCCCTCCTGTTATTATTTTGGTAGACGTTACTATTACTATTTTTGGCTGGTATTGTGCATATCAAGTACGAAAAGGTTTTTACGCTCAGCACGCACAATGAAAGAGTTTTGCAGATGTCACTTCTTCATCACTACACCACTTGATTCACTGTAATGGATGGTTTAAATGTAATAACGTGGAATGTCAATGGCTTAAATTCACCTAATAAACGGACGCGATGTCTTGAGTTTCTACACAGTAAAAAAGTTGCACTTGCCATCATTCAGGAAACCCATTTGAAAAGTTCCGACGTGCATCGCTTTCAGAACAGACGCTACAAAATTATCTCCTCTTCCTGTGCACCCAATAAAACTAAGGGTGTTCTGATTTTGGCTGCGAGAAGCCTTCCAATAATAGTTAATCACACTTATAGTGACGACCATGGTCGATTTACTTTTGCAATCATTACTATTGGTCAGGCCAAATTAGTGGTAGCCTCAGTTTATGCGCCTAACATTTTTGACCCAGATTTCCTCCACTCTATAAACGATAAACTTTTGGGAATGCCAGAATATAACTTGATTATTGGGGGAGACTTTAATTGCGCTATATATGATATAGATAGAACCACATCTTTCACAGATCATCGCCTCTCTTCAGCCTTGCAGAAATTTGTCACGGACCTACAACTCATAGATGTTTGGCGATTCCATAACAAATCCACCAAGAATTACACATTTTTTTCAAATAGGCACAAGTCTTTCTCCCGTATTGATTACATATTTTTAAGCCAATCTCTAGTTCATCACGCAAAACCAGACATCTTGCCCATTCTATTGTCAGATCACGCTCCAGTATTGTGCCTCATTTTCCCAAAAGGTGTTCCTCAAAAGGCCACTAGATGGCGCTTTAATGACTCATTATTATTAGACAAGAATTTTGGCACCCAGATCCGTGAAAAACTGGTTGAATTCATTGAGATTAACAAACAGGGATGTGAGAACGCACAGATTCTATGGGAAACAGTGAAATGTTTTATAAGGGGTTTTTGCATTTCTTTCTCTTCTAGTCTGAATAAGGCAAGAAAAAGACGCCTTGAGGAATTGGAGTCCAACATCCAATCATTGGAATTAGATCTAAAACAAAATCCAACCAAAACTACAGCCTGTAGACTTAATGCTTTATGTTCAGAATACAAACAACTAAATCTAGTTAAAGCAGAATTCATCCTTCAACACACCAGGCAGAAATATTATTCTGAAGGAGAGCGGCCCAGTCATCTTCTGGCTCTAAGGCTGAGAGAAAATGAATCAAAAGCCAATATTTTTGCCATCAAAGACCCAAATGGATCTGTCCTTACGGATCCTGCGTCTATTAATGAGGTTTTTAGGAAATTCTATTTAGATCTATATTCCTCAGAAGTCAAATGGGACCACACCAATAGCAGATCCTTTTTGGATGAGCTTGAGTTACCTAAGCTTTCTCAGGAGGACGCCGAACAATTAGTCTCCCCTTGCCCTCAATGAAGTTACTACAGCTCTTAGGTCTCTTAACAGAGGGAAGTCACCAGGTATGGATGGTATACCACCTGAGCTACTTTTGTTTGTGTGGGACATAGTTGGTCCTCTCTTTTTAGAGCACTGGAGCCTGGCGTTTTTCACAGGGATCAAAATAGGGCTCTTATCTCTTTACTACAAAAGAAAGGGAAGGATCCACTGGAATGTGGCCATTTTAGACCCATTTCCTTGATTTGTTGTGATGTGAAAGTTTTTGCTAAGGTGCTTGTGAATAGGTTAAATGCATATGCGAGTAAATTAATAAATTACAATCAGACAGGATTCCTCAAAGGGCGCACAGCTTCAGATAATATACGTAGGCTTTTACACATTATAAATACTGAGTCTACGGCTGTTTTTTCACTAGATGCAATGAAAGCATACGACAGACTAGAAATGCCATATATATGTGGGCTGTAATGGAAATTTTCGGTTTTGGACCAACATTTTTGAGTATGATAAAGGTCCTGTATAATTCGCCAACAGCATGTGTGTTAACAGGTTCCAAAATCTCATCACCTTTTCAGCTGGAGAGAGGCACACGTCAAGGGTGTCCTCTCTCCTATTTTGTTTTTTCTTTGTTTGGAACCTGTAATGACCAGATCAGAAAACCCGATAATTCAACCAGACACAAGCTTAGTGGTAAAAGGTTTATTGGATCACAGGTGCTGGACAGGAGTTGAATGTAGCTAGAGTCCGGATAATCCTCCAATGGAGATGTGGATCCGTGGTGGTCAGAGTCCGCTCCAGGGTACGGAGAACAGGTCCAGAGAAGACAGTCAGGGGTAATCCAAGATTGGGTATGATCCTGAGGATCCAGGGAGGTCTTCTGGAGGTAGAGGGTTATAATCCACAAAGGTGATTCAGGCAACGGTCGGAACAGGAAATCAGGAAGATAAAGTAGAGAGGTGAGGCTGGACATCTGCTGGCTGTGAGGCTTGCGATAATCTGGCAGGGAACTCTGGCAGGAAGGAGTTGATATAGGCGGAGTGCAGAGTGGGAGAGAGCAAACGTTAATCAGGCACAGGTGAATATCATGAAGGCAATTAGTGTCAGAGCAAGGAGCAGACCAGGAAATGAACAGCTTCCAGGCTGCAACATTACAGAACCCTTGGCGCAAATGATTAGGCAAAGCAGGGATGTTAAACCTGTCACACTCTATGGCGTGGACCATCATATATCACTTTTTGCTGATGACATACTTTTGTTCTTATCAAAAATAGAATCATCAGTCCCTCGAGTATTGAAGCTTTTTGAGCAGTTTGGTCAGCTTTCAGGGTACAAGATAAACTGGGATAAATCCATCTTGATGCTTTACTGAGTAAAGCCCCCCAGTGCATTCCGACTAAAGACTCATTCACTTACTTAGGTGTTCACATTTCTCCAACAATTCCACAAATTGTGAAGGAAAACTTTGTCAATAGATATTAAAAGATGGAATAGGCTACCACTATCTTTGCAAGGAAGAGTAAATATAGTAAAAATGAATGTTCTGCCCCGAATCAACTTTTTGTTTTTTATGATCCCCTTAGCCCCCCCTCCCAATTACTACAAAGATATCCATTCATCAATCTCTCAATTCATTTGGAATGGTAAGCGCCCCAGAGTAAAGCTAACAACATTACAGCGACCTAAATTGTTGGGGGGTCTTGCTTTGCCAAATTTCCAGTTTTATCATTGGGCCTTTCAGATAAGAGCGCTATATGTCTGGATGGACCCCAGCTCAAAGGTCCCCTGGAGATCTATAGAGGAGGCCATGGTTAAGCCCCATAGATTAGAAAAAAGATTTGCTTTTTACTGGACTTGGAAGATCTAACACCAATATTAAACTTGGTTGTATAATTGCACACTCATTAAAGGTTTAGAAAGAGGCAGAGAAGTGCATGGGTGTCCTGCTCCATACAGGTGCACTAACTCCTCTATGGCATAACAGCAGATTCCTGATTGGTGGCAAGTCATTCCACAACTCACACTGGGCCGCACAGGGCATAAATACTGTAAATAATATGTTTGACGGTGATGGCCTGCGTTTATTTCAGAATCTTAAAATCACATTTAATCTACCCGTTTCATCATATTTTGTCTAACTCCAACTAAGCTCTGGTCTCAAAGCATATGGTGTGCCATGGGACCGTCCACCTATTATTAATCCACTGTTTAAATGGGTTCAACCCTCTAACAATTTAAGAGGCAGAGTCTCTTTGGTTTACAATGCTTTATTACATGAGTGTGCTGGACAGCTAGCCATAGAGAAAATATGGGACAGAGAACTCTCCACATACAATCAAGAACTGGACTGGGATGAAATATGGATAAATCTCTCTCGAAGCTCAAATAACCTAGCTCACCAGCTGATCCATTACAAAACTATCCATGGAGCATATGCAACCCCTTACAGAAGGTTCCAGATGAACCGTGCCTCAAGCTCTATTTGTAACATCTGTAATGCTCTACCTGGCACGTTTTTACATATGTTTTGGGAGTGTCCTATAATTGCAGATCTGTGGTCTAGTGTAGTAAAGGACCTCTCGAAACTTTACAGCCACCAAAAAGGTAATTTTACATCTATGGATTAACCCCCAGGTTCCACCTCGTAAACTTTGGATAAACTACTTGGACAATATTGTTCATTTAGAATATCACGCAGCTAGAGTAAACAAAGCCATGCCTTCCACGTTACAAAAATGGCAAACATTTCTTGTTAGAATTAAAGATTTAAACGGTCAATCTCACCTTCAGTGAGTTTACATATGTGTATGTGGTGTTGTGTGTGTTTTTTTGGTTGTATTTTTTCTTATGTTCTTCTGCTTAGTCGAGTGTGTTTTATTTCTATGTCACTGCATGTCTTGTTTCCTGTAATATCCTTGCGGGCCAAACCTTAGCATTTGGACTGAAATGATGGACTCTAAAGGACTATATGGACTCAAGGGAATATATACAGTTATTCACATGTACCAGAGCTTGAAAGGTGTGACAGATGAGGCCCCCCAGCAGTCTAGGCCTATAGCAGCTTAACTATGGGATGTTTCAGGATCACCTGAGCCATCCCTAACTATAAGCTTTATAAAAAAGGAAAGTTTTAAGCCTGGTTTTAAAAGTGGAAAGGGTGTCTGCTTCCCGGACATTTACTGGCAGCTTATTCCACAAGAGAGGGGCCTGATAACTGAAGGCTCTGCCTCCCATTCTACTTTTAGAAACTCTGGGAACCTCAAGTAAACCTGCAGTTTGGGAACGAAGTGCTCTGTTAGGAAAATATCTTACAATGAGATCTTTAAGATATGATGGAGCTCGGTCATTAAGCGCTTTATATGTAATGTAGCGTTATTGGTTATCAAATATAAGGATTTATCTTAAACCTCGAATTAAGGGCACCACCTACCAGTATCTTAACTTTAGTTACAGTCAGGTAGGAAAACTGTTGAAATATTACGATCCTGGTATGTTAAATTAATAACCAGTTAATAATCAATTAATAATCAATAAATAATCAGTCTCATATCTCGCTACTTTCGTGAAGTTCTCGTTTGGTTGGACAGACATTACGTAAAGAAAGCATACGACACAATCTGTGATTATAACATATATATATATCTAGATATATGAACTGTTTATTAAAATGATATGACCAAAACATGAACCTTTAAAACAAACAGGAGATGCATTGAATATGGGTGATTATATAAAACACTTAGTGAATGGAAAATAAAATATGGGGAATGGGGAGATACTGGATGTATTCAAATAGTTTAGGTTGGCTGACTATTTGACGCTAAATACTGACATTTTGGATTAACCCTTTAGGCGCCAAGATTGTTTTTTGAAAATACTGGATTTTGACATTAATATTTCAAAAGCTGGTGGCTGAAAGGGGGTTAAAGATAGATGCCTACTGTACATTAGAAAAATGTTGCCCATGATCCATAGTTTATGTGGGGTATGAAATTATTGATCTAATTTGCATATTATGACGTCATCAGGTGGCAGCCATTTTGAATCTCATTATGTTCAGGAAATATTGGAATTGAGTGATTATGAACTTGTTTTTTTTAAAACTTTTTTTTCTTTTTGTCTATTTATCATCATCTATAATGATCAGGGAACAGGAAAGCAACAATAAAACAGAATAATGTTGTAAAATATTACTATATCATCATTACCATATAGTAGGAAAACACATGCGAAAAGTTGCCTATATTTTTTCAGGAAATGGTGGATACTGACTTGATGTTTGAACTTATTTTCATTTTTCTGTCTTTTACCATCATTCATAAGGAGGAAACCAACAATAAAACAGGAGAAAGTGGTAAAATACTGTCATCATTAGGCTACCATAGGGTAGGAAAACACATGCAAGAAGTGGAAGACATTGAATTGATTTTTTTTTTTTTTTAACCTGTTCAATCTTATTCATAATGATCAGGAATGAGGAATACAATAATAAAACAAGTGGTAAAATGTCAGGATCATTGCGCTGGCGGATAGGCGCGCCGCGGCACTGGGGGCTGGATGGAGAGAGCGCATGCTAAAGATACCAGACCCACTTCTCCCACCCCTGATTCCTCGACCAACACCTCTACGGACACTGCGACCGCGTTCCCCACTACCACCCACTCCATTGAGGTTGGATAACGGCACCGAATGAGTTGGAGTGTGTGTGTGTGTGCTTGGAGAACAGCCTCGCTTCGCATGCCGGCACCATTGCCTTCGGAAGTTTCACGGTGGGAAGCATGAGTGCTCGTCCGATCCTCCTCCTCACGAGGTAAAAACTCTCCTTCGGAGTCGGAATCGGCAAATAGCATGCTCAATACTTCCGCACGGTTCAACTTCTTACCAGCCATGGTGTTAAAAACTCACTAATAGTTCGCTGACAATAAAAATTCGACTCGCACGTCTCTACAGAAAAGCTCTGAATAACTGCTTCCGTGTCTGAGCTCGCGCGGCTTTTTGTACTGCCTTATAAAAACACTGTGAACTACAAAATGACTACAAAATGACGTGAGCTTGGTCTTGTTTGAAAGGGTAACATGTTTGCCAACTAGTGGTAGGAGGACTGAACACCTTAAAGCCCGTTTAGTTTGTCTACAGACTGTTTTGTTAATGCTGACGTCATGTCGCAATTCTGCGACTTTGGCGGTTAGAGGGTTAATGTATCATTCTGTGAAAGCCTCGAGACATCCATCAAACCCACTTTAAGGTGAAAACGGGTCGGTCTTACTGTGCTGAAGTTCTGCTTAGTCAGCTCGGAACACGGCAGCGGCCACGCGGGGTCCGAGGGGATTTCTCTTCCGCTCTCTGGGCCTTCCTGGTTGTGGTGGCTGACTTTAGCGGACTTCTCAGTTGCTTCTTTCACTGGGAAACGGGAACGATGGTGCCGAGGGCTGTGGTTAGATGATCGAATCTTCTGAGTGTCAGTGGGTCCGTTGCTTCTCTGATGAAGTGAACTTAAGTTCACAGAAGATTAATAAAAGGTTGCTTGGAGTTGGTTTTCTTGGTAGGAAAACTTCATCCTGTTCTTATCTTTGTTCGGGTCTTTCTTTCTCGTCTCACTGGAGGGTTTCCTCCGGTCGTCCTCTGCATCGCTCATCCTCACGTCCTTCCGCTCTCTCCTGAGATTATGGGAAAACTCCCAAACTCTGGTGAGCGCTTCTCTTCTGCTCAAACCATCTCCAAATCTCTCTGAGCAACTGTTCTCTGCTCAAATCTCCTTCTGAAACTCTGGGTTGGAACTCTTCTGGAACAAAAACTAGAAGCAAGAGGCGAGAGAACGAGAGCGAGAGACTGTGTTTTTCGCGGGCTCCGGGTTTTGACTCTCGGAGGCGGGGCGTGACGTAAGCTTACACTACTCTTTCAGCCAATGATATGCCTGAACTGTGTAAGATGATCTGTTTTGCGTGGGGATTTCTGGATGAGACAAAGAAACTCTTATTTCTCCATTACTCCGTCTCATAGAACATTTGTCTCGGTGATTCTGAAAACACCACATCTTGTTAAGATATGCAGATTAAAGATATAACATAGAGTTGCAATATAAAGACATCAAAATAACACACAACGTAATTGATGATTATGACTTTCAAAATTCAGATGAATATCTATGAAATCGTGACATATGAATAGTGAACCACACAATGTTAATTTTCTGTGTTAACAATGGGGATACCAAACAAATACCAAATAGATACCGAAGGGACATCGTTAGAAGTTAATAGTTGCATATATCTTGTCCATTTTACTGAGTCCTCTGGGATTTAAATGTTCAACTAATCAACACTGCAGACCACTAGGGGGCAATGTGGTTCCATCAGGCAGGTTGGGCATTTTCAACCAAGATCAGTTCTTTGTCAATATTTAAGCCAGAATCGTACAAATTGTCTCTATATGCGTCTTGTGATCAAGCTGGAAACCTGAAAGAAATTGTATACAGTTATCAAACACATTTAATATAGTTTTAAGATTCGACTAAAAGTGAGTCTTAGTGAAGTCTTCTCAGTTCGTATGTAGCCATCTGGTCTCTTTCTCTGGTGGGAGAGGGTGTTAAAATGTCAATTCGATTCATGGTGAAGATAAGATAGTAAGTCTCCCACATTTCCAACAGAGAGATCCTTTGTTCATTCGAGTTTATCCCAATTTATGGAGAGCGTCTGTTGCGAGTTCGACTCCCCAAAAACTCTCAAAAGGGTAGAAGGTTAACGTAAATTAGGCAGTTTCTGTCTCTTTTTCCTTTGTGGAAAGAAAATGAAGATCTGGTTTATATCCACATACGTAAACATCCCCCACAGGAATGTTGGTTTTGTCAAAGTTTGAAAAACTCTTAATCCACACGGCACTGTGACTGCTACAGTAAGGAGAAGAATCTTAAATTCTATTCTGAATTTAACAGGGAGCCTGTTAAAATCTGATCCACAATATCCACAGTTTCTTTTGAGGCAAAAAAAAAATGGATTCGAGCAACATTTCAGCAACCTATAAAAACAAGTCCAAAACAGTCAACTGAGTTCTGAAAAAAGAAGCCCAAAGTCCCTTTTTGGAAAAAAACTGGCAACTGTGGAAACTAAGGCATGCATTGTGAATCCATGCCATGAAGACTGTTGAGATGTATACACCGATCAGCCATAACATTGTGACCACCTGCTTAATATAGAATGTGCTCTCCTCGTCCTGTCAAAAGATTTCTGACCAGTTAAGGCATGGTGAAAGAACATCTGAAGGTGTCCTGGAGTGTCTTGTGTCTTGCTTAATTTGACAATTGCTTCCTCCAAATATGGCACTTTTCGGGTTACAAAGATCAGAAAATGCTGTTAACATGTCATTCTTATTCTCAGTGAGGTCTTACTCAGGTTAAAAGTTAATATCTGAATATTGCTGTAAGCGTGCTCAGTGTGGCATGGGTTGAGTCCTGCTAGGGGAATCTAGGTAGTGACACTAACATTCTGTTATGCTTGGTCTGTAACTACTTTGACAAGGGTAATGTCAAAGAATAATGCAAACAATTGGTAGATTTTTTCCAGCTTTTAAATATTGAATTGAAATAGTTGAATGCAGTTGGTTTTCAGAATACAAGCTGCAGTCTCACCATGCAGTCACAGTGTGAGCTTATCTTTCAGGGTTGTCAGAAATACCAAAATCATCACTGATCAAGTCACAGTATGCACATTATTTTTTACATCCAAAACACTCTACCAAAGCACATTCCCATTCTGGTCCAGCTGCTTGTGCACAGGGAAAGCAGCTCTGATCTCAGCATTGGACCAAAAGCTCTTTTTATCCAAAAATGTAACAATGTTACATTTTTAAAAAACAGTGACATGTGGCCTTTCTCTTACTGTCTATGGGATTTTGTTCAGGCACATCTGTCAGTATGGCATAGTTGAATGAGAGTTGGTCCATGTTGAAAGGGATAAAAATCAGTATGTTTAAGAACATTCCAAAAACTGTTCTTCAGTGTACTGGTACACTGAAGTAATGAGGAACCAAACAAAATGAGCACCAGCTATTGATAAAACTCGGATCTTCTGAGGATAATTTCGTAAACTGATAGTTTATTTATACCCTTGAGACTGACCACATTTGGTAAGTATTTGTACTTAAAAAATAGTTGATCGACTGCAATTTAGATCTACAAGTGAAAAGAAGCCTCAATGAGCTGGATTCTTTCAATGAATGCTTCATTCTTTTGCAGCTGCGGGGCCACACACACAGCTTCAGATTAATAGATTTATATATGATGAATAAAACGGGTCACAGTCAGTTCCACCTTCATGGTTATCTCTTTGATATTGCAGTAGTTCTTCTTTGCACCCACTGATGTGAAAGCTTGATCATGCTAACTTGGCATCTGCTTGTTTGTCTCTTTTCATTTTATGTATACTGTTGCTCTTCAGCTTTAAAGCTATTCTTGGATAATCCTTTTAGCTGTCCCCAGTGTTTGTTCTTAAGAGCTTATTCATACATTGTTTTAAAAAATGCATAAACATGCTGTACATTAAAATCATAGTTAAAACATATTTGTTCTGATGAGGGATCATGGGACCTTTGGTGTTATTGTGGGTGGTTTGGCACTTCGATATTGGCAGGGGATCATTCTGAGCCATTTGTGTTGCTATGTTTTGCCTACATGAATCGACTTGCAGTGTACTACATCAGAAGCAATACTCATGCCCCAATGTGTATGAGAGTTTGCAATTAACATCTCACTAGCGGTCAGAGATGGATGAGCTACTTTAAGGGTCACAGCCTCTGGATATTTTCATCTGCACGTGCACTTTGACAGAAAACCTCATACCAAAGGTGTGCCGTGTCTGCAGCAAAGCTAACCTCATCTCAGCCCACTCCAGCAAGCTTAGCCCGCTTGATTATTGTGATGATAAATGATAAGCATAAAGAGCTTGGCTCTATGCTCTCATAACTTGTGACTTGTCGCTTCCTATTATTTATCCATTATGACCTCTTATACCACCACCCTCACCCACTACCCCCACCATAGACTCAGTACTGACTTATTAACAGTCACTAAATTGAATTAATTATAAATAAGTGATGATGTGTCTTGATCCATCTCTTCGAAAGCTTCAACTATGTTCTTTATTATTGACTCAGATGTAAACGGGTTGGATATTTAAATTGACAAAGGTTCATTTTGGTCCTGACAGGATCAGCTTATGTTAGGTTGGGCAACATAACAACTCCTTATTGACTACGGTGTACTTTTGGATGTACTGAAAGTATTTCTTATGAGGCCACATGCTTACTCCTTGCTTGGTGGCCAGTGCACTCTATGGATTCTGAGAGAAAACCAAGTTACCCAATATACAACATTAAAGGATCCTCATATCAAAACCTACTCTTCTTGGAGGAAAAGGGGCGGCCGTGGCTTAGTGCTTCAATTCCCATTCTCGTCATTCAAAAAGATTGGTGAAACTGACAGCTGGAGGGGTGTCAGTCCACCTCCTTGTCACGGCTAAGGTGCCATTGAGCAAGGCACTGTACCCCCATGTTACCCGGGTGCTGTGAATGGCTTGGCTGCCCACCACTCCAGTGTATATGGCAACTGTCTCTATGAGTGTGTGACCCTGTGTATATGCATATGTGTGTCAACAGGTGCCAACCTGGATGGGTTAAAAGCGGAGGACAAATTTCGTGTGTATGCATGACAATAAATCCGATCTGATCTTAATACTTTAAGAAGATGTCAAGGTGAGAAAAAAGTACAGTTGTGTTGATGCCTAACAGTGTTAATTATCGAGTTTCTGCACTGTAACAAATGTCTTCTGAACTTTTCACCTCCTGTCTCTTTGCAGTCTTGTAAACTTTTAGCATGAAGCTCAGCCTATGACTTTTTATTTCACCATCCTTCTCTGCCTCCAAAACAACTCCCCTCTCAGATGTACATTTTGTAATGCTGTCACTCCACTGCCTTCAAACGTCTGCTATGTCCCCAGAGCACTCCTTTCCGGCATTCCTTTCCCCAGCTGCCTCATTAATGAACTGTAAATACTCTTTGCTATGCTGAAAAATTGATTGATTGGTGAGCCGGCAACACCAGAGGAAACTAGGATAACAAAATGCACGTACTGGGAAACAAATTTTCTGTGTTTGTTTGACTTACAGCTTGCCTAATTTTCAATTGCTTCTACAATTTAGAACACAGAACCCATAAACGTAAACTATGTTTGTCCTTCATGTCGGCAAACCTGACACAAGCATGTTTGTTTGGGATTGGCTTTCCTCTGTCACCTTGTCTCTGCATACTAAGACAGCAAACCCAATTAATCGAACAAAAAACTTGGGTTGACATATCTCTGACAGCGTGTCATATTTACAATGGGCAGACAGTATGAAGTGTGATGTCTCTTGAGCTAAGTGAAGGCCAGCCACGTCCCTGTCAGGGCTAAAAAAACAATGATATTCCTCGCTCAATACTCCAGTTTGTGAAGAATCACCCTGAAGCAAAACATCACAAGCAGTTTTCCCCTTCTTTCTGCCTTTTTGACATGTTAATCCTAGTGTTACTGAAAAGGCAACATGGCTAGGTATATTAATTTGATTTGATGCCACGATGTCTTACTCAGAATAAGTTAACCTTTCCATCTTTTGTAGAGCAAGACCTGGCAAATGTCAGATACAGCATTGAACAAAGAAATTGAATGTGTGCGTGTCTTTGGTTTTGCTTTGCGGTAAGACGTATTGCATCACTTCCTGTTACCTTGCTTGTGCACTGTGGAATTTCTTGCTCCGCTTGGACTACTGATAATCACTTTATTTCTATCTATAACTTACACAATTTTGCATCGTTAAACTCTATAGCTTACCGTTCTGTTCTAACACACTCCTACAGATCTTAAATTTATTCTCACTTTTTAACGGTGTGTCTGGTTCTCTAGCGTAGCATGGCTACCATTTCTCTCCCTCCATCTCCTGCTTTCAACTGCTCTGTGTGTCAGATGTTTAGTTACTCCTCTGCCTCCTTTAGCGATAATGGTACATGTAACAAATGTAGTCTTTTTGTAGTTCTGGAGGCGAGGTTATCTGAATTGGAAGCTCGGCTCTGCACTGTTGAAAATCAACCGATAGCGAGCCAGGTCCCTTTAGCCAGTGTGGAGCCACCTAGCGTAGCTAGCTCAATTAGCCTCCCCCTAGCAGAACCTGAGCAGCCGGGATTACAAGGTGGCTGGGTGACTGTCAGGAAGAGGCATAGCTCTAAAGTCAAGCCCGTTGTTCACCATCGACCTGTCCACGCTTCAAACAGATTTTCCCCACTCAGCGACACACCGGCTGAGGACAAAACCCTGGTAATTGGCAGCTCTATAGTCAGAAACGTGGCATTAGAGACACCAGCGGCCATAGTCAAATGCATTCCAGGGGCCAGAGCGGGCGACATAGAATCCTATTTAAAACTGCTGGCTAAGGATAAAGGTAAATATGGTAAAATAGTTATTCACGTCGGCGTTAATGACACCCGGTTACACCATTCGGAGGTCACTAAAATTAATGTTGCATCGGTGTGTAATTTTGCCAAAACAATGTCGGACTCCGTAGTTTTCTCTGGACCCCTGCCAAATCTGACCAGTGATGACATGTTTAGCCGCATGTCGTCCTACAATCGCTGGTTGTCTAGATGGTGTCCAGCAAACAACGTGGGCTACATAGATAATTGGCAATCTTTCTGGAGAAAACCTGGTCTGATAAGGAGAGACAGCATCCATCCCACTTTGGAAGGAGCAGCTCTCATTTCTAGAAATATGGATGAATTTATTTGCCACCCTAAAACATGACAACCCAGGGTTCAGACCAGGATGCAGAGTTGTAGTCTTACACACTTCTCTGCAGCTTCCCACCTGCTGCTACCCACCCAATCAATTAACACAAAAGGAGCAAATCCTCTTGTGCAAGAAGAAATTATTAAAACAAAAACTTTAACTGAACAAAAACATCAAACTATTAAATGTGGTTTGCTGAATATCAGATCTCTCCTTTCGAAGTCTCTGTTAGTGAATGAGTTGATTTGTGATCATCATATTGATATATTTTGTCTTACAGAAACCTGGCTGCAGCAGGAGGATCATGTTAGCATTAATGAAGCAACTCCCTCTGACTGTTTAAATGTTCACGTTCCTCGAACCACAGGCAGAGGAGGAGTGGCAGCTATTTTCAGATCAGGGTTACTAATCAGTCCCAGACCCAAGATTAGTTTGAGCTCTTTTGAATCTCTGATTCTCAGTTTTTCCCACGCAAAGTGGAAATCCCAGAAACCTCTTGTGTTTGTTGTTGTGTATTGTCCACCTGGCCCTTATTCTGAGTTTCTGTCTGAATTCTCAGAGTTTTTATCCCAGTTAGTGCTGAGTAAAGATAAAGTCATTGTAGTGGGTGACTTTAATATTCATGTAGATGTTGAAAATGACAGCCTGAATATGAACTTTAATTCTATATTGGACTCTATTGGATTTTCTCAGAGTGTTCACGGACCGACTCACTGCTGTAGCGTTACCGGGTATTTATATACCTATTAAATATAAGGATTTATGAGATGTTCTTACAGTCTCAAATAAACCTTACCTCGAATTCAGGGCACCACCTACCTAGGTTTTGACTTAATTTAAGTCACAGTCAGGTAGGAAAACTGTTCGAAATCTTACGATCCTGGTGTTAAATTAATCATTCAATTAATATTCAATTAATATTCAGTCTCATATCTCGCTACTTTCGTGAAGTTCTCGTTTGGTTGGACAGACATTACGTAAAGAAAGCATACGACACAATCTGTGATTATAACATATATATAGATATATGAGCTGTTTATTACAATGATATGATCTTAGACATGAACCTTTAAACAAACAGGAGATGCATTGAATATGGGTGATTATATAAAAACACTTAGTGAATATAAAATAAAATATGGGAATGGAGAGATACTGGATTTATTCAAATAGTTTGGGTTGGCTGACTATTTGAATCTAAATACTGACATTTCGGATTAATGTATCATTCTGTGAAAGCCTCGAGACATCCATCAAACCCACTTTAAGGTGAAAACGGGTCGGTCTTACTGTGCTGAAGCGGGTCCGAGGGGATTTCTCTTCCGCTCTCTGGGCCTTCCTGGCTGTGGTGGCTGACTTTAGCGGACTTCTCAGTTGCTTCTTTCACCGGGAAACCGAAACGATGGTGCCGAGGGCTGTGGTTAGATGATCGAATCTTTTGAGTGTCAGTGGGTCCGTTGCTTCTCTGATGAAGTGAACTTAAGTTCACAGAAGATTAATAAAAGGTTGCTTGGAGTTGGCGTTCTTGGTAGGAAAAGGTGATGATGGCGTGAAACAGCGGAGGTTAGGACGTGCGACGTAGAAGGACGTGGATGGCGAGGGACGAACAAAAACACGTAAAACGTGCATCTTCAGAGTATTTCAATCTGTTTCTTTGTTCGGGTCTTTCTTTCTCGTCTCCGGGGTCTCACTGGGTTCTGGAGGGTCTCCTCCGGTCGTCCGCTGCATCGTTATCCACACGTCCTTCCGTTCTCTCCTGAGATTATGGGAAAACTCCCAAACTCTGGTGAGCTCTTCTCTTCTGCTTAAACCATCTCCAAAACTCTCTGAGCAGCTGTTCTCTGCTCAAATCTCCTTCTGAAACTCTGGGTTGGAACCCTTCTGGAACAAGAGGCAAGAAGCCAGAGAGCAGACGCCTGAAGCGAGCCAGCAAACGAGAGAACTAGAGAGAGCACTAGAGAGAGACAGAGAGCCAGAGAGCGTGTGTTTTCCGCGGGTTCCGGGTTTTGACTCTCGGAGGCGGGGCTTACACTACTTTTTCAGCCAATGACATGCTTGAACTGTGTGCATGTCTGTGTAAGGTGATCTGTGCTATATGGGGATTTCTGGATTTAGACAAAGAAAACTCTTATTTCTCCATTACTCCCATCTCATAGAACATTTGTCTCAGTGATTGTGAAAACACCACATCTTGTTAAGATATGCAGATTAAAGATATAACATAGACTTGTAATATAAAGACATCAAAATAACACACATGATAAAGACAATTATGACTTTCAAAATTCAGATGAATATCTATGAAATCGTGACATATGAATAGTGAGCCATACAATGTTCATTTTCTGTGTTAACAATGGGGACACTAAACAAATACCAAATAGATACCGAAGGGACATCGTTAGAAGTTACTAGTTGCATATATTGTCCATTTTACTGAGTCCTCTGGGATTTAAATGTTCAACTAATCAACACTGCAGACCACTAGGGGGCAATGTGGTTCCATCAGGCAGGTTGGGCGTTTTCCACCAAAATCAGTTCTTTGTCAATATTTAAGCCAGAATCGTACAAATTGTCTCTATATGCGTCTTGTGATCAAGCTGGAAACCTGAAAGAAATTGTACACGGTTATCAAACACATTTAATATAGTTTTAAGATTCGACTAAAAGTGAGTCTTCTCAGTTCGTGTGTAGCCATCTGGTCGGTTTGCTGGTGAAAAGGGGTGTTAAAGTGTCAACTTTCGAGTTATGGTCTAGATAAGATAGTAAGTGTCCCACTTTTCCAAGAGTGAGTTCGACTCCCCAAAAGCTCTTAAGGGTGTTGTAAATTAGGCAGTTTCTGTCTCTTTTTCCTTTGTGGAAAGAAAATGAAGATCTGGTTTATATCCACATACGTAAACATCCCCCACAGGAATGTTGGTTTTGTCAAAGTTTGAAAAACTCTTAATCCACACGGCACTGTGACTGCTACACTGCCTTAATCACACCCTTGATCTTGTTCTGAATTATGGCATTGAGAGTGAACAGTTAACAGTGTTCCCTCATAACCCTGTCTTATCTGACCATTTTTTGATAACCTTTGAGTTTACATTACTTGACTAAACAGTTTCTGAGAAGAAATTTACATATAGAAGGCGTCTATCAGAGGATGCTGTAACCAGATTTAAAGAATTAATTCCATCATCCTTTTCTTCACTGCCATGTGCAGATATGACAGAGGACGACTACCTAAACTTTACTCCAGCAACACTTGACTCTCTTGTTGACAGCACTATAGTTTCAATGTGTACAGCACTGGACAATGTTGCCCCTCTGAAAAGGAAGGTAATCAGTCAGAAGAGGCTGGCTCCTTGGTATAATTCACAGCTGCGTGCTTTAAAGCAGACTGCAAGAAAGCTGGAGAGACAGTGGCGTTCCTCTAATTTAGAAGAGTCTCAATTAGTCTGGAAAGATAGTTTAATAACGTATAAGAAAGCCCTTCGTAAAGCTAGAACTGCTTATTATTCATCATTGATAGAAGAGAATATGAATAATCCCAGGTTTCTTTTCAGCACTGTAGCCAGTCTGACAAAGAGTCCGAGCTCTGCTGAGCCAGTTATTCCTTTTACTCTCAGCAGTGATGATTTCATGAGCTTCTTTAACAATAAAATTGTTTCTATTAGAGAGAAGATTGATGGAGTCCTTCCCACTATTATCAGTGATGTATCATCAAGTACAGCAGCTTTAGAAGTATCTTTAGAACCTGATTTGTATTTAGACGGCTTCTGCCCAGTTGATCTCTCTGAACTAACAACAGCAATAGTCTCTTCTAAACCATCAACTTGTGTTTTAGATCCAATCCCAACCAGACTGTTCAAGGAGGTTGTCCCATTAATTGACACTTCCATATTGGATTTGATCAATCTGTCTTTGTTGACAGGATATGTACCTCAGACTTTTAAGGTTGTTGTAATTAAACCTTTAGTTAAAAAACCTACTCTTGATTCAGAGGTGTTTGCTCATTATAGACCTATATCCAATCTCCCTTTTATGTCTAAAGTTCTTGAAAAAATAGTTGCAGCTCAGCTTTGTGATCATTTGCACAGATATTAATCTGTTTGAAGAGTATCAGTCAGGATTCAGAGTGCATCATAGCACAGAAACAGCACTGGTGAAAGTTACCAATGATCTCCTCTTAGCCTCTGATAGCGGACTTGTGTCTGTGCTTGTCCTGTTGGATCTCAGTGCTGCATTTGATACGGTCGATCACAGTATCTTATTACAGAGACTTGAACATGTTATTGGGATTAAATGAACTGCATTAGGCTGGTTTAAGTCATATTTATCTGATAGATTTCAGTTTGTTCTTGTAAATGAAGAATCTTCCTCACACACCAGAGTAAGTCATGGAGTTCCTCAGGGTTCTGTGCTTGGACCGATTCTTTTCACTTTATACATGCTTCCATTAGGTAACATTATTAGACAGCATGGCATAAATTTCCATTGCTATGCTGATGATACTCAGCTGTACTTATCTATAAAACCAGATGAACCCAATAGGTTGGTCAGACAACAAGCATGTCTTAAAGACATAAAGACCTGGATGACTCAGAACTGTCTGCTTCTAAATTCAGACAAAACTGAAGTCGTTATCTTTGGACCTGAGCGTTTCAGGGAGAAATTGTCTAGCTATATAGTTACTCTAGATGGTATTTCCTTGGCTTCTAGTTATACAGTGAGGAACCTTGGAGTTATTTTTGACCAGAACTTATCATTTGACTCGCATATAAAACAGGTTTCTAGGACTGCCTTCTTTCATCTTCGTAATATTGTTAAAATCAGGAACATCTGGTCTCAGAGTGATGCAGAAAAACTAGTCCATGCATTTGTTACTTCAAGATTGGACTACTGTAATTCTTTATTTATGGGCTGTCCCACATATTCTCTGAAAAGCCTTCAGTTGATCCAAAATGCTGCAGCCAGAGTTTTGATTAGAAATAACAAGAGAGATCATATTTCTCCAGTTTTAGCTTCTCTTCATTGGCTCCCTGTTAAAAGCAGAATAGAATTTAAGATTCTTCTCCTTACATATAAAGCTCTTAATGACCGAGCTCCATCATATCTTAAAGATCTCATTATAAGATATTTTCCTAACAGAGCACTTCGTTCCCAAACTGCAGGTTTACTTGAGGTTCCCAGAGTTTCTAAAAGTAGAATGGGAGGCAGAGCCTTCAGTTATCAGGCACCTCTCTTGTGGAATAAGCTGCCAGTAAATGTCCGGGAAGCAGACACCCTTTCCACTTTTAAGACCAGGCTTAAAACTTTCCTTTTTTATAAAGCTTATAGTTAGGGATGGCTCAGGTGATCCTGAAACATCCCATAGTTAAGCTGCTATAGGCCTAGACTGCTGGGGGGCCTCATCTGTCACACCTTTTCTCACTTTACTCTCTTTATGTATATGTGATATTATTGTGGTCATTAACTGGTGTTTCCCTGTTCCAACAGATATCCTTTGAATGGTGTTACAGTGCCGCCACCCCCCCCCCTTTCTGTCTTCTCAAACCCCAGCTGGTCGAGGCGGATGGCCACCCTTCCTGAGTCTGGTTCTGCCAGAGGTTTCTTCCTGTTAAAACGGAGTCGTTCCTCTCCACAGTCGCCTCAGGCACGCTCAGGACGGGAGATTGGACCGAAAAATAAAAAGTTTTCAGTGCAATCTGTTGGTTTCCTTAGCTAGGAAATTGTTTTTGAATTGGCTCTATATGAACACATTGGATTATTTTATGAATAATTATGATTACAATGAATTGAATTCCAATTGGCTTGAATTGGACTTTATTATCTAAGTGCCTTGAGATGACATTTGTTGTACTTGGCGCTATATAAATAAAAATGAATTGAATTGAATTGAATTGAATTAGATCAACTTTTTCACATATCCACTGATCCTACCGTTAATGGTCATGGTTGCTGGTTACACAAAGCTTGTACTTTGATGGGTAAGCAGTTGTCATTCCACAAATAAAACAAGTGAACAAGAAGGCTGACTGAGTGTACTATATAGTAAAGAATTGCATGCAACAAGAAAAATGACATACACCTTGTTTGCCTTATCCTGGTGCATGCTTTAGAACAATCTTGACACTTCCTTAAAGCCATAATGTGTAATATTTCACGTTGTCTATTAACAAATTTGAGTCTTATCATTCACAAGTATCACCTCAATCGTTATTAATTACCTCCATCACAAAAGTGCAGTGTTCTTATATTCTTTATATTCAGCATACGAATGTACATAAGAGTGTTACACTCCAATGAATGTCTCCATGTTGCTCCGCCATTTTAAAACTACGGGATTTGTAGAAGGACATGTCATCAGCTTCGCATTTTCCGTTTCCACATTGGAAACGGAAAATGCGAAGCTGATGACATGTCCTTCTACAAATCCCGTAGTTTTAAAATGGCGGAGCGACATGGAGACATTCATTGTCCGTGAAATATTACACATTATAGCTTTAATAAAAAATTGTAAAAACTATTTGATTGAGTATTTAATATAATTTATTCCAAGAACTAGTAAAATACATTTTATTTCAATCACTGCAGCTTAAGGTCAGATAGGTTGTATAAACTTACACAACATAACTGAAATTAAGCTGAGATATAATAGCTTGATAGATTACATTATAATCGATTAGATCGGTGCGTCTGTTGTGTGCGTCCTCAGAAATTAACAATATGCGTACACAAGCTGCAATATGTAGGTGACTGGTAGGGGGTGTGTAGGGCTTGTTTTTTTTTATGGTTTTCATTGTAAATTACTACATACTAGCTGTTGTCCTAAAACGGACTAGTTTGGGATCGCACATATCGATACTTTAGTATCAATCCGCACAACAGTACAATCAAGTTCATTTACATATGCCCCCTACTTTGGCCTGTCTCTAAGAAAGTGAAATTAACATTCCAAATGGATGCTGTGTTTGAGGTAAATAAGCATGCTCAAAAATGGATATATTAAAGCCCACAATGAAAAGCATCATGTCTAAGCTAGAAAAACCTACAGCCCTCCAACTCATCCAGTTTACTTGCCGCTTCTTTCAAAAGCTCTGACCCAGAGCAACTTATTGATGCCACCATTGTAAACACATCTCCTTGTGATGTGTTTTAACTCCTTTTCAAACAACAGGCTTTGTCAAAGACAACTAGGTATGCACAGTCGATCTATGCAACCTGTGTCTGCACTTTAATGCAATATCGACCAGTAGGGGAGAAGCTGACCATATGGCATATACTTTAAAAAACTTCCCACTTCATTTGTAAGATGAAAATGCATACAGGAATATAAAAATGGAGAGAGGGTAAATTAAAACAAAAGTGCTTGGGGGAAATAAAAAGAGGGGAAAAATGCAAAACAGAAATAATAGATGCATAAATTGATCTATTAATGACGAAGAAAGGGCGGCACAGTGCTGGTGGTTAGCACCGTCGCTTCATGGCAAGGTTTTCTGGTGCGAATCTCGGCCGGGATCCTTCTCTGTGGAGGTTGCATGTTCCCCCTGTGCATGTGTGAGGACTTCAAAAGTCGTAATCACTTTTGGATTAATAATTTTGTTTTAAAGTAGTGTTTTTTTTATATCTTGTTTTCGTGATAAAGGTTTTGCTATATTTAATGGGCAGAACACCCCAAAGGGAGGACTTAAAAACTAAAGTCCAAAATTATCTCAAATGTAAGGGAGAACCAAAAAGTGGAACCATCAACAGAGGTGTTAAAAGTATTCACATTCATTGCCCAAGTAGAAGTATAGATACTAAAGTTTAAAAAGACTTCTGTAGTAGTTGAAGTATCTACTCAAGCTTTTTACTCAAGTAGAAGTATAAAAGTACTGGCTTCAAAACTACTTAAAGTATAAAAGTTAAAGTAATGTAAAGAAAAAAAAAGTCTTCAGATGTTATACACCCCACACCACAGGGGCAGCAAAGAGTGGTTTATGTCTTCAGTTCTTCATGTACTTCATCTATATTTTACAGGTTAGCGGACTGTCGAGACTACTACAAAGCTTTATTTTTGGCAGATCTGTTACATAACAGCATCACTTCCAGTGATCCATCACTTCAAGTGATTTAATTGTCAGATGACCAGCAAGGCTGCTGAAGACGTGTCTTAACAATGTTTATTGTATTTTAAAATGTGAGAAAAAGGGCATTGAAGCAGACACAGAAAGGCAAGAGAATGTTGTAATGTGTATTTAATATTTTCATATCTTGTATTAAACACAAAGGAAATGCAGGCAGCAAAGAGTGGTTCATGTCTTTAGTTCTTCATGTACTTCATCTATATTTTACAGGGAAGACGAAGAGCACTGAACCAAAAAGGCTTTTGTTACCGTAGTACTTACCTTTTTGGGACCTGTAACACATGCGACTTGGGGTACTATGGCTTTCTCCCACACCCCAAAAACATGCATGTTAGGTTAATTGGTAACTGGAACCAAAGAGTGAATGTGAACTTGCATGGTTGTTTGTCTCACTCGTCTCTGTGCTAGCCCTGTGGCCATTCTGGTAGTTCTGTTTCTCCATAGTACTGAACCTGTATTGCACACCAAGGATTTTGAATCAATTGTGTATTCTGTTGTGACAGTTGCTATTCAGTTATCAAAAACTGTATGTATGTATTCATCAACAATACATTGGTACAAATTAAAAATCAATAAAAGTGTTGAGTTTTGGGAACTTTTTAAGTCACTGAGAGAACTTCATTGGGTATCTAATGGACTCCAACAGAAAAGAGAGTGGTGTCAGGTGACATAAATGGCCATTTCAACAATCGCCTGCTGAGGCATTGTGCCATTGTTTAATGATGCTGTAACACTATTCTATACAGCAGTTAATGTCTTTCATAGGATATAATCTTTTTGCACTACTGTAGAGTTTATTTCAAGAAATGTGTCAATTAATATGTCAAGAAGAAATCACTTTTTCTAATCTTGAGAGCATATATTTTGGTGTCTGAAGCCACTGGCATGATTAAAGCTCCCCAAAAACACAATCTGGGCATTTTTTCATTGCCCCCTTTGTTTGAAACTTCCTCATTCAACGACCTGTTCTGAATTTCATTTCAAATTTATGTCACTCCTCGAGTTCACCCTGCCTCCTTAGCTCAGCCTCTGCTGTGCCCCACCTGCTCGCATCCACCTTGCCAGACAAATGAAGGCAGCTTAGTGTGCAAATGTCCTGTTGTCAGCAGTACTGAGGAGCATACATCTTACATCTACTATCCAGCCTAAAATGACATAAGAGCCCAGAGGATAACCTATACACTGCACTAAAAGCATAAAGATACGGTACTATCCGATGCAACGATATGCCCGTATACCAAAAAGAAAGCATCAAAATGCAGCTACACACTAAATATGGACCAGCTAAATAGGCTTAAAATTCTGTCAGACAGTGATGATATTCAGCATGGCTTCACATTTGATTATACATTGGAGACTGCTTCCACCTTTACACAGAAGGCGTATTTCTTATGAATAAAGTGATGCACTCCTTTTTTGTTTAAAACTTTATACAAAACTGACTGTGTACACAGAGTGTCTTTCAACGCCATCAGGTTCGACAGATCCACTAGGAGGGGAATCACTATCAACAGGAGACTACAGAGGTGATGCAAAGTCATGTGTATTCGCAAGGTGGCTAAGAAACAAGAAAACTGTAGAACCTGTTATTGATCTGAAAGCTCGACCAGCGCTGAGATCCAGAATGCTTAAGGTCATAGACATTAGTCTTTTTGAAAAAAGATGGTGAGACAGCTGAGCATACTGTGGCTGAGGTTAAATGGTTCAAACAACACAGTGATAGATATTATTACAGTCAAAGTGATTCATGTTCTGTTTGGGAAGGAGGTTTTGAACCATTTTCCTTTGCAACATACCTCCCACTGAAAAGAATCATTGGCCGCTGTGCCTATGTCAAGACAAAGGTTAGGTTTTCAAGAAAACTGTAAGTATTGTTGTTCTAGTGTCATCACTGAGATGCATTTAGGGACAAGGATATGTTTAGACTAAAACATGACTGATTAATGAAACATTACTGAATTATCTTTTTTTCTTCCACCCGTTTTTTTTCTTTTTATTTTGGATTAAGATTTGTTGTTTCTCTGAAAAATATGTAACAAGCCATGTTTTCAATATTCTAATAAACAAAGCTTATGACTTGGAAGTTGATTGGCAACTTCAAGTTATTTTCTTATTTTTATTCAGCATCTCTGACAAATAAGCAATTTCAGAATCAGAACGGGTCTTTATTGCCAAGTAAGTGTGCACATACAAGGAATTTGTCTTTTGGTTATAATTGGCTTTGTTCTTCGACATTATGTATTCATATTCTGTATTTTACTAAATAATCTATGTTCCTAGTTTGATAGACATAGCAATTCGAAGCGACAGCAACATCAAGAAGAAAAAACATGAGAAGCTCAAAAAATACCAAGGGCTGACACTTGGTACAGTGTAGATACTGTGTAGAACCCTCAAGTTCCGAGGCCTCTGGTAGAGAGGACCTAAGATTGAAAGAAGGAGAACCTCCTTCTTTCAATGTGGAGTCTTTTTTTTACTATATGTATATGTCAAAATGAACACGTTACTGAAAATTCCTCTTAACACCACTAATCTTTTTGACGCAAGATTAAAGTGTGCACGTTCTATGAATATGACAGTTGGTCCGCTCCGTAGTTTGACAAATCAGGAATGGATTTGGCCTAATTTTATGGATGGCAAACTAAACTGGATAAAAAAAGGGTCTTTTGAATGACAAGTTCATCTTCAAAACCCTGCCACATGGTTCTCTCAACAGGACCAAAGTTATATGCATTTGAATAAAGAATACATATTTGTCTGCTATTATGTTGACAAGAGTATTAAAAAAAAAACACATTTAAACTGTTTAAGGTGCATTTAGAACATTAAAATATATTTTAAAACATACACTTTGTGATTAATCACGAGTTAACTATGGATAATCTATGCATTGATCGCAATAAAATATTTTAATCGATTGACAGCCCTAACATTTATACATATATATATACAGACATAAAACATAACCCTACATATATACATATATATATATACATATATACCTTTGCTTCAAAGAACCACTTTTGGCAGAAAAAGTGAACTAAAGCCTCTTTTACCAAACCTGCAAACACTGCTCATCTTACCTCAATACACAGTGAATGTTTATCTATTTATGAAATGTAATACAACATATTGGTCTACTCATGAGGCATGATTGTGAAACTATTTCATACCAAAAGCTATCCAATTGAGCTAACACATTAGTTGGTGCAATTAACATTCCTAAAAGTGCTAGCAAGCAATAAAGGAACTAACACAAATCAAAAGGATGTAAGTACTTGTAAGCTCATAAGTGGCAGGAGGTGTTTCCTCTTTCCACTACCTTCACAGCTCATTAGTTATTACAGCTATTAATTGGAGAATATACTGTATAGTATTCCACATTTGATGCACTAATTATTGGTGCAAGGCTATAAATCAGGTAAGAGCTGAAGGGGTCTTTGGTTAGTAATTGCGCTTCCAGTTTCAGGATAGGTGGAAAGACCTGAGTTCTGTTCCTGTAGTCAAAATCCTATCTAATGGGCAATTATAGTAGAAGCATTGTTTAAAAATGTATGGGACTTTTGTACATATGTTTGCCATGCATCCATTCCAACAACTCCTGAAGAACATATTACAGAACAAGTTGATTTTCTCTTACAGAGTTAGCTAATTATCAAAATGTGTCATTTTAGTTACGGTCCTTGAAGGTTCTGTATGAGGTCAGAAAAGATAAATACTGTGACACAAAAAAAATATATAAACATAAAAAGCACAACAACATCAACCACACAAGTGAATACTGTATATGCTTCACATTTTCAACACCATGTTCAATGGAAAGAACAAGTGCATGTCAGCCAGCTCTTTTTTTTTTTTTGGCTGTACTCAGACGCACAGGCATCAGCAAAGCCAAAGCACACAGTGCCAGTGTTCTCATAGTTTGCAGCACCATTGCATTTAAAAAAAATTATAAATGAAAGGAAAAACTAAAGAAAGAGGGGGAGTGAGGAAAGGAAAGAGCTTGAACAGATAGACACCAAAACCTAAATAACCAGGTAACCAACTGCTGCATCTGTGGAGAGAAAATAAAGCACACTGCGCCATGCACACTTGCTAGGGAGCATAAAGATTGGACTACTCTGATGTGTACTCTGTTACATGAGATGTTTTCAGTAACATACTTTCAAAAATAGTAAAATGAGTTCCTGTATGAAATGTTAAATAAAAAGTTTTTCAAAAAATTATTTAAAAAAAACAAGCAAACGTATTCTTTCTGTGCTCCAGATAGTGAATCATGTTTGTTCTAAACATGCCCCTCCATGTTTCCAGTTTTATTTGGGCCACATTTGGCCATAACTAACACTGTTTCTTCAGGGCAACATTTAGGTGTCTCTAGGCCACTTGTCTGTCAAAGCTAGGTCAAAGCTAGGTCATGACATCTGGGTGAAATCTGGCAAGTACAATGCATGTTCTAACCCAATTTAGGTCTAGCACATGACTATTTAGGCCACGTTGTAACTGTTTAAAAAGGAAATTAAAATAAAGGGCTCAGCCTAAAATGAGAACTGTGCTCTGTTGTGTGGTTACATGTCGCTATTCCGACATCCCACCATTCCGACATGGGCCTCCAAATGTCAGAATGGCAACACTTACTTTTCTATCAAACGTCACGCCATTCCGACACTTTTTTCCTCCCATTGTCGGAATGTTGGGATGTTTTATTTTTTATAAACATCCCGAAAATTCCTTTAATAGCCTATTAAAGCCTATTTTTTTTTTTTTTAGAGGAATTCCACAACCTCGCAAACCAACTATAAAAAATTATTATCAAAATCCCCTGAAATTTCAAATATCAAAATACAGGTATTAATGTAAACCGGCGAGTCTGAAACATGTTAGATTAAGCAGAAATACAGTGTCATTGACCTGTCACAGCAACCAGCTGGAGTGGAGCTCTCCACAGAGCCCATGCGTTTTTTGCACGCTGACATCATATGCAACATTAATAATTGCAATTACAGACATCAATGACAGCTCACCTGTGTTACACGTCCCGGTGCTACACATAAAACCAATTTCATATATTAGGCTACCCAGAACGTATTATTATTATTATTTTTGTTAGTTTATTAGTTTTAAATCAATAAGTGAACAGTGTTTGTCTATGTTTGCCGCTCCTTTTTGTGTAATAAACTATTTGAAAATCATTAATTTGGTTTTGGAGTGCGTTATGAAAAATACCACTGACTCATGACATTTTCAGGATCTGACAGTATCTGACACACCTACATGACAGCTGTTACACGCACACACCAGATTTGAATTGAATTGAATTGAAAATACTTAATTTATCTCTTGCGGGAAATTCTTTCGCCACAGCGCTCCAGTGCACAAATTACAAGATTGAATATAACAATTTATAGTGAAATAGTAACAACACAGCACTTATGGATTGATCCTGTATGCCATCATCTTTTATTTTTATTTTTAAAATCCGAAATAAGCCCACATCCACCTGTTCCTCCCCTCTGACTGTAGAATTGACCCTTAAATCATCATTCAGTATCAATTTAATATCATTCAAACATCACAAGCTTTGAAGAATAACAGGCAGAGAGAGAGGGGGAGAGGCTTTAATTACGTTTTTAAAGACTGTATCACATCTGTACACAGGTCTTAAAACATGCAAAATGCATGAACAGAAAGAAGGGACTCACCTGTTGAGTAACGCACATTTCCTTATATGGAAAGCCTTGTCGGAATGGTGGGACGTTTGCATGTCGGAATACAGCAAGCGGGTTCCAGGTTAGAATCCTGGCTGATTCCTTTGAGTTTGCATGTTCTCCCCGTGTATGTGTGGGTTCTCATCGGGTACTCCGGACTCCTCCCACCGCCCAAAAATGTCCTCCAGTCATACAAAAAACAGCTCTATATTCAGATTTCGATCATTACTCTATTGATCCAAGAGGGAAGTTGTTTAACAGAATAGCTGAAAGTTATTTATAGATGCTAGTAAATTACACAGCAATAGACAAAGCCGTAACTCGTAGTAATGCATGTGTAACATTAATTACTGCGTTTAAACATTTGATATATATCAGCACAAATAAACAATTGTACTTTATCAGAAACACAATATAATGTCAGTACACTTAACAAGGTAATGTCGTAACCATAATATCTTTCAGAAAGTAACAGCAATAACTCCTTAGAAGTTGGTGTACGTCATCCTCTTTACCTCAGATGTTAGGTGCTACTGCTGAACAAATAAATAAACAATTAAACCATGATGAATTATTTCTGAAATACTTACAATTTACCCTTGTCTGAAGTTCAGGTACTAAAAGTTGTAAGTAAAATGAATCCCTCCGTGTGGTTCAGTTTCTTTGCAAGTCCTGCATTGAACTGGACCAAGTTGATAAATGTCCGATAAAGAGTGGTTGCTGCACATATACGTTCTTTAGCTAACTCTTGCTGAAATATTGCCATCAGATATCACTGCATGAAAAGGCCTAATTACCGGAGAGATCCAACATTATACAAGTTTACGTATCTGCCACATATCCAAAATGTGTCCGGGGATATACGGGAAGCTCTAACCTGTAACAGATCCTAGTATAAGATACTCTCCGGATACACATCTGTGACAGATCCTAGTATTGGATATCTTCTGGATACACATCTGTGATAGATCCTAGTATTGGATATGCTTTCTTCTGTAGTTTGTCGACCACCACAATGTCTGGTTGGTTAGCCATCACCTGTTTATCAGTCTGGATCTAGAAATCCCATAGGATCTTAGCTCCGTCTTCCTCCACTACTTTTGGAGGCATCTGTTGTTTTGATCTTGGGACTTCCAACCCATACTTGGCACAGATGTTCCTGTGCGCTATTCCCACAACTTGGTTCTGGTATTCCACAACAAGGTGGACGAGCTGACGGCATTGGCCCGTAACAGTAGGGATTTTCATGAGGGGAGCTTTATGTGTTTCACTTATATGTGGTTGCATGAATGTATTCCCGACTGCCGTAGACGTTGCCGGTTTCATGTGTGTATGGCAGTCAGAACGTGAAGTGAAAGTGGAAATCGCAGGGGCGGCGGGCTTGCTGTCTGTGAATGAACAGTGGTGTACTTCTGGACACAGTGTGATTAAGGAGCATTTCTGCAGCTAGGACATTAAACTGTTAGCTATGGGGCTACATCTATACTTCCCAGAGAGTCCTCACACATAAAGACCATCCCACCTCTGGGCATATCTGACCACAACCTGTTGCACCTTCTCCCTCCTTACACGCCACTTGTGAAGAGGCAGGCTCCCACTATCAGGGCTGTGAGAGGGTGGTTAGAGGAGACAGTGCCGCCCTGCAGGTATGCCTTCAAATGACAGACTGGGAGGCCCTTTACCAGCTGCATGGTGATGACATCAACGGTCTCATAGACTGCGTCATGACCTACATCAACTTCTGTGTGTATAAAGTTGTGCCTTTGAAATCTGTACACTTGATCCCCAACAGCAAGCCATGGATTATCAAGGACATTAAGGCTCTTCTGAATGAAAAGAAGAGCGCTTTCAGATCAGGTGACAGGGAGACAGCTCAAGGAGAAGAAGGACAGCTGCAGAAGGAAGCTACAGCAAATGCTGCAACAGAACAGCTCCAGAGAGTTCTGGAGGGGCATGAACACCATAACAGGCTTTAAGTCCAGCAGCAGGGGAAAGACGGGGACTGTGAGAAGGCCAATAAGTTGTATTTTAACAGGTTTGACATCAGGCGTCAACTCTGCCCACCCTTCAGCTCTAATCCATCCTTCTCAGTGTAGGAGGCTCCATGACCAACCACCAATCAGCACCGCAGCGAACTGGTTCTCCTCTTCTCACAGGTTACAATGTGACTTTGTGGCGAGGCCAGTGGAGTGAGAATGTGAGTAAATTAATGCTTGTGCATATGTGGGTGTACGTGTCAATTATATTGCCGAAGATTTTCCATGAATTGTGTATAATAATGGGGGAAGGGGGACACATCCACACCCCACCCAGAGATTAGGAGCAGACAGGAAAAGCCCCCGGACCCGGGCAACCAGTAACCCCCATGAGGCAGGGAAAAGAAAAAAAAAACAGGCAGATCACAGGTAAACCATACTCCAGCCCAGCGGATTGCAGAGGAAAGTTCCAGGTAGGGCACCCATAACCATGGTGCTAAGGAGCCAGGGAACCGGGGTAATGGGCCAGGGCCCTGCCGGGCACCGTTGGCCTGATGTGAGTTAAGCGTGGGACCAAGAGCCCCTCGTGGCAGAGGCCGTCCCGCCCGAGAGGACCGCTCCCAGCGAGCCAGATATGCCCGCCAGCGAGGGTAGCAGGGACTTCAATTTAGTATTGCACTTGGAACAGACAGGCTTCGTACCACAGATAGTCTTAGGAGTTGGCAGTCCACAAATATTGTCAAACAATACATAAATGATTTTGGTCTTTGTGATGCATGGCACTCCCACCACCCCACTCTCAGAGATTACACTTTTTTCTCACCAGTACACCACTCATATTCTAGATTAGATTATATCCTAGTCAGTAGCTCTCTCATAAGTAATATCCCAGAAACAGAAATCCATCCCATCACTATCGGTGATCACACACCAGTTTCTATCACTCTGGTGTATAAGAGAACCACACCACCATCTAGAAATTGGAGATCCTGTATCTTTTTTTTTAGAATGGACTAGATATTTGTAAAATAAAGACCTACCAGAAATATCAGCAAGTGCTCTTAGGAATGCAGGAAAAGTAGTAATGCGAGGCAAAATAATCTATTTTTTTGATTGCATAAGAAAAAAAGGGGATGTTAAAGATATCAGAATAAGAACCAAAATTAAATCAATAGAGGATGCCTACGTTGCCTCCACAGATGAACAAATTCTAAAAAGAATAAAAAAAGCTAAACTGGAATTAATTGAAATAATTTATTAAAACATTTTCACATTAGTGCAAAGACTTCACTTGGAGAACTTTGAACACAGCAACAGGTCTGGGAGATATCTAGCTAACCAATAAAAAACAGACAAAGAAAAAACACTATTGGATGCATATAACGATGCATCAGGAAACGGATGCTGATGCAATTAAGTAAATTTTCAGGGACTTCAACCAAAACTTATAGTCATCACAAATTGACCCACTAGACAACAAATTGTCCAGTTTCTTAGTAATATCAGCCCTTCAAATTTACACCATGAACAGGCTATGGCTTTGGATTCACCTCTCGCAATAGGAGAACTCCATGAAGCCCTCCAACATATGCCTAGTAATAAATGCCCAGGTGTCCCCCAGGTTTTCCAGCAGAATTCTGCAAAGACTTTTGGACTATTTTGGCACCAACATTTTATAAAATGATATTGAATCATATATTGATATTATTGTATGAGATTCTTCTTGTACTAGATGTGTCTCGTATTGTTTGTTTTACTGAAATGATTCTACAGAGAACACATTTTAGAATTTTACCAATTCTGGTCTTCACTACAGAATTGTTCTTAATCCTGCTGCTCTTAATGCCTGCTTTGTTGTGTGGCACACAAAGCATAAACATTTTCCTTTTTGCACTTGCAGTCTATGCTGCTTACATGGTCAGTGTTTTTTTTGTTTGTTTTTTTAACTTTAAAATGTTCACAGAACAAACAAGAAACTCTGTTTTTTGCTGTGACTGTGTTTGGAAGGAAATGGTTTCATAAATCAACACACGTTCTATTTGCTGCATCACAGAAAGTAGTCCCAATATATAGTACGGTAATATCCGCAGCGAAATGTACGAATATACTTTTGCAACTGTTGGTAAAAACCCATTTTGGTAATTTTATGAAAACAAAAATATATGTTTTGAAGTTAAAGTGATAGTTCGGAGTAGATTCACCCTAGTATATGCTATATTCTACATGATTTTTTATGAATTTTTATGTTGTAGAGTTGTGAATTTATTTTATCAATGGAGAAATTGAGCAGCCTTGCTTTGTTGTCTACAGTAGTAGATCAACCCTCATCTTACATTGAAGCTCCCAGATCAAGGAAGTGACGTCGACGCAGCTTTAGCAGCAGAAAAGCTATCAGGCTTGTGTTGATAATAATAAACTCCTGGACTATGTACAAACTTCAAAATGCATCGTTTTGTGAGTACAGACCATATTTGTACTACTGTAGAAGTTTGGTTTCATGTCATGTGATTTTAGTGTGGTAATTTTGGAGATACTGCCAGGGTCCATTAGTGCTTGTACTAAGCTATTCGGGATAACTCAGTAACTCAGCTGATGTTCAGCCAATATCGGAAAAACTGCGGGTGGGCTACTTGGCTGGATGTCACGGTTCAAATGACCCTAGGGTGAATCTACTCCGAACTATCACTTTAAGACATATTTGTTGCTTTGTTGTGTGTTTATATAAAGTACATAAAACGGTACGGTATTGTGTCGTCATTGACAAGAGAAGGATTTAATTGGAATTTAATATTAAAACTAAATTATAAAAAATATAATAAGAAAACTAGGATTTTATGTGTATTAGACTTATAATATTAAGTTCTGACCATTGTACTTTTAAGTTGACTCCACTATTTTTTCTATTGTTGATTACTTAAACCATTTAAGTGTATATAACTTAAAATGTTACATTCTGACTATTGTACATTTAAGTTGACTATAGCTGAACAAATGAGTTTTCTCTTCTCTCAATAACTCAAACCATTTGAGGCAATCACTTGACACAATTTTTATTTGTTTATTTGTTGCTTTTTGTCTCTCGTGCAGTTGTGTAACATATTTCTAGGCCATGTTTTTGCCCCAGTTACAATTGGCTGTGCTCATTACTGTGTGCTAAAGGTTAAATATATCAGACTGTACACAAAATGAAACCTGTTCATTGCTGGGTTGATTAAAACTCTAACCAATATTACATTTTAAGTAACTTCTTTTGCAAATTCTTTTGCTCCTTGGCCCCCTTGCAGTTGGGGGAAGTAACACCCCGTCATAAAACCAAACCTCCCCTTCAGCCCTGTTTCAGACCTGGGAATGAGAATAATGGAAGTCATTGTACTTCTGATATTATGCAAAGCTCTTAATGCATCAAGACTCTGCAAGAATAAGCTTTTCTAGGAGGTGAATTTTAAGGGGACTATCCTTTCTTTTGACATTCACACTAAACTTCTCACCATATTTTAAAAACCTTTCAATTTGCATTTTTTTAGTCCTATTCTAATTCTTATTTTCATTCTTTGTTCATTGTTGTTGGTTCATATATGCCTCTATCAAATGTATCAAATGTGGACTGACTCAGTTATTCCAGTGGCATTTATTACAAGAAAAAAGACTGCTTTCACTGCAACGTATGGAGTGATTTATATCGATACACTTATGAGCAATCATCGTCACATCCGGGCTTCATGCTTAAATTACAGAAGTAAAATCAATCTCTGAAGTCTCTGCAAGCTGCTGCACAGAAGATAACAGCAGCAATCAAATACCTGGAAGAATTTTGTGAGCTTCAAAACTTCAGTCAGTCACATTAATTCAATTCCACTAAATTGTACCCTAAATCACTTAATGGCCCAAACTTTTAATGGTAAGAAGTCTTCCTTGGCAAAGAAAGCAGGGAATAAGGCAATGATTGAATGCTGAATGTGAAGTATTGAATTTATTGAGATAATGGCCAGAGAGGATGACAGGACATTGTCCAGAGAAAAGTTTGGCTTCTAAAAGCCTGTAGATGAAGAGCCTTTTCTTTCAGATGATGGCTTGGCATTAGCAGCGTTTGAGTTCAGCACTCCAAAGTTGTTGCTGTGATCAGAGATTCAAACACATGGAGAGAAAAGTTGCTAACACATCCCAGTGAAAACTTTATGTAGTTACACAATCTACTTCAGTATCACACAAATAATCAGTTTTCTGCATAACATTTAGAAAAGTATGCATAAAGGAAAAGTGTGGATTAAACAGGACCAGTCCCAAGGATTTGAGAGTTGATAGTATTCACAAGAATGTTCATTGCAATGACCACTGTCTCACACAAACCTATGACTGGCAGTATTTGTAGAGTAGTACTGGCCTGCAGGCATCCATTATCGGACTGTTCACGAATCTAAACCACTGAGGCCACTTACATTTTTCAGTAGCAGCTCATCTCCCTTTAATACACCCTTGTGTAACTTTTTTTTTTTTTACATTATTACAGAACATAGACTGACTGAACATAGAGTGTCTGACTGCAGAATAAAGGCAATTATACTATATCAAGCATATCATTTTGTACTTCCTCTGGTCACTTCACTTGAAATCCTCAAAGCAACTGAGGAAGAAAGAGATTTAATTTCCCTCTAACAACCTTGCTTCATTAAATCAGAAATGGAGAACAGGAGTTTTTTTTATAGACAGATTATATTTAAAAAAGTGAGTTCTTTAAATTGCCTCACACAAACTTAAAACATCGCACTTGTTTGTACAGCAGCAGGTAACTGTAGGTGTTTGTTCCTTGCATGCAGCTTTACAAAATCTAAGAATATATGATAGTCACCCTAATGGAGTCAATCTCATTTCAACTCAAGTACATCCTGTGGGATCTTTAATACAGTTGAAAGGCAGAACCTTTTCAGTGATACTGTATATTGTCCATGTTGTGTGGACAGTCTGAAAAACTGTGTGAACAGTCATTTGAAAAAGAAAGCAAACACTCCTACAGTTGCAAACTGTGACCCCAAGACCATGGTCCCTCATCGGGGAACAAACAGCAAACCTTTCTACTGACCTTTCATGGGATGGCTGTAGGTCAGGAGATAGAACAGTCATCTTCCACATGTCGAAGTGTCCTTGGACAAGACACTAAAACCCATGTTGCCTACCGATGCATCCATCGGTGTGTGAATGTATGTGCAAGAGGCAAAAAAGCCCTGTGTAGCCTGTACTAAGATGTAGACATTGTGTATGAGTCTGTGTGTGAATGGGTAAATGTGGCATGTAGTGTAAAAGCGCTTTAAGTTGTCAACTAGACTAAAAAAGTACTATATGAGCACATTCCATTTAATTTTATTGTCCAACATCAAAAGTAGCCTTTAAACACTCCAGTTCTGTTAGTCAGTGCAATGTAGAAACGGTGAGTAAAAGTCATTACCAAAACAAGAAATAGCTCACGTTTGGGGGAAAATGCTTATTCTGTTGATCACTAATTGTACCAATTCACAGCACTAAGGTATCAAAAGACAACAACAATGCAGGGCACAAAAGGTGTAACGGCCAAACACACAATATACACTATGAAAAGCCTGAGAGCACATACAAGCCAAGCACTAATAACCAGTGATCACATTGTAACCTTGTAACCACAGGTAGGTTACTTCGAATACCCTTATTAGTTAACACTTATGGTAAAGTTACTTAAACCACCAATACTACGCCTTATAAGGGATATTGCGCCTGGTCAGAAGACTCTGGATTCGTGGGAGCCTAGGTGTGAGCAACAACAGAGAAAGTACACACAGTCATAGTAAAAAAACAGTATAGTTTACTGGTTGAACACAGGGACCCAAGTATGTATTCACATAACAACAATACAACTGCGCGCTTTTGAAGGAAAGAAGAAAAATAAAAATAAAACAAAATTAAGTCTTTCAGTCTTTGTAATCTTTTAGTCCTCTGCAATGTGTCTGTCAAATGTTTCTGTGATATCCCGTTATTGTAACCAGTCGGGTCACAATCTACCAGTTCATTCGATCCTTTGGGCTGGGGCTCGCCATCCAGTTCTGGAAAGGGTGATCCAGTCTTCTCTGCAGCACTATAGGTTGTATAATGCACCAACAAAAAAACCTGACCGATGCTATATGAAGCTAGAACGGCTTTCCGGACTCCAATCTGCTCAACCCGGAAGCTTTCGAATCCCAAGTTCTCCAGCTAGTTTTCAAGAATATCAACCGAAGCAACCAGTAGCATGGATCGCTCTCCACCCGTGTCTGCGTCTGATACAATCTGAGTAAAATCTCTGCACTGCGCAGTGAGCGATGCGGGACAAGCCCCTCAACCTTATTGGCTGATGTGAGATCAGACCATGCTAGCTATTGGTTGTTCAGTCCATCATCAAAACAAATACTAAAGGTATATTGCGCGTTTTTTTTAAAGATTTTTAACACGTTTGAGATATATTTATGAGCTTGTTTTAAACCATTATAAAATAAGATATGGAATCAATATTTATTAATCCTTGAAAATTTCAAGTCTTACTTGAATTTACTGTGACCCAATGTTATTAAAAGTCGACGTAAAACTTTAAAGTTGTTTTCCTGTGAAAAAGTGCTTTAATATCAACTGCAGCCCAAATACTCTTTTCAGTGTGCAGGCTACAAACAGTGGACACGATGAAAATAATTGGGGAGATTTTATGATTAGTCAATTTAAGTGTCATCTCAAATGCCTGATTGATTCATTATTTGGATGTACACTGTCATTTTGCAAAGAGCCCACCAACCACAGAACTAAACACACACATCTACTCTTAGCAGAGCTGGAAAAATATCAGATATGATTGGAATGGCGTCACATTCCACACAAAACGGAATTGACCAGTTCAAGGGGTTTATTCTTCAGAAACACAGTTTAGTTAGAATTAGAATTTCTTAATATTTCCACAGTGTATAATTAAAAAATAATTTTTGTAATGCTTGAGCTTGAATATTTCCCTCTGATTATGACATAAAAAATACTCTGTGGTCCTTGCCACATCTTACCATTAGGTTAAACATTATTATTATTTTTACATTACACTGTATAATCATATATTTAACAGAAAAACTAAGAGGTTAAATAACAGCCAGGTGCTGCTAATCAAATCCACTTGATTAATTGATCATCAGCAAGTGTGAGCAACTCTATAAAAGCAGTTTTGGCAGTTGGCTGGTTTGGAGCATTTAGGTGTGTGTTAACTCCAAGGAAGAAAAGACACTAGCAATTATCTCAGAGAAGCTATCGTTGTTGCCCGTCAATCTGGGAAGGGTTATAAGGCCATTTGCAAACTATTTGGAGTCCATCATTCAAAAGTGAGAAAAATTATTAACAAGTGGAAAATATTCACGACAACCCTCAATCTTCCCAGGAGTGGTCCCAGCAAGTTCACCCCAAGGTCAGACTATGCAATGCTCAGGGAAGATGCAAAAAACCAAGAGCTACATCTCAGACTCTTCTGGCCTCAGTTAGCATGTTAAATGTTAAAGTTCATGACAGTACAGAGAAAAAAAAACCTGAACGCATGCTTGTTGTTTGGAGAGGTTGCAGGAGAAAGCCTCTTCTCTCTTAAAAGAACATGGCAGCACAGCTTAGGTTTGTAAAGTTACATCCAAACAAACCACAAGACTTCTGGAACAATGTCCTTAGGACAGAAGAGACCAAATTAGAAATGTCTGGTCATAATGCACAGCAGCACATTTAGAGTAGACCAAACACAGCATATCAGCACGAACACCTCATACTGGTGTTTGTCAACTGTCATGCATGGTGGTGGAGGGCTGATGATTTGCTTGTTCACAGGACCTGGGCACCTTTGCAGTCATTAAGTCCACCATGAACTCCTCTCTATACCAAAGTATTCAAGAGTCAAATGTGAGATCATCTGTCTGACAGCTAAAGCTTGGCTGAAACTGGGTCATTTAACAGGACTTCCATCACACCTACCACGGGCTTAAAGCCCCGGGCAACATAGCTCCCAGACTTATTGGGGAACGCAAACCCCCTCACCACGGTAATGTGACAGCTCATGGGGGGTTGTTTTTCCATTTCTTTTATGTGCTGTATGGCATTTTCTGCTTGTAAAAAAAAAAGTCTGCAGCTAAAAAGTCCAAAGTTCCCTCCCACTGAAGATGCTGCCTCAAAAATGTTTGTTGTCCAGCTTTTACTTCTCTTACTTATCTACATTTTCATAGAACACATTTTAAAAATGCCTGCCAAATAGCTATTTTGGCACACAAATAAAGAAGAACATGCAAATGCATTTTATTTTCTAACCAATCAACTGACCAAGACTGACAGACAGAAACTAAAATGGAGTTTCAGACGGATGACCGGTGCTGCTGCAATTAACATGAAGATGGGTTTTTAAACATTAAAATATGGTAAATTATTCTAGTGTATTCAAAATAAAATGTCAAGTCTGTAAATTATGATAATGTGAGCTCTTAAAAACAGTTACATAGATTAATTTAGCAGACTGTTTTATCCAAACCAACTTAGATGAGAAACAACATTTTATCTTTAGTAAAGTAAGAAACTCTAAAGTTAGTACGGAGTTGTAATTAGAGCCAGTGGCGGCTCCTAACATTTTTTTTAGGTAGTGCGATTTCCAGTCTGTAAAAGCTGCATCAGTGTGCTGCGCGAAGCTGAACCGATTGCACTGATGCAAACCTGTTATGTTCCCACGCAGGAAATAAAATTTCCAATCGTCCAGAAATTCCTTGTCTTCCTTAAATAAACACAACGCAGAGTCGAGGGGTTATTTGGTGTGACGACGCGCCGCCGTCACTCGCTCCAGGAACAATCATGTCACAGGAGGGACACAGGGCTGACGCACCTTGTAGTTCACCTGGTGAATGAGACGAACGTTGATGGACAAGCTGATAGCGGCAGAAGGAAATAAAGACTACATAAAATTTAAATAAAGACAACACATAAGAGTTATATTGAGCATATACTTATATGAGCGTAAACTTACCTCTGCTCGTCGTCCTGTCTCCTGAGGTGTTCGGGCAAAACAATTCCCCGGGGGCACGCGCACTTTATTCGATCCGGGAGGGAGGAGGACAAGTGGGAAATGGGTAGAGGGGAGTCTCATATGATATAAATATGTATTTAGCTGTGGTAAAATATATGTGTGTGTTTATTATGTTTACTCTGGGTGTATTGATGGTTATTAAGATTGTATATATATTCCAGTGATGAGTTATGTAAATATGGTTGCAGATCTAAGTAGGTGTGTGTCGCTGATTTTACCCGGGTGAAATGGTATAGTCCAGCTCATTAGCTGGACCACAATGTATATAAGTAGTTAGTCTGTAAATTAGTGATGGCAAAATGAGGCTTTGTGAACCAATGAGGCTTTCCAGCCCAAAGGTTCGCCAAAAGGTTCATTACCCGAAGCCTCATCGAAACGTTCTCTCTAGTGACACCTGCTGTGCAAAAGGAATAGATGACAGACTAAATTAACCCTGAGTTAGAGCATCCTGCAATATAAAATAAACAATTGTTGTCACTGTGTCTCAATGAAAATAAATGTGTGAAAACTGCATATATGGAAGTATTATTGAGTGCTATGGTGTTGATCACTCAAATGAAATATATCAATGATGTACACTGACTACAGTGCTTATGGGACTGGGAGTCAGGAATAAACTGCAACCGAGCAGTATGGGCAACAAGACAAACATAAGTTATTGGTTTTTATTTTAAAAAATGTGTGTCAATAACGTTGCGGTTTAATATGCCCAGAAGAAAAAAGAGCGACAACAACTACCGATAACTATGTTCTTCTCTCGAAAAAACACACACTGCACCGCGGGCTTTAGAAGAAAAAAAACGCTGAGTCAGGATGCAGCGGCTCAATCAGAAGAGCAGTGAAATGCACGCGAGTCACTATTTGTCCTACTGTAGCCTACTTTGAATTTTTTTTTCATAATCATTTTTCATTTTCTCCCGTTCTAATCCAATGGCTCGGGTCGCGGTGCTGATCTCCGCAATTTGAAGCCTTCAGTTCGTATTGATTAAAATTATTATTTTACAGTAGGCCTACAGTAGTTATTTGTAAAAAAAAAAAAAAAGGTTACTACTTCACGGATTTCGCCTATCACGGGTTCTTTTTGGAACGTAACCCCCGCGAAAAACGAGGGTTCATATCCTATATAACTATTCTAACACTATTCTAACCTAATTACGATATATTCTAATGCAGTATAATAATAATAATAGATGATATGACTGATATAATAACTGAACTTAACCACTAACTCTGATACAAGTGCCGCAAGGTTCAAACCCTTTTTATGCGATAGTGACGCTCAAAATGAATCAGTGACGTGTACACTGAATCCGAGGCCTCGTTTGTCATCAGTCACGTGATTTTTATGGAAACGATACAAGCCTCGAACCAACGCTTCATCTGGCTCGCCCCTTTTTGCTCGACACATGCTCCGAGGCCTCGCTTCAAACGCCACATCACTACTGTAAATGTCGGGTGTGGGTGCGGGTGCGGGTGCGGGTATATGTATATGTTAAATGTTAATTATTGAAGAAAATAAACGTGTCTGGATCCGCACTCTGAAATTCTCCTGATTGCCTCCATGGCCGCTCGGGCATTCTAACAAGTGGTGTCAGAAGTAAAGCTGGAAAGCATACCAAGGAGAAATACGATGACGAGACCAAAAAAGGCAGCGCAACAGGTGGAGCCAGATAATGGTGAACCAGGTGGTCCAGCTGACCAGCAAGGGGCAGGAGCTAGTAATCCTGACAAAATGGAAGAGTTGACGAATCTGGTGAAATCTCTGGTGCACTCCCAAGCTTCCAGAGATGAACAGAGGGAAAAAGAGTCGATCCGCGAAGAGCAGAGATGGAGGAATATGCAGCATCAGTTTCAGCTGATACAAGCACAAGTGCATGATTTGCGTGATGGATATGAGAATGGAGCTGAGGGCCACGACGCAGATGATGGCGACAACGCGGAGGATCAACGGGTAACAGGTCAGAGGAGCATGTCACCACCACGGGCGCCACACATCCACAGAGAGCCAAAGCTGATACCACTCTCTCCAGATGATGATATTGAGCATTATTTGATTACATTTGAAAGAATGGCGTCGGTCTGCCGTTGGCCGAGAGAAGAATGGGCGATTCAACTAGTCCCTCTGCTCACAGGTAAAGCACGCAGTGCATATGTTCTCATGGACATTTCTGATTCAGAGGATTAGTGGATTAGTTTGAGTGTGTTTGACCTTCTGGAGGAGCTGTGGACTTCTTGATTCATCCAGAATTCGTAAGCTACATTTATCTTGTGTACCATTTAGCTTTTTGCTCGATTTTTGCTAAATCTTTGCTAAATCTTTGCTAGATTTTTGACTGCTAAAAAGTAAATTTGCTGAAGGCTTGTTTTTCACTGTGTGATAACAGCCCCATTGAAACTAGCTTCAGGCCTGAGTGGCCACTTGTCTTCTAATCTGTGGGAGGGGTTTGCATGACCCTAGTCCCTATTTAGTCAGCTCAGATCGTATTGTGACTGTTTGAGTGTGTTTGACCTTCTGGAGGAGCTGTGGACTTCTTGATTCATCGAGAAATTCGTAAGCTACATTTATCTTCTCCGCTCTCTACACTGGCTCCCTGTAGCTGCTCACATCCAGTTTAAGACTCTGGTGCTGGCCTACAGGGCAGTGGAAGGAACAGCTCCTTCATACCTCCAGGCTATGGTCAAGCCCTACACCCCCGCCCGACCACTTCGCTCTGCGGCCACCAGGCGCCTGGCTACCCCGTCACTCAGGGGTCCCTGCGCACGATCGACACGGTCACGGCTTTTCTCTGTTCTGGCACCCCGATGGTGGAACGATCTCCCGACTGATATCAGGACAGCTGAGTCGCTGCCCATCTTTCGCCGCAGGCTGAAAACCCACCTCTTCAAGGAAAACTACCCTCCTCTGTCCTAGTTCCTTACGCACTTATTGTTTCCTCCACCACTGGCACCCTCTATATTTTCATTACCCCCTACCCGAACCAGGGTTTGAATCCCATTCCTGCTTTTCTTACCTCTTTTATTTCTTCCCCTACCCGAACCAGGGTTTGCATCCCATTCCTGCTTTTCTTACCTCTTTTATTTCTTCCCCTACCCAAACCAGGGTTTGCATCCCCACCCCGCTGTGACTGGTGTGCAGTTGGTGAGAGGCTGAGGTATCTGACTTATCGCACTTACTCTAGCACTAGTTTTGCTCTTAGCTGTTTGGTATTGGAAGGGAATGCACTTATGATTTCTTGTGACCTGAAGTTCTTTTGCCTACCGATGTTGAACGTACTTATTGTAAGTCGCTTTGGTTAAAAGCGTCTGCAAAATGACCGTAATGTAATTATGACAAAGTCAAAGAAGTCATTCTGAGGAAGTGTGAAATCACAGCCGACACCTACAGGAGAAGGTTTCGCTCCCTGGACATTAATCACAGTGAAACCCCACAGGAATTGTATGTTCGATTGAAAGACTTGTTTATCAAATGGATTAAGCCAGAGACCTCCACAATGAAAGACGTTTCGGAATTGCTGATACTGGAGCAGTTTCTGAGGATGGTGAACCCGGAGCTGGATGTCTGGATCCGAGAACGTGACCCGAGGTCTGCAGAAGACGCTGCCCGACTGGCAGAGGTTTTCTTGTCAGCCAGAAGCGGAGGAAAAATAATCTCATTCGGACGTGAAAGCTACTTCACTGGGTGCAGTAAGTCCAATGGGGGTGAAAAGGGTGGTCAATCCCAGCTCATTTCAGAGCTAGGCAGTTTTCTCCCAGTAGACCAGCTGGCAAGAAATCCTTCTCTAGCACTAGACGGGACACACACTGCTATCAGTGTAATGCAATAGGTCACACTCAATACACATGCCCCGCAATCAGACAGAGTAAGCCTTCTCTTTTGTGTTCAGTTCCCAGACCCACTCATCCAGTTTCACACCAGGAAGAAGGGCTCACTACGTCAGCACTGATTAATGGTCAGCGGGAGGAGGCTCTCTTAAAGGCCTACAGAAAGCTGACACTACACCCAATACATAATGATAATACATACACAGAGGAACAATAAATCATTGGACTCTACACCAAAACATTTCATAAACGCATGAAATTTGCGATTTTGAATTTGCTGCTAGGAAACCTTCCTGGAATTCCAGACTGGGGGCGGGGCTTCCGTGTGACGTCACAAGTGCCATGGTTTTTCCTGGCTGCCTCAGTGTTGCCAATTTAGCTAGATTTAGCGACTTTTGGCCATCTCTGGCGACAAAAAAAAATAATCCAGCGACTTTCGGGCTCAATCTGGCTGAATCTAGCGACAATTCAACTTGTTTTGTGAGTGACAAATCAGTTGCCCCGCGACACCATACAAGCTGAGACAGAAGCACTGCAGGACGGTGGCAACCCGGCATACCGTCATTTCCTGTCAAAACCGCAGTTTCAAGCTAGCTACAACGAGGGTAGGTTCACTTCCTGTTTTCAAAACAACAGCACATAATGGCTTTCCCTATGATAAAAGGCAACGGGTATTTTATTTTGTCAAAATAACCGGAAGTGCGTTGCTCACTGCGGCTAGCTTTAGTAGCGCCGAATTCGTCGGAACAAAATGGTAAACAGCCGGTATTTTGTCAGGTTTTCAACACGTAATAATTTTTAACTTTTTTGTTATTTTTTGCACAATTTGCCAATCAGTTAATATTACACTTAACCATTATTTATTTATTTTCCTCATATTGTTTCAGGATTCTATGAAATAAGTAAACACATAAGTTCTTAATGATAAGATTCATTCAATTTTCATTCTAAAGAATGTAATTAAAATGACAGCATATAAATCCAAGTCAAGTGTTTATTGAAGTTTTGGAAAATATGACTTAGAAAAGCATAACCAATTGTCAAACATGGTTAAGTGCAGCTTACTTATGTGAGATTTCTCTCTTTTTTAAATATAATACTGCACCATTAACAATGAATGTGTCATTATACATTCTGCTATTATTGTCAACATTATATAAAAGATTTAAATCATTTCAAGTCAATGACTGAGCACAAAAGGTTAAGTTATTTAGCTACATCAAATACTACCTCGAAAAATACCAGGGTTGGTGGAGCCCTGGGTTTCATATTTGCCTCGCAAGGCTAGCTCGAAAATCCCGCAAAATTCTTCCAAACTTCCTTCTCCGCATTAGTACGACGACTAAAGGGTACTTCTTTCAGAGACACTACCGTATTGTTGCACTCGACACTCGCCATCTTCTTCGTAGAATGTTCATGGTCACGCGCAACAGACATATGACGAAAGCACGTTGTGCGTCGTTTGTGCGAGAACATAAACCCTCATAGAAAATGTATTGGGAGCATGACTTTTGAAAAAAACTGATGTACCATTCATGTCAATGGGAGCTTCCTGGTGCAAATTCGACCCTGACAGAAATCGCCCCAAATGGGCTTGGCAACACCAGGCGCGACCTTAATCTGATTGGACAATGACATATACAACCAGTTTGCCTACAGTAGATCAGTCCCGCCTTAGCAACTAGATTGAAAAAAACAAACAAAAAAAACTCCGTGTTTGGTAGTGCGTCGCACAAATCGCCCCTATGAAGGAACCGCCTCTGATTAGAGCAGAAGTAGAAAAGGTTAAAAAGTGCCAATTATTTGTTAGAAATGTTAGGTTATAGGTAAAAGGAGAGCTGGTATTCTTGGAATCTTAGAAGTTAGAAAGTGAACTCAGCATTTGATAGAACCACACTATCCTAGAACCTCAAGATTGAACAGTCTGCATTAAGATTACTTCCCCGTAATTCCAGAAATCCTTTCCTAGAAGAATACAGTGGGTCAAAAGTAGCTTGATTGACATACGATTGACCTTATATTATTGAGCTGAGTGTGGGTAAAGAAATAACTGTGATTCAAGCACTATTAACTTGTAATTGATTTGGTCAGGCCATGGGTGGCCAGTGTGGGACAATGAATAAAGGAGTGGGATGTGCTTATTTTCATTGATCAAACACTAGAAAGGTTTCATCGTATATGCTTTGGGGCCCGCTTGGGGTCAAGGTAAGAGATAATCATAGTTTGTACCAAGAGTTGATTTCATAATGCGTCGGATACAGAAAGATTTTTCGCATGTTGCATAAGTGCAAAAAATATGACTGGCACAAAATACACCAAACTGACATTTCATTACAAGAGCAGGTTTTTACAAATGAAGAGGTTTGAAATATATGAAGATCATCTTGGGAAAACCACAGCTGCTGCATCTCATAGAAGAGAATAAATCTGCCAAAAAAAAACTGTTGAACTGTTGTTCAAATTCCTGAGTTAAAACCTTTCTGCCAGTTCGATCATGGCATGAAGCTCTAACAATGTACCATAATAACACTGAAACCACATAAGTCATCAACCAAATCTAAGAAAAAATGTATTAGTTGAAAATACTTTGGTTTAGAGGCCTGGACTAATCAATTGTGTCACATCAAGTGTCAGCAATAGAGATCAGACTTCTATACTTGTTGACTGGGGCAGGATATAACTTATTCTGATTTACCAACTGAATGTGTGGTTCACTTTATAATGCCACACACCAACTACGTGTTGTTTTACTGTAACTGCAAAGCTTCTTTTGATCTGTCATGTTAGTCAGATCTGGATAATTAAAAGTTTGACCTCAGCAGAGAATCTACTTAAAAGTGAGATCTGGTTAAAAGAGCTGATTTTCAGTTGGGTTTAAAATCCATGGGTGATCAAATATTCAATGGGTTGAATGCTGAAATGATGTCACTGAAGCAGCATTGTATTATAGTTAAAATTGGTATTTAAAAATCACAGTATTTGATCACCATTAAAATGTGCTAACAGTGGTTGACTTTTAACATGATTTTCTGTCATCTTTTTTTCAAAGGCTGCTTCATGTCAGGAAAATGGGCGGTATGCGACATTACTGCGAATGATTTTGACTGAAATTAAATGACTGGTGATATAAACAAATACTTAAATTTCTGTTTTGAATTTCTTATTTACTATGACAAATTACTATTACTTCTTGTCTCATACCGGTGAAGCTGAATGACTACAGACCGGCTTTGACATCTCATATCATGAAGACCTTGGAGAGACTCCTTGTTCGTCGCATGAGGTTGCAGGTTGCTGAGGCTCTTGATCCCCTCCAGTTTGCCTAACAGAAACACATAGGAGTGGAAGACACGATTCTGTACATGTTGAATCGGGCATATGCTTATCTGGATGTGCCTGCTTCAAATGTGAGAGTCATGACTTTGACTTCTCCAGTGCCTTCAACACCATACAGCCTCCCATACTGAAAGACAAGCTTCTAGGTATGGGTGTGGCCCCCTCCCTGACATAATGGATTATAGACAATTTGTCTGCCAGACCACAGTATGTCAGGATGGAGAAATGTGTTTCTGGTACACTGGAATGCAGTACTGGGGCTCCGCAGGGTACTGTTTTGGCTCCTTTTCTTTTCACCCTGTACACATCGGACTTCAGGTACAACTCAGGTGGAGTCCTGCCACTGTCATGGTTTCGCTTAGGCTTCTGACCCACATGCAGATAAACACTCTCAGGAGACCAGGAAATCAGATAGACAAGTTTATTATGAATAGGGAAGATCAGGAACTGTGGCAGTGGCATGGGAAACAGGTTCTCTGAAAGGCAGGGCACAGAATAAGAGTGGAACGGATGAGTGAATGCAGCAGGCAGCAGGCTTAAGGCTGAGTTATACCTCTTTTAACTGCCCTTGCGCTTGCGTCTTGCGCTTGCGTTAATGGCTCGAGACGTTTATGCTTAATTTTGCTTTGTCGGCGGTTGCGTGTGCTGCGTGGCGAGTCTCTCTTCGAGTGGATTCATTCTTCTTCTCCTTATTATTCGCTTTCTACCTTTGCGTTTGAAAACATAGACATAATATGTGTATAACATGTCTATGTTTGAAAACAGCATTCTTTTATTAGGGGATGAAACCGGAAGATGAACACGCCGCCGGATGTGATGTAGATAGTGGCTTGCGCTCGCGTCTTGCGTGAAGTTTAGAAAATTGAGGTGACACACGCAAGCACGCAAGGGGGGGGCTTGCAACCGTGCAAGGGCTTGCGTTGCGTCTTGCGTCTTGCGTTGCGTCTTGCGTCACCGACCATAAATCAGGATTTACTTGTGAGATGAATGCAAGCCGCCAGGGAGGAGCGAGTGAGATCCGAGGTTGCGGCAGTGGTGTACTTTCTGGGCAGGTGGTAATCTCGGGAGGGCAACTGTAGCTGTTGGGTGGGCAGTTCGTGCAATGAAGAGCATTTCCAGTCCGGTGAGTCTTTCCAGGAGGATTTACGGAAAAGGTGACTTCTGGCTCGAGAGAATGCACGTGAGTTTCTTTGAGTAATGATCTGGACAATAAGGTGCACAGATTAATAGGACACACAGGTAATTTTTAAGTGCTCGGGAGAGGCTGGAAGTTACTATACGAAAGTAACACTCCGGCGAAGAGTGATTGGAGTCCTGCTCTTCTTATGCAGCTCAGGTAATTAGACAGATGATCTGCAGGTGAAACAACGCACCTGCAGCTGATCCAGCCCAACAGCAAGTCCCAGGAGTTGCCCTCTGGTGGAAAGAAACAGCCACAACTTCGGATCTCTGACAGCCACATACAAAAGTATTCTGATCATATGGCCGTTGTGGAATGTGTGCATGGTGGACAGGAGAAGGAGTACAGGGACCTTGTGGAGGCCTTTACTGACTAGACCAAAAAGAACTGTTTTGCACCTGAACACCACCAAGACCAAAGAGCTGGTGGTGGACTTCAGGAGATCTAAAACTCCATACCAGTCAGTCTGCATTGACGGAGGGGAGATAGAGACTGTTCAGACCTGCAAATACCTGGGGGTGGTGCTGGATAATAAACTGGAGTGGTCTGCCAACATAGACGCAGTGTACAGGAGGGGCCAGAGCCGTCTCTTCTTCCTGAGATGGCTCAGGTTAGTGCTGGGCGGTATACCGGTTCACACCGAATACCGGTTTATAATTTCGTTATGACATTAATTTTTAATATACCGCCATAACGGTGTATTTGATTACACAACGGGGGGAACGCTGCGTCGCGCGTCATTGTTTGGGACAGGACCCTTTTCAGTGTTGCGCTTCTAAACACGCATGTTTACTGTCTATGGGTGCAAGGTGGTAATAAGCACTTGCGTTACGTGAAGGTGAAGGTGGATAGCAGTGTTTCCCACACTAATTCGTGGTGGTGCGCTACAGATTCAACACCGGCAGCCACATATTGCGTTTCGTTATTATTATTTTTAAAGCTATTTAAAAAATACTCGTATTCGTTAAGCTGCATTTCCTTTCCCTGCCCTCCCTCCGTCTCTCTGTCAGCCTACACACACACACACCCACAGCCCCTCCGTGCACACCGCGTGTGTCTCCATCAGCGAGATCATCCCTGGAAGCGTGGAAGCTTGCTAGCTTAAACGTCGCGTTAGATTAGCTCCCATTAAAAAGTCCTATAAAAATATTTTATATTTGTCCCGACCCGACCCATTGCAAACAAGCGATTACGCCTTCTTTATAAAGTTAACTAGTCGAAAGTTTGCCGTAAAAAAAAAAAAAATGTAGTTGGGTTGTCAAGGTCAAAACACTAGCAGCTGTGAATCAAATAAAGTAGGTTTTATTAAACTCTTACACTGAATGTTTGCTCCTTCAATCCAGATGAGTATTGAAAAATATTTTTGAAAAAGAGACGTGTTGAGGATGAGGACCAGCCTGAACCGGAGGTATCAGTCTGAAACAGAGCTGAACAACAATAAACATCCTCTCCACAGCATCCTGGCAGGACAGAGGAGCAGCTGCAGTGAGAGGATCATCTCTCTGCGCTGCAGGACTGAGAGTTTCAGGAGGTCCTTTGTTCCCACAGCCATAAGGCTTTATAACAGTGACTGCTGACTTCTTCTCAAATTGATTGATTGATTTATTTTTTATTTTTGATGTATTTAGTCATTTATTATTATTATTAGTAGTAGTAGTAGTAGTATTTTTTTTATTAGAATTGGTATTATTATTGTTGTTGTTAATATACAATCATTGTAAATATTAATAATTTTTTTTGAGCTACTTTACTAATTTGAATTTCCCCCATTGGGGGATGAATAAAGTATTTTTCTATTCTATTCTACAAAAAGGAATTTGTGGAGTAACAGTATGTGCAAGTCTAAGTTGTCAGTCTCTTATTCAGTGCAGGCTTGTGAGCCCTGCATAATGATGTTGCAGATCTGCAACACTGCAGATCTGGTTTATACTTGCTAAGGAAAGGGAGGGACTTTACAAATGTCTTATGAATAAATTAAAATCCATGTGCATCCAAGCACCTATTTCTACTCTGTTCTTTTTGCTTCTCTCTTTGTCGCTTATTGGCAACCTATGTGTACAGAGGCAGATGGTGGAAAAGGTACTTCTTGTCCTGCAATACACACTTAACAAATCCATTCCTAAGATGCTGTTTATATATCTGTTCTTACTTACGTTTTCTCAGCCTTTGGCAACCAGTTTTACCTCATCTTTACACAAACATTGAGCTAATTCCTGTCATTTTCCTGTTCATGTATGAAAGCACTTTAGATGTGTCATTTTGAGGGAAAATAATTAACTTCTGTCTTATCCTGTCAATCAGGGGCCTTCAAGTGCTGCCAAGTCTTTTCTCTCTGAAAGAGCTACTTTTAGTGTGAACCGAATGTTCTGTTTCTACACGCTTTAGATACATGAGTGAATAGTTTACCACTGGAAAAACTTCCAGATTTCAAGTTTTTAAATCAGTGCACATATTTCATATTAATCCTGTAATCATTTTCTAAATGTTCTGTTTAAGAGCTAATTACTGGTGAGGTGAGACATCTCAGTTTACTATCATGTAACATAAAAAACAACAACTCCAGAAATTTGTTTTTTATATTTTTGATCTTGTGAAAGAAATTTGCCTAAAAGATTAAGTTGAAGTATCAAAGTAGAAAATGATTATTTCTCTGTACATCTGTTATCACATTACACGACGACAGCAGCTTAGTAATTTGTTGCAGTTGTGACACCTACAAATGTAGAATCACAATTGTAGTTTAACTTGCTATTTTTTTATAAAGCTATTTATTTTATTACGGTCCCATCTCCGTATATAATGTGACGATTTTTAAAGCTCCTATGGCATGAAAATAAATGGAGGCTTTTCTGTATTTTTATAGGCTTTAGTGGTCTCCTAATACTGTATCTATACTGTATACTGTATACTATGAGTTTTTTCCCCCAAAATTCTGCCTTGGTGCAGAATTACAGCCAGTCCCAAAAATGAGCTTTCCTTAGGATCCTCAGAATGAGCTGTTTAGTGGGGGTGTGGCCTTACTTACGCCCGTGGTACCTTGCGCAAATGTTTTGTGAATCGCTATGGCACGTAGATGGCACGGCAGCCCTATGCCATAAAACTAGCGAAACCTGTTGAAATGAGCTTACTTTGACAATATGACGAACTAGTTACTGAACAACTCTCCTAACACAGTCAAACATCAAGCAAGTGCTACACAAGACACAGCAAAAAAGGTGTGCGTGAAGGGGAAAGCAGGAGTGAGGATTTTGACATTCTCAGCTGATTGCTCTGGTTTGCAAAGATGCACGTAGCGCGAGTCATTTCAAGCAGGGGAAAGGCAGATATCGTGCGCGCCATAACACCAACAGCAGGACGGCTATCAAAACAACAAATAAGTACACAACACTCCCGTTACAGTAAATGAGGTGTCCACTTGCATATAGGGTTGCCACCTTTCAGAAATGAAAATAAGGGACGCCCACCATGGCTCGTCTGGGCTATGACCACCACCCCGACTCCTTTGGCCACTGCTCGCAGCAGTAATATGTTATTTTGTGCCAGTGTATATATATATATATATATATATATATATATATATATATATATATATATATATATATTATTATATTATATGCCTGATATTAGACAGCCCACCGTGAGCCACAGAAAACACTCGCCGACACCTTTTACAATTGGCTTTATACTCATCGCCACTGACTCTCCAGCCACCGCAGCCGGGGAGGCGGGGCTTTGTGTGGATGCGTGTGGGACAGACAAGTGTATTGGACATTTGTGAAAATACGGAACAAATCGCGTCCCGTATTGGTTCAATACAGGACGCAACATTTTGTTGCCAAATAAGGGACAATTCCGTAGTTCAAGGGATGGGTGGCAACCCTACTTGCATACCTCATGCTATTTACTGTTACATTAGCGACAGTGACCGAGCTATTAGCTGCAGAGCTAATGACACAGACAGACTGACCGTTTTGACTCTGGAACCATGAATGAATCATTATCCTGATGAAATGCACTGAATTTGCGGATTCATTCTTCTTCAGGAAGCTTGAAGTAGGGGGTTTTATTCTAAAATGAGCGAGCTAACCATCTCATGGGCATGCAAACACCTCCAACAGCCCAGTTGGCAGAGATAAGAGCTTGCAGATGCTATTAGCTGCACATACAGGAAAGCAACACAATAATAGAGCGTTAAATTACTTACTATCGGGAATGAGATCCTTCCCCAAGTGAGAGACGAATGGAGCAGGAGATTGACAGGCGGATCGGTGCGGCGTCTGCAGTGATGTGAGCTCTGCACCGGCCAGTAGTAGTGAAAAATCAGCTGAGCCAGAAGGCGAAGCTCTCGATTTACCGGTCAATCTATGTTCCTACCCTCACCTATGGTCACGAGCTGTGGGTAGTGACCGAGAGAACGAGATTGCGAATACAAGCGGCTGAAATTAGTTTCCTCCGCAGGGTGTCTGGGCTCTCCCTTGGGCTCGGTATTAGCCCAAGTTCTGGAAACATTCGTCTGTGAAATATTTGGCGCACACATACACAAATCTCTTCGGTTCTGTCGTCACTTTCCCAGAAAAAAACAAAATCTGTCCACTGGCTCTTTAGAGGTTCTGATGCAGGAGCTCTAAACAGATTTTTTACATCGATATACAGCGCAATGAGCTGGCCAAAGAGCTGTGGGCGGGGAAAGGCAATTTATTGGCTCTGGGTGGAAACAACCTCCACGTCATAAGCGGCGCCCACGTCATAAGCAGTGGCTTCCCGATCAGGCCATCTGCACGGTCACATTTCCAAAGGCGGAGAATAATTTCCAGTGCATGGTTTAGGTCTATCGTCATTTTTAGTCACTGGGGGACCGCAGGCAGGCTAGAGGAACTCATATTAATGTTAAACAACCTTAAAAAGTGAAAATTTCATGCCATGGGACCTTTAAAGGGGACATATTATGCAAAACTCAATTTTTTCGGGTCTTTGTGTTCATATTTGGGTCTCTACTGTTCCTTTAAACACTCCAAGCGCGAAAAAAACCCATCCATCCATTTTCTGTAGGTCAGTAGAAAGACTTTGGTGTCAAGAAAAAAATGCTGCTGTGAGCCATTTGGATGGCTCCCTTATTGTGACGTCACAATAAGGGAATTTGCATTTACCTGTCGAGTCCCCACCCACTCCCCACCCTCTACATTAGTTGAAGATCCGCCATCGTGTATCGAGCATCGAGCATACATGGCTACGAAAGGAAAATCACACATGAAGTGTTGTGTTGTTGGCTGCACCTGTGGTGTGTTTCTGGAGACCCAGGTGTCCAGCAGCAGCTCCAGGCTCTGCCGGTGATATCCCTCGGTGGTTTTCACAGGCACGAACAGGTCAGCCTGTGTGAGCTGCTCCACCGGGGCCGAGGGGGGAGCGCTCCTCCGCGCTCACGGCTCTCCTCTCCCGGGCCAGCCGCCTGAAATAAGTTGAGAAAACATCCGCGCCCCCTGCAGCGGCAGCAGCGCGAGGTCCCGCTGTTGAGAAAACATGTGGAAGCCTGCCGGGGGACCGAGGCTCGCCTTCAGCTCAGCGGGACCTCGCGCTGCTGCCGCCGCCAGTGACGACGAGCCTCTCCCGGCCACCAACAGACTGGTGACCGCGGCGACAGCAGCGTGAGGTCCCGCTGTTGAGAAAACATGTGGAAGCCTGCCGGGGGACCGAGGCTCGCCTTCAGCTCAGCGGGACCTCGCGCTGCTGTCGCCGCGGTCACCTGTCTGCTGGCGGCCGGGACGCTGTCCTCACTGGCGGACACCAGAAGGAGCTGCCGGCTGCAGGGAGCGTGGATGTTTTCTCAACTTATTTCAGGCGGCTGGCCCGGGAGAGGACAGCAGCCCGGCACGGAGGAGTGCTCCCTGTTCGTGGCTGTGAAAAGCACCGGGAGATATCACTGGCAGAGACTGAAGCTGCTGCTGGACACCTGGGTCTCCAGAAACTTTGACTCGTTCTAGAATGCGCTGCTGAGGGTGGCAGCACGTTGGAGTAGCTCTGTACCTCACATTGAGATTTTTCTTTTTTCTAAATTTCATTCCTGTTATTTCTTGGAAGAAATTGCGTTTTTTGGACAACTGTTCCTTCCTGCCTTGGATGCTGTGCAGCTGGATTAATTTTTCCCAATACTTTTGTATATTTTACTCTTTTGTTATGATGCATAACCACAGCAACAAGGTGGTTTACAACAGGGAGCAGCTGATTAACATTGGAAAAGCAGAAATAATTCGACAACTGAAGCCAGAAATCCCACTGGAATTGAAAAGGAGGCGTCGTGGATGCAGAGAAGGAGCAAAGAGGAGAGAAAGAAAGAAGAAGTTCAAACCATCTCTGCCATTCGTCATCATGGGCAATGTAAGATCATTAGCTAACAAGTTGGATGAACTTCTAGCCTTGACAAAGACTCAGCAAGAATATCGGGAATGTAGCATAATGTGTTTTACTGAGACATGGCTGCAGGATCATATCCCCGACTCCAGCGTCTCTCTGCCGGGCTTCCTGACTGTACGAGCAGATCGAGATTTCAAGAGTAGCAGGAAAAGGAAAGGGGGTGGATTGGCAGTGCTTGTCAACAACAGATGGTGTCACCCAGGACATGTTACTGTGAAGAGTCGTCTCTGCAGTCCTGACATTGAACTATTGGCAGTAGGTTTTTGTCCATATTATTTGCCAAGAGAGTTCACCAGTGTTGTTTTGGTGGCTGTTTACATTCCAACCTCAGCTGTTGCCGACACTGCATGTGATGTCATCAGTTCCGTTGTTGCTCAGATACAGACACAACACCCCAATTCTTTTGTGGCAATATCTGGTGATTTTAATCATGCCTCACTCTCTGCTACACTGCCAACTTTTCAACAGTTTGTCAGCTGCTCTACCAGAGAAAACAAGACATTGGATTTGTTTTACACAAATGTCAAGGATTCATACATTTCCAAATCAAGACCTCCCCTGGGTAAATCAGATCACAACCTTGTTTTTCTCTGTTCAGCATATAAACCCCTTGTCCAGAGACTACCTGTCACAAAAAAGACTGTTAGAAAGTGGTCACAGGAAGCTGAAGAAGCCTTACAGGGTTGTTTTGATGCAACCGATTGGATTTCTCTTTGTAAGCCACATGGAGAGGACATTAATGCCATGACTGAGTGTGTGACTGACTATATAAACTTCTGTGTGGACAACACCATCCCCACCAGAACAGTGAGATGCTTCCCTAATAAAAAACCCTGGATCACCAGTGAGCTAAAGGAACTATTGAACAAGAAAAAAAGAGCCTTTAGGGAGCGAGACAGGGAGTTACTGAGGAGTATACAGAAGCAGCTCAAAGTCAAGATCAGAGAGAGCAAGGAGGTGTATAGAAAGAAGCTTGAGAGTAAACTGCAGAGGAACAATATCAGAGATGTGTGGTCAGGAATGAAGAAGATCACAGGCCTCAAGCAGAGGGAGGATCGGATGGATGGAAGTCTAGACAGAGCAAATGAGCTGAACACATTCTTCAACAGGTTCAGTTCAGGAACAAGCTCACCATCCTCCCCTCCTGTTCCTAGCCAAAAAGACATCCCACCCTCCTCTGACTCACAGCTTTCCTGTAACATCTCCACCTCCACCTCAGTCATGAATTCTTCTGCTTCCACTAGTTTGTCTTCAACCCAATCAGGAGATGCTGCTGTCCCCTTTGCCTCCCCCTCCCACTTTTCTGTTTCTAGAAGTCAGGTGAAGAGGCAGTTGGAGAGACTGAACCGGAACAAGGCTGCAGGTCCAGATGGTGTCAGCCCCCGAGTCCTGAAGGCCTGTGCAGAGCAGCTCTGTGGGATTCTGCAACACCTTTTCAACCTTAGCTTGACCCAAGAGAAGGTACCACTGTTGTGGAAGACATCCTGTCTCGTTCCGGTACCAAAGAAAACTCATCCTTCAGACATCAATGACTACAGACCTGTTGCCCTGACATCCCACATCATGAAGATCCTGGAGAGACTCCTGTTGACCCACCTGTGTAAGCAAACCAGCACATATCAGGACCCCCTGCAGTTTGCTTATCGCCATGGAGTTGGAGTTGAAGACGCTATCATACACCTGCTTCAACAAACCCACTGTCATCTGGACAAAGCAGGCAGCACTGTGAGGATCATGTTCTTTGATTTCTCCAGTGCATTTAACACAATCCAGCCTGATCTGCTTCATCTGAAACTCCAGAAGACTCAGGTGGAGGCCTCAACAATCACCTGGATTAATGACTACCTGACAAACAGACCACAGTTTGTCAGAAAGAAGAATTGTGTGTCTAACCAGGTGATCAGCAGCACAGGAGCACCACAGGGGACTGTACTCTCACCATTCCTTTTCACTCTGTACACTTCAGACTTCCAGTACAAGTCAGACTCCTGTCATCTACAGAAATATTCAGATGACTCTGCAGTTGTCGGGTGTATCAGAGATGGACAAGAAGCTGAGTACAGAGAGCTGGTGGACCGCTTTGTGGCATGGTGTGGGAACAATCATCTCATCTTGAATGTTAACAAAACAAAGGAGATGATTGTAGATTTCAGGAGAAACAGGGTCAGATCAAACCCTGTTTCCATCATGGGAGAAGAAGTGGAGGTGGTTGAGGAATATAAATACATTGGTGTTCATGTGGACAACAGACTGGACTGGAGACACAACAGTGAAGCAATCTACAAGAAAGGACAGAGCAGACTGTACTTCTTGAGGAAGCTAAGGTCCTAAGATGTTGCAGATCTTCTACAAGTCTGTTGTTGAGAGCGTCATTTCCTCTTGCGTCATCTGTTGGGGCAGCAGCATCAGAACCAGGGACCTAAAAAGACTCAACAACCTGATAAGGAAGGCTGGTTCTGTTCTGGGGACGACTGTGGAACCTCTGGAGACAATAATGCAAAGAAGGATTTTGCATAAAATCAAGAGAATTATGGACAACCCTGAACATCCTCTCCATGAGACTATTATCGGAAAACAGAGTCTCTTCAGTCAAAGGCTTCTTCAGTTTGGATGCAAAACGGACCGCTACAGGAAATCTTTCCTGCCCACAGCCATCAGCATCTATAATAACTCCTTGATTTAATTGAGCTACATCAACATTTAATTTCCCTCTGGGATAAATAAAGTATTTTTGAATTGAATTTGAATTTAATTGAATTGAATTGAAACGCACCACAGGTGAATCAGGCTGGAGACAGCAGAAGCTCTGCACTGAAAACAAATGAACCCTTAAAGGCCTACAGAAAGGTGATTTTTTTTTTTTTTTTTATATTTTTTTTTGCACAAAACTGAAATAGCAGATCGATTCCTTATATACCATGGAATTTTTTTATGATTTTAAAATAATTTTAGGCCCCTGGATAGTCCTGATTAGGCCCAATAAACTATCACCACATTTGACTCGAATTTTGGCAAACCGACGACAGGTGCGTGACGTCACGCGTGCCAACTGCTGGAACAATCACCATGTCTGATACTTTTAGTTCTAGTAGCGAAGCCAGCAGTTTGCCAGACCTGGACAGCTTCTTCACGGCAATTTTCGAGCCTAATATTGTTGATGACAATGAAGAAGACATTGAAGAGCCTGAGGAAGAAACCGAGGAGGGATTGGGGCTAGAAAATACAGGTTCGAGCCAGCCAGTGACAGTGACAGCGGGTTGGAGTCCAAGTCCGAGAGCAGTGGGGACGATGATGGTGATCATGGTGATTTTTTTTTTTTTTATTGCGAGTAGATGTACGTAGTGCTGTGGTTGCGTGTGTTGCCCTCAGCAGCTCACACCACCGGGGACAGAGAAAGCAGAGAGACCTGCGGTCGGAACTCTGTGTCTCCCTGTTCGCCTGCCTCCTCTCTGGTGAAATCAGCCGGAGCCATCCCGCCGTGTTCAGCTCCCTGCGGTGCGGACACTCAGGGGGAATCCACCTGGCGGAGAGCGGACACACTCTCCGCCAGGTGGAGAGTGGAAATCAGCCGGCAGAGCGATCATCAAGATGTGTGTCCACGTCGGGGCTCTTGACGCTTGATGATCGCTCTGCCGGCTGATTTCCACTCTCCACCTGGCGGAGAGTGTGTCCGCTCTCCGCCAGGTGGATTCCCCCTGAGCGTCCACACCGCAGGGAGCTGAACACGGCGGGATGCGCTCCGGCTGATTTCAGGGCAACCATCCCGCGGTGTGTCCGCTCTCCGCCAGGGAGACACAGACACAAGTTCCGACCACAGGTCTCTCTGCTTCCTCTGTCCCCGGTGGTGTGAGCTGCTGGTGCTGAGGGCAACACACGCACCCACAGCACTTTGTACATCTACTCGCAATAAAAACTGCACTGAACCCAACGTTTTATTGCCTTCACCACTCAACAAGCATAATACAATAGCGGCAGCCAGGAAAAACCATGGCACATGTGACGTCGCACGGAAGCCCCGCTCCCAGTCTGGAATTCCAGGAAGGATTTCCAAGCGGCAAATTCAAAATCGCAAATTTCATGCGTTTATGAAATGTTTTGGTGTAGGGTCCAATGATCATTATTGTTCCTCTGTGTATGTATTATCATTATGTATTGGGTGTAGTGTCAGCTTTCTGTAGGCCTTTAATTCATAGGAGATAGATAGATAGATAGATAGATAGATAGATAGATAGATAGATAGATAGATAGATAGATACTTTATTGATCCCGAAGGAAATTCAAGCATCCAGTAGCAAGACATAATAAAGCAATACAAATGTTTATACAATTATAAACACTTTAAAAACAATCTAAGAATTAAAAAAAAATAGTTTAAATATACACTCTCAGAAAATAAAGCACAGAATTGTACATTTATGGGTATGATGGCTTGTCACTGGGGCAGTACCCTCTGAAGGAAAGTTTTGTACCCTTATACTGAAGTAGCCTAACACAGACTGTCTATTGTACCCCAGCATGTAGAAAAAAAGGTACATATATGTACCTTTTACCAGTTGAGTACATATATGTACCTTTTGGACCCTAAAAACAAAAGGGTAAACAGTACATGCAGCCAGAGGCTTCTCATGAGCGGGGCGGGGCGTGGCCAGCAACAGCTTATTTGCATAAAAGTGACAGAGCCCTTTAAACGGCTCAATTTGGGAGAGACTGAAACTGGCAAGAATAGAGCTGGTGAAATCTCTTTATGTGGGAGTGATTTTGTGCAAAGAACTTCATGAACATGTTTTGTATAGCACATAGACCAATTCTAAATTGTTTAAATAGGTAAAATATGTCTCCTTTAAGGTTTGATTGTAGCTGTAATTGCCTTAGTTCGCCAGCAGAGGTGAGCGCTGGGAGTGACAGTCTGCTGGGTGGCCCTGCGCTCAGACCAGATCCTGCATCACACCCAGTTTCCTTACTTTTAGCATGAGTATTACGTGCTCAAAACTACCTACAAGGCTATACAAACTCCTTCTATTCTAGATTTAATTACGTTATATCTAAAATTTGTTGTTTTTGAGTCACAAAAGAAGGCCATTAGCTTCCTACACAATGTAGCTGCATTTACCGTTGTGTGTATTGGGTAAAGATGGCTGACCTTCGCAGGTTTTATTTAGTTTCTTGTGTGGCTCCTGGACAAGTGTTATTAATTTGGGATTTGATTTGAACACCAAACATTGACATGGTCCTATGCAGTTTTTTTAGTTATTAATTAATCCATGTTTTTCTTCTTAGACAGTGTAAATTGATGTAAATGTTTGCTATTGACACATGATTATTTGTTCAGATGTTTAAATTTTTGTTTCTTTTATAAATTGTTTAGTAAATGGTCAAGAGACGCAGGTTAACTCTGGCATACTGTAGGTGTGCAGCATTTTTACTTTATGCTAAAAGCTGTGATATAAGAGTAAGTGTGAGGCTCTAAACTGTGGAATGACAGTATGTTGTAAACAAAGACATTTATTTGCTTTATAAAAGAATGAACCAAGAATGGAAAATTGGAATTAAAGAATATGTATTGTGAAACTTAATCGAGAGGTGTAATGTTTGAGAATATGATTTTCTGTGAAGAAATCAGACCAGAGCCTGCCGGCCCACAGACCACATCTCACCCGTTTTCCTTACTTTTCTTGCAAATATACAGACGTCGCAGTGGCTTGTAACACAACCATTTAAGTAGGTGTCATGCTTAATGTTGGATCTTAATCAATAATAAAGGTAAATATCAATGCATCCATTTTCTGCAGCTTATCTGGGACGATGTTGTGGTCGAAGCAGAGATCCAGGACCACGTCTCCCTTTCGTCAGCCACCTCCTCCAGCCCAAAGGAATGCCAATGTGTCTTCCAGTATTAAAATCTCTCCAGTAAGACCTGGCCCCTGTTGGGACATCAGAATCAGAATCAGAATCAGCTTTATTGGCCAGGTTTGACTAAACAAACAAGGAATTTGACTCCGGTAACTTCACTCACAAAGTACAACACTCAACAATAACATGAAATAATAAAAATTAGAAATGCAGAACAGTAAGATTTGAATTGATTATAAATATAAATAAATAGAAACTATGGGTGGGAATGCTATTCCTGGGTGTTCAACAGAGTGACTGCTTGGGGGAAGAAGCTGTCTTTGTGTCGTCTTCAGATTTCATGTTCAGAAGACATCTCCTGCGGGGGTGCAGTGAGAAGTGAAAAGGTTCATCAATAATATTAATCTATTTACTTACGATTGAGAAAATTAATTAATAAAAGCATTTTGATCAACAAAGTCTCAGGGAATTTCATTTCCTGCAATGAGAAAAATTAATTCAACACAAACATCAACTAATTCTAAAGGCCGATGCAACATAAACAGACCACATGAAACACAAGGGCCACAGTCAAATCATCAACGCTGCCTGTGGCCCAATTCAATTACTGCAAACTGTGGTTGGATCTTTCAACTCTGCCCACATCAGTCAGCCATGTTGTGACATCACATGTGGATGGAGAATGACCCCCCCCCCCCCTCTTATCTAAGTTTAGCCATCTTGTAGCTGCGAAGCTGCTCCTTCATCCATGGAACTCATCCAAGAAACAACAAAAATTAATGTTTTGAAGAAGCTTTTTTCTATATTTGCCTTTATCATCTAAATTCTAAACTAAGTAAGTAAATATCAGTTTTTCTTTTCTTTTTTAAAAAAAATTTAAACACTGTTTATTGTCGGTGGTGTGGTGTGGTGTGGTTTGGTTAGCACCATTGTCTAACAGCCAGATGGTTTCAGGTTCAATTCCCACCTGGGGCCTTTCTGTTAGGAATTTGCATGTTCTCCCTGTGTATGAGTGGGTTCTCTCTGGGTACTCTGGCTTCCTCCCACTGTCTAAAATCATGCATGTTAGTTTAATTGGTGTCTCTAAATTGCATGGTTGTGTGTCTTCTTTGTCTCTGTGTGGCCTTGTGATGGACTGGCGACCCCTCCAGGTTGTACCCTGCCTCTCGCCCAATGACAGCCGGAATAGGCTCCAGCCCCCCGTGACCATAAATGGATTAAGCGGGTATAGAAAACGGATGGATGGATATTTCCTGTTGTTTAAGCTTGTTGTTTCTCACTATGGACAATCAAAACATTATCCACTATCCTCACTATATTGAACAGTACAAAAGATAAGCATTTCACAGCCAAGGCTCAATTTCACAACATTTAAAAGACTGTGCCTGTGAACAGTTGCCGGCTGTGAATACTGCTCGTTTCAGTAATTAAAGGTAACTGGCAGTAGCAGCACTTTTTTTTAGGACGTTCTTGATGACAATTGAATTTTATTATTGGCTTAGGAGAAGAAAAACTTACTACAGAGAATGAATTAACAAAGAGCAGAAAAACAGTTTCTTTTTAAAAAGCGTTTTTTGCTTAAATTCTAGTCAGGAACTATATGTAGGTCCATTGCTTTGACCTCACACAAAGAGACCTCTTTATCCATTTTCTTGAAACTAATTTAAAGCCAGACACACAAAAACATATAAACAAAACTATTTTGCTGAAGAACATTTGAACGCCCACATGTATAATTACAGTCATCACAGTCAGAGGGGAATTATTTAGCAAAAAAAGGTGGTAGGCATACAGACGTACCCATGTCATGCACAAGTACCTTTTCCTGCACATTAACTGATTTTAGAGTATCGCACATGATATAATTGGTAACTAAGGGTAGGGGAAATGAATCCCAGCACACTTTAAATACCTGTCATGATCGCATCTCTCATTATTAACTATTTCCTCAAATGTCAAAATAGCTCCGATGATTCTGCAAGGCTTCCTTACTTTGTTTTTGGGAAATAAAAAAAATCAGGGCTGCATTTAAAAGAATAGCCACAGCGAGGGTGACCAGATTTGAGTTTGGGAAAAAGAGGATACTTTAGCAGTGGGGGGTAGGTGGGGTACTAGGTAGAGAGATGTAGTGTACTGCATGTGGCACCATGACCATGAATGCGTACAAATGTCAAGGTTTTCTACGGTATGATTATGAGCTTTATTGGCCTTTAAGAACATTGTGGCCAATGGGCCTACTTTACACTGAACTTTGGAACTTTTCCACTGAATCTATGTTTGCCAAATCATAGAACAGCAACTTATTTCAGTCTTATTTCTTTTTTTTTCGCCATGGATTAAATAAAGTGTAAACTGTGTGGGGAAAAAATACTTGCTGTGGCTTTCAGTCCAATTTCAGTGTGGTGCCTTCATGTGTTCTAAGAAGAGAACTTTAGGCCAAGTGTTAATTCTTTCTTTGTCTATTCATTGTTTTTACCTTTCTAAACCATTAATAATAATAATATATATATATATATATATATATATATATATATATATATATATATATATATATATATATATATATATATATATATATAACATAAAACCTATGTATTTAGCCACAGGTTAAAATGAGAAAATGAATAAGTCGGCTATTGCTTTACATGTCATGCACTGAACTTCCCCTGCATCACGACCAAGGCGAAAAATGGGTATTTTTTTCTGCAGTTTGTCGGTGACTTTACATTTATGTTTCGGCCTTTTCTAGCTGTGGATGCCGGCGCCGTGTGCTGTTGTAAAGAGAGAAACTCATTGGTGCTCATCATAGTACCGACCAGTTGAATGTTTGAAGAGTGAAGGCGATCTAACAATGATGGGAATTCTGGTCACCCTCACTACAGCTGCTCACCCTGCTGATAACTATGGACAGGGGGCCTGGGTACAAAATGTTTACCTTTTTCCCCTCAATTTCTCCCTTTCCTGCTGAAGTCTCCATAAAAAACCCTAAATTATTAAGTAGGTCGTTAATAATAGATCATTCAGAAGACAGCTTTCATTGCATTTTAATCATTTACCAAGAAGTCACTCAAACCATTCACATCACTGCCCTTCTAAAACAAGCGAGCTCAACAGCTATACACGGCTGGTTAGCTTCTGTTATCAAGAGCACCGATGTCAACCAAAGCAATTCTTGAATTTAGAAAATAAAAAAGATTAAAATAAGCTGCTGCTTGAAACACGCACAATACACAGAAACTGTAACTGAACTTGTTTATTACAGATTGCTCGGTATGACACAACCTATAAGCTGAGACGAGACACCAAAGAGTTCAGGTAAAAAGGTTTATTTACAATTTGGAAACAAATAAGTCTAAAGGTTGAAGAGACGAGTTTCCCAGGAGAGTATAAGGTTATATCCAGATTCCAAACAGATTTTTAGTGACCGGGACAGACTTTCCATGAGAGTTTAAATTACTATCCTCTAGTGTTGTTGGCGGTGCAGAGGGGCTTGTCGACTAGTGAATGACTAACTCATGGCTGGCTGGTATCTGACTCCACAAATAAGTAATGTTGATCTGGGCTGCTGAGTCCAGCAAAGCTTTGCTTGACATTAGAAGACCAAAAAAGATGAAATACAGGGAGCCTACTGGTAATTCTTGTAAAAGGAGAAGACAGAAATGTTACACAAAAGATTCTTCACAGAGCACAAAACTCTAAACTCAGTTGGCCGAACATTACCACATTAAAGCAGACAAACTGGGACTGACTGAAGAGCAGACCCCGGCTTAAAAGCAGGAGACAATCTGTCCAGTACAGATGAGTCGGATGACCAATCAGACACACAGGAAGTCCTGCAGGAGGAAGGCAGGAACAGAGGAAAACAATAAAACAAAGAAAATACACATCTAAATATTGTTGTTACACTTTTGACGTGGTTTTACCATTAGCATGTTGATATTTTTAATATTTCAAGACTTCCATCTGAGGCATATGTTTACTTATACAGCTATTCCATATTTCAAGGCACTTTAAACAGACTGAACTTTGCAGAAATATGTCTGAGATAACGTTAAAGACTCTCTTTCACTTCCACCTCGCTGTGGGAGATCATGGTACATGTAAGTATAGCTGAATTGACTACACAGACGTCTTGAAAATACTTGAATGGTTTGTTGTTAAATGTTTCGACATCTGCCAAAAGTAACAGAAAAATATCTGAATAAGAGCAACTTCATTTGGAATTTGGCAATGTTAATGTTACATTCATGTTTCACTTTTTTCCACAAAAAGAGACTTGGCCACTTTGAGTCCAGTTGAGCATCTATATTCAGGATTTGTTTGATTCCCAACCATGTTATCTGGGTTTGTTAGTCTGGCTTTGAGAAGTTAGATTTTCAACAATTGCATCCAGGCTAACAGAATAATGTTAGTCCAATAAAAATTCATCCATACACCCATCCATTTTCTATACCCACTGAATCCGTCGGTCGGGTCGCAGGGGGCTGGAGCCTTTCACAGTGGTCATCAGGCGAGAGGCAGGGTACACCCAGGACAGGCCACCAGTCCATCACAGGGCCACACAGACAAACACGAGACAAACAACCACACACACGCTAACACTCACTCCTAAGGACAATTTTAGAGACACCAATTAACGTTACATGCATGTTTTTGGAAAGTGGGAGGAAGCTGGAGTACTGGAGAACCCACACATACACAGGGAGAACATGCAAACTCCACACAGAAAGGCCCCAGCCGGGAGTAGCATCATTTAAAAACAAACATAAACACCATCAGTCCACACAACTTTTTTTCTTCACATTTCACTACACCAGTTGTAGAAAATTCTAACTTCTGCTGAGGACTTGTTGCATCCCAACCTGAAGAAAACACTCTCAGAAACCCAGAAAAGTGGAACAACATACTTCCAACAGGAAAAATATCAGGTTTGAGAAATGTCAAAGTCTGCACTCTTTTCTAAAGTTTCCACTGAGAAGATTTTTAAAAAGTTCATAGTCACTCACATTCAAATGACCATAAACCTCTGAAATAAACACTTCCCACCTTCAGCTTAAAGGCAAAGTATGCTGAAGTCAGCTTTAAACTTGTTTAAAAAGAAAAAACAGCATCCAAACATTAGCTCTTCTCAAATTGGACTAAGTGTAGAACAGGGGCATTTTTTTAATAAATCAATCTTTTTTATAGTTACACATAGAAATTGGTATGAAGAGTTGAACATTAAATCATATATATTTATTTATACAGCTGATAGATAATTCTAGAATGCGCTGCTGAGGGTGGCAGCCCGTTGGAGTAGCTCTGTACCTCACATTGAGATTTATTCTTTTTACTAAATTTCATTCCTGTTTTTTCTTGGAAGAAATTGCATTTTTTGGACAACTGTTCCTTCCTGCCTTGGATGCTGTGCAGCTGGATTGATTTTTCCCAATACTTTTGTATATTTTGCTCTTTTGTTATGATGCATAACCATAGCAACAAGGTGGTTTACAACAGGGAGCAGCTGATTAACATTGGAAAAGCAGAAATAATTCGACAACTGAAGCCAGAAATCTCACTGGAATTGAAAAGGAGGCGTCATGGATGCAGAGCAGGAGCAAAGAGGAGAGAAAGAAAGAAGAAGTTCAAACCATCTCTGACATCCGTCATTCAAATTCAATTCAAATTCAAAAATACTTTATTTATCCCAGAGGGAAATTAAATGTTGATGTAGCTCAATTAAATCAAAGAGTTATTATAGATGCTGATGGCTGTGGGCAGGAAAGATTTCCTGTAGCGGTCCGTTTTGCATCCAAACTGAAGAAGCCTTTGACTGAAGAGACTCTGTTTTCTGATAACAGTCTCATGGAGAGGATGTTCAGGGTTGTCCATAATTCTCTTGATTTTATGCAAAATCCTTCTTTGCATTATTGTCTCCAGAGGTTCCACAGTCGTCCCCAGAACAGAACCAGCCTTCTTTATCAGGTTGTTGAGTCTTTTTAGGTCCCTGGTTCTGATGCTGCTGCCCCAACAGATGACGCAAGAGGAAATGACGCTCTCAACAACAGACTTGTAGAAGATCTGCAACATCTTGTTGCAAACCTTGAAGGACCTTAGCTTCCTCAAGAAGTACAGTCTGCTCTGTCCTTTCTTGTAGATTGCTTCACTGTTGTGTCTCCAGTCCAGTCTGTTGTCCACATGAACACCAAGGTATTTATATTCCTCAACCACCTCCACTTCTTCTCCCATGATGGAAAAGGGGTTTGATCTGACCTTGTTTCTCCTGAAATCTACAATCATCTCCTTTGTTTTGTTAACATTCAAGATGAGATGATTGTTCCCACACCATGCCACAAAGCGGTCCACCAGCTCTCTGTACTCAGCTTCTTGTCCATCTCTGATACACCCGACAACTGTAGAGTCATCTGAATATTTCTGTAGATGACAGGAGTCTGACTTGTACTGGAAGTCTGAAGTGTACAGAGTGAAAAGGAATGGTGAGAGTACAGTCCCCTGTGGTGCTCCTGTGCTGCTGATCACCTGGTTAGACACACAATTCTTCAGTCTGACAAACTGTGGTCTGTTTGTCAGGTAGTCATTAATCCAGGTGATTGTTGAGGCCTCCACCTGAGTCTTCTGGAGTTTCAGACGAAGCAGATCAGGCTGAATTGTTTTAAATGCACTGGAGAAATCAAAGAACATGATCCTCACAGTGCTGCCTGCTTTGTCCAGATGACAGTGGGTTTGTTGAAGCAGGTGTATGATAGCGTCTTCAACTCCAACTCCATGGCGATAAGCAAACTGCAGGGGGTCCTGATATGTGCTGGTTTGCTTACACAGGTGGGTCAACAGGAGTCTCTCCAGGACCTTCATGATGTGGGATGTCAGGGCAACAGGTCTGTAGTCATTGATGTCTGAAGGATGAGTTTTCTTTGGTACCGGAACCAGACAGGATGTCTTCCACAACAGTGGTACCTTCTCTTGGGTCAAGCTAAGGTTGAGCTAGGGTTGAAGACAAACTATTGGAAGCAGAAGAATCCATGACTGAGGTGGAGGTGGAGATGTTACAGGAAAGCTGTGGATCAGAGGAGGGTGGGATGTCTCTTTGGCTGGGAACAGGAGGGGAGGATGGTGAGCTTGTTCCTGAACTGAACCTGTTGAAGAATGTGTTCAGCTCATTTGCTCTGTCCAGACTTCCATCCATCTGATCCTCCCTCTGTTTGAGGCCTGTGATCTTCTTCATTCCTGACCACACATCTGTGATATTGTTCCTCTGCAGTTTACTCTCAAGCTTCTTTCTATTGAGAATGAGGAGTTGTCGTCATAGTACAGAGCCCCGCCCCTATCCGCCATGTTGGCAGAATGCTAGCGAGAAAACGCCGTTCTCTCCGTTAGTTTACATTGTACGCGTGTGTTTTTAAATCAGTTAGTGTTAACATTACGGAATTGCAAGAACATGCCTGGAAATCAATGCTGTGTGAAGAACTGTTCCAGTACCTCACACAATACGTTTGGGAAACATAGGAACAACGAAATTCGTTATTTTAGGTTTCCTAAATGGATGCAGCATCAGGGAGAGCAGGTTTCTGACCTGACCAGGAGACGCCGGGTTGCTTGGTTGGTTGCAATAAGAAGAAAGGACCTTACTTTCGATTGCGCCCCTCCGTGGTTGAGAGTGTGTTCTCTGCATTTTCACTCGGGTAAGTTATCTAAAAATCTCTTTATGTTGTGGTCTCTTAAAGCTACGATGTTACCTTATGTTGTTGCAACCGTTGCAACCGTTGTTTTACCGTTGTTTTACCGTTGCTTTACCGTTGCTGCCTAGCTAACTAGCGAACTTTTGCCTTTTCAAAAATGCTCAATTTGCAAACTGTTGCCTCTTCGAAAATTAATGTTAACTACCCCCTAATGTGGTTAATGTGTTAATGTGTACCCCCTCAGCTCTTTAGTCATACCATGAGCAGCGTTACCCTCTCAGTCTGTATCTTTATTTTGCATGTGTTCTTTAATGGGTTTGCCATTGATTGCATAGATTTTTTCATAAACTATTTATTCTGTTGTAGGTAAGCCATCATATGAGATGTTGGAGAACCATCCTGACTGGACACCATCCCTGCAATTAGGCCACAATCATGTTAAAGAGACAGATGTAGCGCGATATCAGCGCCAAGTACAGCGCAGGACCCAGCATCTGGAGCAGCAGCCGCCAGCCCAGGACCAGCAGCTGCCTCCATCGCCAGCCCAGGACCAGCAGCAGCCTCCATCGCCAGCCCAGGACATGGGATGTGGACTCTGCACATCTAGACGAGATGTTATCAACAGTCTTATGGAAGAAAACAGAGAGCTGAAGAGGGAGCTTGATGAATATCGGATGAATGAGAACTTTCTGAGTGGTGACGATAACGCAGTGAAGTATTACACGGGGCTTCCAAACTTTGCATTGTTCCAGACACTTCTACTCATCCTCACTCTATATCTGCCTCAAGGTCGGATGAAGAAGCTCTCACCCTTCCAGCTTGTCCTATTGACTTTAATGCGCCTCAGACTAGACCTTCCAACACAGCACCTCAGCCATCTGTTTAGAGTACACAGGACAACAGTCGGCGATGCCTTTCACCATACCCTTGGAGTGATGTACGCACAGCTGAGTCCATTGGTGCTCTGGCCAAGCAGGGAATGCTTATTGACCAGTATGCCACACGAGTTTGTGGAGTCATTTGGGAAAAATGTGGCTGCCATTGTGGACTGCTTTGAGGTGTTCATCGAGAAACCCTCAAATGTACTGGCAAGGGCACAGACTTTCTCTCAGTACAAACACGCATACACCATGAAATACCTAATTGTGATCACGCCCCAGGGTGTCATTTCCTTCATATCTAACGGGTGGGGTGGGCGCACAAGTGATAAGCATATAACTGAGCAAAGTGGTTTTCTGAACAAACTGTTACCAGGTGACATTGTGCTGGCAGATAGGGGCTTTAATATAAGAGAGAGTGTGGGTATGATGTGTGCTGAAGTGAAAATACCTACATTCACAAGGGGTCGTGCACAGCTGGAGGCGAAAGATGTGGAGGAGACTCGGGCCATAGCACATCTCAGAATTCACATAGAGAGGGTGATTGGTGTTGTGCGCAACAAATTCAGATTTTTACATTCAACTGTACCTGTGCACATGCTGCTCAAATGTGAGGGTGAAAACCTAATGCCTTTAGATAAGATTGTCACTGTTTGGTGTGCCTTAACAAACATGTGCAAAAGTGTTGTTTGAGTTAATTCCTCATTGTTCATTACTTTTGAATTTGTTTGAAATAAATGCTTGAAACAACTTGATATGGCTTAACAATGTTTATTAACAGAACAGGAAAAAAGAATAAGGGCGCAAGGTGCAGAATGCAATATACCTCTAGGAAAAGTTAACAGTGCAAAAGAACATGTGTGCATTCAAAATATAAAAATTTCCTGCATGTAAACATTGACAACAAGCAATAATAATACAATAATACTGTTACTAATGCAAAGGAACAAAAAAACACTATTCAGCACAAGAAGAGCAAAACCATGGCGTGTCAGCGGAGGGTCTGTCCACAAGCCCCACACAACTGAAGTGATACCAATGGACTGGGCAGTTCTGGTTGTCACAGGCCACCATGTCCCCCTCCTCTGGTCTGGCACAGAGACACCACACTTCCTTTGTTCTCTTGGCTGCTTTTTTGACAGGCTTCTTTCTCGGCCTCTTCCCACCTACTTGTTGTGGCTGTGGCTGTTGTAGTTCCCGTAGTACGCTGGGACCAGATGATGCTTGAGAGAGAGGTGGGATTGTGAAATATTGCACAGCAAGTTCAGGGAGAGCCACCTTCACAAAGAAGTCCTGTGCCTTTTGTAGTCGTGCATTCCAAAAAGCACTATCAGGAGCTATGCGGAGAATCACAGCATCCCTCAAGGTCCACACTACAAAGTCGCAGTAGGAGCTCTCCGTCACAAACAGCTGGGTCTGGACTTGTGTGTAGTACTGCTTTGCGCTTGTAATAAGCTTGTCCCTGTAAGGTCCCTTTTCTTTCGCCTTATCTCTCTCCATTGCTTTGCTTTCTTTCTTTCTTTTGTATTAGTCTCTGCCCAGCCGAAATGACAAATGGGGGAAGATATCCGTTAAGTTAATGGCGTTGCCCCTGGCAACCAATAGATTCTTCTGCCAACATGGCCGACCGGCCGACCGGAGTCACGTGACTCCTCATTCTCAATATTTCTATACTCCTCCTTGCTCTCTCTGATCTTGACTTTGAGCTGCTTCTGTATACTCCTCAGTAACTCCCTGTCTCGCTCCCTAAAGGCTCTTTTTTTCTTGTTCAATAGTTCCTTTAGCTCACTGGTGATCCAGGGTTTGTTATTAGGGAAGCATCTCACTGTTCTGGTGGGGATGGTGTTGTCCACACAGAAATTTATATAGTCAGTCACACACTCAGTCATGGCATTAATGTCCTCTCCATGTGGCTTACAAAGAGAAATCCAATCGGTTGCATCAAAACAACCCTGTAAGGCTTCTTCAGCTTCCTGTGACCACTTTCTAACAGTCCTTTTTGTGACAGGTAGTCTTTGGACAAGGGGTTTATATGCTGAACAGAGAAAAACAAGGTTGTGATCTGATTTACCCAGGGGAGGTCTTGATTTGGAAATGTATGAATCCTTGACATTTGTGTAAAACTAATCCAATGTCTTGTTTTCTCTGGTAGAGCAGCTGACAAACTGTTGAAAAGTTGGCAGTGTAGCAGAGAGTGAGGCATGATTAAAATCACCAGATATTGCCACAAAAGAATTGGGGTGTTGTGTCTGTATCTGAGCAACAACGGAACTGATGACATCACATGCAATGTCGGCAACAGCTGAGGGTGGAATGTAAACAGCCACCAAAACAACACTGGTGAACTCTCTTGGCAAATAATATGGACGAAAACTTACTGCCAATAGTTCAATGTCAGGACTGCAGAGACGACTCTTCACAGTAACATGTCCTGGGTGACACCATCTGTTGTTGACAAGCACTGCCAATCCACCCCCTTTCCTTTTCCTGCTACTCTTTAAATCTCGATCTGCTCGTACAGTCAGGAAGCCCGGCAGAGAGACGCTGGAGTCGGGGATATGATCCTGCAGCCATGTCTCAGTAAAACACATAATGCTACATTCCCGATATTCTTGCTGAGTCTTTGTCAAGGCTAGAAGTTCATCAAACTTGTTGGCTAACGATCTTACATTGCCCATGATGACGGATGGCAGAGATGGTTTGAACTTCTTCTTTCTTTCTCTCCTCTTTGCTCCTGCTCTGCATCCACGACGCCTCCTTTTCAATTCCAGTGGGATTTCTGGCTTCAGTTGTCGAATTATTTCTGCTTTTCCAATGTTAATCAGCTGCTCCCTGTTGTAAACCACCTTGTTGCAATGGTTATCCATCATAACAAAAGAGCAGAATATACAAAATTATTGGGAAAAATCAATCCAGCTGCACAGCATCCAAGGCAGGAAGGAACAGTTGTCCAAAAAAATGCAATTTCTTCCAAGAAAAAAGAATAAATCTCAATGTGAGGTACAGAGCTACTCCAACGTGCTGCCACCCTCAGCAGCGCATTCTAGAAAACATGAAAGATGTCAGGCTTTCAGAAAAGAAAAGAAAGGCAAGAGAGACAAAGGAAACAAAATGAAGGAAAGCAACTGCTGACTGATTTCTTTCCCAAGAAAGGTGAGCCCAAATGTCAAAATTACAGCCTACAGTAACTGATTATCCCATTCCCATTCCGTTGCATACCACTGTGATAGCAGTGTCAAATAATTAAAAAATAATCTCTCATTTTGTTGGCTACCACATAATTACGGATATAGAAGCCATATTTGTCTTAAATGTATTTATTTTCATAATAACTATTAGCCTATACAAGTGTCCCAAAAGCCTAACATAGGGTCGATGTTGGTTCAAATATTTGTCCAAATGTTAGCAAAGCTAATTTGTAAAATGAACCTCACTCAGTTTCAGAAAATGTCACAGAATGTGATGATGCCCCTGCCGCAGCAGCTGCAAGTGGTGTCGACTTGAGAGAAGGTGAGCCTATTTTAGCTAATGTAATCTTAAGCAGGCCTACGTTTCAGGGTGCCTTGACTTAAAAAGGTAGAGAAACACTGCTAAAACAAGATTATGGATTCTAAAGAAATATGAATGATCTTTATTTATACCTAGTGATGAAGTGATTTTAACATCTATAAATATGATACATTTCATTATACAACTGGTAATATGAAAGATTAGGACATTTTATCATTTTAAAAAACTATGTCTGTTCTGTCATATCAAATAGATTGCATGCTTATATCTGTATGCTTTGTGGTTGTAGAGGGCCAGGAGGTAGATAAAGATGTGATGGAAGATGAGGATGATTCAAGTGAAGGAGAGGAAAGCATAGAGGGCTATTCTGAGGAAGGCAAGAAGGATGATGACATGTCAGGAGGTAGTCAGGGCACCACCAAGGAGTGTGTGCCATTGCCAGAGGATCCAGCATTATGGCCAGAGAATTTAACTAATGAAGACAGAGAAAAAATAGTACATAGATTGGCAAGCAAAGAAGGTAGTAATATAATTACTTCAAAGGATAAGGAAGGGAAACCATTTCCATCTTACCTCCAATTTGCAAAGTCGGCCAATGGCAGAGAGAAAATCAGAAGAGATTGGCTTATCTGTAGTGAAAGCGCCAACGCTCTGCATTGTATTCCATGCCTTCTCTTTTCTCATGAGTTAAAAAGGCCATCTAAGAGTGCTCTCAGTAAGGATGGTATGAAAATGTCTCAATTTATTTGGAGAGCAATGTACACAAGATTGCCAGAGCATGAAACATCCATGCCTCATAAGGAATGCTATTTGAATGGAAAAGCCTTCAGAATGCATTGTTGTCTGGAACAGGAGTTGACAGTCACATACAGAAACAAATACAGGCAGAAATTGAAAAGAATACAATGATTCTCGAGAGGCTTTTGGATGTGACCCTTCATTTAGCATCAAGAAACCTTCCATTCAGGGGCAAAACCACACATTTAGATGATGTACACAATGGGAACTTCCTAGGCACTATAGAGTTGCTGGCACGTTATGATCCAATTTTGGAAGAGCACTTGCAGAAATTAAGGCAAAAGAAGGAAGGGCCAAGATTAACACACTATCTGTGTCCTCAGGCACAGAATAAGTTCATTGATGTCTGTGGTAAAAGAGTACTGAAAACCATAATGGATGAAAGACAAGCAGCAATTTACCACTCTTTAATATGTGACTCGACACCAGACATCTCGCATACAGAGCAGAATGTCCTTTTACCGAGGTACGTTTACAAAGATGCCGAAAGTTGGAAAATATTTGAGAGATTTTGCCAGTTTAAAGATTTCTACAAGAAGACAGGAAAGGACATCTCAGATATGATACAGGATGTGCTGCAAGAGTGTGGTATACCACTGGAGGACTGCAGAGGTCAGGGTTAAGGGCAGGGTTAATGCAGCAAATATGTCAGGGAAATTCAAAGGCGTCCAAGCAGAAATACTAAAAGAAAATCCATTTGCAACATACTCCCCCTGTGCAGCACATACCCTCAACTTAGTAGGCGTGCATGCAGCAGAATCGTCCAATGAGGTTGCAACATGAGGTTTGGCACCATAAACAGGTTGTACAATTTCTTCAGTGCTAGTCCAGAAAGATGGGAAATCCTGAAGGGGAAAACCGGGTGTTCGCTTCATCGTTTGTCAGACACTCGATGGGGATCTCGAATAGCTGCTGTGAAAGTTGTGGCCAATCACTTGCCATCCGTTCTGGATGCCCTAGAGTGTGTTTTAGACACATGCAGCCTCACCAGTGAAGCCAGGTCTGAGGCAACTGGCCTATCCAAATATTTTAAGTCCTTTGACACAATAGTCCTCCTCACTGTGTGGGTCAAGGTTCTACAGTGCATAGAACGTCGCAACCTGATCCTTCAGGCAGGGATTATTTCCTTGGCTACTGAGGCAGCGAACATCAAGGCCCTGCAGGAGGAAGTCCAAGACATCCGGAATGAATGGGACTCACTTCTTTCAGAGGCCTCCTCAGTAGCCCAAGCCATGGAAATCCCAGCCCAATTTAAGATGGAAGAGAGGTGTAAAAGGAGACGTAAACTAATGCCTGATGAGTAAAGGGATGAAGAGCATTAAACTAGTGCTGAGGTGCTTTTCAGAATCAGTGTGTTTCATGTCGCCACTGACAGCATCATAAGCGATTTAAGTGCAAGGTTTCAGACCACAGCCACTATTTGTGAATCTTTTGCACCTCTTCTTAAATTTGGTGACATGTCAGAAGAAAAAATCTAACTAACAAGCAGAGCTCTGGCAAGAATGTGATGCTGCACTTGCATGCAGTATATGAGGCCACATTTCCTCCAAATCTGCTCCCTCTTCAACTCCTTAATTCAATATATGACCTGCAGCTACAAAGCATTTTTGGTGAGATATGCACTGCATTAAGGATCTTCTGTACGCTGCCTGTTACTGTTGCTGGTGGTGAGAGAGCATTCAGTAAGATGAAGCTGGTGAAAAATTATTTAAGGTCAACAATGAGCCAGGATAGATTAAACAGCCTTGCCCTTCTCTCCATTGAAAGTCAATTGGCAAGACAGCTGGACTTCAAGCACCTCATCCGTGATTTTGCCACAAAAAAGACCCGTCAGTGGGCATTTAGTGGAATATAAATTACAACTTGTGAAAGCCTGTTTTGCGTTTTTCCATGTTCATTTCTGCAGTTCAGTTCTTTTCATGAGTGTAGAAATCAGACTGCCAATTGTCTTTTTTTTTTGTAAATAAGCTCAGAGGAATCCCCACTTCAATGTTGTAATGCCTTTTCTGTTGCTATGAGAAAATAAATGAAACAACAAAAAAATGTGCATGTGCAATATTTGCTAAGGTATCAAGCAATGCAATCGGGGGGGTTCCATGGTAGTGGTTGTTCCTGGGGCCCCAAATTTGGTGCTACGCGCCTGAGTAGACCTGGAACCCTGTTGTTGTGAGGCGACGGTGCTTACCACCACACCACCGTAGATATAATTAATCATAATCTAAATCAGCCAAAATGCCTTTTTAGTGTCTTCATAGAATGCCAATTGATATAAAAACAGAATAGCCTGGTTAAGGAAGCTAGCTGATGAGTCTTTGAAGAGTCGTATCTGCAGTCCTGACATTGAACTATTGGCAGTGGGTTTTCGTCCATATTATTTGCCAAGAGAGTTCACCAGTGTTGTTTTGGTGGCTGTTTACATTCCACCCTCAGCTGTTGCCGACACTGCATGTGATGTCATCAGTTCCGTTGTTGCTAAGATACAGACTCAACACCCCAATTCTTTTGTGGCAATATCTGGTGATTTTAATCATGCCTCACTCTCTGCTACACTGCCAACTTTTCAACAGTTTGTCAGCTGCTCTACCAGAGAAAACAAGACATTGGATTTGTTTTACACAAATGTCAAGGATTCATACATTTCCAAATCAAGACCTCCCCTGGGAAAATCAGATCACAACCTTGTTTTTCTCTGTTCAGCATATAAACCCCTTGTCCAGAGACTACCTGTCACAAAAAGGACTGTTAGAAAGTGGTCAGAGGAAGCTGAAGAAGCCTTACAGGGTTGTTTTGATGCAACCGATTGGATTTCTCTTTGTAAGCCACATGGAGAGGACATTAATGCCATGACTGAGTGTGTGACTGACTATATAAACTTCTGTGTGGACAACACCATCCCCACCAGAACAGTGAGATGCTTCCCTAATAACAAACCCTGGATCACCAGTGAGCTAAAGGAACTATTGAACAGGAAAAAAAGAGCCTTTAGGGAGCGAGACAGGGAGTTACTGAGGAGTATACAGAAGCAGCTCAAAGTCAAGATCAGAGAGAGCAAGGAGGTGTATAGAAAGAAGCTTGAGAGTAAACTGCAGAGGAACAATATCAGAGATGTGTGGTCAGGAATGAAGAAGATCACAGGCCTCAAGCAGAGGGAGGATCGGATGGATGGAAGTCTGGACAGAGCAAATGAGCTGAACACATTCTTCAACAGGTTCAGTTCAGGAACAAGCTCACCATCCTCCCCTCCTGTTCCCAGCCAAAGAGACATCCCATCCTCCTCTGACCCACAGCTTTCCTGTAACATCTCCACCTCCACCTCAGTCATGGATTCTTCTGCTTCCACTAGTTTGTCATCAACCCAATCAGGAGATGCTGCTGTCCCCTTTGCCTCCCCCTCCCACTTTTCTGTTTCTAGAAGTCAGGTGAAGAGGCAGTTGGAAAGACTGAACCGGAACAAGGCTGCAGGTCCAGATGGTGTCAGCCCCCGAGTCCTGAAGGCCTGTGCAGAGCAGCTCTGTGGGATTCTGCAACACCTTTTCAACCTTAGCTTGACCCAAGAGAAGGTACCACTGTTGTGGAAGACATCCTGTCTGGTTCCGGTACCAAAGAAAACTCACCCTTCAGATATCAATGACTACAGACCTGTTGCACTGACATCCCACATCATGAAGGTCCTGGAGAGACTCCTGTTGACCCACCTGTGTAAGCAAACCAGCACATATCAGGACCCCCTGCAGTTTGCTTATCGCCATGGAGTTGGAGTTGAAGACGCTATCATACACCTGCTTCAACAAACCCACTGTCATCTGGATAAAGCAGGCAGCACTGTGAGGATCATGTTCTTTGATTTCTCCAGTGCATTTAACACAATTCAGCCTGATCTGCTTAGTCTGAAACTCCAGAAGACTCAGGTGGAGGCCTCAACAATCACCTGGATTAATGACTACCTGACAAACAGACCACAGTTTGTCAGACTGAAGAATTGTGTGTCTAACCAGGTGATCAGCAGCACAGGAGCACCACAGGGGACTGTACTCTCACCATTCCTTTTCACTCTGTACACTTCAGACTTCCAGTACAAGTCAGACTCCTGTCATCTACAGAAATATTCAGATGACTCTGCAGTTGTCGGGTGTATCAGAGATGGACAAGAAGCTGAGTACAGAGAGCTGGTGGACCGCTTTGTGGCATGGTGTGGGAACAATCATCTTATCTTGAATGTTAACAAAACAAAGGAGATGATTGTAGATTTCAGGAGAAACAAGGTCAGATCAAACCCTGTTTCCATCATGGGACAAGAAGTGGAGGTGGTTGAGGAATATAAATACCTTGGTGTTCATGTGGACAACAGACTGGACTGGAGACACAACAGTGAAGCAATCTACAAGAAAGGACAGAGCAGACTGTACTTCTTGAGGAAGCTAAGGTCCTTCAAGGTTTGCAACAAGATGTTGCAGATCTTCTACAAGTCTGTTGTTGAGAGCGTCATTTCCTCTTGCGTCATCTGTTGGGGCAGCAGCATCAGAACCAGGGACCTAAAAAGACTCAACAACCTGATAAGGAAGGCTGGTTCTGTTCTGGGGACGACTGTGGAACCTCTGGAGACAATAATGCAAAGAAGGATTTTGCATAAAATCAAGAGAATTATGGACAACCCTGAACATCCTCTCCATGAGACTGTTATCAGAAAACAGAGTCTCTTCAGTCAAAGGCTTCTTCAGTTTGGATGCAAAACGGACCGCTACAGGAAATCTTTCCTGCCCACAGCCATCAGCATCTATAATAACTCTTTGATTTAATTGAGCTACATCAACATTTAATTTCCCTCTGGGATAAATAAAGTATTTTTGAATTGAATTTTGAATTGATGGCATTGATCCAACCCCTCATCCTTACATGCACAGGCTAGCTGAACACAGTGAAGAGGAGAACTCCCTTTTAACAGGAAGACACATCCTGCAGTGCATCTTTGGAAGAGAAATATAATTGAAAGTCTGTTTGCATTCTAGTTAGCTTATTTATAATGCACTGAAATCTCCTAATTTTTATTGTAATATTTAAGTGTTTGCTATAAATGTTCCATAATATGGATTATGTGAAGGATGAGCAGACTAGAGGACAGATATTTATCTTCTTTTGCTTTGCTGCCTTGTCATCACACATTTTCATCCATAACTCCTTTGTAATTTATTCACTTTGATCATCATCAGGTGTATAAATCTCTTTGTCAGCCCTGGCATGATTTGCTTGTCTGTGAGTGTCTTAATTACACTCCCACACATACAACTCAGGCAACTGGCATTATACGAAACAGATTTCTGGGCACTGCAATCAGGGAAAGCCAAGTCTTATTAAGATAAGGAACAGATGAAGAATAATTTGAAACTTAAATGATCCCCATTGGGAAATTAGGTCAGATAACAGAACACATTATGAGGAGATATAAAATTAAAACAAAAAACTGAAAATAGCAGAATGGTGTCAAATTACGGCTGCACAGTTTGAAGACAAAAAGCACAAAATAAGTTATAAGACACTGTTTACCTTCCAAACTGCAGATGGCACTGTTTGAGCAACCATCATGCCACAATTATCAATACAACAACATGGACTCAGGTGCATTTTTGAAAACCGGCGTCCTTACATCCTTGAACTATACAGCATTGTGCAGATATATGACTTTGACAAGGAGGAAGCCAGATATTAACTCTATGGAGAATCTGCTTAATTCTCTAGACACAAGCTCATATCAGATGGAAAGAAAGGCAGTGGACACGTGTTCTGTTGTCAGTTGAGTCCACGTTTCAGCTGGTTTGGGGAAAAATTTAAGTCTGATTCTATGTGCCAGAGGTGAGAATGTCCATCCAGGCTGTTATCAGCAAAAGGGGAAAAAGTCTGTAATGGTATGGAGGTTCATCAAGCATGAATAACTTTGATATGGGTGAATGTACCACTGCTGTGAAGATGAATGTTGCAGTTTTTAAGAGACGTAAGCTACCATCAAGGGGACGTCTTGTCCCAGGAGATCTGTGGTTATATTACCATGACAATGTTAGTTGGGTGTGGTGCTGCTGTCCTGTTTAGCTCAGAAGAACAAGTTAACACGTTCAGTTACTTTTTGGTCCCAAAGTCAGCCTCATGCCAGGATCATGATGAAAGACCTGCAAAAATCATGGGCCTATATCAGACAGAATCCAAGCAGGGTGCTTCTAACTGGAGTTGATATGCATATCCAAATTATGCCAAGTCATTTTAATCATTGGCTCAAACAAGTCACATAAAAACAATAAATGGCTTCACATTGTGTTGTTTGGCTTCAAGGTTATTCCGCTTTTTTATATTTTTATAAAATATTCCATTTTTATATTACCTGTGACAGTCAAAAAATTGAAATTAGATGAACGTGACTAAAACTTTACACAGCGTCTGGAGTTTTTTTTGCATTTAGGGCACCACTTTATATGATAATGGTAATTTAGCCAGGATATTGTCCAGTCCCAGGTGAAATCAATCCACAAGAACACACCACAAAAAAAAAGAAGGTCATACTGTGACAATGATGACTGTTGTTTTATTATTGCAGATGTTAATTATTTTCTCTCTCTTCACTTCCACTTCAGAAAAGTCTGTCAAGGTAAACTAATCAATCTGTATCATGGCATAGGAGCCTGCTCAGGAAGGACAGAATTACTCTTAACCTTTAAAGAACTACTAGATTTCAAGGTCTCATTCAGATCATTCGGCCACTTTATTATGTGGCTGATAATCCCCCATCTGCTGGTGGCTTATTTTTCTGGAATGCAGGCAAATGAAAAGGTGATCGAGGTACTTAATCTTATATGGATTTTCTCTTGTTCCTCATGTCTGTCATCAATGTTCTGATTCATCAGATTGACTTTTTGGTAATCTGGCCAGAGAAGTTATGGAAGCACACATTCTGCACCCCATAAAAACACATTTATTCTAAGCAGCCCCTGTTGTCAGTTGAAACACAGTTTGTAATAATAATCTGTGCACTGCAACTTACTTGTGTACTGTTTTAGGTTTAAAAATTGCAATAAACTCTGCTAATATAGCTTTGGCGATCTGTCCAGGGTGCATCCCTATCTATGGCATAGAGCAAAGAGCTCCCAGCAGAGGGAGGCTCTTGAGATCCTGGCTCGTTCACCTATGACAGGGCTCCAGACTAACTTTTTGCACTGGTTGCACTGGTGCGCCTTTTTTTCTTAGGTGCACCAGCACAAAAGTTAGGTGCACCCAAATTTTCAAACGCATTGCATTTAACACCGCAGTTTTACAGGCTCACTTTATTTATTTTAAAATCGCTGTCCATATATGTCTATTAACTAGCAATCTGGTCAAAATAAAGTTCTTTATTTGAAGCACAATTCTACAAACTTACTGAACTTAACTTACTAACTACTTACTGAAACTTACTGAAAAAGTGTTGGTGCTTAAAGTGCTTCACTGACCTGAAATTTAAACTTAAAACATCTCAAGATAAATTAAATAAAAAGAAAATCTAAATTAAAATTGCAAGTGTTTTAAGGGCTTCAAACTGAACATCTCATGGCTCAATGTCTAATGGACTATCCTCCATTGCAGTCACATGCCCCTCGGATGGCCAACTCCTGTAGTTGGGGTAAATTTATATATCAGTTTATTCACCGGTCTTCCTCTCCTCAAGATAAGGCCGTACACAGTGACGCATTCCTGAACGATCAGGTGCTTTCAGCTGCTGCCTGCCGCTGAAAGGCAGCGTGGAGAGAGAATGTGTTTCATAGATGCGTTGTGCTTTTTCAGCGTTTCAATTCGAAATGTATTAGAACCAGTCACAAATGCACTATTGCCACACTTTACAGTAAATGCAGTGCATTATATTATCGGCTTTACTGCATCTTAGCCAGGGAAACTGGTCAAGCCACTCTCTTAGAAATTTATACACTTTACCCCTTTTAATTTCAGATGGTTCTGGCTCGGAATCGATCGTATGTGGCTCATTATCTGATGATAGCTCCGGATGCTAGCTCATTATCTGATGCTAGCTCTGGACCTGGGCTTGACATAACGTGGGAGGTTGATGGCTTCGTGTCAGAGCATTGGTTGTGGTTATTTTCGGAAGTATCAGGGCTTAACTTAACAAAAAAGTTTCAATCGTTCTTTTCATCTTATCACCCGCGGCTACATCCACTGTTTATCTGACGGGCCGAGGTTCATCATCTCTGTCTGACTAGCAAGCGCGTGTTCACACGTACACGGCCCAATCAGAGGGGGGCCCCGCCCTTCACTATCTCTGATTGGTTTAGACCACGATATGGGTCTAATGTGTGTCTGTTGTTGAACCACAAAGAGACTTTCAGACTCGTGTAGACTTTTTTTTTTTTCCTCGAACGGATGGTTGCACCAGTGCAACTTGAGATTTTTTTTAGGCGCACCTTGAGAAAATAGGTCGCATGTGCGACTAAATTGGTCGCACTCTGGAGCCCTGTATGAGCTAGCTGGGCTGGCTCCCGAGATCCCAGCCAAGTAATCTCTTGGCCAAACAAGTTAGCTGACCTAACTAAGCTGGTTTTTGGTCTAATCAGCAGCAACCAGCTAATGAATCTGCAAGGTTCTAGAGATCCTGGTTAATAAACCCATGAGCTAGCTGGGCTGGCTCCAAAGTTCCTGAGCTACTGAGTGACTTCTATGTACCAATTTGCACATTCATGAATCCCCATCCACTGAAAAGGGAAAGCATAGAGTTAGCCCCAAGCCATCTTATGACCATGACTCTCTCATCGTACCTGTGGCGAAAAATGTGAAACATCCTTTTTAGTAACGAGTGTGTGTATGTACACTAGTTCTTGTGAACTGAAACACATTTAATTTACAGTATGAGAATATTTATAATATATATATATATCATATAATGTCAAACGTGCAATGCCTGGTAACTGATAATGTAGCAAACATGGTCTTTAGTGCCCAGCTCCTGAGTCCATGCACCTTGTTAAGCCCACAGTCTGAATCTCATTGTGAAGAAGGGCCTTGAACAAACATCTTTGCTCAATGACATCCAACAAAACAAGAAAGGTAGTTTGTTTTTGGGCCTGCTGCTGAATCTGAAAACTCCAACTAACTAACCTGCACAGAAACTTAGACAGGAAGGAGAGACCAGATGGACAGCACTTTTGACATTCTGCGTAGGATGTATGAACAACATAAGCCACCAGGTGCTGCACCTACCAACCTTAACAGTGACACTGTTCCTTTGAAACGTGTAGAACAGGGATGTCCAAAGTCAGTCCTTGAGGGCCGCTATCCTGCAGGTTTTAGATGTTTCCCTGCTTCAAGACACCTGATTCAGATGAAATGGATCTCTTCAAAAGATTGTTAAGTTCTGCACAAGCCTGCTAACGATGCATTCAGGGCTGTAGTGGAGGGTAAACGCACGTAAACGCCGTTTACGCACCTCTGGAATTTAGGAAATAGCGTTTACCCACCTCTAAATAGCGTTTACCCACCTCTAAATAGCGTTTACGCAGCTCCTAATGGCAATTACGCACGTCAAAGTTCCCTGCGCCTTGTGATCTGCCGTTGGAATACAGTGAACCCTCACTATAACGCGGTTCACCTTTCACGGTCTCGCTGCTTCACGGATGCATCGTGCATTGTGTTCTGCATTCTGATTGGCTAAACAGTCTCTCCGCTTCTTCTCTACCTGTGTGTCAATAATGTTGTGGTTTAATATGTACACGTACACGTTCATTACAGTTCTCAAACATAATCGATGGTGGCATGTCGGTATATATAAATATTTTTGCCCAGAAGAAAAAAGAGCGACAACAACTACCGATATTCTTCTCTCGAAAAAAACACACCTGCACCGCGGGCTTTAGAAGAAAAAAACGCTACAGAGCCGAGTCAGGATGCAGCGGCTCAGTCAGAAGAGCAGTGAAATACACGTGAGTCACTATTTGTCCCACTGTACTTTGTATTTTTTTTCAAAATCATTTTTCATTTTCTCCCGTTCTAATCCAATGACTCGGGTCGCGGTGGGGCAGTGCTGATCTCCGCAATTTGAAGCCTTCAGTTCGTATTGATGATGAAAATGATTATTTTACAGTAGGCTACAGTAGTTATTTGTAAAAAAAAAAAAAAAAAAAACGTTTATACAGTACTTTTATTTGTTAAACAAATGCTTGGGCCTGTAAAAAGGCTTTGTTCTTTGGTTTCAGTGCATTATGCAGTATTTCATTGTATAATAATTGTAAAAAAAAAAAAGGTTTCTACTTCACGGATTTCGCCTATCACGGGTTCTTTTTGGAACGTAACCCCCGCGAAAAACGAGGGTTCACTGTAATCCAAAATAAATTTGGTGTCCTGGAAATGAAGTCCTGGCTGGTGAAGCACAGGGGAGCCATGGACCCCAGAACACGCCCCTGCAAGGCAGAACCTGACGTAGCGGACAAGGAGGCCCTCTGGGCACTACTTTAAAAAAGCATGCATACTAACACACACACACACACACACACACACACACACACACCATATCTACTGTAGATAGTTCTTACTCTACACATACTTTTCTTTACTGTTGAAATTTGAAATTTAATAAACTACAAACTACAAACACATTTGTTGACTGTCATTGATTTAATATGACTTTAACTGATAACGTCATGGAATATGGCCAGGACAGCCATACAGATTCGCGACACCTTGCGTTGCTTTGTGCTGTGTCGCGTCACGTTGCGTTGCGTCGCGTCACGTCGCGTCACGGTCTGTCTGATCAAAAAATTCATAGTTTACCCACCTCTAATTTGACCACTACAGCCCTGGATGCATTGATCTGAATCAGGTGTGTTGAAGCAAGGAAACGTCTAAAACCTGCAGGACAGCAGCCCTCGAGGACCGACTTCGGACATCCCTGGTGTAGAATATGAGGTGATACAAGGTTGCTTGACCCTGCTACAGTCATTCAAACTGGCTACAACAGAACTGCCAGAGGAACAGAGTGTCAGCATCAAAACTTACCCAAGTGTACAGAATGCTACAGTACAAGCTCAGAGAGAAGATGAAATGTGCGAAACGAGAGCCAGCTGTATGTAACTGATTATAAATGACATATTATTAAATATAAGTAATGAGTTGGTTTGTTCCTGATTTGTACATCGAGTTTGCTTCTGAGGGATGGCTTGCACTCCAGTTGTGGAACTTCTCAGAACTTCTGGATAATTCCTGGTATTGGACTTGGCTACACTGCTTGTCCCAAGATTTATAAATCTTTAGAAATTGATGTTGATGCTCAAGTGTGCTTCCCTGATGTGCAAAGTCACAATATCAACATCTGATGGTTAGCAGTTTCATTCTTTATTTCACCAAATTGGTTCCTATCATCTTAGATTAATGAAAGCAATGGGTGAAATATACCTGGGGTATATAACTAACTGCATTTTCCACTCAGTCAGAACCACAGCCATCAACGTCATCATGTCCACGACCATCATCCTTATCACCATCAGCAGCAGCAACTGGATCAACAAATGATTTGTGGGAACTTTTTGACAGTTGCATCAGTGAGACTGGTGCTGTTCATGGTGCAATTACTGATGCCACTGCTGAAGTGAAACGATGTTTAACTGACGCCTTCATTCCAAGGTCACAGGATCCTTTAGTTTACTAGCAGGAAATATCAGCGGTATATCATCATCTGTACATAATACCCAAAAATACCTATGCATGCCTGCAACCAGTGTGCCATGTGAAATAATTGTTTCAAAGGCTTTGGAAGTCATATGTTAAGAAAGAAACAAACTTCACCCCAAAACAGCAGAACAACTTATATTTCAAAGTAAAAAGCTTAATATATAACAATTCCAAGACATCGTTTCTTATTGCTCTTATTTTTCATTTTCATTAAACATGATTTGTTACATTTACTCACATATCATTCTGCTGTGGATAAGACATGACCTAGTTACACTCAAACCTACAAAACCCATCTGATTACTTAGAGCAATAAACATAACAAACTTTTGTAAATAGATTATCTTCCTGATTGTCACCTCTCAGAACATGAAATGAAATGCCAAGCAACAAAAATAACTTCACAGATAAGAATTATGATAAGCATTATTATAAAAATGTCAACATATTAAAGTTTAAATGTAACACATTGAATTTACATACGTGATATGCACATATAAAACTAAATTGGACCAGATTAATCCTGGTTTATTTAATCGACCTTTGTTGTCTTTTAAATCTATATTATAACTAGAAATGCACTCAGAGAGTGCAGACCTCCGCCACCTACCTGTGGATAGCGAGCCATGTATGGACATACGTTCCTGATGTGGGCTACTTGTTGTTTGGCGCTGTCAGCAGAAGAGGCATTCCCTTCTCCCTATTCATTATTGAACAGCAGTGTTCGCCGTTATTAATTATTATTAATATTATTATTATTATAATGTTTTGTCGGGAAGCAGTGTTCTGTCGGGAAGCAGTGTTCGCCGTTATTATTACGCTATATGCAGTTATGCACACTGGCTTGCCGTTGCAATCTTTTGTTGTGCTAATTACAGCAAATCCGCGCAATATGCATTCAATCCGCGCACTATGCATTCTGTCTGGCTTTGGCTCTGTTTGGCTTACCTTGAGGTCGCGCCACTTTGTGGAGTTCGTGCCACCTTGTGGCAGGTCGCAAGATTGCAGCACGAACAGACGAACGAACATCCAGACAAACAGACAAACTCGGGCGATCACATAACCTTCTTGGCGGGGGTAAATATCAGAAGTCTTTGCACGTTTAGTATTAAACTGCAGCAATTCAGTCACCTACACCAGGGGTCTTCAACGTTTTTCAGGCCAGGGACCCCCAAACTGATGGAGAGTTGGAGCAGGGACCCCCCTACTATTTATATGGCATACAATTGTGTTTTATATTTAACGGGGCCTAGTGCCGTGTATAAACATAGCTACTCTGTTATTGTACATTCAATACTAAGCTATTCAAATAATACACAGGTTAATATATTCATGTTTCTATTTTAAACATGTGCAAGGTACAGGGTGGCAGTGCCACTGCCATTTATAAACAAACATCTTGCATACAACACTGAACTATTCAAATAATCCACAGATTTTAACTTTAAACATGCATGTAGATGGGACAATGAATCCTCAAACCATCTGTGGATGGCACACGTTTGCACACAATTTGTGAGAAAAAACTGTTTGAAAAAAAAAAAAAAAAAAAATTTTTTTTTTTTTTTTTTTTTTTAAATGTTAAAAATCGTCTAATCAACCAAAGATTTCGCGACCCCCCTGCAGTACCTCCGCGGACCCCCTGGGGGTCGCGGACCCCCTGTTGAAGACCTCTGACCTACACTATTGACTGCTTGTCCTATCTTTCCTCTCAGTAGTCAGAGTTATGACTAAGTTTGGGATCCTCATGATTTTAAGGGGTATTGGGTTATTTGCTGTTGTAATGTGGCAGAATCAATATTATTATTATTTTTATTCTATTTTCTTTTACCTTGTCCAGCGTCATTGCAAGCAGAACAGTAATCTGAATAATGTGCCAAACACATTTGCTTCGCCAAGGAAGGCTTTATGAATATAAAGCTCCCCTTGATGCCCAAGTACTGCTTATTTATTCATTTATTTTTGTTAAAATACTTTATGCATATAATGCAGAATCTGACAGGACAAGAGAGAGCAAAAAAAAAGAAAGGGAAACTAAATAGAGATACAAAGAAATTATATATATTAGACGATAAAAAAAAAAAAAAAAAGACAAATCCGGACAACTAGCTGCTACATCTAGCTGTAGAAAGATTGAACAGAAAACATCCTACAGCCTCTGTGAGAAAACCAGGCAAAGAGTCATCTGGAGCACCTGTGGGAGAATAAACTGAGAGAAAAGAAAACCAATGGCAACGACTGTAGCACCAAGAACACAGAACATAACTGTGGATACTGATGGTTTGAAACCACAGGAAGTCACAGCAACTGTATGATTGAGTGAGTGAATGAATGTATGTGTGTGTGTGCGTGAACATGCAAAATACATGGTACAGGTCTGACATGAACTGTGCTCAATAATGAGTGCAGAGGACCACAGATGAAATAATCCTGCATCTGAACATATATGTTCTCAAAGCAGCATACTTTTATTCAGTTAGCATTCATGGGTCACTCTGTAGCACAACTCCTTTTTTTTCAAATCTGGAACATGATTATGCCAGACTCCAGAAAAAACAAATTGGCAATGACCTAATGCCAATTAGGAGGCTTTAAAAGGGAAGTCCATAAACCAATTGGTGGCATCATAGCAGGTTCATCTATTCAGTCCTTGGTGTCTCTATGTAAAGTGTCCAGAGGTCACACTGTATAGATACAACTGAATTGAATACACAGGTCCATCCTCCTTTTAATCATGCTTCCAACATATTTATATTTGTTTCCACTTATGTTTACATAAAACAAACGTGACACATCTAAAATTCATGCGCAGTCTGAACACACTGTCTTAGCATCCCTCTCACTAGACAGCACACAAACACCACAGCGGAGGAGTACCTTTTAAAACTGATTCATAAAAACAAGTCTCTTTTATCAAGTTTCTAACAGCACAGTGTTTGATGGAATTAGTTTATTTTGCCTTGAGCGCATACTGATGTCTTCTAGAAACTTCAAGTTTAGTCTTTTCTCTGTGGCGGTCATGGCAATGTTCCCATCAGTGCATACTGCACACCTGTTCTGTTGGTAGGTGGTTCGAGTAAAATGATCACGGACCAGGACTGCTTTTCACAGGCTACTTTATTAGCCGAGCTCACATGGCGTACATACACCTTTTGCACAGACAAAGATACTATGCCACCTAGTGGCGGACACAACATTCCCCCTTAATTGAAAGATTATGCATGTGGCCTTTTCAAATACTCAAATAAAACATTAAAGGCATCTGTGAGATCTTTGGTTAGTAAACCACACTCAGGGCATAACCTTAGCTACTGTAACACTCTGTTAAGCCAATAACCCAACACTTATAACATGTCAGAAACAAAGAATACCACATATTAGTTTCCTTAAGTGGCTATTTTAACTCTGGTGTAATACAACAGAATAACGAAACACAACACAATCTGTTGACTAAAGTTTGAGTCATTACTGAACTTGACTAAGCAGTGTCTTAGGAACAACACATTTTTAACATTTCACACAGTCAACTATGGTTTTTTACTCAGTTCTTTCCTTTCATTAACCCAGTTGAAAGTCCATCAGCCAACCAGAGTAGCAAGCCGAGTAGCCACCCTAGTACTCCTTCTTAGAGTCACTGGAACTTCATCAGCTGGCTTTACTGTAGGTGGTCCAGGACCCACAGGACAGAGAGTCAGCCGTGAAGCATTCCACTTCTTGTTATCACTTAACACGAATGTACTTGGTCCAATCTGTCTCTGAATGGACAAGGGTGGTGTGAACTTCGAGGTTCCTTTGTGAACATGGACAGGCTTTTTCACTCTCACCCAGTCTCCAGGTTTGAATACTGGTGTTTTTGCACCTCGACGTTTGTAGTGCTTTGACTTGTTTTGGTGTTTTTCCACTGTGCTTCTTACAGTAGCACACTTGTCACTTTTGTCCTTAACTGGAAAGATATCCAGCTTTGTTTTCATTCTTCTATTGTGCAATAGTTCAGATGGTGAGACACCAGTGGTCGCGTGCGGTGTTGCACGGTAGTCTTGCAAGAAGTCAGTTACTGCAGTTTTCAGTGTTTCTGCATTTGTTCTGCAGCTAGGATGCATTCCTTAAGCACTCTATTCCATCTTTCTACCGCCCCGTTGCACTCTGGGTAGTAGACACTACTGCGCAGGTGACATATTCCCCTCTCTGAAAGAAAATCAGCAAAAACACTTGAGAGGAACTGCGGCCCATTATCAGTAACAATGTAGCTAGGATTCCCTTCCTTACTGAAGACTGACTGCAGGAACGAGATTACAACTCCAGCGGTGACACACTGAGAAAATGCCACCTCTGGCCACTTACAATGATAGTCTATTAAAGTCACTGCAAACCTACAGGAGGCAGGGGCATTCTCAAAAGGACCCACAATGTCCAAACCCACTTTCTCCCATGGCTTATCTGGCAGTTGGATGGGTTGAAGCGGAGCAGGTGCTGTCTTGGCAGATTTGTCATTAAGCTGGCAGGCGAGGCATGTGGAAATGATGGATTCCACCAGCTTGTCCATCTGAGGCCACCAGTACAGTTCACGAAGCCTCTGTTTAGTACGCACTACTCCTTGATCTGTCTCATGCGCCAAGTAAACCACAGTAGCACGCAGGGAAACTGGAACAATGTGGCGATGCTCACCTCTCATAACCAGCGTGTCAGATGCAGAGAGTTCATGACGGATCAGGAAGTATGGTGCCAGGGTAGGATCTATGTCTTTTTTGCATTTAGGCCAGCCTCTTTCAATCTGGGCACATAAGAGGGTGAATTCAGGGCATTGTGTAGAGGATGAAGTGAAATCACTTACGGATAGAGTTGATAGTACAGATGCCACCATTTCAGGTTCCTCTATTGCAGCTCCATCAACAGGGAGTGGCACACGCGACAAACAATCTGCAGCCTGGTTCTGTTATCCTGGTCTGTACTCAACATCTTAGGTGAAGCAGAGCAATTGAGCTGACCACCGCGCCACTCTCATGCCTGCCCGACCAATTCCTTTGGTGGCAAGCAATGTGGTCAGTGCCTGATGATCAGTCCTCAGAGTGAAGCGCCGTCCCCAGAGATACGACCTCCACTTTTCGACAGCCCACACGCACGCCAGAGCCTCTTTTTCCACTGTAGAATATTTTCTTTCTGCAGTTGTTAGACTCCGTGATGCAAATGCTACAGTGCGCTCAGTCCTATCCGGGTGTATTTGGGTCAGAACGCCACCCAGGCCGTAATCTGATGCATCTGTACTCACAAAAGTAGGGAGAGAAGGATCAAATAATGCTAGCACTGGACTGTCTAGTAGAAACTGTTTCAGTTCGTGAAAACTGCGGTCTGCATCCGCCGTCCAATGAAAGCCAGAGTCTGTAGCCTCTCTCAGCAACGCTCTCATCGGCTCCACTACTGTCGCGAAATTTGGAAGGAATTTGCTGTACCATGAGATTAGTCCTAAGAAGGACCGTAGTGCGACCAGGTCTTGTGGAGCTGGGGCGTCACGGATGGCTGTGATGTTGTCTGTGTCAGGTAGAATTCCATCTTTGGAAATAACATGGCCAAAAAATCTGAGGCTTGTCTGTCTGAATGAACATTTTTGCATATTAAGTTTCAGGCCTGCGTCAGCCAGGCGTTGCAGGACTGCACGCAGATTACTGTCATGCTCCTCCAAAGAAGGCCCAGTAACAATGATGTCATCAAGGTAATTGCGTACTCCAGACAGACCTTTTAGCACGGTTTCCATCATTTTCTGGAACGCAGCTGGTGCAGAGGCCAAACCGTAGGGCGGCCGTGGCTCAGTGGTTAGAGTTGGTCGTCCAATAACTGGAAGGTTGGCGGTTTGATTCCCACTCTCGCCACTCAAAAAAGATTGGTGGAACTGATAGCTGGAGGGGTGTCAGTCCACCTCCTTGTCACGGCTGAGGTGCCCTTGAGCAAGGCACCAAACCCCCCATGCTCCCTGGGCGCTTCATGGCTGCCCACCGCTCCAGGTTGGCATCTGTCTCTGAGTGTGTGACCCTGTGCATGTGTGTGTCAAACAGGTGCCAACCTGGATGGGTTAAAAGCGGAGGACAAATTCCGTGTGTATGCATGTATGCATGACAATAAATCTGATCTTAATCTTAATCTTAACAGGGAACACGACGATAGCGGAAAAGCTCTTCCTGAGTAATAAAGGCAGTCAAGTCACGACTGTCTTGGTGCAGTGGTAGTTGGTGGTATGCTGAAGCCAAATCTATGGTAGAAAACACTGAAGCACCTCTGAGCTCACTCAATAACTCTTCAATGTGGGGCAGCGGGTGACTATCAGCAACAATGGCCTTGTTAGGTTCACAGAGATCAGAGCACAGTCTAATTCTGCCTCCCTTTCTCTTTGTTACCACTATCGGGGATATCCAGGGTGAAGCATCTATTCGTTCAATTACGCCTTCCTTTAGCATCTTGTCAAGTTCATCAGAGACAGCCTGACGCACAGCAAAGGGAAGTCGTCGTAATTTTTGTTGCACTGGTACTGCATCCTCATGTACCTTTACTTTATGCACAAATCTTGTGATGCAGCCGACTGACGAGGGAGCATTTGTTGTTTCCATCACAGGTGCAGGTGCAGTAGATGAAGCATGATCAGTGGCAGAAGGTGAGACCTGGTTAAGTTCATGAGTGAATGTCCAGTTCAACGCCCTGATCAGGTCCATCCCCAGCAGAGCAGAACCTCCACGAACCACATAGAGAAAAGCAGGAGCAGTTGCGGAGTCCATGGAAACAGTAGCTTTTAAACATCCAAGTACTGGGATATTCTCTCTGAAGTAGGTAACAAGCTTAAGTTTGGAATGAGTGAGGGGGCATGTAGAGAAATGTCTGTTGTATAAGGTCTCTGGTATAATGGAAACTGAGGAGCCCGTATCCACCAACAGTTCACAATTTGCAGCGTCTCCAGAAGCAGTTTCAATAGTTACGTTGCACTGTATCCTGTCGGTAGCTTTAGCATGATCTGAGCTCGTCATTAACACGACTACATCAGATACCACCTCCCTCACTTGTTTAGCTGAGCGGCACACTTTTGAGAAATGTCCAGTCTTACCACAAGTGTTGCATTTTGCTTTGGATGCTGGGCAGTGGGTTGCATTAGCCAGGTGTGTAGTTGCTCCACATCTGTAGCAGGTCCGCTGCTTCTGCTGCGCCCTCTGTGGTGGTCTGTTTGTAGCAGGATCAGAGCGGCGTCTGTCGTCCCTGCGGTGACGCGGCTTCTGCGGCGCGACCGCATGCACAGCTGCAGCACCTGTTAGCACACTGGACGACTGCAGAGCATGCTCCACCTGACATGCAAGTGTAACAGGAGAATCTAGAGTAAGGCCCAATCCCATTTCACCCCTTGGCCCTACCCCTTACCCCTACACCTCCGTTTTGCGCGTTCACGTGTAGGGGTAGGGGTGTCCCAAATCATGTTAAGGCAGAGGCGTAGGGCTAAGGGGAAGGGCTTTGTAACCCTTGAAACGGAGGGGTTCGGCCAGGCAGACTACGTTCGAAGGGGTATGATATATTTCCCAGAGTACAACGCGATTACTGGGAGAACGCGAGTCATTTTAAAAATGGTGGAAGCAAAGAAAGCACCACACAAATGTAAGTAGCTCTATTTTTTTGCCATAATTTAACCGTTTTAGGTTGTGATAACTGGTGTATTGTGTGAGTTTAACATGGTGGCAATGTGTAGTTGTTTTCTGCTATAAACGCACAGTCGCTATTTAGATGGAGTAATCAGTCAATGCATGTGAAGGTGCTGCGAAAGTCGTAAAACAAAGTTGGCGTTTTTGAAATTGTAACTCGAGTATTTACAAGCAATGTAGTTGGTTAACCATAGAGAAGTTCCTTTTGAGTGACGTGTGCGTCATTTCGCTACCTATTATCACAAGTATTCATATACGTGACTGTGATTCACAGGGACTCAAGCACAAACAAAGAGCCTGATCAGGTTTCGAGCCGAAAACGAAGATTGGTTTCTAAAGTCATCCCCATCCCCAAAAAGAAGTAGGAAGTCAAATCCCATAATGGATTACCTGATACGGGAGAGCCTGAAGGAGCAGAAGCGCCACGAGCAGAAAACGGAGCGCTTTTCAGCTCTATTTGAGCGCATGATAGACAAACTTTAAGGTGAGTTGATGCGCCATGCACCTATTGTACACACAGCCACACCTACCGCATTCTGAAACACCTTTTTTTTATTTTTTAGAATGGATGAAAGTGCATGCTATAATGTCATGTCGTGTCTTGTTCCCCCAGAACATCACTGAGCCCAGCACCTCCGATGTACCATGCACCTTCGCTGTTCCTGCTCCGGTCACCCCACCATCTCGTTCTCGATGATTGCACTGTTGCCCGTTTATGTTCATATTGTTTATATTCATATTGTTAATTGATTGCACTGTTTTCTTTTTTATGTTCATTTCTTTATCTGTTTATATTCATACTGTTTATTGTCCATATATGCACCACACACTTTACAGCAGACACTTTAAAGGCCTACAGAAAGGTGATTTTTTGCACAAAACTGAAATAGCAGATCGATTCCTTATATACCATGGAATTTTTTTATGATTTTAAAATAATTTTAGGCCCCTGGATAGTCCTGATTAGGCCCAATAAACTATCACCGTGTCCGCTCTCCGCCAGGTGGATTCCCCCTGAGCGTCCGCACCGCAGGGAGCTGAACACGGCGGGATGGCTCCGGCTGATTTCACCAGAGAGGAGGCAGGTGAACAGGGAGACACAGACACAAGACCGCGGGCCTCTCTGCTTCCTCTGTCCCCGGTGGTGTGAGCTGCTGCTGCTGAGGGCAACACACGCACCCACAGCACTTCGTACATCTACTCGCAATAAAAACTGCACTGAACCCAACGTTTTATTGCCTTCACCACTCAACAAGCATACTAACAGCGGCAGCCAGGAAAACCCATGGCACCTGTGACGTCACACGGAAGCCCCGCCCCCAGTCTGGAATTCCAGGAAGGATTTCCAAGCGGCAAATTCAAAATCGCAAATTTCATGCGTTTATGAAATGTTTTGGTGTAGAGTCCAATGATCATTATTGTTCCTCTGTGTATGTATCATCATTATGTATTGGGTTTAGTGTCAGCTTTCTGTAGGCCTTTAAGCTGTTATTTGCACTATTTCTGAAAATAAGCTGCCTTACCAGTCTGTAATGTGAGTAGCCTAATAAAAGAAATTAAGGACAAAAGGTTTGTGAGCATGATTATCACATCAACATCATATGAACGACTGGAACGGATATTGGTATGAAGATATTTATTATACAAGGGATAACAAAACAATTGGGGTACATTCTCAAACAAAACAATAACATCTTAACAGATCATTTTAAACAAGTCTTCAGTGTTTCAGCATTTAAAGTCACAAAAAATATATACATCGCACAATTCTACAACCTTAGAACAGGCATGTTGTGGTCCAATCGGCAATAATTTGTAGGATGACCTGTCTGCTGGAAAGAAAAACATGGAAAGGTCAGGCTTTCATCCTCCCAAACCAACACATTGATAGCACACACAATGCAGTGCATTTATTTATGTCATCAAATCTGAACCTAGTACAAAGAAAACCGCTTCAAAAACGCATGAGCTGCATGTTTATCCCAAACGGAACGAGGCGAGTAACAAAGGCTAAACGTTAGCTTATGCTTTCAGCTAGGTTAGCCAGGTTAGGATACAACTCCAATCAGCAAATCCAACGAGACAAGCAAATTGTTTCTATATTACACGATATCACAAATGTACAGTTAGAAGCACTTTCAAACACACACACACATCATATTCACACGCCGGCTCTGGAAGCTACCAGCTGTTCACTCACACGCGTTATTTGCATTAATTTCGAAATTTAGAAAAATAGAAATGGCATTGGGCCCAAGTGACGTTTCCATTAAAAGTTTCTCTCGCACCGCCAGTGCGTAAGCCTTTTCAATGAGCTGGTCCCTTAGCATCTCGCCTTCCATGGTAGCATAAGCACACGTAGCCGCTCATTCTCTTAGCGCTGCCATATACTGAGGCACAGTCTCGTCAGCGCGCTGTGCTCTCTGTCTGAAGTGATGGCGGGACACGACAGTATTCACCTTTGGCACGAACTGTCCCTCCAAAGCCGTCATGGCTGAATCGTATGTAGTGCCCGTGTCCGGAAAGGTGTAGAACAGGCGTTGTCGTTCTGCGCCAAGGGCATGAATTAGCAGGGCCTGACGTCTTGCCTAAGGCCAAGCGTTGCCTGTAGCGTGTATGCCTAACAGGTCATTTTCGAACATTTTCCTCCATGTAACGAATGGTACAGGCGGCTCTCCACTGCAGGGCAGGAACGGTGCAGGCATGGGTAGAGACATCGTCGCTAATTGTTCTGTTTGTAGGTGGCTCGAGTAAAATGATCACGGACCAGGACTGCTTTTCACCGGCTACTTTATTAGCCGAGCTCACGTGTCCTACATACACCTTTTTCTCGTCTCTTCTTCTCTGTGTCGTAACCTTGCACAGACAAAGATACTATGCCACCTAGTGGCGGTCACAAAAACACCTATAGACAACTATAGACTGTTCTTGGTGCTCGTCTAAACTTGAATAAAAGGACTCTCAGTGGCTGTACCTTTGAGTGCTCTGTAAAACAGATTTGCCCAGAAGGTTGTGCTCATTCAAGCAACATAGTATAAACTATTGTGAAAGATTTGATAAGGGGCAAGAAAGATCTCTCTGTATTTGCACCAGAGGCAGACATAACATATGCAGAGTCACTTCACAAAACATAGTAACTACTAATTATCACAGTGTCAACTAGATATAGAAAGAAAGAAGGGAAACAAAGCATTAGAAACTGCCTGTGGTGTTGGCCGTGGAAAAAAACATGTATCCATAATGCATTATGACCCCAATTAGCTTGTGCTATCCAATTCTAACTTTTGTAGAATAGCCAAATGTCAAGCATCCTTTAAAGTAAATCACTTGGAGTTTTATTGCTTCTTTGCTATGATGTGATGGTAAGTGAGAAATCATTCTGCACAGTAATCAAGGCAGTGTTTTTTGTTCCTAAAGTCCTCCAAGTATTACTTCTGTCTGTGTTCTGGTGTATATTTCTTACAAAGGTTAATAGAATCAGAGGCTTTCCAATGCTGAGACATAACCACATAAGACTGATATCTCTAACACTGTGAACCAAGACTAATATCTAACTGTAATGTATCCCAATAAGCCCAAATTCTTGTAAAGAAAAAAATCAGAAAGAAAAATTGTTTTCTACTTTGATCTGTTTTCACTTGTTCTTATCTTAAAAACCAGGTAAACATCATACAGGATCATAACACAATACTAAATTGGACAACCTGAGCATAATTTCTTTGAAAGCTAACAGTATCTCAGATCAAGCTGTTGGTTTTTAATCCTTATCTACACTCATTTGCCTAATCTTTGTAATTATTCTGATACATTGCAAATGCAAATGTCAAACTGATTTTTACCTTCCATTTTCATCTAGTATAAACATGTCATCTGATTCTTGATGCGTTACCTAACATTCTTACACTCTTATTTTTTCTCTGCAAGTATCACATTTCTATGTACAATCACATATTTATCTTTGTTAAACTGGCAGCTGACTCAAAAGGGTTCTCGGCTTAGTCATTTATTGTTACCTGGTGGGGAGTTTTGTCGCTTCTTGCTGTTGCTTTTGGCTTAAGGCAACAAAGAGAAGGGATGGCATCCTGTTGGGCAGATTTTGCTGTAATGGAATCCCATTTAACTGTACAGATTGCATTCACTCGAGGCTGAGATCAACTATCAAGTAAACCGATTTCAGAGTAGACCTGATGATGAAAATCATAAGGAACTACACAAGGAATCAAACAAGAGAGTTCTGGAAAGAAGGTGGAGATGAGCATAAACTGATAGAGATCATTGTGGATCTTTGGTGGATTTTGACACTAGCTACATTAACCAAGAGTCCCAGGTTAGGGTCAAACCTCACTCTGGCGCACACCAGAAAGAATGTTGCCCATCTTTAACTCATGTGGTAAGCACAGAATATAGAGAAGAAATAAGCAAAATAGAGGAAATGCAGAACTAAAACATTTGTCGGTCATTATATTGACCTCATATCACCAATAATGTACCTTTCATCACAGTTTTACTGTGTAGGCAATATGTCACAGTACTTAATTACTTATTTCTAAGGTACTTTTTATGATTTTCCTTTAATGTTTGAAAACTTGATGTTCCATCCATCCATCCATTATCTTCCGCTGCTCCGGGGATCGGGTCGAGGGGGCAGCAGCTTGAGCAGAGAGACCCAGACGTCCCTGTCCCCGGCCACTTCCTCCAGCTCTTCTGGGGGGACCCCGAGGCGTTCCCAGGCCAGCCGAGAGACATAATCTCTCCAAGGTCTCCTGGGTCTTCCTCGGAGCCTCCTCCCAGTGGGACGGGCCCGGAACACCTCACCAGGGAGGCGTCCAGGAGGCATCCTAACCAGGTGCCCGAGCCACCTCATGTGACTCCTCTCGATGCGGAGGAGCAGCGGTTCTACTCCGAGCCCCTCCCGGATGACCGAGCTTCTCACCTTATCTCTAAGGGAGAGCCCAGACATCCTGCGGAGGAAACTCATTTCGGCCGCTTGTATTCGCGATCTCATTCTTTCGGTCACTACCCACAGCTCGTGACCATAGGTGAGGATAGGAACATAGATTGACCGGTAAATCGAGAGCTTCGCCTTCTGGCTCAGCTCTTTCTTCACCACGACGGGCCGGTGCAGAGCCCGCATCACTGCGGACGCCGCACCGATCCGTCTGTCAATCTCCTGCTCCATTCGTCCTCCACTCGTGAACAAGACCCCGAGATACTTGAACTCCTCCACTTGGGGGAGGATCTCATTCCCGACCCCGAGAGAGCATTCCACCCTTTTCTGGCCGAAGACCATGGTCTCAGATTTGGAGGTGCTGATTCTCATAACTGATTCTAATAACTTGATGTTATTAAAGGGCAAATTTGTCATTATAAGAAAGGTAATTAAATCAAATTAGAAAATACTGTCTTTATCTTAGGGGGGTATTATAATGTTGCATATATTTTTTTGATAATCATCATAAGAATCCATTGTATACTTTAATTGCTTACATACACTTGTATTACACTTTGTATGAAGTAATTCAGTTATAACAGAAACCACATGTGAGATATGTAAGCTTGCTGCTGCACTTCCCTCTTTATTCTTGAAGAGAATTAAAAAGTCACATGACTGCAACCTGGTTACAACTGATCCACTACCTGGTCTTTTCTCTTCAAATCAAATCATCTGTGAATTGGACTAAACACTGAGTATATATGTCCATTCCCAAAGGCAATGCTATGTGGAAAAAAGCGGCAGTGCGTTGTAAATTGTGAATGCAAGGTTGAAGTTGTGAATGGATGTGCACAGCTGTGATGCAGCAATGCTCACATAACACATGCAATGCAGCTTAAATGAAGCAGACCTATAAAACTGCATTGGTGTGTACAAAAAGCCAGACAGACGTCCAATTGTTTTAGACTTAGCTTCTGTCTGTCTGACTTTTTGTACACACCAATGCAGTTCTATGTATTTCAGTTCTAATCTCTTCCAAAAACCTTTTGGATTGAGATCAGATCAGAAACTCTGCCGCGGCAAAATTTAAGACTTAGAAAAACAGTGAATAGGTCAATTAAGGCCTTTGATTTGAATGGCTTGGTGTTTTTTTTTATGGTTAATATCTGGCTTTGAGTGCAGAGGGAATCTTTTTTTTTTATTTTTATCACAATTCAGTTCTCTATCAATGCTGCAGTAGTTGTGTGAATATTTATCAGCTCCAGCTCGGCACGACATTTATAGAAACACCCGGGTTCATGTGCTAAATTTCATTAAGGATTATATTCTAGGGGCTGCTAGAATGGGTGCAGCCCACCTTTTCTTTAGAAACACACACACTTACCAAACCACTCCATCTCATATGGAGGCTCTGAAACCAACAGTAACAAATAATGGGGGGGAAAAAGGGCCAAGACTAAGAAATTTCAGAAGACTGTAAACGAGCTGACAGCTCACAGCCCCGTTGTGTGGAGCTAATGTCCCAGGTGTAGTAAAAAATAACCAACCTTTTATTTCAGTGTATCAGTGTCAGTATGTAACAAAGCCTGCCGGATTTAGGGTAACTTTCCCTTCATAGTCATGGGCTTGTATCCTGAGAGGTAGTGATATACTGGACTGGAAAGTTCTAGCCCTCAGAATACTGAAGGCAAAACTGCTACTGCTACAAATAAGTAGATATTTAATTTGTCTAGTTCAGCAAGTGTACCTGAATTTATGAAAAATGTTCAAAGTCTGGTTCAACACTGTTATTGTACAGTATATGTCAAGATGTAAATGTCTTGACTGAGGCCCCATCCACACGTAGCCGGGTATCTGCTAAAACGAATATATTTTTCTACGTTTGGACCTGTCATCCACATGAAAACGCATAAAAACGCATCGTAAACGAATGTTTTTAAAAACTCCGGGCAAAGTGAAGATTTTTGAAAACTCCGTTTATGCAGCTGCGTGTAGACAGAGATAACCGGAGTTTTGCGTTTTCCAACGTCACAATATGCGCCAAAACAACAACAAATCTGCTTTAAAGTCTAAAGTGCGACCTTTGTTTACTGAAGAAGCATGGATGCCTTGAGAATTGTGGTGGTTATTATTGTGCAGGCGCTGTTTACTGCCTTGATTTTACACGCCCAAGTCGTACTCCCAGAGGAATGGCGTGACAATTTCGCATGTCCCGGTCCTCAGTCCTCTCGCTGTCGGAATTATTACGTCCTCATATCGAGGGGCAGTCCACTGTCATGCGATCACCTGTCAGTGTGCTCAAAAAAGTTGCGTGCACACTTTATTATTTAGCTGACGAGGGCAGATTGCGCAAAACAGCAAATGCATTTGGGTTGTCAAGACAGGTGAAAACGCAGATGTTCGGTCATGTGTGGAAGGTGTTTTTTTCGAAAACGAGGTAATGTGGATACAGATTATTTTATAAACGGAGGGGGGGAAACATTCGGTTTAAAAAATACCCGGCTACGTGTGTACATAGCCTGAACCACCCCTTTATTTGCTATGTAAACTGGAACATACGTGGCAAGTCTATATGGGAAATGCCCTTTTTAGCCACTCAGCAACAGCTGAGAGAAGGCACAATTTCACCCAATACGAATAATAATAGCGTCACGGCTATGAAATAGCCAATACACATAAGGTGGGACCCAAAACCAGACTGACACAGGGGAATATGGAAAGAGAAACTGGTTTATTAGTAGTAATGGTGCAAGGTAGGTTCACATAAAATCCAGACCTTTGATATCTCTAAGAGGAGAAAAGGAACAGTTAGTTTGGTCCAAGGTGAATTCAAATAGAGATAACTGTCGCTCAGTGAGGGCTTACTATGTTTCCAGAATGGGTCCAACGCAGGAGGGGTTAGGGGGTGATGCATCTTGTCCGAGATGGGGGTGGAGCAAGCAGGCAGGCACTAAGCGAGGAGGCGGTATAGAATGCAGGTTTGTCAATCCAGAGATGGAGTCAGCGGAGATATCCAAAGATCTCAGGAGAGGCAAGGTTGCACAGGGAACACAGGTAGACCTCACTAAAAATCATTTAAGATTATTTCACAATGGTCAAACCATCTGTATTGTATACACACACTACTGGTTTTGATCTGTTTGCAGGTTGCTGAAAACCAACTGTTGTAAATGCCAGGAAATCCATGCTAACAAAAAAATGTATCATGGCCATACACTTGTTATAATCAGCTATAAATTTTATTGTATATGCCTTATATAGTTCAGCTTTTTCTTTTCCTCCAGTGAGGTTACATTTAGAGATTATTTTCTAGGCCTAACATTCTTGTCATGATTAATAGACTTGGAACAAATCAATATTGCCCACAGTGGGAGGAAAAAAAAGGGAAAAAGAATTACAAGAATCTGTCTGAAATTTGTGATCTTCAACTCACTAGATAACTCATACCACGTGACAGGAATAGATTTTTATAGATGAGGGATAGAGGTTTGTACCTCAAAGGGGGAAAATATTCTAAAAAATGTCTTAAATTGTTGCCTGGATGTTGCTCAACTATGTAATTTCAATCTTTAACATTTGATTATTAAGATTGATGATTAAGATGATTCAGATGATTAAGAATTGACAGGCCTCAACTCTGACAATGTTTAAATCCAGGCTGAAAACAGTTCTATTTAGCTGTGCATATGACACCTGAAAGTATTTTATCTGCGCTCTTCACTTTTAAATTAATTAATGATTATTTTTAATGGGTTTTTTATTTTTTATTTCTTTTTAATGATTTTATTGCCTTCTTGTGATTTCATGTAGCTGTAAAGCACTTTGAATTACCTTGTGTACGAATTGTGCTCTATAAATAAAATTCCCTTGCCTTGCCTTGATTATTTTTCAGACAAATGTGAGAAAATATACTTTTGATGAGTCCATGATAACAATAACCTGACTTATGGTTTTAATTGACATCCTTTAATGTAGAAGCTGACACAACCTGCCCTATATATGTTATTAAGTAGGACCCCAATCTTTATTTCTAAAAAATAACTTGGTTCTAAATTCTTTGTATATGCTACATTTTAATAGGAAAAGTTCTGTTTCATTCTCTCTTCTCAACCCACACTCACCTGCGATGGAAATTTTAGTAAGGCACAGAGTCAGTTATTTTCTGAGGAGATAAGATGCTTTTAATAATATCTTACGAGAGAGAACAGCACAGTACAAAATACAGAGCTGCTCTGACCACTGGGGCAAAAACAATTCAGTTATAATGCAGGTTATTGCGTCATCGCTCCTTTGATATAGTTAAGAATTTTTATCCACTTTCCCTCCCTACCTACAGCCAAGGCTACCTTGACACTGTACCATCTTCCCTACTATCCTCCTTAAAGTTGTTTAATCATATAACGAGCACACAATGGAAGGAAGAGAGAAAAACAGGTTGGTGTCTTTGCAGGAGGTTATTACAGGTTATACACAGTAACACTCAACACAATGCATATAAGAATTAACTGTAGCGCGTCAACTGTAAATCCAGCTTTAGCTGCTAGAGACAGAAAGAGCACAACTGACGGTCCGGTGAGTAGGTTTTGCAGCGGTATTTGTTTGAGCACGCCACTGTGTATTCTTGCAAGATGACTGACGAAGTTAGTGAAGTGAGCAGCATCCTGTGTGTGCGTCTGACTCTGCACAGACTCTCATAAAGCTGGATTTACAGTTGACGCGTTGCTCACGGCGCAGCCGACCCGTGACGTCGTGCACCAGTCGATTTTTGTAACTTGGCTGCGCCGAGAACGACAAACCGGATGGACCAATTTGAGACCAGGCTCAGTCAGGAGGTGCGTTTGTACAGGCACCTGTACGAAACTGCAGTGAAACAGCACAGGGCCTGTGGCGATTCTAGAGATTTATACATGGGGTGGCAGGCATATATTGTAGGGTGGCAATTTTTTTAGGAAGCCCATCTTACTTTGTACTTTATATGAGTTTTTTTCGACACCCAAGTGTGATTTCACTTCAATATTTGGTCTACATACATGCATGAGCATTCCACTTTTTAGTACATTAAAACAGTGTTTCCCTTGGTATTATTGTAGCAGCAGAAATGTGGCTCATCCCAAAAATTTTTAAAAGGCTTAGACAGGCTGGATATAGTTAGATACTGTAGCTGGCTAGTTAGATATAGGCCTACACAATTGAGTAACTAAATGTGTATTGATACTTCAAATAAGTCTTTGATACGTTTTGCTTTATTTTATAACAGAATTTAACCTACAGAAATAAAATGCAGATGATGGCGCGTTCACCTACCTCCACATGTCTTTTACATTCATTAAGTCCGCCGTGGGCAATACTGAAGTCAATATTGCATACAGTGCACCTCGCCACGGTGTCATCATTCTTCACCTTCTCTAGACATGGATATACTTTAGTATATTCTGCTGTAAAATGAGTCTTATATTTTCGTTTTTTACTCGAGGATTCACCCTCTGCCATTTCGCAGGATGCACAGTTTTGAGGGGTAACTTAGGTGACTGTCAGAGAGTAAATCGAAGCCCTCCCACACCGAACGTTATTGGCTTATTTTGCTGACTAAACCAATCAGCCTTCTGACAAGCAGTCGCCTTGAACGCTCGTCGAATCGCTTTGGACAGATATGCACAGGTTTCACAAGCAACCTCTCACACCCCTCTCTCTCTCGTGCCTGCGCAGTCGAAACGTGCATGGTGCACGAGTTATTGTATTGCCTGCACGCTCTCACTCGCATTGAAAAAAACAACCACTCCCTCGCATGGTCTAAAATCCGGGATATTTTATCCGACTCGCGGGCATCCGTGATTAACTTTCAATATCAGGGAGACTCCCGGAACTTCCGGGAGACTTGGGATGTCTGTGAATGAGACCCAACTGGCTTGAAAATAATAATAATAATACTTTTATTTTTATTTTGTACAGCGCCTTCCATCTATGAGGAATTATAAACGTTTCGAAACCATAATACACTTTGATGCATGTTACCCACCTGTGAACAGGCTAAATCTGACAGCTTGTGTCCGCACTGACTCCACGTCAAGGCAAAGAGATTCTGCGATATGGATGCAACCATTCGTGATGGGGAGGGGAGGGGGGGTGGACCAACGTGTTTCTTTTTCAAATTTAACATTCTGCAGTTTGACACCGATTTCGGATTGTTTTGCATTTGATTTGATCTTTAAACGATATTAATAATAATTATCCAATAAATCATCAGTTGGTATTTTTTGACTGGGATGGCAGGTGGGGTGGCGGCTGCCACCCCGTGCCACCCTGGTAGTTTCGCGCGTGAAGGCAAAGAAGAGGGCAGAGACTCGAAGTGGTGATGCCTTCAGACCTTCACCTCTATTGACTGAATTGTCTCGGCTCACGAACTTCGTGAAACACAGAAACACACTAAGCATTTCATCTTCCAGATACTGCAGCAATATCATTGATGACAGTATTCCAGCTCTTGACAGTGGCATCGTTTTCTTCTCGACTTTCGTGGTTGTAGAATAGCGGTAACCTTCATGTAGCAGCAACACCTCTGTGACGGAGAAAATTGCAACTACTGGCGCATCGAATTGCGCCACCATATATAGCCGGCACGAAATCGTGACGTCATCAACCGTTCGCGCTACGGCAACCATCCTAGAAGCTTTAGCAGCACCTAGTTGCAGAGCACGTCGTCTGGGCACGTCAGGGCATTGAGAGCAGTGAGGGCACCTCTATGTGGATCATGTGACCAACTGAAATTATTACTTTTTTTATTATTATTATTTTGGGCCACACAGACAGACTTTCAAACACACTTACAGAAAAAAAGCACTTGCACCTTTGTGCCCCCCCCACCCCCCGCGCCTGCCTGATTAGGAGCGTATGTTTTGATGCACGTTATTTGTTGTTATGGCCTTCAGTGCAGGCCAGACAAGTATTTGAAGTCTACCAAAAATAGCATAGCAGCATATCAATTGTAATCTGAGTAATATTAGGTGCTCTTCAATATGATTGTGCCTTTGCAAATTTAAGCATCCATCCATCCATCCATTTTCTATACCCGCTGAATCCGACGGTCAGGTCGCGGGGGGGCTGGAGCCTATCCCAACGGTCTTCGGGCGAGAGGGGTACACCCTGGACAGGCTGCCAGTCCATCACAGGGCCACACAGAGACAAACAACCACACACGCTCACACTCACTCCTAAGGTGACTTTTTTTAGAGTCACCAATTAACGTAACATGCATGTTTTTGGACAGTGGGATGAAGCTGGAGTACTTGGAGAGAACCCACGCATACACAGGGAAAACATGCAAACTCCACACAGAAAGGCCCCTGGAACCTTCTTACTGTGAGGCGACGGTGCTAACCACCACACCACCGTGCGGCCCCAAATTTAAACAGTATCAATATTTACCTGCAGGCTCCTCAGAAAACAGATGTGTCATCCAAGAGCATCAAAGCCAGGTTACTGTTACGATCTGATGAGAAGCGTGGACCCCGAAGCGGAGACACAGAAACAGGTGAAGTAGATGGTATTCCAAAAGTATATTTATTTGAGGATGGCGTAACCCAATATAATCCAATATTCCAAAAACATGAAACAAGACGATAACTCTTGAAGACCAGATTAACGTAGTTAATGCAAAAACAATCTGGCAAAGAAAAGGGGAAACAACCAAATATTTATAGAAGGAAGAATAATTAACAAACAATAGAAAACTGGTGAGTCCAGGCAGCATGGCATCCCCTCCTGCTGGTAGAAGGAAAAACCAGGAAAAGAAAAAGAAACACTTGAAGGGATAATCCGGAGTAAAATGCACTGTAGATCAATTTACGGGATGTTGGGAGTATATACGTTGAGTTGACATCAAAATCATGTCATTCGGATGTGTTTTGAGAATTTCGATTTGACCGTTTTTAGCCAAAAGTCGTTAGCCTGGAGGTGACTGGGGCATATGATGTCACCGCTACAAAACACTATTTTTATACCTCTTCTACAGCTCCAAACAACATAACACTTACGTGGTAGTGAGTAGAGGGTCCCTAAAGCCACACCGAAGTGTCCCGAGGTCTTCATGTGGTCGGATATAGAGTCCAGAATGAATTTAATCAAGCCAGTACCTGCTCTCAATCAGAGCCTCTTCCGTCAACAGGAGGCTATCTCACGCGAGACGCGATCAAGGCAGTTTGTGTTGATCACTCGGCACTCAGTGGGAATGAGTCAACTCTGATCTCCCAGTGTCTAAAAGGTGCCCAGAGGCCTACAGTTCACAGTTCTGGACCCTCAGTGCTCCATGGAACTTGTATACAGTCCTTAGTGCACTTCAGCATCCCCTGAAAGACAGACCAGCTCTTTGTTTTAACCCCGGGGTCCTGGGCAGACCCCTTAACAGAGCCCAGGCTCTCCCACTGGGTTGTAGATGCCATTTAGTGGGCAAATACATTGTCGGAAATTGGGCGTTGGCTCCACGGTCAGCCTAGCATCTTGTGGGCCGATTAGAGCGGATACAGTTTTGCCCCAGTGTATTGCAGGACATTCTTTGTGCCGGTCTTGCGTCTCGCAGACTGATAGCCCTTCTGCCTCTCTGGCTTGGCTTTTGCGTCTTGCAGGGTGTTGACTGGGTTAGCATGTAAACAAGTATATTTGTAAATAGTTAATTTACTTAAGCACTGTGGTGGTAATATTGGGCTGCACTGTCTCCTCTCAGGTTTTCTTAAAGAGTTACGCTGTGCATATGGAATATGTGACATAGAATGTATGGTTACCTTGTAACCTTGGTTCTCTGAGTGAGAGACTATCAAGCTTTAAGGCCGCTCGGAGATAAGTTCCCATTAAAAGATCAGTGACTTAACACCTGCACAGCTGTTTTATAGATAAGCTGTGGGGTGAGGCAGGGCAAGCCGGAGTGTCTTAAAGACATCCATATGTCCTGACTAATGGGGCGGTGATTCCCCGTACATATGGCACATGTAACGGAGTGGAGAGATAACAACTGGTCTTGATAACTACTGCCCCTGCATATGTTTACTTGTCAATTTAGATAGTCCCACAGACACAATGTCCTTTTGATACATCCATTGTCATTTGGAGTGGGACTGCATATGCAGGGAGCATTAGACATTTTTGATATACCAATATTTTCCAATAAATCTTATTGTAGAAATAAAAAAAACTCTCATCATGTAGTTTTTCCCACTTTATTGACCAAGCAGCCCAGTCTCACAACAAAAACATTAAGTAGTGGTTGCAAAAATTATAATATCCATGCTACTGGAAACAAATTGTGTTATTTTTTTAAATAGATTGTGTTGTTATATCCAGCATGTTTTTCAAGAATAAAAGAATGGTTCTCTATGTCTACACTGACTTTGTATTGTATTCACTGACAATCACTGATATTCACTGACACTGTATTAAAAAAAATCTAAAAGAAATCTTGAATTTCATTCCAGCAACACAGTCAAAAGAAAAAAGTTCAGAAAGAGGCAAAAGAAAGACAGGGAAGCTTTTAGAATATACTAATAATAGCATTCTGGAAGATTCTACAATCTGCAGATTAATTGCTAAAAGGTGATGGTTGTGTGACAAACTCAGAACACATATTTCTTTTTTCCAAACTCAAAATTTTAACTAATTCAACTACTCTCTGAAACACAATGACACTTGTCGCTGTAAAAGATGAGTCTGCTGCCAATACAAAGAATATGTAAAATAGTCAGAATTTTCTTGGAGCACACAAAATACAGACTACATATTTAAAACCAATACCCAATTCTATTTACGTTGTCTTCATGCTAGCCAGGAACAAGCAGGTTCAAACATTTTATTACAAAACAAAGTTTCCTTTTTGTTTAAAGCGTTTTAAGTTCCAACTTTTAGCTTAAAGTCGTCATGGTAGGCCAAATGATTATAAGACTACATTTCAGAGTAGAATCACAATTCAATTCCAACATTAAGCCTCTTTTCTGAGTCGTCTGCAATGTTTTAGAACCCCCCTCACCGCTTTTTTGATGTTTACTGCTGTCTCCGGTATTTGCCTAATTTTGATTCATCTCAACCTGCCTCAGAATGGCAAGTCATGTGCATGTCCAAAAAGGTCCGTAAAGGCGCCATAAATGTCTGTTTTCAAAATCATCAACTCACCGGAGTGGTTACTGGTGTGCACTGGTAATCCATATCAAATTTCGTTGCGAAAAGTTGCTTGGACAATCAGACCATCTCTCTCTGCTCCTCATACCAGCCTATACCCCCCTCAGAAGACAAATAAACTCAAAGACATAAATTGTCAAAAACTGGCCTGGAAGTGCTCTCCTTCAACTCCAGGACTATTTTTGCCTGCACAGAGTGCACTATCCTTGAACATCAGGACCTCAAGACACACAGAGGCCATCCTTTTTTACATAAAGTGCTGAGGTCAGTGCCCCTAATCCGCTTTGAGACCACCACACATCTGCACACACTGCCTCTCCAAGGCTCCAACACCCCTCCCCTCTCTCACCAAGAGATGAGGGAACATCTGATAGCAGTGAGCCCCAGGAAAGCTCTTGGACTAGACGGCATCCTGGGGGCAGTGGTTAAAGCATCTGCAGAAAGCTCTCTGTTCTGGCAAAGTCACAGTCACTAATGCTGAGGAACAAAGTGTAGCAGTAGAGTTGGTTATTGGGCTACCATTACATCTCTACCTTCCCTATGTGTGTTGTTGACACTTTGGTGACTGCCCCTTAGCGGGGGACTCACCTGGGCTCACGATTGGGCGACTGTAACAAGTCACACCCTCATAAAGCAACATGGCTGCGCACAGGCTCTCTGCTTTTTCTGAGAGGAACAGACTAGGTCAGCGGCTCTGGTTTTGTGCGCTCCTCGTCGCTGGTGCCCCAAAGGGAACTCGTCTTGCCCCTGGCTGTTCGGTAGGTTGCTGGTTTCCTTTCACGTGCGTTTCTTGTGCTTAAATGCTTCCGTGTCTTTACGGGGGGTTCTCGTTTCAGCTTGGGCTAATTGTTGCAAATTGTTTGGCCGTACGGCTCCATCTTTATCCCTCCGACGAGCTCGGTTTACCTTTATTCAGGTGAGTTGTAATGTTACAACTAAATGTTTAATTAGGCAACATGCTGACATTATTTTCATGTATACAGTATACATCACGAGACGAGTCCGTAACCGGAGTCGCCTCTCAGGACTGCGTGTGCCAGCTACAGCGGGCCCGTGGGGCTTCCAACCAAGAACGGTCAGAGTTGCCGCTGTGTCCTCCCGTCTGTTCACGGTAACGGCCGCTCTCCATTGCTTGCTAGCCTCGGCGGCTTGGCCGCTTGTAGGTTTGGGTGCGGGTGCATGGCGCTGAGCTTGCTCGCTAGGCTGCATCATCTGTCCCGTGATTAAGTGTTTGTCTTGTCAGTTTGGTCAACGTCTGCCCTTCTCTGTGTGCGCTGGCTGTATGTGCTTTTAGTGAACTTGTAACCCGCAAGTTAATGGTGCATTCCCTCTGCTGAACCTGGTGTGCTGGGTATTTTGCTTTTGTGTGTTTTGTTTGCCATCCTCATTGTTTTGCTGTGATTTATTTTGCTTTCTTATTATTCGTTTGCAGTGTTTTGTTTGTTAATTGTGTACCTCAGCATCATTGGTCCTGTCTGTCGGAACCGCTCCACTAGGGTGGAGTGTCCAACCTATAGCCTAAGCCAGTGTTCGGCGTGTGTGTGTGTGTGTGAGAGTGATTTTAATGCCGGCATTTTACCTGTTTATCACCAAAGAAAAATAAAGAATTGTAATTTTGTAACCCACGTCTCTGTTATTCATCCCCTACACTCGTTGTATATTTAAAGGAATATTGATTTGCATAAAATTGATTGTTTAAAGTAGTGTCTACCTCTCGGCACTGTTACAAAAGCAAAAAACAAAGGAAAGTTGCATCACCATGCACAAGATCCTCAAATGAGGTATATTTAGTAGGCCACCCAAGACCTCGTATTAGTGGTTCCAAGCTCCCCACCAATCGCCAAGTGTTCCAGTATTTCTTTCATTTAAAAAATGATGCACCACTACAAGACAATCGCAGTATTGCTTATGATGTAATTGATACAGTTATAACCTTCTGGAACATGGCAAGGATCAAGACCATGTCCAGACAAAATGCAATGTTGCATTTGTTAAATATGCATGACAGACACAGAAAGCTCATGCGAAACAAAGGCAGAGAAAGTGATCCTGGCAACCAGAGAGGTGCATTTGTGGAGGACCTGGACAAATTATTCGACATTGGGGCACCAGGTGCCATTGACGAAATTAGGAACAACAGGTTGTTAACAAAAGAGAAAAAGGAAGAGGACATCAATTTCTACATTGATCAGAAGACAGAAAGACGAGCCCATATGTCAGGACATGACAAAGTTTTTGAGCTCAAGGCAAAAGAAAAACGTTCCAGAGAGGAAAGGGTAGAAAAGCTGTCACAGTCAGTGAATGAAGTAGCTGGGAATTATTTAGATGATTCAGACAACACTGACGAGATGTGTGACACAGAATACATTCAGCCAAAGCCAGGTTGCTCATCAAAATCAACAGAAATAACTTTACATTTTCCACAAGCTATAATGGCCAATAATGAAATATGTATCACAGCAGATTACTTGAAACTGTCAGATAATCAGACCACAGCAATTGTTTCATCTGTGTTAAAGGCTGGAGGGGCAGATCTGGATGACTTTGCCATATCAACTTCAACAACACGGCGACAAAGAATAAATGCTCGGCACAACTTGAGCCAAAGTTACATGGATGCTTTTAAGGAAAATCCACCCAAATATTGTGCCTTACATTGGGATGGGAAACTGTTGGGAGATGTTTTGGGAGAAAAAATCCCAGTGGAAAGTTTGGCTGTTCTGGTTTCTGGGGCACGTGAGTATGAGGAGGGAAAACTACTGGGTGTGTCCTTTATTGACAGCTCATCAGGCATTTCACAGAGCAATGGATCATTTGAGTTACTTACTGCATGGGGGCTCAAAGAAAACATAGTTGCCTTGGTATTTGATACTACAGCAAGTAACAGTGGCATCCACAGGGGTGCTGCAAAGCTGCTGGAAGAAAGGCTAGAGAAAAAAAGTGTTTTACTTTGCGTGCCGCCATCATATATTGGAAGTAATAGTTGGTGCTACATGGGCAGCTGTGTTTGATAAGGTGAAAATTCCTGAAAATCCCTTCTTTAAAGAAGTAAAAGAAAAGTGGGATGATTTGAGGAAGGACAGGCCAAAGGTTTTGAAGGTAGTTGAGAAGAATCTGAGAGAGAAGAGGATGCAAGCCATTGCTGTCTTGAAAAATTTCCTCCAAGAAACAAGTCCAAGGACAGATTACAGGGAGGTCGCAGAGTTGTGCCTCATCCTCTTCGGTGAGGTAACCCCGAGAGGCATTCACTGGGCCAGGCCAGGTGCAATTCATCAGGCACGCTGGATGGCCCGCAATATCTATTGCATAAAAATGTTAATGTTTTCTCAGGAGCTTGGATACGACAAGGAAACCATTGTGAAGCTTGAGAGACTGAACAAATTTCTATCACTGTTTTACACTAGCTACTGGGTAACATCCACGGCTGCTGCAGACGCTCCCATTCATGACCTTCAATTCTTCAAAGACGTCATGTGGTACCAACAGTTTGACGCTGAACTTGCTACAGCTGTCATGAAGAAAGCAAACAATCACCGATGGTACTTGACACAAGAACTGGTCACATTCACATTGTTCAGTTCACATCCCAGCATGACTAAGTCTGCAAAAGAGGAGATTGCTGTCAAACTCTCAGAAACAGAGAAACCCGAAAGCTACAGAATGGGTAAACCACTGTTTCCCAGCATTAATCGATCAACAACACTTGCTGATTTGGTAGGGCCAGAATCACACTTCTTATTTGATGCACTTGGATAACTCAACCAGTGGAAACCTGGAAAGAGTATAATGGGTACCGATCGGCTGAAAAGTTTGTTAAGTCTGTCAAGGTGACTAATGATGTTGCTGAACGGGAGGTGAAAATAATGTCTGACTTTGCCACTGAGATAACAACCAATCTAGAGCAGAGAAGTTGTCTGCTTCAGGTTGTGGAGTACCATAGGAGGAAATTTGACAGCTTCAAGAAAGCCACACTGAACAAACGATAATGTTATTGAAATAACTGACTCTCCAGCTCCTATCTATAGTATATAATTACTTTCATGTTCAACCTAATACACCTGGTTTTGTGTTCCTAATGTACAGAAAATGTTATTTCCAATGTTCCAAGGCTATTACTGTAAATATATTTCAAAGTTCAATCTGCCATTATATTTGTTGATTCATGTACATGTTACAGGTACAATGATGTGATGTCTGATCTGAAACCTCCAAAATCGCCTAAAATTTAGCACATTTTTGCTTTAAAAACAACCATGACTGTCCCTGTCCCTGACACATGCTACTGTCCCTACATGTATAAAGGCCTCCACCATCCTCCCTATTACCAATAAAACTGCCATAGACTGCCTCAGCGACAATAGTGCTCAGACCCATCTCACACGGGGATGAGACGGTATACAAGGCTCGGATAGAGGAACTGTCCTTCTGGTGCTCAGCAAACAACCTGATTCGGAATGTCAATAAAACAAAACAACTTATCATGGACTTCAGGAAGTACAGTCGAGACCACACTCCCCTTTTCAACAACAGAGACTGTGTGAAGACTGTCACAACCTTCAGGTTTCTGGGCACCCACATCTCCGGCGACCTCTCCTGGACTCACGACATCAAGGCCCTGGTGAAAAAGGCTCAGCAGTGTCAGCAATAATAATGGCTAATATTAGGGATGGGAATCGAAAACAGGTTCTTGTTGAGAACCGGTTCCCAGTGTTTCTATTCCTTGGAATCATTTGGCCATTTTGTAAACGATTCCCTTATTGATTCCAGTGGGCGCAAATGATGTCACCACGCAACGTTGCGTGGCGAGTCCAGTACAGCCAGCAGTCAACAGTAAACATGGCGCCCAAGTGGTACAAACGCTCGAAAGTTTGATTACACATCCCTAAAAAAGACGACAGAGCAACTTGCAAAGTGAATATTTCACCAAATGGAGGAAATACTACCAACATGCAATAACTATGAATGAATGTCGCGTTTGCGATCCGCTCCGGACTAACGTTGGTGAATCTGAACCCAGCAACGTTAGCAACGTTAGCATGTCCTTGGCTGACACTGCAGGTAACTAACTAACTAACAAACACTGCCTATCATGTTAGCAGCATTTGCCTCATTGTAAAACCTGCTGTTAGTAACGGTTAAGGTTAAATTAATCACTCTTCAGCTTCTTCAGCTTGTCTCGGCACTGCTGAGAATTCCGGTGATAGCCATGGCTAGCTATCAGCTTGGCTATCTCCTGGAACACCTTCTCATTTCGTGTTGCTCCGTCCAGTTCCTTCTGTATGCAGTCCTCGGCCACCACACACAGAAAGGTCTGCACCTCGCTCATCGTCCATGGGTTGGCTTTCCTTCTCTGGTCTTCCATCTTCGCAATTCTGTTTATTCTCTCAGGTAATACTTCTCTGTTGCTCTCGCAGATGTGTTTTCATACATGGCGGGTGATTATTTAAAGCTCCCCGAGCTTCGTCGCGTGTATGATGTAATTTCACGGGACCAATCAGTGGACAGCACTGATCACGTGACGTTTTAGTGTCGGCTCGGCCCGACTAGACCCACTTCTGAAGCAGGTACTATCAGGTACTAAAAATCGTAACGGGTCCCACCTTCAACCCGCAATGGAAAAGCTCCCAATCAGGGTAGAGTCGTACCGTGCCGAGCCGTACCGTTACAAAAATGTTCAGTGGAAAAGGGGCATTAGTTCCAGTGAAAAGAAAATCTGAATGCTTCAGCATACCAAGAGATTTTGGACAATTTAATGCTCCCAATTTTGTGGAAACAATTTGGGGATGACCCCTTCCTGTTCCAACATGACTGTGCACCAGTCCACAAAACAAGGTCCATAAAGACATGGATGAGCAAATTTGGCATGGAAGAGCTCGACTGGCCTGCACAGACCTCAACCCGATAGAACGCCTTTGCGATGAATTAGAGCAGAGAGTGCGAACCAGGCCTCCTCGTCCAACATCAATGTCTGGCCTCACAAATGCACTTCCGGTAAACCTTGTGGAAAGCTTGCCCAGAAAAGTTTAAGCTGTTATAGCTGCAAAGGGTGGGCCGACATATTAAATCCTATGGATTAAGAATGGGATGTCAATTAAGTTAATATGCGTGTAAAGGCAAATGAGCGAATACTCTTGGCAATATATGTATGTATACACATCTATATAACTCGTATAACTCTTATACTTTACTCGTTGTATATAGTGCACAAGTGTATGTGGAGCCCCTGCAATTTCATTGTACCCCGGTGTGCAATGAAAATAAAGCCTATTATATTCTATCAAGCAGTTTGCCTAATCTCTGAAACATTTTGTGGTCCATCAACCACATATCACTCCCTCTGAGTGCAGAAAGTCAATTTATTTTCCACAGATCACAATTTCTCTTGTTTATTGTATGAAAATGAGTTTGTATCAAGATGAAGTGGAGTCACGTTCTAATTTGTAGCTTTCATGAATTATCATTAGAGTTTGCTGCACATTAGCAGCATTGATATGTCTCATATGCCAATGAGAGAGAAAGCCAGTATTACAAATATTAGAGCTGCAGTCAAGTCATTGCATCATATACACAGTCCAGGCACAAGTGATTATCTTGGTGACAACCTGGTCTGATTCCAACTTGTAATTATACATAGGATGAAAATGTGTTTCTGTTATTTGTACAATATTGACAAAAGAGATAAACATAGAATGAGAGCCTTCTGTTAAAAAATCATTTGTAAACAGATGGTTTCAAACTACAAGGGACATGATTTGTTTCCTTTTTTAACTGCAGGTGTAGGATTGTTGATGACAAAGAGCACATGATACTGTACATCAAACTTAAAACAGAACTAAGCTAAGTGAAAATTACCGTAGCTTATGTGGAGCACCTGCAATTTCATTGTACCCCGGTGTGCAATGACAATAAAGCCTATTCTATTCTATAAAGCAGTTTGTCTAATCTCTGAAATATTTTGTGGTACATCACCCACATATCAGTCCCTCTGTATATGAGTGCAGAGAGTCAATTTATTTTCCAAAGATCACAATTTCTCTTGTTTATTGTATGAAAATGAGTTTGTATCAAGATGAAGTGGAGTCACGTTTTAATTTGTAGCTTGCATGAATCATGAATTATGAGAGTTTGCTGCACACTAGCAGCATTGATGTGCCAATGAGAGAGAAAGCCAGTATTACAAACATTAGAGCTGCAGTAAAGTCATTGCATCATATACACAGTCCAGGCACAAGTGATTATCTTGGTGAAAACCCGGTCTGATTACAACTTCTAATTATACATAGGATTAAAATGTGTTTCAGTTATTTGTACATTATTGATAAAAGAGATTAACATAGAATGAGAGCCTTCTGTTAAAAAATAATATGTAAACAAATGGTTTCAAACTGCAAGGGACATGTTTTCTTTAATTTTTTTTGGCTTTTTATGCCTTTAAAGGAACAGTTCACTATTAAGACCTTGAGTCCCAGTTCCAGCTTGTTTATCAAGAATAAGAAATGAGGAGACCATTTTTACAACAATAGCTCATTTCTATCCATTTTGGCTGTTTTCGCTGGTCCATCCTGCTGCTACAGACAGGGTTCCATTGGGCACTCTGTTCAATGTCCTTAAAACAATACTAATGTTAATTTTAAAGAAAAGGTCAACTCACCAGCTGGTTCGTGGATGTTCCTGTGTGTCCCAAAAAAAATTGCGTTGCGAAATAAGTTATTTCTTGCTTTATTTAGCATTTTGTAATCCAATTGTATTCCATTTGGAAGACTTTTCACTTTCACTGTCAGATCACTGCGCCAGGGCTAGAGCCTCAGACTCAAATATAGAGCGAATGTTTACGTGCGTCGTGATTTAGCATGAAAAATAGTTCCTGAACAGCAAAGAACACGGATTACACGGATGGAAAACCATAAAATGCGCCAACATTTTTTTTTTTTTAATACCACTAACCACCCGGTGAGTTGACCTTTTCTTTAAAGTTAACATTAGTATTATTTAAGGATATTGAACAGAGTGCCCAATGGAACCCTGTCTATAGCAGCAGGATGGACCAGCGAAAACAGCCAAAATGGATAGAAATGAGCTATTGTTGTGAAAATGGTCTCCTCATTTCTTATTCTTGATAAACAAGATGGAACTGGGAGTCAAGGTCTTAAATAGTGAACTGTTTCTTTAATGATAGGACAGTGTGAGAGACAGGAAGCAGAGAGATGGGGAAGACACGCCGCAAAGGGCAGCTCGGCGCGGGAGTCGAACCAGGGCCCGCCGCATCGAGGACTATTGCCTCTGTACATGGGGCGGCTGCTTAACCCACTACGCCACCGACCGCCCTGTTTTCTTTAATTTTTTAACTGCAGGTGTAGGATTGTTGATGACAAAGAGCATATTATACTGTACATCAAACTTAAAACAGAACTAAGGTAAGTAAAATTACCTTAGCTTATGTGGAGCACTCACAATTTCATCGTACCCTGGTGTGCAATGACAATAAAGCCTATTCTATAAAGCAGTTTGCCTAATCTCTGAAGCATTTTGTGGTCCATCACCCACATATCACTCCCTCTGTATATGAGTGCAGAAAGTCAATTTATTTTCCAAAGATCACAACTTCTCTTTTTTATTGTATGAAAATGAGTTTGTATCAAGATGAACCGGAGTCACGTTCTAATTTGTAGCTTGCATGAATCATGAATTATCATGAGAGTTTGCTGCACATTAGCAGCATTGATATGTCTCATGTGCCAATGAGAGAGAAAGCCAGTATTACAAATATTAGAGCAGCAGTCAAGTCATTGCATCATATACACAGTCCAGGCACAAGTGATTATCTTGGTGACAACCTGGTCTGATTCCAACTTCTAATTATGCATAGGATGAAAATGTGTTTCTGTTATTTGTACAATATTGATAAAAGAGATGAACATAGAATGATAGCCTTCTGTTAAAAATTAATTTGTAAACAGATGGTTTCAAACTGCAAGAGACATGTTTTGTTTCCTTTTTTAACTGCAGGTGTAGGATTGTTGATGACAAGGAGCACATGATACTGTACATCAAACTTAAAACAGAACTAAGGTAAGTGATAATTAGGGAAACCACCTCAAAAGATAAACATCTTACTCACATGGAAAATATAAAAATATACTGATGTTATCAAGCACCTTTTTCAATCCACCCTTAAGTTGACATTTTTATATTGAATTTGATACAAAAAGCAAGTATTTTGTTACAATAAATCAGCTATGGCTCAGTATGTCATCCCCCAATGGGAAGGTTGCTGGGTCAATTGCCAGGACTCTCCACATGTCAAAGTGTCCTTCACTAAGACACTGAACATCAAATTGTGTAATGAGGGATGCTCAGTGGAGGTGTAGGAACCAAAGAATGAAACTCCAGAGGCTGAAAAAAAAACTAACTAAAGAAAAACAGGATTATGAGGACAAAGTAACTGCTCTCAACAAAGAAAATCTCTGAGAATTTCTGCTATAGATAATTAGAAAAAAGGAGCAGGTGCAATCAGTAAGTGAAAAGCTAGTGTAACACAAAAAAAGGAGGCAAACATTTCGGAGAACACATGAGGGCAAACATTACAAAATAAATCAAGAACAAGGTAAGTAAAGTGCAAGAGTAAACTAAAGACAAGATTGTAAACTACAGCAAGACAAAGTCAAAACCAGAACAAAAATACCCGAATATCATGGTGACAGCTCCGGTCAAAATCTATGTAGTTGGTATGTATCATCCACCAGGACAACTGGGTATTTTTATAACTTAACTAGACACTTTTAATGCTCTCCTCCATTTCTGAGCATGACTGCCCCATGTTCGTTCTCTGTGACATAACCATTCAATTAGATAATCCTAGCTCTGCAGGCTTCTTACCTATTACATTACATTACATTACGGTCATTTTGCAGACGCTTTTATCCAAAGCGACTTACAATAAGTGCGTTCAACATTGGTAGGCAAAAGAACTTCAGGTCAAAAGAAATCATAATTCTCACCCATGGCTCAACGATACACTCCACACAATGTGCAAAGACCTAGGAGACGCTGACAGGAGATGGCATAAGATCAAAACTCCTTATGACTTAACGAACCACTGGTCGCTGGTTTTGTTCTCATGCAGCATCAGTTCTGTAAAGAAGGATTTTTACAATGACAAACTTATCACTATGGTCATTATTGATGGCCAATTGACCTTCTCTAAACATGTGGTCTCTGTTGCCTGGTAGTGCCGCTATGCAATATTCAACATAAGGAATAGCAGGCCGTTTCTGGCGCAACAAGCTAACCAGTTCCTGGTACAAACCATGGTCATTACTCACCTTGACTATTGCAACGCCTTCCGAACGAGCCCCCTGGCTCATGTGATAAAACCACTACAGATGGTTCAGAACACAGCAGTGCACCCCCACAAGCATGGCACTCCACACTATTCTCATTCATGGTCTCCAGTTGGTGGAATGACCTACCAAGGGCTACCAGAGCAGGGGCTCTGCCTTTGAGAGGCTCTTAAAAACTGCTTTTCTAACATAACATAAGCTCTCATAACAAAGTAACCACTAACTAAACATATAATTTACCCATCCCCCCGCCCCATACACACACACACACTTTCAGAATATATACATCCAAAATATTATACAGTAGGTGAGTGACAGTCATAGCCTTGTTTTTTTCTAATGTGATGTATGTGGCCCGCTGCTTGAATAAGACATGAAAAAGAAAAAGAAGAGACTAAAAGGGAGATGTATGGTGCTGTTGAGAGAGACATTTCCTTTCCTACACGTTATTACACAGCTTAAAAAAGTAGTTGGATGAAGTATTCGCTTTCATAAGAAATGCTTCATTGCCACAGCACCTTTCACATTGTTGTACTATTTCAAGGCTACTTATGGGCAACCCAGATAATGATGTTGTTACATCTCTTTTGTTTTCAAGGTACCATGGCTAAGGTCTTTTTTAAAGCAGTGTAAATGTATTCATTAAAAGTCACAGTCAGGCAATGCAACAGTTATGTTCCCACAATGTGAAAATTTTCTGTTGGGCAAGAATCTGTCTTTCGTCTCCTTCATTTCTCTTGAAAAACCATCAGCAAGTGAAGAGGTTTTTTTAAAGCCTTGTGTAGACATGAAATGGCAAGTTTTTGTTACTCTGAAAATAATCAAAACAATTGCGCTAAATTGTTTTTCTGGTCTTTGTGATTATCAAGACATTGCGAAAGCACACAATACTAACTAAAGCAAAACTATATAGAGTGATTTAACTTATGTAGGAGAGAAATGTCATGACATCTGGCCTAGTTACATCGTGTGCCTTGCTGACTGGTTCAGATGAATATTGTTGATAGTTAGAATGAGTTGTTTAACATTATGACGGAAGCTAGGCGCCTCCAGGGAGGGCCAGGTAACCTTGTTATGATAAGACGAGCATAAAAAGGGTGTCACAAGATGAATCCTGCGGACATCTTGAGGACATCCTGTATGCATATTTGCTGTGACAGTTTGTTCAATAAACTCCCCAATGGACTGCTGACCAAAGCGTATTCATCTCCTATTTTCTCCACAACACTTATCAATTAAAAGTGAAGAAGTGTAGGTTTACAAAAGTACTTTGAATATAAAGGTAAAAAAAAAGATAGCCATTTGATGGGCATTCCACTGTTTCATTGCAAGGCTAACTTAGCCTAAGAACATTGTTTAATCATCTGAAGTATCACTTTTCTAACGTCAAAAAAAAGAAAAAAAAATTTTTTTCAAAAAGACAGATACAACAAATTTTCAAGGAATTATTCTTATAACAAACAATTTCAAATGAACTTTGAATTGACAACCTATCTATATCCACTGAAAAAAAATCTTGACCCCTGAGGGAACGAAAACATTCATTAAGAAAACATTTGAGAGGTTAAACCTTCTGTTTTATTGTACATTACTGGCTTTGCTCTTAAGTTTATCCATATTTTTAAGAGACAATTGCATGTATGTCATGAAAATAGTAATGCAATGCTCTGGCTTGTAAGGTAAAAGTCTGCATATGCATATGCAGCATTAAGTTGACTAAATAAGCCAAGAGTAGGAAGCAACTCACTGCTTTAAATCTGATCCACCTTCAGTGCTGTCTGGTTTACTTTAATCCATGCTATTAGTTAAAGGTTTTTATTGTCTTGGACATTGCATTTAACTCTCCCCCTATCTTTTTTGGTTTATAATGCCATTACATCTTGTTACGTTTTTTTGTAAAGAGACAACGGATACACGAAGGAACTTTAATTTCTAAACATTTCTGTCCCATCCATGCTGGTTGAAATCTATCTGAATATTCAGAAAGTGCACAATGATGAAAAATGAATGAATAAAAGATAATTGATAATTCCTATTGAATACATTAAAACTAAAGCAAGAAGCATTTTAAAAATATACGGAGTACAAGGTTCACACAAAAAGCTATTACACAAAGATGTTTACAAGTAAAGTATATATTTTAGGGATGTGTATTTTAAATGATTTTTGAGGTAAATTAAGCTTCAATATAAACACAATAAACTTGTGCTAAAGAAAATAAAAATAAAATAAAATAAAGGACCAGACTCAGTGAATAATTCCCTACACTCCGTATTATATAGATCAATAAGCAGTGCTGACCAACATATCATTGGGGTCATCAGGTGGGAACCTCCTTTCATCAGTGTTTCGTCTAGTTGGGCCCACGACACCTCCAGGAGGCTAGACAATGACCACTGGCATCCCAGAGTCACCCCCCTAATGCCAGCCAACACTGCTCCTCACACCACAACAACTATAATCTACCTCAGCCTCTCACCAACTGCACACCACTTACAGCGGGGTGGGGATGCAAACCCTGGTTCGGGTAGGGGAAGATATAAAAGAGGTAAGAAAAGCAGGAATGGGATTCAAACCCTGGTTCGGGTAGGGGTAATGAAAATATAGAGGGTGCCAGAGGTGGAGGAAGGACAAGACACACTAGTAGTGATGTGGCGTTTGAAGCGAGGCCTCGGAGCATGTGTCGAGCAAAAAGGGGCGAAACCAGATGAAGCGTTGGTTCGAGGCTTGTATCGTTTCCATAAAAATCACGTGACTGATGACAAACGAGGCCTCGGATTCAGTGTACACGTCACTGATTCATTTTGAGCGTCACTATCGCATAAAAAGGGTTTGAACCTTGCGGCACTTCGAGGGTTTTGAGTTGGCGTTTGGTATTGGCGAGAGGTAGAGTGTGCGTTGGTTGTATCAGAGTTAGTGGTTAAGTTCAGTTATTATATCAGTCATATCATCTATTATTATTATTATACTGCATTAGAATATATCGTAATTAGGTTAGAATAGTGTTAGAATAGTTATATAGGATAACCCTCGTTTTTCGCGGGGGTTAGGCTACGTTCCAAAAAGAACCCGTGATAGGCGAAATCCGTGAAGTAGTAACCTTTATTTATTTTTTTTTTACAAATAACTACTGTACTGTAAAATAATCATTTTAATCATCAATGCGAACTGAAGGCTTCAAATTGCGGAGATCAGCACCGCGACCCGAGTCATTGGATTAGAACGGGAGAAAATGAAAAATGATTATGAAAAATACAAAGTACAGTGGGACAAATAGTGACTCGCGTGTATTTCACTGCTCTTCTGACTGAGCCGCTGCATCCTGACTCAGCGTTTTTTTCTTCTAAAGCCCGCGGTGCAGGTGTGTTTTTTCGAGAGAAGAACAGTTATCGGTAGTTGTTGTCGCTCTTTTTTCTTCTGGGCATATTAAACCGCAACGTTATTGACACACATTTTTTAAAATAAAAACCAATAACTTATATTTGTCTTGTTGCGCATACTGCTCGGTTGCAGTTTATTCTCAGTTTATGAAAAGGGTGGAACGCAGGTGTCACTAGAGAGACCGTTTCAATGAGGCTTCGGGTAATGAACCTTTTGGCGAACCTTTGGGCTGGAAAGCCTCATTGGTTCACAAAGCCTCATTTTGCCATCACTACACACTAGCAGATTCAGCAGACAAACTCACCTAAACAATCCTATAATCACTAACAATGCCAGCAAAAACAAATCCACTCCAAGCCAACTCACTCCAAGCCAACTCACCCAAAATGGCCGCCTGGTTTCAAAAGGATCACATGTGCCAAACCCTCCACTTAAATAGCTTGAACTTCTTCTTTGCTTTTTCAAAAGTCTATTTACCCTAAGTGCCCCCCCCCTGCTGGGCCCCCAGCTGCTATTGCATCTTCTAATCCAAATCCACTGGCTGGATTTTACTGCTTTATCTGAAACCTCCTGCACTATTTTCCTCACACTCTGTCCCCTTACACCCAGCTCCCTCAACAATGAGACAACAGACTTTGCAACAAATCCTCTACATCCTACTTCCACTGGACAGATTCTAACCTTCCATCCTCACTGCTCTGCTTCTGCCCCCAACTCTACATATCTAAGCTTTTTCCTTTCATATGCTTCTGCTACTAATTCCTCCCATGGAACAGTCAGCTCTATGAAATAGACTCTCATTCTACTCCTAGACCACAAGACTATATCAGGCCTTAGGTTTGTAGAGGCTATTTCCTGGGGAACAACAAGCTTATTTCCTAAATCTACCTGCGTCTCCCAATCACAAGCATCCTCCAAGCTGCCGTGCCTCCTTATCGTCTTTTTAACTTTCTCCCCCTCTTGAACAAACTGAATTGCAACTCTGTGTACCTTGGACCCTCCTAAGTTTACCTGCCTTCGTTTATCTTCAATACCTGCAGCTAAACTTCTTAATACTTGGTCATGTCGCCATGTCTACCGGCCTTGTGACAGACTAACCTTACAACCTGACAAAATATGCTTTAGAGTTGCAGTACCTGAACATAACGAACATAACGGGTCTCCATTTACCCAGAGTTTTAGGTTCTGGGGAGTTGGCAATACATCATATGTTGCCCCTATCAAAAATCTAATACTCCTTTCCTCCATCTCCACAGTTCTTTCCAACTAAGCTTTTTCTTTTCTACACCTTCCCAATTCACCCACCGTCCCTGCTTAGCCTGAGCCACTGCCTTTGCACCCCTTAACATTTCCTCCTGTCTACGAATCTGCTCAACAACTACCTTTCTCTTCTCCTTGGGACCTGCTCTACTCCACACTGGTTTGCCTGGGCCAAGCCCCAAGCCTCCCCGGCCTATTTGCACATTACCCACAATCTCTGTATGTCTAAGAGTTGCTTCTGCCGCCTGAGCTGCCAATCTTGGTTTCCACTTCCTCCCCTTGGTTGGGTTTGGAACCACCTTACTGACTACCACATCTTTACTCCCAGCTAACAGGAGCTCTGTCCTAACTTTAGTACATTTAAACTCCTCTACTAGACTAGATACTGGGAGCTGGAGAATGCCTTTCCCATACAGTGCCACAGTACTTAAACATCTAGGAACACCTAGCCACTTCCTAATATAAAAGCTAACTAATCTTTCCATTTTTTCTACAACAGATAATGGAATCTCATACACAGACAGTGGCCACATAAACCTAGGAAACAATCCACATGACTAATTAAAGTCGATTAGTCATGAAGTTATCATTTAACTTAAAGCAGTTATTTGTTCCTGTCGTTTGCTACAAGTGTTTAGCTAAAACAAAACCAGTCATTTTTCGTTGTCTTTTGGTCTGGTCTTTTTGCTCCTGAAGCACAACATTTTTGTGATGGTTTAGTAAGTGAGTCCTCATCGCACTGGTAGAACCGTGGTAAGCTAGCTTCATCCTGCATAATGTGCATTCGACTTTGTTGTACAGTACAGAGTGAAATGCTGTTATGTTCCACTTCATTTTGTTGCCGTTACTGACATCTGCTCCAGTCTGTTGCTTCCAGTGTAGGTTCGAACTCCAGCAGAAACAACGTCGTAAACATTAGTTCCTCGTCCGTGTAATGAAACGTGAGTCTCTTCCTGCCTCAAACAAAATTTAGCTGACGCTTCAAAAAAGTATTTGACTATCTGCACCGTTCCAACTAATCGATTAGTCGTGCACATAACTCTTGGAAGTTCCTGCCTGGAGGTCTTTTGGTGCCATAGCCAGAACCAAAGACCAACCTGCCAGTTCGCCCTCTGCTGAAACCCTGTATCCTCCCAGAAAGTCCACAAGGGGTACCACATGGGGCCCACCTCAGTTCCATGCCTCCAAGGGGCCCTCAGCAGCTCTGCCTCAGCTCCACGCCCACAAGTCAGCCATTTCTGCACCGACCATAGGACCTTCAGAAGCACAGCCAGCTCATATTCCTGTTTATACCCTGAGGCAGTCAACAGAAAATGCATGAGTGTAGTTTTTCTGCCTGACCGCTTGAGTTGCAAATGACCACAGGGTGTTTGTTGATTTATTTTCCAATTCAAACAAAATGTTTCTGCCGACTAAATCTTTCAGGCTTTTTGCCTGAGTTGCTTTTTGGCAGGGAGTTTCTAAAGACAGCATCTTACAGTAAAAGGAGTTTAGAAAATATAATTGAAGTATAACGTTTTGTTTCACTGTAAAGATTCTCAGTGATCCAGGTCATGGCTATTCCAAGTGCTTTAATGAGATTACCATAACCCCTTAACACCTGGCTAAATATGTCCCCACTAAGGGAGAGGACTTTGTCAAGTCTGGGGCAAAAAAACTTAATGCCATCAATTGAGAAAATGGAGCATGAAAAGAACAATGAGCTTTAACAACTCTTTTTCGAGGCGTCTTGTCATATATCGTAAGAAATAATTAAACAAATGTCAACGACTTGAATAAGATAGTGGAAAGATGTGGGGTTACAAAGTTAACACAATCCATGTTGATGGACCAACATGCTATAACAACAGGCTCATGTAATTTGAAAAATACAATACACAATTTTCATCAGCGTCAAATCACACAATGACATATGAGCTGTTACAGTTTGTAATGTTATTTTATCGACATAACAATTTTTATTTTACTTTATTTTACTTATGGCACCACTCTAAAATCAAAAAGATCATTGTGCTAAAATAGGTGGTTATTCTGAGGGATAGTGGAACTCCATACATAATTTGGCTTCAGTTTAAAAAAACAAACAAACAAAGATATCCGATCTTGTTTTTGATATGGTGACATTTCAATTTAGTTGTCTGAATGTTGCAGAATTTTTACAACTATCAGTTTACATAATAACTATTGGCCTTTAAAGCAACACCAGACAAGTTTTTTGATTTTGAAACTATGTCCCTCCGACTAATTTTGATGTGCACCATTTTTTGTTGTACCTGAAACACTGAGTGTTATCTGTCGGAACGGACCTATTTACTTGGCATTTTTGTGCACTGCAAAGCTTCCTTTTGTTTTCTCTGCAACGTCAACTGACCAGGGGGGTATTGCTAGAAGCTGGCTTAGCGGAAAGCCTGGCTTATTTCGCTACTTCTGGCTAAATTTAGCGAGAGTTCCGTTTCATAAACGTGGCTTATTTGAACGCCCGCTGAGTAACCATGGTAATTTATGCTGCTGAACTAGCCTGGTCCCGGGCAGGCTAAAGTTGAAGCTTAGCTTAGCTGCAACTCAAAAAATGTCCGACCGGCTGAAACAGACTCCCGAAAGAAATGTTCACCTAGAATTCTGCGCTCCCGCAACTCATGTCTTGTCTAAAAAACGAAACAAAAACTGTGGTTATCATATCACCACTTTCACTGTCTCGAAAAATCAATCAGTCGGTGCCAGTGCAACTAAAGAAACGCAACTATACACACGTATTGAACATGAAATTAAATGAGAGAGAACATGGTATTCATTAAAACTAAGCTATACCTAACAAACATCCGATCTACACCCACGTAGGACCAGACTCAGAAAAATGGGGGACAGGTAATAATGTTAATGATACAAATCATTGACAGCTCCTTTCAAAACAGTCAAGGACACTGTACAAATAAGATATTAGATAAAACGCAGGAATTAAAACATCATGGCATATTAAAAATACACAGAACGGAGTCCTCTGTCCTTTCAGGCTGCTGCTCCACATTTACAGTAGCCGATAATGTAAAACAACCTACTGGCTGAAGTATTTGCATTAAGTTTATCATCTCCCTCAGGCTTCCCTAATGTTATCAGTGCACTTAACTGTACCCATGTACGCATCCAAGGCAAGGCAATTTGTAGAGCACAATTCGTACACAAGGCAATTCAAGGTGCTTTACAGCTACATAAAATCACAAGAAGGCAATAAAATCATTAATTCATTCATTTAAAAGTGAAGAGTGCAGATAGAATACTTTCAGGTGTCATATGCACATCTAAATAGAACTGTTTTCAGTCTGGATTTAAACATTGTCACATTGTCCAGGCCCCTGCTGGACCCGTGGAGGCTGACTATGTAAACCGAAAATTTTTCCATATCCTAAATGTACAGGTACACTTGGGGATAATTGTCCATAGACTCTGAACTGGATTTCTCATTTTGAAAAATACCACTTCAACCCCTTTGAGTAATGCTGAGCAATGTTACATTTATGCCCTGTGAAACCTCATCATTGACTCATATCCTCCGTGCATACAGATGATCTGTGATGGAGGTCATTTCATTTCCAACATTGAGGCTCAATGGCCGGGATCAGTTCATGACTCTAGGATATTCCAAGCATCCTCACTGGCACAGAGGTTTGCACAAGGCGCAAGAATTTTACTTACCTGAAGGAGTGTACTTTTGAAGTAAGGTGTAGCATAGGCAGAATTTTGGTAATCTAATGAGAGGTCAGGTGTAGAGGTCATCTTAAAGAATTTAAAGTGCTCGTCATACTTTATTATAATAAGCCATGTAAGGCACATATTACATCAAATTGCCTAAAGTCTTAACACATGTATATCCATCCAACATTTCTCTTATTCTGCAGGAGAGTTCAATGGTGTCCTGCTTGGGGACAGAGGTTATGCATGCTGGCCGTACCTCCTCACGCCATATCCTGATCCAGGAACAAGGGCATGCACATGCACATGCACATTCACATGCACATGCACATGCACATTCACATGCACATGCTAAAACAAGGGCACGGATAGAAATGACCTTTGGCCAAATTAAATACAGGTTCATTGCTTAAAGTTCTCAGGCACCATGGCTGACTTCTGACAGAGCCATCTTAAATTAATAGTACACTTCATATTTTATACATTTTGTCTTGTGGACAACTTTTCAGGCTCAAGTCTTTTCTTCGTTGAGTTCTAGTGCCTGAAAGGACTCAGTTTCTCCTGACACAGTGAGGGACCTGTACAGGGACACATATTTCCTTTGATCCTTATTGTTGTGACCTTTAAGTTAGAACTTCTTTTTGTAATTTAGCATTGACACAGTAGCAGTTTTAGTCAGAGCAAGTGGAAGAAGGCTAAATGGACAGAGATGATTTATAACTTTCCACACGTTTAGGTCATGGCACCCCACTGTGAATATAAATGTAAAAAACACATTTCTAACACTTTGCATGAACCGTACAATAATGACAAGTTTGAGTTCAAGTTGTGTTGAATTGTTTAATTATTATTACATGTTTCTCAAGCTGTGGAGAGAAAACAGAATTAAATACAGTTCACAACACGAAATTCTCCTTTATCTGAATTTATACTGACATCCCTCTCCAGTTTCATAATCTCTAGCTTGATCTTTTTTATTTTCAGTTTCTTGTATTCCATATCTAGTTTGGTGCTCTCTTTATTGGACAAACACATTTCTTCAAAGGCTACTTACCACTCTGAAATATTTTCCTGTACTTTACCTTCACTTGCTGCCAGGTACGCTTTTGGCTGTTAAGATAGCTCCTGTTGAGATGTAACAGTGAAAAATTAATATGTGGGTCACACACTCACGATAATATAGTCACAAAGTATGATGATGCGTGTCGATTATTGGGTTATTAATAAAGTGAGCAGGGCCAGTATATGTGTGCTTTACATCTCATACAGAGACAATTCAGCATGCTTTATGTAAACAAATTATAACACAAAGAGGAGAGTATAAATACATGAGGACAGTAAAATAAATGTCTAACAATTGACAATGGTATGAAACTTTCATAACTTACGCATTTAGTCTGTCTGCAGTTGTTAGCCATGCCGTTTCTTCGGTTTATTGATCGCAGCTGTATTACCATTTCTGGTGATGACACTTTTAAAATCCTCATACAGCTCTATAAGCATTATTTGTTCAGCTGCCGAAAAAATAACACCGCTTTTCTTGCTCTCCTTTTCACACGGATCTCCGTTTTTCCACCATCCACTCGTCAGGGCTTCTTACGCTCCTCGTGCACTAAGTGCACTTAGCCAGGCTATGTAAGCCTCGCTTGGATTAGCCTCACCGAGATCCAGCTAAAATGTCTTCGAGGAACGACTTGAGGCTAATTGGGAGATGGCGCTAGTTCAAGCGACGCTTACCGGCTATAGCCTGGCTTTCTTTAGCTACTTTCGAGGAATACCCCCCAGGTTTCCTGAAAATAGACAAATAAAAACAGACTTCTTAAACACTTCTTAACTCTAAAGGCCAATTAATCAGGTTTAGTTAGTCTGATACTGCAGATCTCTAATGTTTTTCAGGCAGTTTGTAGTGGTCCCAAACATTATAGAACAAACCAGAAATTTAACTTGCGTTTTTATCAAAAAAAAATTTTTGTGATTATCTTTCATGTATGTCTTTATTTGTCATTTTATGCCACCAAATCTGCAGTAAGAAAAAAATACCAAACTTAAAATCTGACTATTTAGGGTAAGTTAGTTGATATGAAGATTATGCATGAGAATTATCATTGCCAACAAAAGACAAAGTATCAGGCAGGAAAACACAAATGTATAATTCAACCAAGCTTACAACATCAAAGATATTATTATTAATTAATTGAATTCCAATTGGCTTGAATTGGACTTACTATCTAAGTGCCTTGAGATGACATTTGTTGTATTTGGCGCTATATAAATAAAAATGAATTGAATTGAATTGAAGAGGGTCTTGGTAACATGTTTTGCTTTATAGAGAATGCAAAGTATTATCGCTTGCTCCAAGGTCACCTTTTGTGTGCACAGACAATGAATTCTGATGTCAGTGACAGTGTTCTTACACTCAAACTGTAAGTTCAAACTTTATAATAATTTATCTGTCCATTTTTACCCTTCAAAACTAAATGTATCTGTTTCCTGATGAGTTTCAAGATCAAAACATGTCTTTATTATCAATACATTGACTTTATATTACAAAGAAACACACTGCTGAATGTTCTTGGAAGTATTATACTTGATTTAAATTAAAAGATTGGCAGGGGGGGTCTTGTGCTTGTTCATATTTTGGCTCCATACAATATAGGCTTATTTTTTAGCAGATCTTGTATTTGGTTGCATGATTTAATTACTGCCAGTAAGGTTTTTCTTCTCTCTCTTTTCTTCTCCAAGCAAAAGCTAACAAGATCAAAACTTCATCACTTAAGTATTTCTATCTGTGGTACCAGATGGAGAAAAAAAGTTCACTTAACCCCATAACCTTTGGAGAGCCCTTAGATCTTTTTGTTCCAAATGCGTCCATGAACTTACCTCCATTACTAACTTGCCATATGTGCTGATGGACCACAGTGACCATTGTATAGATTCTAATACTGTAGTTGCCTACGTGGAGAGAACCATCTTTAACTGGATGCTGGTTGGTCCGCATTACATAAGTGTGCACTGATTGGTTGAACGTACAAGCACAACACTGCAACCCGTCATTACAATAAAATTTGTAAAGGTCAGTTAAACATATAAAGAATGGTTCTTAATGTTGGCCCCTGAAAACTAAACTAAAATACTGAGATATGCAATGACAGTTAAACACAGGGGTTATTGAGCCTATATGCAACAGATTATGTGATTTTGACTTTTTATTTATGCCAATTTGTGCATGCTTGCTATCTCAATCTCTTATGGTTATTGACAGAGCCAAGAACCTGCCTGCGTGTCGTTAACTCTGATGCTGAATTCTATTCACAAACAAAGATTTGAAAAAGTGTTGTTTTCCATCCTCAGACCCGGAAACACTTTCCCCATGCTTCAACAACAGAATAGATAGGTGTGTCCCCCTCTCACACTTCCTTCATAAGCTGGATGCTTGACCACTGCAGTTTGGAGCTTAAACTGTGATAAGTGCTTGTGAGGGGGATGAGACATATGCTTCTGTCTCGTTTACAATTTATTGCATTATACAAGTGCAGGTTGGAGGTTGTGATTTAGGACTGAAATTAAACCATGTTGGCAGAATAATTAGTGTAATGAAATAGGGCCAAGATGTTTGCCTGTGGTAATTAAACCCAACACTGAATCTGGGAAAGGAGTTATACTTGAGCTCTTTTGTAAAGTGTCACTCCTGGGGATTTCCATTGCGATAATTTTCAATAATGGATGTAGTCGTTTACAGAAAATGAATGCATCACAGCAAGTTATGTTGGTAATGATGGTCAAATCCCAGCTACATCAAGATTATCAGATCATAATGATGGGCCTTATCACCCTTTATCAGCTGTACAGATAGTGTTCATTAAAAAACTGTTGCACAGGAAAGTGGCAGGTGCCAAGGAGGTACATGTATAAGAAAAACTATTCAAAAGATTTCTTTTATAGCACGCTTTATTTGTTCAGTACTTTGTTTGGCTCCTGGTCACTGCGGTGAACAGGCAAAGTCAGTCAGGCACTAGAACCTACTAAAATCCCTGGAGGAAATTGCACTGGTTAAACACAACTCAGGCCAGTTTGGATGCAGAGTATGAGTACAGGTTTTAAAAGTCTCTCCAGAGACTCTAGAATTTACCGTATCCACTCCAGGATGTTGACAGAGTGCCCTTAAAGCTACTCGTGTGTTTTCTTAGAAGTACGTTTGGGTTGTTTTCTTGTTGAAATTTACCTTGACCAAGATCCTCAGCATTCTTGAAAAGGTTATAATGTAGTGCTCTCAACACTGACGGCATAATTCACTTTCTTATATGTGTTCTGTTATCTGTTATGTTGTTGGTTCATCGTCTTTAATGTTGTGCGGTTCATTGTCTTGAATGTTATGATGCATTTAATAATTGCGGTCTCTTTAAGAGATCCGGTGACGTTTCATGATAACAGCTGTTCTGTTGATGCGCGAGCTGTCAGTTGGAACTGTCAGTTGGAACTGTCAGTTGGAACTACCAGTTGGAACTGTCAGTTTTTGGTCAGTTAATAAACGCGACTCACAGAGTCTTAATGTGAGAAGTTTTCGGCTCATCTTTTCGCCTAAAGGCAACTTCCACACTGGTGACCCCGACGTTTGTTTACTGGACGTATCCAGATCGCCATGACCGCAAACGCTGTGTCTCTCAAGCTCCCCGAATTCTGGGAATCGTCTTCTTCTGCCTGGTTCGCTCAGACTGAGGCACAGTTTGCCTTGCGTCAGATAACGGCCGACGAAACGAAATACTACTATGTGGTATCTGCCCTCGGAAGTTCTACGGCATCGAGAGTAGTGAGCCTTCTTAAACGTCCTCCTCTGACGAGAAAGTATGAAACTCTGAAAGAATACTTACTGAAAACATTCGAACTATCTGACACAGAGAGGGCTAGCAGGCTTTTCTCTCTTCAAGGGCTCGGTGACAGCAAGCCCTCAGAGCTAATGGACCGAATGGTCGATCTGCTCGGTGACAACAAGCCAGATTTCCTTTTCCTCCACCTTTTCCTGCGCCAACTGCCTGCTCATGTGAGAGCTGCTTTGGCCAACACTGCCAGCATTGATTGTAGAGAACTGGCTGCTGAGGCTGACAAGTGTTTCCTGGCTAGTCAACAGCCCTGCGCAGCTGCCCTTCTTCCTGCTGGTGCTGTTGCTGTATCAGAAATATCTGATGATCACATGCTCATCGCAGCAGCAGCCCCGCGTCGGCAGCAGTCTTCAGGTGTGTGCTACTACCATGCCAGGTTTGGCCCCAAGGCCAAACGATGCCGCTCTCCATGCAGCTTCAGTGGAGCGGGAAACGCCAAGGCCGGCGCTCACTAGTGGCCGTGAGCGTCGGCCATGCCGGCGGGCTGCTCTTCATCCACGACTCCATCTCCGGCCGGAGATTCCTCTGCGACACAGGGGCACAGCGGAGTCTACTTCCTGCTTCACAGGTGGACGTGGTGGCTGACACCCACGGCCCCCCCATGGAAGCCGCCAATGGAAGCCCTATCCGTACATACGGCACAAGGCATGTTGAACTGTGTTTTGACGGCCAATGCTTCGGCTGGGACTTTGTGACTGCCAAAGTCGCTGTTCCCCTCTTAGGATCAGATTTTTTGTGTGCATTTGGACTGTTAGTGGACGTTAAAAATCAGCGCTTGATCGACGCCGTCACTTTCTGTTCTTATGCCTGCGCGCTCAGCGACTTTTGCACAGAACACCTCTCCAGCCTGCTCTCTGTCACGGACAGTTTCCAACGGCTGCTCGCCGAGTTTCCAGCACTCACCCAGCCCACTTTCTCCTCTTCTACAGCCAAGCACGGTGTAGAGCACCACATCGACACCACTGGCCCACCTGTGTACGCCCGCGCTCGACGCCTCGAGCCGAACAAGCTTGCCGTAGCCAAGACAGAGTTCGAGTCCATGGAGCGCCTGGGGATTGTTCGACGCTCCAACAGTCCTTGGGCCTCTCCCCTACACCTCGTCCCCAAACCAGGGGGGGGCTGGCGTCCTTGCGGGGACTACCGTCGGCTCAACGACGCAACAACGCCTGACCGCTACCCAGTGCCGCACATCCAGGATTTTTCAGCGCACCTGGCTGGCAAGGTCATGTTTTCGAAGGTGGACCTGATCAGAGGATACCATCAAGTGCCCGTACACCCTCGCGACATTCCAAAAACAGCTGTAATCACACCGTTTGGTTTGTTTGAGTTCCTGCGCACACCATTTGGGCTCAAAAATGCTGCTCAAACATTCCAGCGGCTCATGGACTCTGTGTTACGGGATCTGCCTTTTCTGTTTGTGTACCTTGACGACATCCTCGTGGCCAGTTCATCACCTCCAGAGCACCTTTCGCACCTTCGCACTCTGTTCGAGCGACTTACCGACCACGGGCTCATCATCAATCCAGCCAAGTGCGAGTTCGGTCGGTCCACCATAGACTTTCTGGGGCACAGAGTCACGAAGGACGGGGTTGTTCCCCTTCCGTCAAAAGTGGAGGCCATCACCACTTTTCCACGCCCAGTCACTGTCAGAGCCTTACAGGAGTTCCTTGGCATGGTTAACTTTTACCACCGTTTTCTCCCCAGGGCTGCCCAAACCATGCGGCCCCTGTACGAGGCTCTGAAAGGTGCCAAGCCTAAACACACTGTGGACTGGAACCCGGAAAGAGACAAGGCTTTTGTGGACGCTAAGACAGCCCTGGCTAAGGCTGCCATGTTGGCCCATCCCGCCTCCTCTGCCCCAATCGCACTTACCACGGACGCCTCGGACTACGCGGTCGGTGCGGTTTACGAGCAGTGGGTGGGTAAAGCTTGGCAGCCTCTCGCCTTTTTCAGCAGGCAGTTACGTCCCAGTGAACGGAAGTATAGCACTTTCGACCGGGAGCTACTTGGAGTGTACCTCGCCATCCGACACTTTCGTTCACTGCTGGAAGGACGCCAGTTCACCGTTTTTGTGGACCACAAGCCTCTGACTTTCGTCATGTCCAAAGTCACTCAGCCATGGTCCGGCAGGCAACAGCGGCAGCTGACTTACATCTCAGAGTTCACGACGGACATTGCACACCTCTCTGGGAAGCACAACCAGGTTGCAGACTGCCTCTCCCGTGCTGTTGCGGGGGCGGTCCACCTCGGTTTGGACTACGGCAGCATGGCAACGGAGCAGGCCACAGACCCGGACGTGCAGGCTTGCCGTTCATCCGCTACTGGGCTGCAGCTTCAGGATGTGGCATTCGACGATGCTGGCACCACTCTGCTTTGCGACATCTCTATGGGCTCCCCTAGGCCTGTTGTGCCTGCAAAGTGGAGGCGGCCTGTTTTCAACGCCATCCATAGCCTCTCACACCCCGGAACCAAGGCTTCACAACGGCTGGTGGCAGCAAAGTTTGTGTGGCACGGACTTATAAAGGACGTGAGGGACTGGGCGAACACCTGTGTGGAGTGCCAACGTGCCAAAGTACACCGCCACACCAAAGGGCCACTAGAACAATTTCAAGTGCCTGAACGACGTTTTGACCACGTCAACATCGACCTAGTTGGCCCACTTCCACCCTCGCAGGGTTACACTCATGTACTCACTATGGTCGACAGGACCACACGGTGGGCAGAGGCTGTTCCACTGTCATCCACAACATCAGCGGATGTGGCACGGGCATTTATTGGCACCTGGGTGTCCCGTTTTGGCGCCCCTTCAGACATCTCCTCAGACCGTGGCGCTCAGTTTACCTCCGAGCTTTGGAACGCTGTCGCAGGGAGCTTGGGAGTTAAACTCCACCGCACCACGGCCTACCACCCCCAGAGCAATGGCCTCTGTGAACGATTTCACAGGTCCATGAAAGCCTCCCTGCGTGCCAGCCTGAAGGACAGTTCCTGGGCTGACAAGCTCCCATGGGTCATGCTGGGCATCAGGACAGCGCCGAAGGAAGACCTCCAGGCCTCCTCTGCAGAGCTGGTCTACGGTCAGCCACTGCGGGTCCCCGGGGATTTCGTCCCCAGCACCACGACCCCTTGGTCAGCCACACTCCAGCGCTCCAGCCTGTTAGACAATGCCAAGCTGTTTGCTCCACTTGCTACCTCCTGCCATCGTCTACCAAACTCTCACGTCCCCAGTGGCCTACAGTCTGCCGGGTATGTTTTCATTCGTGTGGATGGGCACCGCGGACCTCTCCATCCGCCTTACGAGGGCCCTTTCCGTGTTGTGGAAACTGGGGACAAGCACTTTGTGGTGGACATTGGGGGCAAACCGGAGTGTATTTCTGTGGACCGCCTTAAATCAGCTCACCTTGATCTGGCCAGGCCAGTTGAGTTGGCGCAGCCCCCAAAACGGGAACGCCCCCCTTTCCGTTCCTCCTGCCCCTCGACCATGCCGCAGGGGAGCCCCACAGACAGCCACTGAGGGGGCGGTTCCGCACTCTCAAATTCGGCGGAGCCGCACTGGACGTTTGATTCGCCCCCCACGCCGTTGATATTTTTTCTCAGGTTTTCTGTTAGAGTGAATTCTGGGGGGGCATGTGTAGTGCTCTCAACACTGACGGCATAATTCACTTTCTTATATGTGTTCTGTTATCTGTTATGTTGTTGGTTCATCGTCTTTAATGTTGTGCGGTTCATTGTCTTGAATGTTATGATGCATTTAATAATTGCGGTCTCTTTAAGAGATCCGGTGACGTTTCATGATAACAGCTGTTCTGTTGATGCGCGAGCTGTCAGTTGGAACTGTCAGTTGGAACTACCAGTTGGAACTGTCAGTTTTTGGTCAGTTAATAAACGCGACTCACAGAGTCTTAATGTGAGAAGTTTTCGGCTCATCTTTTCGCCTAAAGGCAACTTCCACAATAACTCCGAATTATTCTTCATATGTCTCCATCAGTATTTCCCTCTATCTTGATATGCATCCCTTTGTTGTCAAAGTATAACATTCCCATTCAATGATGCCGCCAGCACCATGTGTGACTGTCGTGATGGTGTTATTGGAATGATGATCAGTGCCTGGTTTTCTCAATACATGCCAAAAGGAACTGTGTCACAAGACAAGAGGGTTTGGTCTTTTGACAAACTCCTAGTACATTTAATTGAGAATTTGTTTATGTCTTGCCATTCTCCCATTAATTAAGCCTGATTGATTGAGTACTACTCAGATTGTTGATCCTCTGTGTGAGATTCCTCCATCTCCAGCTTGGAACCTTGAATTTTATGCATTGTATCCATTGGCTTGTGTCTTATCTGTATGACCAAGGCTCTTTCATCTTTAATAACTTTTTTTTGTTTGAGCAGGCAGATTTAGGAAATATTCTGGTGGTTTCAGACTTCTTGCTCTTGAGAATGATGTTGTTCTAGAAATATTCTTCTTTAAGTGGCACAATCCTGTCTCATAGTCTGCAAGCAATTCTCTCTCACCATCTTGGTTTTCATCCTTAGATATATCCTCAGTTGTGACACCTGATAGAGACAGAAGTGTATTTCCTAATTAAAAACCTCTTTCCAGAAGTTTTCTGGTAGCATATGTTTCTTCAAAATTCCAGTATACCACAACTTAAACAGTACCTTTACATATATGGAAGTTACCCATGCCATGGACACTGATGCACCCCCATACCATCACAGACGCTGGCTTTTGCACCTTTCTCTGGTAACAGCCAGGATGGTCTTTCTTATCTTTGGCACATAGTTCCAGATGCCAGTTTTTCCCGCAGAGCAGCTGAAAGGTAGGCTCATCTGACCACAGAGCATGCCGTCCCCCGTATTTCTCTTTAGCAGAGTTGATGTGTAATTTCCTCCTTGTGTAATATAATCTCAGGTTACATTTCTGGGTGCAGTGGTATACTGTGTTGAGTGAAAATGGTTTTCCAATGTACTCCTGACTCCATGTGGCTATGTTTGATAGTGGCAGATGGATACATCTTTCTTTTTTTTAACTTATTGATAATTCTCTGGCCAAGTTTGGCACAAAGTGCGACCAATTCTTGATTGGAAAGACTTAGCCTTCAATGGATGCTCCATTTATACTCAATCCTGACACCCTCACCTGTCGCCAATGAATCTTCCAGAATGCTTTTACTTGTAGATTTTATAAACTTTTTTGATAGTGTTGTTGGCATCACATTTTTATTTTGTTTATATCTACTAAATGTAATGTTTTTGAAAATTGTTTCTGTTGTATAAAGGTCAAATGATCTGAATGGAACGTTTGTGTCTCTAGTTTACTGAAAAGAGACCTATTTTGGTTTTGTCATTGTGGACAACTGTGTGTAGACTGATGTGAAAAAAATAACTTTTCCAGCACAACTCACAATAACTTATTGCTGGTATGTGCTTTGTTTGGACCACCATCAGGTTGTACTCACAAATGCTGACCAGATGCACTCCACATGCCCTGCAGTTTAGGAAATGTTCCAACCAATTGATTTTATGGCTCTTGTTTCTGGCAGACATTTACCTCTGCCCACCGTTTATATGAACTAACTGTTCATATGCCATCTATAGTAATATAACCTACACTTCAACATGGGCAATATTATTCATCTCATCTGTTACTGGTCATAACGTCATGACTAACTAATGCATTTAAACATCCCCATTACATAAAATAGAATACAATCTCATATTTCTGTCAGAACATATTGTACCTAATGTTCCAAGTGACTTTTAAGCTAAATTTCCATGAGGTAGGGCCATATATGGATGTTTCATATATCCTTGTATCACATCTAACTTTCATTTCATTTAAGTTTTATGCTGAGGATTCACAGAGCATTTCTTTTGAACACAAGTTGTATGGCTGCGGAGGTATAGGCCAGCAGACATCAGCAGGAAATCAGGTTTTCATTTTCAGTCAGCAGAGGTGACTGTTGCTGAAAAAATAGTTTCAGCAACATCACAATTTGTTTATTTCTTTTTACTTCTCTTATCTCATGTCTGTTTTATAAATAAGTTCATCAAAACATTTGTATAAGCTCTGCGACTTCTGTGACTCTGAAGCATGTTTATGTCTCTGTATATAGCAATATCATTCAGGTCGCTGGATTCATGATTTAAAAAAAAACAATAATAAAACTCAGAATACCCTGCCTGTTGTCCTCCACCATGTGTGATATAGGCTGTGTGTTTATGGAGCTGGTAACTGAGATTTGATCACAAGTGCCCCTTTAGACACGCATGGAAACGCATTGTAACACCAGGTGTAAAGTCACAAGCGTTCTGTTATTTCTTTATGGTCATGATAGTCATAATGCCCAACAGAGGGCATTAGCCTGCATACTCAATGCAAACACAAGTTCCTCGACAAAATAATTAAACAATAAACTGATTACACTTGTAGTTTTTTTTAATTTTATTTTTTGTAAAAGAACAGTTTTCTAAAGTTGGCTAACATTACTTCAGACATGAAAGGTCACTGTGGCCAAGTATCTATATAAATATGGAATTATTTGAAAAATGATGACGAGCACACTGATCAAAAGAAATTAAGTTAAAGACATGGTGTCTTTAACTGGATTTGTGTAATTGTAGCTTTAAGGATCAACAGAACAGCCCCAACAGAAGGGAACGCCTTTCCTCTCTTACCTCTCTTTGTCCTGCTGCACATGTCAACCAACTTTGTTAGTCACTAAAATCAGTCACTAAAGTCAAAATACAGATTTCAACTAAGGTGGTTCTCTGAGATGACAATGCATTTTTAAATCTGTGGCTGCTAGTAATTTTAGTCACTATTTCTAACTTGTGTTGTCTGTAAAAAAATAAAATAAAATAAAAAACAGAAAAATATAGTATATCATAATTATCATGAGTTAAAGGGATTCTTTTAAAAGTGGGGTCATGTGTAGTGAACCACAGTCAGAGTTCTCAAAGTGAATCTCAAAACAAATCCCAATGGATGAATTATGCTAACAGTTGCAAAGGAAACCTAAAAAAAAAATTCATAGCAGTTTGAGCGAAAGCTGGATAGTTACACCATGTCTGCTGTCCACTGCAGGGAAGACACTGACTACACACAACCCCATTTAAAAACAAAATATTCCTTGAAGTTGTATCAAGCTGCATTATATGAGAGCATCACTATTTTACTTAAAGGTGATAGAGAAAGGTTGAATGGGGCATTAATCCTTGTTCTGTGATGTGTTATGTAGCCCAAAAAAAATTTTTTGGGTCTGTAATGGCTCAGAACCTCCCTAAAAGGCTCTCTGAAACAGCTATGTTACTATGCTGGGTTTAGAATACGTCGTTTGCCCTTATTGGCGTCGTTTCAGAGCTTATCTGGCAACCTCATTATGAAATGCAGGTAGGTGTTGGCGCTATTCGGTTGCTGTTGCTTGATTGGCTGCCCTTGCTCTCACTGAAAACAGAGCTATAGAGTAGTAAAATGACTGAAAAGAAAGCTCATCAGAATCAGAATTCGTTTTATTGTCATTGTTAGTGAACAGTGTTCACTAACTAGGAATTTGCTGCGGCATAAGGTGCAAACATGTAACATAGGATATAATAATAAAAAATAAAGAATAAAAATATATGAATATAAAATGTACAAGGTGTGTACAACAATACACAGTATCCAATATACAGAGCAACAACAGTGCAGCTTCATTAGTGTAATTTTAATGATGGTAAAGTGACTGGGGCAGGTTATGAGGTGATTATGAAGTGTTCATAAGTCCAACTGCAAGGGGGAAAAAACTGTTTTTGTGACGGGAGGTTCTGGTCCGAATGGACCGAAGCCTCCTGCCCGAGGGGAGCGGTGCAAATAGAGAAGGGTCAGCTGTGATCCGACCTGCTCGCCCCATAGTCCTGGAGACGTGCAGGTCATGGATAGTTTGGAGGCTGCAGCCGATCACCTTCTCAGCGGAGCGCACACCTCGCTGCAGTCTGTGTCTGTCCCTGTCGGAACTGACCCTCTACTGAGCAAAATTCCGACTGAAGCCTGCTCGGAATCATGCAAGGTTTGTGAAACTGTACTCCGTGAAATGCGCAGAGCAAAGGAAAAGTCGGCGGTTGTATGTACTGGGGATACTGTTAAAAATAAATAAAAGCGGGAAGACCGCTTTTATTTATTTCTTCCCGCACCCCTGTTGCCTGGTTGCTGCCTGGGGCGGGCCAGGAGGAGGAGTTGTCCTGTTGGTTCGGGGTCTGTGGTGGCTGGGGGGCTGCTGGCCCCCGGATGTGCCCGCTACGCCACACTCCAGCGGAGGTGGGGGATGGATGCATGTGCTGTGCGAGTGTTTGTGGATGTGTTTTTTTTTGTTTGTTTTTTTTTCTTTATGTATGTATGTATGTATGTATTTTATTATTATTATTATTATTATTATTATTATTATTTTTGCTTTCCGGGGGAAGAATATGTAACGATCGTAGTCCGCTTTCACAGCCTTGGAAGGCACACCAGTTCCTGTTTCTTGCCGAAGGCGCGTGTCTGAAACGGGGTGGCTGTGGATTTGGGTGTGGGGGGGCGATTACTGAAAAAGTGATGTCACTTTTTCACAAACACGGATTGGCACTTTTTCTGGGGGCAATTAAAAAAAGGGGGAGTACTTGAAACAGAGGTTCTGACACTTGCTGGCACTTCGTGTGTACTCCCCACAGCGGGGAGACTCAGAACTAACACCAAAAACGTGAAAAAGATGATTTTGATTCTCTATCCCAGGGGTCTTCAACGTTTTTCAGGCCAGGGACCCCCAAACTGATGGAGAGTTGGAGCAGGGACCCCCTACTATTTATATGGCATACAATTGTGTTTTATATTTAACGGGGGCCTAGTGCCGTGTATAAACATAGCTACTCTGTTATCGTACATTCAATACTAAGCTATTCAAATAATACACAGGTTAATATAGTCATGTTTTTATTTTAAACATGTGCAAGGTACAGGGTGGCCGTGCCACTGCCATTTATTTATAAACAAACATCTTGCATACAACACTGAGCTATTCAAATAATCCACAGATTTTAACTTTAAACATGCATGTAGATGGGACAATGAATCCTCAAACCATCTGTGGATGGCACACGTTTGCACACAATTTGTGAGAAAAAACTGTTTGAAAAAAAAAAAAAAAGTTAAAAATCGTCTAATCAACCAAAGATTTCGCGACCCCCCTGCAGTACCTCCGCGGACCCCCTGGGGTCGCGGACCCCCTGTTGAAGACCTCTGCTCTATCCCCTTTAACATCAATTCTAAAAAATACAGAGATACACTTTTTTTTGGGCCAGATGAGAAAAACTGAAAATGAATGGCAACATTGAACATGTTATGTAGCAGTCACAGTGCCGTGTGGATTAAGAGTTTTTCAAACTTTGACAAAACCAACATTCCTGTGGGGGATGTTTACGTATGTGGATAAAAAACAGATCTCCATTTTCTTTCCACAAAGGAAAAAGAGACAGAAACTGCCTAATTTACAACAACCTTCGGCCCTTTGAAAGTTTTTCATGGAGTGGAACTCCAACAGACGCTTGCCATAAAATTGGGATAAACTAAAATGAACAAAGGATCTTTCTGTTGGAAAAGTGGGACACCGTACTATCTTATCTTCACCACAAATCGAAGTTGACACTTTAACACCCTTTCCCACCAGAGAACCGACCAGATGGCTACACACGAACTGAGAAGACTGTACTAATACTTACTTTTAGTCGAATCTTAAAACTGTATTAACTGTGTTTGATAACCTTATACAAGTTCTTTCAGGTTTCCAGCTAGATCACAAGACGCATCTAGAGACAATTTGTACGATTCTGGCTTAAATATCGACTGAGAAATAATCTTGTTGGGAAAAGACAAACTCGCCGATGGAACAACATTGCCCCCTAGTGGTCTATATTGTTGAATAGCTGAACACAAGGACTCAGTAAAATGGACAGGATATATGCAACAATTTAACTTTTAACGATGTCCCTTCAGTATCTATTTGGTATTTGTTTGGTATCCCCATTGTTAACACAGAAAATTAACATTGTGTGGTTCGCTATCCATATGTCACGACTTTATAGATACTCATCTGAATTTTGAGACTAATCGTCTGTATCATGTTGTGTTATTTGATGTCTTTATATTGCAAGTCTATGTTATATCTTTAACCTGCATATCTTAACAAGATGTGGTGTTTTCAGAATCACCGAGACAAATGTTCTATGAGACAGAGTAATGGAGAAATAAGAGTTTTCTTTGTTCTATCCAGAAATCCCCACATAAAAGGCTGAGTAGATCATCTTACATAGAGAAACCCAGGCAGACGTTCACCACAGTTCAGGCATATCATTGGCTGAAAGAGTAGTGTAAGCTTACGTCATGCCCCGCCTCCGAGAGTCAAACCACGGAACCCCGCGAAACCAGACTCAGATTTGAGCAGACAAAGAGCAGAGCAGAGAACAGGACACAGATCACAGTTGCTCAGAGAGATTTGGAGATGACTTGAGAAGAAAAGAAGAGCTCACCAGAGTTTGGGAGTTTCCCATAATCTCAGGAGAGAGCGGAAAGACGAGAGGATGAGCGATGCAGAGGACGACCGGAAGAAGCCCTCCAGAACCCAGTGAGACCCCGGAGACGAGAAAGAAAGACCCGAACAAAGATAAGAACAGAATGAAGTTTTCCTACCAAGAAAGCCAACTCAAGCAACCTTTTATTAATCTTCTGTGAACTTAAGTTCACTTCATCACAGAAGCAACGGACCAACTCTGACGCTCGGACGAGTTTAATCATGCACAGTGAAGTCTTTGGCACCAGCGTTCCCGTTTCCCGGTGAAGATAAGCGACCATCCAGGCAGCTGCTGAGAAGTCCGCTAGAGTCAGCCACCACAACAAGGAAGGCCCAGAGAGCGGAACCGAGAGAAATCCCCCCGGACCCCGCGTGGCCCCCACTTGCCTTGTTCCGAGCTGACTCCACAGAACTTCAGTACCGTAAGACCGACCCGTTTTCCACCTTAAAGTGGGTTTGATGGATGTCTCGAGGCTTTCACAGAATGATACATTAATCCGAAATGTCAGTATTTAGCGTCAAATAGTCAGCCAACCCAAACTATTTGAATACATCCAGTATCTCCCCATTCCCCATATTTTATTTTCCATTCACTAAGTGTTTTATATAATCACCCATATTCAATGCATCTACTGTTTGTTTAAGGTTCATGTCCTCGGTCATATCATTTTAATAAATAGTTCATATATCTATATATATATGTTATAATCACAGATTGTGTCGTATGCTTTCTTTACGTAATGTCTGTCCAACCAAACGAGAACTTTCACGAAAGTAGCGAGATATGAGACTGATTATTAATTGATTATTAATTGATTATTAAATTGATTATTAATTTAACATACCAGGATCGTAAGATTTTAACAGTTTTCCTCCCTGACTGTAACTTAAAACAAGTTAAAATAAAGGAAGGTGGTGCCCTAAATTCGAGGTTTAAGGTTTATTTGAGACAGTGAGAACGTCTTATAAATCCTTATATTTGATGCATATATAAATGCCCAATAACGCTACAGTTACCAATTAATGCATTTGGTCAAACAGCCTAATCTTTTTGTTGCACATGTTTGCTGAATAGTAGCCCACTGAGTTAAGAGATCAGTGGGCTATCCAGCAAAAGAAAATTGATAATACAGGAGACAGGAAGATTTCATTTTTTTGCCTCATTTTCATTGCAGAATACAGTGTAATTAATTATTTTGTCACAGATATACAGTGCATCAAAATTTCTCTTTTCTGGAGCCCAGCATATACACAAAGCTGTATGATGAGCCCAGTGATGCATTTACCTGCCTGTCAGACACCTGGGGTCCCTTCATTGTTCTCATCAAAAACCGCATTTCCTGTGACTCCTTGTCTTGCCAATATCGTGATGGAACATGTAACAATGTAACACAGATGGGGCTCTCACAACATTAGAGCCCTCTCTCAGATTTGATCTCCAGGGATCTTGAATCCCTGCTGTCTCTTCTAAAACAAAATATTTTTTTTTCTTGTGATAGAGCTTGAATAGGAAGAACACATTGAGGTGCGAAATATCTGAGCAAACATTCTTTTGCTGAAATTAAATCTTTCCTATTTTCATTTTCTCTTAATGTCTCTAAACTGTAAGAAAGAGCTGAAAGGAAACAGTGTGATGGATGGAGGAATCTCCAGGGCCTACTGCCAGCTCGTCAGGGTTAATGGCTGGCACCATTTAGTTGTTTTTGGTTTGGGTTTGGGTTTAGGTTTTTGTACACACACTTTCACTCATAAAACCCACCTGCATCCATTGCAAGTGGGTGTTATGAGATTGCATCTTTTTCTAAGTTTATTAATAAATTATTTTTGTTAAAGGAGAACTGCGGTATTTTCAACATTAAGCCTCTTTTCTGAGTTGTCTGCAATGTTTTAGAACCCCCCTCACCGCTTTTTTTATGTTTACTGCTGTCTCCGGTATTTGCCTAATTTTGATTCTTCTCAACCTGCTTCAGAATGGCAAGTCATGCGCATGTCTAGAAAGGTCCGTAAAAGCACAATAAACGTCCGTTTTCAAAATAATCAACTCACCGGAGTGGTTACTGGTGTGCACTGGTAATCCATATCAAATTTCGTGGCGAAAAGTTGCTTCTGTCGTGTTTTATTTGACATTTTGTACTGGATGTTCGTTGATATTACTCCGCCACCGCTAAGAAAATAGTGCGAGCATGAACGAGCTGCCAAATAAAACACGACAGAAGCAACTTTTCGCAACGAAATTTGATATGGATTACCAGTGCACACCAGTAACCACTCCGGTTAGTTGATTATTTTGAAAACGGACGTTTATGGTGCTTTTACGGACCTTTCTAGACATGCGCATGACTTGCCATTCTGAAGCAGGTTGAGAAGAATCAAAATTAGGCAAATACCGGAGACAACAGTAAACATCAAAAAAGCGGTGAGGGGGGTTCTAAAACATTGCAGACGACTCAGAAAAGAGGCTTAATGTTGAAAATACCGCAGCTCCCCTTTAAGCTGAACGCCATGCATGGTTGCCACCTTTTGTCCAGGTTCCTTAAACACGGAACAAGACTAAATGGAGGCTCGTCCGAAGCCAGTGTTTTTGGTAGGAATTGTTTGTGTGCTGATGTAATTTGGTGGAGACTTACTTTGAGTTGATTAAGTGCAGAGCTTGGAGATAAACAGGTAAGTGTGGTAATTTTTCACTGGTGTTCCCCTCTGTTAGGTGTAGCAGCAGTCCTTAATAGAGGGTCTGCTGCAGTTTTTTTGTCTTTACTGTTTTGGGTGGTATCCTGGGAGGGCCTTTGGTGAACTCGGCAATGTCACTGAAGACTAGGGTTGAGTGTAGTTAGTTTTCTGGTAAGGCAGTTAGAAGGGGGGAGCCAGTATTGGGGCCACTGTGAGAATTGTATTGTTTATCTCCATTGTGTTATCTAGACGGCTAGATTTGGTTCAGGTATGGCTGCCAGTGTTGAAGATTTTATTATCTCTCCCTCAAATGAGTTGTTGGAGCAATGTACGAAGGAGAAGCTTCTCAAGTTGGCACAACATTATACTGTTGCTGTGGATGCCAGGTGCACAAAGGAGACCATCAAGAGTATAATATAATAATTATAATTATTAATAATAATTATGATTACAATTAATTGACTTCCAATTGGCTTGAATTGGACTTTATTATCTAAGTGCCTTGAGATGACATTTGTTGTATTTGGCGCTATATAAATAAAAATGAATCGAATTTAATTTAATTAAAATTGAATAATACAGGCAAATCTAAAAGAGGAAGTAGTCCTGATGGCCGATGATGGTAAGAGTGGTGTTACTACTTCTGTGCCTGGGTTGACCTTTGAACAGCAAAGGGAATTGTTGAAATTTGAACATGAAAAAGAGTTGGAAAAAATTAAGTATAAGGTGGAACAAATGAAACTGGAAGTGGAGCAGAATAAACTGGGGCTGATTACAGTGGGGAAATTTCCTGCCAGTGCTGGCAGTGGGGAAGCTGCCTAAAAATTTAAGTTTAATGCCAAAGTTTGACGAAAAGGATGTTGAGACTTTTTTGGAATGTTTGAACGTGTGGCTGAGGTCAGAGGTTGGCCTGATGAGGAGCGTACACTGTTGCAGTATGTTTTTACAGGAAAAGCAAAAGAGGTGTATTCCTCTGTCGGGGGCTGAGTGCAAGGTCTACACAAAGGTAAAAGCAGCTGTACTGCAAGCTTAAGAACTTGTGGCTGAAGCGTACTACCAAAAGTTCTGGAGGAAAACTGGAAAACAAACTCATGTGAAATTTGTAAGGGATTTGATTCTATACTTTAATTGTTGGTGTAAGGTAGCTGACGTTGCGAGCTTTCCAGATTTATGTGATCTGATAGTATTTGGACAATTTAAACATGCTGTACCAGACCACATTGCCACTTACAGTACGGCACATGAAGTTTTCACTCCGAGTGAAGCAGCAGTCTTAACTGATGAATATGTATTAACTCATAAACGTATCTTTGGAGCTATCTTACGGTGAGAGAGCTCACTGTAATGGTGGACAACCTCAGACTACTGGGTGTCCAAGGATGGAACCACAACCTAATGGTGAAAGTGGGCCTGAGGTGTGTCGTTATTGTCGTCAAAAGGGTCATTGGGAAAAAAAGAATGTCCTGTGCTGAATGGTAGAAGTAAATCTTTTCAGGTGAAGTCAGCTGGGTTGGTAGCACCAGTGCATAAGCTTGTTATTTCAGCTATGGATTTAGTGGCCCCTTTAGAAATGCAAGTTCGAACAATGGACACCTCTGGGGCAGGTTTGGGTTATAGTATATTCATCTCTGATGGGTTTTGTAAAGCAAAGAGGGAGTGACACAGAAGTCCCAGTTAAAGTGTTATGGGATTTGGGTTCTATGCACACTAATAGCCGCTTTCGGACTGTAGGAACCGTTGGCAGTTCTAATAACATTTTAATCCGCGGGGCCGTTTTCTCCCGTGTTCGGACATACAGGAACTCGGGGCTTTCTCCCTTAGTTCCTATAACTATTTAGCTCCTTCTCCGAGGTCGGGTCTTTTCATAGTTCTATAGAACACATCTAACGGAGGTGTGTGGTGGTTGGTAGCTACGCCCCATGTCATACTATCACGGCTGAAATGTTTACTCATACAACACAGACAGAACAGGCGCGTGTTTAATAAGTTAAACTTACACTGGTCTCATTTGTCTGCAGCGCTCTGCTCTCCTTTCTTCCTTCATGAAATGAAAAAGTATCTCCTGACTCTCTGTGAGCTCTTCCAGCCTCGATATTAGACGCCTGATGTGATTGTCCATGATTAATATCACCATCATGCAGACCATGAACACAGTGGCCTCCCCGCTCTCCATATTAGCTTCTTGGTGGTGTTTTTTCTTCTCTCCTTACTTTTACTGTTTTGTTTTGTGTTTGAATGTAGCGCTAAATGGCTAACGGCTAACACGTCACTGAAGCAGACGGCTGCGCGCGGCGCATCAGTCCCTATCAGGTCCCGACTCATGTGCGAATGCAGACTGAAACAGAAGGACAGTTATCAGAACGAAATTCGAGGAGGGTAGTTCTGATAACTACTTTCTTAGAACGGTCTGTCCGAAAGCGGCTATTGTGAGAGAGGCCATTTTGACCTCTTCTCCAGTCAGACACAGGTGGTTGTGTGCCCTGCGGAAGTTTGGCACTACAAACCCTTTTTGTTCCTGTGCATAAAATGTTCTTGTCCTGTTTTTTTTTTTTTGTTTTTTTTAGTAATGATCTGGTATCTGATAGTCATATGTCGCCAGATGACATAAGACCTGTTATTAATATTAATACTGTTATTATATTTATACTGTTATTATCATTATCAATACTGTATATTTCAGATACCTTTTGCATTTTCTTTCATTCTTTTATATTTTTTATCCATATTTAATTTTAATTATCTTTTTATTGGTAGCAGGACAAGGAAGAATTTCACTGCACATTGTACGGTGTATGATTGTGTATGTGACAAATAAAACTATCTTGACCTGTTCGGGCACGAGTAATTCAAGAGTCAGTTCAGGTCAATCAGCCACAGTTATGTCCTCCCTTTACAGATCCTCCAGGGGAAGTTGTTAAACTTCCAGTGTCAATACGTTCAGCGATTATATCAACTGGTAGATTAATGCTTTTGTGTTTTTAACATGGGATATATTTTGAAGTGGTATTTTAAAGCATGCATCATTTGTGACCTGAATATTTATTTGTGTTGCATGATGTGTGGTAGACGTTTTACATGCAATTGACATTTTAATGCTGGACTTTTATTGACTAATCTGAAAAGCATTGATTTGACCACACCCTCACCTCTTCCCACTAGCTTGTGGAGACGAGCGCTGGTGATGAGAAATGGACACCAGGTGCGCTCACTGATGGACGGAAGGTGGTAGGATGGACACAGAAGCGGGAAAAAAAGGAACGACAGCAAAAGGACAGTAGGAACGGCAAGGGGGGGCAAACGACAGTGGTAGGACAACGACAACGACAACACGTTCGCTGGTGCCGGATGGGTAAAACGGGAGCCTGCCGTCGGTTCCGAGCAGGGGTTTTATTCCAGGACGGCGGCGAGGTGGAGAGGACAAGAACTTATCATGTCTGTTAAGTTGGGCAAAGAAAAAACTAAGTTTCCAACAACGATAAAAGTTATTTTATCGTTGTTGGAAACTTGTTATCGTTGTTGACAAGAGAACTCCACGGACCCGGCCACTTGCCGTATGATTGCGTACTGGACCTTGTAGTCCTTTTGAAGACTCCTTGGGCTTTGACTGCTGCACTTTATTCGTTTAGCCTCTTGCCATTTTACCCTCTTTTAATTGTTAGATTTTAACCCATCGCATTTTTATTATTTTTAATTGGCGCATTTTATTTATTTTTTTTTTTAGCCTATTGCTTTTTGTTTTAGTCTACTGTAGTTCAGCTATGGATTCAGTCAGTCACCTCACACCTGCCACACGCACACAAAAAGGAGATGCCTCGGCCAACAGGAGGCCAGCCACCACCACCTTAGGCCATCAGCCCCTAAAGAACACAAAATAAAATAGAGTAACAGGTTAGAGGGTTTTCCATATCATCATTATCATCATTATCAACCCAATAGTATTTTATATAAACACCGTCCTTGGTTCAGATCTTTGGTCTGAAATAAATACCACTGTGAATCCCAAATTTCTGTCTGCCCATTCCTCAACAGTGGAATCTTATGCTGGTGTTGCTTATCCACAATATTTAATTTTGGCCCGTTTTGACACTGACAGATCTCTCATGTGGTTCCCCTCTAAATTCTTTAGGGTGTGCTGCACAAGGTCTAGCGTTGGCACCAGTGGAGTTGCCACAGCAGGCAATAAGGCTGGAACCATCTGCAGTGTGTGCTGTGACTCGTGCCATGACTGCATGTTTGCCTGGTGGTGGGGTAACTATGGACAAAGTCAAGAAGTTTTTCTTTGCTGTGCCAAATGACCTTTGTGTTTCTTGTGTATACTTGGTGCAAGAACAGATGATCTGTATGAATTGGTGGTGCCTTCCTGTCATGTGGGGAACATTAGACAGGGTTATCTACTCAGAGATGACTTGCTGTTTAGGATTTGGGATCCTCATGGTGATGGGTTTAGCAGGGATCTCTTTGTGCAAGTGGTACAACCTGAAAAATATAGAACATCAGTGGTTCAGACAGCACATGACAATATTGGAGGTCATATGGGGGTCAAGAAGACCTACCATCGGGTGTTACAGCATTTATTTTTATTTTTTTTCTGGCCCCTTGTAAAATGTGATGTCTCTAAATATATAAAAACATGTAACACTTGTCAGGTTACCAGTAAACCAAATCAAACTCTGAAACACTGCACCTTTACATCCGATTCCTGCAGTGAGTCAGCCTTTTGGTCATCTGATAGTTGACTGTGTGGGGCATCTTCCTCGGTCCAGGTCTGGTTGCTCTTATTTGTTAACAATGTGTCAATCCACCAGATATTCAGCGGCTTATCCACTGCGGTCTATCACAACCAGGGGCCCGTTGCACAAAAGTAGGATTTAGACATCCAGGATGAATTACTTAGCCAGGTTCAAGGAATCCAAAACATTGGCGCCCAGGCTAAGTTGGTTGCACAAAGGCCAAGCCAGGATGAGCAGACATGGATTCATTAAGCCAGGTGAAACCGATCCTGGATAAGTGCTGCACACGGCTTGCTTAAATAGACCCCACGATCAATCATAGATTCACTGATTCACCATGGCAACAAGGGCGGCGTATTTCTCCCCAGCGGAGCAAGAACTATTAATGGAAGCATATGAAGAGGTGAAGGAGAAAATAAAACAAAAAGGAAATACTGCCACAGTTAAAAAACAAAGGGAGCAAGCGTGGCAAACCATTGCTGACCGCCTGACTGCGTAAGTAGTGCACAAATACACACTCACCACTCCACTGAAACCATCACAATTAGGCTACAATCCAAATAAAATGTTGATTAACATATTTGAAAACATATTTGTAGCCTACTTTGATTATGAATAAGTTGAAATTGACTGCATGTGAGTGAAACTATCTAAATGTAACTCCATGCTCCTCCACTGTTTCATTGTGTGTGTGCGTGTGTTTTTGTGTGTGTAGATTTAACATAACTGGGCCAAAACGGACATGGCAGCAAGTCAAAGTAAAATATAAGAACATCCTGCAGAATGGTAAGTCCCCTGACAAATACTTAACAAGTGTACTTTTTATTAAGAATGTGCCTGCCCACAAATTGCCTGTACTGTGCATTAATTGGTTTAACATCTTATCATTTCAGATGGTCTGCAATGCTGACTATTTGATCAGTAATGTTGTGGCAAAGTGGCCCGGCTCGGTCCACGACTCCCGAGTGTTTCGGAACTCAGAGATCTATCGGCGCCTATCACAAGGTGAGCCACAGAACCTCTATTGATAACCACTTTTAACATCATAGCTGTGTTAAGAATGTCACTACTTATGAGGTTGTGATGGTAACATTTTGTATTCACAGGTGAATTCCTGGGTGAATTGCTGGGTGACCGAGGGTATGCCTGCCAGCCTCTTCTGCTCACTCCATTTGCAGACCCTCTGGAGGCACAACTGGCATACAACCATGCCCATGCCAGAACAAGGGCCCGGATAGAAATGACATTTGGCCTACTGAAGGCACGCTTTCAGTGTCTGAACCACCTGAGAGTCAGCCCAGACAGGGTATGTGATATCATTGTGGCCTATGCTGTCCTCCACAATGTGGCCTGCCTGAGAAAGGAGAGGGCCCCCAGAGTGCCAGCTCTCATAGACTGGGACAATCCTGCCATCTTCCCGGATGACGACTGTGGTCGGCTGGTCAGAGACCAATATGTGTTAAATTATTTTAATTAATATGCATGTTGATTTAAGTTGGGCCTGCAATGGCAGAAGATTTTTTGTTAGGTTTTTGTGCTGTATAGGCATGTCAATTTTATTTGTATAGCCCATTTTTACAAACAGTTTGTCTCAAACTGCATGCTTTGATTCTGTGCTTTTTGTCTTGTAGAGCACTGTGTGACTTCAGTTTTGAAAGGAGCTGATGGTTTACTTGCTTTGATTCATCCTTGTTCAATAAAGGAACATCATGGTACACTCTAATGTGTATTTATATTTATATGGTGATGTACTTTATGTGTAGACTGTGGGAAACTAAATTATCTAATGATTGCAAGTTCATCTAAAATCATCAGTTATCTAAAATGATTGCAATTAATGATCACAAATGTTTCAATAATGATAGTGGGTATAGTTAAATGTTTTAACAATATGTTCTAGGCAGTGGAATAAATATTGGTTTCCATTTGTGGCGACCGCTGACTGAGATAAAGAATGAGATTAAATAGATCCTGGAACTTAGCCTGGTCTGGAGCAGGCTAGCTTCTCAGAATAAATCTCCATGGTAACTTACGTCTGAACATATCCCACTTCCCTCTATCCCACTTTTGTGCAACTGGATCACGGATAAGTTGAGCCAGGATAGCCAACATATCCCGGCTTAATCCCTTGTCTTAGTTTTGTGCAACGGGCCCCTGGTCTGTGGTGAAGGCTTTTTTGGAGTTTACATCTGTGTTTGGATTTCCTAAAGTTCTACAAACAGACCAAGGGTCAAACTTTACTTCTCGGCTGTTTTTTTGTTTCCAAGTTCTTGAATAATTTGATGTCACTCATAATAAACGTCTACAGCGTATCATCCACAAAGTCAAGGGGCAGTCGAGCGTTTTCATCAACATTTGAAATCATTGCTGTGTGCTCATTGCACTGAGTTGAAGGCAGACTGGTAGGGTGGCTTGCCATGGCTTTTGTTGGCAGCCAGGGAAGTTGTACAGGCTTCAGTCCCAATGAGCTTGTCTTTGCTCACACAATTCGCAGTCCTTTGTCTGTCATTCGTGATCAGTGGGTTACGTCTGATCCCCCGATAAATCTGATCTTATGTAAATGGGTTTAGGAATAGACTTTGAGGTTGGGGAATTGGCGAAACAAAATTTGCAAATGGCTCAAAAGAAAATGAAGCGGCTGTTTGATCGCAACGTGAGTTCTGTGCAGGTGACCAAGTGTTGGTGTTGCAGCCACTGATTGAATCACCTTTTCCCTGTAATGTCGTTGTAACAATTCCGTTGCTACCGTGGGTTCACCCAACACATGAGCAGAGACGTGGTTGACTTATACTCGTTTATTTGGTATTGATCGAGGTGAATAGCCAGAACGGCAGAAGATGAACTCCAGCTTCTCCGTGTGCTCGTTCGTTCATGCGTCCTTTCGTCTCTGGCTCTGGGTCTCGATCCCGTCATCTCCCTCCCAGCCTGGACCAGCACGCTACTGATAAAGGGGAGAATGATTAGCCGACGATGTACAGGTGTGCCAATCATCTCCCCTCCCACTGTCCTCTGAGCTCTTCCCACCTCTCCACCTCTCCTCTGCACCTGATGCACCATGCCCCCCTCCACATACCTCCACCGCCCGACTTAGGCCGGGGAGCTGTCCGGCCTAACCTACCCCCCCCCCTTGTGGGAGCGGGAAAGGAAGTCGGCCACGACCATCTGCGCCCCCGGCCTATGGATCACCTTGAACTTGAAAGGCTGCATGGCCAGATACCATCGGGTGATCCGGCCATTAGTATCTTTCATGCGGTGGAGCCACTGGAGGGGAGCATGGTCCGAACAGAGGGTGAATGGCCGCCCCAACAGGTAGTACCGCAGAGCATCGACCGCCCACCGGATGGCCAGGCACTCCCTCTCCACCGTGCTGTACCTGGCCTCCCTCTCGGACAGCTTCCTGCTGATGTACAGCACTGGGCGGTCGACACCCCGCACCTGCTGGGACAGAACGGCCCCCAGCCCTCTGTTCGATGCATCAGTCTGCAGAGTAAACGGGAGAGAGAAATTAGGAGTGTGAAGAAGAGGCTCCCCACAGAGGGTCTGTTTTACCCTCTCAAGCGACACCTGGCACAGCTCCGTCCACTGGACCGGATCTGAGGCACCCTTTCGGGTGAGGTCGGTCAAGGGGCTGGTCAGCTCGGCGAAGTTGGGAATAAACCGCCGGTAGTAGCCAGCCAGCCCCAAAAACCGCCTCACCTCCTTTTTTGTCTTGGGCCGCGGGCAGGCTGCAATCGCTGCTGTCTTGTCGACCTGTGGACGCACCTGCCCGCCGCCCAAGTGGTACCCCAGATACCGTACCTCCCTCCGTCCAACTGCACACTTCTTCGGGTTGGCCGTGAGCCCCGCCTGCCTCAGTGACTCGAGCACCGCAGCCACCTGCTGCACATGCTCCGCCCAGCTGTTGCTGTGGATGATCACGTCATCCAGATAGGCGGCAGCATATGCAGCATGCGGCCGCAGCACCCGGTCCATGAGGCGTTGGAACGTTGCTGGGGCCCCGAACAACCCGAACGGAAGTGTAACAAATTGGTACAACCCGTACGGAGTGGAGAAGGCCGATTTTTCCTTAGACTCTGGAGATAGGGGAATCTGCCAGTACCCCTTGGTTAAATCCAGCGTCGTAAAAAATCGAGCTGTGCCAAGGCGATCCAGGAGCTCGTCGACCCGGGGCATAGGATAGGCATCAAACCGTGAAATGTCATTCACCTTGCGATAGTCCACACAGAACCGGATCGACCCATCCTTCTTGACTACAAGAACGATGGGACTACACCAGGCACTGTTGGACTCTTCTATCACACCCATTTCCAACATGGCCTTCAATTCTGCCTGTACCACTTTTCTTTTGTGTTCAGGCAACCGATAGGGTCGTGAACGCACTGTCATGCCCGGGTGAGTCTCCACGTGGTGTTGAATAAGGCTTGTGCGTCCTGGCAGGGGGGAAAACACATCCGCGTAACGCTGCTGCAACTTGGCTACATCTGCTTACTGTGACGGAGAGAGGTGGTTCTCACAAAGGAGCGAGGCGGGATTGGTCGATTTTGGCACCTCGGGCCCCAACTCATCTCTCTCTGCAATTGTCGTCACCAGTGAAACAGACTCTGCCTCCCTCCATGCTTTAAGGAGGTTGAGGTGGTAAATCTGAGTCGCACCTCCCCTGTCAGATCGCACAAGCTCATAGTCAACGTCACCCACTTGCCGTGTGACCACAAAGGGCCCTTGCCACTTGGCGAGTAATTTAGAGTTATGAGATGGGAGTAATACAAGCACTTTATCTCCCGGTGTAAATTGTCTCAGCCTAGATCCTCTGTTGTACAGCTGCTGCTGACGTTCCTGGGCCCGGAGCAAATTCTCACGTGATAACTGACCCAGTGTGTGGAGTTTTGCTCTCAGGTCCAGGACGTACTGAACTTCATTTTTACTGGGGCTCGGACCTTCCTCCCAGCTTTCTTTTACCAGGTCCAAAACCCCGCGTGGTTTCCTGCCAAATAGCAGTTCAAAGGGAGAAAATCCCGTGGAGGCCTGGGGAACCTCGCGCACTGCAAACAGCAGAGGATCTAGCCACTTATCCCAATTTGGCTTATCATCGTGCACAAACTTACGGATCATGGACTTCAAAGTCTTATTCAGGCGCTCGACGAGGCCGTCAGTTTGCGGGTGGTAAACACTGGTTCGAATAGACTTGATGCCCAATAATCCGTAAAGTTCCCTCAGTGTTCGTGACATAAACTGGGTGCCTTGGTCAGTCAGGATCTCTTTCGGGATCCCGACTCGGGAGATAACCTGAAACAGCGCTTGCGCCACACTCTTTGCGGAGATGGTGCGCAGCGGCACTGCCTCTGGATATCGGGTTGCATAATCCACGAGGACTAACACAAATCGGTATCCACGTGTGCTCCGGTGAAATGGCCCGATGAGGTCCATCCCGATCCGTTCAAACGGGACCTCCATCAGTGGTAGCGGGCGCAACGGCGCTCTCGGGATGGCCGGTTGGTTGACCAACTGGCATTCAGCGCAGGACGCACACCAGCGGCGAACGTCCGCTCTAATGCCAGGCCAATAGAAACGGGCCATTACCCGGTTCAGTGTTTTTTCGTACCCCATATGCCCAGCCATTGGGTTGTAGTGAGCCGCCTGGAAAACCATTTCCCGGCGGCTTTTCGGTACCAGCAACTGGGTAATTATCTCCTCAGTCTGAGTGTCACGACTCACTCGGTACAACCTGTCCCTCTTTAATGAAAAGTGTGGATATGTTAACGCTGCGTCAGGGCGCACCATATGACCATCAATTCGTATCACTTGGTCAAAGGCAAAGCGTAGAGTATCATCACGAGACTGTTCAAGTGGAAAATCTTCCATGGAGTCAAACACGGGAGCCTGCGGAGCCTCCTGAGGAGGCGCTGCCGGTTCCCCCTCCCCGTCATCAGTGTCGGACAACCTCGCGTCACCGCTGAGCACAGCGCACATATCCCATGACCCTGTTGGTCGTGAGCGCACCCCCACACACTGCCCCACTAGTTTATCAAACCCCGGCCAATCAGTACCCAGAATAAGAGGGTGCGCCAGGCGGGAGCTAACCGCAGCCTTCACACTATGCTTTTTCCCCTTATAACGAATTTCCACTGACGCAATAGGGTATCTGTGGATATCCCCGTGCACACATTTAATATCCACCCAGCTCGCTTCTATCAAAGCCCCGGGTCGAATCAGATTCTGGTGAGCCATGGACTGCATGCAGCCCGAGTCCACCATCGCCTGATGTGTACCCCCCTGAATCCTTACCGGAACGCTGTACGTCCCTCCCGGACCGGCGGAGGGTGCTGCAGGGCCGACGACCCGGATCACCTGACCGACCTCCATGAGCGGGCACTCCCGGCGAAAGTGCCCGGGCCGTCCGCACCTCCAGCACTCCTGCACTGCCGCTTGAGGGACCGTCTGTGGGCTGAGGACAGTGTCCGCAGCGCGCTGGCCCTGTGGCGGGAGAGAAAGAGGCAGTTGGTTAAACCGGGGAAGCGGGGTGGGTCGGGTGGCTGTGCTGATCGGAGGACCGGTTGACTGTGGAGGCCTCCTGCGGGGTGCCGGTGTGGGACGGGCAAACGGCGTTGGCCGAACCTCCGGCGCTTGGTCACGGGCGTGGACAGCCAGGTGGTCCTCCGCCAGCGTGATGGCTGTCGCCAGGTCCGCTGGGCGATGACACCGTACCCAGGCTGAGGTGCCGCTTGGGAGCCCCTCGGTGAACTGCTCCATCACCACCGTCTCCAGCATCCGCTCCTCCCCCGCCGACCCCCCAGGCTGCAGCCACCTGGTTGCAGCGTCTTTCAGCTGCTGAGCGTATACGAACGGGCGGTCGTTGGGTCCCAGCTTCGTCTCCCGGAACCTCCGCCGGTGGTCCTCCGTGGAGAAGCCGAGGCGATCCAGGACAGCCCGCCTCACGTCCCGGTACCGCCCTCGGCTGGAGGCCGGTAGGCAGAGCGCCGCCGTCTGCGCCTCACCTGTCAGCAGTGGCAGCAGCCGTACCGCCCACTCCGCCGCGGGCCAGCCACATGCCGTCGCTGTCGCCTCAAACATTTCCAGGAATGACTGCGGATCGTCCTCAGTTGTCATTTTGTGGACAGTCATTCCTGGAAACGAGGGACCCGGTGTGCTTGTCCCCGCCTGGGACAGCATCGCCTCCAGCATCGCCTCCAGCATCGCCTCCAGCAGCCGCGTCTGCTTCTCTGCCTGCGTGTGCAGCGCTGCCAGGTGCTGCCTGTTCGCGGCGGCTTGGTCCTGGCTCATCTTAGCGATCTCGTTCAGCATTCCTGCCAACACGTTCGCTGGTTGTTGCGGCTCTGTCATTCTGCCGTGTTGGGATCAGTTGGGCGCCAGTGTAACAATTCCGTTGCTACCGTGGGTTCACCCAACACATGAGCAGAGACGTGGTTGACTTATACTCGTTTATTTGGTATTGATCGAGGTGAATAGCCAGAACGGCAGAAGATGAACTCCAGCTTCTCCGTGTGCTCGTTCGTTCATGCGTCCTTCCGTCTCTGGCTCTGGGTCTCGATCCCGTCATCTCCCTCCCAGCCTGGACCAGCACGCTACTGATAAAGGGGAGAATGATTAGCCGACGATGTACAGGTGTGCCAATCATCTCCCCTCCCACTGTCCTCTGAGCTCTTCCCACCTCTCCACCTCTCCTCTGCACCTGATGCACCATGCCCCCCTCCACAGTCGTCCATCGTGTTTCAGACCAAAACTACTTGATCAAGATGCCAAATAAAAGACAATCAGTTAAGGTCTGTCATGTTAATTTGCTCAAGCCATATTTTGCATGTGATGTTTCCAAACAATGTTATTAAAGATTCTGAAACTTTGGCCAAGCTAGGTTCAATGCTTGGACAGGTGGATGCAGAGAAATGGAGTCAACTTGTTGATCTTATTCAAACATATTCCAGTCTTTTCTGACACTACAACATGTACCAATTTGATAGAATATGATGTTGTTGTGGGGGACGCAAAACCCATCACCCAGCAGTTCTATCGGGTTAGCCCTGAAAAGCGAAAGACATTGGACTCAGAGGTAGATGATATGCTGGAAAATGGTCTTGCTGTGTCTTCTACTTCCAGTTGGTCGTCTCCTTCCCAGGGTAGATGATTTTGTCGATCAGGTGGGTTCTGCCAAGTATGTTAGCAAGTTCGGCCTTCTTAAAGGTTACTGTCAAGTTCCACTTTCTGATGGAGCAAGGGAGATCAGTTCATTTGTGACTCCATCTAGTTTGCATTCCTATACGGTTATGCCGTTTGGGGTGCACAATGCTCCAGCCACCTTTCAAAGATTGCTGAATGAGGTGGTTTGGGGGCTGGAGGATTGTGCAGTCTATTTGGATGATGTTGTGATATACAGTGACACATGGAAAGAACATTTGGAGCGAGTGATGGCTTTTATTTGAAAGGCTGCTTTGGGCATGGCAAACAGTCAATTTGGCGAAATGTGAATTTGCCAAGGCCACCGTGACCTTTTTGGGAAAGGGGGCGGGGAGAAGTACGTACCATTCAGGAAAAGGTCAGAGCTATCCGAGACTTCCCTATTCCGACAACAAAGAAGGAATTGTTACGTTGTTTTTTTTTGAGGATGACTGGTTATTACAGGGAGTTCTTTGACTGATTTGTTAAAAGGTGATGTTAAATATGTTTGGTCTCCCATCTGTCAAAGGACATTTAATCAGTTGATGGACCTGTTGTCATCAGCTCCAGTGCCTGCCACTCCCCGGTTGGACCGCCACTTCAAGTTGCAGGTGGATGCAAGTGATGCTGGGGCTGTGTTACTACAGGTGGATGAGGGGGCTTGAGAAACCAGTCAGTCACGTCTCTAAGAAGTTTAAGTTACCAGCGTAACTATTCAGTTATTGAAAAGGAACCCCTCGCGTTGGTCATGGCCCTCCAACATTTTGACGTTTATGGTAGGTCAGGTTCATCGTTGGTCGTTTATACTGACCACAACCCACTTACTTTTTTATTTGTTGCAGAACCCGAATCAGAGGTTGATGCGTTGGGCATTATTGTTGCAGCCCTAACATTTAGATATGCGTCACATTAAGGGCAGGGATAATATGGTGGCGGATACTTTGTCAGGTGCTCCTTTGTAATATGTTTTGCTATGTACTTGTCTCTCTGTCTCTATCCAGTCCGTGCTCCCATTTCTATGAGCTCTTAAAGATGCTTCTTCTGGATCCACAGTTGCGGAGTCATGGAGATTGGGAGTGTTGGTGAGGTAATGGGAAGGAGGGAGGGGTTCTGCATGGCATGTTATTTGATAAGGTGTTCCATGATAATTTGTGAAAAGAAAATGGATTATGTTCTGGCAAAAGAGATGGGTTGTACATTTTTTTTGGATTGTAGATTGGAAGTAATTTTTTTTCTCATCTTTGTGTAGCGTTTCTAAAAATGGATTAATATGCTGGATATTAATAAAAGAAGGGGGCACCACCTTTCATATGATTATGAAGTCATTTGCTTTCGTTACAGTCCTGAAAGGAAAGACTGTTAAAAGTTATGAGGAACATCGCCACTGAAGCTAAGTTCTGTCTGAAGGGATATCCGACACTTTAGAATTGATGTGACGCTCTGATCATTTACAAGAACATTTATTTAAACAGTACTCCAAGATTATATGCAAACGGTTGATGAAACGGACAGTAACAGGCATAATTTGCAGTGTTTACAAAAAAATACAGGTTAAAGGGATAGTTCGCCTCTTTTGACATGAAGCTGTATGACATCCCATATTAGCAATATCATTTATGAACATTGACTTACCCCCCCCCCGCTGCGTCCTGTGAGCCGAGTTCCAGCCGAGTTTTGGCGTTGACGAAGGTAGTCCGGCTAGTTGGCTGGGGCTTAAAAAACTAAAGCGTCTTGCTTCTCAAAACAATATGCGTTCAAAAGAGTAATACATTTGCATCACAAAATCGTCCATCCAGAAAAAGTCAGACCTCACATTGCTTGGCGCTATTTTTGCCTCCCTTGATATCAATGCGTTCAGCCACCTAGCGATAGCCGCACCTGTTACGGTGTTTACTGCTCGGAAGCAGGGGACTGCTCGGTCTGCTCTTCAGTCTGCACAGTTTACACAGCCCGTAGTGATACAAAGGTAGAGAGGTGGGGGCCTTTGTTTCTTTGTTTAGTTGTTTGGGTTTAGGTATTTATACACACACTTTTACTCATAACACACACCCGCATCCATCCCGCACTACATACTGACTATTGATTGTATCTTTTTCTAAGTTTATTAATACATTTTTTGTGAAGCTCAACGCCATGTGTGGTTTCCACCTTTTGTCCAGGTTCCTGAACATGACAACAGTATACCATCAGGGTTTCCAGTGATGGGCATGAAGATGAAAAATAAAATGTACAGGCTTCTATCTTTTACATATTATTGTGAGATGTGAGATGCAAACAAGATGAGCTAGTGGCAACTTTAAGAGGTGTGGTTTTTTGTTTTGTTTTTTAAGTTTTTTTTTGTTTTTTTTGGACGAGACTCGATTTAACCTCCAGTTCGTTGGAAAAAAAAACAATTGCTAGTTGTCAGCAGCTTTGACTGAACATTTACCCTATAGATGCAGTTTGCCGTTACTGTGGAACTTGTGTTCTGGTTGCGTTTCCTTATGAAAGGAAATATTTGTCTATATGTGACAGTTTGCACATATTTTTTTACCCCCCAAATACTGTTGGATATTTTCACTTAGCCTGAAAAAGCTGGTGGGACCTGTCTCCAATATGAACAACTTCACTTAGAAAAGCAAGTGACATGATTAGTTTTGGGTCTCCGATAGTTTAAGATTTTCCTCTTTCACCTTATTAATATTTTACTATTATTTGTCTTTATAAGAGTTTTCTCTCTAATATTTCCAGATTATTATTTCTTTTTAATTCCTTGCTAGTGTTCTTTTTTGCTAGAGCATTGGACCGTTTTTTGTGAATAAGAAAAACAAATCAAATTAAAAAAAATCCCACTCACACATGCACACCTTAAAATGGCTGAAATAACTTCCAGCTCCATGCAAGTGATAGCCACTTATGAGACAGTCACAATGGCAGGCTATGCAAGCCTGCCAAACAATTTAATCAAAATAAGGGAGTCAAAACAAAAGAAAAAAAAAAAAACGGCAGCAGAGTTCCAGCTATGGTATTAGCACAGCTTAACAGGTATAGGCGACAGTAGCAGCTAGCTGTTAGCTGTGGAAGGCTGCGATCCAGGCTAACAGATCCTATAAAGCATAAGAGAACTTGTTTGCTGGCATGTATAATAGTAAGAGGGAAATCGTACATACCAATCAGGCAGGTGCTTGTTGGCTTAAATAAGTTCATATGCACTGAATGTTTTATTTCAGTAGAACAAGAGCAGAATGAAAACAATTTAAAAAAACAAAAAAACAATCACTCAGCTTTGAATCACAAATACTAAATGGAGTAAATGGAGGCCAAAAACTAACCAGGTGTCCAAATATCTGCGCAGTTATAAAAAATAATAAGCAACCATTTTAAAGCTTTTCCATCTATCTGATTTTCCATTATTTTCTTTATTTCATACTCTCCAGTCGTCATTTTATTACCAACCTCAGTTGCGCTCTCCATCCTACCAACAATATTGGGAAAAATCTTGTCCATTGTCCAACATAGTTTCATGCCAAGAGTTTCTGGGGTACATCTTTTAGAGTGGACAGATGAAGACCGGCCCAGTGTAGGTCAAAGCGGTTTGGGATTGGCCTACACCTGCCTCCCAAAAAGAGCTGTAACATTTCTTGGGATTTGCACATTTTTATAGGAGGTTCATTTAAAAATGACAGCAAAATTGCATTGCCTCTAACAAGTCTGACCTCTGTCTCTAGAACGTTTTCTTTTACACCTGAAGCTGAGGAACCGTTTCAAAAACTGAAAGATGTTCAGTATTGCTCCTGTACTAATCCAGCCAAATCCCAGCAAGTAGTTTGTGGTGGAGGTCGATGCATCAGACACCGGAGTAGGTGCTGTCTTATCTCAACAAAAAGACCCAGAAGGGAAACTGCACCCTTGTGCCTTTTTCTCGCTGTGTCTCTCTCCTCCTGAGAGGAACTATGTTGGTGATCACGTACCGCTAGCCATTGAGCTTGCCTTAGAGGAATGAAACTGGCTAGAAGTGACAGAGCAGGCGTTGTCTGGACTGATCACAAACCTATCATATCTCCGGTCAGTGAAGAGATTAAATTCACGACAGGCAAGCTGTTCTTTATGTTTTGGGAGATTTAACTTTGATCTTTTACTGACCAGGATCCCCGAAATGTCCTGGTCTCGACAATTTTCTCCGGATATACAAACTTTGGAACCAGAACACATCCTCCCTGCCTCCTGTGTGGTCTCCAGTGTTTCCTGGGAAATGGAGAAGATAGTCAGAAATGCCCAAGTGACTGGGCGAGATCTGGCCAAAGGCCCCCTGTTCAGGTATTCATGCCTTCTGCTGTTCGATCCCAAGTGATCGACTGGGCACACATTGCAAGATTCACCTGTCATCCAGGGGAGGCACGAACCATAGCCTTATTGAGACAATCATTTTGGTGGCTGGGACACGTGAGTATGTCAAAGCATGCTCAGTCCAGAGACTGGACTACCAGTCTCTAGACTGGTAACACATCATGCTGGACTTTCCCACTCTAAAGGTAATTCTGTTATAGTGACCATGATTGATAGGTTTACCAAAGCTGCTCTCTTTGCTAATTTTGAGTAAACTGCCTTCAACTTTGAAGACTGCCCAAATCCTGGTCCAGCATGTCTTTCGCCTTCATGGAATCCCTGTAGATATTGTATCAGATCAAGGTCTGCAGTTTACTTCACAGGTCTGGAAGGAGTTCTGTAAATCCCTCTGAGCCGAGGTCAGTCTGACCTCAGGGTACCACCCCCACTCCAATGGTCAGACTGAAGGTTGAAACTGAGGGCGGGTACTGTAATGAGGGTTGGCAGGGTTTCTTGCGTTTCTGACCACTAGGTGGAGAGCTGGGCTGTCCTGCAAGTCGAAAGTTCCATGGGCAGAGTCCTCTGGCAGCTGGCAAGTTCACTCACCTGTGCGATATCTCCTAATCAGCAGTGGGCTTTATCAAAACAGAGGCTGCAGTACTTCTCAGCCAGATTGTCGTCCCTGTTATTGTGAACATAGGCCAGTTACCTAGTAAAACTGAGGGTTTTTTTGAGAACCTTCCCTGATAGTGCCTGTTTTGCCTTTTTTCAGAGTTCCTGTTCTGCTGAGCTACTGCCCCACGTACCCTGTCCTGTTGTTCTGGTGGAGAGCCTCTGCTGTGAACACTCATCTGGAAGGACTCACCTGGATCTGCCTCTTCTGCTGTTTTGGATTCCACCTGCTTGCCCACTCTCTAATCTCTGAAACACATTTTTTGGAAACCTGCCAACCCTAGTTTTGGACCTCCCGCTTGGATTTTGGTGCTACTGACAAAAGTAGGAAACTATACTCTCCTCTGCTCACTCTTCATGCCTCTCCAGATTTACCTCTCACCGATCTTTCCTCTCCAACAGAATGCCAGGAACCTGACATCTATGCTCATTCACTGTAAATAAAAGTCACTTTAACCTTCTGCCGTTTGTCTTCCCTCTTGGTTTGTCTGTTCTTATCCTGAATCATGACGGTAACCATCCACAAAATGGACGAAAGAATGTTTGTTCAGTATAACTAAATAAGAAAAGAAGTAGAACGAGCAAATGGCTGCCACTAATGAACATTTGTGTTAAAATGACTAAATAAGAAAACTGTTGCCCAAATTAATGCCACTTTTTCACTTTTGAGAACTTGCAAAATAGCAGCTTGACTGACAAATAACTATTCCACTTTTTCTTCATGCAAAATGGCTGTGAAATATGATTTATTTTTATTTTTTCCCCCAACCCCCATTGCAGTTCCTCCAGCCTGGCTCAGTTTACACCACAGCTCTTGGCTCACTTTGCCATTTGGCTGGTATTTTGGGGAAACGATGATGTAGCTTATAAATTCAGGCCAATGTTTAACTAAATGAGTAATATGATTTCATATGCTGATAAATTACCAACATGCAACAGAAATATTTCTACACCCTGATAAACTGGCATTGATGTACCAGTCATTACAGCTGATGTCAAAATCCTACTTTTATTAGCAAAAAGTTTTTTTTTGGTCTTATTGTTCAAAGGGGTTCCTCTTTTTACAGTTTGGCAGAAAGTATAGATGCTTCAGAAAATGAATGGCCACATGACAAAAGTACATAATTGGCAAGATACAGTCAACTTATCCACTGTCTCATCTTGCACCACTCTTGATCCACTCAGCAAGTTATCAAATCAAACTTTATTTATAAAGCACTTTTCATACATTAAAAATGTAGCACAAAGTGCTATACATGTAATTTTGCCGAAACAATGTCGGACTCCGTAGTTTTCTCTGGACACCTGCCAAATCTGACCAGTGATGACATGTTTAGCCGCATGTCGTCCTACAATCGCTGGTTGTCTAGATGGTGTCCAGCAAACAACGTGGGCTACATAGATAATTGGCAATCTTTCTGGAGAAAACCTGGTCTGATGAGGAGAGACAGCATCCATCCTACTTTGGAAGGAGCAGCTCTCATTTCTAGAAATATGGATGAATTTATTTGCCACCCTAAAACATGACAACCCAGGGCTCAGACCAGGATGCAGAGTTGTAGTCTTACACACTTCTCTGCAGCTTCCCACCTGCTGCTACCCACCCAATCAATTAACACAAAAGGAGCAAATCCTCTTGTGCAAAAAAAATTAAAACAAAAACTTTAACTGAACAAAAACATCAAACTATTAAATGTGGTTTGCTGAATATCAGATCTCTCCTTTCGAAGTCTCTGTTAGTGAATGAGTTGATTTGTGATCATCATATTGATATATTTTGTCTTACAGAAACCTGGCTGCAGCAGGAGGATCATGTTAGCATTAATGAAGCAACTCCCTCTGACTGTTTAAATGTTCACGCTCCTCGAACCACAGGCAGAGGTGGAGGAGTGGCAGCTATCTTCAGATCAGGGTTACTAATCAGTCCCAGACCCAAGATTAGTTTGAGCTCTTTTGAATCTCTGATTCTCAGTTTTTCCCACGCAAAGTGGAAATCACAGAAACCTCTTGTGTTTGAGATCCAACAGGACAAGCACAGACACAAGTCCGCTATCAGAGGCTAAGAGGAGATCATTGGTAACATTACAACAATATTACTGGGCATGTATTGTTGTAATGTTTTAAATACTTGAACGCAGTTTTTCTAGAGAAGATAATTGTTTTGTATATGGGAGTATCGTCCATTGACTCTTGTGGGCTTTCACATGCGCGAGCGTACAACTAACCGGTGAGTTACATGCGGTTTATAAAGTTGTTTTGTAACGTCCCCATGCCAGTAATGTGAGAACCATGCATATGGTTTTGATGGTAAGGCTTGTGACTTTATTGTCGGATGGTTTATAAAGTGGTGTGACGTTTCTGCAGTGTGCAAGTTGTTGTTTTACGTGGAAGGGTTAGCGCTTGCCCCTAGCCACCACGTATTAGCCTCGCATGACAGGCTGAGCGAACAGCGCGATCTCCACACAGGGAGCGCAGATTTGCACCTGTCTGTGTCCTACTATCAGTATTTGACAACCTCTAGCAATGGAAATGCGCTTCAAATGCCCCGGAGTTCTCCTTTAAAGGAACTGCATTAGGCTGGTTTAAGTCATATTTATCTGATAGATTTCAGTTTGTTCTTGTAAATGAAGAATCTTCCTCACACATCAGAGTAAGTCATGGAGTTCCCCAGGGTTCTGTGCTTGGACCGATTCTTTTCACTTTATACATGCTTCCATTAGGTAACATTATTAGACAGCATGGCATAAATTTCCATTGCTATGCTGATGATACTCAGCTGTACTTATCTATAAAACCAGGTGAACCCAATAGGTTGGTCAGACTACAAGCATGTCTTAAAGACATAAAGACCTGGATGACTCAGAACTGTCTGCTTCTAAATTCAGACAAAACTGAAGTCGTTATCTTTGGACCTGAGCGTTTCAGGGAGAAATTGTCTAGCTATATAGTTACTCTAGATGGTATTTCCTTGGCTTCTAGTTCTACAGTGAGGAACCTTGGAGTTATTTTTGACCAGAATTTATCATTTGACTTGCATTTAAAACAGGTTTCTAGGACTGCCTTCTTTCATCTTCGTAATATTGTTAAAATCAGGAACATCTTGTCTCAGAGTGATGCAGAAAAACTAGTCCATGCATTTGTTACTTCAAGATTGGACTACTGTAATTCTTTATTTATGGGCTGTCCCACATATTCTCTGAAAAGCCTTCAGTTGATCCAAAATGCTGCAGCCAGAGTTTTGATGAGAACTAACAGGAGAGATCATATTTCTCCAGTTTTAGCTTCTCTTCATTGGCTCCCTGTTAAATTCAGAATAGAATTTAAGATTCTTCTCCTTACATATAAAGCTCTTAATGACCGAGCTCCATCATATCTTAAAGATCTCATTGTAAGATATTTTCCTAACAGAGCACTTCGTTCCCAAACTGCAGGTTTACTTGAGGTTCCCAGAGTTTCTAAAAGTAGAATGGGAGGCAGAACCTTCAGTTATCAGGCCCCTCTCTTGTGGAATAAGCTGCCAGTAAATGTCCGGGAAGCAGACACCCTTTCCACTTTTAAAATCAGGCTTAAAACTTTCCTTTTTTATAAAGCTTATAGTTAGGGATGGCTCAGGTGATCCTGAAACATCCCATAGTTAAGCTGCTATAGGCCTAGACTGCTGGGGGGCCTCATCTGTCACACCTTTCCTCACTTTACTCTCTCTATGTGTATGTGACATGATTGTGGTCATTAACTCGTGTTTCCCTGTTCCAACAGATATCCTTTGAATGGTGTTACAGTGCCGCCGCGGCCCCCTCCCCCCCTTTCCGTCTTCTCAAACCCCAGCTGGTCGAGGCGGATGGCCACCCTTCCTGAGTCTGGTTCTGCCAGAGGTTTCTTCCTGTTAAAAGGGAGTCGTTTCTCTCCACAGTCGCCTCAGGCACGCTCAGGACGGGAGATTGGACCGAAAAAGAGAAAGTGTTTAGTGCAATCTGTTGGTTTCCTTAGCTAGGAAAATGTTTTTGAATTGGCTCTATATGAACGAATTGGATTATTTTATGAATAATTACCTCCGCCAAGGAGGTTATGTGATCGCCCGAGTTTGTCTGTTGGTTTGTCTGGATGTTTGTCTGGATGTTCGTCTGTTCGCTGCAATCTTGCGACCTGCCACAAGGTGGCTTGGCTTGGTTGTTTCGTTGTCGTTGAGGGAGGGGTAGGAGGGGGTGCGCAGGGGGAAAGCTTACACTAACTGCGCAGGGGGGAAGGTAAACACAAATGGAAGCCGTCTTTAGGCTGAGTTATACTTCTTTTAACTGCCCTTGCGCTTGGGTCTTGCGCTTGTGTTAATGGCTCGAGACGTTTATGCTTCATTTAGCTTTGCCGGCGCTTGCGTGTGCTGCGTGGCGATTCACCGCCAGGACAGTAGGTGGAGTAGCGGGTTTTTTCAATGGCAAGCCTACTATGATGAAAGGAAATTCACCGCCAGGACCTCTTCGAGTGGATTCATGCTTCTACTTCTTCTAAATAGCCGGTATTTTGTCAGATTTTCAACACCTTGGGGGTCTAAACGACTACTTTCTCGCCTGAAAATGTTTCAAATGTTGCTAAAGTTATATATTTACAGAGTTTATAGCTTAAGGGAAATCAGCTTTTCAGGCTGGCTGATTTCGGCTCGGACAGGAGTGAAGTGCACTGTGTGTAAACGTTCTGCATACTGTCTGATCGATGAGTATGCCGTTTTCAAGTAGTAGGCTTGCGTCTCTTGCGTGAAGTTTAGAAAATTGAGGTGACACACGCAAGCACGCAAGGGGGGCTTGCAACCGCGCAAGGGCTTGCGTTTCTTCTTGCGTCTTGCTTTGCGTCTTGCGTTACTGACTATAAACCAGGCTTTTGCCGTTTCTGAGAAGTCGCATCTGAAAGATAGCGTCTTAACTTTGTAAACCTTTTCAATCGGAACAAGAGCCAGCTGAATCTATGCACAAGTTTAAGCAGACGCATCGCTTTCTCTCGGACGTGGTGGATTACGACGTTAATCGTTTCAGACCATTCACTACAATATATGGGTGGATAAAAAAAATGCGCTTATAAAACAAAGCTTCATTGGTGGAGGTCTGCACTCTCTGAGTGCATTTCTAGTTATGATTACAATGAATTGAATTCCAATTGGCTTGAATTGGACTTACTATCTAAATGCCTTGAGATGACATTTGTTGTATTTGGCGCTATATAAATAGAAATTAATTGAATTGAAAAGCAGACCCCATCCCCACCCTAGCACACGCACATACACATACAGTATATACATTATATATATATATATATATATATATATATATACACATTATTTATTATATATATATACATTATTAATAAAATAAAATAAACTTAGAAACACATGCTTGAATACAGAGGAGCCAGGTCAGGAAACGCCATCACAGGAGGCCATCTGCACTGGGTGCTGATCACAACCCACGACCAGGACGCCTCCACCCGGGCGCACACAAAGCTAATGGGCCAGCGAGGGGCCCACAGCAGTGGAGCACTGCCACAGACCCCCCACCTGGCCAAGCCAATGTTCACCATGAGTCAGAGACATCCCACCCAGAGTCGATCACAGCCCCCAGCACAGACGGCCCCCACCAAGGAAACACTGGGAATGTGGAATAAGAACATAAAACTACAAAGGCTAAGAACATTAAATAAATAAATAAATAGATAAAATAATCATATGAAATGGCTAAAATGAACTCTGTCGTAAAAAGAATAAAATTATAAAAGGGCTAAAAATATAAATTGACTAAAATAATTAGATGAACGTATAAATAAGACATTAGTTAAAAGCCAAGTTGAATAGGTGGATGTTGAGCCTGTTTTTAAAAATATCAACACTCTCTGCGGCCCTCAGGTCCTCCGGCAGGCTATTCCACAGACGGGGGCCATAGTGCTGAAAAGATGCCTCACCGTAAGTTCGTGTTCTAGCTTTGGGTATTATTAAAAGGCCAGTGTCGGAGGATCTCATATGGGTTCATATGGTAAAAGCAATTCTGATAGATAAGAAGGTCCAAGACCCTTAAGACATTTAAAAACCAATAAAAGAACCTTAAAATCAATCCTAAAACACACAGGGAGCTAATGCAGCGATTTTAAAACCGGTGTAATATGTGCCCGCTTTCTGGTCTTCGTCAGCACACGTGCTGCTGAGTTCCGTAAAAGTTGTAAACCTAAAATGTTTCATTTTGGAAGGCCAGAAAGCAGGGCGTTACAGTAGTCAATACGACTAGAAATAAAAGCATGCATTAGTGTCTCTGTGTTAGCACGAGAGAGAAAGGGGCGGACTCTGGCTATGTTCTTTAAGTGATAAAATCCTGTTTTTGTTACCTGCTTAATGTGTGGAATAAAGTTGAGCTCAGAGTCAAAGATAACGCCCAGATTCTTTACCTGATTGGAAGGATTTAAAGACAGTGTTTGCAGTTTCGATAAAAGTTTCTCTCTCTGAGCCTTAGGATCGATAATTAAAACCTCAGTCTTGTCCTGGTTGAGCTGCAAGAAGTTTTCTGCCATCCAGGAATTGATATCTAAAATACATTTAAAAAGGGCATCAATTGGCCCTGTGTCATCAGGAGACATGGATATGTACAGCTGTGTGTCATCCGCTAATTATAAAGTACGGGGCCTAAAATTGAGCCTTGGGGCACACCACATTTAATTTCATGGATCCTTGAGGAGCATGTATCCAAACTTACGAGGAATTTTCGATCTGTGAGATAGGAACTAAACCATTGGAGTGCAGTACCAAAGAGGCCAACCAGGTGTCTTAGTCTATTTAAAAGAATCGGGTGATCTACTGTATCAAAAGCAGCGCTTAGATCCAGTAGCACAAGGACTGTAAGCTTGTGTGAGTCCAAGTTACACCTAAGATCATTAACAATTTTCAGTAGCGCAGTCTCTGTACTGTGGTTCGTCCTAAATCCAGATTGAAATTTCTCAAAAACAGAGCGGTGAATTAAAAAAATCATTCAACTGAATAAAAACAAGTTTTTCTAAAATTTTACTTAAAAATGGTAAGTTGGACACTGTAGTTATTAAGAACATTAGGATCCAAATTGTTCTTCTTCAGAAGGGGTCTCACAACTGCCGTTTTAAGGCCAGCAGGGAAAGTACCCGTCTGAAGGGAACAATTCACGATATTCAAAAGCTCATCTTCAAAGAATCCATAAAACGTTTTAAAAAGTGATGTGGGAATTGGGTCTAAAAGGCAGGTTGTTGGTTTTACTTGGGAGAAAACTCAACCAGGCATCTCCACATCAATCAGGGCAAAACTGTCCAGTGTTTCCTCAGGTAAAAACAAGCTTTCTAATGTATTAAAAACAGTATTTTGAGAAGATAAAATAGAAGATCTTATTAAATCAATTTTACCCCCGAAGTGGTTTGCAAAGTCTTCACAGAGGGAGTCTGAAGGAGAGTTTTGACATCTGTTAAAATCAGGGTTGATTAAAAGATCAATAGTATTAAAAAATTTTGGGTTATTTTTATGATCTCGTAAAATAAGTAGTTCTTGCGATCCTGAGAGCATTATATTTTTATTTTTAGTTTCTCACAGTATATTTGATGATTAACAATTAATTTAGTTTCCCTCCATTTCCGTTCAGCTACCCTGCAATTCCTTTTCAATTTTTTAATCTCCTCATTTCTCCACGTGGCTGTGCACTTAGGCAATAAATTCTTTGTGGTTAGTGGAGCTACGAGATAAAGTGTTGAATTGAGTTTCTTGATTAAAAGTTCAACAATAAAATCACAGGATGCAGGTACAGTAGTTGGAGGATGCTTACCCAAGATTTCAATAAAATTTGCAGCCACTTCAGAGGTAATATAGCGTTTCCTGACAATTTGCACCGAGGTCTCCCGCTGAATAAAACTGGTGATATTAAAAAACACAAAGTAATGGTCCGACACAGCCAAATCAACAACAGAGGACACACTGGCTGACAGGCCATAGCTGAGGACAAGATCCAGTGTGTGTCTTCAGTTGTGAGTGGGCTGTGTGACATGTTGGGTAAAATCCAAGCAAATCAGTCAATTTAAAAACTCTTTGACCATAGAATCAGATGAATTGTCGATGTGTAGGTTAAAATCACCAGATATAATTATATAATTGTAAGTGGCATGGATTATTGATAAAAATTCAGAAAATTCACTGATAAAAGCAGCATCATGCTTTGGTGGTCTGTAGACAGTGATGCAAATAATTATGGGACTGTTAAAAACAATTGCATGATGCTCAAAGGTGGTGTACTGATCAAATACGATTTGTTTGATTTTTAATGAATTATTGGCTATTGATGCAGTACCACCACCTTTCCTGCCACTTCTCAAGGAGAATGTGAAGTTAAAATTTGGTGGGGAGGCCTCAGTGAGAATAACTGGGGCGTCTGTACCCAGCCATGTTTCAGTTAAAAATAAACAGTCAACCTTCTTATCTAAAATCAGGTCATTGATAAAAAAAAGATTTGTTTAAAAGGAAGCGTACATTGAAAAGTGCCATGTTGATGGTGACAGGCGACTTACAGACTAGATGTGTGGATTGTCGATGTTTTGGGAGAGATATGAGGTTATTTAAGTTCACAGAGTGAACATTGTGGGATCTGGTTTGGTGACGCTGAGTGATGATGACAAAAATTGGTGAGTTGTTAATGAAAACAGAAGGCCCAAGTCCAGTATTCTGTGTGTTATGGTCAGAGGTAGAACTAAAAACATAGGAACTAGGACCTGGGGGACATCAATCAGTGGCGGACCGGTCAATCAGTGTTGGTTTAGAGTGGTGAGAGGAGGGCGTGGTGTGAGCCTGTTGAATACCATATGCCAGGTTGGCGGACAACACACGGGAGCCGGCTCTGTTCAAGTGAAGACCATCAGATCTGAAAAGGTGTCTCCTCTCCCAAAAGACGTCAAAATTGTCGATGAAGCCGACATTGTGGGTGCAGCAGGCAGAGGAAAGCCAGGTGTTATGTCACAATGAGCACAATTATCAGTTTAATTGTTTTTTTTTTTAATTGTGCTGAAGGACCAAATAAATCTAGATCAGACAATGTGAACTTGCATAACACCGATTTTTATTTTTATTTTTTTAAGTATAAAACAGCTTCACAGTGGAATAACTATTATCTTGTAAGAATGTAAGAACACAGTAAAGATGCTACCCTGCTTCTGAGCTGTGGATATCAGGTCTAGAATCCTAGCCATGCAGTGAATGGCAAATAACACGGATGAATGTGTTTTTAGCCTGCTAATTCAATGACGGACCAACTCAATTATGTCTCTACTCAAACCAAATCCTGACATCAACCATAATAGAGAAGAGGCTGCAGAAAGTCCTATTTCAACAAGACTTAGACTAATTGGAAGAGATGGATGCAAGCAGAGCTTAAAGGAGACACTTGTGAAGGCATACAAGTAAATACGAAGACAAAACGATTCCCATGACTGCACTAAGTCTTCCTGTTTAATTGCAATTGCTTGGGCTTTATTCATTACCAAAAGTCGGCGTCTCTCTTGCCACAGTTTAGTTTACTTTTATTTCCAACTTTGTTGCAACATCAGCTTAGAACATTTTTTTTTTCATTTAGGAGTAAGCCTCTTTTCTCATCTCTCATTTACCGACACCTCATCTGATGATCCTCAGGATTAAATGACTCAAAGCGTTAAGGGTAGCATTTGTTCATCTTGCACTATCCGGAAAAAATAAAATGCAGCACAAACAAGAAAGTGTTTGCATTTTAGGATTCTTCAAATGAAATCAGTGAGCTTTTAAAAAGCCCTTTGTATCCAGCTTTAGGCACAACAGTCAATACCCACTGCTTTCCATCTAATGGTGCGCATCTTAGGGAAACACATAAGCTGCAAGCTGAGGATTTTCATTTATTTTCTGCCTTTTAGTTTGGGCTCTTTTTTCTTGATTAGCTAAAACGTTTTAAAAAGGGGGAAGATTTTGAAATTAAACTTGGGTCTCTTTCACTTTAAGAGGGAAAACTCAAGACAATTATCCAGCCTGACCTTCATCCCAAGCAGATAGGATGTAAAAGAAATTCAATCAACTACTGCACTTAATGTTCTTCCTTCTATAGTCCATTACAAAATAAGAATTTAACAATAAGAGAAAAAACTGTAAAAAATGTATTATTTTTATTTATTTTTCTTTCATTGGAGCTGCTTACTGAAATCACTGCAGGTCAGCAGCCAAAATGGGTTTCACACACCGATCGTTTGTTTTTCTCAAATTTTGTACCAAAGCCTGTAGCAACACCTCCAAACAAAAAATGTGCTTCTGCAGCATTATGCAGAGAACCTGCATGATCTTGGAAATCTAATTTCATTTTTAATTAGAAATTCTCTGAAAGTAACTGTTTCTTCAGAATTAACTTTTGTCTGTGAAGCGGTAAGAGTCGTCACGACTGCATCTCTCTTTCTCTGTAAAATAGAAACAAGTGAATAATTATGATTAAAAAAACACAACTGCTCTTTATTCATTTCCATTTGTGAGCAGTTTTAATTTTATTGGGGGAAATCAGTCAGGACTAATGGTTTCTACTTGGATCCACCTCATTGGTTTACTTGATAAACAATTGCTTTTCAATCGGCTTTCACACTCAAAGCTCCAGAATAAGTCATTCTGAAGCAGTGAAGGCACAGGCACATACATTTATTATCAGTGATAAGAGCACCTATGTTAAATGATGCAGATTTACTGACTGCTTACCTTAATGACAAGCTCAGTCAACGTACAGTTGACTAACAATACATGTTCTGACAGTTTGATAGTCCTGTAAATTTTGCGGTATTTACAAATAAAAAAAAAGATTGTTAAAACTGATTCTGTAAAGGTAGGCACGCCTGCTAATATAAGTCAAAACATTATGTTACCATTGCCAGTAGTGTGTTTACACTCATGTTCTGGTGTTAGGTTCTGTGGGTTTTTTGCTTTTTGTCTCTTTTCCTCACTCACCTCTGCACCTACCTGCTATGGGTGAATCTACTCCGAACCATCACTTTAAGTCTGAGCCTGCTCTCCAGTCAGTGCCAGTTCGTCTGCTTACCAGTGAATTATTGGAACTTGTTTGGATTTTGCTCTGTCAAATAACCACTGGATTTGGAACGAGCAGCCCAGAGGCTACATCATTCATTTTAAGGGACTCGTCTGACCTCTCACCTCATAAAATTACTCACACGTCTCCAAGCCATTCTGTATCACCACTATTCTCTAGGAAGGTAGAATTCCGAGACTGTAAGGAAAGATCCCTCCCAGCAAATAAAGATCTCTTACTCTCGGAATATATCATTACATCCTTACATTGAAATTCACCTGTGCAATCCCTCTCTGCAGCCCGCTTCATGCATTCACCAGCAGAAGAGGAAACTCTTAGCACAGATTTGTACATTCAATGATCGTAAATACACTTTTTTACACCAGTTCTGTCTATATCTCATTACACTTAATATAAGACACAACTGCCTAACAAGTACCATTTCAGCCAGATATAGGGATTAAGGGTCCTTCCATCTCTCACAAACCGCTTTCTCTGGGCACTGTATTTAGAACTAGTCCATGAACAACCAAAACTTCCCAAGGAACAAGCTATGACAACATGAAGAGAGGTAATTAGACAGTTATCCTTCAGACTAAACTGAACCCCTTTTTTTTAATAAGCACTACTTTGATATAGTTGAGCAAGTTTACTGGACTGTTACCCCTACACAGTGGGACTGAAAGTGAACTTTCTGCTGTCTTGCAAACATGTCACTTCAAACAACTGCATCTCTTTCTGTCCACTAATTGTTGTTGTTAGTTTCAGAGACCTTACGAGGGACATTACTGTGGATACAAGTGTGTTTCTGTATAGAGAAACTGAGCTGTGCCCACTGGGGCTGTCACTTTTTCATTCAAGTCTGCTTAAAGGTGGAAGAACTTTGAACGTCAAGATCCTGTTTCCTTTGTGGAACTAACAACTTCATAGAAAATTCATTTTGTTTTTAATTTTTTTTCCCAGTGGCTGCTTACTTTCACTTTCATACTCTTTGGTTAGGTTTGAGCATTAGAAATTCTGGTGTACACCTGATCTAAAAAGTGTTTTACTAATACTATATTAACACATTATTATTTCTAACTTGTCAAATATGGTCGCATTGCTCGGATTTCTTTAGTGTCAATTTTCCACACATGGAGAGCCTCCCTCAAGCTAAAAACGACCAGTTATCTGTCTTAAGTGAAGAGCAAACTGTGTCAATAGTACATGTTAGGTTATAAAAAATTAACACAAACTGTGTAAAGAAGTTGGAGGGGAAGACGGGGATAGACAACCGAGTCCCAAACATTTAGGGTCAAACCTTTTGTTTTTCTTTTGGTCTTTGTTTTCTACTTTTGGACTTTAACTTCTTTCATTCTACTACTGCAGCTTTAGTATTTTCTACAGTTAGGAAAATATGTTTGGGCATTAAAGCACACAATGAAATACATTTTCCTGAAAAGTCCTAAAAAATATCAACTTTTTATTTTATTTCATCCGTTACTTTATTTGAACTGATTATTCACAACACCACATTTATATTTATCATTTAAAGCAAACAGGCTCTGTCTGGGCTTTCCAACTATTAAAGCTGGTGTTTTTTTCACTGCATATTCAGAGTTGTTAAATTTCTTCAAATAATCTTATGAAGGCTTTTTGTTATGAACTGGCACCATATAAATTAAACTAAACTGAAGTCAACTGAAGCTTAAAAAGCAGATGTGTTGTTAATGTTTCAGTTTTAATCAAAATGGCTTCAGAATGAATCAAACTGATAATTTAACACAGTTTTTTTTTAGTTACATCCATTTTCACTGCTCCATTTACAAACTCAAGCATTTTCAAAACCTCCATATTTTTCATTTAATTTTTGTTACTTCTACCCCCTCCCTGGTTATCACATTTACATGCAATGGTTGTCATTTATTTTTGCTTTCTCCCTTTTCATTTTAATCTTTTTCACACCAGGTTTACACCTTGAAGCCTTCACCAGCCACAACACATCTCTGTTAAACTGTATACTTCGTGGGTACTGACAACGAGCAATATTTTACTCTGTTGATTAATTTGCACTAATAATGCATTCATAACTTTTGAAAATGTTAAGTGTTAAATTCTTAAGTGTCATTTATCACTCAAGCAGCCACAATTAATAAGGATTAACAGAGCTGCCTTAGCAATTTTCACATCCCCATTTCATATTCGCATCACTGAATTAAGTCAATTTTTGATGAATGACATCCAAAGTAGTGTGATACATCTCCCACTGTAGACACGCTAAACAGCTGCAAACGTTCTGGTTGGATCATCTTTCAGAAAGGTATTAGTACAGCTGACATACTGTACACCAGAGAATGTAACAGTATTGATGTCAGCCTCCCCACCAACCTTCCGTCTTGGGCATCTAAGGAACTATCAATAAGATTGATTCATGAGAAAATAGACTCAGAAAAGGAAATTACAGGGTCAAAAGACACAAGGGCGTTATGGTGATACTTTTCATTTTCTGCCTGTTCAACAATAAATGAACGTGAATTAATGTGTATTTATTATTGTTGCTTCAGGTTTTGTATTAATGAGCTCAATGTTAAAGCTATCAAGGAAGAGGCAAACAAAATAGGAATAAAACCTGTCTCACCAACTTAAATTCCAAAGAGGAAAGTCCTGCTAAAAACAAAGAAATACTGTATACTGTATTAATTTGATTAATAATCTTACTCAAAGCCTCGTAAATTTTCAGTATAAGGGATTAAAAAAAACTCCTGTTCAGAATAAGATGCTTCTTATTTATTTAGGGTGTGGCGTGTGTTCACCTTTTTAGTTAAACAGCATCAAAGTTTATTCTATCCCCTAACTGAAACTATAATAAAATCCTTTGTAACAAATGTCAAGAACTTAACTTATCCAAAGATTGTCAAAGATCATATTTTCCTGATTATAAGTCTGAGGCTTGCCACAGTGTGTAATGGCATTTTGGAATTTTCTCACATCATCATCTCACGGGATAAACTGTGTTAACATCATTATGTATTCATGTCTCATACAAATGTATTTGTTTATGTGACGTTCTGGTTTCACTTCATTAGCATGATACCTCCAGTCACATGATCAGAATTGAGCAACAGATTTGATGTCTTGATTAAATTAAAGAAGACTTGTATCTCGACCTGGACTTTAAGACTCTCGACACGCGAGCTCACTTGGATTTGAGCCTCATAGCTTGAAAGTACTTGACATCCAAGCCAAGGATACTCAACCACAAAGCTAAACAGTCTCAGGGCTGAGTGGTTTAGAAAGAAAGAAATCATCTAAATACCCTTCATAATAAGTATATGAAAGCAGACAATAATTATTTTGTAATGACACTGACGGCATGTTAGTGAAGCTGCACCTTCCAGGATAATTAGTCACCGAGCTTCACTGTCCACAGAATTCACTTCCCAACCACAGATGACCCAAGAAATGCAAAGGAATGGATTTGACCCATTTGTGAATATTCCCTGCTAACCACAAAGTACATTAATTCCTTTAATAAAGGGATTAATAAAGCTTGTTTCATAAATCTTTTCCAGCCGTCTGAATCTGAATAACATCTGAATAAGAGTACTGAAAACGACTTCCATTTCCAACATGTCCCTGCAAAGAAGGACTGAATGAAACCAAACTGTCTGATAGACTGTACATACGGAACATCTGATGAGTGTCCTTTGACTTGATATTGGTGAGTTGCAGTTTTTTCATTCATGCAGGGAAAATATGTGTTATCAAACTACTTAAGTGTTATGATGATTAACCACATTATAAACTGCTGATATAAATCTAGAGCTATTCTAATTACCGTACATTGATAGCTATGTGGAGCTGCTGCCTGTGCAGACCCTTGTCCTTGCCCAATCTCAAAATTGAAATTGATATTATTTTAAAACTATGCTACAATTTTATTTTGTGTATTAAACTTTTAAAAGCTATCATTGTCAACAGGTTTGTACCTAATTCCCACTATCCCTAGCTCCATTCATTTATACACATAACCATAGGGAGATAACATACATTACAAGCCTGAGTGGGGGACAAATATCTAAACATTTGTCAAAACACTAAAAAGAAAACACTGAAAAAACATGCAATATTACTATCACTAAAAGACAATAAGATTGGATTTAACATAAGCATATGTATAACCCTTTCAAACCCAGATGTTATATTCTTGTACTTTTAATCTAATTCAATTCCATTCTATTCAATGATATTTTACTAATACCCTCATAGCCCAAGTGACCATTTGATCTGACCATTGTTTGATAACCTTTGAGTTTACATTACTTGACAATACAGTTTCTGAGATAAAAAAATTACATATAGAAGGTGTCAGAGAATGCTGTAACCAAATTTAAAGAGTTAATTCCATCATCCTTTTCTTCACTGCCATGTGCAAATATGACAGACGCCGGTATAATTACCATTCATTCTGGATCACAATTAACTGGACTTGTACTGAATGTGTTTACTCTCTCTATCCAGTGCCCTTTTGTTTTGTTGTAAACTGGCATCAAATATGTAAATAAACTACGTGCGATTAACTGAATTGAAGTAAAGAATTTAATAGATTTGGATTCAATTTGATTGCAATTCGATGATAATTACTTGGATTGAATTGGACTATAATTTGATTAAATTGTCTCGGATTTAATTTAACTTTAACTTCTTTACTTTATTTGTAAAGAGCCCTAAGATGTTCTGAACTGATGCTATTTAAATTAACTGAATTGAACTGAACTGAAAAATGTTTTCAATACACTGTCTTTACTGCCCATTCGAAGCTTAAAAACACAAATGAAACATAAACAAGGGTTTCTTTCTCAATTCTTTTTTTTTTGTTTGTTTGTTTGTTTGAAAGTTATGGTTTGCTAACTTGAATAGTCATGTTAAAATTGATAATGAATATGTAATGTAATCTAAAAGACGAGCTTGGTCCCTTTTCAAAGGTCTACCTCTCAGAAAGTAAATGGATACGTTTTGGGAGATTAGGTCTGAGATTACTTATCCAATTTCAACTTTATGGAGTCTATGTAATGAAAATCCTACACTATATTTAGAACAGATAGCTTCCTATAGAACGAACTCAACACAGGTAAGTCATTCCCTGTGCTTTTTCTCCTTTTCGTTGTTGGGTTGCATTTTTGAACCCATACAGATGACCCACAGCCACTTGGCTGTGACAAGATTGTAATGAATTTGTGAGGTCATATAAGCCTGGATTTAATATCTCAGCATTTTTAAAGAATTAGATATGCCTGATCTTTAAGATATGTCACAGCTGAAAACACATAATTGAACTGTCAGAGAGTCATACTGTATGTGACTGCAATATATTTTCAGAGCCCTTCTCACTCTGTAAAGGTCTAAGAGACTGCTTCAACCTTTAATGTAAAGCAAAACTGAATTGATGGGAATAGTCATGGCCGAGAGTTGAACAGTGTTGAACATGGTTTTGGATGTAGGATTGTGGGGCTCAAGCATCGATTTTAAAAAATCTGTACAGCTTTCGACTGGACACCAAGTTTTTTTTTTCTTTTTATAAAATGACCTTGAAATCCAAGTGGGGGAGAGTGAGGTAAGATGAGTCAGTGAGTAAGTTGAACCACCCCTTGTATCTAGGTAACCTTGCACATGTTTTATCATAAATTCAGGAAGCACCCATCATTTCCATCTTGCTGTGAAGAAGAGGAGCACATGGAAGAAGTGGTAAGTACTTTTTTTACAAAAAAACTGCACTGAAATTAATTTAAGTCTCTGACGTATAAAATGGTATTTCAGTTGATTATACTCAACTGGTTTGGTGTGTTTGTCATATTAACCATTGTAGAAAAGGTATCATGCCGAGAACCTACAAGAGGAAAACAAGCTGGGGCTCAACACCCCTTGAAGAGATGGAAAAAGCAGCCAATGATGTCAAGGGTGGAAATCCATCAGTTCAGTGGCAAAAGAGAGAAATATTGACAAGTCAACATTGAGGAGGTACATGAAAAAGAGGGAGGCAAAGGAAGTAAAAACAGTTGAATACGTGATTGAGATTGAAGTTCTGCTTTCAGAGATCCAGAAACGAAAAGCTGTCATTTTTAGCAGCGTCAGCAGTGGAATTACGGGGCCTGCTAAAGCGAAGGAATAGGACAAAATAACGAGCGCTGTTAATTCTGTGTCACCTATAGTGCATACTGTCACAGAAGTAAAGAAAAAGTAATTTGACATGAAAATGGCTTCAAAAAAACGTCTCGCCATGGTCAGGCGTTCAATGACTGCAACTGGATATCAAGGGGAAACCTGCGAGATGGATGAGAAAATACGCTTCATTATGGGTGATGTTGCACTGTCAGGCATTTCAGTTGTTCCCCTGGACACTGACTTGCATCAACCTGACTGTGAAAATATGGCCAACATACCTGACTGTAATGGTATGTTTAAAATAATTTCTTGTTTTCATAATTCATAATGACTAACATGAACAACTACCCTGAAAAAAAAAAGATTGGATAAGATTTACCCTCCTCTGACTCTACTCATTTTCCCTTGGTTCAAATGTTGTAAATGTTACGTATGTGAAAGGAATAGTCAAACAATCATGTTCAGTGATTTTATTTAGAGGAAGACCAATTAGACACAGCACCACAGATTAGACCATCTGATGCTCCAGTTCACCGCCGTCACCCACGCACTGTCGCAGTACCGACAAAATCAAGAGCAGATTTTAAGATGTCTGAAGAATATGTCTGGGACGTTGGACAAGATAGCAACTAGTCTTGTATGCATAGCAGATGTGTTGACAAATTATCAGAATAAAAGAATATGAAACAAAAACCTTTCCAAGTCAAGTTCTTGATTATTTTCAATGAATTACAGCACAATAGCCTACTCTGAAGCCGTGACATCAGTTCCCTCATCATGATGGCACTTTGATAGGGCGGTCCATGGGGGGGGGGGGGGGGGGGGGGGGTTTGGCATGTTGTCTGCCTGTGCTGGTTTAGGTAGTGGGAGACCTTCATTCATGGCAATATTTTGCAAAGCGCAACATGCCAGAATAATCTGGCACGCCATGCGCACCTTGCACAAAAACGACATTTAAAAGGTTGTATTTGGAGTCTGATATGATTTGGACGTTGCTGGAGTGGTAATGTTTGCGGTTTAGGAGAGGGAACGCAGCAAGTCAGCCATGGTAACGCAGCTGGTAACACTTCCCGTTGACCTTGTTATATACAGAGTCAAATTAACCTTCATTAGCGCATAATTTAAGTCAAACAGAATAATGTCAGCTTAATTATGGGGTATAATGTATATATTTACTCATGATTGCTTCAACAGCTCTGGATCACTCGTAAATTCTATTCGTACCTGAAAGAAAACTTAAAATATGAAAAAATTGGTGAATGCGCAAGTTCTCTTAAATCACTCGTACGCACGATTTAAGAACAAATCTGTTTTTACGAATGGTTGTTGCATGAGGCCCAATATTCCTACCCCCAGCAACTGAGAAAGCCCCAGAGAGAGAAAGGTTTAGCTGGTAGGATATGCAAGAAATAACATAACTCAGTAGGTTGGCATAGATTCATTTATTTTGTGTAGTTCAATACAGTACGATTACTTTTTTTAGGTAAAGATTGGTTCAAGAATTTGATGCGAAATCCAACTTTGTATTCAAGGAAAAGGATGAGGCATCTTTCCCACGGAGTGATGTGCTGAAGAAGCTACCTCAACCTCCAAAGGCTGGAGGAACTGCAAGGAGGGAGCAACAGTTCATGTTCTCCTGCAACCTTGAAAGTTGGAATATTGAATAGTTGTTTTGATTAAATGGTAATATGGTTTTGATACTAACTGGTGATTTGTCAAAACTATTTGTTATTATTTTGCAAGTCACAAGTAAGTCTCAAGTCTCTCTACTCAAGTGTAGAGTCATGTCACAAGTCAAGACTGAAAAGTCCAAAAGTCGCAAGTCATTTCAGTAAAAGTCAAAGTCGAGTTACAAGTCTTTTATCATTTTGTCAAGTCAAGTCTGAAGTCATTAAATTTATGAGCTGCAATTCCTTTGCATCGACACAAGTCAGTTGAGGTGGCTTAGGTATCTGGTTAGGATACCACCTGATTGCCTCCTTTTGGAGGTTTTCCTGGCACATCCAACTAGGAGGAGGCCCCAGGGCAGACTCAGAACTCGCTGGAGGGATCATATATATCCCTTTTGGCATTGGAATGCCTTGGTATCCTTTAGGAGGAGCTGGGAGGGTCGCTGGGGAGAGGGATGCATTGACTTCTCTCCTGAACTTATTGCCTCTGTGACCCCTGGATAAGCAAAAGACAGTGTCTGCCTATGTTCTTGTGCATTCATTCTCAACACAGAACAGCCAGTCAAAGTGAAATCTTTTCACCGACAGGCCTGATAGCAAAGTTGAGTCGGACAAAAAAAATGGAGATGGAGTGCGGCAAGGCATATAGTGCATTTTGCACCTCCTACACCTCCTAATAAAATTACACTTAAAATGTAGAATTACAGTTTTCTTACACCTGTTGTTCTCTGTTTGATACTGTGTTGTTCCATCCAGATTCTTTTCATTTAAGCATCATACGTTTAAGTCTGCAGGTCAGGACTCCTATCAGATGTGGAAAGGAGTCAAAAATCCCTGTTTGTCTCCTCTATGTGGAGTGAACACACATTGAATGAACAGTATGTGCCCCTGTATCATTTGCAAAACAGATAGGTTTGTGAAATTCACTCAAACTGAACATTCTGTCTCATACTTGCTGAGATTAGCAAAATTTCATAAAAACATCAGTAAAATGTATCGCTCCTTTCTCCTCTCACATTAGATAATTGTTTCCTTTCTTCAAAAGCTAACTTTTAAATAAGGTTGATTATAAAGAAATTAAAAATCTGACAAAATATAGCCCTCTGCTTTCTCTGTTAGTTTCAGTGGTTTTCACTGATATTTCCTGCAAGCTCAGGAGTGGGAGGGATTTTTCACATTTCAAGTGTAGTTCATGATAAACAGTTGAAGTATCTCAATATTTAACATAAATAAAGCAACTCCAAAGAGAAGCTGTATTTTTTTGTTGTTGTTGTGGCCTGAGGTTCTCTGTGGACAGCAGACCAGCAGCTGAGCCTCTCAGATAAGCTCCAAGCCAGAGAGAAAAAGAGAGAGAAGAAAAAGATGAGTGAAATAAAGAGCAGGCCAACGGCAAAGTGTGACTGAAAGCGGCTCCATTTCACAGTAGAAAGCAGGGGTTGAAGTCAACAGACTGGAAAATGGGAGAGTGGTGGTGGAATGTGTGTGGGGGGCTACTCAGGTATGGCCTTTGGGAGTTTTTGGGTGGTGGCAGGAAGTTGGGAGACAGTTGGTGACTGTAACCCTCTTTGTCATACTACAGGGAAGGCAAGTTTGGTCTAACTTTAATGGTGCTGACAGCAAGCAAGGAATGCTGAGATGCTCTCTGATTGTTTGGCTTTCTGTTCTATCTGTGAAACCCTGTTTGCTTCCCTTCTCCTCTCTGCATTGATGATGTTGGACATTAAAGAAAACATCCCATTGAAACCATCAAGCCATCCATTATCTAAAGTTGGCAAGTGGAGGCAACCCCGACTTTCTTCTTGCCAGCAACAATCCCCAGATCCTCCGTGGGGATCTCGTGGATTTCCCAAGCCAGACAGGATATACAATCCCTCCAGCTTGTTCTGGGTCTGTTCCGGGATTTCCTCTCAGTTGAACATGACCAATAAACTTCCAAAAGGGAGGCAACCAGGAGGAATCCGAATCAGAAGCAAGAACCAGCTCAGCTTGATGTGAGAGTGTAGAGGCTTTACGTCAAGCTCCTTCCAGATGGCTTATCTCCACACCCTATCTCTAAGGTGGATCCCTGCCACCAGCCGAAGGAAACCCATTTCAGCCGCTTATATCCACAACCTTATTATTTTGGTCACTGCCCAGATCTGGTGACCATAGGTGAGGGTAGGAACAAAGATGGATCAGTAAATTGAAAGCTTTACCTTTCAGTTTAGCTCCCTCTTCACAATCTTGGAATGGTGCTGTGATTACTGCTGACAAAGCCCTAATCCATCTGTCCATTGCAATCTGTCAAGATTATTTTATTTTACATCTTTATATTGACATTTCAGTGATTATGTCAATTTAACATGTTTTGAAATGCACAATAATGACTGTAAAGTTTGGTAACAATTTGTGATATGTATGTCATGTAATTTTGCACACTACAATGAAACTGAACTACTGTGGATGTGAAAAGACAAAGATTGTTTTAAAATACTGGGGGTAATTTGACTTAAATGAGTGTTTCCACATTACTTTCCACATCGGAGAAAAAATCCTGAAATCTAAACTTTAGAGCAGGATAGATTTCAAGATTATAGATCCACATGTGTAAAAGCTCTTCTCGTCCAACCAGTCTCTTCAAGAATTTTTTTTTTTAAAAGGGTGGACAGTGAGAATCTCTCCCACTGTCTCAGTGTCAAGACATATGGTGCCATTTGACTTTCTTAAACATATTTATAAGTGATATGCCAGCAGAAGGGCATGTTTATGTAGTCTTACACAAAGACGTATCACTCTAAAGCTTGTTGCTGATGACCTTTTAAGATAAGGAACTAATGTCAATTATTGTTCTCATTAAAATTATCACTATAGAACATTTACTGGTAATCACATACAAAGTATGAAGGTGCAGTGTATCAAACTTGTTAAAAATGATGGATCAAATTATGTCTGGAGCTATGTTCATATTTATATCTACATCCATCTTATAACTTGTTTAAAAAAAAAAAATTAAAATTATTGGACAGCTAAGATCCTTTTTGTGTAGCATTTTACAGCTTGGAAACAATAAGCAGTGCTACAATAAACCCACATAAGTTTGAAGTGCTTTGCTATTTGCTCTGTCTCTTCTGCAGAGAACATTTAAAACAGGCAGTGCTGCATCTGACAGAATATAACTGGAACGTTCTCAGTAGCATCCTTGCAGCACAGTCATTAATTAGACTGCACAGTTGTAAATAATTCGATCAACTTGTGCTTCAATGATGTTGTTGTGATATTGATCACCTCATTAATTGGCATATACATCCATTTTTTTTTTGCCTGTTCCCTCCAGCTTTGGTTGCAGCTACTTTGTTTGCTTTTCAGTCTGCAGGAAATACAAGTGTGATTAGTACACTGATGGTACCTCCACCTGTTTTACATGAACATGCACAAATCAAGAGTTGAAAAAACTGCGGTTAACAATCTTCATTGTTAGTTTAGGCAGTTAACCAAAACATATTGTTTATATGTTAAACTTGCTTCATAGTAAAGGCCTCTGGCTGGGAAAGAAAACAATCACGGTTAGGACTAAAATACTTTTTTTTTTACAATGCTTCCTTTCATATTACTGCATGTTTTGTTACTTTCTAATTGGCTTTAGGTAACAACTTAATTTGCTTATGGTTAGAAATCAAAACTACTTTGTCAGTAGATAAATAGATTATTGGGGCCTACCATAGCATTGCATAGGAGAGCACTGCATAGCATTGCAAAGCAATGCTATGCAGTGCCTCCATGCACCTATTACTATTCCGTTGGCAAAAGTCTATGGGATTTAACATTGAAAACGTGTCTCTTTATTTATAGATATATTTATTCTTCCATCCACATACCGGCCCGCACATCCCAACAATATATATATATCAAAACGACCTGCTCGATGAGTTTTCGCGGGCTATTACTTTTATTGAAGATTGGAGTTACCATGGCGACGTAATAAGCAAAAAACAGCCCCCCAAAGCCCCGCTGGTGACCCCCCTTGACTACATGCTGTCCCTGTACTGGTCCCTGTCCAGCGGGTAGCTGAACGGCAGCCTGGCCAACACCATCACCAGCTTCGTGGACAAAGAAACAGGTAACTGCCCCTGTTTCACTGGTGGGGTATTAAAGGGACAGTTTGCCTCTTTAAAGGGACAGTTCGCCTCTTTAAAGGGACAGTTGGCCGCTTTAAAGGGACAGTTCGCCTATTTTGCTCATTGCTGAGCAACCGTGATTGGTTGAGCGATACGCACACTTTGGTAGGCCCCTTCTAAATTTCTTCAGAAATTTTCTAGTTTCAACTACAAAACTGTTATGTTATGAAGAGGATGGAATTAGCAGTTACAATTGCTTATATACAATAAACTTGCAACCATGGTTTAGGTTTTATATATCAGTCCTTGATCATCACAGTTATGGTTATGAAAGCTTCAAATCCAGCTGGGAAAAAGCAATATGCATCCAAATAACAGGAGAAATATGGGAAGGAAGTCTTAAACATGTACATAAATAAATATAAAATGACAAAAATTGTGTTACACTACTAAAACCCAGTTCAAAGAATCTGTTATTAAAGTTCTGATTATTCAGAATATATTATTCATGTGGGATATGGGACAAATGTCAGTCCTTTTATTATCTTGTTGGACTGATATCTTAAACAACATCTAGTTATCAATTTTTGAAAACCTACTTAGCTTGAGCCGGTATAACAAATTCTCCCCCATTGTCTCATTGAAACACAGAAACAGATTTACTTATGGCACGGACACGACTAACTGTTCTCCCCTCTACGATGTTGCAGTGTGATTTAACTTAACATAAGGAAATGATGACATTTGTCAAATAGGCAACCCTGCTGTATCTTCCACATCAAAAGGTCAGAGAGAGGCGAGGACCTAAGAGAAGATTAGAATTATTTCTATTTGATCATTTGAGAAGGAGTACAGGGACCTTGTGGAGTCCTTCTATGGCTGGACCAAAAAGAACTGTTTGCTCCTGAACACCACCAAGACCAAAGAGCTGGTGGTGGACTTCAGGAGATGTAAAACTCCATACCAGTCAGTCTGCATTGATTGAGGGGAGATAGAGACTGTTCAGACCTGCAAAAACCTGGGGGTGGTGCTGGATAATAAACTGGAGTGGTCTGCCAACATAGACACAGTGTACAGGAGGGGCCAGAGCCATCTCTTCTTCCTGAGATGGCTCGGGTCCTTCAATGTCTGCAGTGATATGATGTGCATGTTTTATCACACTATCATTGAGAGTGCACTGTTGTATGCTGTTGTCTGCTGGGGGAGTTGCACAACAGACAAAAACTGTAGGCGCCTGGACAAACTGGTGAAAAAGGCTGATTCTGTTGTAGGCAGAAGGCTGGACCCTCTCAGTGCTGTGGTGGAGCAACAGATGAGGAGGAAATTATATTCTGTTTTGGAGAACAATAAACATCCTCTCCACAGCATCCTGGCAGGACAGAGGAGCAGCTGCAGTGAGAGGCTTATCTCTCTGCGCTGCAGGACTGAGAGGTTCAGGAGGTCCAAAAGGCTTTTTAACAGTGACTGCTGACATGTTCTTCTCAAATTTATTTATTTAATCATTATTATTATTTTTTTAATTATTTTCATTATTATTATTATCATTATTATTGTTGTTGTTGTTGTTGTTGTCTAATATACAATCATTGTAAATATTTATAATTTTCTTGAGCTACTTGACTAATTTGAATTTCCCCCATTGGGGTATGAATAAAGTATTTTTCTATTCTATTCTGTTCTATTATTCATTCATCGTATATCGTATTTTACATATCAGGACAAGATCAAAAGATATCTTGTCCTTACCAGGGGGGTATTCCAAGAAAGTAGCTAAAGTAAGCCAGGCTATAGCCGGTAAGCGTCGCTTGAACTAGCGCCATCTCCCAATTAAGCCTCAAGTCGTTCCCCGAAGCCATTCCAGTATGGAGCTAAATTTGTCTCAATAATATTTGTATATACGCAGAAGGGGATCCACAAATATGTCTTGATTTGCATGTGTGTTTTGATATCTACAAATAAAAAAATCATATTTGTAACTCGTATATTGATTTTTACAAATATAGATGTGCATTTGTAAATAAAATGCCATTTGTAAAACCAAAAAAATCATTTGTGAAATGTGATTCTGCATTTGTGAATCACCAGCACACACATTTTTCGCTTTCCACAGTTACGTGTTTTTGAGACGTTCTTCGCATGAAAGTCGCACAAATCCACACGTAAATATTTCTTGACTTGCATTCGTGTTTTGATATCCACAAATAAAAAAAAACATATTTGTAACTTGTAAATTGGTTTTCAAAATTGTAGATGTGTATTTGTAAATGAAATGGCATTTGTAAAACTGAAAATTGCCTTTGTGATATCTAATTTTGCATTTGTGCATTAACAGCACATGTAGGTTTCGTTTTTGCATTTGTGAATCAGCACAATCAGCGCACGTATTTTTGAGACAATCTTTGCGGCAGAGGGAGCCACCCAGATTCACAAATAGCCTCCCTCTACTTTCTAATCCAGTAGATGGCAGTGTTGTTCTATAAAGCTCATAACGGCTATGCTTCACTTGACTTTCATCGATTCATTCAAATTCAACCATGGCCGAACAACATGGCCAACGGTAGCTGATGAGCAGCTACCGCCAACTTCAGTAAGTACAATTCCCTCGCCCCAAATTATGATAGTTATGATAGTAAAATGTAAATGTAAATAGTTCAGAGACTCTCTATTTTTCATATGTTTTATTTTTTCTGACAGTATTCAGAGTGAGAGCAATATGGTAACACGCAATAGATTAAGTATAGCTAAATCTAGTAGAACTAGCAAAGTAGTACTGGATAGGCTAGAATTCACATAACCCACAAAGAGCTTTAATGACATTACACATATTCATCCTTTGTTGTGGATAGCATTGAAATTAAACCTAAAGCATGTGTGCACACAGCTAAGGTTATCGTGCTCGCTAATTGTTAGCGTTAATCCGCTAGCAATTTGCTAGTCTAGCTAGCTACCAACCTAACCACCCTGAGTCATGATACATCTTCTACTGCTAGTTTTGTAAATCACAGATATGTGGAAAAAAATATGGTTGTGCAGGCCATACTCATGAACGATTAGCATTCAGTTAAACTGTAGCATTAGTTATGTTAGTGAAGTTGACCTATGTAGCCTAGTTCATGTTTCCTAGATAAAGGTGAAATAAACTTTATTGGGTTCTACTCAGTAACATGTTGGTGGGTCGGACATTGAATAGAAATGTAACTGAATACTGTGCATGTAGACTTCACAGTTCGATATGGTTAAATATAAAAATATGTATCTTCGATTTGTGTTCCTGCGCCTGAGATCGGTCATAATGGTGGCGTTCTATTGACCACATGTTGAATCACCGACCTTCCGCTCTCCGAGTGCTTTACTAGTTTCTAGAACCATGTTTTAGGCCGTGTGTCCACCTGAGCTTTTATTAGCCGGCGAAAAGCTGAAAGCTGAAAGCGCCGGCGTATTTTCAGTGCCGGTGTCGTGCCAAAAAGTGATTGTCTGCCAGAATCTGATTTGCCGCCGCGGGAGCGCGCACAGCAGCCCGTTGAGCGGTAGCGCAAAACCGTCTGCTTTTCTCTGGATTAAGCGATCTTACTATGCAGATACACACAACTGCATTATAATGTAGACCTAATTATAGCTTTGAAAGTTTGACGTTTATCACGTAAAGACAATTACGTGATAAACATGTATCTGTGCTCGGTATATCTGATGACTTTGTAGAGCCCTGTCTTTGGAAATTAGACTGTAATGAATATGATTTAGGCTATTGGTGGATTTTCAATAAAGATATGATAACTTTTGCAACGATCCTCGTAACTGCATTGTTTTTTATCTAAACTGGGCCCTTCATAGTATTTGCTTCCCATGTTTGGATGCGTTTTGCAGTTATCAATCAGTTTTCACCTGCCAAAAACTGATTGAAGGCCAAATACAGTTAATGAAAGGTGATTTCTACCTAAATAGGACTTGATCTAATTCAAACGCTTCATGATATAAACACTAGTGTTTTTTATTTAGGCAGAAATCACCTTTCATTAACTGTATTTGGTCTTCAATCAGTTTTTGGCAGGTGAAAACTGACTGCCCGCGGCGGCAAATCAGATTCTGGCAGACAATCACTTTTTGGCACGACGCCTGCTTCTTTTTCAGCGCCGACTTTTTTTTTTTTTTTTTGCTATGACACGTTTCGGTTGCTATGATACGGATTTGTCTGTTAGCCCTACATATTGCTCTGAATTAGCGGATATTATATATAATAGGCCTACTCCTAGCTTTGTACACAAACGTTTCCAATGTTTTGATGTATACTAAGGCTTATGTTTAGGTATTTAGTTGTCATTTGATTTTAGCCCAACGACACATACTGTAGCAGGTTATTGTGTTGGGGGCTGCAAAGTGAACAAACCAGTTCTGGGTTGGCTAGGGTACTTATGTGTGATTGCAAGGCGTACATTCCTGGTTAGATTTAAGCCATTAACATTTTGAATGCAAGGTGTACATGTCCTGGTTAGATTACAGCCATTATCAATGTGTCTAAAGTGTAGACTGTAACTTGAAATAAATGCTTTTTACTGTTTAGTTTATTTAACTTTATTTATTTTACAGGTCCTGCATTCACGGAGACTCTGTGAGCCTCCACTTACCAGTCCAGTGGTTTCACTTCAGTTGTGTGGGGCTTGTGGACAGACCCTCCGCTGACACGCCATGGTTTTGCTCTTCTTGTGCTGAATAGTGTTTCTTTGTTCTTTTGCACTAGTAACAGTATTATTTTATTATTGCTTGTTGTCAATGTTTACATGCTGGAAATTTTTATACTTTTTATGCTGAATGCACACATGTTCTTTTGCACTGCTAACTTTTCCTAGAGGTATATTGCATTCTGCACCTTGCGCCCTTATTCTTTTTTCCTGTTCTGTTAATAAACATTGTTAAGCCATATCAAGTTGTTTCAAGCATTTATTTCAAACAAATTAAAAGGTAATGAACAAGGCACTCAAGCATTTATTTCAAACAAATTAAAAAGTAATGAACAATGAGGAATGAACTCAAACAACACTTTAGCACATGTTCGTTAAGGCACAGCAAACAGTGACAATCTTATCTAAAGGCATTAGGTTTTCACCCTCACATTTGAGCAGCATGTGCACAGGTACAGTTGAATGTAAAAATCTGAATTTGTCCAGTCAGCGTGGTTCTCCAACATCTCATATGATGGCTTACCTACAACAGAATAAATAGTTTATGAAAAAAATCTATGCAATCAATGGCAAACCCATCACAGAACACATGCAAAATAAAGATACAGACTGAGAGGGTAACGCTGCTCATGGTATGACAAAAGGGCTGAAGGGGTACACATTAACACATTAGCCACATTAGGGGGTAGTTAACATTAATTTTCGAAGAGGCAACAGTTTGCAAATTGAGCATTTTCGAAGAGGCAACAGTTCGCTAGCTAGGCAGCAACGTCAGGTGCACTTCAGGGTTTGCAACAACATAAAGTAACTTCGTAGCTTTAAGAGACAACAACATAAAGAGATTTTTAGAGAACGTACCCGAGTGAAAATGTAGAGAACACACTCTCATCGACGGAGGGGTGCAATCGAAAGTAAGGTCCAGCCAGCCAGGCAACCCGGCGTCTCCTCGTCAGGTCAGACATCTGCTCTCCCTGATGCTGCATCCATTTAGGAAACCGAAAAAAAATGTATTTCGTTGTTCCTATGTTTCCCAAACGTATTATGTGAGGTACTGGAACAGTTCTTCACACAGCAGTGATTTCCAGGCATGTTCTTGCAATTCCGCACTGTTTAAACTTACTGATTTAAAAACACACGCGTACAATATAAACGAACGGAGAGAATGGCGTTTTCTCGCTAGCATTCTGCCAACATGGCGGATAGGGGCGGGGCTCTGTACTATGACGACAACTCCTCATTCTCAAAAGAACAACACTGCCATCTACTGGATTAGAAAGTAGAGGTAAGCTATTTGTGAATCTGGGTGGCTCCCTCTGCCGCAAAGATTGTCTCAAAAATACGTGCGCTGATCGTGCTGATTCACAAATGCAAAAACGAAACCTACGTGTGCTGTTAATGCACAAATGCAAAATTAGATATCACAAAGGCAATTTTCAGTTTTACAAATGCCATTTTATTTACAAATACACATCTATAATTGAGAAAACCAATTTACAAGTTACAAATATGTTTTTTTTTATTTGTGGATATCAAAACACGAATGCAAGTCAAGAAATATTTACGTGTGGATTTGTGCGACTTTCATGCGAAGAACGTCTCAAAAACACGTAACTGTGGAAAGCGAAAAATGTGTGTGCTGGTGATTCACAAATGCAGAATCACATTTCACAAATGATTTTTTTGGTTTTACAAATGGCATTTTATTTACAAATGCACATCTATATTTGTAAAAATCAATATACGAGTTACAAATATGATTTTTTTATTTGTAGATATCAAAACACACATGCAAATCAAGACATATTTGTGGATCCCCTTCTGCGTATATACAAATATTATTGAGACAAATTTAGCTCCATATTCCAGCTGCATCTCGTTGAAGCTAATCCAAGCGAGGCTTACATAGCCTAGCTCGAGTGCACGAGCAACGTAAGAAGCCCTGACGAGTGGATGGTGGAAAAACAGAGATCTCTGTGAAAAGGAGAGCGAGACAAGAGCTGTGGTTGTTTCGTCAGCTGAACAAATAATGCTTATGGAGCTGTATGAGGATTTTAAAAGTGTCATCACCAGAAATGGTAATACAGCTGCGGTCAATAAAGCGAAGAAACGTCATGGCAAACAACTGCAGACAGACTAAATGCGTAATCACACGCATCATCATACTTTGTGACTATAATACCGTGAGTGTGAGACCCACATATTAATTTTTCACTGTTACATCTCAACAGGAGCAATCTTAACAGCCAAAAGCGTACCTGGCAGCAAGTGAAGGTAAAGTACAGGAAAATATTTCAGAGTGGTAAGTAGCCTTTGAAGAAATGTTTGTCCAATAAAGAGAGATATGGAAGAAACTGAAAATAAAAAAGATCAAGCCAGAGATTATGAAACTGGAGAGGGATGTTCGTATAAATTCAGATAAAGGAGAATTTGTGTTGTGAACTGTATTTAATTCTGTTTTCTCTCCACAGCTTGAGAAACATGTAATAATAATTAAACAATTCAACACAACTTGAACTCAAACTTGTCATTATTGTACGGTTCATGCAAAGTGTTAGAAATGTGTTTTTTACATTTATATTCACAGTGGGGTGCCATGACCTAACGAGTGGAAAGTTATAAATCATCTCTGTCCATTTAGCGAGCATTAAAGAGAAACAAATAAAATCATTTAAATTAATTTAAAAACAAGCAACAGTCTAGATAAATTAAAAGATAGCGTGCAGATTTCATGCATAGACACATGAGAACAGAAATGTCTTTAACCTGGATTTAAAAATGTCTCCATTTGGTGAAAGTTTAATCTCCACTGGCAGTTTGTTCCACTTGTTTGCAGCATGACAGCTAAATGCTGCTTCTCCATGTTTAGTCTGGACTCTGGACTGGACCAGCTGACCTGAGTCCTTGGATCTAAGAGCTCTGCTGGGTTTATATTCTCTGAACATGTCACAGATTGTAAACCATCAGCAGTCTTTTAAAATCTATTCTGTGACTGACTGGAAGCCAGAGTAAAGATTTTAAAGCTGCTGTGATGCGTTCAGATCTCTTAGTCCGGGTTAAAACTCCAGCAGCAGCGTTCTGGATGAGCTGCAGATGTTTAATGCTCTTTTTGGGGGACTCAACGAAGAAAAGACTTCAGCCTGAAAAGTTGTCCACAAGACAAAATGTATAAAATATGAAGTCTACTATTAATTTAAGATGGCTCTGTCAGAAGTCAGCCATGGTGCCTGAGAACTTTAAGCAATGAACCTGTATTTAATTTGGCCAAAGGTCATTTCTATCCATGCCCTTGTTTTAGCATGTGCATGTGCATGTGCATGTGCATGTGCATGCCCTTGTTCCTGGATCAGGATATGGCGTGAGGAGGTACGGCCAGCATGCAAAGCCTCTGTCCCCAAGCAGGACACCATTGAACTCTCCTGCAGAATAAGAGAAATGTTGGATGGATATACATGTGTTAAGACTTGGCAATTTGATGCAATATGTGCCTTATATGGCTATCTATAATAAAGTATGACGAGCACTTTAAATTCCTTAAGATGACCTCTACACCTGACCTCTCATTAGATTACCAAAATTCTGCCTATGCTACACCTTACTTCAAAAGTACACTCCTTCAGGTAAGTAAAATTCTTGCGCCTTGTGCAAACCTCTGTGCCAGTGAGGATGCTCGTAAGATCATAGAATCATGAACTGATCCCGGCCATTTAGCCTAAATGTTGGAAATGAAATGAGCTCCATCACAGATCATCTGTATGCACGGAGGATAGGAGTCAATGATGAGGTTTCACAGGGCATAAATGTAACATTGCTCAGCATTACTCAAAGGGGTTGATGTGGTATTTTTCAAAATGAGAAATCCAGTTCAGAGTCTATGGACAATTATCCCCAAGTGTACCTGTACATTTAGGATATGGAAAAATTTTCGGTTTACATAGTCAGCCTCCACGGGTCCAGCAGGGGCCTGGACAATGTGACAATGTTTAAATCCAGACTGAAAACAGTTCTATTCAGATGACACCTGGAAGTATTTTATCTGCACTCTTCACTTTTTAAATTAATTAATTGATGATTTTTTTTGTTTTTTGGAATGATTTTATTGCCTTCTTGTGATTTTATGTAGCTGTAAAGCACTTTGAATTGCCTTGTGTACGAATTGTGCTCTACAAATTGCCTTGGATGCGTACATGGGTACAGTACCCCCCCCCCCCCCCCCCCCCGACATTCGCAATAATGACACTCTCCCTCTGTTCAAGTCTAAACTCAAAACCCATCCGTTTAACTTTGCTTACCTACAGTGATTAATATGGTAAGATGTTTTAATTCCTGCGTTTTATCTAATATCTTGTTTGTACAGTCCTTGACTGTTTTGAAAGGAGTTTTCAATAATTTGTATCATTAACATTATTACCTGTCCCCCATTTTTCTGAGTCTGGTCCTACGTGGGTGTAGATCGGATGTTTGTTAGGTATTGATAAGTTTTAATGAATACCATGTTCTCTCTCATTTAATTTCATGCTCAATACGTGTGTATAGTTGCGTTTCTTTAGTTGCACTGGCACCGACTGATTGATTTTTCGAGACAGTGAAAGTGGTGATATGATAACCACAGTTTTTGCTTCGTTTTTTAGACAAGACATGAGTTGCGGGAGCGCAGAATTCTAGGTGAACATTTCTTTCCGGAGTCCGTTTCAGCCGGTCGGACATTTTTTGAGTTGCAGCTAAGCTAAGCTTCAACTTTAGCCTGCCCGGGACCAGGCTAGTTCAGCAGCATAAACTACCATGGTTACTCAGCGGGCGTTCAAATAAGCCACCTTTATGGAACGGAACTCTCGCTAACTTTAGCCAGAAGTAGCGAAATAAGCCAGGCTTTCCGCTAAGCCAGCTTCTAGTAATACCCCCCAGGTCTGAAAATTGAGTAGAGACCCTCGTGTGTACAAGACCATGTGATATATTGCATCCATCCATCCATTCATTTTCTTTATCCGCTTAATCCGTCGGTCGGGTCGCGGGAGGGCCGGAGCCTATCCCAGCAGGCATCGGGCGAGAGGCGGGGTACATCCTGGACAGGTCGCCAGTCCATCACAGGACCACACAGAGACAAACCAGACAAACAACCACACACACGCTCACACTCACTCCTAGGGACAATTTTTAGAGACACCAATTAACTTAACATGCATGTTTTTGGACAGTGGGAGGAAGCCAGAATACCCAGAGAGAATCCACGCATACACAGGGAGAACATGCAAACTCCACACAGAAAGGCCCCAGCCAAGAATTCAGTGATATATTACAATTTTTCATTATTTATTGAACAGAATGCAGAAAAAAGTGTGTAAAAAGTAAGTCCACCCTTTCTGCTTCTATAGGAATTAAGAGGGTAAGAAGCAGCCAGGAGCTGCTAATCAAATGCACTTAATTCAATTATCATTAGCAACTCTGAGCACCTCTATAAAAGCAGAAGATTTGTTTGCTGCTCTGGTGTATTCAGGTTTGTGTTAACACAATGCCAAGGAGGAAAGACATCAGCAATGATGTCAGAGCATGATTCCTACAAAGTTTTGAAAAGTGTTTGTTTTTCATTTTTGTTTTTCAAGGCATGGATCAGTATGGAAGAATATGGATTGTAACATAACATTGAAAAAAATCTATTGATCAAAGTAAGCAGAGTGCAGAATGTTTAAAAGATGGTTGCAATGATGTCATCTTTTGGTGTATCAACCATTTGAAACTTGAGTTTTTGCATTTTAGTGACCAAAATCTTGGTTTTGGAGGCTGCTTTTGAGTATCGCTTTATGAGAACCAAAGAGTTTTACAGCTTAAAGAATAGGCTGCACACTAATCGCAATGTTTGTGGTTCAGTCCACAGCCCTACTATACAGTGTCTGTATATGTACATTATATAGGCATACTCTGTTATACTTTTTAAGTTAAAGCGACTTAAATAGATAGTAATATAGTGATATTTAAACGATTTACTACCTTATAATGCCTTATTTTGCCAACCAGAATTAGCCAAGCCTGAACACCATTCATTGTATCTTTTGGAAATTCCAATTCTGTGTTACAAAGTTCAACAATGACTTAATATTTCACTGGCTTTTCACTCATTATTATAAGTCAGAAGATTAAAGGATCTAATCATTGTCACGACGGAAGTCCTTTAAAAGGTTTCTATTGTATTCATAAACCTTAAAATCCGTCTGATTTGTTGCACATCAACACATTATTCTTCTCCGAAGACAAGACAACTAGTTTAGGATTGAAACAATCATGAGAGAATCTGGAGAAAGTCTGCCTGCTGCATTGTGGAATGAATCAAAAAGCAAACCGTTGCCGCTTCATTACACAGTCTTTGGAAAAACTAATAAGAAACCAATATGAGGATAGTTTACAGGGACAAGACCTGTATGAATTGTATGAAATGACTATTGTTGGTAAATGAACAGAAGGGATGTAATGCATGCTCAGATGTGTGCTTAGTTGAAGCAAATAAGGGAGGCAGAGGGTGAGAATTCCACTTTTCAGAGAGAAAGTGCCTGTGCTATTTCCCCACTTCTATCTTGGCTTTGACAGGGAAGTTGGGGAATTGTTGGTGCACAGAAGGATTATGAATTTGCTGCAAAGTAAACACATTTCTCATGAGTTGCTGTCCTGATTTGAATGATTTGAATTAGAAGGTCTGTGTGCATCTTGAAATATATTGCCACCTGTGATATCAGCTTTGTAACACTTGTTCATCCGACCTCTGTCCCAGCAGCTTTGCTCAATTAAAAATTCAGCACGTACAAAAGTGAGAACAAACACATCACTTCAAGCTTTCAGAGCCAAGTTTGACTATACGAGCCCTGGGAGTTTTAAACCAATGTTGTTGCTTTATATTTGTTTGACTACAGGAAAATCTTGCTGAATGCTTAACAGCCTTTGGCACAAATGTGAACCTGTTTATCTTCAATAAGGCACTCAGCTATATCTCTGTAACTCACTCATAGTAAAGACAACAACATCTAACCTTGCCAACATAATATTGTGTGCACCAGCAAACAGAAAGAAAAATTATTTACCAATGTCTAGATTAGATTTTCTTCCCAAGTAACAATCAGTTGTCGGTTGTAGATAAATTTAGAGAAATAGATATTTCTTCACAGCCCAAGCAAGTTGGCAGCAACCTGTCAACAATGACAGGATTAATTATCTGTTTTACTTTGGTATTTGTACAATGAAGTTGTGTTGGAGCTGTTTTGCAGATGTGAGATTGCAATAGATAAGGAAATTAAAATCTTTCTCTAAAGCAAGCCAAGAATGTTGAAGCTTGCAGCAATTCTTAAAGTTAAACAATTAGATTTTCTTATCAGACAATAATTATTGGAAAAAAAGAAAGAAAAAACAATCTTAACAAAGACTGTTTTATTTGTCTGTTTTTTTAATCAAACTCCTCCAAGTTTAATGACCATTATTACACCATCCATCAGAAATTAGCATCTGGTTCCACAGGATCTCAGTACCAATGTAGCCTTCAAGCATATAACCGAATAGCTGGAAACAACTCTGTAACCTCTGCCCTACCTTTAATCTCTCTGACACGCTCACAGTAATCTTCCTTCAACTTTAATTTTTCATTATTCAACATTATGTGGAAACACTCCAACTCTCAACTTAATAGCTTTTCTGGAGCTAAAGAGTGGCTAGCTCTCCATCAACACCAACCCAACATTATAGTCCTCAGTCTATTTTATCACTACCCTCTCCTTCCCATGGTCAGGTTTTCCAGTGAGATTTTGATCCCACGGGATCAACTACTTCTTCAGTTCACAGTATTGCATTTCTGGTGTTTGCCAGCGGTTTAGCAGGTAAGCTGAGTCAGCACACCTTTTGGACAGATATAAGTTGTAGTATTAGCTGAATGTCCAGCTCAACTCATACAATGACAGATGTTAAGAAAGCTGAAAAAGCTATTTTCACTGCCTGAAAGTCACTTTGAAAATATGACAAAAACTCAACACGGTAGACCTCGTTTGAAGAAACATTCCAACCTTCAGTTGATTAGGTTAGAATATCTGCTCAATGCTTTGCATGTCAGGCTGTGCATTTTTCAACTGACAAATGTTTGCTTCAGTGTTTTCTGTGTTATTCCTTGATTGCTCTGATGGATACGCACTTTGTTTAGGGCGATGCCTCGTACTGCTGGCAAGTATTTTTCCCACCATTTACCAGAAATGATATCCTCCTCACAGACTGACATCACTTCTTTTGTGTACTTGTGTGCTGGCTTTAGGACACGGAGTGCACCCTTTAGTGGAAAACTTAGAAAAGTTTAAGGTTTCTTAGTGCATGAAAAAAAGAAACAATCTTAATTTCCATATTTGCTAATGTGGAAATAAAACACTTTAAAATCAGTAGATACTGATCTGAACACTAAGAATACATAAAACATTAAAAGAAAAAAAATCTTAAACAAACTTATTGGTGGAACTAATTCATTTAAATTCATGAATGCTGCATCAAGTCAGCATCTTTAAAGGTGACCATCTCATCTGTGCACTCAAAACAGTTGGACTCAAAACAGCCAAACAAAATGGTACAGATAACAACGCCCGGTACAATAAGCAGGTTCATAAACATTTAGTGTCTTTGGATGTATTTGTGGCAGCAGGACGCTCTGAAGCATGTGGAATTAGTCAAAATAAGATACAATATATGTGCTAATGATGGGAAAGAAACATGCACCACTGTGGTTCACTTATGCACTTTTAATAGTGTTTGAACAACAGTGAAGCATCATGGCATGGGGTAGGAAAATACTAATTGCTGTTGATACAAACTATGCCTGTCCTGCAGATGCATCCTTTGATAGTATGTCTTTTCATGGCATTCAAGAAAAATTTGAAAAGAGGGAGCATATCCTTAAATTTTGACAATTTTGATGCTTTCAATGTTACTGCAAACTGCTTAGTGAGCACATATATACAGTGACTCACATATAAAGTTCCTTATGGGCCAAGACATTCTCTGATGTAGTTTATGAGTGAATATTCTCCTTTTGTCCCTTGTACAGTTGAATGATGAATATTTATGAAGGTCATAAATGTGAGCTGTGGTTGCAGAACGTGTAGCTATAAAATACAGAAATGCCAACTATACACTGAATCGTCAACAAAGTAAGGAATGAATATTAAGTGTGCACTTGGCAGTGAGGTCATTGTAACACCAGAATGACAAGCAAATTACAGAGCAATAACTGCCACTTCATTTAGCCAGAGCTGGAGGCATCCAGCACACTAAATCTGTGTCTATGCAGCTATCATCCTTCAGAAAGCTTACATTCACTCTTGGAGAGCTATTTTAAAAGATGTGAGACACACTAATGGCATTTAAACCTCCACAGATAGTTTGGAAGAGCTTTGAGATTCCCAGCATGAAAACGAAGCTCAACTTTTAACCAGTGGAGCCCCAGGGGGCCATATCCCTCCTGCCAACACATCAATTAAAAGAGGAGTTAATGATCAAATAAGATTCTCAGAGGCTTCTGAGACAGCACTGGCAAATGATGATAAAAAAACTATAATTATGAAAATGAAGACAGATACAGAGCAAGTTTGTAGACACACTATGAACACTGTGATCATGGTCAAGCAAGGCCTAAAATGAATGTGCACAGTATGTGCTTTTCTGTTACTTTACCCATATTATTAAGTACACAGATACTAGGAGTTGCATCGAAAAAGCAAGCAATGGCAATAGACACCATTCCTATAAAGTCCCATGACAGCAAGCAGCCATGGTGTTGGAATAAAGGATTACAATTTTCTGACATTTTGAGAGTTCCCTGTCTCAGTAAATGACTGTTTGGTTGTGTGAAATTTACCATGATGTGCATTGTTCTTTCTTTTATTCCTTTAAAGAACATTTGTTGTACAAAAAATTCCGATGGAAGACAGTCCAAAAATAAGCATAAGCATGCAGTGCATAATCTTGCTCAAACTTCTATAAGAAACATAGTTGAAGAAAATTGTGTGATATTTACAATGTCAGAGTCGTCTGTACCTGCTGTCAATCCTTTAAAATTTCAGCAGTCTGCAACAAGGCTGTCATCCAGGACACCTTCAATAGAAATCAAACCAAACCAGCGATAGTTTAAATTACTATGTGCTTGTGTCGAAATAGCTTTATTTGCTAAGAATCACCACACATTTGTCCCCAGTGACATGAAATTGTATGAAGCTGCATGCCGCAAGTACTGCTCACAGTGTTTTTTATGGAAATGGAAATACCTGAAATACAAGTACAATAAGGAGAGAAAGGCTGAGAAGAAGAAAAAGAAGTCAGATGGTGGGTCTGATAAAGCATTGGAAATCCATGACATTCTAGCTGTTCTCAGGCCACATTCAGGACAGGGAGCAGCTCAGATTTCGGGGAGGTAAAACAGCAGGAACAGACTGCTGACTACTTGCTTGGCTCCGTGTTGCTATGATTAAATGTAACAGAGGTAAGAATTTATTCTTTTTTTTCAAATAATTTCAGAGCAAGCTATGACATTAGGATACATGATAACATGTTGATGAAGATTCTCAGTCATCCAGGTCATGGTAATCATAAGAGCTTGAATAAGGGCAACTGGACACACATTCTGGACAGAGAAGAGAGATGGTTTGAGAGAGGAGTCATGGAAGCCATCTACATTAAACTGGAAAAAACATCTTTGAACAGAGGAGGTGGTCTCTGGTATCACCTTCCCAACACCTAAAATGCAGCATTGTCTCTCCTCCCCAGGTAGTTTCACAATAATTTACACCTTGGATCCTGTGACCAAAACTCGCCCTTTCAGGCAGGTAGACAATTCAGAAGTGAAAATGACTCATCATGCACATTGGTCAGGGGGTTCATTGACTGTAACAGCCCTATCTGCTTATAAGCTGATACATCCCACCATCTAGATCAGAACTGAAGAAGCCTTTCAGATAAGAGGTGAAACATTGTTGAGATCCAAGAAATCCAGTTGCCCATGATAACAACATATACGACAGATAAAAATGATAACAGCTGGGTTTTTTTTTTTTTTTTGGCTAAGCCAACATAAGCTAAGCTAGCCAAACCTACTTTAGTTTGACTTGCTAAGTGAATGTGTCCACATAGATTTTTTTTTAAATTCATAATACCAGGAAATTGCAGTACACAGGGATGTGGAGCAACAAAGATGTTTTTTGGATGAGAAAATAATGAAAAAGTAAACAGCAGTCTGATGTAGTGACGTGTTGCCGGTCATCTGTGGGGGAAACTGGGCTTTACTCTGAAAGTTCCTTTCCAGATAGCCATACCCTCTCAGTAAAATCACTGAGACTGTTTGTAACTCCCTTTCTTTCTGCCAGACCTCTGAGGACAGCAGTGTCCCAGCTTCTTCTCCTGCAGCCCTCCCCTGTCCCCTGGTGGGACAACAAAAGCCTGCTAACCTCTGCTAAATTTGCTCTCCCTTGGACACTTTTTGATATTTGCTAATAAGCATCCATCTCCTGCTTGATCCCCAACATGTTTTTCAAAAAATCCGCAATGTAGTTTATACTGGATTGCTATGAAATTTGTTCAAGGTTTGAGTTGTTTAGTGAAGATTTCTTTTCTTTTGTCTCACTTACAAGTTTTCTAAAATATTTTTGACTATTTGGATGAGACATGAACCTAAAGATACATGAGCAAAACTCCTAGAAATTGAATAGAGGACTCAAGTGAGCGCTGACTTCTAAAACAACCTTCACACAGTCTGTAGCAAGTCCCTTTGCTTTTGGAAGAACTGTCTTTCTTAGGAATGGGATTTCCTAATAAATTTCTTCTTCTATTTGACTGGCAGTAGCAAGGCCAGAGTGGGACAAATTTTCAGCCCAGAAATTTTTTCCAGCAAACGAGACTTCTCCTGGATGTCAATATGACATCTACAAAGTCTACTATATCCGTTATTGCCATCTGGTGCCAAACACATTTGCTTTATGGATATAAAGCTCCCCATGATTTTAATACTATTTTATTTTTAATCTGTTTACTATAGATGTTAGAATAGAAATGTTCTATAATAATGCCGAACCTGACAGTGGGAACAAAAGAAGGTGGAGAGTGAAGAGAAGAGACAGACCCACCACACACACACACACACATACACTCACATGGATTCAAACAAGCAAACACGTACACACACACACAGGCTTTAATCGATGGTAAAGCGTAATTACGACATCCTCGGTAGGAACTGACAGGATTGTCTCCTTGATATCCAGCGTGCAATATCATAACAGACTCAAGAAAAGCCGTGAAGAGAAACTTTGACTTTCTCCTTAAAAACCAGGTGAGCAAAACATACTGAATCACCAAACGCTGCTTCTATTTTGGATATTGTAGCATAATTGTAGAGAAAGACTTGTCTGCATGACAGCTGTAACTACCTTATACAGATCAGTCAGGTGAGTTGGCTGTTCTTTCTGGCAAAAATGATAATGGTATGATCAAGGTACAATTTTAACGCACTTAATGACAGCACAGACATAGATAATTAATTCACAACTGAAATCTTAGTTTTTTAAACCTATATCAAATGTGAAATTATACAATTTTTCATTTAATAATGAAAAAAGGACATAACACTTCACAACAATTAAATATTGTCATGACACCTTTATGACAGGAATTTACTGAGATGACATCAAGACTGCTTTCCATCTCTCATAAAGCTATCTCTCAGTACCAGCTTCAACCAACTCAAATATTCTGTTGCCATTATGCATCTAACAGACATCAAATATGCGGGATGATATCATTTTAAAGTGACCTGCGGGAGCATCTGAATATCTGAGGAAATTATCATACGAACATTATGATATCAGAGCAAACTGACACCCCTATCCTTTAGACTAGAGCCCTGCACTCCCGCGGGACCCAACGCAAAGCAGTGCGGCGCGGGACACATTTTGAAAGCTCATTGCGGGCGTGGGCGGGAGGGTGAGTGCCCAGTGCGGGCGCGGGCGGTGATAAGCTGATAAGCGGTGATTATGCGCTGTCTGTCTGTCTTCCCTTCCTCGTATTACTACTACTACTATTATTAGGCTATTATTATTATTATTACTATTAGAGAAACTGGCGAACGCATAAGCCAAGACTTTGATCTCCTGCTGCTGAAAACAACTGAGAAGAAATAAAGCCTAACTTAAAGTAGTTCAAAAGCGCGATCCATCTCTCCTTTTATTCAGGAGATGCGCATTGCACAACAACGAGGGACAGGGCATGGTTAACCTACTTAAATAATAATTGGATTACATGTCACATTTTCAACATTCTGGGTTTAGAAAAGGTAGGGTAATTAATAACACATATTGTTTTCATTCCACTTGCAAAAAGGCTGCTTAGATATTTATGCTCAAATCCACTCAAAGTCGGGGGCGGGGCTCCATCACGCTGTGTTTAAAATCATATTAACTAAAAATATATACTTTTACTTCCAAGAATGGAAATGTGAGGAGTGGCATATAACATATGTACAATGTATTGTTATTATTATTATTATACCATTTTTTCTTTCCTCGCCAAGAGAGATTTTTTTGTATTTGATGAATTTAATAATATAGCCGTGCTAAAGTCAAGTTTAAGTTTTCATATCACTCTTGTTTTTCCTCCCAGTGGAGTAAGTTTTTGTTCTATAAATTTTCATAGTGTAGTGCCTCCGATTTTTCGGGACAGATTTTTTTTGTTTTTCCTCTGTAGCAGGTGTGATATTAAGTCAAAGCTAAATTTTGATAGCCTTATGTTTATCCTCCTTATAGTGAAATGATTTTGATAAATTTGCATAGATGTACTTCTCTCATTTTGGGAGAAGTATATATATAATTATTGATAACTTCCATAGCCTGTTTTGTTTCTCTCTGGAGAGCCTTGAGAACTTCTGATCCTCAAACAAAAGCTTTTTGGATATACCATCTCCTGCTCCTGTGTCCTCCACTCTTGGGCCTGACAGAATATGTTTTCATTAGGCTTTCACATAACCATAACCTAAACATCATCTACCTAAACAACCAGTTTGTCTCCTTTGATTTAAGTTTGATAGTTATTACTGTCTTGAAGAATGGAAAACAAAAATACCCTATTGGTTTTCGGAACTGAGAACCATGGATCATTCAACATTTTTGTAGTAATTCTTTTTGAAAAAATAAATTGTTTAGTCATTCAAGTTAATATCCTCCGTTCATTTGTAGGTTCCCCCCCTCCTTGCGTCTTTGTCCCTCCCTACTGGGGAGAAAAAAATCCAGACAAGTATTAACAAACTGAGACATCCTTGTTTGTGAGGCATAATTTAGAGCAACATCAGCCAAATGTGACATTTGGCACGGCTCCATAATCTGTCAACTATCATGACTGTTTGTGACAATGTATATTCACTTTAAATTAAATTTACAAAGAGGTAAATATTGTCCTGCCTCCTTTAAACATCTCAGATGCCAAAAAATGATGCAGCTGTGCATTCTCACTCATAGCTCCTCTGGTAAGCCTCCTCTCTCGGCTGTCCTCTGAATCCATTTTCAGAATTGAGACATCTTTCAAAATGGCACACTGAAATCGATTTCTGGGTCAGAAGCAGGAGAATGAAAGAGAGCGATGGATGAGGCAGCACAAAATAGTGTAATAAAAAGAGCCTTTTGTCTCTTAGGCATAATAAAACCAAAAATACCCACTCACAATGACAAATCTGTGCAAAGGAACTGTTCTTGTTAGCCCTTGCTGGCCTCTAGTTAGTCAGATCTGATCATGCTACCACCCCTGTGATTAGGACAGAGTGAAAGATAAATACTATATCATATAATAATTACAATTAAATGTAAAAAAAATGTATGGATCAGTAGATGAATAGGTAAATAAATATTGGTGGGGAGCGGGGAGGGTTCTTTCTTGTTGAGATGTTAATAAAATCACAAGTCAGGGTTTCTTTTGCTCAGAAGGAAAAGCAGTAGCCTGCCATCTTTTAAATCCTGCATTGCCTCTGATGTGTTCATTTAGGTGTGAGTGTAGTTATGATAGAAAAAAAGCACTGTCACCTGTGAAATGAGAAATTAAAGCAATACTATGTAACATTTCTACCTTAAAATAACAGCTTGAAAAAAATTGTGCGGCTAGAATGAGTTTTAATATTACGATTGGCCTGTCTCCTATGCCCTTCGGGAGTCTGAGTTGGAAAAACTGCGCTATGTAACTTTGCTGGACCGGCCCGGGAGCTGAGCGGAAGTACTTCGACTTGTTTTCTGGCACACCTACCGCAAAAACAAATAGACCCCTCTCACGCTCCCAGGTACATTTGATTACTCTTACCTTCTCGGTCGACATTGCTTGCACCTTCTGACTCCTCGCCGGTTCGTCAACAAACGTGAAAGCGAAAGGGTGTTGTATTTACGACAGTGTAACCGTACATTACCTTCAAGCCTGTAGGGGGAGCTCCATAATGGGCTTTTTGAGAAGTTACATTGTATTGCTGAATTTAGAAAATTTAGAAAATAAAAAATGAGCAGCTTCTGGCTTTAGAAGGACATAAACCGAGGAATACATTCAATTTGATCAAAAAACAAAATTCTACATCGTTCTTGGTCATCTTCTGTTGCTTGTTGCTTGCAAGGACAATAACCCATTGATTTAGTTGAACAGTGAAGACTGACGTAGAACATAAGCAGTTCTCCATTTGTTCTTCCTCTGGATATTTTAGCGGTGATAATCCTGTTTTCATGTTTTCTGTTTGGTGATGCAGAGAAACATCTTGCATTTGATACACCTCATGTATGTCTTGCCACGCCAGCCCTTATTCCTGCATCTTTCTGCACGGTTGATATTCACCATCTCTGACATGTGCCTGGCTCCTAGTCTCCGCACAGATGGATCTGGTTTTGGGATCCTTGTTTCAGTTGGTGGCTGATACTCTTCTTCCCCGTCTTCACTGCTGTCATCAAATGAAGGACTATTCAACAGCTCCTCAGCCAGGTGCAGCTTGAAGTTAAGGTACTGCTGTGCTGAGTGTTCTTAGCTGGTCGGTTGAGGGCTTACTGTCAAACTTGTATTGGATCCAAGCGTTTGTGATGGCAACGTCAAATAAATGAGTGATCACACGTGACGTTCGTTTCTTGGTCCTGGTTGACATGCTATAAAAGCTCAGCATTCAGTCACAGGTCTGCTCCATCCACTTTGTCATTGTATTCTCTAATCACTAATAGTCTCACCTGGACATGAGTTTTTTCTTTGTTTGACCATCAACTACAAATGTCCTCTGGATCGTTCCCATAAACGGTGGTAGCCATCACCACTGTTTTATTGTCAAACCATTTTGTGACTGCCAGCTCAGGCTTCCGTCACCGATGTTCCTCTCCCCTCTTTTCGCAATTGCTTATGTCCTGGTATCTGGCATGGTTTTGGTACTCTGTTCTTCATAATGGTTCTAGTTGCTGGAAGACCCTGTGAGAGCAACGCATCCATGAGATCGATTGCTGTGAAGTATCCATCAAAGAATACACAATTCCTGGGGAATCGGACTCAACTAGTCGCAAGACTGCTGCAGCTCCAACTCCCAGTCTTTGGCCCGTGAATGTGTTCTTCCCTTGATATACCTCGAACTCCAACACCAAACCATTTGGAGAGGTAAGGACAAAAACCTTTATGCCAGTAGGTTTTGGCTTGCCAGGAACATACTGTCTGACTGGACAGAGGCCTGTGAAAGGGATGATTTGCTGATCATTGCAGACCTTGTTATACCTTGGAAGGCTGAGACAATCTTGCCTCACATGGTCAAGCAATGGTCTGACTCTCCAAAGAATGTCTGACTCCTTTGTCTCTTCAGTTACATTGAGATCAGTGACAATCTTGAGTGAGCTTCTCAGCTTGTAGAACCTATCCCTTGTCATTTTCCTGCTAATAACTGGTACTTTAGTTTTTCTAACCCAAAACATTTTGACTCTGGGATATGGGCCATATGTACTGATATTCCGAAGAAAATCTTGATTTCTTGGGCAGTAGTATTTAACACTCCTGTAGTTTGCAGCTGTCTTCAGTTTGTAAAAGTTGCCAAATCTTCAAAGATTTTGTCATCAATGTACTATGAAAAGTCTTGGATTGGACTCCAGTATTCAAGGATTTTAGCGTCATCTTGATAAACAGGTAGCACAATTGTGAATCTATTATGATAGAAGAAAAAAAATCATAATTACAGGAGTAACAGTTCATTTTTAACATATCTATTTGGATTAATACAGTAATTTCATTGTCATGGATTCGATATGACTTCCTGTTGACCAACCTTTTATTAGTCAATTTGCATATATTTAACAATAGTAACATCTAGTACAAATGCAGCAATATTCTAATATGATAATAGAATTGAATACATTAGCTTGGAACTAAAGAAATCATACAAGTTAGTCCTGGTCCACAGAGCACGGCGACTTTCCTGCTCCCTCTCTGGCTCTAAGTCTGTCTCCTCATCACATTCTCCGCATCTTCTTCCTCTCCTTTTTCACCATCTTCCCCTATCACAAGCTGATACTCATCCTCGTCCTTTTCCTCATCTGACAGTTCCAAATCTGAATCTCCCTCTACCGGTATAGAATACTCTCTGCTTCACTTCTTTCTCCTACAACAATGCGGAGTTATTAAATTCTTACATCTCCTCTTTCCATTAAATGTGATGGTATGCCGGCCATTTTGATTGGAAATAAAAGTGAGTTAGTTGCCAGCATGTAGACCTGTCATATGACACATCACTGGAAAGCCAAGGATGTCCTTTTTTTTTTTTTTTTTTTAGGATGTCCTCTGAAGAGTACTGTAAGGCTTGACAGGGTAACTCAAAATAGTAAAAGAAGATACAGGTAAACAAAATGTCCACTGTAAAGGACACAAATGAATGGACCTGACTGAAATGTCATAGCAGGATTTTAAAAGAGCTGTGCATGAACAAATCCCTGCAAACAATGAATGTCCATTGTTCAATGCAACATGTTACTGTGAAGTCTCTGATTCAAGGGCATAGAACTGTTAGCCACGAGTTAACATTTACAGTTTACAGAAAGTTAATCCTTGTTATTCCAATAGCAGTGTATATCACACTTTTTTCTTTTTTTCTTTTTGGAAACCTCAACATCTTCTGCTTTATTACCTTAACTTAAGCAGCATCAAACAGAGATTTATACATGCAATTATTGGAAGAATCAGTTTTCAGTGTATATCACACTCTGCACCTTGTTTGATGCTGCCTGTGATCATCAGCTCAGTAATTTTCATGTTACAAACACAACACGCCAAATTCTGGAGAATCTCCTTCTCTGGTACACTTAAACTTTTCCAACCTCCAATGAAAAATCAGACAATATTCTGTTTCTCCTCACTTTCAACTATGCACCCATTGTTCAGCAGCAGTCTGTCTGTCAGCTTGAAAAGATGTTCTAAGAAAGTGGAACAAACTGAAGGGGTGCTTTGATGCCACAGACTGGAAGGCACTCTGTGAACTACATGGAAATGACATTAATAACATTACTGAGAGTGTGATAGGCTATATCAAATTCTGTATGGAGACTATCACCCCCACAAGACAGTGGGATGCTTCTCCATTAACAAGCCCTGGATCACCAGTGACCAAAAAAAGCTGCTGAATATTAAAAAGAAAGCTTTCACAGAGGGAGACAGGAAGCGACTGAGGAGGGTTCAGAAACAGTTGAAAAAGAAGAAAATAGATAGTAAGGATGTTTACAGAAAAAGGCTGGAAAACAAGGGGAAAGTTCCATCGCGGTGGAACTCCAACAGTGTTATCCTGCCTAGTCCAGTACTAAAAATCTCATGTATCAGCCCTCAATGACCACAGTACAGTTGTCCTAACATCCCACATCAATATTATTAATAGTCTCCTGGAGAGACTATTATTCACTCACCTAAGTGAAAATCTATCAAAACCCTATACGGTTTTGCTTATCATTCTGGGTTGGTGTTGAAGGTGTTATCCTTTACCTGCTTCAACAAGCCCTCTTTCATTTGGACAAAACCAGCTGTACTGTAAGTTCTTTCTAATCTCCAGTGCTTTTAGCACAATTCAGGCACCATTGTGTGTGAGAAGCTCCAGAAAATACAGATAGATGTCTACACAAATGCCTGATTTATTGACTACATGACAAACAGACCACAGTTTGTGAGACTGAAGAGTTTTGTCCTAGAACCTGATCAGCTGTCGGGGAGGGTAATGGAGAGGGGAGAAGGACCCAAGTGGCCAACAAGAGGTTGAAAGGAAAATTGACTGGATTTATTTCTAAGAGGAACACAAAATGTGGCCGAGCCAGAGAACCACAAAACTAAACTGTGAAAAACAAGACCTAAAGAACTGACAAACCTGACAGAGACAAAGACTTGAAAACCAGAGTAAACCATTGGTACAGTAACATACGGCATCTGACAATGACTGTGTGACACCAGAGAGCTTAAATAATGAGGGAATGATTACAGCTGAAACAGATATAACACAGGTGTGGCAGTGGAGATAATTACCTGAACATGGAGACTGAGAAATCTATGAGTGAGACTGTGAAACTGGAAACTAAACTGAACAGAGATAAGACTAAAAGACAAAAGCAATGAAAACAGAGATAAACCATGAGAGTATCTATAAGACAAAAAAAAGACTTATACTAACAGAATAAAAGAAAAAGGAAACAAAAACCCAAGAACAAAGTCCACAAAGAGAGAGTAGTGTGTAGTTTAGAATAGCTACCACTAGAACTTGAGAACTAAGATTTCTTTCTTTTTATTTTTTCAAGGAAGACCCTCAGACCCCAATGACGTATCTCTCCACGTGTGCATTTTGCAACAAAACCAGGCAGCCATTGTAAGTAGACTAATTTTCTAAAACCTTTTTAAGCAATAGTTTCAGGGCTGTAAGTAGTGAATATCTGTAAAACTCTCTGTCAAAACTTCCCTTGAGGTTCCTCATCTTCTCCTCTAGTCTCCTCTGACAGGACTCGGTGAAATTGAATGAATAAGTGTTTTCCGACTGATTTCAGCTTTTCTACGCTCAAATCGGTGTCTTTATGTTACCTGTCACACAACAGACACCAATTCTCATAATGCCCATTTTAACATCTTAATATCATATCATATGAGCCATAGACATCAAAGAAAAAGAAAAGCAAATAAGCATTACCATTTGAGCAAGTATGACTGTTTGAGTTTTATTGAGAAGAATGCAGTGACATTAGGCAATGCCTCTAAAACTTTATGTTTTGTGAAAGACTATGAGGCAAAAAAAAAACTATCAACATTTTCACATAGTTGTGATGATACTCTTTTATTGAAGATGTGTATCTCTGCTATGATACAAATGACCTTGCAGTTTCACCAGATATTCCTCTTTAAGCTTTCTAGGAGGTGCTGTCTATGAGGTGGGAAACGTTTAATCTGCAGTCCAACTTTTCAGAGTTACCTGTGTAATTAGTCTCTTTTTCTGATGCCACAGATGTAATAAAACATGAATTAATAGAGTAAAAGAAGCTTCCAAGCACACACATTTTTTTTAACAATATATTTGCTGTATTGAGTTTAGCATTGAAATAAATGATAGATTAATGTCCAGGTGTTCACTTATTACAGTCTGATCATGAATAGCATAAATGTGTCATTCCACAAGGATTAACCTTTGCCATTCTTCGTAACCATATTGCTATCTTAGGGCTGTCTGCCCTCTCCACCTTAAAGCAATCACTCTCTAAGCTCGAAGCAGGTACATTTTAATCAAGGACACAGATTTGTGGCCTGGTGGGAAGCAATCAGGATAAATGCCCATATGCCAAGCTTGGCATGAAGAGTTTCTGCTGCAGTCATATGTGAGACAAGGTTGATCTTCAGATTGTCCACTCATTTACTTACTCGCTCACCCATTAAAATGTTTGCTTCTGTACAAGATTCATTAGAGTACAGTGATAGCCAACAATCTTCTTCCTTTCAAAGACTTTGTGACTTGTGTCAGGGTCTGTGTTATCTGTTCATGGTTTATTTTGATAGTCTTGTCTGTTTCCTGTTTTATTTTCCTTCACTTCCTGTTGCGCGTCATTTTAGGTTTCTTGACTCCCGTTGTGTCTGATTGCCCATTGTTTTCACCTGTGTTCTGTTTATTTATACCTTTGCTACCCAGTGTGTCTTTGTCAGATTGTCTGTGCATTTTGCTAGCTTTCCGGCGTTCTACTTCTCGAGATATTGATTGCATTTCTGGTTATTCCGACTCCTTGCCCGTTTTCTGGATTACCCCTTTGCCTAGCGATTTTGTACCTTTGCCTCACTGACTGCCTTCCCGTGTACCGACTTGGAATAAACTCCTTTTACGTCTACCTCGTCTGCCTCTGGTCTGCTCTGTGGGTCCACTGTCTGTCAGGTCGTGACAGTACAATCTGACCAGAACCATGGACCCCGCAGTACCAGATTCTTTCCGGGAGGCGCTGAAGACCCAAGCCCAGTGGCTCCGCATGCAGGAGGATCAGATGGCCTCCTTAAGGCAGGAGCTAGCCGACTCCAACAAACGCCAAGAAGCGGCGTTTGCCACATTGTCTACCCAACTAAGCGACTTGAGGGTCGGTCTGCAGCAAGGGGAACCCACCGTGCTCCTTCAGCCGGAACGCGGTGGCCCGCGCACCTCCCCGGCACCGGCTCACTTACAGCTATCCAATCCCGAAAGGTTCTCCGGTGAGTGTGGCGACTGCAGACCCTTTCTGACTCAATGTGAGCTTCATTTTGAGTTTAATGCAGCAGCATTCACCTCCGATCGCAGCAAGATAGCCTACATGATTTCCTTTTTGTCCGGTCGGGCCAAGAACTGGGCCACGGCCGTGTGGAATCGCCGGTCAGCCATTTGTAGCTCTCTGCCATTATTTGAGAAAACGTTCACTCAGATTTTTCAGACTGTTATTCCCGGTCGTGAGGCTGCTAAAGCCCTAGTTTCTTTGCGTCAAGGGAGACGCAGTGTTATGGACTTTGCTGTCGAGTTTCGAACATTAGCATCCGACAGTGGTTGGAATCAGCTCGCGTTGGGGGATGCCTTTTTTAATGGTCTTTCGGACCGCATCAAGGACTCATTAACACCTTTAGATTTACCCACTGAGTTAGACGCATTAATTTCTCTGGCTGCTAAAATTGATAAGAGAATGTTGGATCGCGACTGGACCAGGGGTTTCCTCCCGGGCCGGTACCCCGCCGCCCATTCATCCCGGAGCTCTCCGCCTCAACATGCATCCGCGTCCGTTCTCCCACCTACGACCACCGCCAGCAGTGACACGTCGGAGCCTATGCAGATCGGACGCACCCGGCTCTCTCCTGAGGAACGTCTTCGTAGACGCAACGAGGGAAGGTGCATCTACTGTGCTCAGATGGGACATTTCCTGGCTAACTGCCCCATACGGCGCAGTGGGTCGACTCATCAGGCTTCAGTGAGGGTATGTAGCTCTGCCAGTAGAGAGAGGTCTATCCGACATTTCTCCCAAGTGACTCTCTCCTCTGATACTATAACCATTCCTCAATCTGTTCTCATTGACTCTGGTGCTGATGCTAACCTGATGGATGGTAATTTAGCCAAGAAACTTAATCTCTCGTTTGTTCCTCTAGACTCTCCCGTGCCTGCCACCGCCTTAGATGGGCACGTTATGTACATTGTGACTCACTGCACCTCTCCTGTGACCCTAACCTTCTCTGATTCTCACACGGAGCGGATTACTTTCCATGTTTTTGATGCTCCCCAACACTCACTTGTCTTAGGATTTCCCTGGTTAACCCTTCACAATTATCATATAGACTGGTCCTCCGGCACGATCCTGTCGTGGGCTAACAACTGTGATACGCAGTGTTTTTCGAGTCCAGCAGAATCCAACGGGAGGGGAGGTCTCTCTTTACCTGAGGATGCCAACGAGGAGTTCCCGGACCTGTCATCTGTGCCCTCCTGCTACCTGGACCTAAAGCAGGTATTCAACAAGACAAGAGCCACTTCCCTTCCTCCTCACCGTCCATATGACTGTTCAATAGAATTGCTTCCTGGCACCTCACCTCCTCGTGGTCGTCTGTACTCCCTGTCGGGACCTGAACGTCAGACCATGGAGGATTACATCGGTTCAGCGCTCAAGTCTGGGATTATCCAGCCGTCATCTTCACCTGCCGGAGCGGGCTTCTTCTTTGTGGGGAAGAAGGACAAGACTCTACGGCCCTGCATTGATTACCGTGGACTCAACGACAACACAGTTAAAAACAGGTACCCTCTTCCTCTCATCACCTCTGGGTTTGAGCTTCTCCAGGGAGCCAAGGTATTTACCAAATTAGATCTGCGTAACGCCTACCATCTTGTTCGGATCAAGGAGGGGGATGAGTGGAAGACTGCTTTTAACACCCCCACAGGACATTACGAATATTTAGTTATGCCTTTTGGACTCACTAATGCTCCTGCTGTGTTTCAGTCAATGGTTAATGATGTTCTTCGGGATTATTTGAACAAGTTCGTTTTTGTGTATCTTGATGATATTTTGATTTTTTTTTCACCTGATTTAAGTACCCATAAGAGACATGTCAGACAGGTGTTAGAACAGTTACTAAAGAGTCAACTATATGTCAAAGCAGAAAAATGTGAATTTCATGCATCCACTGTGTCTTATTTGGGGTTTATTGTTTCCGAGGGGAGGGTTGACATGGATCCTGAAAAGGTTCGGACAGTACAGGAGTGTCCCTCACCCACTTCCAGAAAGGAGGTCCAACGGTTCCTGGGGTTTGCTAACTTTTATAGAAAGTTTATCTGTAATTTCAGCCGCATTGCCTCCCCTCTGCATGCTCTAACCTCTTCCAAGGTGCAATTCCTCTGGTCTCCACAGGCGGAATCCGCCTTCCTCAAACTCAAGAGTGGCTTTATCTCTGCTCCGGTGTTGACTTTGCCAGACCCCACGCGGCAGTTCGTCGTGGAGGTCCATGCCTCTGACTTAGGAGCAGGGGCAGTGCTTTCCCAGCGGTCGGGGAGGGACGACAAGCTCCACCCGTGTGCCTTCCTATCTCGTCGTTTTTCATCAGCAAAGAGGAACTTTGATGTTGGGGATCGAGAACTTCTGGCCGTCAAGCTGGCCTTGGAGGAGTGGAGGCATTGGCTGGGGGGGCAGAACAACCATTCCAGGTCTGGACCGACCATAAGAACATTGAGTACATCAGGACCGCTAAGAGACTGAACCCTCGTCAGGCCAGGTGGGCTCTTTTCTTCTCCCGTTTTAATTTCACTATTTCTTACCGTCCTGGCTCTAAGAACATTAAGCCTGATGCCCTGTCGAGACTGTTTAAGGGGGAGGGCAACGTTACTGAGCCTGAGACCATTATCCCCGAGAACTATATTTTGGGTTGCGTTACCTGGGGAATTGAGGAGCGGGTTGAGAGAGCCAATCGGGGAGTTCCGATTCCGACTAAGGTACCACCCAACAAGTTATTTGTCACCCCTGATCTTCGGGGTCCTGTGATTTCCTGGGCTCACTCTTCTCTCATTTCCTGTCATCCTGGTTTCCGCAGAACGCTGTCCCGGGTTCGTGAGAGGTTTTGGTGGCCGTTTATGAGGGATGATGTCTGTGAGTATGTGGCAGCCTGGACAACCTGTGTGCAGAACAAGAGCAAGAGCGTCCCCAGTGCTGGACTGCTTCAGCCTCTGCCTGTGCCACAGCGGCCCTGGTCTGACATTTCACTCGACTTTGTGACGGGATTACCACCCTCTGAGGGTAATACTGTTGTACTTACAGTAGTGGACCGTTTCTCCAAGATGGTGCGGTTCATCCCTTTGTCACAAATTCCCTCTGCCAAAAAGACGGCAGAGGTGCTCATGTCTCAGGTTTGTCGAGTTTTTGGATTTCCCAGGAATGTCCTGTCTGACCGGGGTCCGCAGTTCGTGGCACAGTTCTGGAGGGCGTTCTGCCAGCTCTTGGGTGCCACAGTTAGTCTGACCTCGGGCCACCATCCTCAAACCAATGGGCAGTCGGAGCGATTAAACCAGGAGTTGGAGAAGGGGCTCCGTTGCCTTGCTTCCCGGAATCCTGCCTCCTGGAGCAAATACGTCATGTGGGTGGAGTACACCCACAACACTCTTCCCTGCTCTTCCCTCGGCATGTCTCCATTCCAGTGTGTGTTTGGATACCAGCCCCCTCTGTTTCCTGCGCTGGAGAGGGAGGTCAGGGTCCTGTCTGCTGTCGCCATGGTCCGTCGTTGCCGGCGCATCTGGGCTCAAGCCCGCCAGAACCTCATCAGGGCTTCCCAGAGCCCTGATGAGGTTGAAGAAGAAGTTCGCTGACAGAAGGAGAAGAGCGGCTCCAGCGTATCAAGCCGGCCAACGGGTGTGGTTGTCTACAAAACACTTGCCTCTCAAGGTAGAGTCCCGTAAGTTGGCCCCTCGTTTTGTGGGTCCATTCCCTGTGTCCAAAGTCATTAACCCTGTTTGTGTGAGACTCAACTTCCCCAGGTCCCTTCGAGTAAACCCCTCCTTCCATGTCAGTGAGGTTCTGCCTGTCAAGACCAGTCCATTGGTCCCTCCTACCAGACCCCCTCCTCCCGCCCGGATCATTGGTGGGGGCCCGGTTTACAACGTTCGCAAACTTCTGGTGGTTCGCCCCAGAGGTCTTGGGTTCCCGCTCGGCACATCATGGACCCTGACCTCACTCGGGACTTCCATCGTGACCACCCCGAGGGTCCTGGGCCTTCAGGGTCCGGCCGTTGAGGGGGGGGGGTGCTGTCAGGGTCTGTGTTATCTGTTCATGGTTTATTTTGATAGTCTTGTCTGCTTCCTGTTTTATTTTCCTTCACTTCCTGTTGTGCGTCATTTTAGGTTTCTTGACTCCCGTTGTGTCTGATTGCCCATTGTTTTCACCTGTGTTCTGTTTATTTATACCTTTGCTCCCCAGTGTGTCTTTGTTATATTGTCTGTGCATTTTGCTAGCTTTCCTGCGTTCTACTTCTCGAGATGTTGATTGCATTTCTGGTTATTCCGACTCCTTGCCCGTTTTCTGGATTACCCCTTTGCCTAGCGATTTTGTACTTTTGCCTTACTGACTGCCTTCCCGTGTACCGACTTGGAATAAACTCCTTTTACGTCTACCTCGTCTGCCTCTGGTCTGCTCTGTGGGTCCACTGTCTGTCAGGTCGTGACACCTTGTTCATCCTGAAAATAACACTGACAGGAAACACCTGAGAATTACATTTGCTCTAGTGTGTTGTATTGCCCTCATGTTAGTCATAAGGAGAGTAGTTTTGAAGACTAAAGATATAAGAGAACCTGTTGAATATTTTAAAATTAATCTATATTACAATGAAACACTAACATGTTTACCGTTTAGACTGAACTAATAAAGTTTCAAATACGATTCCTGTACATATTTTACTGGTTTTATTTCTCAAATCCTTCATCTAAAGAAAAAAAAAGAGCAATTCCATGGCTATGATGTCTGAGGAGTATTATGCTCACCAGGCATTCTCAGAGGGTAAGGAAATCACAAAGTGTGAACGCTAATGGTAGCTAGCATGCACCATCCGTTCGATCGCTGTTGGCTTCATGCTACAATGTATGATGGTCCATGTTGGCCAATATAGTGTACAGCTCCAGTGCAACACATTTGATGTACCATGTAATGAGTTTGTAGTGCACCATACTGTGAATGAGAACTTTACGTTAAAATTTCAAACAGCTGATTCACTTCATAGCGAATTATATGGTGAATTTGAAGACAGCTTATATTTTTTCAACAATAGACTTTTGTCTAATGTCTATCTTTGTATTCCCACATGCAGATTAGCATCAGTTTGAATGAGAGCATGTGAACGGAGCGGAGCGGAGTGCAGCGCAGCGCAATTCCTGCTCCACGCTCAGGAGGATGTTCGCTCATTCGCTCCCCGCTCAAAGTTGCGCCAGGACGCTCCGCTCAAAACTCGCTCCGCGCTCACCTTAATTTTCCTGCTGCTCAGGCGAAATCGCTCCACGCTCGCTCAAATTTTCAGGAGAAGGAATTTTCTGACATTTTTACTTCATGTAATTATGACAGGGCCCTGGGACACACAGCGTTTGATTTAATGATGTGACCCGTGTATTATCTTGTTTAACTGGCTGTTAAATTATCGCCACTCTGACGTACAAAAAATAATGTTTAGAAAATGTTGGGCGCCAGGTAGAAAACTACTTCGTCAGGACGAAGCCCATCAGATTACTCAGCTTAAATATGCATCACACGACACAGCAAAGAGAGAGCCCAGGCTGGGCTAGGCAGGAGGACGGAGAGGTGTGCGTGTGTGTGTGTGCGTGTGTGTGTGTGGCCGCGAGAGCATCAGCAGAAACGGAAGCAAAGCAGAGGAAACGAGGGTCACGGTTAGAACTAGCACCTGAGCAGTCAGCTTGATTCAGACAATCAGAAAGGGCAATATGTCTTCACGGTACCTGACCTGTTCCGAGCGTTCCCGTGTCCCAAAACTCCAGACGAAATACACAATCCACGCTCGATAGCGTTTGTAGGCCCTACATTTCGGGCGTTTCCCTGTTTATTATCCGCACTCTCTATGCAACTAATGCTAGCTCCGCCACACATAGAACACACCGTTGCGCCCTCGACTTGAATTGCTCACTTCCTCATTTACTAAGGGTGACAAGGCCCACGTGGCTGCTTGTCCCCAGCTGTGAACGTAACATCTCGCTCCATTCATGTTGCCCCGCGTTTCCTATTTAATTATTAATTTATTACACTAGACTACATTAAATCAAAAATGTTATTTTACAAATTTTATAATCCGACATTTTTAATTGACGTTGTGAGCGCATCGGAGCGAACTGGAGCGGAGCGAAATCCTCGCTCCGGCTTTTGAATTGAAAACCGCTCTCCGCTCTCACCATATTTCACCGCTCCGCTCCACCGTCCGCTCCACGCTCCGCTCAGTTCACATGCTCTGGTGTGAATCAGTGTTAATTTTCATCAACCAGGACGATGAGGAAAATATTTCGTTAACGCCCCTTTTTCCCGTGATGATGACGTACAAAATTGCTTCCAGAAAATAAAAATATGACGAGAATAAAAAATTATTTTCGTTAACGAGACTAAGACAAGACGAAATTTACAAGCCATGGACGAATGGACATTAAAAAATGTAATCGTTTATAATTAATTTGTAATTTGTAATTGTTAATATAAGTGTTTCTTGATGTAGAAAAAAGGCTCCAAAGTTGAGATTTGTTACGTTTATAGATGTATCGTGTTGGTCAGTTCAGAGCGGAGCGGCCCCCTGCTGGTCATGTAGCGTAACTGTCGGTGCTCGGTTAGAACAGGTGTGTGCTCTGATGAGTCGACAGACGGAAGATCGAGCTGTTGATTAATGTCCCGGCAAGTGGTGTGTGCGTAAATGAAACGTGAGTGTGGCTGTATATATTGTTTATGTAATGTATTCAGGTTGCTGCAGCCGTAGCTTCTGTTGCTTTGATGTGTAACTCGCCATGTGTACGCTAGTTGTAGCATTTAGCTCACCTGCCCCTGATTGAGTGTACGTCACGTCACGTGTTATGTCGGTTGTTACCGCTCTGACTCATTAGTGTGATGTTTACAGTGAGTGTTACGTAATGTTACCATGTTACCATGTGATGTTGTTTATGTGTTTAATAATAATAAGTCAGGTGAAGTGTGTTTAGGACTGTGATAGTGGGAATTAGAGGCAAATGGAGATGTAGTCATTTCAGTACTCCTTTATTAGAGAGAAAGAGCTTATTCTTTATTCATTTGGGTATTTGTTATTGTTCTTTTGATAGGAAACCACACACATGACCTTATTGCCTGCAACAAAAGGGAAACAAATCACCTGAACCATCATCTGCCTCTTCCTTTGGACCCTCTGGAAGTCTGATTGACCTTAAGTTGGTGTTCTGGCCGGCACCCCAGTGTGAACTTTGTGTTAACCCCTGAACCAAGGGCGTAATTTTGGGTAGGGACGCTAGGGTCACGTCCCTACCAATATTCAGCCCCCAGGGGGATACGTTTAAAATGTCCATACCAATTTTGAATGGGAAATTGCACAGCGTTCGGGAAACAAAGGGTTAATTTTCCCCTTCTGCGGTTCCTTCTCTCAAAGACAGCGTGTCATTGGTGGGGACAGCCTTGCTATCTGTGATTGGCTCACCTTCTGTAGCGCTATGCCTGGCTTGTTGTTGCTAGGTTGGTTGTTAAGCGGTGATAGCGGGAAAACAGCTCGTCAACAGAGGCTGAGCGAAGTTTCAGTGCTCCATGAAAACATGGCTCGGGATAACAATGACGCAGGCACGGTTGAACCATGTTGCTGTCCGCCATATCCACCAGGACAGGTTGGATAGCATTAACATAAAACAAATATGCCAGCAGTTTGTCTGCGTCAATGACCGGAGGCGCCATGCATTTGGCTCATTCATACAAGATTTGGCCAGTTAATAGGGTGAAAGCTACAAACTTAATAGTTTTTCAGGAAAAAGTGAGCTGTGGAAAAGTGTTTTTCATGTGACAGTTTATGTCTTTATTTTTAATAAATGTTTGCTGGACCTTAATCTTTTGACTGCTGGTGTTTTATTTTTGTGGGAACTGTGCAGAGCTAATAAATGCTTGTTGCTAATGCTAAGTAGTCATCCGACTACATTTTTAAAAAATTGTACATTTCCACTTTTATTGTTCACACTTTTCACACTTATATTTGCAGTGTGCACTTTCAAAACTTCATCAGTTAATATTTTAAACAAAATGCACCAAACTCATCAACTTACAGATCCTGAAATTTCAGAAATGCGTGTAATAATAAAACATCTTCTGCACTTGTTTTCTCCAAAATCGAATTTCAAATAAAATTTGAATGGTACCATTAAGGAGTATGTCTGTAATGTGCAAAGCTCCTTCAACATAGGTATTTAAAGACATGATTTTTGTTTTTGAAACGTTTATTAGCCAGCTGGTCAAAGATCATTGTAATTCTTTCTTTATACAAGTCAGTTGCATTACTTTTACTTTTGTCAGCTCGACTCAACCAGGGCCCTAAAGCCCTGAGGAAGAATACAATGTCTCAATCCCAATTCAATTAAATTCTGTTACACTTTATTAATTTTTTGAGATTATAAAACTAAATCAGAACACAACAAGTTTCCTCAGGGCACTTACTTTATCTTAGGTCAAGACCTAATTATATTATATTATATTATACTATAAGAAACCCTCTGACAGAACTAGACTGGACTGCAGATCTGGAAGAAGTCCATTATAATTCCAGTTCCAAAAAAGGCATGTCCTCGGGAGGACAACGATTACAGGCCTGTTGCATTAACTTCTAACGTCTTCAAGGCCCTCGAACGACTCATATTAAATGCACTTCGTTCAGAGGTGGAGCCAGTGTTAGATAAATACCAGTTTGCATATACAAAGAAACGTTGTAAAAGTGATGCCATATCGACTATAATGCACCTTACACTGAAACACCTTGAAACTCCGGGTGCATATGCCAGACTGCTCCTTATTGATTTTAGTTCTGCTTTTAATACAATCCAGCCACATATTCTTTTATGGAAATTAGCTCTTCTGAATGTTAACCCATTCTTAATCAGGTGGTATCACTCTTTCCTCACCAAGAGGCCACAGCAGGTCAAGTTTAACTCCTCCCTATCAAGCACAGAAATATGTAGTACTGGGGCCCCTCAGGGTTGTGTCAGTTCACCATTTTTGTTTATTCTGTATACAAATGACTGTGTTAGTTCTGAGCCTAATCAATATGTTGTGAAGTTTTCGGATGATACGGCTTTTCTTAGTCTGCTCACTAAGAACTCCGATTCATCCATCCACAAAGAGGCTGTAGACAGGTTTGTGGACTGGTGCGACAACCATAAACTACACATTAACACCTGGGGTCCGTTTCACGTAGCAGGTTCAACCAACTCTGAGTCTATTCCTGATCTCTGAGTTGATCTACTCTGAGATAGAAAACCCTGAGTTTTCGGTTCCAGAAACGCTGATTTGAGTGAGGTTAATCAACTCTGAGTAAGTTCACCTTGAGTTTAGCGCGTGCACCACAACTTTAAAAAGCCAGCATCAATGGAGCCCCGATTCGACGAGTCACCTTGGCAACGGGGAAGAGGAGGGGCTACGTTTTTCACCAACCTCGAATTGGAAATCTTAATGCGCTCATACGGCGAGTTTCAATACGTTTTTAGAAATAAGTGGAACACCGTTGCAGCAGCAAAAGTGTAAGTTTAAATGTAGTCCTTTGCAATCACAATAATATTACAGGGAAACTGCTTGAATGGTAGCCCATTCATTTATTTCATTTAGGTGCAATCCCGCAGGAGAGAAGCGCTCTTGGCAGCAGTTTAAGATGAAATATAAAAACATTGTTCAAACAGGTGAGACCTCGGCATGGAGGTACCTCATTTTGATCATGTTTTACACTGTAAAGTAAAGATTAAGTGGCTATTTGACTGTGCAGTTATTTTATTCCCAACATAATGCTGTTTTCACACACATAAACTATGTCTTCTCATCTATACCATCCATCCATCCATTATCTATACACCGCTGAATCCGTCAGTCGGGTCGCGGGGGGGCTGGAGCCTATCCCAGCGGTCAATGGGCAAGAGGCGGGGTACACCCTGGACAGGCCGCCAGTCCATCACAGGGCCACATAGAGACAAACGAGACAAACAACCATGCACACTCACAGTCACTCAGAAGGACAATTTAGAGTCATCATCTATATCATGTTCTGTTAAATAATTAAGCCTATTTAAACTAACACAGATTTCTACTGAGCCAACAGAAAGAAGGCAGATGCCCATAAAACGGGTGGTGGCCACCACCTCTAACGGGAGGCCAGTGGCTGAGGGAATCCCCGGAGGGAATCCACCCCCAAGACACGAGTGCCTTTATAAAATATAATAGGCCTATATATGTCTTTTTTAAACCAATTCATACAAATATTTATTTGTCTTTTATGTCTTTTTTTTCTTTTGTCCCAACACATTCTGATGGTGCCGCTCAAAAAGATAATTGTCTGTAAATGCAAAAATCTATGCGCGGTCTGATAACCATCTCCGACGAATATTTATTTCTCTGCGCAATAATGCTGCACCTTCATCCACGGGATCGTTGTCAAAAGGACATGTTCATGAAAAAAGTTGCCTCCTACTGTGCCTAATGGACTTCTAGAAGTAGAAGAACTCGTTCTGCTGAATGAATGAATGAGGAAATCAAATGGCGTGTGTGGCTAAAAGAGGGCGGAGACAGAAAGAAACTCAAGGTTTCTTGAATAAAACCTGGTCCCGACCAGGTTAGGTTCAGAGAGTCTGTTACTACGGTAACTGACCGAGAGCTTAAGTTACCTCTCTTTGTGAAACAGGCTAGAGTTACCCCTCTTTCTCGGGGTTGAGTTACCTCCCTTTGTGAAACGGAAAACTCAGGGTTTCCCTCATTTCAGGGTTAACCTACTCAGAGTTTTCACTAAACCTGCTACGTGAAACGGACCTCTGTAAGACTGTAGAAATGCTCTTTGATCCCAGGTCAACTGGTGACCGTAGCCCTTTGACCATACACGGTAATAACATTAATCAGCTAACCTCATGTAAGTACCTAGGCATTCACATTGACAGTGACCTGAGCTGGCAGACACAGGTAGCCACTGTATGCGCTAGAATTCATCAACACCTCCACTTCTTACGCAGACTGCGGTTGTTTGGTGTCAGCAAGAACATAATGTTAATTTTCTACAGGGCAGCAATAGAGTACATCTTACGGTACGGTATCACCAGTTGGTTCGGATATCTAACTGTCAAATGTAAATCACAGATTCTCAGCCTGGTCAGAGTAGCGGGCAAGATTATGGGTCACTCCCCCCTTAACCTTCAGGAACTGTTCAATGAGGCTGTCATCGCTTAGGCAAAAAACACTCTAAATGACAGTTCACATGTGTTGTACAATGAATACTCACTACTGCCCTCAGGGAGAAGATATAGGGTCTCCTTATGCAAACACAACCAGTTCAAACATTCCTTTGTCCCAGTGTCAGTCAAGCGTTTTTTAACGGAGCGGGCTGGGGGACAATCTAGCGGAGTTCGTCACTAAATCTTAGGCTTGTAAACACTAAACAGAGAATATACTGGCAAAATTACCCACTAGGTGGCAGCAGTGCCACTATGCACACACACAAAAAAAGAGCTCGTTTTCTCCATTTTTTGGGTCAAACAGCTGATTTTGGTGAAACCAACCTACGTTCTACTGTCTATTACTAAAAGACTGAAAATGGTAGAAACAAACTTTTTTTTTCCTGATCAAAGAAGAGAGTCTACTCTTTCTTTTGGTAATTTCGGTGTGTACATAGTCATAAGACACACTTTTCTGTGGATCTTGGAAAATCAGTCAAAATACTGAAAAACACTTGGCAGTATGGGTGTCTCTGAACTGAAAATGGCTGGCAGCCAATGAGTTAAGGAAGGGAAAACGGGAGAAAAGGCTGAGATATGCCAAATGACACAAGAAGTGAACTGAGAATCAGTGGCAACAGGTTTTATGGAGGGATGAATCCTCCCCAGAACCCGGACCTCAACATTATTGAAGCAGTGTTGGATCATGTTGACAAAGAACGGAACAAAAGGCAGCCAAAATCCAAAGAGGAGCTTTGGAATCTGCATGTTAACTTACTTAGAAATGTTGCTGATGGTCTCTGATGAAACATTATGTTATGACTGGGGCAGCATCAGTGCCTTTGAATGAAGGATCAACCTACCCCAAGTGCAAACTGTTATAATTGGCTTTGTTCTTAGACATTAGGAATGAAATAAGTCTCAGTACTTTTCCATATGACCTTAAGTGATGCAGGAGTTGACAGACAAAACAATCAGGAAAGTCTGGGAAACCAAGAGCAGATTGATACACACACATTATTTGAATTCCTCAGAGACATTATTTGGGGCTAGTACGATTCATATCCAATCACATTTGATCAACAAGGGATCCACCGTGAGAAAGTATGAGATATATATACGAGGTGTAACCGGAGATACGGGGCTCGGTCTGCGGGATTCTTGCGAGGTCTGTCAGACTGAGACCAGCGCTGAAATACTGCACTTGTTGCCAGACCAATAAAGACTTCATTTTCACTTGAATTACTCCGGGCCGTTCTTGAGCCTCCTACTAAAAGAACCGAATCTAACAAATGGTGCCGTGACCCGAGGTTCGAAGGCTAAAGGACCACCGTGCCGTGCGACCAACCCCCGTGCGAGGGAGGACGCCTCGAGGTGATAGGAGGGACAGCTTTTTTCAGACAATCAGGCGCCAAGATTAAGGTGAGCAGAACACCACTTAATGACTAAATGTGAAATTTCTGCATATTGAGTAACCTAAATGAAGTTGTCTGAATAAAGTTGTCCTCTGGTCATGGTAAATACAAGTGTTAATGTACTGTCTGATGTTTGCATTGAATGGTAACACGTGAAGTATAATACACATAGCCTCACACAGGGAAAGTAAATAAGTGTCCTGACAGGTGAATTTGAACAAAGTGACAAGATAAATTCATTTTATAAATGAATGTCCCATGCGGGGAGCTTGTCTTCAAATTTTTTCCGTGCACTAATAGGTAAGTGTGGCCGAAGTAGTTTATAAAACCCCAAAATTAGGTGGGTCAACTAAATAAATAAATAAAATTAGTGGAATTCCGACACGGAAAGTTTCTCCTCTGACGAAAGTTAGAACGAGGGATTGAGACTTCCGGAGTGCGAAGCGGTCTATAATCCCGAGACATAGTCCTTCTGACAAGAATAAATTTATACTGTAGGACACATGGTCAGATTTTTTTATTTTCATGCAACTTTGGGGTGGGGTTCGCCGCTCGAAGATATTTGACTGCGCCAGCAGATCTCGAGTGGTTTCTGTTCAATATTGGGGTTGGTATAGATAAAAAAAAAGGGGGGAGAACAAGTGGCTGCGCGTGCTATACGGGTCGCTTTGTTCGGGGAAATCAGTATTTGTATGGTGTGACCCAAAGTTTTGGAATAAACAAATGCTTTGATAAGTGGGGTAACCCACGAGAGGTGGAGCGCACAGAACACAGCGTTCTGCGTAGAAGTTTCTTCACTACTTTCAGCATTTGGGCAATTACGTCTTCCATATAGGCTACTTTGACTAACACGTGTATAACTTTTGAATAAGTCACAAAAATTGAATCAAAGATGGAAGAAATGGTCCCGAGGTGAGAAAAAAAACGAGGGACAGATAAATTGGACTGGAGAAATGCAGAAAAAAGAGTGTGAGAGTTTGCTCCACTGAGGCTGAGTGTGTGTGTTCAAAATGTTTTCAAAACAAACGAGAGACTAAGAATCAAGCACATGCATGATACAGAAGGAAAAAGTTGATATATGATATATTTGATCCCAAAGTTTATTGACAAAAGTTAATAATTTTTTTTCAGCATCAAAGCACTAATAAGAGACCTGTAAGAAAGAATTAACAGATTTGGAGGCTTGACCTGAGGCCTGAAGTTACAAACTAAAGATCAGCTGTGCAGCAACATTACAGGAATAATGAATAATGAAAAGCCTCAAACGCTTTTTGAGCCATAAAATTCCCAAGTTAATTTTATAGTTGTTCTCTTTATCATAAATGCGCACACCCTAAGATTGTCTTTTCTTTCTCTCATTCAGCCCTGAGAGTGAGAACAATCCAAACAGACTCTGGGTGATCATTGGCCTGAGTTTATAATGATATACTGCTTATAATAGAGGTTTAAGTTTGTATTAGAGCAAATAGTATTGATTCATCCATCTATTTTAAAATGCATATGATTAGGAAAGACACCAAAGTATGTAGATAAACTGAAAACAGCTTTACAATGAAAAAATCGCAGAGATGAGATAAGAAACAATAAATCCAGGAAGAACAGTGTTTGAGACATTCATACAAATTGTTGCTGACATAGGATTTAACAGCTCTCTTAAAGAGCTAAAGTCAAAAACACAAACAGAGTGTTTAGGAGATTTGCTCCTTTAATTAAAATACAATCTGAAAAAATGTTCTCCACCTGAAACAGGACTGAGAGCAGGCAGTCAGACCAAATGACATAAGTTAAAAGGAAAAAAACAGGATTTAGGATTTAATATCGCGGCCAGACGGTCAGATGTCAAACAATTTGATAACATATTAAAGTTATTGAGGCTTGGCCTTTATTCTTATTAGGAGATATTAACTCGACTTTAAAATTTTAGCTGCTCGGAATTTCCTGCCTCTTGTCACCAATTCGGAGTCAATAGTTATCACCAATATTTAGATTGAAACTAAACCATTTGACTATTTAACTAAATCATTTAAAGCTATGGTAGGTAATCCTAGAGAGCTAGCAAGAGAGCTAGCAAGATTCGAAAGTGTCCCCTCCTCTAAGCTCCACCCCCCCCTCCCCATTCCGTCAGTGCTTCATCCAAAGCCGGTAGAACCGCATGCGCACACGGAGCAGGGAGCCGACAGAGGGGGGCGTAGGCAGAAAGCAGAGGCATCTGATTGGTTTTTGTAGGCGCTCCAATCCGAGATCAGCGTCCCGCTGATCTCGGATTGGTCAGCTTTTTCTCAGTCCTGCAGCTGCCACAGAGGTCTGATTATTTTCGTCCCTTTTTCTAAATACATCTTGTATAGATTTCTCTCAGGACAGACGGACCATTTCACCCAGTATTACAAAATGTGTTTCTGAACAGGATTACCAACCATGCCTTTAACTACTTAAAGGTAGGGTAGGAGATCCTGGATTTTGAGTCCAGCGAAGCTGCATTTTGAAAATACACAGGTAAAAAGTCCCAACCCTTTTCTTCACTTTTCCCCCGAAGGCACGCCTCTAGAGTACATGAACGCGTTGGTGCACGAGCGCTGTTCTGACAGCAAGCATCGATCGTTGCCGTATTTAGTATTTAGTTTATGCTAACTATACGTTTAATAATGCTAGGTGCTAGCCAAGCTGGCTCTAGTTTAGCTTCCTGCCAAGCTTCTGGACGTTCACGGAGCAGGGTACGCGCACAGGGAGAAGGAGGGGGAGGGAGGAGCAGATTGCAGTTTGATAGACGGCATCAGTATCCAATCATTGTGAACGGTCCGTTCACAATGATTGGATACTGTTTTTCCTAGATTGTACGTTCTAGAGGCCACTAAAACTTTTCATATTTGTGTCAAAACTTTTAATTAATTGGTTGCAATGGGGGTGTGAAGCGTATTTCAAGCAATATGTAAAAAAAATGTTCCAGAAAAAGATCCCCTACCCCGCCTTTAACTGCAACAGATTTATGAAACAATTAATATGCTAACTTAATGAAGCAGCAAAGTGCTTCATAGAAGTTTGGATAGATTAGGGCATTGGGAGAATAGCAACAGGACAGCTGCAGCAAAGATTGAGCCATAACAAGACAAGTCAAGGTTTGTTTTTATGGCGCATTTAAAAACAGTGAGCACAGTGCAACTTAGTTAGCCAAAATAACGATCAATGCAGACACAGATTAATTAATTTGGCTGAAGCTATCCCTATTATGCATTATATTATGCATTATTTAACCTACTATTTTCTATGATATATAATATATGACCTATATATGAATGTTTTCAGATTGTCCCACATGAGGCCTGGACGGGGAGAAAATACCCTGTCCATAGCTTTTTTGGGACACTATGAGGACTTGTATTAATGTGGGAAAAAGGTTCGGTTGCCGAGCGACAGCCATGGTGAGTGGGGGCTGAGGAGTTCCCAAAGGGGGAGTTCCCAAAGGGGGCACTAACGGCTTGGGGGACAAGGGCTACCTGAGGGAGAAGGAGAAGGACGCCAATAGGTGGCGTGATGGAAATTCAAACTGTGCTGAGTCAGCGCCTGTGGTTGAAAGAAAAAGGATATGAATGGGATGAATGAAATGTTCTGTAATTAGGTGTTTTGGGTCATCGGAAGACGTTCCATTAGAGATGACCAGAAAGTTTTTAATCTACTACACTAAATCGATCAATCAATCAGACGTTATTTATATAGCAGTTTATATAGCACTTCTCAACCCAAGAAAATATAGAACAAAGACCTTTCAGATCAAACGAAGCAGTGAAACCCAAGGCCACATACAGACACATGCACACTCACATATAAACCCACGCACATACACACGCCACACATACTGGAAGCAGGGACCACAACATGATCCTCAAAGAAAAATAAAGGATGAAGTAGGATAAATAAAGAAATAAAATTAACCTAGGCTTATAATATCTGTATGGAAACATGTTATGGTATCATGTGATTTTAGAAACAGTTCTGATGTCAGACCGTTGATACCACATGAGGTGTTTCTGATTCAGTTAGAACCGGAAAAACTTAATGCTGATCCTGAACTATCTGTGTACGGCTCAGCATCACGAAACAGCCACTGGTAAGAATTAAACAACATTATTACTAGCAAACAAGTAAGAATAAAGCAGATTATGCTGAAATTTTATTTTTAACGCTCTGACCTGAATTAAAAGAGGACAGACAATATTTATCCTAAACAAATTAATCAGTTAGGCATTGAAAAGAAATGTCTGCTTTCTTGATGCTGTGCTGCTCCCAAAATGAGAACTAACTACAAATATTTCTGTCCTGCAGCAAACAACAACACAGGAGGAGAAACTGCAGCGGAGCATTTCGCCAATTAATTAACAATTAATCATGGTTTACTAAAACTTCTCAAATTTTCCCAAAAAGTCTGTGTGTGTTTGTGTCTTCTTTTGCATTAAGATTTCCCGGACCTGGAAAAGGAAGACATGGAATCAAACGAAAGTTACGTATGTAACTACGGTTCTAGGAATCCTGGATGACCGCCAGAGGCGGTGCTTTCAAGCACTGGATGATACATCTTGCGCATGCGCAGGTCGAGTGTTTATACCAACAACGTCACTCATGACCCCCTGCTGACCCCGGAGAGCCTATATACTTCCGGCAATATCAGCAGGTCAGTCCTTACAGAGTCTTCTCGCGAGTATACGAGGATTCTGAGTGACAGAACGCTCTGGCGGTCATCCAGGATTCATAGAACCGTAGTTACATACGTAACTTTCGTTCTATTTCATCCTTACTGACCGCCAGAGGTGGTGCTTTCAAGCACTGGATGACTAATACCAGAAAAGTCACGAGGAATCCAGCACCTACTCACTTTATTGAGAGGAAGCAGCAGAGTCGGGCAGCAGGACCACAGCCAACGGGTTGGGAGTGGCAACATTCACCCGATAGAACCTGGAGAAGGTACTCGGTGACGCCCATGACGCTGCCTCACAGATGTCTTCCAGGGGAACGCCCCGTAGGGCTGCCCATGAGGTCGAGACAGCTCTGGTGGAGTGGCAGCTCACCCCAGCTGGCTGGGGGAGCCCACTTCCCTCATATGCCTGGGTGATGGCGTCCACCACCCAGTGAGACAGTCGCTGTTTAGAGAGCGCACAGCCTCTCCGAGGGCCACCGTAGCAGAGGAAGAGCTGGTCCGACTGCCTGATACCGGCAGTCGCGGCCACGTAGGCTCTCAGAGCCCGCACAGGGCACAGTTGGCGTAACCTGTCCTCCCCCTCCTGGGGAACAAACTGTGCCAGGTGGATAGGTCTGTTGAGGTTAGATGAAGACAGCACCTTCGGGAGAAAAGCGGGGTTCGGCCATAGGGAAACCCCTGAGCCATCCGAGTTCCACCTCATGCAGGAGTCGCTCACCGACAGAGCATGCAGCTCCCCGACGCGCTTCGCTGACGCGATAGCGAGTAGAAAGGCGGTCTTAGCGGAGACCCACCTCAGCCCTGCCTGAGCAAGGGGTTCAAAGGGAGGCGCGCACAGGGCGCCGAGCACCAGGTGCAGATCCCATGGTGGGGTGCGCCGCACTCGTGGGGGGCGCAGCCGCCGCGCACCTTTCAGGAAAAGGGACACCAACCTGTGGCTTCCCACTGTGCCGTTATCCACTCGAGCATGCCGAGAGGAAATGGCCGTCACATACACCCTCAGGGTAGCGGGGGACCGGCCGTCATCCAGGAGTGACTGGAGGAACTCCAGAATCCTAGGGACAGGACAGTGCACAGGGTCCTCACCCCTGTCCAAGCACCATGTAGTGAACAGCCGCCATCTCTGTTCATAAAGCGCCCGGGTAGAAGGCGCCCTCGCGTTTAGGATGGTATGGCAGACCTCGCCAGAGCACTCAGTCAGCATCGGGTCGGGCCCTGCAGTGGCCAGACCCACAGCTGCAGGCGGGACGGGTCGGGATGCCAGATCCGACCCTGCCACTGAGACAGGAGATCCCTCCTGTCGGGGAGGCGCCACGGGGAACCGCTGCAGAGCCTGTGCAGCAGTGGAAACCACGTCCTCCCTGGCCAAAAGGGGGCTACCAACAGCAGCCTGTGGCCCTGCTGGAGGACCCTCTGTAGCGTAGGGACTATCAGAGGGATCGGCGGGAAAGCATAGAGGAGAACCTCTGGCCAGTCGTGGGCCAGAGCATCCTGTCCCAGGGGACTGCTCTCCTCTGTCAGGGAGAACCAGAGGGGGCAATGGGTCGACTCTTCTGAGGCAAAGAGGTCCACGTTTGCTCTGCCGAAGGTGGCCCAGATATTGAGCACCACCTCCGGATGGAGCTGCCAATCCCCCGGCGGAGGCTTGCCACGGGAGAGCAAGTCCGCCGTCTGGTTGCGTTCCCCGGGCAAATACATTGCCCTTAGGCTGGCTAAGCGTGGTGCTGCCCACAGCAGGAGGTCCCGGGATGCCTGCAGTAGCAGTGCAGACCTGGTGCCACCTTGGTGGTTTATGTGGGAGACGGCCGAAACATTGTCCGACCGCACTAGTACATGTCGGCCCCTCAAGAAAGGGAGGAAAGCCTGCAACGCTCTGTGTACAGCCCGCAGCTCTAGGGCGTTGATGTGCTGTGAGCGGTCCCGCGCCGTCCACAGCCCCTGAGCTGTCCGGTTCTGCCACACGGCGCCCCACCCCGAGAGGGAGGCGTCCGTCGTGACTGCCTCGCGACGGGATGCAATGGAGCCCATGGGCATGCCCTGGAGGAGAAACGAGCGCTTCTTCCACGGGGCCAGGGCAAGAAGGCAACGGTGGGACACCGCGAGCCTCCTGTGCCGGTGTCTCTTGGCGTCCAGGTGAAAGCTGTGCAACCACCTCTGGAGGCAGCAGCGACAGCAATCCTAAGGGGACCACAGCAGCCGCAGCTGTCAGTTTCCCCAGGACGCGTAGGAACTCCATGTAGTGGAACCGCCTGCCTTCCCGAAACGGGAGGAGGTGGCGGAGGATGTCGTCCACCCGCCGCGGCGACGGGCAGGCCATCATGGTGACCGCATCGAGGGTCACCCCAAGAAAAACTGTGCTCTGTGATGGGACAAGGCCACTCTTTGTAAAATTCACCCTGAGGCCCAAACGGGCCACATGGGAAAGAAGACACGTCGTGTCGAGGGCCGCCTGAGACTGGGACGGCGCACAGACGAGCCAGTCGTCCAGATACGGCAAGATCTTCATGCCCCGCGACTGTAGGCGCGAGAGGGCTGCCGTCACACACCTGGTGAACACCCGTGGGGAGAGGGAGAGACCAAACGGGAGCACCCTGAACTGGAAATGACGCCCCTGAAAGGCGAATCGCAGAAACTGCCGATGGTGTGGCGCCACAGGAACGTGAAAGTAGGCATCCTCCAGGTCTATGGAGGTAAACCACTCCCCTCTGGAGACCGTACGCAGAACCTCTGCAGTGGTCAACATATGGAACCTCAAGACCTTCAGGAACCTGTTGAGGTTCCTGAGGTCGAGGATAGGTCGGAATCCGCCATCTTTCTTTGCTACCAGAAAGTAAGTCGAGTAGGGCTCGGGCTTTCGCCGGGTCGCGGATGACAGTCATCCTGACTCGGCCATGGATCGGGGGCCAACGTCGGAACTGAAGTTCGTACCCGTGGGTCAAGGTGGAAAGAACCCACGGGTCCCTGGTGGAAGCAGCCCAGTAGCTGAGCTGCTGCTGGGAAAAAACGCCGACGGTCGGCCCCGTGGGTTCAGCGTCGGGCCCCCCGACCTCTAGAGGCTCCAGGGGCACGACGGTCGGTACGTGAGACCTGAGGACGCCCAGGGGGCAGTCGCTCAGGTGCCCGAAAGGGCTGCGCCTGCCGCTGAGCAGGCTGTGGGCGTGAGTACTGGGGCCGAAGGAGGCCCCTGGCCCGTGAGTGGGTGCCGCGCTGCGGCGCAGCTGGACGACCCCTAGGGTTGCCAGGCGGCGGCGCGCTTCTGTGAAGCTCAGACAGCTGCTGTCGGGTCTTCCCAGCTTGGACCGTGCGCTCGAGGGCTTCCAGAGCCGCGGAACCAAACAGCTCCCCCGGTTCCACCGGAACGCTGCGGAGGGTTCTCCTGCAGGCCTCCGAGAGAGGGGACTGCGCCAACCAAACCTGGCGGCGAGCCTGTACGAGAGTAGCCATTACTCGTCCCAACTCCCTGGACATCAGTGCAAAGGCCTGTAGAGAGGCGTCAGTAAAACCGTGGACAGAAGTGTCCAGCTCAGTCTCCTGCAGGGATGACGACAGGGCGAGCAGCAGGTGGGACATGGAATTACCCATGCGAGCCATACGTGCTGCCGCCTCATAGGCCTTCGACAGCAATTCATCCGTAACCCGGCACTGGGGGCGAGGACACCTCGCCTCCTGTCTCAGAGCCTCATTGGGTGAGACGATCAGGGCGGCTATAGTGGGCTCAACCGCTGGCATGCGGTCCAGGCCGAACTTGGAGGCGTCCTGCATGGCTGCCAGGGTCCGAGCATCAGCTGTCGGACGGGCAGGGGCCCTAGGGTCCCTCCAGAACTTCTGTAATTCCCTCAGATACTCTTCTGATGGAGGTACAGTTAGTTCAGCGGGGGTTGAGGAGCGCCTGAAAAAGGCACTGGCCGAAGCTGGCTGAGCCTGCGGCACGTCCAGCTGTAGCCTGGCTAGAGCCGTACGGATGGCGGCTCCCACAGAGCCGTCCTCACTACCACCCGCAGAGCCACGGGCTGAAGAAAGGGAGCCCGCTGCAGAAGGACGGGAGGCTTCGTCTCCCAGGAGCACGTCCGGAGCGTAGTCCTGAAACATAGTAGCCGAAGCTGCTATGGAAAACGCATCCTCCTCCGGCCCGAAGGAGGCCGCTGGAGGAACAAGGGCACCTGGCAGGGTTGCTCCAGCCCCAGGCTGGAGAGCCAGGAGGAGGGACTTCATGCTGTCAAGCTCCGCTGTCAGCTGATCCACTCTAGAAGTAAGCCCGGACCCCTTGGCTCTCTTCCCGGAGGTGGGGCCTGCAGTCTCAGCAGGCCGACGCCGTGGTCGGGTAGACCGAGACGGGGCCAGCCGCTGGTCAGGGGTCAACTGAGGAGACAAGGGAGGGCCCAACAGGCGATCTACCTCGGCCAGCCTTGCAGCCCTGACAGCATGAGGCAAAATGCCACAATTCATGCAGGACTCGTCTGAAAGACCCTGCCTCACATGTCCGAGGCCGAGGCACGAAGGACACAGATCATGGCCATCCTCAAGCTGTAGAGGAGCCATACAGGCCGAGCAGGAGTGGTTGTGATCCATGTCGGGACCACCTCTAGCTCTATATATATATACACACACACAGTGTATTTGACGATAGTACGTATTTATGAATTCTTATTCATATATGTCTTCTTCTTAGTTATAGATGAATGCTGGGAGAGGGAGCCGTAAACGGTGCCTTCGCCAACAAACAACTATAGGCCCCGTGGAGAGGGGCAAGTTATGATTTTTTTTTTTTTTTTTTTAAAAGAAAATTCTTTACATATAGATTTTCATACAAAATAAAATCCTGTACTCATAGATGAATGCTGGGAGAGGGAGCCGTAAACGGTGCCTTCGCCAACAATCAACTATAGGCCCCTTGGAGAGGGCAAGTGAAGGTTTTTTTTTTTTTTTTTCAAAAGAAAATTCTTTACTTATAGATTTTCATACAAAAGAAAATCCTGTACTCATAGATGAATGCTGGGAGAGGGAGCCGCACACGGTGCCTTCACTGACAACCACTATAGGCCACCTGTGCTGGGAGCGGGGGGCGCAAACGCCGCCATACACCAGGAGAGGGGCAGAACAATAGCAGCAACAAAATCAAAGAACCGGCACAACCGAGTTTAACATAGGCAGGTTACAGATGCTGGGAGAGGGCTAGCAATGTAGCCTTCACCGACAATGCAACTATAAACAGACTGTTACTCACGTGCAGCGCACAGCACCGGGAGAAGGAGCGAGCATGCTACCTAGACCGGCGCTTGTAACAGCTGACAGTAAACTTCATCAGCCGAGGGAAAGAAAAAAGGTTACATACCTCTCGGCAGTTCGTTGCGGTCTCTGAAGGGCGAGCAGCTCGCAGCCTCGACGGAACGTCACGAGACCACCAGCAGCGAACGATGAAGTAAAAATTGGTTTTAGAATTCGTCTCATATGCAGACGCAGTAACTTACCTTGCGCAGCGAGAAGATGAAAAAGGACTGACCTGCTGATATTGCCGGAAGTATATAGGCTCTCCGGGGTCAGCAGGGGGTCACGAGTGACGTTGTTGGTATAAACACTCGACCTGCGCATGCGCAAGATGTATCATCCAGTGCTTGAAAGCACCGCCTCTGGCGGTCAGTAAGGATGAAATAGAACTCATAATATGAAAACCACTGTTTGTATACTTAGGCCCCAATGAAAATATGACGTTTGCTTGAGCAAACCCAGAAATGCAATATATGTTTGTCATCTGTTGTCTGTCATTTGTTGTCCTAACCTGTGTTGTCTGGTGTTGAGTGTAAATGATTTTCCACAGCAGAATTATCCTAAAAACAAGGAGTATACCAACTGTGCTGATGTTGATGTTGATCGTGATGATGTGTTCCCTAAATGATTTGAAGTTTGTCACAGCAAAATAAGGTGATGGTACTGGATTTCTCATTAGGGCTGCACAGCAGTTTGATGACTATTCTGGTTCCTAAAAGCAAGGGTTACACCAACTGGCCAGTTGTTTTGTTTTGGTTTATGTTTATTTTATGATTTTTTATTTTTATTTAATTTATTTTCTTTATTTTGGTTTGGTTTTGTTTGGGGTCCATATGAAAAACAAATTAAGAATGAATTGGGCATTGAAATTGAACCTTTCAAAGAGAGATGCCCTAAGTAAAAAAATACAGTGCAAATGACATTTTGCACTACTGCGGTGCGAGATTTGCTAATATTATTCCACAGATTCAGAACCACTACAGGACGCATGGCCGGAGGACTCATAAGCTTGAGTTCTGGGAGGCCTTGCCCATCATGCCAAGATGATGGTGGAGAACTACACAACAAAATTATCCCAAAAGAAAATTAGTTAGGGAGGGGATGCTGAATATCCCTCAAGGAAGCGATGTACTGGTGACCTCTCCTTCCAAGATTAGTTCCGGATCAGAGTACTGAACAGACGTTCAGCCAAGAGGAAAACCGAGCATCGAGGAGTGACAGGATTGGACCACAAGAGACCACACGACTCGTCATGTGGTCATCTAAGAAAGATATATCATTTAGAAAGTTAATCATAATTACTCAGAGGCTAATATACTCATATAATCGAGCCTTGATTAAATTTATATGTTTATGTTTCATGTTTAAAGTGTTTAGATAGTTCCTCTTAAAGGCTGATAATGAATCATTTTTAGAATGTCAATTGCCAGTGGGGTGACTCAGCTGTTTGGAGCGGGACCTAGGTTGGTCGGTCGCCAAGTGGAATTGGGGCCATAGGTGAATTTTTCCCGGTTCAGCCATCGGGTTTTCGCTCCTATTCGCTGCAAACGGTGGACGAGCCTGCTGGTAATGTTAATTGCCTTATGCAATGTTTGAGTGTCAGTAGTATAGAAATTATGTGAAGATTTTTGATTAATCAGTATTCTGTTGTTATGGTACTTATGGGGGAGCAAGGCCTTGCTAACCACATAAGGTTTTAGGCCAGTATGAACAAAGATTCCACACAGAGGATGGGTTCGGGGCCACATACACACAATACATATAGCAAAATATGATTTTCTACATATAATCTATCAAGAAATCTGCTCATTTGCGGAGTTATTATCAGTTGAGTGGGGAAGGTTTTAAACTTGCTAGAAAAGAGTCTCTATTTCTAGAATCTTGATTAATACTCCTGATATAGAAGGGTTTGCTAAAGCATCAGAATGTTTTCTAAATGTGCTCATTTGCAGAGTTATAATCAGTGACTTATGAAGGTCTTAACCCTCTCGGAAAGAGTTTCTGTTCCGGGTAAAATAATGGAATAGTCCTGATTTGAAAGTGTAGCTTAAGCATAACAATTATGTTTACTATTTCCATGCCTGTGCAATGAAGACTTGCTTGCTGCTTTAATTGCAATGATGAACAGCTTTCACATAAGCTTACATAATAATACATGAAGTCACATCAAAAGGGGGATGACAGACGTCTCCTAACTGGTTGTGCTACATCTCAAAAGGTAAGTGGCTCTTGCAGTTTGGGGGGTGACTGCTAAAGTCTTGCTACTGCTAATACAGATGTGACACAATACAGAATATTACATTCCTACCTCAGTTATTTGACTGAATTAGTTGAAATGATAAAATCACTTCAAAAGGGGGATTGTTATAATTGGCTTTGTTCTTAGACATTAGGAATGAAATAAGTCTCAGTACTTTTCCATATGACCTTAAGTGATGCAGGAGTAGACAGACAAAACAATCAGGAAAGTCTGGGAAACCAAGGGCAGATTGATACACACACATTATTTGAATTCCTCAGAGACATTATTTGGGCTAGTACGATTCATATCCAATCACATTTGATCAACAAGGGATCCACCGTGAGAAAGTATGAGATATATATACGAGGTGTAACCGGAGATACGGGGCTCGGTCTGACGGATTCTTGCGAGGTCTGTCAGACTGAGACCAGCGCTGAAATACTGCACTTGTTGCCAGACCAATAAAGACTTCATTTTCACTTGAATTACTCCGGTCCGTTCTTGAGCCTCCTACTAAAAGAACCGAATCTAACAAAACACTGAACGTATTGATTGCAGACAGCCCTATATTCCGTCCAGATATGTATTCAATAATTTCTGGAAGGCATGTTGCATGAAACTTTAGCTGCATGCAAGCAGTCATTGCCATTCAATTTGTCAGCCCAGATGACAATGTAGCAGTCACAGTGCCGTGTGGATTAAGAGGCCTTCAGTCTCTGACGATACCAACATTCCTGTGGGGGATGTTTACGTATGTGGATATAAACCAGATCTTCATTTTCTTTCCACAAAGGAAAAAGAGACAGAAACTGCCTAATTTACGTTAACCTTCTACCCTTTTGAGAGTTTTTGGGGAGTCGAACTCGCAACAGACGCTCTCCATAAATTGGGATAAACTCGAATGAACAAAGAACCTTTCTGTTGGAAATGTTGGAGACTTACTATCTTATCTTCACCATGAATCGCGGTTGACATTCTAACACCCTCTCCCACCAGAGAAAGAGACCAGATGGCTACACACAAACTGAGAAGACTTCACTAAGACTCACTTTTAGTCGAATCTTAAAACTATATTAAATGTGTTTGACAACCGTATACAATTCTTTCAGGTTTCCAGCTTGATCACAAGACGCATATAGAGACAATTTGTACGATTCTGGCTTAAATATTGACAAAGAACTGATCTTGGTTGAAAATGCCCAACCTGCCTGATGGAACCACATTGCCCCCTAGTGGTCTGCAGTGTTGATTAGTTGAACATTTAAATCCCAGAGGACTCAGTAAAATGGACAAGATATATGCAACTATTAACTTCTAACGATGTCCCTTCGGTATCTATTTGGTATTTGTTTGGTATCCCCATTGTTAACACAGAAAATTAACATTGTGTGGTTCACTATTCATATGTCACGATTTCATAGATATTCATCTGAATTTTGAAAGTCATAATCATCAATTACGTTGTGTGTTATTTTGATGTCTTTATATTGCAAGTCTATGTTATATCTTTAATCTGCATATCTTAACAAGATGTGGTGTTTTCAGAATCACCGAGACAAATGTTCTATGAGACAGAGTAATGGAGAAATAGTTTCTTTGTCTCATCCAGAAATCCCCACGCAAAACAGATCATCTTACACAGTTCAGGCATATCATTGGCTGAAAGAGTAGTGTAAGCTTACGTCACGCCCCGCCTCCGAGAGTCAAAACCCGGAGCCCGAGAAAAACACAGCCTCTCGCCCTCTCGTTTTCTGGCTCTCGCTTCAGGCGTCTTGTTTCTGGCTTCATGCCACTTGTTCCAGAAGAGTTCCAACCCAGAGTTTCAGAAGGAGATTTGAGCAGAGAACAGTTGCTCAGAGAGAGCTGGAGATGGTTTGAGAAGAACAGAAGAGCTCACCAGAGTTTGGGAGTTTTCCCATAATCTCAGGAGAGAGCGGAAGGACGTGAGGATGAGCGATGCAGAGGACGACCGGAAGGAAGCCCTCCAGAACCCAGTGAGACCCCGGAGACGAGAAAGTAAGACCTGAACAAAGATAAGAACAGAATGAAGTTTTCCTACCCAGAAAGCCAACTCCAAGCAACCTTTTATTAATCTTCTGTGAACTTAAGTTCACTTCATCAGAGAAGCAACGGACCAACTGACACTCAGAAGATTCGATCATCTAACCACAGCCCTCGGCACCATCGTTCCCGTTTCCCGGTGAAAAGAAGCAACTGAGAAGTCCGCTAAAGTCAGCCACCACAACCAGGAAGGCCCAGAGAGCGGAAGAGAAATCCCCTCGGACCCCGCGTGGCCGCTGCCGTGTTCCGAGCTGACTAAGCAGAACTTGAGCACAGTAAGACCGACCCGTTTTCACCTTAAAGTGGGTTTGATGGATGTCTCGAGGCTTTCACAGAATGATAAATTAATCCGAAATGTCAGTATTTAGCGTCAAATAGTCAGCCAACCTAAACTATTTGAATACATCCAGTATCTCCCCATTCCTCATATTTTATTTTCCATTCACTAAGTGTTTTATATAATCACCCATATTCAATGCATCTCCTGTTTGTTTTAAAGGTTCATGTTTTGGTCATATCATTTTAATAAATAGTTCATATATCTATATATATGTTATAATCACAGATTGTGTCGTATGCTTTCTTTATGTAATGTCTGTCCAACCAAACGGGAACTTCACGAAAGTAGCGAGATATGAGACTGATTATTAATTGATTATTAATTGATTATTAACTGATTATTAATTTAACATACCATGATCGTAATATTTCAACAGTTTTCCTACCTGACTGTCACTTAAAGTAAATTATGGGTAGGTGGTGCCCTTAATTCGAGGTTTAAGATAAATCCTTATATTTGATAACCAATAACGCTACAACAAGAATATTTTTTGTTTTGTTCATCTGGATTTGCACAAATCATGGATTGATTAGAACAACATGCTCTGGACAAATGGGTAAAAAAAAACGGTCGACTAACATTGTGCATGAAATGAGATTTGAAATTGCCTACGTACAAGCCCCAGTAGATTCATGCAGGACTTAAAGTACCACTTTGTGATTTATAGGGGATTGGAACTGTCTCTGCCATGATAAATGATGCTGGCTAATGAATTGATCACAATCAGACCATGAGCAGCACAGGGTGTAAGCAACAACCGGGCGTCGGTGGCCCAACTGTAATGCCATGTCGCCTGTGCATCAGCCTGATGAAGTGTAATGTGATTGGTTGCCCTATGCACTGCTGTCCCATCAATCATGAGTGGGTCAAGTGTTTGAGGTGTTTTGAGTTTGAACCTGAGAGCGTCTCCCAGGGTGTTAATGTGAAACAGGTATGGCTCTGATGGAATGTGGGGGTATATCAAGCACAGCGAGAGGCTCCTTTACCCTTCTAAGCTACTGTCACTGCAGGTGAACCATGAGCTGTCTTTTCTCAGCCTCACAGTCTGAGCTAACTGCTGTGTTTTTTCCTTTCTTTACAGCTTCGTGAATCAGGAAAACATAGAAAATGCAGTCTGCTGTGATCTTTATTTTTATTTTTTTAAAGCTTTTCTCAGAGTGGAAACAAATAGCACATCACCTGAACTGCTAGTCTCCTATTGACCATAAAACTTCTCACTTTAGTTCAGGCACGACAAATATGGAAAGTGTCACTTTGTGACTTTAACTGAATTTACCATCAGCGCTCTTTGTGTTAGTTTAACCAAAGTGTCCCATTTCATTGTGGCCAGATGTTAACCTCTATAAACTGCGAACTTACATCAGTTGTATAATTTACTCCTATTCAAAACCAAACTAAAGACCAAAACAACTGAAAATTTTGCATGAATGAAAAGCATTTTACATTTTGCAGCTCTCACTCTAAATTTCAACGTTTAGTCAGAAAAAGTTTGGATGTGGAGTGAAATTAACTTTATTTCATCTGTTCATATAAATCCATTTCAGCAGCTGGTGTAGGCTCCAGTCCCCCTGCAACCCTGAATTGGCTATAGAAAATGGTGTAGAAAATGGATGGATGGATATTCATCCATTTCTCCATTTCAAGTCTGCCACACAATCCAAAAAAGTTGGCATGAGGGCATTTTAGGGGTTGTAATGAAATCTTTTTTTTTTTTCAAACAGGTCATGGTGAAGCAAAGATGGACACAGGATCTGCAGTTTGTCAACAAATGTGTGAAGAAAAATTTTACTTATGAACAACAATGTTTCTCAAAGATAGATCTGATGGGATTTGCAATATTAGTCCCTCTACAGTGCAGAATATCTTTAGATAATTCAAGGAATTTGGGGGAATTTCAGTGCTTTTCAGGCAAGTGCTCAAGCCAAAGTTGACACTTGAAAGTGAACAATGATCTCTCAGATGGCACTGCACTAAGAGCTGTCATTCATCAATAGCTAATACAACCACATGGGCAAGAGACTATTACGCTAAACCTTTGTCAAGCACTACAATATAGAGTTACATTGAAAAGTGCCACATAAAACATTTGTTTGCATAGAGAAATCTAATGTTACCCTTGAGAAATCTGGGATGGACCATTACACAGTGGAAATATGTACTGTGGTCAGACAAACACTGTGTGCTCTGGACCAAAGACAAAAAGAACCACCCTGACTGTTTTCAGCAACAAGTCCAAAAGGCAGGCTATGTGATGTATGGGGTCTTTATCAGTGCTATTGGCAAAACTCATTTACACTTACAATGGTAGCATTCATGCAGAAAAGTGCACTGAGATTTTAGAGCAACATGTGCTGCCTTTAAGATTACATCTTTTCAAAGTTGGTCCATTATTTTTTCAACAAGAAAAGGCAAAACAACATTCTGCACACATTACAAAGACTCATGCCTTTGTAATGTGTAACAAAGGAAGAAGAGGGTTCAGCTGCTGGTCTGACTCGGCACCAGAACATCTTTTCCGTGTTGTTAGAAGGAATGGCAACATAACAATGAGATAAAAGCTTGCAGGTCTGAGTTCCAAAAAATTAAATTAACATTAAAAGTAAACACAAGAAACTTGTGCTACAAAAAAAAATGGACCAGACTCAGTGAATAATTCCCTAAATGAATTCCCTAATGAAGAACTTCCTGATCCCTATAATCCCTAAATAGACCAGTGAGCAGTGCTGACCAATATGTCATTGGGGTCATCAGGTGGAAACCTCCTTTCATCAGTGTTTCGTCTAGTTGGGCCCACAACACCTCCATGAAGCTAGACAGTGATCACTGGCGTCCCAGAGTCACTCCCCTAATGCCAGCCATCACTGCTCCTCACACCACAACAACCATCTTTTCTGCCACAAGCAGCATTATTATCAGCAACCCCCGCCTCTCACCAACTGCACACCAGTCATAGCGGGGTGGGGACACAAACCCTGGTTCGGGTAGGGGGTAATGAAAGTATAGAGGGTGCCAGAGATGGAGGCAGGAAAAGACACACAAGCAGATTCAGCAGACAAGCTCACCTTAACAGTCCTACGGTCATTAAGAATGCCAGCAAATACGAGGCCATATGGGCAAAACAAAACAAATTAAGTTGAAAAGATAATTCAAGAGATATCTTGGGTTCATACAGTCTGCAACAGTTTATTTTACTTGCATTAACCATACAGTCCTCACTTTACTGATTTGGGGCTGTAATTTTCTAAATAAATACTCCAATAATCCATCTGTCAAATAATTTGACAGCAAATTTAAGCTACTTTTAGATGATGCTGTGATACACTTGCAGTGCATACTGCTGATCATGTGCCAACAACAGCACAGAACTACAGTAACTTGTAAAATGTGGGAGTTGTGTGAAGCTCCTGCATTCAGGGGGAGTTTTATTTCGCTGGTCGTGGACATACAACACTACCTGTTCAGCTGCAATGCATACTCTTAAACATTCTTCATGGGATGTACTGAAAAAACAGTCTGAGCCACTCTGGTGGACAAACTGTGATGACACCATATCTGAGTATCCATAGCAGGCTTCCATAGTGGAGCATTTCTCACTCTATCTCAGAGCAAGATTCACTTATGTGGTTTATTCAACTGTGGAAAGTTTGCCAGCTTTAGATGGCACCGTGGGCAGTCATAGGACGCATGCAACTCTGGCTGAGCTGAGATAACACAGGAGCTCGGATAACTCTGGTAAGGATGTTACTATCCCATTACACAGCAAAGGTTTGCTACTTCGGAAGGATTTAAAATAGTGTATATTTATTTAACCTTTAATTTAATGATGTGATTATATCCTTGTTTCTTTTCATGTTTGCTTGTAGCAATGTATTCCTGCTCCTATTTTCTGTTTTCCAGGCAATGTATGAAGAAATATTGGGTGGCTCAAGACATATGCACAGTGCTGTATGTCTGAACCGTTCATGAAGTCATCAACCTTAGACATAAGATCGAAAATAATGCTCTACTCACACATAAAAATGCAAAGTAAAGGTCATTCTCTGGCCTAAAATTAAAATTCATCTCTGAGGGTTTGTTGTACTGTTAACATGATAGATTTATTCTGTTGTAGTTGCACTCTCTTGCTGTCTCCAAAGTACAAAATAGCTTATTTTCTATATATGTTGCGTATGTAACATATTATGTAAAAAAATGCTGTCTCAGTTGAACTTCAGAACTTGATTTTTATCTTCAGCTTTTGTCTGTGTTTTTGCTCGGCACCTTTTAAATCTCTACCCAGATCTTTGCTCTTCTCAGTTTTTTAGTCTGCATATGTGACTGGTCACTTATATAAGCCTAATAGAGTAATTGCTTTAATATGACAAGACAGCCATCAATAAGTTACTTCTATCTATAAATCACTTGTGTATTTGTGTATCTTGTAAATTTCTTACACGGAAAGACCATGAAAATTCATGGAGATTACAAAAAGCAAATACAATAAGGGGCTATTGCTGTGAACACACCAGTCATGAATCTAAAGATTTCAAGATGCAGATGTCAGAATAACACATAATCATAAAGAACTCCAGTTTTACACTTATTCATTTACAGTTCAGGTGCAGATGATGTCATATCTGGAGCCTCACATGAGCTGAAAATGATTGTAAGCTTAAGGGTGCCATGATGAATACTAATTGAATTAATACAACTTTTTTTATCCATAACATCTTGACTGGTTCCATTACTGGAAAATATTTTCCGAAGCAAGCCTTCTTATCCTTTTCATTACCTGGTTTACTTCCAGTCATGCAGAGAAGAGCTTCAGCCCCTTTGTCAATGCTTATCTGAATGCATAGATGAATGCTGAGAATGTACTCCACCTCTCAGTGCATGAGATAATTACGCCATGCAAGATCTCCTTTCTTCTGTGAATGATTTCATCATTTTGGGTTTCATAGTTATTCTTTCTTATTCATATGCTCAGTTGAAAAGGCAATGAAGCACGTTTTCAGGGAACATAAAGAGGCACATAGCATTCCATCTCCCCATAAAACTGGGTAGTTTTTGCCTTTATAATGGCACTTGAGCCACACTTTTTGAACACTTTTCTAACCATGATAGAGTATCATATTACTTGATAGCTGAAAAACTACCATCAACTTTTAATTAAAGAGACGAGGGAGCCTATGATGTATATTTTAAACCTAATTAGCATGCCGAATCAGGGAAGAGAAGTGATTAGTTGCGTAAAGACTCCCCATGGATGTTGCATACAAGTGCACATAAATATAGATACGCATTCACACAATTAAATTCTGCACTGGAACACCAGCCCGAGCAGCATTTAAAGTGATAATTCACTTTGCTGTGACATTTTCATTTTGCTGCTTACAGTGCAAGCTTTATATTCACCTTCACTGTTTGAGGCGTTTCTTTATCACCAATTGGAGTGAAGCAACATATGCACCCAGCACCAATGTTTTAATCTAATTCCGTCTATAATAAATACAAAAAAGACTATAAAAACAACAACAACAAAAACAATAATTAAAAAAGGAGCCTACTTGTCTATGAATTGGGGCAATGCATTTTGTACTTTCCCTTATTTGCAAGTTTGTGAAAAGAAAAACCAAAAATCTCCCTGAATATGTTGGTACTATCTGTTTTATAACAGCTACACCTAATGACAGGCTTTCTGTGTTATCGCAGCGGTCAAATAGTTTGTGGTCATTAAGCAGAGGCGGGAACCTGAGTACCCTGACATCTCTGATGCCAAGTGCATTCCCTTTATTCAAGGAACTGAAAAGATTCATTCAAAGTGCTGTCTTTCCACAGTAGAATTAAAACTTTAAATCTGTACTTTCTAGTCTCAATTGATCATTCCACTAGTTAAATTAATTTTATTATGATCCATCATATGCTTTGTGAATTAGGAATCCGTTTTAGGTAAGAAAAGATGACGCTGTGTAAGATTAAGATCAGATTTATTGTCATGCATACATGTATACACACATACAAATTGGTCCTTCACTTTTAACCCATCCAGGTTGGCACCTGTTGACACACTCATGCACAGGGTCACACACTCATAGAGACAGATGCCAACCTGGAGCGGTGGGCAGCCATTCAAAGCGCCTGGGAGCATGGGGGTATGGTGCCTTGCTTAAGGGCACCTCGGCCGTGACAAGGAGGTGGACCTCCAGCTGTCAGTCTCACCAATCGTTTGAGTGGCGAGAGTGGGACCTCCCGGTTATCGGACAACCGACTCTAACCACTGAGCCACGGCAGTCCTGGTGTATGTGTTAGAGCAGGGCATTATTGTGATTCACAATCAAGTAGCCAATAGCAGTTAGTCATTTCTGTTGTCAATAGCAACTGTGGCAAAATTGTTGACCTATAAAATGCATGCAACTTTGAGTCTGTTTGCAGATAGGTTGGGACTTTGTAAGTAAGAAAAAAATATATTTCTTGGTTACCAGGTGACAGGTTCTATTTGACAGCCATGAAGTATTACTAACTCTAACCTAAATAGTTTTTAACTTTAAAACTCATCAGTACGTCTATCCAGAGGTTTATATGCCCAAACCAGACCAAACAGTGGATGAAAGTCAAAGCACATGTACCCTCCAAAACAGACGTGTGTTGAGTACAATTACAACATTTAGACTTAATTTGTTCTTCTCATCTGTACCCATTAATCAAATCAAAACACATCACACACTAAATTGTTTGATATAACAACAAAAAGTTCACAGTTGTCATTTGTCATTAACATCATTAGTAATAATAAGTATTGTAGTTTCAGATCTCCCCTGATTGTTGCAGAAGCCCAATAGTCAATATATAGATGTCTTCTGACTGAGCTCATTTGCTTGTTGAAGACAATTTTCCCAATCTGCTTTTCTACAGCTCCTACTCTCCCCATAGAATAGACTGATTTTTTCATGAAAAGGGCATGTCACTTTTGATTTCCTTATTTTCAAAGCTTATTTGCAGGCATTTGTCACAATGAGGACATTATTTGTTCCAACAAATTTCTGTAATCCTGCCATGAAATTACTACAGTATAGGATTGCCACAATGTCTGTCTATTATTCTAAATCCCCCCGTACTCTATGCACATCAGCACATTTATTCTTTTTACATTACAGATGATTACAGCAACCTACAGCTGTGAACAAAAATTGAAAATCTTTTTCTTGTTGTTTCTAAATGTTGTGTGGCATTTTTTTAAGATGGAAATCACTAATGAAGAACAAAGGTCTTTTGATTGACCCAAAAGTTGCAAGTTTGCATTGCTTGTTGGTAATTTACCATCCAGATACGCAATGGGTTGCTGGAGTGGGTGGATGTTTTGAGATGGCTGCTATTCCCAACCTGACCACTAGATGTCGGTAACTGTTAGACACTGTTACTTTGAAATTAAAACAGTATAACGTGATTGGAATGATTTCAACAAATGACAGCAGTTAATGAAAGGCTAAGCTATAAAAGTGAGTTATAAACAAATAACCTAAAAGAAGACAATAATTAGACTGGCTTCATAACTATAGTATGGTAGTTCCACAGCTCAGAGGCTTGGACAGAGAAGGTCCTGTCACATTTGGTGCCACATAGAATTTTGAGAAATAGTCAGGATCATGGGGGATTTTATCAGACTAAAAGGAACAAAAGGTTTCATAAATAGACAGGAGCCATGCCACAATTGAATCTTAAAACTCGGTTCTAGACAGTGAAGTGGGGGCAAGGACTGGTGTACTGTGGCCACTTCTCTCAGAATGTGCTAAAAGCATGGTGCTTGTGTTTTTTAAACAGCAGCCTTTGGATATTCTGCCATTCTGTGCCAGACTAAAGCACTTTGCAATAGTCAAGCATTGATCTAATAAAAACCTGGAGGAATTTTTCAAAATCTGCAGCAGTAAGAAATTATGTGATCGTGGTTAACCTTCTTAGATGGGCAAATGAAGACTACACCACTTTAGTTATCTGAGCAACAAAAGACAGAGCTGAAAATAACATATAACTTGTGAGCTTCTCTGTGCAATCTGTTACTCAGACCCATAGATTAAAGACAAAGAAAGGAAGGGGAACAGCATTTAAATATAGCATATTTCTTTGGGTATCCCTTTAATGGCTTCCTCATCCAAGCTATGCAAGCAAGATCAGAGTGTAAAGCCTTCAAACTAAGGCTTAACACCCATAAAAACCCATGAAATTCTTTTTATGTAGCTTAATATTGCCATTGGGTTAAAAAAAAAAATCCTGTGTCCAGTAAAGTCAAATAGACCACTTGCTTTAATTTTTTTGTTTGTGTGTGTGTGTGTTTTGTCCTTAGAATGTGAAGTCGCCAAATTCCACACACCTAGACATGCCCTCGGAAAAGCTGTAGAATATTCATTTTTCTGGCAAGATTTGGACAAAGCCCTGAAGTGACATCAGGCTGTAACCTGACTGTTCCCCGGGTTATAGATCCCAAATAAAGTATTCTAGAGGTATGTCCTTGCAAAAAGTTCAGGTAAAAAATACATTTTAAATTGTGTCTGTGTATTCTTGCAGCTGCAGCTGAAGAAAACTTACAAACACAATTTATAACTAGTTTTAATGTGTGATCTGATAGTACTTAGCCAATTACATTGCTGTTCGGATCGAGTGTTTTACTCCAACTTGTTATTGCAATGTTGTTGGAACCAGGTTGAATTGTTCATTACTGAATGTTTCCGCGAGTCTTAGAGCCAGGGAACCACTGTAAAATAATCATGTTTTCCAATCAAGCATGCCTCCTTTATCTGCTATATTTGTAGCTGTGTTCTCAAGAAATTACTTAGAAATCACTTTTTTTGTGAGATATTCTTATAGCAAGGAGGAAGGTTGGTGGTTTAACCTCCTCTGCCTATCCATTTGCCAAGAGGCAAAAAAGACATGTACTCCACATTGTAGAAAAAAAAAAGCTGCTTATAAAATGCAAATATATGATGAGAAGTGCAGTATGGGTGTTTGTGTGAATGGATAAATGAGAAATATGATGCAAAGCCTTTTGTAAAACCTAGATAAGGGTTAAAGCTGCTATTTAAGTGTGGACCATTTATCATTCCCTGTGGGTTTTTAGTTCCTGCTTTGTAAGTGATGGCTGAGGATGACTCCAGAGCACTAGCTTACATCTGCTCACCCACTGTTGAGCATTTCAAGCGAAAACATTAGTTGCTGTAAAGATAAAATATGTAAAAAATGTAAGATACAATTCAGAATATCTTCCCCTGAGGATTGGTTTTTATGCCATGGAAAGATGTAAATGGCTCAGGGCTTTGTGGGAGTCAGACCTTAACTTGTCAACTGCATCTGACCTACTACCGATCTCTTCAGTACTAATGCATGCTGCATGGTCAAGCATGCTGCGTCTCTCTCAACTTCATTTAAATTCCATTCATTCCCATGGACATGAGTTTCTAAGGAGACCCAAAGAAATCAAGTGGAAACTGATTAACTCAAAAATAAGCGGAACAAATTCTGTAAATATTGTCATTTCTCACATCAGATCTATTTAAGATAATTACATGCACAACCCAAATTCCCAAAAGGTTGGTATGCTGTGTTATTTTAAATTTATTGGCAACACGTGTCTCAAAAAAGGGTTACAATTGGGGTAAAATTCCACAAAAGAATTGTACCCCAATTCCACAAACGATACATAAAAGCTCTTCTCTCTTTCTTTGTCTTACTCCCAACTTTTTCAGTGTGTTGTTGGGATCAATCTTTGTTTATACTTTTTTTTAAAAGCAATGAAGTCGATCAGTGAAGATGAAACTGAAAATAATTTCCCTTTCACTCCTGTCTGTAAATTAAGAATTAATAAATCAATTCAAACTCATTAAGAAATTACAGGTAAATATTTTTGCTCCTTTTTGTATACACTGATCAGCTATAACCATAAAATGACCTGCCTAATCTTGAGTAGGACTTCCTTGTGCTGCCAAAACAGCTCTGCCCACTCAGGGCAATGACAAATGACATCTAAGGGTCTCTTGGACAATCTGGTAGTGGAACATTAGACTTCCTTGGCTCTGTGGATTGTGGGATGGGGTCTGTGTGGATTGGGCTTTTCTGAGCCTGCTGTCCTGCTGCTGGTGAAGGATGCTGCTGTAGGGGAAGTGCTGCTACTAGGATGCAGATTTTCCCAGCAGAACATTGCATTGTAGAGAGATGGATGTTACACACTTTACCTGACAGTGGTTTTAATATTACTGCTGAAAGTCTCAATCTGATTCAGGATTTTTCCTTCTGCACGCAGCTGCAAACAGCACACGATAGGTACATAAAAGTTATTAACATTCATGTAATTTGCTGTATGTGTCTGACACCTCATTTGCATTGCAATGCAGTAAAGAAAACAAGTTTAATTCATGCTCCTCCTTGAGTTTTTATTTGGTATTTAAGTAACAGTAAAACAGAAGAAAACAATTCCTGTCGTTCTGTTTGCACTTTTCGTAGTTCTTGCATTATCACACACAGTGACATAACCAGCCTGCTTGTCTTGTTGAACTTAGCATCTCCTCAACTGTCTGCTTTCCATGCTCTGTTTTCCGAGATTCATCAAACAGCTGAGCAAGCTGCATCACATGCTTAAATAAGGAATCAATCCATTGGGCAGTGAGGTTAAGTACTGACATTCTATCAAACATCAGAGCTCCATATATCTGTAGTAAAGCCAATATCAGTCGCATCAGATAAAATGCCATGTAAATTCTTTTGTACAGCTATAGTAGCCCTAGTTGAGCCAGTCATCCAGAGCAATGAATCCATACACCCTTTCTGTAATCTGGTTTGCTTCATCACTGTAAACTTCTGCCAGTGTTTGATCACAAAGCTGAACTTGGCTTGTGATTTTTTTTTCTTTCTAATATGATACACCTCTGTGGGAGCATATACAAATGAAACCATGAAGGACCAAATCTATCCATCGGGCCATCCATTTTCCACAACCCCCAAATTCAATTTAGGGTCAGGGCCGTGCTGGAGCCTATCCCAGCTGCCATCGGGAAAAAGGCAGGGTACACCCTGAACAGGCCGCCAATCCATCACAGAGCCACACAGAGACAAACAACCAGGCACACTCCCCCCTATGGTCAATTTAGAATCACCAATTAAGCTAACATTCCTGATTTTGGACTGTGGGAGGAAGCCGAAGTACGCAGAGAGAACCCACACTTGCACTGGGAAAACGTGCAATTTCTACATAGTACAGTGATTTCACGTGAACCTTTTGCTGTTAGGCGACAGTGCTAAACACACCACACCAATACGCAGATTGCTATTCTTCCTCGTCATGTGTAAAGAATTAGGCTGATTTGGATAGAATTGGATGATAATGAGTTCAATTACAATTAATAGCAGTGGACTGTTTTATAATTGGACTTAGGCTACGTGCCCACGACAACGCTCTGAAGCATAAACGCAGATGTCCGTTTTTTTCCTCCACAATTTATCTGCGTTCTCACGAGCGTCTTGGGGTGGATATCTGTCTACCCATGGGAACAGGGAAAACGTATAAAACTCGCAGTTTGCCGATGTAGTATGCACACCCCGGACGTAGGTGGCAGTAGCAACAATACCTTTGGTATTGTTATATGAGTTATATTGTTATATATAATATGAGAAATGCCTGTTTTGTGGCTACTTCCTCCACGTCAGTTGGAAGAAAATGGCGAAGCGCGGCAGCAACAACACTACGCCTTCAAACTTTGTTTGGACCGATGATGAGGTCCAGTTGCTCCTGAACACGACACTGAACTACAAAGCCAGGAAGGCAGTGGATAATGTGGATTGGGAGAGTGTCCAAAATAAATATAGTGAGATATGTGAGTCGTTAATGGAGAACTACCCACTTAACGTGTGCAAAAAACGCACTTCTGCATTTTGAACTGTTCCTACGGCGACGAGAGGTTGGATCGTCTTCAAGATCTCCACTCTGGAGGGCGTTTGCGTTTTCTCCGTTTTGAACTCCTAAAAACGCCGTCGCCGTGTGCAAGATAGGCACATCTGTGGAAATGTTCTGCGTTTATCTGTCGTTACCGTTGTCGTGGGTACGTAGCCTTAGTTAGAATTGATCATTTCTTGTTTTTTAATTGAAGGGCCTTGAGATGATATATGTTGTGATTTGGTGCTAAATAAATTCACTAAACTGAATAAATGCTACTATCCATCCTCTGGTACCTCATTAAGAATGTTTTTGACCGTGTTGTTGTGCAGAATCACATCTATGACAGTTTGATGCTGCACATTTAAGCATGTTACAGTTTACAAATGGAAAGGTTGGCATGAAACCTTTTTGAAGCCTTGAAAAAGCAGTCATTTTATAATTCTTGATCATGTGACAGTTTCTGATCATTCAAAACGTAGGCTTGTTTCATTTTTGAAAGGCAAGCAAAGGCATTCAACAGCTTCCATTCTTCTTATATCTTTTATACAAATAATTTTAAATGCATATTTATGTGACAGAATCAAAGCTGTGCAATGTTCTGTACTGAGATGTACTGAGAACCATGATGTAAAGCCGATGCAAAATACATATGGGAAACATCAGCCCAGAGTAAATGGGGAAAGGAGGCAGTAAAGGGATGCTATCTTTCAGCTGTGTATAGCACTCAAACCTTTCTATTTGGCAAAAAGCAAATGTTTGTATATTTGCGTGTGCCTTGTGTGGACATACTGGCACGCCAACCTCTAGCAACACAACTGGAGATGGGCCCATGCAAATGAATGCAATCAGACACAAAGTGTGATAAATGTGCTGTCAATAGAGATAGTGCAGCGCCACATCACGCTCCCCACTGCAGCGCAATGGAGCCAAAAGAAATCTCAGCAGCCCTCACAGGCAGCATCAGACATTATCTGAGGAGTGCATGAAGAGTGCTGCAGCTCTCTGATAAACTGTATTATATTTAGGATTTGCCTTGGGATTTTTTTTTCTTTTTGACTATATCTTTCATCGCCACAAAGATTTTAACTTGCGTGTTTCTTTGCGGCTTCTATGCTGCTGCATCAACTTTTAAAGGTGGGGCTGCTGCTCTGAAAGTACAGAGTACAAATGCCTATGCCAAGCTCTGCGATTATCATTGAAATAGGTTGTCACCTGTTCTGAATAGACTGTGATGGCAGACAATAACACTCCTGGCTCTCAAGTGCTGCAATGTGCTGTTAATTTTCATGTCAAATCGATCCCACTTAAGCCTGCATAATGTCCAATTCTCAGTCTCAAACTGCGCATATTTAATAAAAATAAAAAGGCATTGCACATGCCCATTTAGGGTTACTGCTTAATCCGTTGGCCTTTCGCTTCCGTTTTCTCATCATGCTGGGTATATAAGTTCCGGTAAATGTTCCACTGCTCGAGAACCAATTCAAATCTTACATGACATAATTTCCCTTTTAGAAATGATTAGTAATTTAGACCTGCTTAATGACTGGAAGAGCTGACTGCATTTATTACTTGGATTGCCTCGACAATAAAGACCTGCTGTTACAAAAACCAGAGCAGATTTTATTGCGGCTTTAAAGCTATGCAACAATATTTTGTATATTTTGTACAGTCATGTGAAAAAATTTCCTGGGTACTATGTAACAGCAAATCATTTTCTCTTCTTACCAGGTCTCAAAATTAGATAAATACAGCTTCAGATGAACAACAACTCATGATATATTACATCATGTCACCAGATATTTAACAAAAACAAAGGCAAAATACAATTCAATTGAGTTTTATTTATATAGTGCCAAATTGCAAACAAAAGTCATCTCAGCACACTTCAAAGATACTAGTAAAATGCAGAAGCAGCGTGTGGAAAAAATAATTCCAGCCCATCACTCAACAGCTTGTGAAACCACCTTTAACAGAAATAACTTAAGGTTACTATTTTCTGTGATGGTATCGGTCTCTTAAATTGCTGGGGAGGAATTTTGGTCCACTTGTCTTTACATTGTTGTTTCTGTTCATTGGGGTTTGCTGCATTGGTTTATGCACATCTCTCTTAAGGTCCCAGAACAGCATTTTTATCAGGCTGAGGTCTGGACTTTTGGCTGGACCATTGGCAACATCTTGATTGTTTCCTTTTTCAGATTTTCTGTTGTAGATTTGCTGCTGTGTTTGGAATCATTGTCCTGTTTTAGGACCCAGTTTCAGCCACGCTTTAGCTATCAGATAGATGGCCTCACTTTCAACTCTAGAATACAGAGGAGTTCACGGTGGACTCAGTCACTGCAAGGTGCCCTGCTCCTGTGGCTGCAGAACAAGCCCAAATTATAATTCCAAATGTTGAAAAGAAGAAAAAAAAAAGACTTGGCCTGGTTACAATTTTAACATGTTGTAGTGAAAAAATGTTTATATTAACTAGGCCTTCACAAAGTACTTACTTGCCAGACCAAAACATTTTGAGGAATATGAGATGTGAGCAATCTCATAAATTTCTTCAAACTTTCCAGCCCAGGTTGTTTTCATTGATAATTAGTAATTAGGAAATTCAGATACATTTTCTACATTCTTATGAAATAAATTTTGCTACAGTGCATTACAGCTGGCAACTCTTCCTAAAAAAAGGCACAAGGGCACTAGTCTGGCTTAATTTACTCATATCTGTTTAGGGAAAATACATTAAACTACAACGCTAGCTTATTTTCATGCATGTGCAACAGGAAAATTAAAAATGCCAATAATGGACTGGGTCTATGTGACATAATCAATGTTGTTACACAAGAACATATTGGAATGGACTGCAGAACTTGTTGTTTTCTGGACATTCATCTTCAGGGAGTGTAGTGACTGTTAAGATCTGTGGATTTTTTTCTCTTTTGTTTAGTTTGTTTTTTCCTTAATGCTTCTGCCATCTTCAGACGTGGCTTCCCATTGTGACTCAATCACCTCATAGGACACACCTGTGCTGCAATGATGACTGCTCCTTCCTAAGCCTGAGGCCACATTCCCACGTATTTAGAGAAACGAATATTTCCCCCCCTCCGTTTTCAATAATTACATCGAGCACACAACATCGTTTTCAAAAAACTTGTCATTTACATCAACCGCATAAATACGCCGTCAAGCATGAATAAAGCCATGCAAGCCAATCAAAATCCTCAGAATCGAGGACTTTCCTCATGTGAAGGAGGAGATAACGCGAGCAAATATCACAACAAAACTGAAGGCAATAAGAGGGAAATATAGACAGTCAGTGGATACTGGACGCAGGAGCGGCCACGGAAGAGTGGTGCTCCTCTATTTTGAACTGTGCAAGCAGGTTTGGGGTGGCAAATGCAATAAGGCCAGAATCGTTTGCACAAACGTAAAAATTAGTAGAACTTTAACATCATCCATGATAATCCTGATCAGTAGCCAAACAAACTGTAAACATAAGGCGCTCGCATGACGTTAAGCATTTTCTGGTGCATAATGTGACGTTTAAGAACCTAAAACGCGTTTCTCCCAGTTGACACGGCAACACATAACCGCCGTTATCAGAAATCTCCACTTTGGCCGGAGGTTTTAGAAATAATCGTTTTCTGTGATAAAAACGGGGTTATGGTGTAAATGAGAGGCCAAACCGCAGGAAAATATCTGCGTCTTCCTATCGTGTAAACGGGGCCTGAGTCTGCTCTCCAGTCACTGCCATCTCGTCCGCTTTCCATCAGTATTGTACGGCCAACTACTTTGAGACTTGTGTTCCAAGTTGTACTTTTTGAGTAATCCTTTGCTTTCTTTCTTTTAATGCCTGTTTCTAGGATCGTCTGTGTATTTTTGGATCACCTGCCTGTTCCTAAAGTCAATACACCTGGGTCTGAGCATCTCAGAGCTCCTCTTTCAAACAAACGAATTCTCACAAGTCATCGGTCAGCCTAGAGCCACTCACCCGTCACAAAGCCACTCTGCACCGACACAACCATTTGCTCTGGAAGGTTGGGAATCCAAGTTCTTAAGGAAAACCTGCTTTTTCCCATTCCCGTTGGAGTCTCTCTTCTCAAAGTCACAGAGCCAGTGTCTACACACTAACCACTTGCCTTTTTGTAAATAAATGTGCAACAAATGTTTATATTGGTAAATCTTGTCAGCACATACCCTCAACACGACCTTCCACCATCACAGTGTTGTCCATGTCAGAGTCGCTTATGCCCACATTTCCTTTTTTTAGCATATCGGCTTCAAGTTACCATTCATCTGCTTCTTTCTACATCTCCCCCACAAACGGATGCCACGTTTCTGACATTGACAGACAGACGTATGACTCTGTGAACATTTGGACGAATGTAGACAGAATCTAGGACATTCAAGAACATTTCTCAGACTAAAATAGCTTAAAAATAAATTTTTTTAAAAATAGCTTAACAATGGTTAATCATTCGGTTTCCTCACCTCTAAGCAGTTGTGTTTGTATTGCTTTGAAATTTTAAATCAATTTTTGCTCTGGAATCATTCTATCCCCCTTTTTTATATAAAAATGTTTTGGTATAAAAACAAAAAAAACTGTTTTGAATTGCATACACTTTTGTTCAAAAATGCTACTGGAAAATTGAATAATGCTTTGTTTGAGTGGGTCCTCACAAAAACAGTCCACGGGAGCTGACTGACGACTTGCTATGAATTAATTTTTTCATTCATTGTCACATTTTTATCATCTAACATGTTTTTATGTGATTTATCTTCACCAAAATGCAAAAAAAAAAATAAAAAAAAAATACTAAGTACTAAGAGATTAAAAAAGGCTATCTTTATATTGGCCAAATCAATAGTCTCCAATATTTTCACAAACTCACTTTTCAGAAAAATAAATAAGCAGAGTAGTTTGCATGTATACAAACTACTCATATCTCCAAAGCACTGGATCTGTCCTGAAGCAGCTTGTTTTCAAAGGGCAATGCATTGTTTTGTACTGCCATAGGCTATTATAGCCTGTTGACGTGACATAGAAGCTCCTATAGTCTCAAGCAAGGTGCCAAACTGGACTTTTAAAAGAGAAGGCCTGAAAGATGAGACCAATCTCATGGGAAATGACGCAACAACAATTTCTGAGAATACATTGAAGAAATTATTTCATTAGATTGAAGTTTTGGGTCAAAGGGATCTTTTTCAATGAAAAGTTTTTTTGTCACATTTGAATACCATGTGTGAATAAACATGTCTACTGTGATCAGATTACCTAGGATGCATGTAAGCACCAAATGTAAAGAGAAACAAGGTTTTCATAAAACACTTACTGGTTAAGTCTGATCAAATCATAATTTATCCTCTGTGCTAAACAAAAAGTAACATTTTTCTTTGAATAAAACAAGTCTGGTCACTTCTTTAACGTTTCTGCTTTTGACCAACTCAGTTCTGTATCAGTGAAGTAATCAAGATGACGTTTGAATATGTTTTATATTTCCACTGGATGAGATGTGTGTTATCAGCTGACAGCTGTCACTCACAGTAACTAATTGATAGGCCCTCTTCAGCCAGTACTTTATCTCCCCTCAGCCCCACCAAGCTTCATGGCAAATTTCCGCTCATTCTTCTTATGAGCTAGTACCTTTACAGTTTTGGCCATGTCTCATTAGGAGGTTCGAGCAGGTGTGGGCAACAACTTTGGAGATAAACTCACTCTGTGCAGCCTCTAAAAAGACATAAAACACATAATGAGACCTGACTCTGAAGATACCTGTCAGATAACAGGTTGAATTTTTACAAAGTGACACCAAAAGCACCACTGTTTGATATATAACTTCCTCCCTTATCCCTGCTCTGCAAACTAAAAGATACAGCGGAACAAGAGCAGCATCTTTTTAGATTTAGATACTTGCTCGCATCAAATCCCAGTCTCAAAAAAATGACAAAACAAAGCACCGATGGAAGAAATATTACAGAACTAGTAAGGTTATTTGGAATTGAAACCTCAAAGACGTGACACCCATTTGCAAGGTTGTAAAGTACTGGTTTAATGAGATGTAAGGCTGTCACAGTGAGGAGAACTTACCCAGATGTGGTTTTGCCTCAATAGTTGGATAGTTGCAGTATTATTGCAATTTTACTTGCCAAGAACAATTCTGTGAAAAAAAGAATGTATGTGTGTGTGTGTGTGTGTGTGTGTGTGTGTGTGTGTGTGTGTGTGTGTGTGTGTGTGTGTAGCTCGAACGTAGAACCAGAATGTCAATGCCAACCTCTGCTGCACACCACCAGCGACAGACTGGGCTGAAAAAGATCAACAGCCATTTATAAATTCCAGTCTTACAAGCAAGCTTCGCAGCTTGATGTCCAATCGTAAGGCTTGATGATATTATTTTTTACAGCATGTTTTCAACATTTAATACTTGAACGCAGAATAATTAAGAAGAAGGGGAAAGTGTTAAAATAAGCTCAGGATGGACACAGAAGGAGAGGCTGACCAGAGGTAACATTTAGACCGGTTTATTTACAAGATTGCAGGAATGTGACGAGGGTGATCGCTGGTGGAGAGTGGTGGTTTCTTCGGGAGATGGGATTTAGGTCTCTAAAGCCCTATTCGGATGGGACTAGTTCAATGGGGGGACGTATGGTAATGTTGGTTAACCAGACGTCGCCAGGGAGAAGAAATGACCAATTCAAACGGGACAAGAAATCCCTGTAATATTCATCTAACATGGGAGGAGTTGTTGGTTACGCACAACCGTCACATCCTGGATGCTGCACGTCTTCATTTCACTTCCGTAAACCCCATCTGTAAACAGACATGGCGTCGACCATGCGTGCTTGCAAGCAGCGCTTCATCCAGAACCTCCATGTTTGCAGACAGACACACCTAATTGTTTCTCTCTTTAAAAGGATGTGACGACATATTCCGTACTTATTACCGAAGGTCGCATTCGCACGGGATTAGTATTACCTATGATAGATACTCCGGACCGTTTCACAGGAGGTAGAATTCTCGGCAAAGTTTACCGACATACTCCTCTATCTTTACTGACATGGCGCGTTCGGACAGGACTAGATTTCCCGGTTATTATTACTTTACCCCAAGTCCCCCCATTAAACTAGTCCCGTCCGAATAGGGTTTAAGAAAGGACAGACTGGTGACTTCTGCTGGTTGACATAATCTCATCAAAACAAAGGTTAAACCTCCTTCAGCAGTTCACAAAACAGGTTGACAGATAGCAGAGGAGTTTTAGACTGGAGACTGGACTGCTGAATATTATGGGATTTTTAGAAGTAAGAAACACAAAGGAGGATCTCCTGTGACACAAAGGGGTTTGAACAATATGGCATGAATAGCATGAAACCAGTGAAAGGAGAGTAGACAGGATTTTTAAGCAAGCGGCGCCGATGAATCACAGGATTGATATGGAGGACTGAAACTGTCAGAATCCCAAATAAATACAAAAATATAGAAATGGCCAAATAAATAAGTTTATGAAATAATCAATTCTACTGAAATGACTGAAATAAAGTAATACATTCAAAAATAATTTAATAGAATGTGAAATAAATCAAATTTTTTGCTTTAATTTTAAACATTCATTTAAGTTTGCGTTGATTTAGCTATATATTTACTTTAACACAAATTTGATTTGTTATTTCAATTTGAATAAATTTAATAATTCATTTCTGTATTATTTTCCCTTACATTGTATTGATCTATTTATTTCCTTATTCTATTTTGAATTGGTTGAATTAATTGAACTGCTTTTTTAAACTGCTTTTATTTATAGATCAATTGGCTTCTGTTATTTCTATTTATTTCCTCAAGCCAATTTATTTCCACGCTGTCTTTTTACATGTCTCAGTCTTTCAGGGTGTCTTTGGGAGCCTGTTTCCTGTTTCACAGCCAAAGAGACCAGTTTGATCTGCAGTCAGAAGGACGGCCCAAGTGCATACAGTCGCTCAGCCTACATTTTTGTTCAAACTTTATAAGCAACTGCTACATTTTAAGCAAACTGAGTCAGTGATTTAGAGAACACAAACTATCTTGGTCTTTCAATTAAAAAGCTATCTGTATCATAATTTCGGTACTGTTTTACCATTTCCGGTCTCAGAAATCAATCTTTTGAAACCCACTCTGTGCTACCCGACAATCAACTAATAGCTGAGTTGCTGACCCATGACAGAAGTTTAAAAACAGAGGCAGAGAAATGGAAAAAGAAAACATGGAAATCGATGGGCTGTGGGAAATAATTGGGGAGAGAAAATGTACTTGGGAAATAACAGAGAAGTAAATACATCTATCAAGTCAAAATAAAATAAAAATAAAATAATTTAATGAAAAGAATAGAATAGATCAAAACAATGTAAAGGAAAATAATAGCAAAATGAATACAGGAAAACCAAATGAACAAAGAAATAAATTAAATAAATTAAAATTAAAATAAAAAATAAAATTTCAAATTAAGTGACAAAGTAAATAATAACAGAATTCACACAAAGCTTAAACTAATGCAGTTTAAAATGAAAGCAGAGAAATATATCCAATTCACATTCTATTTATATTAGTTTAGCAAAAAAAATCTTTTTCTTATTTGAGTAGCACTTATCATACAAGCTTATTTATTTAGCCATTTATGTATTTTGGTATTTATTTCGATTTATGACAGTTTCAGTCCTCCACAGAGTGAGTCAGCCATCAAGTACAATATAAAAAAAAATAAAATTGCAACATCAGTGATGGTTTTCTTTTGTCTGCTTTGTCCACACTGGGTATTATTGTAATTAGTGAGCAAAGATGTATGTTTAATAAAGAAGTAATTTTTTCTCGAGTTGAGTACATATGAAAATCACCTGCAAGAGTGAGAAAAAAACGGAGACGTAATGGCTTTCCTCAAAGTGGGTAAAAAGCATCAGCTGTGTTGGATTCTTCATTTCCCCTTTGGATATTAATCATGTGTGTGGTCCACAGTATGACTGGTGTGCTTTTTCCTGAAAGGTTGTCCTTAAATTCAGCCGTGAAGTGATATCGTTAATCCATTTAAGGTTTACGGACGATTTCAGATCAAAAACTTCAGCCTGAGAAAGCAGAACACGACCTGGACTCTGATCCCCTCAATTATTTTCCCATGGCTTCCTTTATGAGTTTTCGTTCTTACAGTATTTGCTGATCATTGTCTGATGCCTTAATTCCTCCAGTCAGCAGCAGAAATCAGCGATGTAAGGCACTTACTTCATCTCCTTTGTTATTGAAGGGAATTACATTCAATACAATGCACATTTTGCTACCTTTCCTACCTTTCCTACCTTCAGAATAAAGGACACATTTCTCCAATCCAAAAGCAGAGGACAGAGGATTTGTCTCGCAGACACACTCGAGAATCTTCTAAGAAAAGCCGCTTTCGGACAGAGTAGTTATAAGAACGCAGTTATCAGAACTGTCCTACTCGAATTTCGTTCTGATAACTGTCCTTCCCCAGCGGAACTGTTTCAGTCTGCATTGCACATGAGTCGGGACCAGGTCGGGACTGATGCGCCGCGCGCAGCCAATCTGCATCAGTGGCGTGTTACGTTAGCCGTTTAGCGCCACTTTCAACAACAAAACAAAACAAAACAAAACCGGTAAAAGTAAGGAGAGAAGAAAAAACACCACAAAGAAGCTAATATGGAGAGCGGGGAGGCCACCGTGTTCATGGTCTGTATGATGGTGATATTAATCGTGGACGATCACATCAGGCGTCTAACATCGAGGCTGGAAGAGCACACAGAGAGTCAGGAGACGATACTTTTTCATTTCATGAAGGAAGAAAGGAGAGCAGAGCGCTGCAGACAAAGGAGACAACGTGTAAGTTTAACTTATTAAACACCCGCCGGTTCTGTCTGTGTGGCATGATGAAACATTTCAGCCGTGATAGCATGACATGGGGCGGAGCTACCAACCACCAAACACCTACGTCAGATGCGTTCTACAGAACCATGAAAAGACCCAGCCACGGAGAAGGAGCTAAATGGTTATAGGAACTGAGGGAGAAAGCCCCGAGTTCCTGTATGTCCGAACACGGGAGAAAACGGCCCCCCGGATTAAAAGGTTATTAGAACTGCCAATGGTTCCTACAGTCCGAAAGCGGCTAAAGTGTCTGGATTTTTGAATGAAGAATTTTTAGTGACGTGAACAGAAAAAGCTCTGTGATTTGACTGTCAGTGAAGGTGGGGGTTCTATCATATAAAAGCTTTCTGACTGTTTATGTCAATCTTTTCCCTGCAAATTGAATGATAGAAGTCATTATTTTAGAGCGTGGAGACTATCCTGTGGAGAAAAGAAAGTGTTGGTTAACACTTACTGTAACAAACTGCTGCAGGCTTCCACTCCTTCATGTCTGACTGGTCCAAGGCCCGAAGCCCAATCTCCTACTTAAAAAGCCTTCCGCGTTTCATTCCAGCTTTCTTCCCCTTCTCTGTGTTTATGGATCTAGAGGCCTGAGATGCAACTAATCGGAAATGCAGACTTCCACACACACGGACTGAGACTTAAATAAAATTCTGCAGGGTACAAAGTACCGTATGTGCACAGCCAGTAAAAGGTAATGTGATGTCGGTCTCTTTGTTGGCCTTTTTCATTAAAAAACTAAACAGACTGACTTTTAAGTGGTAGGAAAAAACCCATTTTCTTTGAAGTTAATATGAACTAAAAAAAAAAAAAAAAACACGAAGAAAGAAAAAGTAAATTAACTATTTAAAAGAATTTGGAAAAAAAACACAACTCTGGCACTTTGTTTCGGGCCTCCCAGCTTTGAAAATATCAAATTCGGTGAGTCATTCAGATTTCTACGTCACACTCCCGGTTCAGAGTAAAAGTATCCAGCCTTCTCATCTTCATCTCCGTTTTTCCATGCTGTATTTACTGGGGGAGGTTCTTTTGCTCTTCTCAATTGCTTTTCTATTAACACTAAATTCTTAAATGCAGGTGTCATTTCATTTCTCTTCAATTCAGAGAGAAATGACAACAACAAATCTCTATCAGTTCTTTGTTTAATGTTCGATTTCCTGATAAGGAAACCTGATTTACAACTGATGCTCTTCTTGCCACGACGTCAACTACTTTTTCTTGGAAATTTTTGATGAAGAAAGCAGCTATGTCCACACAGTGCGTCTTCGATAATGAGCACAAAACTTCTCAAACGTGTGCTAGATTTTTATCCTGTTTTAACAATCTGGTCTTAGAAAAAAGCTTTCAGTAAAAGCCAGACCTGCCGCAGGGTGGCTGCGAGGCCCATGCCCCCACATGTGCTCATGCCCAGATCACGCGTAATCTCAGTGCAACACAATTTTGATAAGTAGAATTATTCACTATCAGACATCATTTTGCTATTTTAGCAAATGATCACAATCAGTCCTGGCATAAAACTATGAAAATATGCCAGTAATCAAGGTGGCGATACGTGTATTTGTCAAAGAGACATACATTATCCCAAAGACTACCCTCCACATCCCTGACAGATTTTGTTTTCTTAAGAAATCCCCATAAATAATTAAGATCGGACCCTAAGTATCCTGTTTTTCAAGGACATTGATAAAGAGCAACAATATCTGACGGACATCACTGCTGCATAACTATTGCATTTTTTGATATCCTGAAAACTCAGAAAAAATATCCTGAAAAAAAAACAGATGGCTGATAAATCCTTCTCATATGTGGTCATTTTTCATGTATATTTAAAAATTGTTTCCCAAATTCAGATTAACCTACGTCTCTTAATGTGAAGCTTCGCTGGTGGGTGGACCCAAATGCTGGAGACGAAACTCGGGAATAAAAGTTAAAAAAAGGGTTTATTTATAAGAACCAACTCAACTAAGGAAGGAAAAAACATAAAACTGGAAACAAATTACAAAGAAAGCAAAGCAAAGTAACAGTAACGCTGGAGTAACCAGGGGAAAGCAGATACATAAAATCTCTGCAGAAAAATCACAGGGACTAGGGTCATGACATTTAACTTCTAGATTAAATGTAGATTATTTAACATGTAGAAAATACGAAAATCTGCTAGATTTTCATATTTTTTGCGGGGGGGGTTTGTAACTCATTAGCTCATCCAAAATTTAGGATAACACATCACACAAGCAACACTGGTCAGCATTGGTTTCAAAATAAGATTTGAGCATGAACAAAATCCTAACATGTTTACTGGTGCATCAAAAGTCTGCGTGAGGATGAAGTGCATTCAACTCTGTGTTTTGCATGGACAAGTACTTTAGCAATTTATGTATATGCAAGAAAAAAAATTATTGAAGTAGCACAATCTACAACTATTTGAACAGCTGAGTGATTAATTTATTAAATAGCAGCACCTTACAGTCACATGGACTCTTTCCAATAAGACCAACAAGCTGATTTAAGGTTCTGAATCAAACGACAACAAAAGGAGAGAGCTGAAAAACTGTCCAATGGGGAGCTACAACAACTTCATTGCAGATGAAACAGTCCAGTTTCACATAACATCGATTTGCACACAGATGTTCAGATTTTGAGTATTCTAAGGGAGAAAGTTAAGATTATTAGTTAATGATGATGCCAACTCATCAAAGCACTACTGTGTGTTTTGTACCTCTATATTTCAAGTGACGAGGACTGCAAATACCTCAGGTTTATGAAAGCAATCTCACAGGTGTTTTGGATGAACATAATGTCTGAACTTTAATTTCCCTTCCTTTGGAATAAAAACCTCTCAAAATATGAGACATCTTGTGTATTAATGTACTAAGATTCAGATGTAGATCTTGCCAGCTGCAATGCTCTGTAAAGCAGAAGGAGCAGTAGCATAGAACCTATGTGATGACACTGGCTGGAGACTGGAGACAAGCAGTGTTAACACTTAATTACACCCAAACCACGCAACTGACCTGTAACACACACACACACACAGATAATATCAAACAGAAATTAATTATTTGCATTTGCTGTCATATTTAGTAGCTTTGTCTCTGACCTCAGTGTAACATGATAAAACTTATTCTCAATGAGCCTCCAAGTCAAAAAGTGTGTTAAGGAAGCACATGATAGGCCAGACACAAGACGCTCTGACCAGAATGTAACCATAAGGGACAGATGAGTGGGTCCGAACTGGGGGTGGCATGAAATGATTCACCGCTTTCTGGGAATTCTCTCCGCAGTCACTTTCTGTCTTAATGTTTCACCATCTTACACCCTCTCTTGATTTGCTGGGAGGCGGCTCTGGCTTCTTATGCATTAGTCAAAAAGGCAACGGCCCCATTGGCTCGCAGTCCGCGCACATGCTGCAACTCAGCGTATCCACGGAGAGGCCCTACCGTCACTGCAGGCTCAGGCAAACATGCACCCAGCAGAGTCAGCACAACAGATGACTCCGAAATCATGCCTCCAGGCAATCTTTCATGTGCTAACTCAAACTCTGTCTTGCCAGATAACTACCAGCTGCTCCAACTGAGAGCTTGTGCTTTGATAAAGCAATGCAGAGCTGAGGGATGTCTGCAGATGTGGGCTCCATAATCTCATAAATATTGAAGGTAAAAGTTCACTGCCCAATGGTTATGTTTGGGTTGGATGTTTGCAGCTTATTCCCCTCAGCAAGATGGGAGAAAACAGAAAAGTCTATGAAAGTCAATTGCATATTATTGCACACTTCTATGTTTGCATGATTTCCACAGAAATAAAAACTGTATCTATCATGTTTGTGTCTCAGTTCATTTCAGCATCTGTAAGAGTTCTGTGGCTGAGATATGATTTTTTTTAGATTTTGGGAAAACAGGATCTAAAGTCTCATATCTCTGCCACAGAATGTTGATTATGAACTGCCATGAACTACTGATGTGTAAGAAGGGGAAAAAACACGTTACTCTTCCAATATTTCAGTGTGACCAATTGCCAAACACTGTTTGACACAATGAGGCTGGAGAGTTGCCTACAGCACCACTGAGAGATATCAAAAAGTCTGTATAGAGAAAGATTTTCATTTGACGGTCACTGAAGTCTGGGATTCTGCCAAAATAAAAGCAGGGTCAACTGAAAAGATCATAGGAGAGGAGGACCGCTCAATATTCCCAATTACATTGAAAAACCGGTTGTCTGAGAGAGCTGAAGATCTGCACAGACCTGTAGATTTAAAATCCAGGCAAGTTATACTGTAGGGTTTCATGTTCATAGAGCTTGTTATTTAATGAAAAGCAGGATAAAAAAATAAGGCTTAGAAGTTAAATGAGTAGTAAGTAGAGGATAAAACAGCAGAGATTAAAGTATATCACCTACATCCTCTTGCACCATTGTTTATTAGAAGAATCACAAAAATTCAAATAAAATTGTATTTGATAGAATAAAAAAATACATCTAATCTTTGCTTTACACTAGAGATGAAATGAACAGTGAATAGAATTAATTTAGAGACCAAAATAATAAACCCATATACCAAGAAGCAAAACAAGCTAAAATTCATGGATTAACAATAATGCAAAATAATCTTCTTTGCCACCCCGGTGAAAGTGATGGTCACCCTGAGGTGTCTGATACCCAAGAGAACAGTTGAAAAGGACCATCTCTAAGGTCACTGAGTACATATGCTCTAAACACGTCACTGATGAAGGCCACTGAGTGCATGTGTCCCAACCAGAGATAGCATATAGTCAAATAAGGAGATTTGGAGGAAAATATATTCCAAAGTCGTGAAGTCCATATGCATTGTTTCCTGGCTAGATGCCTGGGGAAAAAGAGACCTGGAGCATCTCCACCATATAGGGATAAATTAACACCCATAAAAAGAATCTTCACCCTCTGGAGGACAGAGATTTCATTCGAACAATTGGGCTCATCTCTCCAGACTTGATGCATCTTTTCTGTAAATTCGAGACAGACCTGATGAATGCAATAAAGATTTCTACGTTCGATTAAGTCCGTGTCAGCAGAGTTATTCATCACCCATCTACACATCGGCTCGACGACCATCCCTCTTATTTACTGCAACCCCTATTAAAAAGATTTTTCAGCACTGCCACTGGTTGGCTTTCTGATGGCCTATCCAACCACACCTGTCCAAGAAGTGACAGGTGTGGGTGTGTGGGCTAACATATACATTATGAAAGCCAAGAGATTACATTTCAACAACAGAAGTATTACAAAATGCAAAAGCTTTAGCAACAACGTTATATTCCGCTTTAAGAGTGGCCTGATGGCAAAAAAACTCTTGCACACACTACAATGTCAGAAAAGGCTCAACAGAGTTGCGCTGTAGAATGTGTTCAACTGCTTTGCAACAAAATCAAAACAAAAGTAACCACAGTAAAAATAGCTGATGTTTAGAGAGACAGACAGGTAAAATAGTAAACGTCAAGGAAACATGTGAGATGTTTTTTTGAGACGTGCACAGGCCTACCCTATTTGAACAGAAGTTCACACCGACGGCTTCTCTGCGAGGCACACGGATTAATCACCATTATACTGAAATCAGGTCATTTTTTTAATGAAGTCCTGCTCAACAGAGAGCTCAGCCAATGTCTTCAGTCTGCCCTGTCCCATATTACTTTGGATCGATGACTAGACCATCCACAGTGGACCTATTCTGACTCTGCCGATGTCATGGGGGTTGTGATGGCTATTTGCATTAATTTCACGGCTATACTTGCCTTTAGCAAGTCACTTTGTTGAAAACACAAAAGCTACAATTTTGGCGTTTGTCATTGTGTGTTATTTGTATATCTTTTGGTCGATATGCCCCAATTCACTTCACTTCAAGTTTTTACTCCAAAGACATTAAAGAAAATGGATGAGAAATGAAATAGTCTACTTCAGTCGAGCTAATACCTGCCATTGCAATGCTTCTTCCTCCACACAGACTAACATAAATAGCGCCTCACATTACGTCCACTGTCAGTGGCCAAAGTCTGTGGCCCTTGGGTTGATCAAATTTAGCCCAAATGAGCAGCAAAAGAAGGGGGCCTGCCACAACTCTTGTCATTCACTTGCCAAAACAAAGGTAAATGACCTGTGTTGGAGTTTTTGTGTTATGAAAAATTAACCCATTCAGAAGGATTCTGCATTTTTCTCGTAACTAATTGGCACTGTCTCTACTCGAGTTTTCGCCAAAATTTAAAACAATCTGTTCAGAGTTTTTCATATTGATTTTCTCATCTTTGTTTTTTTAAAGTAAGGGAGGGCTTAGCCCTATCAGCCCATTTATACCAACTATCCCTATGTCCAAAGTGCACTCTGTCTCTTGCCCGTTGGCAGCTGGCTGCAGCCCCTTTCGACCCTGAGGTGGATGAAGAGAGTACAGAAAAGGAATTAATGAATGAAAGATTTGGAGCCTGAAGATCTGAAGATTTTTTTTCTCCCAAAACAGCCTGAAGCTTATAGATACAGCTAACACTGGAGCAGTATGAGTAATTCCCAAACAGCAATAAAACTATCTCCAGGGTCTGACTCTCATTAATGATCCAGAGGCCTCCTAACTCACGAAAGACTAATCCAACCATAGTCAAACGTGTTTGCAGAAGCGTCTTCCATCACTGGTCAGCCCAAGGAACAGTGGCTGCAAGTCATTTCTTTTCCTCTTTACACCAATCAGTTGTTTATATGCCCTGAACTTTTCTTGGGTGTCTGAAAGAGTCACACTCTGGTTTTACTGTTGGTACGTTCTCCACCTGCTACAAATCAACACAGTTTGACAAGCAGTTTTTCGGGAGCTGCTGATGACAGATGCTTGGGTCTGTGTGCAGAGACTGCTTAATAGTTTTCTGTTGGTTTAAACTGAATGGACTTTAGCTGAACAGAAGCACTGCTCACGTCACTTTTTGATTTAGAGTTTAAGAACTATAGTTAGCTACCAGAATAAAGCTAAGGAAGTTCATGGAGGGAGTCTCCCGAGCTGTCATCGCGGTGGATAAACTATTCATCAATGGGCGGCTGTACCGCGACCAGGACACCACTCCTTGGCTCTTCTAACTCCAGGTGATCTGAATTTGTTAACTTTTATAAATCATATCATTGTAGATGGTACATAATGTAACCCTGAAATATTCTACATAATTTACAGTCATCTGTCACGGAGGCTACATAGCTCACTGCCAGTCTCATTAGCAGAAGGTTATGCAGGTCACATTTGTTTATTTGGGTTTGTTTTGGGCTTTTTTCTATCTTACACTTCTACCCTTTTGGACTGTTTTTCTCTTCTGTCCCTCTTCCCCAACCTGCTGCGTTTCCACCTCAGTACGTCATATTAATGTTAACATACACGGCACAGATAGAGATTTGAGTTGCACACGCAATCAAACACCACGCTTACACAGCACAGAACAGAAGAACAATCAGTCGCTTGCAAGCATAAATGCACACTCACGCAAGGGATGCTTTTAGCAAGCATCCAGGACTTAGGCGTTAGTCTGAGCATGTCCACGCTAAGGTTTATTTCATGGAATACTGGGTCCAGGGAGAAGAGATTAAAAATCTCCAATAGATTGAAGGATCTACAGGCAGACATTGTTTTATTACAGGAGATTCATTTATCAAAGACTGCAGCTGATGTTCTCACCACAGCACAGTTTCCTCATGTGTACTCAGCCTGTTACAACTCCAGACAAAGAGGTGTAGCCATTCTGACAAGTAGAAGTAGAAACAACACACTTATTGATCCAGAAAGCAGATTTATAATAGTTAACTTATTGATCCAAAATATGAGTTTATGCATTGCTAATACATTAGCCCAAATGTTGACGACCCCTCATTTTTTCACTCCTTTTTCACTTCACTGTCGGATCACTCAGATAACACACTCATCATAGGAGGGGACTTTAACATGGTATCTGACTCAGGAGTGGACAGGTGCAGTACTACAGGAAGTCAGCGGAACTGGCAGTCCGCAAATGTTGTTAAACAATAGTGTACAGTACACCACTCATATTCAAGAATAGATTATTTCTTAGTTAGCAGTTCTCTGATGAGTGATATTTCAGACACCAAAATCAACCCCATCACTATTAGTGGTCACACTCCAGTTTCTATCACACTGAAGAATAACAGAGTTATTCTAACCACCAGTTAGAAATTGGAGATTTAATACGTCATTACTTAAAGTCCCTGATTTTATTGAATATTTCAATAATGACCTGCCAGGTATGTCAGCTTGTGTTCTCTGGGAAGCGGGAAAAGCAGTTATGAGAGGCAAAATAATCTCTTTTTCATCAAATAAGAAAAAGAGGGAAAGTTCAAGAATATCAGATTTAGAACTCAGGATTAAATCATTAGAAGTTGTATAGAGTGACTCCAAAGAGGAACACATACTGAATGAATTAAGGAAAGCTGAACTTGAACTAAATGAAATTATTGATAAACAAACACAGTTCCTGATACAAAGACTTTGCTTGGAGAATTTTGAGCATGGTAATAAATCTGGAAGGTTCCTAGCAAATCAATTAAAGACAAACAAAGAGAAAACAATCTCTTTGGTTAGGGATTCAGGAGGAAATATTACCCATGACCCTGATGTACTCAACAATGATTTTAGGGACTTCTATAAAACCTTATATTCATCACAAAATGATCCACCAGACAGAAACATAGACCAGTTTCTTAGTAACATCCACCTCCCAAAATTACAACTTGAGCAGGCCACGGCTCTGGATTCACCCCTCTCAACAGGAGAACTCCATGAAGCCCTTCAACATATGCCTAGTAACAAAGCCCCAGGACCAGATGGTTTTCCAGCTGAGTTCTACAAAGAATTTTGGACTGTTTTGGGACCTACATTTCACAAAATGGTTTTACAAGTCAAGGAGAATGGCAGATTATCCCCTAACATGAACTCTGCTAACATTATCCTTCTACAGAAACCAGGAAAAGACCCTGTACTTCCATCTAGCTATCCACCCAATATCACTAATAAATGTAAACCTCAAAATAATTTGCAAAGCCCTCGCCGAAAGAATAGAAATAATAAGTCCCCTTATCATACATCCTGACCAGACAGGTTTTATAAAGGGTAGACACTAATCCACTTACACACGCAGACTAATTAATCTCATAGATTATTCTACCATTAACAATTTGGAAACCACAATTGTCTCTCTAGATGCTGAAAAAGCATTTGATTAAGTTAACTGGAAATTCTTATTTGCAGCATTAAACAAATTCGGGTTTGGGTCGTACTTCATTAACTGGATAAGGATACTATATAGCTCCCCAAATGCATGTGTCAGGACAAATGATAAAATTTCTCTAAGCTTCAGTCTGCAGAGAGGTACCAGACAGGGTTGCCCACTTTCACCCTCACTTTTTGCCATCTTCATCAAACCTTTGGCAGCTGCTATCAGACAAGATGGAAATATTAAAAGCATCCATCCCAAAAATATTGAACATAAAATAAGTCTTTATGCTGATGATGTATTACTTTTCCTTCAGAACTCAGAGACATCTCTCACTTACACGAACACACTCATAAATAAATTCTCAGCACTTTCTGACTACTCTATCAACTGGTCTAAGACCACAGTTCTGCTCATCAACTCTAGTTTCAAGGATATACCTGATATCACTTTTCAGTCAGGAAATATTAAATATTTAGGCATAAACATTTCCTCCAGGCTCTCAGAGCTAACAAAGCTAAATTATGTTCAACTCTTAAAGACAGTAGAGGATGATCTCACTCGTTGGAAGTCATTACCCATATCACTTATGGGGAGAGTCTCTACCATTAAAATTATGGTATTACCAAAAGTTAACTATTTGTTTTCAATGATCCCCATAAAACCATCTGCTACTTGGTTTAAGTCACTAGATTCATGCATCTCTAAATTTCTGTGGAAAAACAAACCACCACGTATTAGTTTAAAAACTCTACAGAAGACCAAGGACAGTGGTGGATTAGATTTACCTAATTTTCAGCACTATTTCTTAGCCAATAGGTTACAATATATATCAAAAGGGTTTAAATCTAGCCCACTAGATGGAACCATGGATACATATAGAACAAGCATTATGTGATAATCTGGAAATCTCGGACCTATCACTTATCAGTCCAAACGTAAAACATCACAAATGTTTCAAAAGCATTAACATCAGCACCTCTCCGACAGCCTGGTGGGAATTTCTTAAAATTACAAAGTCCTCACTTCTCCCGTGTAAACTTACACCCATCTGGAACAATCCTGACATCCTGTAAAACAAAAAAATGCAAAACTTTACTCTATGGAAGAACAAAGGAATAAAACATCTGGAACATATTATCCAAAATGGAAATTTTATTTCATTAGATGCGCTCATATCACAACATGGGATAGGAAGCAATAAATTTCTAGAATACCAACAACTTAAGTCTATAATAACTAAGAAATATATCCTCCACCAACCAGACTTACAACTCCCCATTAGGGTAGCAGAATTTTTAAGCATCTGCACACCAAAAACTGCTATCAAAAATATGTAAGTTACTGTCTGAGATGGATGACACAATTTCTTTACCATCCTCAAAATGGGAGGTAGATCTATCCTTCAATTCTAATTCTAACCATAAATTCTGGCCACAAATATGTTTGAAAACCTTCAGAACACGGGTCACAACTCTTAACGATGTTCACCGGCAGGACATCATTAGCGAGCCTGCAGTTTATCCATAGGGATTTAAACATAGGCAGTTCACGCGCTATGGGGTTTTGGGGTTTGGTGTTCAAGGGGAGGGTTGGATGTGCGTCATGGGTTTTCACGTTTGCCATCGTGAGTCTTTTTATGCTTGTTTGTATATGTAGCCTACCAATTTTATTTATATCTTTATGAGTAGCCTCAATTCTAATGTTGGTGAGGCTGTCAGGTTTATAAGCTGGAACGTGAAAGGGATGAATGGTCCTGTGAAGCGGGCAAAAATATTTGCGCATTTGAAATTGTTAAAATGTGAAATTGCTTTTTTACAAGAAACTCATTTACTGGGGAAAGATCATCTCAGATTAAGAAAAGCATGGGTAGGTCAGTCATTTCACTCAAAGTTTGATCATAAGTCTAGAGGGGTGGCTGTCTTGGTACATAAAAAACTTCCTTTTAATCCAACTAAGGTAATAGAAGACTCACAAGGACGATATGTGGTCATAGTGGGAACTTTATATTTTAAACCTGTTGTACTGGTGAATGTATATGCGCCTAATTGGGATGATGAGAGATTTATGGACAGATTGATAGCATCCATTCCAAATCTCAATTCCCACCACCTAATTTTTGGAGGAGATTATAACTGCACTATTAACCCCTCTTTGGATCGCTCTAATCCAAGATCTAATTCTTCCTCCAAAATGGCAAAAAAACTGTCACTGTTCATGGCTCAGATAGGCTATACTGATCCATGGCGCTTTTGCTTTCCCCTGAGTAAGACTTACTCTTATTTTTCTCATGTACATCATACGTATAGTAGAATTGATTATTTCTTTATTGATAGTACATTGCTACCATTGGTTAAAAAAATTGAATGTTCATCCATAGTCGAATCCGATCATGCCCCAGTACTTCTGGACCTTTCTTTAATTCACATAAGCCAGGAAAACACTCCCTGGAGGTTGGATACTTATTTATTAAAAGATAAGCAGTTTTGCCAAATGATATCATCAGCCATTGAAGAATTTCTTGAGTTTAATGAAAGTGATGAGGTATCTTCTTCTGTGTTATGGGAGACACTTAAAGTGGTTATTAGGGGGGAAATTATCTCTTACAAATCCATGGTGAATAAAAATAGACGAAAAGAGTTAGAAAGGTTGATCAAAAATATTCAGGAAATAGATAGCAAATATGCAGAGTATCCTTGTCCAGAACTCTATAAGGAAAAAGTAGAACTCCAAGCTAAATATGAGTTATTGGTATCTGAAAAAACTGAGAGGATGCTATTGAAATTACAGGGCTTTATGTATGAACATGGGGAAAGGTCAGGCCGCCTGTTATCTCACCAGTTAAAACGTAAATCATCTGAGCAACATATTTCAAGTATTAAGAAGAACAATGGCGAACTCACAGCTGATCCTGTGGAAATTAACCATACTTTTCAGACATTTTATTCAAACCTGTATTCATCTGAAGCGCCTTTAGACAATACAAAAATGTCAGATTTTTTTAGTCAGTTGAATATACCTAAAATAAATGAGGTCAGTAGAGCAGAATTAGAATTCCCTATTTCATCAACTGAAATTGAGGATGCTATTCAGGCAATGCAGAATGGGAAGGCGCCAGGCCCAGATGGTTACCCAGTTGAATTCTTTAAACATTTTTCCAGGCAATTAATTCCACTGTTACAGGATATGTTTCATGAATCAAAAGATACAAAAACTTTGCCAAGAACATTAACAGAGGCCTCTATAAGTTTACTTTTAAAACCAGGGAAAGACGAAAAGGAATGTGGGTCATATCGCCCTATTTCACTTCTTAATTGTGATGTGAAGATTTTGGCAAAAGTGCTAGCACGACGTATGGAAAAAGTAATGGCAGAGGTAATTTCCCCGGACCAAACAGGTTTTATTTTGAGACGTCAGTCCTTTTCTAATGTGCGACGTCTTTTAAATATTTTATACACACCATCATCCAATACTGTACCTGAGGTGGTTATTTCTTTGGATGCGAAAATGGCGTTTGACATGGTAGAATGGGGTTATCTGTTTGATTGTTTGAGGAGATTTGGTTTTGGCCCTAATTTTAGAGAGTGGATTGAGCTCTTGTATTTCAATCCTAAGGCATCTGTAGTTACCAATAGAAATCACTCAGAGTTTTTTCCAGTGACAAGAGGAACACGACAGGGATCACCAATCAGTCCTCTTCTGTTTGCTTTGGTTATAGAACCTCTTTCTATTGTGCTGAAGTCAAAGTCAGAAATAAGTGGGATTCAAAGAGGCAGGTTGACCCACAACTTGTCCTTATATGCAGACGATTTATTATTATACATCTCAGACCCTATTCATAGTCTACCACATGTGTTGAAAACTTTACAAACGTTTGGTGTTTTTTCTGGCTATAAGTTGAATTTTACTAAAAGTGAGTGTTTTCCTTTAAATGCCAAGGCTCGTTCTCTTCAGGATTCTGACATTCCATTTTCTATGTCCAGAGATGGGTTTAAGTATTTAAGGATTTACCTGACTCCAACTTTTATGGAACTATTTGGTAAAAATTTCACCCCATTGATTGATAGGCTAAAGTCTGATTTTCAGAGATGGAATGCCATTAATTTGACATTGGTTGGTAGAATTGAACTGTATAAAAATGAATGTTCTTCCTAGATTTCTTTATCTTTTCCAATGTCTTCCAATTTGTTTGCCGAAATCTTTTTTTTCAGTCTATTGATAAGTGTTTTACATCATTTATATGGGCAGGTAAAATTCCCAGAATACAGAAAACATTTCTTCAAAAACATCACTCTGATGGAGGCTTGGGATTGTCAAATTTGCAAATATATTATTGGGCGGCTAATGTCCAGAAAATACTATACTGGTATCAGTCATCAGATTATGTCTGGTGTGAAGCTGAAAATAATTCATGCCTTTCAACATCGCTCCCAGCATCAATAACCTCCAGAGTACCACTATCCATTTCATCATATTCTTCAAATCCTGTAGTGACTCATACTTTACGTATTTGGCATCAATTCAGAAAATATATGGGTCTATCTCAGTTTTCCATACAGGCGCCCATTTGCCATAATCAGGCATTTATTCCAGCTAACATAGATGCAACTTTCTTGAGATGGAAAAGACAAGGCCTTGTCAGGTTTAAAGATTTTTATAAGGAAGGGGTGTTTGCAAGTTTCAATGACCTTTGTGTAATATTCAATCTTAACAATTCAGACTATTTTAGGTATTTACAAGTTCGCCACTTTATTTCAACTAATACACCAAACTTTCCAAATGAACCAGAGTCTACTGTTTTGGATGATATGTTTGCACTTTCTCCTGATCTAAAGGGCCTCATTTCAAGAATTCACTCTATAATCACCTCGCAAGGGGAGAATATTCATGATAAATTGAAAGATAAGTGGGATAACGAAATGGGAGAGGCTGTTGCGTAGGGTGAATGGGACTACGTCCTGTGCACGTTTAGCCTTAATCCAGTTTAAAATCTTACACAGGATGCACTACTCTAAAGCTAGACTGGCAAAGATATTTGACAATGTGGATGAAAATTGTAGTAGATGCCATAGTGCCCCTGGAACTTTAACACATATGTTTTGGTCATGTCCATCTTTGAGCTCATTTTGGTTTGGAGTCTATAAAACAATATCTGAAGTAATAGGAATAGAATGTCGGCCTAATATGTATACCTCAATTTTCGGAACCATGCCACTTGATAGTATAAGTATCTCTAGGTTCAAAGATATAATAGCATTTTCAACATTGATAGCTAGGAGACAAATTCTTTTACACTGGAATTCTTCCTGCCCACCAAAATTATCTGTATGGATGTCTGATTTAATGTTGTATCTAAAATTAGAAAAGATAAAATACACATTAAGAGGGCCCAATGACCGTTTTTATGGTATTTGGACCCATTAATAAAATATTTTGAAAAGCTCAAGCCACTTCCTGAGAGCCCCTAAGAGTAAAGCATTGAGATTTGATGGCCAAGACCTACAGATATCAAACATATAAATCGTGTAAGCCCTTTTTTTTTTGTATGGTAGGAATGTGTGAACATATATGCATATACATTGTTATTGTTGTTATGTTACTCTCTGATGGTTGTATTTTTTTATTTGTCATGAAAATGATTTTTTTTTGTTTCCACTTTTCTGGTGCAAGGTGCATATGTGTATATTAATGACTCAGTAACGTTTTATTTGCTGATTGACCATGTGGGATGACGCACAGAGGTTCTAAGGGGTGAGGGGTGGGGGGTAGGGGGTGGGGGGGTGGTTGTAATTCGAAATGTATAAAAGAACAAAAATCTGTATCTTAAGCCAAGAATGTAACTCTGTTTTGTGCTCAATAAAAAGAGATTTAAAAAAAAAAAAAAAACCTTCACAATGACTCGAAATCCTTATTTGCAGCTCATACAATACAAAATCCTTCACAGAACTCATTATACAGGACAAAGGATGTTCAGGATGGGTCTAACACATTCAAATATCTGCTCACATTGTACAGATAACAAACCTGATGATTATGTGTGGCTTCGGGTGTGCGGTGGTCTCTCGGGTTGTGGGGGCCAGGTTGATCATTGCTGGGGGGGACTGTGTGTCTGGCCTGCTTGGCAGTTTGGGGGGCTTGTGGGTGGAGCTGTCTTGCGGTGTGGGGCGTGGTCACTTGGGGCACATGGGGGGGTGGCTGCTGGCTCTGGGTCGGGTGGCTGCGCCGCTCTGGCATGTGTTGTAGTGCTGGGCCTGGGCCCTGGTGTCTGGGCGCTGCCTTGCGCCCCGGGGGTGCCCTGTCTGCGCCTGGGGGGTCTGGGTTGCCCTGGGCACGCCGCGGTGAAAGTGGGTTGGTGTGGGTCCTGGTGTTGGGCTGGTTGGTCTTGGATCTCTGATGTTGCCAAGTGGCTCCCCGAATATGCTGCAGGCCCCGGACCTGGTAAACATCGAGCCCTCCTGCCCTGTGGCGGGTCCCAGGAAACAGGGGTGCCTATTGCAGCCATTATGTGGCTGCCCTCTCCGGGGGAGCCTCTCTCCCCCGGTCTTCTAGATCCCCAGACCCCTCTCCCTTCTGGCCCCTGTACACAGCACACATTCACACACATAGGGTTTTGAGGGTGGGTGTGTTCTGTGGGGTGCAGCGGATGGGTCCACGTAAGTGGTCCCCTTTGCTGCACTCTGCAGCCCCCCACCCTTGTTTTAATTACACCTTAGACATCACTACTCATTAGACACACACACACACAGACACATATTAGGTCTTGGGGGGTGATAGCACTGAGTGGTATCTAGTGTGCGGTTCTCTATGGGTATGTAGGCTGCACGCAGGGCCACACTCCCAGTTTCACAAGGTTGCCTGCCCCTCAATTTTAAATGCTCACTATTAGGAAATATCAAAGAGCCAGGGGGTGAGGGGAGGGGTCTTCCCACACCCCTGTTGCCTGGTTGCTGCCTGGGGCAGGAGGGGCCAGGAGGAGGAGTTGTCCTGCTGGTTTGGGGTCTGTGGTGGCTGGGGGGATGCTGCCCGCTGCGCCACACCCCAGCAGAGTTGGGGGATGGATGCATGTGCTGTGTGAGTGTGTGTGGACTCAGTCCAATCTGAGTCAGGATTCATCCTTCCTCTCCCTACAACCAAGTCCATCTGCAGCCCCATCTCCAGACCTTCTCGTGCAACAATCAATTCAAACATCTTCTATCATCCACTCCTCAGCAGACACATAATTGCCATCTCCTTTGATTTCCTCTTCTGTTGAAACTGAAAAAGGTTGAATGTTCCCTCTGTTCACTAACTTGCCATCTGAAAAACTTGGCCAAGCATATGCAGAGGAAGCACCCCCAAAAAAATGAAATGATGTAACTCAAACCAGCCATTTAAAGAGTGCCTGTGTGGATGCCAAAAATGGTATTTCCGCAGTCCAAAAAGGATGGCATGGCTTTTCAGTCCCTGTACACGTACAGGACAAAACCTGGGGCCGAGTACACAAGGTGCAGTGTGAGTTGGAGGATTGCAAACATTACTCCAAAATGGCATCTAGAAGTGGATTAACTTTCACACACTGCGAACGCACCGTTCTTTACAATACTGCACAGATATAGCCACAGAAGAATGCCTCAGAGAAGATATGTTAACAGAAACGGTGCACTGATTCAAAAAAGTCAACCTGCCTAAAAGGCAAAAATATGCACATGCAGCACATGTCCCTCTCTGTGTTCAGTTATCATTTGTGGAAAGCTCAAAGCACTTCTGTTTTTCCGTCCATGAGCCAACTTTGCACTATTACAGTCGCCTTTGGGAGGATATTTCACTGCACATTGTACTGTGTATGATTGTTTATGTGACAAATAAAACTATCTTAAATCTTGAATATTTGTAACGTACAATTCCTCAGCAAAAACATGGCATTGCACTTGTGCCAAACCAAGGATGTCATGTGTCCACAAAAACATCAGCAAATGCATTTATTTCAAATTAACTGGGATGTGTTCAGAACAGAAGAAACCATCTGGAGCGATCCTGGAGTCATTGAAATTCATATTTCACAACATTTGATTTTGTGAAGAAGTAGTAGACAAAAACAAAAAAAAAAATTGGCCTATTGTGTCTCACTGAGTAAAGGTCTACAGAACATTTGATCATGTTGTGACTTGGTGTGTTTTTTATGTTTTCTCATTGATCACTTGGATTATACTGTAGATATCAAGAGTTAGGGTAGTATTTAATGGTACAGTGGAAACTGCTTATAGTGGTCACGGATATAGTAATCAACCGCTTATATAGATCAAAAGGCTTGGGACGGAATCATTTCTATACAAATGCTGTTTAAATAAATTGTTTATAGTAATCAGGGCTCTCAAGTTTTCAAGTTTGCTTGGAGTGAGATTCGGGCGGGGCAGGGGCCGGGCCATGTGCGTGGGGGGGTTTCTTTTGTTTTTTTTTGGGGGGGCTGGTCCCTTGCAGTATCCCATCGCCATAAACTAGCTACTTAAAGAACAAAGAAATTGTTTTATTTATACCAAAATCACAAATCTTCACTTTTACACTAAATTCTGCTATGTTTTAAAATAAATTGTTTTAGGTGTTTGTTTATGAGTGTTGTTGTAAGTGTTTGTTAGCCTGATAAACCAGCCTAAATGGATTGGATGTCTAATTTAGTCTGGCACCGATCAATGGATACAACGGAACATTGTTGATGAGCACAACCCGTTGTCTTTCAAACCGCGTCTGTGCCTATAGGCCAACGCTCTGACCAATCAGCGCAACTGACTGTGACGTAGTAAGCGCGACAGAAAGCTTTGGTGGGAGGGGACTCTTCCAAAACTGATGCCAAGCACAGATTCTATAATAGGACAGATACGCCACTCACGGTGCATTTCCGGTTTCCAACGAGGCGATTTTGGTTGCAGTTCCACCCTCTTTCCACGTGGGGCGCCCAATTTTGGAGACCAGAATGAATGGAGTCCTATGGAGCTATACGCCCTTTCGTGCCCTTATCTCAAGATATAATTTTTTCTCTAGTAATTCGAATGTTGTTTTCGAAAGAGGGTGTTTAGAAAATACCCATGGCTGAGTTTTAGATTTTTAGAGCCACTCATTTGCTTAAAAAAAGGATTTGAAGTGTATATGACGTCATACATAGCTGGTCGACCAGCTGTCATTAGCACAATGCTAGCGCGTTGTGGACAACAAGAAGCCAACCAGTAAGAAATCAAAGGGATATATGTACTGTTGTGGAGAAATTAGAGTCGAATCCCGCGTTGGTCAGCCGTCCATTGGGGAGTTTATTGAACAAACCGTCACAGCAAATGTGCGTACAGAGTGTACAAAATGTCCGACGAGCTCATCCAGTGACACCCTTTTATACCGTTTTATCATAACAAGTGTACGTGGCCCTCTCCGGAGGCGCCTAGCTTTCGCAGTTTATCATAAACACGCTCCTTCTAACTATCAACAATATTCTGAACCAGTCAACAAGGCCCAGGATGTAACTAGGCCAGAAGTCATGAACATGTCATGACATCCTTCTCCCACATAGTCCCCCCTGAAATCACTTATCAGTGATTTAATAAAGAAATAATCTAAAATAAAAGAAAATCATCCCACATAGTTAATTAAGAATTAATTACCATAATAAACACTAAATTATTCTAATAATTCTACAATATCAATCAACGGGACCATTTTGAATACATGAAAAGGAATATATATATGTGTCTACTCGAATCATATTCAATGATTAACTTAAATTACACGATATTGATTTCAACAACACTACAAGTTTTACATTGCCATCACACTTGTCCACTGTTCGCAGTGCATAGGTGCGAAAAACCCACCGGCTGCTACTTTCGTAACTCATGTTCTTATCTTGGGAAAATTCACCTACGGCCCCCCCCACTGGCGACCGACCACTTTACCAAGGTCGCACTCCGAACAGTTGACTGACACAATTGGCAATGGACATATCAGTGATCAGTTTTGATTGATAATACACATAGACTGAATACACCACCTTCAAATCAGTTAATCACCGTTTTGTATCAAGTACAATACATAAAATTATGGATTATCACACAACAATAGTAATAAAATGCAATGTAATGCAGCCCCTCCAGTCCCGTCCCATCTCCTGTGCTCTGGTGTCGTCTGCTTCTGGCCGAACATCCGTCCGGCTGGGTCTGGAACTGCTAAGCTAACTCTGGGAGGAGAGGTCGCCAGTACGTCACTCCCAATCAAAGAGATCTTCAGCATCTCTTCTCCCTGTCAGACTATACTTGGTTCCACCCTCGAAGAAAGAAACTTGTGAACCGTCCGTTGATAACCTTCATTCGTTGACCCGCTCTTCCCATGCGTTGGTCCTCAGGCCTGGTCTCGCATGGTCATCTGCCTCCAGATTCCTTCCGCTGTTTGTTTGAACATCACTTGCAGCAAACACCTTCTCAGAATGGGTATAATGCAACACACCAATAGGGGAACCATTCTCACTATCAACAATATTGCTATTCCCGCCTTAACTGTCATCGCTCCCCCTTCTCCCAAAATCCCAAACAGACCAGTCCACCACCGTTCACCTCCACCAGCATCACACGTCAGCTCCTCTCTCCGTTCTCTGAACTCCTTCACGGCCGTTGTAAACGTTCCATCAGCTGCAGTGTTCCCGGGTGTAAATGTACAACATTTTCCCCAACCATCTGGCACGCACCATTTTCCCTTCTAATATACCTTCTAAAACTTGTCTGTTCTACCAAGCCATCATACTCGTCTCATGTAGTTGTTCTCCAAAGCCTGCAAACCCTTCACTCGTGTAGCTAAGAATTCCCTGTTGGTTGTATTATATGTAATTAGTCCACTCCCCATTTTGTTAAATATGATTCCCTGCAAACCAGCCTCGAATCCAGCTGCAATCTCCCTGCGTGCTTTGAGCTCAAAGGAATCCCTCTCGGCTGCCCTATTGCATCCAAGTAAACGTGCTTATCCATGATGTAGTCATCACTATCTGTTTTAACTCTCCCTTCTTCCACATCCAATCCTAGCATCTCGTTTACCTTGTCATACACTACCACAACTGATGTGTTCCTCCTCACCAGTGCCCAAAAACCTATCTCCCTGTTGGGTAGCACATTTAACAAAACATGATCTCCACACATCCAGTAACTCTCAGCTACTGGGTGTGTCTGATCCCCAAAAAGATATAGAGTTAAAATGATCATTTCTATATTTTCACATTTTTGATCCAAATAAATAAATCCCAATAAATCTTATTTTCATTTAACATTAGTACTACCTACGCGAGTTCCAAAAGCATTCCAACTCACCATCGTAATCTACTCTATAATCAGTGGGAGGCCCATCCTGTGATGTATTCAGATTAAATTCCGCACAACAAGACTCAAATTTGTGGCCCTCCCTTATTTTGAAAATAACTATGTAATTTATTTGGCCCGAACATCAATCTGCACTTAATACCACACATAGGAAACAATAACCGTTTATCCTCTTCTGATGTGAACCTACCTTCTCTGCATTCCCGTTGCTGGACCACCGCACAGTCCCTGAAGGTGTGTGGCTCTGGAACAACAACAGGCAATGCTCCTGGAGCGTCTGCGCATATGAGACACTCCGTCGCCGTTAGTTCTCTTGTAGTGTACCATGCCCATCTATACCACGTATCCTGTGCTGCCTTAACCCATTTTCCACAGTTACACTGTTTTCCCGACTCCACCTGTGCATGTACACTCCGTCTGTTCTTGGATTAACATGATTATTCTGTCCTGTAGTGCTAATGGTATCAAATCCCCCTAGTCTTTCCCGAAAAATCTTTCTATTCTCACAACCATTGTGAACAACTCCTTCTGACCCGATCTGACATGATCTTACCAGATTGCCCCTTTTTCGTGGCGTCCAGAGGCGGTGATTTGGTCGTCTCCTCCACCGGACCCATGATCCACACTTCCTCAAATCGTTTATTCCATGACCTTAAATTCAAGCTTAGCAGATACCTCTTCACGACTAGCTCTCGTGTGTATTGCTGGCAAAGTTGGTGGCGTGGCATGGTCTGAGTGGGTGTGTATTGTTGCATCATACTCATCTGACCCAGGCTGGCTACTTCCCTGCGGGGTGGCTTCATCACGGGACCCTTCCAGCCTCTCCTGTCTGCGGGATCCCGTCCAACATCTCCAGGCTTCGTTCTCCTGAGCCCATGCTGTCGGCCAACACCCACACCTGGATGCTCACAGTGTCAGAAATCTTAACCTCTTCCTTTTGTTCATCCTTTCCCTCGGACTTAACTCCGTCTGTGTCTTTAGTCCGAACCTTAGTGCAGTGATTCAAATGGTACCATGTGTTGCTACCTTCCACTTGAACTGCTGTTGATGTTGCTCGCACCATTGTGTACGGTCCTTTCCGTCTTGGCACAAGCCACTTCCTCCGGAGCACTTCGATGTGCACCTGGTCACCTGGCACCACTGGCCTCTCGACCAGCTGTTTGAGACTCAAGTCTCTGGACTCCTCCTGTAGATAGATTGTTCTGTGGATTGCAGTTAGTTGCTTCATGTAAGCTGTCCACTCTGTTTGCACCTGCTCAAGTGGGAACTGAGGTGGCGGCCTGGGTCGACCCGTTAGCATTTTATGCGGTGTTAGTGCGTGACTCTATGAGTCTGCATACGAAAGCTCATTAGTGCAAGCGGCAAAGCATCTAGTTAGTTTAGTTGAAACACAGATTCAATTCAATTTCACTTTCCAGGTTCCATTGATCCTCTCAACCATCCCTTGACTTTGTGGATGATAAACGGCCCCACAGCGCTGCTTGATTCGCAGCTGCTGCAGAATGCCTCTTGCACTTTTATAAACAAACACTTAACCATTATTTGAGCTAATCTCTGATGGAATGACAAACAGATGAATCAATTCTCTTACCAAAAAAAAAAAATTTACGACTATTTATCCAATATGTATAACCAATATCCTTGTGATGGCGCGACCTCTGGCTCCAGTAACACCATTGGTGCCAAAACAGCAAGCTGGCACTTTGATGCTACTTTCGCTGCCTCATCAGCCGCGATATTACCTTTACCAACCATTTTGTTACCTTTACGATTATTTGACACTGTATCACTGCCAATTTACAATTTTCATGACCGCAATCCGCTCCTTCATTTGGACCTCCTGTCGCACTGGACTTCCGTCTGACCTCCTGAACCCTCTCTGCTTCACAACTGCTCCAAATGAAGAGAAAATATCATGAGCATATGCAGAAACTGTGTACACATTCGTAACCTTACCTTTCACCAGTCAACATGCTTCCGTTAGTGCCTTCAGTTCAGCCAACTGTGCCGAACATGGCCGTTCACACTTCTCAGCTTTCACCGTCACAAAGTTCTCCACCTTCCTGTTTCACAACTGCAAAACCTGCATGATCACCCAAATGATCTCACAACATGAACCATGCACAACATAAGTGACATAAGCCTGCACAAGTGGAGTTGCTCCTATGTCAGGTCTCAGTTTAATGTATCTCACAGCTTCTGCCACACGCTCATGTGGTTCTCCTTCAAACTCACGTGGAATGACATCTGCAGGACCCGATGTAGTACACTTCTGTATTCTCACATCTGGACGTGTCAAAAGATGCACAACCTGCAAACATCCTGCCCGAGTCTCAACATACCTACTCTGATTTATTAGTTCTGAAATCTTATGGTTTTTATTGGAGACATATAAGAAAAATGGCTTCTCATAGACTAATGTTGCCCGTTTTGGATGACTTTTGCTAATTTCGTTTCAAATTTTCAAAGTCTAACTTAGCCTCGGTTGTCCTCTCCAGTTGTGCTTTCAACCTTTGATCTTTGGATTTTTCATGATTCCTTCCAGAGGAAGTGCATTTTATTGCATCATCCTCCCAAAAGAAGATCATACTTGTTGTATTTTAATTTTACTTATTTATTCATTAGATATTTATTCATTTATGTTGGACATGGCGCTTTTCTTACTCCCTCCAAGTGGGATGGAGAGATATCAGTAATTCCCTATGGGCTAAATAGATACTCTAATTCAGACTATCAATGCTAAAATTTAAATTAGAAACTTTGTTCCGTTCAAATTTTAGAACTTCGTAATAGTTTAAATTCAGAAACTTTGTTTTGTTGTGTCCTAGTAACAGTGACCTATTTAAATTCAAGTTTTAGAAACTTAGTAGTCGTGACACATTTAACTTAAAAACTTTGTTTTGTTTTGTAGTGATGACACACCTGAGGGCGGTTTTTAAACCCTTTTGAGTACGTCTGGTGTAAGTGTACTTCTTACCTCTATATGTCAATGTAAACCAATACTGGGATTCCTCTGCCAGAGGAACGCCTTGGACCTGCCGGGCCACTTGCTCCGCCCCCCAGGGACTGGCCACGGTCCTGCCGAACACTCGGGTTTCTCGGTGCTCTCGGACAGCTGTAAACAAAGTGTCCCCTCTCACCACAGGCCCAACATGCCCCCGAGGACCTTCGTCCTCCAGGTGCACCCCTTCTTGACCTTTGACAGGGTCGACGATGGACTTGCCCCTGTGATGGCTGTTCAGCGGCCCCCGCTGTCATGGCCTCATCTCGTACTTCTTGCTTCGCTTGCAGTTCTTCTAACTGCAACCGTGCAAGTTCCCTTTGCATATCCTTCTCCTGCTCCTTCCGTTTCAGTTCTTTTCTGTATTTGTTTACTGCATGCACCACGTGGTCTCGGAATTGTCCATGTGACATTGAATTCAACCCCACCACATCCTCCAGCCGCCCCTGAACTGGGGCAGGCAGAGCCTCTTTGATGGAAACTCTGAACAATGTCACCCAAGCTGGGCTCTTCTCGATTTCTCCCTCAGACTCTTGTCTCCATTTCTTCCATTGTTGTGCAATGTACACAGCCGGACTCTCTGTTCCTGACAGTGGCTCCCCCTTTAATGCTTCGAGGTCCACTCCCACAGGAAACTCAGCTCGTAACGCTCTCCAGAATGCAGCTCGATATGCATTAAAATCAGTTCCATCAGCTCGGTGGCTCAACATCCAGTCATCCTCACTGTGTCTCAAAATGCCCTCCATGGTAGAAGTTCCAAAACACAGTGCCCACACTGCCTTAATGTGTCCAACAGACAACAGTTTATCCACAGTCTCTTGTTCAAAAGCTCTTATCCATCTACTTGCACCTGTGTGAATGTCCGGCAGTCTGGCAACCAGCCCCCCTAGGTTGAGCGTCTGCCACGGCACATACTGTCCCTGCGTCATTTCTATCAAACTCGGTGCTGACGCTGTTGGACTCTTATGTTCTTCAGAAGATGCCTTTTGAACTGGAGATGCCAGTTCTGGTGATTTTTTTTTTGTATTGTGGGAGCTGTCCCCTTGCCTGATCTGAATTACAGATGGCGTCTGGCTCAGGAGCTCCATGACTGCTTGATGTAGCTATTTGTAGTTCTGGACGTTCATGAGATATTTTATGATCTTTTATTTCAGAATCTCCTTGTATGTTTGCTGCTCCTGGCAGTGTTGGATATAGCTCTGCATTTTCAAAGAAATGTAAAACTTTTAATTCAAGCTCTCTTTTTTCCTGTCTCTTTTTGCTTTTGTCCTTTGGTTTGTAAGCTTTAATCCTTTGTTCCATACTCTTACAGGTAGCTACATTGAAAGTGCCACCTTTTGGCCAGGGTGAGACGTTAATTTTTGTTCGTTTTTCCCATTTTAGAGATATCTTTTTAATATCTTTGGAATGTTCAGGATGTTTGGCGCTGATGATTATTGTTGGTGTTACATCCATTGTTTCAACTAGTTAGTTCCCTTCTATTGTCTTTTGACTTTTTCTTTTTATTTACTTATCTATTTTCTAAATTTCCCTTATTTATTATTCGTATTCCCCCTTTTTTTTTTTTTTTTTTTTTTTTTTTTGTTTTGAAAGTCAATTTAAATGCACTAATTATTTAACTCTAATCAATGCTAATTTAATGCTCGGCTAAATTTAGCTTAGATGCAGCTAATTATTGGATCGGATGTTGTCAATGCTAATGTTAAGGTTAGCCTACGTTAGCTTTGAAAGCTTATGCTCTAGGTTGTTTTTTTTTTTTTTTTTTTTTTAAATTAAACCAATGTTAATTCAGTGTTAGGCTAATTTAGCTTTTTGACTTCCGGTTTGGAGTTCGGTTACTATTATTGCTAATGTTAATGTTTGCCAACCAATGCCAATTGATGTTAGCTTCCTAGCTGTTGCTAATAAATGCTAACCTATTGCTAATTAAGATTTCAACCAATATTTGCCTTATTGCTATTGCTAATCAATGCTAATTGTCTTTCTGATCAATGCTAATTATGGCTAATGAAATGCTAACAAATGCTACTAATGCTAACCAATGCTAACTATTGCTAATCAATGCTAATTGTATTTCTGATCAATGCTAATTATGCTAAACAATGCTAGTTATTGCTAATCAATACTAATTATTGCTAATCAATACTTGCTGTATTACTAATACTACCCAATGTTAATTTATTACTAATCGAAAGCTCAGTTAATGCTTACTCTGTTTGAAGTGACTCAGGCTAAAGGCGTTGCCCCAACTTTTGCTCACATCCGGATGCTTCCGATCCAATCCACACACAATGTCCTCCACCAATCCAGATGATCCAATGTACGTCACAGCTACGTCAATTCTGACCAATGAAATAAAAATATTTTTTGACCAATGAAATCTGAACACACCTCTAAATCTAGCTCCAGTGAAACACGTCTACGACAGTAACTTCTAACCAATAAAATATGAACCCACCTCTAAGCCTGCCTCCAATGCACCACGTGAATTTCTAACAAATCAAATATGAACACACGATTACCTCTACTTCCTAGACTGTTATTAGCTCCTCCCAAGCATAACAATTGAACCAGACATAACAATTGAACCACACCCCAACTCAAAATGGCGTTTGTCACACTTTGTAACAAGTTAAGAAAAAGGAGGAAATACAAACTTTCAGCTGGACAGAGAAGAAATACAATTTAACACAGAAATAACAGTTGCACTATTCTTTACCTCGAAATGGCATTTGTTAAGAAAGAGAAAGAAATACAATTTAACACGCTGTGGACAGGGAAACTACAAATCAAAAGATACAGAAACAATGCATAAGCGAAAAACTTTCTTTATCAGGAATGTCACATTCACGTCGAACGACGTGATGAATCGATGGCCTACGGACAGAACCTCTTCCTTAGGAATTGCGAAACCCTCATTACTCGACTGATAACAACTCTGCAATTAGCACATTACCTAAAGAAAACTAATAATTATTACAGTTCAACCATAAAGTGCCCCTGGAAGACACAAGGAAAGAAAATGTGATCACACACGAACATTTGCAGCAGCAGAGAACTGTCAAGGCCAGAGCACGCGCCCACACACCAGCCGCGGGAGCGCGCAGCACCCTCTGTCCCCCTGAAAGCCAAAACACCTTCACTTGCCTGTTGAGAATAGAACTTTCGAAACTTAACACCAATCACAGCAGTATTCAATAATAACAAGATGCACTCAACGAAAATATAGAGTCTTAAAGAAAGAAACCCACAGCGTTTAAAAATAACAGCACATTTCTGCAACAACACCTTATTTCCCCAAGTTATTAATGCGGCAACTATCACAATTAAGCAGATTATACCAATGAAGCAAATTATGACCATAAAGCCAGTTATAATAATGAAGCAAATCTGAGTGTAAATTAAAATACTACGAATACTCAAAAGTCAAGGGATGAGATGAGTTAGGTTAGAACCTTGATTTATCACACAAAATAATTTTCCTTTTTCTTTTTTTTTTTTTAGATTCACATAAAACATCAGATTTCACACCCATTTGACAGACACAGACAGAGACCGGTCCCACACACTCATACCAAGTCAGTCGATCACCAAATCGGTCGATCAAAGTTTTGTGTCAGTCACCGTTCAAATCTTCACATTTTTAAATTATCAATTTCTTTCATTTAGACTTTTAATTTTTCAGGAGATGTTGGTGTCGGCAATATATGGAATACAAAATGTGTTTTCCCTACAAGCCTTGTGATATGGTTTCTTGACCAATGCAGCAAATGCTGACGTGTATTTATCAGCTTCGCTGTGACCTCTTAATAAAAATCTCCTGTGGCCAATTTCATAAACGAATTTGACTTTTCTTCTCCAAATGTCTTTATACTGAGGTCTCGGATAACTCCAAAGAGTTCTAAGCAGATATATAAAATGATATAAACATATATACTTAAAATGTGCCCGTATAGAACTGGAATTGACTTTTTCAGAGTTTTCTTGAACTGCCGTTTTGATTCCACCTCCAAACTTTTATGTTCGCAAGTCAATCAATTACCAGCATTCGTCTACTCCTTGACTAGTGAAAATAACTTTCACATATATTAATGACTAATGCGAACCATAATCCCACGGTAGCCCGAACCCCCAATGCATTAAAGGTCGGCCGTCGGCTTTATGACATCACTATGAACGGGTGATTTCCACCCTGCCCGCTCTAAAAGCGTATCTATTATTCCAGTTTAAACTCATCGATTTATTTCCTGCCCGAGCATTAGCGACTAGCCCTTCTTAATTACCACAAAAAAAAACATCAACACAATAGGCCGACCAGCTGCTCACAGCTGTCTGCTTTACAACTCACATAAGCTGCTGTTCACCCAATTTTATCCAAATTCACACATACGGCACCTCTTGGCCCACAGTTTCCCAAACAATTTCAGCAGCCCCTCTGCGCAGAAGTAAACAATGGAAGGGCTTACCGTGTGCAGGATCCGTCTCTCTCCTGTGTCCTTTTAAATTTGGGGAAGCCGGAAGAAGCCGTCAGCTGTGCTCCACTAACCGAGATCAACTGCGTAATGGTAGGAACAAAATCCCACCTGCCGGCTTGTAACAGCTGATGTCGGCTGTCGGGGCACAGCGAACACGCTCCGCCGGGATCCAGATGCAAACTCTCACGAATTCGGGGTCACCATTATGTTGTGGAGAAATTAGAGTCGAATCCCGCGTTGGTCAGCCGTCCATTGGGGAGTTTATTGAACAAACCGTCACAGCAAATGTGCGTACAGAGTGTACAAAATGTCCGACGAGCTCATCCAGTGACACCCTTTTATACCGTTTTATCATAACAAGTGTACGTGGCCCTCTCCGGAGGCGCCTAGCTTTCGCAGTTTATCATAAACACGCTCCTTCTAACTATCAACAATATTCTGAACCAGTCAACAAGGCCCAGGATGTAACTAGGCCAGAAGTCATGAACATGTCATGACATCCTTCTCCCACAGTACTCGTTCAGTTGATTTTTTACTTGAAACCCATGTTGAGCTCTCAGAAACTACATTCAAATCTGAGCGCTCTTGAGGAGACTTAGGTGAAACTGACCATTTGTAGCATCTAGCTCCATTGGGCCCCATTCATTCTGGTCTCCACCGACGCTCCCAGTGGAATTCTGGTGGAACTGCAGCCAAAAAGCCGGTACAATGGGGCTTAATAGAGAGTGGCAAGGCTGTTCGTTATAATGGCTGTGTGCCAAGGCTGAATCAAACGAGCACTGTTCCATTGCCGCCGCCATCTTTCTTGTTGTGCTTTCGCTTGTCTATGTTCGCTTCCACTGCCCAACGTCGCACTGCTCTGTCGTCACTCCCTCAGAACCCTCTGGCCCGCCCGCGTTGATTCAAAACACATCTCTGCGTTGTGATTGGTTTAGTTGCCATCTGCCAGATTCAGGGCAGTATTTTCAAAATGACAAGTGGATCGAGGCCAGACCCAACCGCAGGCAAAACATTTTGCCGTCCAGCAGTTGGCGCTGGTTTTCCAGGCTAAGTGTTTGTGGCAGATTTTGATGCTTGATGACTGATATTGGGGGCTCCCATTTAAAGCACAGCCATTTTCACAGTCATGATGGATGACAGAGTTCCATTCAGAAACAAAGTGTTCCTTGTCTTGGTTTTATTGAGCCCCACCATGGAAAAAACCCTCTCTGCATCAGCATTTCAGTGTGGCAGAACTAATACCAGTTTGGCAATTGTAGATAGCCTTATTGGGAATCTGTTCATACCAGTCACCTTTGAAAACGATTAACCACGGAAGCCTAATTACACTCCTACATATTTTTCATTTTTCATTAAGTTGCTCATGTCAAAGGGTGTGTGCTGAATATTTAGGTCTACTACTCCAACGAACACTTTAACCGGCAGGTATTGGTCTTTTACAAGGAGTAGGAAAACTATAGTAACTAATAAAAGATTCAAATAAATGAAGATATGACCTGCTGATGATCCTGACGGTTCTCTTCCACCTCCAGCTCGTCTACAACTTCTGCACGCATTCAGAGCATAATAGGCTATGTCCGCTGTGCATTCATGGACGCGTGCTTGCAGCTGAAAGCTATTTCACACCCGGCAACAAGAAATTCTGTTTTCTGATTGGCTGAGAAATTCTATTTTGTGATTTGCCGATGGGTTGCTAAATCAAGACAGCTGTACCGGAGCTATTCTGAGCTGTACGAGCGCACAGTAACCTGCCATTGACTCGTTTATAGTATCGGCCATTAGAATTTCTGTGCGACGAAGTTGATCATTTCTCAGCGTGAGAAATGGCATGTGTGGCGTGTGAGCGTGTGAACTTGTTGAAATGCGTGTGTCTCACGCTCATTGCGTGAGACTTGAGAGCCCTGATAGTAATGAAGAAATCCGCTTATAATGTTCATTTTTGGCCATTTTATGAATGTAAACATGTGCAAAAATAATTTTAAAACTACATGTAGCTATTTTATTTTTTACTTCCTTGATTCCTTTCTGGACGTCTGCTTCTCCCCTATGCTTCTGCCTCGCTACGAGTTGACACCGGGCAGCAAGCGCGCGAATCATGGCTGGAAAAAGGAAGTCATGGAGGAGCATGTGTCCGAGGATGGGTGCTGGAGAGCGGATTGAATGCGCGTGTGACCGCTGGAAGCTCCAGGCTGGTTCTTGTAAGATGGGAGGCCGGTGTTCATTCGATTTCTCCTACTTGTTGAGAATTGCTACTTTCTGGTTTTGCGCATGCGCCGAGCCGATTTTCTAAGTTTCGTTTTCACGCCAAGTAGCACAAATCGACAGAACACCGGCACGGAGGAGCATAGATCCGAGCAGGGGTGCTGAAAGGCGGATTGAATTCAAACTTTATTTTTCAGACATGTAAGAAAAAAATGCCCCGGCGGCACAGCAGAGAATAAGTTACGTACTGTATTTGAGTTAGCCTACAGTATCTGCGCACTGCGCAGTAATGTAATTAAACTTGCATGATAATAAAATTCAGTAAATGCTGAAGCTATCCGTTTCATTTCATTTTTCTCATTGAAAAACGATACAAATGGCATTTAGATGATATTCTGCATAAAAAAAGAAGTGAAATACCTGTACTGTTATACAAATTCGGTTTTAGTAATCAACCGCTTATAGTGTTCAAATTGGCTCTGGACCAACGTGATCACTATAAGCGGTTTCCACTGTACTAAGGTTTTCCAGCAGCACATCAACATAATTAGCATAGACATAGAACCAAACATGAAATTTATGGTGGTTAAGAATATATGTACAGAAAAATACAACAGAAAAACTAATTGAAACAAATGTATAGAAAAAGAGCAGTGCAATAAAGTCAAAATTAAATGAGAAACGGCAGTGACGTACTCTATAAATAAAATCTATGACATCTTATGAGATGTTGGCTTCTGAATATGAGTAATAGCTTAAGAGAAAATGTGTGCACTGACCAAATAAAAGTATGCTATACAAATAAAAACAATATTCAAGATTCAAGATTCAAGAGGGTTTATTGTCATTCCAGCCAAATACACAGTATACAGTGCAATGAAATAACGTTTCTCGAGAAGTTTTTCAGTGCAACAAACAGCAACAATAAAGAACAGCTGGGACATTTTAAAACTCTCCCTAAGGAGCATGTGTTTTTTGATGTCTTAAAGAGCCCCCCTGATTCCAGGCATCTCATTACCAGATTTGTGCGTTTGTTTGATGATTGTAACGGGGCTGCCACGGACAGGGTGAGGGAGGCTTGGGAGGGAAAGCTAGGCATTGAGCTGTCTGCAGAAACATGGGAGAAGTGTTTGGCTATGATACAATCCTGCTCGGTTAACAGCAGACATCAGCTGATTCAATTCAAAGTTGTTCACCGTCTTGATTACTGCAAACTCAAACTGCACAGGATTGCCCCCTCTGTCTCACCGCTGTGTGACAGATGTAAAGTGTCGGAGGGCACACTGTCTCACACCTTCTGGTTCTGTCCCTTGCTGACCGGACTCTGGGACAAAATATTCGACTGGTTCTCCAAGGCCTATAAGAAACCCTTCCAACCGGAGGCTGAACCTGGCATCTTTGGCTGCTCACAGACTACAGCAGGCCTACCTGCAGCAACACAGCAGTCTCTGATGCTGGGGATGACTGTTGCAAAAAGGCTAATCCTACTGGAGTGGAAGTCCACGTCTCCCCCTTGCTTTCAGAGGTGGTTGGCTGATATGGCTTCAGTCATACAGATGGAAAGACTCAGGTTCACAAGGACTAATTCAATGGGAAAGTTTCTGACTATTTGGGGGCCCTTCCTTGCCTCCCTGGATGAGATCAGGACAGATGATAAATAACTGGTAGCTTTACTGCATATTTGTTTATACACTCATTTATGTGTATGTGTGCTTACTAATGTCACAGGTATCTTTTTGTAATTTAATTTTGCGTGTCTGAGCCGGGGGGGGTTGTTATTGTTGTTGTTGTTATTGTCATGTCTGTTTTACTTTTTTAAATGAAAACAAAATTAAAAAAAAATTTAAAAAAAAAGAACAGCTGGGACAACAGAGGTGATCAGATCAGTCTCTGAGCGTTGAGGAGTCGTATGGCCTGGGGGAAGAAGCTGTTTTGTAGTCTGGTGGTGACAGACCGTATGCTGCGGTACCTTCTGCCAGATGGGAGGGGTGAGAAAAGTCTATGTGAGGGGTGGGTGGGGTCTTTAAGAATCCTGGTTGACTTGCGGATGCAGCGTGTGGTGTAGATGTCTGAGACGGAGGGGAGAGTGGCTCCAATGATCTTTTTAGCCGTCCTCACCACACGCTGAAGGTTTTTGTGGTCCAGTTGGGTGCAGTTACCGAACCAGGCGGTGATGCAGCTACCCAGGAGGCTCTCTATGGTCCCTCTGTAGAAGGTGGTGAGAATGGTGGGAGGGAGGTGGGCTCTCTTCAGCCTTCTCAGGAAGTGGAGACGCTGCTGAGCCTTCTTTACGGTGGAGCCGGTGTTGAGGGACCAGGTGAATTTCTCCGCCAGATGGACACCAAGGAATTTGGTGCTCTCCACAATCTCCACCGGGGAGCCTTCGATGTGCAGAGGCTCGTGATAGTGTTGAATGCTGAACTGAAGTCTATGAACAGCATTCTGACGTAAGTGTCTTTTTTGTTCAGGTGGGTGAGTGCTAGGTGGAGGGTGGTGTTGATGGCGTCGTCGGTGGAGCGGTTGGCTCGGTACGCGAACTGCAGGGGGTCTAGGGTGGGAGGCAGATGGTTCTTGATGTGCTTCAAGATCAGCCTCTCAAAGCACTTCATGATGGTAGGGGTGAGTGCGATGGGGCGGTGATCATTGAGGTATGACACAGGCTACTTCTTGGGCACAGGGACGATGGTGGTGGTTTTGAAGCATGATGGGACGATGGCACTGCTCAGGGAGATGTTGAAGATGTCCGTGAAGACATCTGCCAGTTGGTCTGCACATCCCCTGAGCACACTCCCGGGAATGTTGTCTGGGCCAGCAGCCTTACGTGGGTTGACTCTTTGCAGAGTCTTTCTCACTTCAGCTGTGGTCAGGCATAGCACTTGTTCGCCAGGAGGGGGGGTGTTCTTCCTTGCCACCACATCATTCTCTGCATCAAAATGACTGTAGAACATGTTCAGCGCATCGGGCAGGGAGGCATCACTGTCACAGGCCGGTGTTGTTGTCCTGAAGTTAGTGATGGCTTGGATTCCCTGCCACAGCTGCCGTGTGTCTCCACTGTCTCTGAAGTGGCCTTGGATTTTCTGGGCATGCGCTCGCTTTGCATCCCTGATAGCCTGGGCCAGTGTTGCCCGCGCTCTGCTCAGGGCCTCCTTTTCTCCTGTTCTGAATGCTGTGTCTCTGGCTCTCAGCAGTGCACGCACCTCAGCAGTCATCCATGGTTTCTGGTTAGAGCGCGTGGTGATGGATTTGATGACCGTGACGTCAAAAGTGCACTTACTGATGAAACCAGTGACTCAAGCCGTGTACTCCTCTAGGTCAGTGGAGCCGTTGGTGGTTGCTGCTCCCCTAAACATTTGCCAGTCAGTGCACTCAAAACAGTCCTGGAGGGTAGAGATGGCTCCTTCCGGCCAGGTCTTTATCTGTTTGTTGACTGGTCTGGAGCGTCTGACCAGCGGTCTTTATGCTGGGATCAGCTTGACGGAGATGTGGTCAGAATATCCCAGGTGGGTGCGGGGCTCGGCACGATATGCACCTGGTATGGTGATGTAAACAAGATCCAGCGTGTTCGCTCCTCTCTTTGCAAAATCCACAAGTTGGTAGAATTTTGGAAGCACTGTTTTTAGATTTGCATGATTGAAGTCTCCGGCGACAATAAGCAGTCCTTCTGGACGTTTGTTTTGGAGATCACTGATGGCCCCGTACAGTGCGGTTAGCGCTTCCTTAGCGTTAGCGCTGGGAGGAATGTACACAGCTACAATGTGCAGGGAGGAGATCTCTCTCGGTAAGTAGAATGGTCTACATCTCACGACCGCGTATTCCACCAGCGATGAACAGGACTTGGAGACTAGGACAGAGTTGTTGCACCAGTCCGTGTTGATGTAAACACACAGTCCCCCGCCTCGTGTCTTACCGCACAGCGGGTCTCTGTCGGCTCGATGCGAGGCTAGTCCGTCTAGCTGAATGGCCGCCTCCGGGACGCGGTCGCTGAGCCATGTTTCTGTGAAAACATACACACAGCAGTCCCTAGTGTCCCGTTGAGTAGTCCGTTATAGTTTGATGTTGTCCAGTTTATTTTCAAGTGTGCGGACGTTAGAGAGCAGGATGGACGGGAGAGCCGGTCGGCTAGCATTAGCCATCAGCTTAGCACGGACACCGGCTCTCTTGCCCCTCTTCCGTCTTCTCTCACACCACTTTCGGCGCCTTCTCACCCGGCCCTTGTCTTCAGGCGAGCTCGGGAATTTGCGAAGCAGGCTAGTAGACTGTAGCGCGTCCTTTGTCTCCGTTGGTAACGCCGTTGGGCAGTGTTTAAGTCCCATAAGTAGACTCCGTTGGTAGACTTGTGATACTGCATCTAAACTGCAACACTCAGATGTTGCAGTTTAGCAGCCTCTTGAGTGCAGTTTGTAGATTTCAGACACATAACTTAACGATATAAAGAAAATAATACACTAAAATTACACTGTTTTACACAGTTTTTCCTCTCGAGGAGTCGCTGCGAAAACGATCACGCCGCCGCTTTATGGTTACCTAGGCAACCAGTCATATATCATACATACAATAGACTGGGAATTGATAGATTTTATGTCATACTGTTTACTAATTAATTCATTTGTGAGGAAATCAATTCAACCGGAAGTGCATTCGCAATCTTATTTTGAAATGTATCCCTTGCATTTCCGGGCCTGACAGTGCAGGTAGGGACCTGACAGTGGAAGTCTGCAGTTTTATTTTGAAATGTATCCCGTGCATTTCCGGGCCTGACAGTGGAGGTAGAGGCCGGACAGTGGAGGTCTGCAGCCAGGACCTCTTGAGGTGATGTGTTGTGCTGCTGCGGATTAAAACGGGTACATTTGGGTTTCTCACGCACTGAGGTACTGGAACAGCTGATCCGTACATGAGCTCCAACGTCAAGCGTGCCAACAAATATAAATTGCAAGCTTGCATAAACAAAACTAAACAGTGCACTCAGGTTAATAGAAACAAATTTATACAGTACCCGGGTCTTTTTTTGTGTTTATTTTATGTTTCTTTTCCATGTCTGGGCTCATTGCATTTGCATAGCCTATATGTGGAACTCCTTTATTTCATTAACAATACAGAGTTGAAATGATACGCCGTGTTTGTGTTGTTTATCATTATTATTTTATGTGTTTGATTGCTTGAGTAAATTCCTATTTCTACATTATAGTGGGTTCATAAAACCAAAGTTACTCCTATGGCCTCTCATCAGTCAATAGGGAGAGTGTGAATCATATGTTACCCTAGACGGTATTATTATTTTGAGATGTATCTTCCACCATTTTGAGACGTATTTTGAGTATTGAAGGTGCATATAGTGCTTCACATATCACGAGCCGATTGGTGGGAGGGTTACACTAGCAAGCTAGAAAACATACTAACTACACATTACCTACACGCCATCAATCTAACTAGCAATCTAACAGCCTTGACTTATCGTTCTTTATACAAATGTGGAACGAAGTTGGATGTTGTTGCCTCCCCAACCATATTTTTTTACTTTGTTTTTTGTATACTGCAGTTTGCTTCTTGTTAACTACTTGGTAATTTAGGTAAGCAAACTAAATTGCCTTAGGTTTCATTTTTCCCAACTGGGACCAAGTAACATTACAGTAAATCTTCGTACATCTCTTCTGGAACATCACTGTATGTTGTGTTGTATCTGGGAATTCTGGGTAGTTAGTGTAAATGGACTGGAAATCAATAAAGTTAATTGATTTGAATAAGTTATTAGAAACTTAAAAAGAATTACACATAGAGCTTTTTGTTTGCTGTGAAATATCAAGTATTTTCAAGTCAAAAGGCTCAAGTCTAAGTGAAGTTGCAAGTCATAGATAATAAAGTCTGAGTCAAGTTCAAAGTCCTTTATGATTCTATCAAGTCAAGTCAGAAGTCACCAAAGCTATGACTTAAGGACATCGCTTTCAGATACTGTTCATCGCTGTAGATAGTTTTTTAAGCCTGACACTTCCTCTTTTGTTCTCCAGTTCTGTCCTCAATTTTTGAAAGACACACTGCACACAATGCTGAGACATGCCAGGTTTTCAGCTAATAGCTCTTTGAGAATCACCTCGTATGTGAAAAATGTCAATAGTCTATGTCTGTCAATCTGTGTTAGATAATAAAAAGGGCCCAAGGATTAATTTTGAAATTTCTTCTTTGCTAAGTAGTCTGTTATGTGTTGAAGCAACACTGGTTTATCACTTGAGTGAGTACCTGTGGCAGGTTTGTGCCACCGTGGGTTCCCCAACAGATATGCAGACCACTTGGTGTGAGTTAACCTTTTATTTATCTTTCGTCAACTCAGGCTCACGAGGATAATCCAGGGTTTTTCCCACCCTCTGCTCTCCACTCTCCACTCTCCACTCTCTGCTCTCCGCTCTCCTCTCCCCTGTCGTCCCTCCGACAGGTCATCTCCTGGTTCTCTCTCCTCCCGCCCGGACCAGCACGCTACTGATAAAGGGGAGAATGATTAGCTGATGATGTGCAGATGTGCCCATCATCTCCCCTCCCCCTGTCCTCTGAACCCTTCCCACCTCTCCTCTGCACCTGATGCACCACGCCCCCCTCCACAGTACCCTTTTCTGCCTGAACAATTCTTCATAGATCAGTGTTAAGTGGCTTAACAAACCAAATAAAATATTCTGGACTGGACTGAAAACAAGTGAAAAGGCAGCCAATGCCCAAAGAAGACCCCCAGAAAGGCTTAAAAACTATTTAATAAGATCACTTTAAAAGATTGTTAGAAAGTCTGAATGCATGGAAGAAAAATTTAAAGAGCCCAAGGTGGCTCAAGTGTCAAGGTTTGTGTTTTTGTTATGCTTTTGTTTTGGTAACTTCCTTTCTGTTCATGTTGTAGCGCCGGGACTTCCTGCTGGGCTTGGTGGTGGCTGCTGCTGTGCTGATTGCTAACTCTACTCAGCTGTGGTGGACTCCTAGTCTTGGTGTATTTAAGCTCCAGTCTTCTACCTCCTCGTTGTTAAATTGCTGGTTATTGTATGTGGTACAAATCTGGCCAAATTATTGTTTGCTGTTTAGTCAAGTTCTGCATGCCTTTAAAGTTTAAGAAAACTTAAGTTTTTGTTCTGCCTCTCTTCAGAAAGTCCTGCTGCGACTTGAGCTATCGGCCTCTTTACCTGCTACACCCAGCCAGATGGAGTTTCCTGCTTAAACTGGAGCTGCAACTGTGTCTGCCACTGCCACCACTGTCAAGGACAGTCACAGAACCCACCAGAGGAGTCCAGTCAGTATTACAGTGACTCAAATCTGTCCTTGCCTTCCTCATTTTTGGACGGACTCAGGTTTTGGATTCATCTCAAGGATATCAATTTCTTTATTTAAATTGATTATTGTTGTAAATGAACCACTTACCTTCACCTGCTCGCTTCAGCTCATCCGGCCTGGACTAAACCCAAACCTTAACATAAAGACTTTTGGGCAAAACAGTGTAAAATTATAAAGTTTAATTCTTAAGACATTTTCTTGTGAGCAGACCCACTTGCTTCATGTCAAACAGGCTAGATACTAATGGTGACAAATTGTACAAAATGTATTGGATTATTTTTTATCAATGTAAGATTTTAGTTGGAATCTCTAATCAGAGGGATTTCCATCAGGTTGAAGAATCATTTGTCCATGCAAACATCTCTATTGGTGAGCAGCAAACTGCAATAATCCTAAGAAACTGCAAACAATTTCCCATCAGTTGAACTCCTACAATTTGAAGCACAACAATCTGGATCATTTGTCAGGATGGCTAATCGGTTGAAAAATGTCCTTGGTACTCGCTCTGTATTACAGATAATACAGAGTGTTCATGATAAATCATTCAATTTCACAACGCTTATGAAATCAAGCTGACCTCATGACCTTTGCTGAATTATCTCAAATGATAAAACAAATCCGTGGATACATAAAGTGGTTTTGTATTAACTATTTAATCGAAGTTGTCCCTCGTGTACTGATTTCATCTCAGATTTTCCGATACAGATTATCTCTGCTTGCCTCTCACCCCTGTCTCACACTGTAGCTTTCAGCCTTTTGCTTTTTGTTTTCAGTTCCTCTGTTGCCTGTTTGAGGCATTTCATTCATCTCAGTAACATTGTAATGTCTTCCCCTCAAGGTGTAAAGTGCCTTGAGATGCTATTTAACTAAAGAAGGAATTGTTTTCTGACTGATTAACACGTGACAAATTCAAATCTTTTTCTTCATTTCAGTTTTATGTTAGGTTTTTAAATGGCATCTAAAGGCGCTTTACGCATTTAGGTGAAGACGTTACAATTCTACTGAGAGTCTCAGCTGGAAAAGCTCAAATGAGCACAATATAATAGGTACCTAAGTTTAAACACAGTGAAAGATATTCGCTGAAGACTTGAGATTTCTATAGCCCCTGCATTGCATATGCATATTTTCACATGAACCGAGCACTCATTGATTTGTTTTCTATGCCTGCTTTTATGCAACTGTGCATCCCAACAAGTCCGGATACACAGTCCTATGCAAAGAGTCCCACACACCCATCAGCAAGAGCGCACTAACTGTAGCACTCTTGCTGATGGGTCTAGTAAAAAAGCCCTATAAGGTCGACGTTGGGCACTGATAAATGACAGAAAGAGTTTTGACAAAATGACAGTATGTGAGGTGATGAGTGCCTTGAGATGACATTGTTGTGATTTGGAGCTATGTAAATAAAACTGCACTGAATTTAAATGACATGGAGAACGAGATGGTTGGAGCCTGTGATTTTCAAGCTTAACAGGAGACCTAGGGTCCATTTCACAAAGCAGGTTCAACAAACTCTGAGTCTATTCCAGAACTGTGAGTTGATCCCCCCCTCTTTCTGTCTTCTCAAACCCCAGCTGGTCGAGGCGGATGGCCACCCTTCCTGAGTCTGGTTCTGCCAGAGGTTTCTTCCTGTTAAAAGGGAGCCGTTTCTCTCCACAGTCGCCTCAGGCATGCTCAGGACGGGAGATTGGACCAAAAACAAAGTTTCAGTGCAATCTGTTGGTTTCCTTAGATAGGAAATTGTTTTTGAATTGGCTCTATATGAACAAATTGGATTATTTTATGAATAATTATGATTACAATTAATTGAATTCCAATTGGCTTGAATTGGACTTTATTATCTAAGTGCCTTGAGATGACATTTGTTGTATTTGGCGCTATATAAATAAAAATGAATTAAAATTTAATTGAATCTACTCTGAGATAGAGAACTCTGAGTTTTCGGTTCCAGAAACGCTGATTTAAGTGAGTTTAGTCAACTCTGAGTAGGTTCACCTTGAGTTTTGCATGTGCACCACAACTTTAAAAAGCCAGCATCAATGGAGCCCCGAGTCGACGAGTCACCATGGCAACGGGGCAGAGGAGGGGCTACGTTTTTCACCAACCTCGAATTGGAAATCTTAATGCGCTCATACGGCGAGTTTCAACACGTTTTTAGAAAGAAGTGCACCGCTGCAGCTACAAAAGTGTAAGTTTAAATGTAGTCCTTTGCAATCACAATAATATTACAGGGAAACTGCTTGAATGATAACCCATTCATTTATTTCATTTTGGTGCAATCCCGCAGGGGAGAAGCATTTCACCAGTTCAAGATGAAATATAAAAACATTGTTCAAACAGGTGAGACCTCGGCATGGAAGTACTTCATTTTGATCATGTTTTTTTTTTATTATTATTTTTTGGGGCTTTTTTTTTTATGCCTTTATTATATAGGACAGTGAAGTTTAGTCAACTCTGAGTAGTTTGACTAAACTACTCAGAGCAGGGGGCAGAGAGGGGAAATAACACGCAGCAAAGGGCCGTCCGAAGCGGGATTTGAGCTGGGGCCAGCTGCACGAGGACTGTTGCCTCTGTACATGGGGAGTCTGCTGTACCCACTACGCCACAGATTGCCCCCATTTTGATCATGTACTTTTCATTTACACTAGTAAATATTAAGTGGCTATTTCACTGTGCAGTTGTTTTATCCCCAACATAATGCTATTTTTACACACATAAATGTCTTCTCATCTATATCATGTTCTTTTAAATAATTAAGCCTATTTAAACTAACACAGACTTCTACTGAGCCAACAGAAAGAAGACAGATGCCCGTAATACGGGTGGTGGGCCAGCATCGCCACCTCTTACGGAAGGCCAGTGGCTGAGGGAATCCCCGGAGGGAGTTCACCCCCAAGACACAAGTGCCTTTATAAAATATAATAGGCCTATATCTTTTTTAAGCCTATTCATACAAATATGTATTTGTCTTTTATGTTTTTTTTTCTTTTGTCCCAACAAAATTCTGATGGTGCCGCTCAAAAAGATAATTGTCTGTAAATGCTAAAACATCTATGATAACCATGACGTCTGATAACCATCTCCCGACAAATATTTAATTCTCTGCACAGTAATGCTGCACCTTCATCCACGGAATCGTTGTCAAAAGGACATGCCATGTTCGTGAAACATGGCATGTCTGTGCCTAATGGACTTCTAGAAGTAGAAGAACTAGGCTACACCAAAACTCGCCTGCTGACTGAATGAATGAGGAAATAAAATGGCATGTGTGGCTGAAAGAGGGCGGAGACGGAGAGAATGTCGAAGTTTCTTGAGTAAAATCTGGTCCCGACTAGGTTAGGTTCATAAGAGTCTGTTACTACGGTAACTGACCGAGAGGTTAAGTTACCTCTCTTTGTGAAACAGGCTAGAGTTACCCCTCTTTATCTGGTTTGAGTTACCTCCCTTTGTAAAATGGAAAAATCAGTTTCCCTCATTTCAGGGTTAATAACCTCAGGGTTTTCACTAAACCTGCTTTGTGAAAGAGACCTCTGCTGCAAGAATTGTGACTGTCCACCATCTCGAAAGGCACATTATTCCTTTTTTTCCCTTGATGTGTATCATTGACTGAATTCTTCCTCTTTATATTATTTTCATAATCAATCAAAGGTGTGCACGGTGGTGTGGTGACTAGCACTGTCACCTCACAGCAAGAAGGTTCTAGGTTCAACTCCCGGCTGGGGCCTTTCTGTGTGGAGTTTGCATGTTCTCCCTGTGTATGTGTGGGTTCTCTCTGGGTGGGTTCTCTCCGGGCTTCCTCCCACTGTCCAAAAACATCCATGTTAGGTTAATTGGTGTCTCTAAAAATTGTCCTTAGGAATGAGTGTAAGTGTGTGTGGTCGTTTGTCTGGTTTGTCTCTGTGTGGTCCTGTGATGGACTGGCGCCCTGTCCAGGGTGTACCCCGCCTCTTGCCCATTGACCGCTGGGATAGGCTCCAGCCCCCCCGTGACCCTACCGACGGATTCAGCGGGTATAGAAAATGGATGGATAAAATTAATGGTGTGGTTTGTCCATTTACTGCTTTTGTGAAATCAAGCTCATGAAACTGTATCCATCTGCAACCCCCACCAAAAGTAAAATGCAATAAAAAAACACTTTTTGTCATTTGATATTTTTGTTTACTTTTATTTAACAGATACAAGACCAAATAAAAATGATTTTCAGTCCATTCACTGACCAACTTAATTGTATTAGAAAATATAAACTAATCTAAAGTTGATGGCTGAAGCCAACTCATAAGAGAAGCACAGGAGGCAGTTAAATGGTAAATGGACTTTTCTACTCGAGCTGACCACTCAAAGTGCTTTCACAGCACATGCCACATTCACCCATTCACTCATGTACTTATACAGGATGTCTTAGTTCATATAAGCTACACAATGCTTTCTTCTTCACATTCATCCACCGATGGACGCATCGACAGGCAACCTGGGGTTCAGTGTCTTGCCTAAGAATGCTTTGACATGTGGCCCGGAAAAGCCGGGAGCCGAAACACTGACCTTCCGATTGGTTAAACCTTGCGTTCAAAAATGGAACCTGAAAGTGCAAGAAGGCCCTAAGAAGGAAGTCATACATAACATCTGTGCAGAAATGCTGCTATGCTCATCTCAGATAAACAGAAGGACAGTGGACATGTGTTCTGGAGTCAGATAAGTCCATGATTCAGCAGGTTTAAGGAAAGAAATAGCAGATAGGCTGTTGAAAGAATATGAAAGAATAGTGAGAAATCCAGCATCTGTAATGGTATGGTGGTACGTCAGTACCCATGGCATGGAGGACACACACATCTGTGAACTTAATTAAAAATTACTTGATTAATCCCCAAAGATCAATGATATAATATCAACGATTATAGATATGTCATTGATATAAATTGATAACAACATAGATAAAATGGAAATGAGCTGACAAACACATAGAAAGTTGAGGTGTAGCAGAAAGAGTTATGGTAGAAATCTTCAGAGATCATCATGTGTTTTGGGGGGATGTTTTTATAGCTTGGCAACAACTTACCTGATTGTGATGAGTGATGTCCCAGCATTGGCAGTTAACACAGGTCAACTCTCAGTGTAAAACATGAACAGAAAATCACTGCCAACAGTTCAACATCTGGGCTGCAGAATACGCCATCTGTCATTAACAAGCATCTTAAACTTTCCTCCTTCACTGTTACCTCTCAGTCTGCAGTTTATGTTTGCCCATAGTCTTAAAGCTAAGTAGAAAGGTGTTAGACCTGCTCCTGCAGCCATACTTTTATGAAAAAAATTATATTCCCATCATGATATTCCTGCTGTGTCCTCACCAGGGCACCATGCTTGTTCGTTTTATCCACCAGTGATCTCACACTTCACATAATAATCAAGAGAACAAATGGTTTGGAACTTCCTACTCCTCTCCATTGTGTTTTGCATCCTACACATCCTCTTCAACTCATCTGGGTTTAGGGTCTTATTTCAGGCATTACTTGGGCTTTGGAAAGTTTAATCAGCTGCTCCCACATGCAAACAATCTTCCCTTTGCCATGGTTATGTGGGTTATATGTCGTAACTGATGTAAAAAAAAAAAAAAGAAGAAGAAGCACAGCATTCAAACCAGTGGGGAAGAATGTTTCTGACCATGTGTTTTCATATGAAAAAGCACAGAAGGAATTCAATAGAAGATGCAAAGAAAGCCACAACATGTCCAGAGCTACTGCCGCAGGCTGCCAATAGTGCAGCACCATTCTAGAATGGCAGGTACCAATCATAAGAGAGGCGTGTATTGAAATATTGGAGACCTATGTCACCATCAGTGTTGCATTTTTTCCCCAGAGGTATGTGGTTATTTCAGCAGAACAGTCACAGACCTCATTCTGTGACTTCAGTTTGAAAGTTTGTTCGACTTGCTTGGCCAGCCTACAGTTCAGATCTGTCACCCATTGAAAATGTATAGAGCGTTATAAAGACAAGAAACAAACAAACAACAACCATGGACTGTTGAGCAGCTGAAATCTTGTATTCAGCAAGAATGGGCACTGACTCTTTCAAAACTGCAACAATTAGCATCCCCAATTCCCAATCCAATAAAAAGTGTCTTTAAAAGGAACAGAGGCTGATGTAACACTAGGGCAAACAATACTCTATCCCATCAATCAATGAATTAGAGATTTAAGCTTTTATTGCATTTTCAAATTTTTTTCTAACCTCTCTGGACATGAGATCAGTAAATAAACCAATAAGAAAATACATCAAGGGGGCTTAGATTTCCGATCTTTGAAAGTCAGCTTGGTGAAATTATTATACTATATAATAGCAGCTGCATGAGAAGCACAATATGGAACAATGTTAGATTTGTCCCCCTTTGTAACTCCTTTCTATTGCCCTATGTGTGAATAAACCTCACATCTGTTAATATCCTCAGGCCCTTCAGGAACACTGTTACTTGCCAAAACAGAAACTAATTGGTGTTGCTAAGGGCAAGTTTGTTGCACATGACTCATTAAGCTGAGCTTTAATGAACTATGGTTGTTCATGATTAAGAGCGCAGGACAAAGACCCCATGCCCAAGCACATTAGTGCACTTTATAGTCTGATAAAAAGGATCCTGAAGAGTTGGAGATTGCTTTGTGATGCCACACAGTCACCATCCTTCAAGGTAGGAGGCAAAAGGGATTTTTTATTTTTTATTTTTTGGTGAGGATAACAGCATCTAAACCAAACCATAAATTCAAAAGCCAGCTTTTCTTCAAATGGATCAACAGCTGAGGGTAACCAAATAATGATGCAGTTTGTGAAGGATTTATAGAAAATATGTTAGAATATACCAGAGCTAATGTGCCACAGTTCTAACAGTTTTTTTTATCATGCTGGGCTGGTTTATGTCCCAGAGTTGTATGCTTTGCATGGTTTTTATCAATAGACTAACAGATATGCATAAATTTATTCAGCCCTCTTGCGCACATCAACATTTCACTTACTAGTTGCTACAGTGTGATTGCTGAGGCGGAGCACTGGGGCTTTGATCCCAATAAGAAAACTGAGTTCCAGCAGCATTTAGTCTAAAATGAATGTGTTTGCATCCATTTTTTCTCCTAAATCTACTTTAATTATTGAATTAAATGTTGATCTGACTGATTTTCTAAAAGATACAGTGTACTGATCTTCCAAAGCTGTATCAGGGCATTTCAAAGGCACCTATATTCGTAGTTCCACGCCAATACCTCAGCAAAACAAATGAAAGCATCCGATGATTGGAGAAGATCGCCAACGGCATCCCTGGATCTACTAAAGTTCCTTATTTGTGCCTACACAAACTGATAAAAGCTCATTTTATCTCCCACCATGCCTCTCTTACTGCCCCATTTAACTTTTTTCTCTGCGAGGCTCTGAGTTTATTACATTTGGCTATACAGATTGTGGTTTCAGAATGCAGGTGTGTTTTAGCAGGATATTGACAGAATTGCAAACTTCACAAAAAACAAAACCAATCTTGAAACTGATCCAACTGAAGATGTACTGGGTGAAAATGTCAGCATCCGGGTTCACGAAATCTCTATTCATGATGTAAATGAACCATACTCCGGATATGCATGTTGGTGCATGGAAGGTAGGTGGATGTTCAAAAATATCTGGGATTAAAAACTGTGCCCTGAACATTGGACTGTTGGTCAGGGGGTTCAATCTATTCTGTCAACTGTAAGACAAGCAAAAATAAAACAAGAGAATTATATTTTTCTGTCTCTGTTTACTATTGGCATAACTGGTGCATCACTTGCTGGTAAACCTAACTAAATAGCAAGCTGGGTGAAGATGGAAAAATAATGGTCTCTTGTGAAACAGCATCTGAAATTTAAAATTGGAAAATCCACCACCATCCATGATGTAAGGGAGACACTCTCTATCTCCCTATGTGGCTTTGCTGTAAAGTCACAGGGTAGCATTTGCTGCCGTTGTAATATATATATTTTTTTCTGATCTGTAAGTCATGGAGTTGATATCAAGCCACTTACATTCATCTCAAAGACAATACACAGAAGAGGCTAATGCTTTACAAATAAGAGCAAACAGTTTGACATTTACAAATGTCGTGTTTAGGTTGTTTTCTGTGAGGCTTTTTAAACTACCAACTGCCAATAAAGAAGCTGTTTTGGCAACACTGGCAAATTATATCTGTACCACTCGCAGAGAAAAGTAAATGTTCAGCCTGTGTTAAGAATGGCTCTGAGTGTGTTTGGCTTGTTTCACACTGCTCATGTGAAGGCAAGAAAGCAGTATAATGGAGGGCTCTCCATTAGATGATATAACTGCTGCTTCTGTTAGAATGAGCTCTGCTCCTCTGGTTCCATTTTGCTTTCACTGTAACACAGTCCGTTTTATTTGGACATTATGCTGTCTGAATTTATACAAGGATACAAAGGCATTCAGCTAAATCCACTGAATTAACTATGTGATTCTTTTCTGTTTCTTGCACTTTTTGTGGTCTTTTGATGGTAAATCTACACTGACAGAGCAAAATCTCAATGCAATTACCTGGTGATTGTACATGTTTGTACACCACTACTCTCTGTGGAGGAAAGTATTTAAATGGTTGATCTAATTCAACTTGTTTTATCATGAGACTGTGAGCACTTAAAACATTTCAGTGCAGTTTCAATTACACTTTAGGAATTTGTAGAACTGTAGTCGTCAAAATACAACTCACTGACTTTGACAGAGTAAAAAAGGCTCCTGGTTCAAATCTAGGCTGGGGCCTGACTGTATGCAGTTTGCATGTCATAACTCATGGATGTGTGAGTTCTCTCCAGTTACTCTGGTTTCCCCTCACAGTCCAAAACATGCATGTTAGCTTAACTGGTGATGCTAAATGGACCCTAGGAGTGAGTGTGAGTGTTTACAGTTGTCTCTTTTTTTCTCAGTATTGGCCCTGTTTCCATCCTGTTTGTTGGCCCATATTTCATCCTCACATAATTATTGACAAATGTTATGGTAATGATCAGATAGTTTAATCTCCAGCAAAGGATGGGATTATTGTTATGGAATTTTTAAATCCCATTTTACTTTGATAAAATAAAAAAGTTCAACAAAATGTTTTCTTCTTGTAAACCTCTAATTTGTAACAATTTGTAACAAAAACAAGATTAAACAGAAGTTTGTTTATGTCTGCAATTTGTCAGTTTAAGATGAAATCATTTGCATGTATTTGTCAGTCATGCTGTGCCAGTACTTAACAGGTACTAGTGCTGTGTTACGTCCCCCTGGCGTAGTCTAGGGGATAAGGGACTAAGATAAAGAGTCACGGAAAAGACGGATCAAAGCAATAATCAAGTCGTTTATTGCTTACATTTCTGAAAATCACAACAATTCAGACTGTTGAAACTTCAGGGAGAGCTCAGGCCAAAACAACAAACAAAACAACCCTCAATAAAACATAAAAGAAACTTACCTAACTCTGACAAAAGAAACAGATACACAATCCTGCAAAATAACCTTCCTAACAAACACCAAAACAGGAGAAAACTGGAATCAAACAAACAGGCAGCTCTCCCCTACCAAACAGTCTGACTAAGTTTCACATATACAACAAGTCAAGGTGTATAACAATCACGTGCCCAAAGGCACTGAAATGCTGCTCCACAGCCATTAAATAACAGCCAGATGATTGCTAATTGGATGCCTTCTGGGGGGAAGCAGCAGCCAGGTTTGGAGGAGGTGGAGCCTACAACAAAGCAGGACATTACTTCACATCATCCAAACAACATTCACACTGGGGAATGTAACACTCGCACCAATAAAAACAAACGCTAAAGTTTGTGAACCTTACCCATAATCACACTCGTGAAAGAGTGTCGGCCACAATGTTGTCACATCCTTTCTTGTCCCCGATTACGATATTATGGTTTTGAGAAATTAGAGCCCATCTCATAAGTCGTTGATTACTGTTATACATACGTGACAGGAACACCAGAGGGTTGTGGTCAGTATAAACTTCCACAGGTTGTGCAGGGGAACCCACATACACTTCAAAGTGTTGAAGAGCCAAAAGCATGGCTAAAATTTCCTTCTCAATCGTTGAATACCGTCTTTGATGGGGGTTAAACTTCTTACCAAAGAAGCAAACAGGATGTGTCACTCCTTGGTCACCATCTTGAAGGAGAACAGCTCCAGCCCCGACCTCACTGGCATCAACTTCTAACTTAAAGGGCTTGGAAAATCAGGAGCAGCAAGAACAGGAGCACTCAGCAGAAGACCTTTTGCACATTCAAAAGCATGCTGACATTCAGAACTCCAAATAAAGGGGAGCTTTTGGCTACATAGATTAGTCAATGGTGTAACCACTTCAGAAAAGTTTTTACAAAAACAGCGGTAATAACCCACCATACCCAGAAATCGACGTAGCTCACGACGCATCGTCGGCACCAGAAAGGCAAGAATGGCATTTACCTTTGCACTGATTGGGCGCACTTGGCCTTGTCCCACTTCCTTTCCCAGGTAGGTAACAGTGGCTTTGGCGAACTCACACTTAGCCAAGTTGAGAGTCAGCGAGGCATCGGCTAGGCGCTTAAACACAGTGGCTAAAATGGCAACATGCTCAGACCAGTTGGAAGAAAAAACAACCACATCATCAAGATAAACTTTACAGTTTTCCACCTCAGATAATACATTGGACATTAACCTCTGAAAGGTTGCAGGGGCATTCCTCATCCCAAACGCCATTACAGTATATTGTAAAAAATTATCAGGTGTGACAAAAGCTGAAATTTCTGAGGCTCTATCGGTCAAGGGAACTTGCCAGTAACCTTTGAGAAGGTCCAACTTACTCGCATAGGTCGCAGTTCCAACACTGTCAACGCAATCTTCAATACGAGGCAGTGGAAAGGAATCAGGCACAGTAACCGCATTAACTTTACGGAAATCTGTGCAAAAGCGAGGCGTTCCATCAGATTTTGGTATAACCAAGCATGGAGAACTCCATGGACTAAAACTTGGCATTGCCAATCCATGATCCAAAAGATAGTTCACCTTCTTTTTCATTAGTTCTGTTTTGGTCATATTCATCTGATAAGCATGTTGTTTAACAGGCACTGCTTTCCCGACATTGATATCATGCTCCATCACTGTAGTACGGGTCGGGATATCCCCAAAAAGTTGTGGATAAGCCTCTATCAGGGCTTCAATGTCGGATCTCTGTTCACAGGTCAAATGAGAGAGATGTGTAGACAACTTAGATAGTACCTCCGAATTAAGCATTCTGGCACTCTGGTAGTTGGCACTACAAAGTTTAAGCCCATCTTCATCTGCACTCACTTCTAGTTCTGAAGAACACAAGAGAGCTTCTGGATAGGGCACTGATGGAAATCTCAACTCAGCAGGTCCCTCTGCAGGTCCACAAAGAGAAGCAGATCGAGAGTGAAAAGATTTAAGCATGTTCACATGGCATAATCGGGTTTTTCTCTTCCGGTCTTGGGTTCAAATCACATAGTCAGTTTCATTCACTTTCTCATCCACCACATATGGACCACTGAATCGAGCAGATAATGCAGAGCCACCAGTTGGTAGGAGAACCAGGACCTCGTCACCTGGTTTGAAAGATCGAGGAATGGCTTTCCTATCATACCAACTTTTCATCTTCTCCTGAGAAGAGGAGAGGGCTTCCGCTGCTGCTGACCGGGCCTTATGGAGGTACTCTCTGAACCGTGAAACATAATCCAAAACATTAGTTTGAACTGAATCCATTGACAGGAACTGTTCTTTAAGCAACTTTAAAGGTCCCCAAAACAGAATGGCCAAACACCAACTCCATGGGGCTAAACCCAAGTGATTCATGCTTAGCCTCACGGATGGCAAACACCATCAAGGGTACTCCTTCATCCTACTCTTTTCCCATATCCAAGCAGTATTTCTGCTGGTGTTTGCCATCCACATTCACACTGGGGAATGTAACAGCTGCAAAAGGAAAAAGTTAATCTGAGGATGTGTTGTGTCTTGAAATTGATATTAAAACTGGTATTGTATTTTTCTTGTTATCAGTATCGAGGTTGAAGATCTTGATTTGCCTAATATAGGAGTTTATGGTTGAGTCAACAACTGCAAAGTGCACAGGTCTTGTGGTAACAACCACCACTGGGTTTGACAGTTGGTATAAGGTGTTCTGTGCTTTTATTTTGTGTTTGTTCATCATGCACAGTGCCATGTTTCCTGAAAACCAAATATCTCCACTTTTGTCTCATCTGTCCAGAGGTAGCCTACCAATCTTGTGGTTTGTTTAGATGCAACTTTGAAAATCTAAGCTGTGCTGCCATGTTCTTTTTAGAGATAAAAGGCTTTCTTCTGCGACCCTTCCAAATAAGTCAGACTTGTTCAGTCTTTTTCTAATTGTACTGTCATGAACTTTAACATTCAACATGCTATCTGAGGCCTGTAGAGTCTGAGATGTAGCTTTTGTTTTTTTCTGGTGTTTCTCTGGTATTGCACAGTCTGACTTTGGGGTGAACTTGCTAGGATGTCTACTACTGGGAAGAATGGCATCTGCATTGAATGTTTTGTAATTGTGAATAATCTTTGTTTCTGTAAAATGATGGACTTTGGAAATGACCATATAACCATTCCCAGATTGATTGACAGCAACAATTGCTGCTCTAGGATAATGTCAGGTGTGGGTTTTAGGGAGGACACGGATGCGGATTTCAAAAAACAAAGGCTTGGTTTATTAAACAAAAAACAAAGTATCAACATAGCTGAGCCGGAGAAAAACGTAGCTATAAACAAAACAAACAAAAGGACATAGCATGGAATAAATAAATACTTAGATTCGTGTAATCAAGGAACATGGAGTGAGCAGGAATCGTGCATGGATGGCAAACAGGGTCAGGTAAGTTAGACAAAGATCAGGCAAACTGAAAGGGGAGACTGGAAACTAAATAGGGAGTGAGAGTGAGTGCAGCTGAGGGAAAAAACACAGATGAAGTGAATGAAACTAATGAACTGAGTGCAGGGAAACTAAAACATGACTAAAAACTAAACATGGACTGAAAACAAAAGCATAACCTAAAACATGAAACTAAAAACGAGTCCCTGGGCGTGACAGAGCCCCCCCCTCAAGGGGTGGATCCCAGACAACCCTTAACAGTCTGAGGGTGGGAGGGAGGGGCTCGAAGCCGGTCAGGCGGGGACCAGAAACGGGCATGTGGTACCGGCTTCGGGCAACAGGAGGCAGTGGTCTGGCGGACGCCCAGACCGCAGACGGCGTGACAGGAACAGGCGGTGGTCTGGCGGACGCCCAGACCGCAGACGGCGTGGCAGGAACAGGCGGTGGTCTGGCGGACGCCCAGACCGCAGACGGCGTGGTAGGAACAGGCAGTGTTCTGGCGGATGCCCAGACCCCCGATGACGTGGCAGCAGGCGGTGGTGTGGTTGGCACCCAGACCTCCGTCGGCGCGGCGGCAGGAGACGGTGGTCCAGCGGACGCCCAGACCCCCGACGACGTGGCAGCAGGGGGGGGGGGTCTGGTTGGCACCCAGACTTCCATCTGCGTGGCGGGAGGAGGAGCCGGGGACCGTCCGACGGTCGGCCGGACGTCCGGCGGGGGGGGAGCCCCCCCTTCAAGGGATGGATCCCAGACATCCCCAACGTCTGGGGGTGGGAGGGAGGGGCCCAAAGAGGTGAGTCCATGGGCCGGGCGGGGCCCCATGGGCTCTGAGGCTTTGTCGGGCCCTGCCGCCTCTTTGTCAGGCCCTGTGGCCTCTTGGTCGGGTCCCTGGTCAGGTTCTGGGTCAGGTTCTGTGTCAGACTCGTGGTCAGACTCGTGGTTAGGCCCTATGGTCTCTTGGTCAGGTTCTGGGTGTAGCAGTCACAGTGCCGTGTGGATTAAGAGTTTTTCAAACTTTGACAAAACCAACATTCCTGTGGGGGATGTTTACGTATGTGGATATAAACCAGATCTTCATTTTCTTTCCACAAAGGAAAAAGAGACAGAAACTGCCTAATTTACGTTAACCTTCTACCCTTTTGAGAGTTTTTGGGGAGTCGAACTCGCAACAGACGCTCTCCATAAATTGGGATAAACTCGCATGAACAAAGAACCTTTCTGTTGGAAATGTTGGAGACCTCAATATTGACAAAGAACTGATCTTGGTTGAAAATGCCCAACCTGCCTGATGGAACCACATTGCCCCCTAGTGGTCTGCAGTGTTGATTAGTTGAACATTTAAATCCCAGAGGACTCAGTAAAATGGACAAGATATATGCAACTATTAACTTCTAACGATGTCCCTTCGGTATCTATTTGGTATTTGTTTGGTATCCCCATTGTTAACACAGAAAATTAACATTGTGTGGTTCACTATTCATATGTCACGATTTCATAGATATTCATCTGAATTTTGAAAGTCATAATCATCAATTACGTTGTGTGTTATTTTGATGTCTTTATATTGCAAGTCTATGTTATATCTTTAATCTGCATATCTTAACAAGATGTGGTGTTTTCAGAATCACCGAGACAAATGTTCTATGAGACAGAGTAAGGGAGAAATAAGAGTTTCTTTGTCTCATCCAGAAATCCCCACGCAAAACAGAACATCTTACACAGTTCAGGCATATCATTGGCTGAAAGAGTAGTGTAAGCTTACGTCACGCCCCGCCTCCGAGAGTCAAAACCCGGAGCCCACGAAAAACACAGCTCTCGTTCTCTTGTTTTCTGGCTTCTTGTCTTGTTTCTGGCTTCATGCCACTTGTTCCAGAAGAGTTTCAACCCAGAGTTTCAGAAGGAGATTTGAGCAGAGAACAGTTGCTCAGAGAGAGTTGGAGATGGTTTGAGAAGAACAGAAGAGCTCACCAGAGTTTGGGAGTTTTCCCATAATCTCAGGAGAGAGCGGAAGGACGTGAGGATGAGCGATGCAGAGGACGACCGGAAGGAAGCCCTCCAGAACCCAGTGAGACCCTGGAGACGAGAAAGAAAGACCCGAACAAAGATAAGAACAGAATGAAGTTTTCCTACCAAGAAAACCAACTCCAAGCAACCTTTTATTAATCTTCTGTGAACTTAAGTTCACTTCATCAGAGAAGCAACGGACCAACTGACACTCAGAAGATTCGATCATCTAACCACAGCCCTCGGCACCATCGTTCCCGTTTCCCAGTGAAAGAAGCAACTGAGAAGTCCGCTAAAGTCAGCCACCACAACCAGGAAGGCCCAGAGAGCGGAAGAGAAATCCCCTCGGACCCCACGTGGCCGCTGCCGTGTTCCGAGCTGACTAAGCAGAACTTCAGCACAGTAAGACCGACCCGTTTTCACCTTAAAGTGGGTTTGATGGATGTCTCGAGGCTTTCACAGAATGATAAATTAATCCGAAATGTCAGTATTTAGCGTCAAATAGTCAGCCAACCCAAACTATTTGAATACATCCAGTATCTCCCCATTCCCCATATTTTATTTTCCATTCACTAAGTGTTTTATATAATCACCCATATTCAATGCATCTCCTGTTTGTTTTAAAGGTTCATGTTTTGGTCATATCATTTTAATAAATAGTTCATATATCTATATATATGTTATAATCACAGATTGTGTCGTATGCTTTCTTTACGTAATGTCTGTCCAACCAAAGGAGAACTTCACGAAAGTAGCGAGATATGAGACTGATTATTAATTGATTATTAATTGATTATTAACTGATTATTAATTTAACATACCAGGATCGTAATATTTCAACAGTTTTCCTACCTGACTGTCACTTAAAGTAAATTATAGGTAGGTGGTGCCCTTAATTCGAGGTTTAAGATAAATCCTTATATTTGATATATATAATTGCCCCCGAGAACGCTACATATTTTTGGTGCGCCGTGCGAGGCGTTTTACGGTAGACTGACTTACGTGAAGGAAAGCATAAACATGATATTGGCTGGTTCATTATCTGTGTGTGAGCAATGCAAGCAGTGGCTGTGTATAAAACTTAGAAGCACTTTATCAGAGTAATCGTGGACGCATGATAACTCTCCAAATCCGTGGGTGCGCAATATTAATTGCACACCGCAGAAGCAGCGCCAGCCCCGCTGTCGCTGTCTCCTCCCAGAATAAAGATTGCATGCACAGCGCAAGAACGCTGAATTTAAAGGCCTGGCCGTAGTTGCGAGTTTCCAACACGGTTGATTTGATTTTTTTATGAGTATCACAAATTCTGCCGCGAGTCCCGGCGAATTTAGTCAACTCAGAGCCTCCTCAAACACAGGAGTTTTGATCCGCTGTAATCTTGCAGCCGGACCTATAAAAAAAAAAAAAAAAGCATCAAGGTGCTATATGGAAACCCCATGAAGTGGGGGAGCGAGTTTAAACGTTGTTTAACGGAGCGTTGTGACGCTTAAAATAAAGTAATACAGATTACTTATTGAAAGTTAAAGCTGCTGAGCTTAACTCAATGGAGCCGTCGCTCCTGAAAAAAAAAATAATAAAATAAATAAAAATACACACGGTCACAAAACGTGATCGCATGAATGACTTAAACAGTCAATTGTTTTTGTAAATAAACGACCGGAACGCCGTGTCTGTTGAACCCAGTTGAAAGAAAAAACTGAGGGTGTGTTTGTTTTTAAAATGCTTACAAGCCCTAACTAAAATAATATACGGCAGTAGTGGACAGACCAATTTTGCTGCAGAAAAATTGAGTTGGTGACTCTATTTGTTGTTATTATCAAAGTTGGTGACTTTTTGAAGAATTCTGAACTGAAACCACCGTGTCTCAAGCATTGTGAGTTTCGCAAAGCTGCGTTTAAAAGTTTGTGAGCAAACTGCAACATCGCTTGTGCACTGTCTGTGAGAGAAGTTAACCCTCTCATTCCCCAGGGGAAATGAGGCGAATTCACTGAATCCTTGAAGGACTATTGGTGGGCGGTGCTAGAAATCGTCACCAGTGACGTCACTCCTTCCTCCCTTCTCTCAAACCCGCCCACTTGAAGCTTTTGACATGTGAGCCGCTTCGGATCACATTAAATAGGATCACAAAGAAAGCTGATCATTTTGCTTGGTACTAACGAATACCAGCTTTATTTGAATATTCTTTAATGCATTTGAATCAATTGTTTGACATAAACAATACCAACTTTGTTATTTGGAAACATTAATTGAAGCTAATTTATCTCAAATGTGTGTTTTTCACCAAATCAGATTACCTTAACAGGAACTGATTATAAGACACTAAGGCTTAAAGAAAACAACAGCCAAGAGCTTGTATGTTCCCTTTTGTGTTAGCATTAATGTTTTCCCTCTTTTTACCATAACGGTTAATGATAAGCTTCTAAATTAAATGCATTTCTTCCATTTTTGAGTAAAATAACACAGTCGTGTTTATTTTAACATCCTTCCTTATTTGTTTCTCAAGTAAACAAATTCAAAAGGAAGAAATTAATTTCAGGAGAACAATCCTTATTCCCAACTACCTTCACATTAACCCAACTATTTTCCCTTGTTCCAAACTCAAACTTATTTTCAGAAAGAACCCTTTCTGAGACAAGTGAAAAACCAAGATGATGGACTTAACAAAAAAGTTGATACTGGGTTATGCCTTAAAGAAAAGATGCATTAAAACACCTGAAACAGAGCAAATCAGTTTAAAGCCATCGGCTGAGACAAAAGCTAAAAAGCCCAAAGAAGAATCTCTGACCAAAATGTTAAGTAGTCTAGCTGTGGTGTTCGTTAAACATGCACACCAAGTGATGGAACAAGCCGCTGACAAACTTAAAACTCGGTCACAGAAAAAGCCACAGTTTCAGGAGGAAACCAAATTCCTCCAACACCAACTTAAAGCCACTGAGAGGGCATCCAGCCAAGCTAATGCCCAAGTAACAGAGTTAACAACACAGGTTGAAAACTCAAACCAACAAATTATTCAACTCAATGAAAACAACAAAAAGCTTGAACAGCTACTTCAAAACTGCCAACAAGAGTTGATTTCAACCCAAGTTCAACTGAAGAAGGTGGACCAAGCACAAAAACAGTCCCAGCAATCTCTACACGTGGTTCTGCAGAAAATGCAGGATTTAACAGTCAAAGTGCCAACTGATGACAAGCATCTTAATGTTGAGCAGGAACAAATGCAGCTGTTGACAGAACAGCTAAGCAAAGCTAAGGATGAGCAAACCGCCGCTCATCCACAGCAGGAACACCTATCAGATAAACCAGAAGGTGTTGAGATAGACCTACGTCAGTCTTTGGAGACTGGACATGAACAGGAAACACATGGCTTCCCCCAGGAAGACAGAGGGAACCCTTTTCCTGAAGTGAAAACAGCCTACAAGAGCTCAATTATTTCACCCCCGTCTTCAACGACAACAAATTCTTTCAGATCTGAAAAGATCGTTTATGATCCAGGCAAACCGGATCAATCATTTCCTACTCTAGGACCCCAAGTTCCACAAGCTCCCTCTGACGAAGAGCTTGACAAAATTGCTCGCCATGTGCCCAGATTCGAACCGACTCTTGGGACGCCACATGACACCCGAGCATATTTGGACGACATTGATTTCTTCCTGCGAAGGTTTCCAAACGCATCAGTTAACAACAAATTCTACTTGATTAAGGTTACATCTAGCCGCGAAGTCAGTAGATTCATTGAACGTCAACCCGATTACATCCGGAACGACTATACACTCCTCTGCCAAACACTCGAACGCGAGTTTTCAGACGAGCTGACCCCATCTGGCTTAACCGCTGCCATGATGGTTAAACAGGGACGGAATGAGCTGCCTCAGCAGTATTATTACCGCCTCCTCAAAGCTTATTTTGGTTTCAGCAACAAGGTAGGAATGGAAGAAGACATGAGTTTCAAAACTCTTTTCCTTCAAAACCTCCATCCGACTACCAGCTATCACTTAGGAGTTATAGCTAACCCTCACACTGCTACCATTCAGCAGCTACGTGAATGGGCCAGTCTAGGTTTCCAAAAACATAGACAAGCTAAACAGCCAGAACCCATCACCACACAGACCCAGAACCCTGGTTCTTGGTCCCCAGAGTTAGAAGTGGGACAAAGTGGCAGACCTCCAGCAGAGGTCCCCCACTGGCCACATACTCAACGGCCTAAGAAAGGCTCCAAACACCACTATTCCAAACCCTCATGGCCCAGCCATGAACCAACTCACTGCCACAGTGAAAACCACAACGTTCATTCAAACCCGCAAAAAGACATGTCTTTTCAAAATCGACATGACCAGCAATCTGCTCGAAACCGCAACTGCAATTATAGACTTCGGTCTCGCTATAAACCATCACACACTGCATGGTCACAACCATCACCAGATCAGAAAACAACTGAGATGAGCAGAGTCATCGACAAGGACCACATCAAATCTCAGCAATGGTCTAGTGAAATAAGTGCCATCAGTCAAGATGATATTGATAGCCTGAAAAGTCTGCTGCTAAAAGAAAATAAAAACTTCAGAACCCTGTAATGGCCAACCGTGCTAACAGAGACTTAGAAATGCTAGCCTGTTCCTGGAGGTAGGACCATACACTCCAACAAACATTCTAGTAACCCCGAATAACAAACCTTTAACCATAGCTAATTCTTAAAGGGAGCAAAGAAGCTTACCCTCAAAATATCACTTACCTAATCACGATAAAACTACTCCGTAGTATCATGATGCAGTGTTCAAAACTTCAATGTTCAAGTCTATCATTATCTGGTGACACACTCAACTTACCTTATTTCACCCATGTGACATCTACAAATGGGGGAAACTGGTCTATAACTGAATTAAAAGCCAAATTAGCAGTGAAATACTGACAGCTTTCACCATGGATCCTTTTAGTTAGAATATCACTCGTTACTGCTGTACAGTGAAGCCCTGTCCAGGACCGCCGCCGCGACAAATATGTTACACATTACTGATCGTATAAAGTCCTGCGAATATGCTCACACTCAGGTAGTAAACGTGTTCATTTCCTAACTATTAAGAAATACCACATCCTAGATCATGACTCTAACAATGAGTAAAATTCTCCCCTAACATTGATCTTTTTCCAAAAGAAATCTGCATGCTTTTTACTAGGATTTTCCATTTGAAATTATATAGGCTTAGAAACCTTTACTTATGAATATTATCTTTAGCTATTAGACATTTACTACGTAGGTTAAGTAAGCTTAACCAAATTACGTTTATAGCCATTGTAGTTTTATAGCCATTGTTGTGTCAGAATTGTACTAGGCTGTCTCGAGACACCCACCATAACCCTCTTGAGAGTCCTAGCAACCACCAGGCTCGGACACACTGGACTTCTTCACCTGCGATTAGGATCAGCCACGAGTTCAGATCCGATTCGAATGGGGGAATGTAGCAGTCACAGTGCCGTGTGGATTAAGAGGCCTTCAGTCTCTGACGATACCAACATTCCTGTGGGGGATGTTTACGTATGTGGATATAAACCAGATCTTCATTTTCTTTCCACAAAGGAAAAAGAGACAGAAACTGCCTAATTTACGTTAACCTTCTACCCTTTTGAGAGTTTTTGGGGAGTCGAACTCGCAACAGACGCTCTCCATAAATTGGGATAAACTCGAATGAACAAAGAACCTTTCTGTTGGAAATGTTGGAGACCTCAATATCTTATCTTCACCATAAATCGCGGTTGGCATTTTAACGCCCTCTCCCACCAGAGAAAGAGACCAGATGGCTACCCACGAACTGTGAAGACTTCACTAAGACTCACTTTTAGTCGAATCTTAAAACTATATTAAATGTGTTTGATAACCGTATACAATTTCTTTCAGGTTTCCAGCTTGATCACAAGACGCATATAGAGACAATTTGTACGATTCTGGCTTAAATATTGACAAAGAACTGATCTTGGTTGAAAATGCCCAACCTGCCTGATGGAACCACATTGCCCCCTAGTGGTCTGCAGTGTTGATTAGTTGAACATTTAAATCCCAGAGGACTCAGTAAAATGGACAAGATATATGCAACTATTAACTTCTAACGATGTCCCTTCGGTATCTATTTGGTATTTGTTTGGTATCCCCATTGTTAACACAGAAAATTAACATTGTGTGGTTCACTATTCATATGTCACGATTTCATAGATATTCATCTGAATTTTGAAAGTCATAATCATCAATTACGTTGTGTGTTATTTTGATGTCTTTATATTGCAAGTCTATGTTATATCTTTAATCTGCATATCTTAACAAGATGTGGTGTTTTCAGAATCACCGAGACAAATGTTCTATGAGACAGAGTAAGGGAGAAATAAGAGTTTCTTTGTCTCATCCAGAAATCCCCACGCAAAACAGATCATCTTACACAGTTCAGGCATATCATTGGCTGAAAGAGTAGTGTAAGCTTACGTCACGCCCCGCCTCCGAGAGTCAAAACCCGGAGCCCGCGAAAAACACAGCTCTCGTTCTCTCGTTTTCTGGCTTCTTGTCTTGTTTCTGGCTTCATGCCACTTGTTCCAGAAGAGTTTCAACCCAGAGTTTCAGAAGGAGATTTGAGCAGAGAACAGTTGCTCAGAGAGAGTTGGAGATGGTTTGAGAAGAACAGAAGAGCTCACCAGAGTTTGGGAGTTTTCCCATAATCTCAGGAGAGAGCGGAAGGACGTGAGGATGAGCGATGCAGAGGACGACCGGAAGGAAGCCCTCCAGAACCCAGTGAGACCCCGGAGACGAGAAAGAAAGACCCGAACAAAGATAAGAACAGAATGAAGTTTTCCTACCAAGAAAACCAACTCCAAGCAACCTTTTATTAATCTTCTGTGAACTTAAGTTCACTTCATCAGAGAAGCAACGGACCAACTGACACTCAGAAGATTCGATCATCTAACCACAGCCCTCGGCACCATCATTCCCGTTTCCCAGTGAAAGAAGCAACTGAGAAGTCCGCTAAAGTCAGCCACCACAACCAGGAAGGCCCAGAGAGCGGAAGAGAAATCCCCTCGGACCCCGCGTGGCCGCTGCCGTGTTCCGAGCTGACTAAGCAGAACTTCAGCACAGTAAGACCGACCCGTTTTCACCTTAAAGTGGGTTTGATGGATGTCTCGAGGCTTTCACAGAATGATAAATTAATCCGAAATGTCAGTATTTAGCGTCAAATAGTCAGCCAACCCAAACTATTTGAATACATCCAGTATCTCCCCATTCCCCATATTTTATTTTCCATTCACTAAGTGTTTTATATAATCACCCATATTCAATGCATCTCCTGTTTGTTTTAAAGGTTCATGTTTTGGTCATATCATTTTAATAAATAGTTCATATATCTATATATATGTTATAATCACAGATTGTGTCGCATGCTTTCTTTACGTAATGTCTGTCCAACCAAACGAGAACTTCACGAAAGTAGCGAGATATGAGACTGATTATTAATTGATTATTAATTGATTATTAATTTAACATACCAGGATCGTAATATTTCAACAGTTTTCCTACCTGACTGTCACTTAAAGTAAATTATAGGTAGGTGGTGCCCTTAATTCGAGGTTTAAGATAAATCCTTATATTTGATATATATAATTGCCCCCGAGAACGCTACATGGGTCAGACTCGTGGTCAGGCTCGTGGTTAGGCCCTGTGGCCTCCTGGTCAGGTTCTGGGTCAGACTCGTGGTCAGGCTCGTGGTTAGGCCCTGTGGCCTCCTGGTCAGGTTCTGGGTCAGACTCGTGGTCAGGCTCGTGGTTAGGCCCTGTGGCCTCCTGGTCAGGTTCTGGGTCAGACTCGTGGTCAGGCTCGTGGTTAGGCCCTGTGGCCTCTTGGTCGGGTCCCTGGTCAGGTTCCGGGTCAGGTTCTGGGTCAGACTCGTGGTCAGGCTCGTGGTCAGGCCCTGTGGCCTCCTGGTCAGGTTCTTCGTCAGACTCGTGGTCAGGCTCGTGGTTAGGCCCTGTGGGCTCTTGGTCAGGTTCTGGGTCAGACTCGTGGGCAGGCTCGTGGTTAGGCCCTGTGGCCTGTTGGTCAGGTTCTGGGTCAGACTCGTGGTCAGGCTCGTGGTCAGGCCCTGTGGCCTCTTGGTCAGGCTCGTGGTCAGGCCCTGTGGCCTGTTGGTCAGGTTCTGGGTCAGACTCGTGGTCAGGCTCGGGGTCAGGCCCTGAGGCCTCTTGGTCAGGCTCGGGGTCAGGCCCTGAGGCCTCTTGGTCAGGCCCTGAGGCCTCTTGGTCAGGCCCTGTGGCCTCTTGGTCAGGTTCTGGGTCGGGTTTGGGTTTGGGTTCGGGTTCGGGGTCAGGCCCTGTGGCTGGGGCCAGCTCTTGGACGGCTGGGGCCAGCTCTTGGACGGCTGGGGCCAGCTCTTGGACGGCTGGGGCCAGCTCTGGGACGGTTGGGGCCAGCTCTGGGACGGTTGGGGCCAGCTCTGGGACTGCTGGGTCGCTGGACACTGTGGCCTGAGTCATTGAAGAGGTGAGGGAGGAGGAGTATAGTGCAGCTACCTGCTGTGGCTTAGGGGTGCGCGATCTGACGATATAAAAGCGTGACTGGCGAGGAAGAGTGGAGAATTGCAGGCGATCTACCAAATTAGAGAAACCGTATAGATCGCCTTTGCCAATCAGCGCAATGATTTTTATTTTTTTTTTTAATGCTGGTTCGATGCGGCAGACGTGGGGCGTCCTTAACCTAACCGACCAATCATAGCGAATTGTGCGTCGTGACACGTTCTTACACGCCTCCATGTTGTGTTTGTAAAAACTTAGAAAACGCATGGACAGCCATGGCTGAAAGCCAAGCCGACGAGCTGGTGAAGAAGAGGAAATCCACCTCTGTAATTTGGAATTGGTTCGGGTTTTCTTCTACCCTAACCCACTGCTGCTGGTCCACATCAGGAATGGGAACAGCAGCACCATCCACAGCACATCCATAGCGGCGCATGGGAGAAACTCTCGGGTCGGATGAGGAAACCGCTAGCTCGTAAGCTAACTACGGTGCAAGAGAAAAGGGATGCACCGCGACCGTGACAAACATTACACAGTTGAAAAGTATTCCTTTAGGGCGCTCTGGTGATGGCAGTGCGTGACTGTGGCTGCAGTAAATGAACATGCAGCGTTGCTCATCTGTTGCTAAATGGCATCATGAGGTGGAGTCAAGTCGTCATCAGTGGTTCGTTTTTCTATTTCCGGTTGCTTCACTCTCACTGTGTCAGATGTCATCAATTAGATTATTATTTTTCATCTTGAATTGGGTTACAGTTGAATTACAATGTGTTGATTGCCAAATTCTTTCTTTTACTCCTTAGCTCTTCTGTGGTTCAGCATGTCGACTTAACTCTACTGTAATTGGTCTTTTTTTTTTTTTGGATGGAAGATCGTGATAAAAAAATCGAAATCGTGATTTTATGCAAAAAAATCGTGATACTACATTTTTTCCATATCGCCCACCCCTACTGTGGCTCCATGCCAAAGACGTCCATCGTTGCAGCGCGCTGCATGGTCCTCACCCTCTCCCAGATGCGAGACAGGTCCACAGGCCAGGTCTGGAGAATTTGCTTGGCTAAAAAGAAATGAATAACGTCATTGGCCACGTCTAATTTCCTCCAGGAGGAGCTGTCCTGCTCCCAGCAGGAACAGAGGTCCTCTGCCAGCCGTAGTGCGGTTTTTAAATCCGCCGCGTCCATTGTTGGCCGGATCTTTCTGTCAGGTGTGGGTTTTAGGGAGGACACGGATGCGGATTTCAAAAAACAAAGGCTTGGTTTATTAAACAAAAAACAAAGTATCAACATAAAACGCGGCTGAGCCGGAGAAAAACGTAGCTATAAACAAAACAAACAAGGAACATGGAGTGAGCAGGAATCGTGCATGGATGGCAAACAGGGTCAGGTAAGTTAGACAAAGATCCGGCAAACTGAAAGGGGAGACTGGAAACTAAATAGGGAGTGAGAGTGATTGGAGAGTGAGTGCAGCTGAGGGGAAAAACACAGGTGAAGTGAGTGAAACTAATGAACTGAGTGCAGGGAAACTAAAACATGACTAAAAACTAAACATGGACTGAAAACAAAAGCATAACCTAAAACATGAAACTAAAAACGAGTCCCTGGGCGTGACAGATCATTGCTGATTTATTTCCTCCTTGGCATTGTATTAACACACACCTGGATGCTCCAGACCAGCAAACTGCTTTTATGTAAATGTAAATGTACTTTATTTATACAGCCCTTTACAGACAATCATTACGATGTACCAAAGTGCTTTACAGCAGGTAATAAATAAAGAGAAGAATAAGTAAAAACAAATAAAACATTAAAAGAACATTGAAAGCAATAAAATACAACAAAATCGAACAAGATGAAATAAGATGTCATCATACTACTGGGTATTAAAAGCAATCCTAAATAAGTAGGTTTCTAGCCTAGATTTGAAGAGGTGCTCACACTGAATGATGATCAGTTAATCAAGTGAATTTGCTTAGCATCAACTGGCTGCTACATAAAGCTTACAATGTGTTAGATGTGTTGTTTATCTAAAGTTGTAAGGACCTGGTAAGGCTCAGATGATCTTTTGTAATATTCTCATATGAAAAGCTTTAGAATGAATTCAAAGTGACTGCATATGCTTTTTTATCATGACAGATTTTTTTCTCATGACTGTATATCTTGTAAACAAGATGTGGAAGGTTTTAAATACTTTTTTTTAATGAATAATTTGTGTATGTTTAAATCCTAAACTGGTAATATGATGGTATAGATTTCCCCCAATGGACTGTCATGTTCTAACAGTTTTACCATTTCCTTGCCTTCGGTTCGATGTACAAGTCCCTCATTATTTCTGACCATCATTGTGGGCCAAGTCTTCCCATTAGTTTTGTACACTCACGGTCTCAGAGCGCCATCAGATATCAGGCAAGCAGGGATAATTTGGAACCTTACCTTTTCAAGATTTAAGATGATCTTATTTCACCAATGTTAACAATTTGTCATCGGATATAAACAGTTTAATCTCTATGGAATTTTTATTTTTAAAAAGTAATAAAAAAATTTAACAAACTAGGCCAGTCTCCAAATTTTCTGCTGTTGAAAAGATTCTGGAGTCTTTCATGAGTGAACAACTTAGAGAGTTTTCATCTACTAGCAACATCTTATCAGACTTTCAATCAGGCTTCAGAAAAAGGCACAGCACAACCTCAGCGGCCTTAAAAGTAATCAATAATTTCATTGAATCTTTCGTCAACAAGCACCATTGTGCAGCTCTTTTTTATTGATCTGTCCAAGACTTTTGACTCAATAGATCATTTATTATTGAGGCACAGCACATTCTGTGTAAAAGTGTCTGAAAATGATCTGTCAGACAGATCTCTGTGTGTGCAGCCATAGGATATCACTTCTAATTAGATTAGTGTGACTAAGACTGTGCCACAGTGATTGGTACTGTGACTACTCTTACCATCTTAACAATCTTGAACAAAAAGACTCCCTTATGTCACTTTAATGCAGACAATACAGAATGCACTGCTCTACACCTACACCTGACCAGGCTTTCCAACGGCTAAAACTAACTTTCGATAGTGTCTAGAGTACATTGTGGGATTTGAAACTTTTTCGGGTCAACAAGGTGGAAATCAATAAGTTCACAAATACAAAAATCAACCCTCCATCTATAATCTGAAAATGATAATGATAATCTGTTTTGCCCTTCTATAGAGACCATGCTATGAGCATGCATTTCCTTTTTTTTTTAAACAAAGCTACATCTTGTTTCTGCTCCCGCAGACCCACATCTTTCAAATAAAGAAAGAAGAAATGCAGTAAGTTATTGACTTTCCTCCCTACACTTATTCATTCTACCCATCAAAAATACTGCAACAGTATGGAAAAATAAAAGTATTGAGTTTTACCTTGCCTTGTTGACATTTTAAATGGAATTGCAGACATAAGCACATGTTTTGGTAAAGTCTTGACCAGGCCATGAAAAGAGATTTTAATTTCTAGTAAATGGTAAATTAAACAAGGTATCCATCTATCCAGCCATCCAACCAACAATCTGAGCAGCAGATTTTGGGTTTGCTCTGAAGCCTCCTTCCACTGGGACCTGAAATACTACCCAGCAATATGTTCTGAAGGCATCCTGACCAGATGCCAGAAATACCTCAACTCCAACTCTTCTAGGAGTCCATCCTAGATAAACAAGCTCCTCACTCTACCCCCCTATGCAACTCTTCTAGGAGCCCATCCTAGATAAACAAGCTCCTCACTCTACCCTCCTATCCCGGTGCTGCCCCAGATGTTATAAGCCCCTTTCACACTGCCGAATAACCCGAGTTTAATTCGCAAATTTAGCGTGTCCGCTGTTGCGTTCACACTGCCGACCCGGGCTGCCGCGTCAACTCGACTCGCCTTTCGACCCGCGTCGGACCCTAGTCTTTTTGCCGAGCCGAGTTTGATGTGAACGCAATCGACGCGGGTCGGACGTGGGCGTGACGTGAGGAGTTTAAAAGACAGAATGGACAGCTGATTCAGAACAACAGCGACAGGTGAGCACAAGTTTCACTCTGTTTTAGCCTACATCAAGTTCGAGACATTTTTGAAGATGGCCAACTGGGGAGACAAGGAGGTCCGCGAGCTCCTCAGCCCCCGAGCAGAGGACGTTATTTACCGCCACATGTCGGGGACGGTGAAGGATGGACCTCTGCTGGAAGGGCTGGCGAGAAAGATGGGAGAGCGCGGTTTCCCACGCAGCAAGACGCACCGTAAAGTAACATCTCGATGAACTGCATATACAATTGCAAAAACGAGTTCTCAAGGTGTCCCGCCATCGTTTGTTTGAAAAATTTGATGCAGACAGGTGTATTTAACCCTACCTCCGACGCATGGCTTGTGCCTACGTCATTGTACACGCCCAGCATTTTATGTGTTTCGTGTGACGCTCTGCCACTAGGCAACGCCCCCTGAACTCGGCTTCAGGCGACATGGGTCACCCTGACACGCCAAGCGTTCACATTGCTCGACGCGGGTTGAAGGTGCAATTTGGACCCGCTAAGGTAGCGGGTCGCAGTGTGAAAGGGGCTACTGTTTCTTTGGCCTCATCAAGCGGAGACCTCTAGTGCTGAATGGGGAATGTTGCATGACAATTAGCACCTTCAAGACTGAGACCATGGTCCTCAATTGGAAAACTGAAGCAACGCAATTCAACTAGAACTGACTGATTAAAGACAGAAATCATGGGTTGGGAGCGAGTTGCTGCCTCTGAGACTCAGGTCTCACTCTAGACTTAGGTTATTTTTCATTGAATAAAATAAAACTCCCATATAATAACAATCCAACAAAAACAGGCCCACAGCCAAACTATTATCCCCTGGTTTTCCCTCATATCCATTTCATGGGCACACCAATTCCATTGCATTTGTACAGAACATTTCAGTCACGTAGATGACTGTAAAGACACCTCTACCCTAAATGGCTGATAGTTTTGGATCTTAATCTGTATGGGAACATTTTTACATAGGGGCTAATTACTTAAACACACCAATTAATTTCTCCTTCAGGTGATGTGTTATTGATTTTCTATCTGTATGGTCGATTGGTCCATGGCTTTTGAACAACAGGGACTGAAAACTATAGTGGTTTGTCATTTAATTTACAGGGCCATTGGCAAAGAAGACCTTATAATATCTAGCTCATGGGACCATCTGTCATAGTCAAACACTGCCCCACTGTGTGAAGTCCATGCAATACCTTCAGGTCAATAATCACTGCAAGGACATACTGATACGAAACATATGACTGTTGAGGTACTGACTGAATGTGTCACTCTCCTGTATTGCTCAGTTATATGGTGGTCCAGTATTTAAAAAAAAACTCATTCTGATACTTCCTCTCTTTGCTTTGATTGGCTTTTCAGTCGCACCAAATGTATTACCAAAAATTAGACTGGAGTGCAAAATATCTAATGAATTAGTATTCACAGAGCACTTATTTGTATCCTGTCCTCCCTTTCCATTTGAATGACACTGAGAAATGAGAGCGGAAGCGGAGGAACAGAGGCTTTTCATTCATTTTCTACTAAGCAAAAGTAAGTGAAGGAACAGGGCATAATTTCTGAGCGGCTTGGTCACTGCCACTTCCAAACTTTGTCTCTTTATGCAGGTAGTTAAACCTGACATCTGAAGAACACAGCGTGAAAATGGACAGTGAGAGTACAGTCCCCTGTGGTGCTCCTGTGCTGCTGACCACACTCTGAGACTCATAACCTTTTAAAGCAACACTAGAGAGGTTTGTGAACCTTAAAACAATTTGTTTCCGACTTGCTTTGAAGTTCACAGGCCTGAAACTACTCTAGAATGACAGGGAGCCCTGCGCCACACCATTTTGCTTGATAGTCACCTGAAATTTCTGTGGGCTTTTTATGGCATCTTTGTAACCTCTTCAACATGACAAGAAATTCATGCATATACACTTTCTCACAGAGAGATTTGTTTTTATGACAATGATGTTACATCCCACAACTGTATGGGGACTCAAAGAGCAAAAAAATTGCCAAATTCTCTAGTGTTACTTACAGTCTCACAAATTATAGGTAGACATATTCAGCAATAGTGTATATTTTTCTTATCATATATCTTCTGGTATAAAACAGCCACACAGAGATGCTTATAAGGTTGACAGGGGACTTATGGTGGCTTTCTACACACGCGTCTAGTGGTATGACTTCAATCGACACGATGAACGTCCATCGTACTCAAAGTCGCCATCCACTTCGTCAAATTCTGATAAATATCCTGCCATGTTGCACAAAACTAGCAGTAGCAAACTCTGTGTGAAGTTAGCCGACTGTCACAGAGCACGGAGTAAATAAGCTGTGCTGCAGCGGCACGAAGCACAAGCTCCATTCTGTAACACCACCAGGAAATTCCTTTTTTTAAATAAGTAGTGAATTACACATTAATTTCAGTTCTCACCTTAATCATTTTGTTCATATATTTTTTAAACTGATAAAATTAATGTTTCTTTGAGCAGGACCTTCCATAATTAGATTAGATATCTTGTAAAAAGTTCATGCTTAAACTCCCCTTAATAGTTTAACAAATTATACGACACATTTATAAACCATTAATGTATAAGAAAAGGGGTGTGTGGTAAAATATTCAGAAATTATTGTTTGAACATACTGTCTATCTTAAAACCCTCTGGGGTCTAAGGTCTTTTCAGAGACTTTGAGGCAGTTGTCACCACCTTGACATTTTCAAGTATTTCAACTAACTGTAAACATCTATGCAAAAGTGACATATATGGTTGTATTCGGAAAAACCTAAAAAAAAACAATATGAGAGTGAAGTGAATGTAATACAAACAAGTTTTATTTAAATTGAGGGGAAACACAACTGTACAAAAAAACAAGTTTTAGAGGTCTTCAAACAGTGCAAGAAAACACACTATAAATATATCTAGCCAAGACTTTTGAAGGTTGAACCTTGTAAACAAAAGTGTTGGCTGCATAAAAGTAAAAAGTGCAGTCAGAAATGTTTTTTTGTTTTCACACAAACTGTAAAAAAGTCATTGTAACTCCAGGCAGTGTCTCTGAGAGTTGAATACTAATTAGATGGGTGTGTAACACCCCTGATTCCCCCCACCCCCCTGTCACTCTCCATGTGATAATTGTCTCTCACTGGCAGGACATTGCTGCCTTCCCCCACATGCTGGCTGAATGGGGTGTGTTCTCACCTGTGAATAGCCACTCAATCACCTGGTACTTTACATGTGAATAGCGATAGGTGTGGCCTAGGAAGCTGCTACAGTCTGAGACAACAGAAAATCCAAAGATTTCTCTCTTTAAAAAGGGCCAGCTATATAATTTATTTTAAAATATATATATTTGAAAACTAGAAGTTTCAAGGTTTTTAATGGTATCACTTATATGTTTCAATGACAAAAACCCACAGAGTTACAGATGTGTTTTTGGAGATGTGTCAAAAATGCCCACCGGTGGGCTTTAGACCCCCAGAGTGTTAATGCTCTCAGTTTCACCTTGCTGCTTTATTTGTACAAATTCAAAAACAAGTAAACTTTGCTGCTTTTTAAAGGAAGAAAAAGTTGTCAACCAGCCTAGTCTTAATGAGTTCAACAGCATGAAGTTGTGAAAATGAGTGTCAGTCGACAGAACAGCTGTAGTTACTAATCATCAGCACTAACAAGACTGTTATTTGCACATTTTCATCAGACAAGTACCCATTTTTCACTTCTAAGGTAGAACATATCAGGATAAAATTGAAATTAATCATCTTGTCCTCAATACATCTTTACTGCCTCTATAAAAATTAAGAGATTAAGGTGCTGTTTACACATACCCGGGTATTTTGAAAAACGAAGACCTTTCCCTTCGTTTGAGCCTTTCGTTTATACACAAACGGAGTTTTTTCCTCCGAAAACGAAGCTAAAAAAAAACTCCGGCAAAAGTGGAGATTTTTTAAAAACTCCGTTTAGCGTTTGTGTGTAAACTGGTTGAAAGAGACGAAAACTGAGTTTTCAGAATGGAATGCGGAGTTGTCGTCATAGTACAGAGCCCCGCCCCTATCCGCCATATTGGCAGGATGCTAGCGTGATAACGCCATTCATTGTTTATCTGGCAAGCATGGAGGTACTAGCAGCATTTCTGTTGTTGAGAGATACAGTCCCCTCCAAAAGTATTGGAACAGCAAGGCAAATTCCCTTGTTTTTGTTGTTCACTGAAGACATTTGGGTTTAAGATCAAAAGATGAGAATGAGACAAGAGTTCAGAATGTCAGCTTTTATTTCCTGGTATTTACATCTAGATGTGTTAAACAACTCAGGACATATCACCCTTTGTTTGAACCCACACATTTTTCAAGTGAGCAAAACTATTGGAACATGTGACTGACAGGTGTTTCTTGTTGACCTGGTGTTGCCTTTAAGGTTGATTGTTCAAACATTAAATAGCTCTGCATGTTTAAACCTATAAAGACTGAATTTCTTGTTAAAGAGGATAAACCAACATGAAGACCAGAGAGCTGTCTATGGGAGAAAAGCAAGCCATTTTGAAGCTTAGAAAAGAAGGAAAATCAATCAGAGCCATTGGACAAACATTGGGCATAGCAAGCACAACAATTTGGAATGTCCTGAAAAAGAAAGAAACTACTGGTGTACTGAGCAACAGACGTCGAACAGGTTGGCTAAGGAAAACAACAGTAGTTGATGACAGAAATATTGTGAGAGCTGTGAAGAAAAACCCCAAAACATCAGTAAGTGACATCACCAACGACCTCCACAGTGCAGGGGTGAAGGTATCACAATCCACTGTTTGAAGAAGACTCCGAGAGCAGAAATATAGAGGCCATACCACAAGATGCAAACCACTCAACAGCAGTAAGAATCGGAAGGCCAGATTGAAATTTGCAAAGAAGTACAGAGATGAGCCGCAAAAGTTCTGGAACACAATCTTATGGACTGATGAGACCAAGATTGATCTCTACCAAAGTGATGGAAAGGCCAAAGTGTGGAGAAAGAAAGGAACTGCTTATGATCCGAAGCATACAAGCTCATCTGTGAAGCATGGTGGAGGTAATGTCATGGCTTGGGAATGCATGGCCGCTTCTGGAACAGGCTCATTAATATTTATTGATGATGTAACTGATGATGGTAGCAGCAGAATGAATTCCGAAGTGTACAGAAACATTTTGTCTGCCAATTTACGGAGAAATGCATCCAAACTAATCGGGAGGAATTTTATCATGCAGCAGGACAATGACCCAAAGCACACTGCCAATAAAACAAAGGACTTCATCAGGGGGAAAAACTGGAAGGTTTTAGACTGGCCAAGTCAATCACCTGACCGTAACCCGATAGAGCATGCATTTCACCTCCTGAAGAGGAGACTGAAGGGGGAAACCCCCCGAAACAAACAAGAACTGAAAGAAGCTGCGGTAAAAGCCTGGAATAGCATCAAAAAGGAAGAATGCAACAGTTTGGTGATGTCGATGGGTCGCAGGCTTGAGGCAGTTATTGCAATCAAGGGTTATGCCACCAAATATTAAATGTTACTTACTTTAAGATTATTTGTTCCTTTACTTTTGCTCACCTAAAAAATGCTGTGGTGTAATACAAATGGTGATATATCCTAAGTTGTTTAACGCATCTAGATGTAAATACCAGGAAATAAAAGCTGACATTCTGAACTCTTGTCTCATACTCATCTTTTGATCTTAAACCCAAATGTCTTCAGTGAACAACAAAAACAAGGGAATTTGCCTTGCTGTTCCAATACTTTTGGAGGGGACTGTATACTCGCTTGTGTGATTTTGAAAATTACAGTCATACAATGTATTGAACAATAAAGACATTTTTCACGGCTTTAGCAGTTTTATAGTCCAGCGCAACGTGTAAAAGTAGCTCAGTCTCGCTATCAGTCCACACACATGAGCCTGGCGCCATATTTTCTTCTTGAAAAGGATCCGGAAGTTCTTCCTGTCAGCGGTTCTCTATTAGGCTTCTGATCGGCTTGTGTGGAATTCTCATTGTTCTAACACTGCCACCGTCAGGCTTGGCGTAATTTAACAGCTCCTGATAGTGTATCAATGTAGACGTGTTTTTTTTTTAAAACGGGGCTGTGTGCACCAAGTTTTTTTTTAAAACGAAGGTTAGAAAATATGCGTTTATCAAAATACCCGGGTATGTGTAAACAGCACCTAAGTAGCAGTCGGGTGCTGCTTCTCAAAGGTGTTTAATTATTTGATCATTATCAAATGTGAGCTCCTCCATAAAAGCAGAAGTTTGCTGGTCTGGAGCATTCAGGTGCGTGTTGACACAATGCCAAGGAGGAAAGACACTAGCAAATATCTTAGAGAAGCATTTGTTGGGAGGAGTTTGAATCTCGTTTGAATTTGGTAAGGGCTATAAGGCCATTTCTAAAAAATTTCCCAACAGGAAGGTGAAAGATTATTCACAAAAGGAACAGATTGAAGATTAAAGCTTGACAATCCTTGCAAAGGGTGGACATCCAGCAAAGTTCATCCCAAAGTCAGACCGTGCAATTCTCAGAATAACTGGAAAAAAAACCCCCAAAAGCTACATCTCAGACTCTACAGGCCTCAGTTAGCATCAAGTCAAGTCAAGTTAACTTTTATTGTCAATGCTGCCATATGTGCAGGACATACACAGAATTGAAATAGTGTTTCCCTCTTATCCCTGGTGCAAAACAGCAATAAACATTAAGTAAAATGTGAAGTAGAAGATAAAAAAATATATACAAGCTAAAAGATATATAATGTTATATAGATATAGCATGTTAAATATTCAGGTTCCTGACAGTACAATTAGAAAAAGACTGAACAAGTATGGCTTGTTTGGAAGAGTTGCAGGAGAAAGCCTCTTCTCTCTAAAAAAAAAATGGCAGCATGCCTTAGGTTTGCAAAGTTGCATCTGAACCAGCCGCAAGACTTCTGGAACAATGTCCTTTGGACAGACCAGACCAAAGTGGAGATGTTTGGTGATAATGTATACCACCATGTTTGGAGAACACCAAACACAGCATATCAGCACAAACACATCATACCAAGTGTCATTATTTGGGCTTGTTTTGCAGCCACAGGATCTGGGCACCTTGCAGTCATTGAGTCCACCATGAACTTCTCTGCTCGATTGGATTGGATTTGGGAAATTGGATTCGGGAAATTCTGGGGAACGGGCAGGTCAGTCCATAGCATCAATGCCTTCATAATGCAGGAACTGCTGACACACTTCAGCCACATGCAGCTCAGCATTGTCATGCATTAGAAGGAACCCAGGGCCCACTGCACAAGCATATGGTCTCACAATGGGTCTGAGGATCTCATCCCGGTACCTAATGGCAGTCAGACTACCTATTGCTAGCACACGGAGGGCTGTGCGGCCCTCCAAAGAAAGGCCCCCCCACACCATTATAGACCCACCGCCAAACCGGTCATGCTAGAGGATGTTGCAGGCAGCTGAACATTCTCTACGGCGTCTCCAGACTCTGTCATGTCTGTCGCATGTGCTCAGTGTGAACCTGCTCTCATCCATGAAGAGCACAGGGCGCCAATGGCGAATCTGCCAATCTTGCTGTTCTCTGGCAAATGCCAAATTGCCCTGCACGGTGTTGGGCTGTAAGTACAAGCCCCACTTGTGGACGTCAGGCCCTCATTGAGTCTGTTTCTGACAGTTTGAGCAAAAACATTAGTGGCCTGCTGGAGGTAATTTTGCAGGGCTCTGGCAGTGCTTCTCCTGTTCCTCCTTGCACAAAAGAAGGAGGTAGCCGTCCTGCTGCTGGGTTGTTGCCCTCCTGGTATCTCCTCCATGCTCTGGACACTGTGCTGAGAGTAACAGCAAACATTCTTGCCACAGCACACATTGATGTGCCATCCTGAATGAGCTGCACTACCTGAGCAGCTTCTGTGGGTTGTAGACACTGCCTCATGCTACCTCTAGGGGTGAGAGCACTGACAAAATGTGAAAGTGACCAAAACATTAGCCAGAATGGATGAGAACAGAGAAATGGTCTGTGGTCACCACCTGCAGAGCCACTCATTTATAGTGGTTGTCTTGCTAATTGCCTTTCATTTCCACCCATTTACTGCGTGTACACCAAGAGCGACCTAAGCTACACGAGCGCCGGAAATCATTATTTCTCTATGGAGGGTGAGCGAACTGGGCGACCAGAGCGGATTCACCAGGGGCGAAGAGAACTGAGCGACCAGAGCGGATTCCAGCGATTAAACTCAAGCTAATATTATGGTAATGAGCTATGACGCGGTTCGGCGAAAACCAATGACAATCCACAGATTGTAGGGGTCCGACAATCCGCGGGGTTCGCGGAAACAGACGTGTAAACTTTGGTTCCTATCCAAACAATAGTCGTTTATCCTGAGACTGTTGCAATTGCCGTGTCGAGTGCTTCAATACAACAGTGTAGTAACCCCAGGCATACCTTTCTCACTGCAATTAAGTTTTATTTCGGATTTATTTCGGATTTTATTTCGAATTTAGTTTATTTTTCACAGCTGCCTCTGCTATTCCTGCTTTTCTCAGGTGTACCTAATGTAGTTTTACAAAATTTGTAAATAAATGTTGTAAATAACAACAAGTTTATTTGTGTCCCTGCCCTCTCTTTCCTCCTTTGTTCTTTTTCGCGGGAGTGCTGCACAGCCGCGGGGCCTTTAAAAATTGAACATTCTAAATGTGACGTCACATGCGAACAAAGCCACCAAAGCAAATTCTCAAGCGAAGCTTCTCCAGCTACCTCCGCTATCAGGTAGCATAGGTCGCCCTTGGTGTACACGCAGCAATTGTCTGTTTCATTTGCACAACAACAGGTGAAATTGATTCACAGTCAGTGTTGCTTCCTAACTGGACATGTTGATTTCACAGAAGTGTGATTAACTTGGAATTACATTGTGTTGTTCCCTTTATTTGTTTTGAGCATATACTACTTTTAAAGCCCCTCTTTGCAAAAGTATTTTTTGTAGTGTGCTACAAGTTATATCATGAGCAAAATCAGCCACTGCAGCAAAGGCAGAAGATTTCCGCTTTGATTTTGCAGAGCATCAGTGACTGTTTGGAGAAAGTGCCAACCAACCCTGACGACATTCAGGGTAGGGCTGTAAAGCTAATTTACATGCACTGCGATGAACATGTGAAATGAAAAGCTGGCAAGCTAAGGAGAAGTTAGTGTAGGCTAGGTAGCTCGCCTACGGAAGTATTAGGCGTGGGAAGAGGACAAGCTCCTGGAGCTAGCTGCCTCCATGGTGAGCAACCATGCAATCACTTCACGCAGCTCAGCAAGTGCTACGGCTTCTTGCTCAGTCTCTCGACTTCTGGGAGGTTTGATTCTAAATTGGTTTTTAGGTGAGGTTGGGCATGGTTGGTTGTTATTCCTGTGACTTACAGCGCTTCATCTGATGTGTTCTATCAGTCGTGCATTGTTCTTTCTCTACATCACAAATAAGAATAAATTTTTCACTTTCCTTCCACATGTTGATGCCCGATTGAAGCTCTTTAGCAGAAAAGGTTTTAAAACTATATATAGATACCTATAACTCCACTCTAAATGTTGTTTGTATTAGTATTAGTATTACAGGTAATGCACATTCTTGATGTTCTACAAATTTTAGAACATAGTGATGCAGGTGACCTAATGTTTAATCCATATTCACTGTGTCTTCTACACGTACCTCTAATAACTAATAGTGAACACATTACCAAAGGAGACAGGGAAAAGACACCCTGGAGTCTAGATGCTGCTGGTGGAGAAGAGCAGATGGCTGATGGAGACCTCCGTTGATATGCCCTGGATAACCATCAGTATATTTATGTGATGTGGAAAAAAAAACAAAAAAATTAACATTTGAAATACAAACCTAATCTAATTCCAAAAAACTCAAGATGCTCTGTGAAATGAAAATAACAACTCAATGCAATACTTTGCAAAGCTCATAAACCAATATTTTATTCATAGAATACATATCAGTTTCTGAAAGTGAGACATTTTACCATTTCCAACTCAACTTTCTCAAAGTTGGACTAAAACTCCTGGATTATATGGTCAAATTACTACTGCGTATGCATTATTTGTTCAGTTGTACCCAAACTGTCAGAGGTGCTCTGCACTTGCTCCTCAGTTCTTGTGTCATGCTTTAAACTAAAAGTAACAGAAGAGGGTGTTGCACAAAGAAAAAAGAACCCAGCAACAACAGAGAATAATCACAAGGGATAATGATCATCTCTTTTTGTAAAAAACTCAGCAAGGCATACAGCACCTACGAAATGTACAGAGCAGTCTACTGCTTGACACAATACCAATTTACTATGAATATGTTCATCTAGGATGTATAAGGTCAACCAGAAAAAGCCAAATACTAACAAGCAGAAAGGGGGCACATCTCCACCTGTTGTTGCAGAGTTGGGCATAGCTTTGATCAATAGATCCTCTCCTCTCTTCTGCAAGTATATGGGGCCAAGGACAGCAGTCCACGTAAATGGTGAAGTTGAGTTATAGCTGTATATAAGCTATATATATGTTGTAGCTTATACACCCAAGTTTTTGTTGATGTATTATTGTTCAAGTTGCAGGGATCAGGAGCTGATTTGCAATTGTACAGGGGGAAAAAAGCATCCTGAAACAGACACTGAAATTAGAATGAAGTGATTTTGACAACACTTGAGAGTGGAACAGATCAGAGCAGCATGAACAGCTCATAATCACCATGGAGCAATAAAGATGAAACTTGAGCTTTATTTTGAGACTCCCATAATAAATCCCACCTGTGCTTTTGTGAAAGAAACCCATCATGATCCAGTTTCATTTCAATGAGTAATATTGACAGGAAGTGAGGAAGCGCCGGCAGGCTCAGCTGGTAGAGTGGTCTTCTTCCAACCACTAGATGGACAATTTAATTCCCTGTGCTGTCACATGTTTAAGAGTCCTTGGGCAAGACACTGAACCCAACATTGCCCCCCATGTTCACCAATGTGCAATTGTAGTTCAAAAGTGCTACATACTTTATATAGAGTGCACATGAGCTGATGAGAAACACTTTGTAGAGTCTAGACAAGGTTGAAAATGCACCATATATAAAATGTACAAAGTGAGGTGATCTACAACTCAAAATCCAACAGTGTATAAAATGTTACATTAAACATCTTGTTGAATGTATTTGTACAGAATGCAGAACATTTGCCCTGTCAGCCATTTCCCTCCTGTTCAGGATGCACAATACAACATATTTAACATAACTAATTTGTTTTACATATATGTACAAAATGCTTTTAAACTTGACATTCAGAGACACAAAGATCCGGGTCTGATAGTTTTAAGAAACCAGGTTCTTCATACTAGTTTGGCCCACTCTAATTTTCTCTTGTTAAAACATAGGATGTTTAAAACATTTTTCTTTACTTAGACAAGTAAAAAAGTGTTTGGAGTAAACGGACAAAATTTTTTTGACTCTTGTAAATTGTGGTATATTGTGGAATGCCCTCTCCGGGTCGGGAATGAGATCCTTCCCCAAGTGGAGGAGTTCAAGCATCTCGGAGTCTTGTTCACGAGTGAGGGACGAATGGAGCAGGAGATTGACAGGCGGATTGGTGCGGCGTCTGCAGTGATGCGGGCTCTGCACCGGCCCGTCGTGGTGAAAAAGGAGCTGAGCCAGAAGGCGAAGCTCTCGATTTACCGGTCAATCTATGTTCCTACCCTCACCTATGATCACGAGCTGTGGGTAGTGACCGAAAGAATGAGATCACGAATACAAGCGGCCGAAATGAGTTTCCTCCGCAGGGTGTCTGGGCTCTCCCTTAGAGATAGGGTGAGAAGCTCGGTTATCCGGGAGGGGCTCAGAGTAGAACCGCTGCTCCTCCGCATCGAGAGGAGTCAGATGAGGTGATTCGGGCATCTGGTTAGGATGCCTCCTGGACGCCTCCCTGGTGAGGTGTTCCAGGCCCGTCCCACTGGGAGGAGGCCCCGGGGAAGAACCAGGACACGTTGGAGAGACTATGTCTCTAGGCTGGCCTGGGGACGCCTCGGGGTCCCCCCAGAAGAGCTGGAGGAAGTGGCCGGGGACAGGGACGTCTGGGTTTCTCTGCTAAAGCTGCTGCCCCTGCGACCCGACCCCCGGAGAAGCGTAAGATAAAGGATGGATGGATGGATTCTTATGTGTCAGACTGCGTGGCTGCAGTAGGATGTGTCTGCCTATGGAGGCATGAAACAGTCATAACTCATCAGTCAGTTTCTGACTGACCCCCATGTCTGGGGGTTTTCGCCATGTTTTTAGTTCTTGTTTAGTTTTTAGTTGTATCATGTTTTAAGTTTATCTCACTCCTTGGTTTTTTAGTTCTTGTTTAGTTCTTAGTTTTACCATGCTTTAGTTTTCTGTCATGTCTTAAGTTTTCAAGCTCATGTTTAGTTTTGCCATGTTGTCCCCATAGTTTCTGTTGCTCTGCCATCACCTTCATTCACACCACCTGTGTTTTTCCTCTCAGCTGCACTCACTCACCTATCACTCCGTCAGTGTTTCGTTTCCAGGTTTCCTCATACACTTTGCCAGATCCTCACCGTCACTCATGGTCTCAAGCCAAGTCCAGCCAAGCAAAGCCTTTTGTCTTTTTGTCTCAGTCATAGTCAATTTTTGTTTTCTCACAGTTTAGTTTTGTTATCCAGCTCAGCTGTGTTTACTTCTTATCTTTGTGTTTACCTTGTTTTGGAAAAATAAATCAGTTTGCTTTTTTGAAGTCTGCATCCATGTCCTATCATCCACGCCTCGCACCCACACTTACTGACATTGGTCTCCTCAAAAGGGATACTGGGAGCAGAATTTTGTATTTTTGAATTTTGTAGGCAATAACAATATTTCTCTGTCAGATCGTTAGCACATTCTCTTTTTTTTACTGCACATTAAAGCTGCTGTCGGCAGGTTTTCAAAATTCCCAAAAGTCCAAAGTCGGAAAATTCGAACTGATACAACTTTCAGGTCCCTCCCCCAACCTCTACCAATTTCCAAACCGCCCCCCAAACCCCTCCCCCTCTGTGGACGAGGTTGTGCACGTGAGTTCACACCAGTGTGCGCGCACACAAGCTGGGGCAGACTCAGGCTCCATTTACACGATAGGAAGACGCAGATATTTTCCTGCGGTTTGGCCTCTCATTTACACCAAAACCCCGTTTTTATCACAGAAAACGATTATTTCTAAAACCTCCGGCCAAAGTGGAGATTTCTGATAACGCCGGTTAGGCTATGTGTTGCCGTGTCAACTGGGAGAAACGGCGTTTTAGGTTCTTAAACGTCACATTATGCGCCAGAAAATGCTTAACGTCATGCGAGCGCCTTATGTTTACAGTTTGTTTGGCTACTGATCAGGATTATCATGGATGATGTTAAAGTTCTACTAATTTTTACGTTTGTGCAAATGATTCTGGCCTTATTGCATTTGCAACAACTGCTCTAAATGGAGGAGCAGAGGCGAAGGATTGCACGGAGGTCAGCCGCCAATAGGTTTGGCACAGTTATTATGGCGCTTGACGGCGTATTTATGCGGGTTGATGTAAATGACAAGTTTTTTTAAAACGATGTTGGGTGCACAATGTTATTATTGAAAACGGAGGGGGGGAAATATTCGTTTCTCTAAATACCCGGCTATGTGTAAATGTGGCCTCACGCTCAGCAGCGTGTGCACAAGCTGTGATTGACAGGTAGCGATTCCTCCACCCTAACGTGATTGGTTAAAAACAGCCGGGGGCACGTCTTGACTCCCAGGGTGCTTGCCCAGGGGCACTGGGGCAGGCGCTGGCCCACTGCGGTTGGCTGTCTGGGGCGCCTGGCCCTCTCGGGTGTTGGACGGGGCCCCTGCCGGGGGGTTTTGGTGGCGCTTGGGCTCGCGGGGGCCGGTTCCGGCGCGCTGCCCATGTCTGGGTGGCGGGGGCCTGGCGGGGCTGGTAGGCTGCCGCCTCTGGTCGCCGGGGGGGCTCTGCCCGATGCTTGTGGGGGCTCTGTCCGGGAGCTTCCTCTGCTGTCTTCTGGGGGGATGCGTGGTTGTCCCTATGGTGGGCTTCCCGGGTTCTGTGCTCCTTGGGGGCTGTTGGTGGCCTGGGTCTGGGGGCCCTCTCGGCCTGCTTCTGATTGCTGCGGGGGGGGGGACCATCTATGTGGGACCATCTATGTGTATTGCATGTTCATGCACACACACACACACACACACACACACACACACACACTCACACATTCATTAGCCCAGTAGCATGCTCACTAAGCAGTTGTTGTGCTGTCCTGTGGTTTAAGGTCACCTGTGTATTATATGAGATTGCTGCTGCTTGTGTTTTTTTTTGTTTTTTTGTTTGTGTGTTTGTCCTCTGCTTGTCTGCTTACAGGTGCTCCTGGTGCTTCTAAGGTTGGATTCCCCACAAAAGCCGTGAATCGTCTTCAGTTTTGTTTTAAAGGGATAATCCGGAGTAAAATGCACTTTAGATCAATTTACGGGATGTTGGGAGTACATACGTTGAGTTGACATCAAAATCATGTCATTCGGATGTGTTTTGAGAATTTCGATTTGACCGTTTTTAGCCAAAAGTCGTTAGCCTGGAAGTCACAGGGGCATATCATGTTACCGCTACAAAACGCTATTTTTATACCTCTTCTACAGCTCCAAACAACATAACACTTACGTGGTAGTGAGTAGAGGGTCCCTAAAGCCAAACCCAAGTGTCCCGAGGTCTTCATGTGGTCGGATAGAGAGTCCAGAATGAATTTAATCAAGCCAGTACCTTTCCGAAAATGTGTCTGCTGCAGCTGCCGCTACAGACCGTGGTGAAGTTGGATATTGGTTTGAAAAAAAAGACACCGTATTTCCTTATTGTGAATATCTGTCGAATATCCAATATCAAACCAACTTCACCACGGTCTGTAGCGGCAGCTGCAGCAGACACATTTCCGGAAAGGTACTGGCTTGATTAAATTCATTCTGGAGACTCTATCTGACCACATGAAGACCTCGGGACACTTCGGTTTGGCTTTAGGGACCCTCTACTCACTACCACGTAAGTGTTATGTTGTTTGGAGCTGTAGAAGCGGAATACAAATAGCGTTTTGTAGCGGTGACATGATATGCCCCTCTGACTTCCAGGCTAACGACTTTTGGCTAAAAACGGTCAAATCGAAATTCTCAAAACACATCCGAATGACATGATTTTGATGTCAACTCAACGTATGTACTCCCAACATCCCGTAAATTAATCTAAAGTGCATTTTACTCCGGATTATCCCTTTAACAGGTGTAGCAGCTGGGTGTCGGATTTTTCATTGTTTTTTATGTTTGTCTCTTCATGTTTCTGTTCTTTTTTTCTCTTCTTCGCTTTCCCTCTCTCTCTGTCCCCCGGTCCGGTTCGGCACTATTATCATATCATGTTAAATATTGTAACAAAAATAAATAAATAAAAATGAGGAGTTGATGGGCATCAAGGGGAGCTTTACATTCATAAAGCTTCCCTTGGCATAGCAAATGTGTTTAGCATAAACGGTATTCAGATTACAATTCTGCTGCCATAATGCTGGACAGGACAAGGAAAAAAAACAAAAAAAAAACAGCCGGGAGCGCTCGATTTTTGCAAGCACAATTACAGGCTTTAGAGCACACATGTCAAAGTCAAGGCCCGCGGGCCAGATCCGGCCCGCGAATAAATTATCTATGGCCCTCTGGATGATACAGTGGAAACCGCTTATAGTGGTCACGGATATAGTAATCAACCGCTTATATGGATCAAAAGGCTTGGGACGGAATCATTTCTATACAAATGCTGTTTAAATAATTCGTTTATAGTGATCAAGAAATCCGCTTATAATGTTCATTTTTGGCCATTTTATGAATGTAAACATGTGCAAAAATCATTTTAAAACTACGTGTAGCTATTTTATTTTTTACTCCCTTGATTCCTTTCTGGACGTCTGCTTCTGCATCGCTAGCCAACGTAACGAGTTGACACCGGGCAGCAAGCGCGCGAATCATGGCTGGAAAAAGGAAGTCATGGAGGAGCATGTGTCCGAGGATGGGTGCTGGAGAGCGGATTGAATGCGCGTGTGACCGCTGGAAGCTCCAGGCTGGTTCTTGTAAAATGGGAGGCCAGTGTTCATTCGATTTCTCCTACTTGTTGAGAATTGCTACTTTGTGGTTTTGCGCATGCGCCAAGACGATTTTCTAAGTTTCGTTTTCACGCAAAGTAGCACAAATCGACAGAACACCGGCACGGAGGAGCACAGATCCGAGCAGGGGTGCTGAAAGGCGGATTGAATTCAAACTTTGTTTTCTGACTTGTAAGAAAAAAAATGCACCGGCAGAGAAAGTTACGTACTGTATTTGAGTTAGCCTACATGTCTGCGCACTGCGCAGTACTGTAATTAAACTTGCATGATAATAAAATTCAGTAAATGCTGAAGCTATCCGTTTCATTTAATTTTTCTCATTGAAAAACAATACAAATGGCATTTAGATGATATTCTCCATAAAAAATAAGTGAAATACCTGTACTGTAATACAACTTCGGTTTTAGTAATCAACCGCTTATAGTGTTCAAATTGGCTCTGGACCAACGTGATCACTATAAGCGGTTTCCACTGTATTTAATTACCATTAGAACCGGCCCGCAGGCCACAGCCGCCCGCTGGCGTTTTGGAAGCACCAACACTACATCCCCCACAATGCAACGGTAGCCCGCGAAGTCACTGCAGCGCGAACAAGCGGCTTCATTATTCATCAGCTGTCAGAGTCAAAAATGGCAAAACGTAAGGTGGACGCTGAGAACAGGGACTTTCAATCCAGGTGGGAGGCAGAGTACCTGTTTACGGAGGTAAAAGGCAAACCTGTGTGTCTTCTGTGTGGAGAAAGTGTGGCGGTCATGAAAGAATACAACCTAAGAAGGCACTATCAAACATCTCAGAAACACACAGTCAAAGATAAGAATATGGACACGGAACAAAGGCTACAGAAGGTGGAAGAATTAAAACGAGGACTTAAGTCCAGGCAGGCTATGTTCACACATGCAAAATCACAAAGCGAGGCTGCTGTCAAGGCCAGCTTTATTGTGGCAAAAGAGGTCGCAAAATCAGCCCGGCCCTTTACAGAAGGAGAGTTTATCAAAAAGTGTATGCTTGAAGTTTGTGACGCAGTGTGCCCAGACAAAAGAGTTCTATTCTCAAATGTGAGCCTGAGCAGAAACACCGTTGCTGAACGTGTAGACCAGCTTTCCACCAACATAAAAGAACAGCTTGTGAGAAAGGGAAAAGATTTCATCGCATATTCTCTTGCTGTGGATGAGAGCACGGACACATCTGACATCGCCCAACTGTCAATTTTCGTCCGTGGAGTGACTCCAGCCTGAGCATAACAGAAGAGTTTTTGGCATTACGTCCTATGTATGGCACAACTACAGGACAAGATCTGTATGAAGAGGTATCCAGATGTGTAAATGAGATGGGGTTGCCTTGGGAAAAACTTGTGGGATTAACCACAGACGGAGCACCCGCAATGTGTGGGCGCAGGAGTGGATTGGTGGCAAGGATGCGTGAGAGGATGCGGGAGGAAAACGTCACAGATGAGCTGACAGCTTATCACTGCATCATACACCAGGAGTCATTGTGTGGCAAAGCCTTGAAAATGGAACATGTAATGAGCACCATAAAGCGAGCAGTTAACATCATCAGAGCCAAAGGTTTAAATCACCGCCAGTTCAAGGCATTTCTGGGAGAGTTCGATACAGAGTATGGTGACTTACCGTATCACACAGAGGTGCGATGGCTAAGCCAGGGAGAGGTGCTGCAAAGATGTTTCGAGCTGCGTGAGGACATCTGTATGTTCATGGAAAGCAAGGGGAAAGACACAACAGAGCTCCGAGATGAAACTTTCCTGTGTGAAATGGCGTTTCTCTGCGACATCACGAGCCATCTGAATGTGGTGAATCTGCAGCTGCAGGGACGGGGACGTGTCATCTCTGATATGTACACAACAGTGAAGGCCTTTAAAACCAAGCTGAGTCTGTGGGAGATGCAGATGCGTAAAGAAAACTTGAGCCACTTTTCCAGCTGCCAGACCATGAAGGAGAAGTGCACAGTTCGCTGATAAACTCAACACACTTGCCGCCGACTTCCAACGCCGATTTGCTGACTTTGAAGCCCAAAAAGGCAGCTTTGAACTGCTCAGCAATCCCTTTGCTGTTGATGTGGAAAGCGCACCACCACAACTGCAAATGGAGTTGATTGAGCTCCAGTGCAATGACACACTGAAAGTAAAATACGAGAGAGTGGGTCCTGCTGAGTTTGCACGTTTCATCCCCGAAACAATGCCCCAGTTGCGCATCCAAGCTGCTCGGACGCTCTCTATGTTTGGCAGCACATACCTGTGTGAACAACTGTTCTCATTAATGAAGCTAAACAAAACATCACACAGGAGCCGTCTTACCGACAATCACCTTCACTCAATCCTGAGGATTTCCTCAGCTCAGAGCCTAACCCCGAACATCGATGAACTTGTGCAAATGATGAGACACCACCAAGTATCAGGCTCCTCCTCAGACAAGTGAGCATCACAGAGCGTATTTTCAGTTTTTAATTCAGTTAAATTCTTACATTTGTTTCGACAAGACGGGATTTTTCTTTGAAGGGAGTATTGTTTTGTCTCTGTGCCATAGATTTTGTATTTTATTTTATTTTATTTATTTATATTTATTTTTCAGTTGAATGGGCTCAGCGGAAATTGCAGATGCCATGAGAAAGAATACAACTGATTTGATCTATTTTTTTACTATTTGAAAGCAGTTATTGTTGTTGTTGTTGTTTTTAAATTGTTTTTAAAAACAATTTAATTTTTTGCTGTTTGCCTGTTGAAAATGTTTATATAAATGTTTAATGTGCAATCATTTCAATATGTTCTAATAAACATTGAACCAGTCCGGCCCTCGGCTTGTAACAAATTTGTTTTTTTGGCCCTCGGTGTATTTGACTTTGACACCCCTGCTTTAGAGGGAGCTACAGAATTCGGGATTTTTCCTAAACAGCCTATTTAATATTCTACTTCCAGAATCCCATGACAGTTCAAGCTAATATGACTAAAAAAAAGTTGCCGACGGCAGCTTTAAGAGCTCCCTTTCTTATATTTTGTTGAGAAAAAGCACAATGACAACAAACTGTAGGTTAAAATAGTAGGTAGGTTTCTGGGGGATTTCGTAGACAACACTGACTGAAATACATCAGTGATACGCTGCAATTGTTACGTTGGTTGCGAGGCGTAAGGACACGAATGCGGACTTCACAAACAAGACTTGATTTATTTTCAAACAGAGAACAAGGTTAACATAAAACGCGGATGAGCCGGATGACAAGAATGAAACTATGAAAACAAAAGACGATTTGGCTTGGCTTGACGTGGCTGGCCGTTGCGTGGCATGGCATGAAGGGTGAATGTGCATGGATCTCACCCTCACTATGAGAAAACGGGGAACCTAAATACTGTGGGGACTGATGAGTGAAGCTGATGAGAACCAATGCAGGTGACGTGAGTCAAACTAATGACCTGAACATGGGGAGTGAGGGAAAAACAATGGCAAAACTAAAACTAAACATGAGCTACAAAACTAAAACATGATAAAACACAAAACTAAGAACTAAAAACAAGGCGCACGGTTAACATAAGGCGTGGCTGAGCCGGATGGCAAGAACGAAACTATGAAAACCAAACATGATCATGGAAAAACAAAAGACTTGACTTGACTCGACTCGACTCGACTCGGCTCGGCTCGGCTCGGCATGGCATGGCATGAAGGGTGAAGACGGTGAATGTACAAGGATCTCACCCTCACTGCGAGAAAACAGGGAACCTAAATACTGTGGGGACTGATGAGTGAATGAGTGCAGCTGATGAGAACGAATGCAGGTGACGTGAGTGAAACTAATGACCTGAACATGGGGAGTGAGGGAAAAACAATGGCAAAACTAAAACTAAACATGAGCTAGAAAACTAAAGACTAAACACCAAGGCATGAGAAAGTAAAACATGATAAAACAGAAAGTGTGTAATAAACGGACCTGAAGAAGTGGTTTTAATGGAACGAACGTGTGTCAGTGTTGCTCTGTGGTAGCATGGCAAAGTAAGTGCAAATGAAGACATAGAAGCAGCGACATAACAGATGGCACCAAGGTCAATTATTTACAGCTAAATATTATAAATTGTTTATTGGTATTGTTATGAGAGCCAAATGTGAGCTTTTACAAATGTGTGAAAAGGAACCCAAACAGAAAAGTAATTGCACACTGACGAAGGGATGCCTCCCACCCCCATTTCCCTCCTATGCTACCCTCTTTGAACATGATGGTTTGGAGTCTTCTGCATTGTTTGTCACTATGTTATTACCTTTCATTCAGTAGCCCTGCTGTTGCCCAGCAACTCCACACTCGCTCGCTTTGCACCAGAGACAAGCTAATAATTCTGAAGCCTGCTGGCATGGTGACCAGAACAGCAACAACATGCATACCAACAGGAATCAGAGGAGCACACACAAAGGTTGAAGAGTTGGAATGAGACAGCAGGGGAAATTATCAGGATAAAGAAAAAGAACACAATTAGAGAAGAAGTAATATAAGAACCATCATCCTTCTGTTGTCATGGACAAAGTGGAATTAGAAGTTAAACAATATAATTGATTAACTTAGAGCCTAAGATGGAACTCAGTCCCTTCTGTGCGTGTCATGTTAGATGTTCCACAGGAACATGGCCACAAGTAAAAATCATCCCATTACCTCCAATCAGGGCGTGCAGAAGGTTCAGACAGACGTGGTTATATCAGAGTAGTAGAACAGAGGCAACAAATGGTGTCACCCTGGATATGTCACTATGAAAGGCCATTTCTGAAAACAAGATATTGAAATGTTTCCGTCGCTGCTAGCTACATCCATACCATATTGGTCATTTTGGTACTGGATAAGAGTCTCCCAACTTTTACTCATTTTGTGAGTTAGAAGCTGGACCCTGAACCTGCTATAGGCTAATTGTAAAGAAGACTGTATTACCATTGCCCTGCCTGCTCTGCCCATGGAGGATCGGATGCAACTTGGTTCAGGTGATCTTTAGTTCTGGATTGGAAGAGGAAGGTCTTCATTGTCCACACAGGGTCTTTTGATATTTTGAGAAGGAAGACTGGCTCTGAGATCCTGAAGAAAGACTTTTCTCTGCTGTTGGAGAGACTGTGTCACTATGGAGCACACCGTGTCTCCATTTCTGGCCCCATTCCGACTGTGGGTAATGGAATTGAACTTTTCAGCAGGCTTCTTGGCCTAAACACATGGTTGTCAAATGCATGCATCGCCCATGGGATTAAGTTCATTGATAACTTTAATATTTTTTGGAACTGTAAGGAGCGTTTCAGACCTGATGGCGTGCATCCCAATCGAACTGGATGCAGATTACTTGGTGCACACTTACGTCATGCTGTTGGGACGGCAAACCCAAACATGACTGTACAGATTAGACTGAAGGACACAGAAGCGAGGCAAACAACCCCCAGCCCTCCCCCCTCACCAGACCCTTTACTCCACATCACCCAAGGTCTCCAAAGGATGTCTCTATCCCAGCCAGGACTCCAGCGACCACCATCAACCGAGAAACGCAGGGCACCCCCTCCTCCTCCTCTTACATCATCTGTCCTGGGAGAGCAGGACACAAGGGGATGTGCAGGATGTTCAAGGAGCAGCACAACATCCAGAGTTCAAAACAAAGATACTGTTCAAAACAAAGATACCATGCCATGATGTGTTCAGGGTCCCTGCTATAGAAGTCTGATTTCTGACAGCTGTTCTGAGAACAAGCTGGGACCCAATAGGATTCCTGTTTTTGTTAGTAAAAGAAGGAATCGAAAACAGTCAACCTGCTGGGTGAATCTATCTAATCTGTTAACGGTACCACGTACAACTCAGAATACATCAGAGACCAGTGTAAACTCCACAAAGCTAGCCTTACTTAATATTAGATCACTGTCCAATAAGTCACTGTTAGTTAATGACTTCATAATTTCACACAATTTAGATTTTCTTTTTCTGACAGAAACATGGTTAACAGAGAGCACAAGTGCTACTGTTCTTAATGAAGCAGCCCCCCCAAACTTTAGTTTTATGGATAAATGCCGAAATGGTAAGAAAGGTGGGGGAGAAGCTGCCTTATTTAACACTCTGGGGTCTAAAGCCCACCGGTGGGCATTTTTGACACATCTCCAAAAACACATCTGTAACTCTGTGAGTTTTTGTCATTGAAACATATAAGTGACACCATTAAAAACCTTGAAACTTCTCGTTTTCAAATATATATATATTAAAATAAATTATATAGCTGGCCCTTTTTAAAGAGAGTGAACAGAAATCTTTGGATTTTCTGTAGTCTCAGACTGCAGCAGCACCCATCTAATTTGTATTCAACTAACAGAGACACTGACTGGAGTTACAATTACTTTTTTACAGTAATAGTATATAGGAAGCCATAAGCTGAATGGTTTCAGCAATAGGGCTACACATTGGTGTGGTGGTTAGCACTGTCGCCTCACAGCAAGAGGGATCCAGTTTCAACTCCTGGGGCCTTTCTGTGTGGAGTTTGCATGTTCTCTCTGGGTACTCCGGCTTCCTCTCACTGTCCAAAAACATGCATGTTAGGTTAATTGGTGTCTAAAAAATTGTCCTTAGGAGTGAGTGTGAGCGTGTGTGTGGTTGTTTGTCTCTGTGTGGCCCCTATGATGGACCGGCGACCTGTCCAGGGTGCACCCCGCCTCTCAGCTGATTACCACTGGGAAAGGCTCCACCCCCCCCGCGACCCGACCGACGGATTAAGCGGGTATAGAAAATTGATGGATGGATGGATGGTTTCAGCAATAGATGTGACATGCAACCTCCAGTTTTTGACACTGATGAACAGCCATGCAGCAGTATCCACACCACCAAACTGATCATCTCAATGGGGCAGGTGGGAGGAGCCTTAAAGTTGACTTCATCGATGCGTGCCGCTGCAGCACAGCTTATTTACTCCGTGCTCTGTGACAGTCGGCTAACTTGCTACTGCTAGATTTGTGCAACATGGCAGGATATTTATCAGATTTTGACAATATGGACGACAACTTTGAGTACGATGGACGTCCGTACCGGAGTAAATAAGCTGTGCTGCAGCGGGGTGCGGTGATGAAGTCATCCCACTAGACGCATGTGTATAAAGCTCCCATAAGCCCCCCGATAGCCCCAGATAACAACAACACGGCAGCTATGAGGTAACAATGCAATAGTACGCGTTCATTCATTCATTCGTCTTAAAGTATTGGTGACAGATAATGCCTTATTTAGAGGCTGTATTGTCAATGCCCTGTTCACTCCCGTAATATGGATATAGCTGATCTCGAGTGATCTAAATATCTTCCAAAGGACACCGACTTTCACCAAACTCTTATCGGTGAGTAGATGAACGTATTTTATGCAATAAATAAAGTCCAGGTTTAAAAAAACGAACTTCCCCTTTAAGTAAGTGTGGTCATGGCTCCTGGTCCTCCAGCACTGGGTCATAGATGGGCACCAATTTAACCTTTGCTTACATTTGGAGAAAATTCTTATGACTTGAATTTCCTTCCTGTTCTAGTACTCTACTTGACCCACCACAATTCACACATCATAATGGTTTCGAAAAGACTGATCTTTGATTTATTTGGTTATTGGTCAAGCCTTCTGGATAAAGCCACCACTCCACTATGCCTATATCCCCAGACCTGGGTTACTCTCCAAACGGCGTTCTTTGACTTTACAAGCACACTGAATACCATTTAGCCTGCACCACTGAGGAAGATGAAGACTGAAGGTTTATACATGTTCTGTGTCTCAATTCATGGACTCACTGTCTTACATATCTTCAGTATGTGTACCTTTGGAACTCTGTATCAGACACTGAAACCCCCTGTAGAGTACTGTCCTCCTCTCTTTTCACTTTAATTTCATCCCTTCATACTTAAAATATGTCACAGAACTACTGCCTGAGAACTACAGATGTGAGTACCAGAAAATGGTGGGCAGTACAATGGATTTATGTCAGCTTAACAAACTGCAGCTCAGCATCATAAGAATAAAGGTGTTAGTCTTCAGGAAATCCAAGAATCCAAACTTTTTTGTCAGGGGAGAGATGTTGGAGAGTGCAAAGACCTGGCAGTGTAAATGGACAACAAATTGACTTGAACAGAAACTCTATAATACTCTACAGAAAGAGCCAGAGTCTACTTTTTCCTAAGGAGCAGTCTGTCCTTCAATGTCTGTGGCACAATGCTGCAGATGGCTGATGAGTGTGTCATGGCCAGTGTAATTTTTTCCATTCTATGGTCTGCAGGGGCAAAAGTTGAGGCTGGATAACATCAAAAGACTCAATTAATTTAAAAGGCGGCTATGGCAAAGGGGGGACTGGACAATCTTACATTACGTAACTGAGATAAGGTCAGTCAATTATGGGCATCATGAAGTCTCCAACTTCTCCTTGTTCCTGAGTAAAACACCAGATTGCCTGGACCCTTTCCCTTGCCTGTCTGACCTGGATTGCCTGGATTCCCTTTTGTCTAGAAAACATAATAAAATAATTCTACTGCTCAGTCTCAGAATCCATCCCTGCCTGAAGCATGACACCAAGCCTGGGTCTTTAAGCAACAAATCCCTCAACATCGACCCGTGCATCAATTTAATTCAGTATACAAACATGTTGTGGGTAGAACATTTTGTTTTAGTTTGTTTTACTGATGTCATATACAAATCAAATGGAACGATGAGAGTTAGATCTCTACACTCAGTGACATGGAATACATGAGCTGTGAAGATGGGCTCTCCCACCTTCAAGCCAATTAATTGCCAAAGAAATATATTCAGGAAAGCAAATGCAAAAAAAAGTTTGGGATTGCCAAAGGACACATTGTTGACTCACCAAACAGTAGTTTCCAGTTCACAATGATCATTATTTTCTTATGAAAGAAAATTTGGGACTGATTGTTCTTGGAAAAGGTGCCAATAAAGTTTTGGATATTAGTATTATACTGTGCATGTGTGTGTTTGCCTGCAAGGTTTGGTGGCAGGGAGGTGGGCTTAGATTTGTTGTGTTGAGAGGGTGGGGGCTTCCAGGGACAAAAGTTGGGAGCCACAGCTCTCCATAGTATTTTATTGTGATGGATGGAATATTGGAGCATGTGTGGAGCATCTTTTGGCCCATTTTATTCCAATTAAGCATACAGGAGCGATTCGAACTGTGCTAATTCAGTTTTGAGAAGCACACTTTTGCTTAGTTTCAGTCAGACTAACAAGTTTACATATATTCGTCTAACACAAGACAAAACAAGATTAAACCATTTGGCCGCCAAACTGAGCAACATATATTCGGTGAAACAAGGAAACATGCATTCTTTATAAAACTTGTGTGCTTGCATCTCGCGGTACACCCGACATTTGCCTGCTCGTCCCCTCTCTGGCGTCTTCATGCTGATTTTCGTTTGGTTTTTGCCCTTTTTTAATTAAAAACCGATCCATTGTGCCTGCACCTCGCGCTGGCTAAAGGAGCTAGCGTGCACTGCAGTCAAGTGTGACGGTGGTTTAAGCGGGCTGCGTTGCCAGGTTTAACAGTGCCCCCTTTAGGAAACACCATTAAGCTTTCATTAATACTTAATACAAATACCTAATACTGTGCAGCATTCGCTGTATGTTATTTGAAAAAATGTATTGTTATTTTTACCATATTGATATAAGCTACTGTGCGAGTGCGAGCCACCAATTAGAGCTTAAGGAGCCGCGCAATGAGTATCTCTGGTTTACAGTGTGGGGTATTGAGCTCTGACAGCTATGAATATATCATAACAGGGTTATGTATGGAGGTCTGGGTGTCAAGCAAAAACTTTTTTAGTCAGCTCCTTGCAGGTCTGACCACATTAGACCTCTGTAGAGCTTCTCTTTGAGCTCAGAGTGGCAGATAGGGATGCAGGCCCTGTGCACTGCGAGTTGGAGGGATAAGGCAGGCCCATTACTGACTGACACTTGGCCTTCTCTTCCCATCTGCCCTCCCACCTCCAAAGCTTTTTGCCGTGGGTAAGAAAACAGTTTCATTAGTTTTTTGTTTTTTTTTCTACACTGCCGCAGGCTACCCCGAATGATGTGCTGTCTTTTCACCAAGCAGCGTATATGCCATTTTGAACTTTCCATCATTCTGGCTTGACATAATCAATGAGTGCACCATGCAAGGAGACACTTGCTTTAAAAACATTCCCCTTTTTCTTGTCAGCACCCATACTATCTTGAAATAGGTATTGCAGGCCTTGTGTGACATTATTTAATTAGACCGTGTAAAGAGATGAGAGGGGCTTCAGGTCCATATCCCTGTTAAGAGCAATCTAATTTAATGCAATGTAAAATTCTGTCAGAGATAAGATGAATCTACATGGAGATAGAATAAGCTCAAATTGAATTTGCCATCAGTTAAAAAGGGGTTAGGGGGGGCACAAATACATTTGTATTCACTACCCAGGCTCTGGTTTCAAATAATTTCTGAATAAAGAAAATTTTAATTAATTCATGTGGCGAAACATTGCATGGCTGGAGCTTTAATACAAAGCTAGCAGATGGGATGAGAAGGATCTTTAAATCTGTCAGCTTCCCTGTCTGTTCCTGAAGTCCCACCAGGCCATTTGGCCCTCAGGAAACAAGCGTCTGACTAGTTAGAGATATTGAAATAAACTTTGGATTTAACACAAGAGGTAAAAGGCTATTTTTGCAGATCATGCTGGACCCATTCATTCGAAGTTGAAAACCAAAGCTCAAAGATATGTTGGGGAAAGCAGCCTTTTGTTGTTTGTTATTGGCTTATCGTCTGCTCGGCGTGACTGCTCACTTATGTGGATATTAATAACTCATGAGGGAGAATTTGAACAATCAAATGGACTGCCAAGTTTTCTTCAACTGCTCTCTTTGTAGGAGGGTGTGACAAATACATTTGCAGCAGAAGGGCAAATGCCCTACTAATGTGGAGAGCTAATGGCAGTGACTGCAGAGAGTTGAGGCTGCAAACACACCGCCACCTTTAGGATCATCAATTAAGTGATACGTTACAGAGTGGTCTGTAAAGTCTTGAGCCATCCCTCATCTTTTGATTATTTGCTTTGAAGCAGTCAGGCTTTCTTGTAATCTTTAAAGTGGTCTTGAACAATAGTTCTCCAGGATTTCTGAAGGTCATTCAAGGTTTGGTTTTGAACATTGGCTGCGTTTTCACAGATTTTTAGTCCAGTCCTTATAACTTGGAATGAGGATGTGTTTTTTCTTTTTTGTTATGTTAAGCCCTCTAACATTGACCTATGACAATGAAAAAAGACGCCGAAGGGATCAACCAGTGTTGTATCAACAAATAACAGACAAATTAGCAAATAACTAATTTCAAATTGTATCTTCTGGCACTTTGTTACTTGCACCCTTTTTCCCATTTCTTTAGCTCAATCTAAAAATACCAGTTTGACTGACAAAGAAAAAAAGCATTTTGCACCAACAAGGTGCAACCTAATATTTATTAGCTGAAATCTTGGGATATATCAATATGTTATGCATGGTCCTTGAGAAAATGAGGAAATTGGCCAAGTGGAGAACAAAAGACGAAATGTCAGGCCTAAAAGGGTATTCTACAGCTGAGGAACAGTATCTGAAAGTCATGTCCTTAGGAAATAGGAAAAAATCCAGCAAAGAGCTGACACAGGACCTGAGAGATGCATTTGGACCTTCAACTGATCCATCTACTGTTCACTGAAGCCTCATCAGCAATGGGAAACAGGGAGAAAAGGCTGAGGTATGCCAAATAACACAAGAACTGGACTGAAAAAACAGTGGTAAGAGCTCTCAAGGAGTGATGAATCCTCCCAAGAGCCCGGACCTCAACATTATTGAAGCAGTGTGGGATCATGTTGACAGAGAATGGAACAAAAGGCAAGAAGCCTGGGGAACTAAAGACGACTTAAAGAAATGACAAGAAAGCTTGTCTAAGAGAATTCAGGCTGTGTTGAAGAATTAAAGAGTTCAGAGCAAATACTGACTTTAAAGTTCATAAGAATTATACAAACTCTTGCTTTTTTATACGGTATTTCCATTTATGGTTTGCACGTTTCAATAAATTGCTGCACCTAAGAAATTAAGTATGACTGAAGACATTTGCTCTGTTGTGTATGTTTATATTTATTGCCTGCAAAAAAAAAAAAACAATAGATGACTGATGACATCATGTCAAAGATGAACAGAATCATCAAGATAAGCAGGTTTAGATATTTTCAGTCCCACGTCCTGCTTTGCATTTCATTCAGTCGTCCACAAAAGTCTCAGTTCCAGCACTTAAACATGAGCCTTTCAACGCGAAACAATGGCTTTACTGTAATTACAAACAGCGCAGCTGGAACAATGAGACTAGTAATGTTCTCTGAAGCATTTAGCCTCAAAAAGGCAGCTGAGATGAAGGGCAGTTTTTTCTTTCTGTTCAGCAACATGAAGAGGATAAAAAAAATCCAGGTTTGTGTAATCTGACACAAACAGATGCTTCGAGAAGAGAGTCGTCCCCATCCTTTTATGCTCTGCACACAATAGCGATTTTGTTTTTCATCCAATAGGTATTGAGGCTTTTCATCTTTTTTTTCTTTTTGTTAATTGCAGCAGGGGCAGATCTATTGCTTGTGAAAGACATAGTGAGAATATAATGGAACTTGTATGACAACTCTGACAACTGAACAATTCAACCCAGTTTGGCCTCTCATGATATTGCTAAACTATTTCTGGACTTCATTTGTCTCACTGTCTGCACACTCTCCTCCGGATGCATTAGAAAAGCTCTGTCGCTTACTTAAAAAGTGCACAGACGACAGATGGTGCAGTATATTGATAAGAAATAAAGCTCGGGGGGAGAGAGGGTCAAGCAGCGAAACAGAAGAGATTATCAGCAGCTCATAGAACACACTAACCAGATGTGACATCACTTGTAAAGCGTCACAAATGCAGATTAAATGTGCTGCGTCCCCAATCAGTGAATCTTCGAGAGTCCCTCTAATTAAAAAGGTGGCTACATATTTGAGGCTCTGTTTAGCAGTAATGATTTTTTTTCTAAAAAAAGGCTATTAAAGTTGCTAATTAAATGATAAGCGTAAATTAAAACACAGGTCAAGAACTAACGAAAGGTTTGCTCGGCAGCGTAATCTGCAGGCTGAGGCGGGTGGTACTTAAGAATAACTTTCATAGAGAGCAGTAGCGGCAGCACAGTTGTGCAGAGCTGTATAAAACTCTTGAAATAACTTAAGTTATTAACAGTTATATTATCTATTCAAACAACTCAAATAGTCAACAAAACCTGAATACTCAACATGAAACAAATAGCTTCCACCTGTAACTATGATAAAATAAGAATAAGAGTATATGGGCCTTTTAAACAGACCTTAAAAACACCACAGACACCCACAGACTGATTTTACCTCTGTCCCCTTGTGTTCATTTTGCTGGTCTTTTCACTTTGTCTGTTTGCAGACCTTGTAAGTCTCTTAACGTCAGTTATCTGGAGTAAATTATTTTGGATTTCTTTGCGGTCATCTTTAAATAGATTCATCGCTGTTCCTCTTCAATCACTTAATACCTTATTTGTAAAATATGAGCAAAAATGTGAACATTTAGCTGATATTTTACAAATAAAAAAAATTGAAAATCACACTAAAGGACAGTAGATACTCTGATTTTTAGAAAAGACTCATTTTTCTTAACCATCTTTGAAATGAGTCCACTTGCAGTATATTTGGTTGATTGGACTTAATTTAAATAAAGACACACACCAATATAAAGTGTCATGTTTGACTATACATATATATATATATATATATATTAGGGCTGTGACTCGATTAAAATTTTTAATCGTGTTAACTACAGGCTTTGAAATTAATTAATCGAAATTAATCGCATTTTAATCGCATATACTTCATCCTTTAGAAAATGAACATTTTCAACAATATTTCAACAAACACAGAACATATCCCTATTTGAAATCTGAATGTAGCATGCATGAAAACACAGTATATAGAATCTTGGATGTTAAGCTGCGTTGGGCCCCCGTTAGCTTCCACGCTAGCTGCTACATGTTTAGCGTTGAGGTGATATTTGAGGCTTGATACGCTGCGGTGATACGCGAATTCCTTGTTGCATAATCTGCACACAACCACGCTCTTGTCGACGCTTCCATCCGTCTGTATTTAAAATTTAAAAAAAAAAAATAATAAATTATAGTGTGCGATTAAAATGCGTTATTTTTTTTAACGCGCTAATATGTGTGTAGTTAATTAATCGAAATTAACGCGCTAAAGTCTCAGCCCTAATATATATACACACACATTTGTGTATGTACAAAAGACTAAATATTGAGGTCAAAGAAACTGATTGGAAAACTCTTGAATTTAAATTCATAAAAAAATGAAATATTGAACATCAAAATGTTGAGTAATGAAAGCTAGCCGCAAATTCAACATGGCAGACTCACCAGGTGTGACCAATCGCTCATCAACCGTCCAGATCCAGATATAAGGCTGTCCTCCCTGGGCTCTCCCTGTTCGCCAGCAAGCTGCATCCCACCACCTCCACATCTCCACCCGGTGTCTCAAGGTCCTCGGTATCTCCTTCCTTCGTACGACTCCGCCACCAGGTTCGGGTCCAGGGGGGGAAGATATCCAGCATCTATCGCCCTATGCCGGACTTTCAAGCTCACAGCGGTTCAGCTTGCATGTCCTTTATTGACAATAAACCTTGCAATTGTCTCCCTCTCTCTCCGTGAGTCTTTCCAGGTTGAATTGATTGATACATTTTTAACTTTTGGAGAGAGTAGTCTCTTGTCTGACAAAAGCCAGATTAAGCCTCAAGACTAAGCAGACTAAGTATCATGTTTGGAGACACCAAGCACCGCTCATCACCTGCCTAATTCTATCCCAGCAGTAAAAGCACAGTGGTGGTAGCATCATGATGTGGAGTTGATGTTCAGCAGTCGGTACAGAGCGACTGCAGCAAAGAAAAGCTATTCTAAAGTGCTCAGTACTCCAGACTATGCACACAGTTCATCTCCTAACCTAAGATTAAAAGTTTTCACTGTTGTTTGTCGACGCCGCTCAATCTTTAACTGGTGCTTTTCACTCATGAATGTGCCATAAGCTCCATTAGCCTAAATATTTTACACTTTTATCCATCTCTGGAGGTCCAACAAGGTAGGAATTGATCCATTTTTCCAGAAATTGCCTTTTTGTCTCCACAGAGTGCTTTGTTTTTGCTGTCTAGTTATCCATTCAAACAGCAAAATATAGCTATGTGCTCTGGTATTACTGACAAAGTACAATTCAAGTGATATTTATGTCAGTAAATCAATTTGATTTTAATTTATGAGACACTTGTGAGGTGCTACTAGCTGCCATGTAAGCTTTATACAAGTTGTCATTCTTAACCCAACAGACACTGGTAAGGGAAAAACTGAATTAAAACCGTTTTAGCTTGAGGCTGAAGCATAAAATGTGAATAAATGAAGGCGTTTAAAGTGGTCTAAGTATGCACCATGTCTATTGTTGAGACTGCTGATACAAGGCACAGCTTCAAATATTTTTTATTTAGATCACATTTCACAATTAAAGTAATCTCAGGGAACTTTACATAAAAAGAAGAAAAAAACAGTTTGACCAGTCACATTTCAATGATCTTGCTTTGCACTTTGTGAGATGTACAAAAATCATCTCAAAACGTATGACTCTTAAGTAACAGCATATTTTAATTTATTTTTCTGTTTTAAGCACTATTTAGAAAATAAAACACATTGAATAAATACAAACTTAGAAAGCAACAGGTTTCTGCCATACTCTCACAGCAACACGTGGTTATTTCTTATGGCACTCTTAGTGAGTAGCGGAGGGATTCACGCTGCAGAATCCACCCAGAAGCAGACTTGGGCCACACACTGCAATGAAACACTTAAGACTGGGCATGCAGATGCTGAACCCTAAACTCATTTACAGACACAGATAATGGACTGGCACACTGATAAGACGTTGAGAACATCTAAAAACACCCGAGAGAAGGAAAAGAAAAATCTATATACAGAAATAATAAATAAAGAGAAATTAGGTCAGAGACAAATCCACTGTACATTTACAGCATGTCCAACTTTCCTTTTCACCCTCAGTTAAACTTCAGCCCTCACCCTCATCCACAATAAAGTTCAAATATATTACAATATGACATGGGATGTTCACTAACAGCAGATTGCACCATTTACAGTGTTACAAACAAACATAAAATGTCACCCTGTGGATGGAATCAAATGTAGTTCCCTTTCAGGGTTTGTTCATGGTAAGGCAGGATACAGTGGAGCTCTTAAATCCTGTTGGCGAGAAGTATATCACAGAGCCAGGCTGCCTTGACAGTGTTCTTAAAAAAGTCTACTTCATTCCTGGCAGAGTCATCTGATTTGGCAGACGTAAAGTGGCACAGAAGAGTATGGGTTGGATCAGAAAGCAGAGGTTGAGCAAAAGGGGTGTCATTAGTAGTATGTTACAAGCTGTTCAGTGAGCTTTCTCAATCATCCTTTACGGATGTTTCATCCAGGAAATGACGACAACACGAGCTGTGTCTAAGTACTAAGGAGGCAGGAGCAAAGATCCAGGATGTTGGATCCAGAATCCAGACCTTTTCTTTGTGGAGGGGTGTAAAGACAGAGATAGGTGCTATCTGACCTCCAAACAGTCCAGGTACTCCTGTGCCAGGTCATAGCAGAACCGGTACTGCTCCTGGGAACAGGACAGAAGTTTGGTTTTCAACACATGACTAAGATCAGACATTGTGCCGTAAATACATTTTTGGTGCATTCAGTTTCCCTCAACCCTCTGTCAACATCTGCCTTAGTCTCTGATATGTAGCACTTTCTTTAAGATGAGCAAAATTCCATTTTGTGGAATTTACCTCCTTTCTTACCGATCGCTAGACATGAGAAACAGCTAGTTCTACATGCAACAACCTCACGACACAATCTGTCATATCTTATTTCTAAGTTTTAATCAAATCAAATCAAACTTAGAAATGTAAAAATCACAACTTGTGGCTTTATTGGGGGTTATGTGAATAACTATTTTCTGTCAGCAAACAGTAGCTTCCTGGCATTTGTGCAGGGAGCCTGGCACCCTTTTAATGAGGAGAATCCAGGAGTTTACACCATCCAGCCAAGAAACACTTTCACCACATAAAACCACAAGTTGTTATTTTCACACATCTTAATTAGTTCTGTGAAACAAAGAAGAGAAATTCTTCATTAATACATTTTACAGCTGCTGACATGCAGACTGTTTGCTTAGTCAATGTGTTTAGCAGCTCTTGGATTTAGCTTCTTATCTAACAGACTAATATATTCCAAGACATTCTGACTATTCAACTAAATGCTAAAATGTATCTTAGGTTCTCATCTCAAAGGAGAAACAAGAGTCATCAGTATGGTATCAAAAATGAATTCTAACACTGGATAGCGCCTACATCTGATCAGTTGTGGTAAAAAACAAATACACCAACAGCTCAGTTAAGCTGGGGGTGAAAACATATATGTGACGTTAAGAATGGTCTTTATGAACATAAACATCTTGCCCGTGACTTCACCTGTACAACGGTGGGTAGTGAGGAGAGACCGCAGTGTGTTGTCTGTCTTAAAGCGCAAGCTTGTGACAGCTTGAAGCTGAACAAGCTAAGACGTCACTTGGAGACATCCAGAGCACAAAGAAAGGCCATTTGAGCTTTTCAGACAAAAACTCGTAAACTGCCGTGCTCAACAGTAATTTCTTATTAAAGCAACATCCGTGCCGGCAAATGCTCAACTCGCGTTATATATAATTGCCTACCGAGTGGCACAGTGTAAAAAGCTGAACACAATAGCAAAGGAATTAATACTTCCCTGTGCTATGGACATGGTTTCAACTCGCAAATATTTTCTTATGTACCAAAGGGGGGCCCAGCAGATTAAGTTTGGGAACCACTGTTATGAAGTATGTTTTCAAAAGGGGAAAAGATTAGGTTCCTGGAAATTTGGACGTTGAAATTTGTAGTTTTTTTATAAACAATCATAGTTTGTACTTTAAATCCAATGGGATTAGCAGTTAAATAAATTAATCCCACAGGTAACTTTGCTTTTATCAATTTCATTGTTAAAATAAAAACTAAACGTGTTTTCAATAATTGTCATTTTTTTTTGGGTCATTTGACGATCGAGTTTGGTGGTGTAAAAAAAATTGAGGTTTTAGTTTTACGCCATATTGCTCAGAACAAGAATATAATATGGAATAACTGAAACCATAGATAAAATACTGTATTTCTGGAGAGAGTTAATTTAATTTTCCCGACTTCTTGGAGAGAAGTTATCTCCTTGAAACTAAAGTACTTTAGTATGAGGTAATATGTTGCAGTAAAGACATATAAAGATTTTTGGTGCTCACCATTGTTTCCACCATGTTTGGCTTTGAGTTGCGCAGTGTTTTGGCAGCAAAGAACACGTCCACCAAACTGTGGTGACGAATCATTTCCAGGATCATGGTGCAGGCACAGAAAGTACCGCTTCGACCGCCACCATTCCTGCTCCAAAAGAAACGGACAAAGACACTCAGACACAGAAGAAGGGTGTACAGAAATGAATGACCTAATAAAAGACATGGTATAGCAGCTCTGACAGCCTCTCAGAGGGGGAACTACAGTGTGAAATGTCAAAGTTTGACTGAGCATAGATCAAGGATGCTGTGAGAAAAAGGCTGACCGGCAGACTTTGAAGATGAATATCTGAGTAAAGATCTCATTAAAATACCGGAGCTGGGATTTAATCCAATGTGAGATGTCTCACTGACCTCCAAAGAGCAAAATTACCTGAGATGGCAACGATAATACAAAGATACACAAGCAGGAGAACTGCCAATGCAGTGTAGATTATCAGAATAGTACACTTGAGTTCTGAAAATTCAAAAGTCCAGCCTTCAGACGAGATTCTGAAAGCTCTTTCCAAGGCTTTTCATAAAGAAACACAATTCCTGAGAAGCTGCTTACTTGATAATATTTGTGAATGTAATTTTATAAAATGTTGGGGGTGTAAATTGTGGAGCTTCAAAGGATCACGTCATTCCTGGTCAACATAAACATTCTTAAACTCTCTACAGTGTCAAGTGTTTGACATGTTTTAGTCTAAAAATGTACAGAACAAAAAAACAAAATATGTGTATGTTTCAATTTCTTTAAACCAGTACCAGTACTTTCTATACTATTAGCTATAAGTTCACCAGCTTCATGGAACTGTCACCTGGATTGGCTGGTGTTTCAGGCTGTGTTGTGTTTAGTTTTTGTTGTGCAGCGATGAAGAGAAATGTTTGTTGGCGGTGTAAGCGGACTCACAGGCAGTGGACGATGGTGCGTCCCTCTCCGCACTCCCTCTGCCAGTTGTGGACCTGAGCCAAAAGGCTGAGGAAGGCTTTTTTGGAGTCGGGCACATCGCGGTACGGGGACCAGCGCAGGAACTGAAAGTGACGCAGCACAAGCTGGCCTTCCTGAAGCTTAAGAGTGGAAAAGTGGAGAATAATGGGAGAAATAATGAGAAAATGATGAATGTTTTCAATGGAACTCATCATATATATTTCACACATCACAAACTTATTTGAAAGGCTATCTGGTCATCAACCAGAGGAGATTCTGTCAGCCAGTCCTGCAACTGTTCTTCACTTCTAATGGGCTGTTAAATGTTGCACTGAGAGGCACATTAAAACTGATAAATGAAAACCACCATCAAAGTGATGCATTCAAAACCAGTTTTTGTAATAACGGTGTTAGAGTATAACAGCGTTACTAACGGCATTATTTTTTTCAGTAACGAGTAATCTAATTACTGTAATTACTTTTCCCATCGTTGCAACGCAGTTACTGAGAATGTGAAGTGGCGCATTACTACAATTTGGTTGAATGAAGCGCAAGGTGTCAGGTTTAGGCCACACATCAGCTGCCTGGAGAGAGCAGGGGTGGAGATGATGACACTGTTGCAAATGCGATGATGGTTGGCTGGGTGGGCGGATCATGCCCTGCTCACGCTGTCTCACTGCACGCTCTGACTGCTAAACAGAACAAGACAGCAACAATTGCAACGAGCCAGGGAAATTCAAAGGTCGCGTTCTCAAACTGGAAGTACCGGCACTACTTCTCGCTCATTGAAATTAAAGGCAAGAATGTTTATGTCACATGCCCGCTATGCCCAGGAAAAAAACACTTTATCCATGTCTGCCTCAAGCAACTCGAATCTTATGAAGCACCTCACATCAACACATGCTAACATAGAAGAGTACAATCTATTGAGTTCAAATAAATACGAAATGTTCTAAAATACTGTATATAGTGTTTTTATATAGTGTTTATAGTGTTTAATATAAACATCTTTGACGTTAAAGATGTTATTGAACGTAATAGCGTATAGAACATGAAAAATAACGTCACAGTTACTTTGCTGAGCAACAAATTACTCTAACAATGAGTTAACTGAGTTACTAACTCAATTACGTTTTGGGAGAAGTGATTTGTAACTTTAACTAATTACTTTTTTAAAGTAAGATGACCAGCACTGTTCAAAACTACATTCCTGCAAAACAGCAATGACCAAATCTTAGTAATAACGCAGCAAAACCCTGAAGTCCATAAACTGCAACTATCTTTCTTTATCTCCTGAAATCTAAGCCCTTTTCACACTGCCCGGTCTAGGCAGCACTGCCTGGTCAAGTCTTTGTTGTGCCTCAATGAAGAGTTTGTAATCAGCAGAATTGGGGTCAGACTCTGAGTCGAACTGACTACGGAGTCACGTCAAACCTCTAAAAACTACTCATACAACGTGTCCTGTAAACTACCACCCCTACACATGGGAGGAGGGAGGGACGACTCGTGTATTTTTCCAAATCAGAGCAAACACTCAAGAGTCTCTTTTAAAACGTCATAACACGTCCTCCTCTTGAGGAGGAAGGAGGGGGCTTGAATAGCAAGGTTATGCGCAGTCCCTAACCAGATATGACAGCTGTTTAAGCAATAGCATTATCTGCTTAGCGCTTTAAATCATATCTAATTGGGTCGGCTAAAATACAGTAAGCCTACTAGCAATGATCAGCATTTTGGCGTCAGCGGTGCCAATAAGACGCTTCACATACACAAGAATGGCTGAACATGCTGCTCAAAACAATCGGTTGATTACATGACACTTACATGTTTTTGAAAGAGCACACTGATGCAGTGCTTACCAGCATGAGTGACAGGCAAAAAAACATGGTCTCGACGCATTTGTTCTTCAAAATACAGTTCCAGCAAATTGGTTTCCAAACTATCAGAGAGAGCTCCTCCCAAATCTGCGTTTCAGACAAGTAATATTTGAGAAATTACACCCTTTTCCCTTTTCTCATTTTTGTCCTCCAGCACACACAGATTTGAGGGTTTCTTGGTGACCTTGTTCATCATTTTCAGTAAGACTGAAGACCTGGATGCTTGTTGGATTGTGGGAAAAGGAACATTACAAGCAATCTGTCTTTTTTTTGTCTTTCACTAAACCACCCAGTTACATTTCTCCCCAACAAGAAAATATTTCTTAGATATTCCCACAAGTAGGGTTCAAACAGTAAAGTTTCCCTCATTCTGTAAATGTGCTGCTGTGTAACTGTGGGACATTTTGCATCTATGTAAAAAAAACAAATGAAACATAGACCCCTGCTCCACAGTGCTCACAGTAGTACAATAACGTCTGAGGGCTCCCTTAACTTGGATTTTTTTATTATAAAAATAAACCACTAACAATGCCTCAGGTGTGAAGTAGAACAAATGGCGTAATTTCCTTATTCTACTTGGGTCACGTTTGCTATATCTACTGCACAACAGAATACCTTCTTGGGACAGAGTCTATTGGAGTCCCGCTCTGTGGTGTCTGTCTCCTCTGGATCCTGCAGAGAGTCCATGTGAAAAGGGTTTCTGACATGGTGTCAAGATTCTTTAGGGACGAGGAGGGGGATGAGGGCAGTAACAGGGGAGGTTTAAGCCATTGTGATGGGAAGTTGAGGTCAGTGGGAGTTAAGAGGGTTTCTCAACTAAAGGAGCAATGACATGAACAGATGAGCTAAACTAGATGCTGTGAGCACCTACAGGAGACTGCTGCAGATCTACTGAGGTTCTCACTTGTATGAGATAATACACAGTAATAACAGAAATATTCCAGTTCTATTCAAATAGTGAATAGGGCCAAAATAAATTAACTCTTACTGGCTGAGTGTAAAAGTGATCCATTTCAGTTGCAACAAACTGCTCAAACAGAAGCGTAGGAGCTTATTAAACAGGTTTTAGGACCATATGTGGCTAATAGCATGTTGGCGATACAGCTGCTTTGTTTGAGGTAGGATTATTATACTGCAAATGATTTGAACCGCTGGAAGGGACAAATGCCAGCTGGGACCTGGGTCACCGTATAAATCATTCCACCAGCACCAGGTGTCATAAACCCTTTAAAAACTAAATGAAACAAACGAACAGCCTCCAGCAGCAACGCAGAACTTCAAAACCTTTTTTGATAAGGCAAGACTCAAGTTGGGGTTTTGATCATATCCAATATCAAGGCAACTGAGAAAAATGCACTGAGTTTACACACATCAGTCCATTAAGTGTTGACCATTGTTCCCTCTAAGCTGCGCGCTTGCGCATCGCGCACATTCTCAGCGCACAAGAAAATCTATGCAGCGCATAAAATAAAATTCACCATAAACATATTAATTAATATCTAATTCTAGACCTAATTTAATCTAATCTAATTAATTAGACCAATAATGTGTTTTTCTGTACCATTTTTCAATGTAACGCAGCGAGTGACAGATGTTCAGCCAATGATACGATACGGTTTACTTACGCTATGCAGCCAATCATAGCATTGATAGTGCTTGCATATGTGCCCTGCCCATACGCGCCGTGCAGGGTAGCTAGCTAACAACAGCGGAGTTAGGAGTCTTAAGAGACGCAACCCTTTATTATGGCGAAACGAACGGGCAGCGCCAGCGACACATCCACTCACCAAGCCAAAGTAAAAAAAGAAATGCGGTTCTTTTAGGATGGAATGGCTGTCTGAGTATGTGCAAATAGAAGAACAAGCGGTGAAACTGGGTGAAAATTTTTCTTTTTCGAGTGAGAAAGTTCTACTCTGCAAAACATGCAGGCTGCAAACATGACTCTTCCCATGGTCAAAGCATGACTCTCACATATAACATATAACATACTACACATCTCATGAACAACAAGATTTTGTCTTTTTCATTTTAAGTGGGCCAAATCACTTGTATTAAAAGTAAACTAATGAAAATTGCTGCTGTGATTTGATTATTTTAATAAGCCATGTAACTTGCTATGATCCAAGGTTTTGAACAGGTGTGTTACTGGTGTGTGGCCACAGCGTGCACATCTGATGTTGCTCACAGTGGTCCTCAGTGTGCTCAGGAAGCTTGTGTGTTTGCCCAGGCACATGAAAAATTAGAGGGAACATTGGTGTTGACATGTTTTTTTTTTCCAGGACCCAATTTTAACATAAAGAATGCTAGTTGTACTACCACGCAGTAAAAATCAGCAGCATGTGTCTGTTATACTGCTGCCTCCTCATAGAAAGGCACGGTGGACATCCACCGTTTGCAGAGTAATGCAAAAAACATGTGGACATACACAAATACAGATTTTTCTTTTTATGAACAGGAAGAATGAGAGAATGAGAGATTCCAAAGTGGTTACCTACTTTGCTCTTAACATCTATATGGGAAAATAGCCATGATTAGTTTGACTCACTGACTGACTGTTAATCTCTGCTATGTAGGTAACAGTATGTGATTGGTACAGTTTGTATATTTTTTTGTTTGTTACTAAGTTTATTCCTGAAGCCATTGATGTATTTGCATTAAAAAAAATCTACCAGAGCTCTGGCATGGCCCAAGTTACGCTGTGATTATGCATTGGTCATTACTTAGGCGAAGTGTGACATCAACACAGTGCGGTAACTATTTATAACTGTGCTGGTCTCACTGTAGTCTTCATCCCAAACAGTAGGCGTCACTTGTGAGAAAATTATATCACCTCACTGAAGGCACTAGAGGAAGTCATACAGGAAGCACATTATCTAAACATACCAGTAAATGTGTATCACCCCACTTCGAAGCAATTCTTTTTTGGTTTTAATCTGTATGTAGGTGCAGGATTTTTGTGTTCGGTTCTGGTGGGGAGATGCAGTTTTGGTCTTTTTTAGCAGAAGTAGGCTCCTAACTGAGTGAAATAAACCTGAAATAAGTAAACTTCAGCCATGACAAGGGCTGTTTGAATTCTATACAAACAAAAGGCGCTTCAGTGCTTCCTTTGGCAATTCCTTTAGCATCGTAAACACTAGAGCATTCTTTATGAAAGGACAGAAGAAAATGCTGTACCACAATTCCTTGCGACAGCAACTTTCAAAGCAATGCTCGGTTATATTTCTCCAGGCGTACTACCTGTGATTTCTATGGATAAATATGATGTATACGTAATATATGATAAAACTGTATTGACTTGGTACTTTATGAGAGAAGTTGAGGCTTTTTGAATGGAGTTTGTTTGAACCAGAGGTGTTTTGGAACCATGTATTAGGGATGCATCGATTCGATATTTGGATCGGATATCGGTATTGATAATGAAGAAAATTTGAGATTGGCAATCGTTAACAATTTTTTTTTTTTAATTTATTTAGTTTTTTCCCCCCTTTTTTCCCCAGCATTGGCATTCATGCAAGGGCCTTCTGAGGTGAAAAAAACTTGTTAAGTTGGGATTTTTATTTATTTATTTTTTACCAAGCTAGAGAAGCTATTGTTTTGTTCAAATGCTTTTGTAATGGATTTTTAATTCCCATTTGCACTAAACTATATAAAGAGCTGATTGCTATTAATTTTGAAAGTCTACCAACCAAGCTAGTGAAGCTTTTACTTCTCAATTTCAGCTCCTTTATTATTTAATATTTTGTTTTACATTGGATTTTGAATCCCTAATTGCACTGACTGAACCAGTTACACTTGTTATATTTTTATGGTTAAGATTGTTTTATTGATGCACAATTATTAAATAAATAAGTAATTCAGTACATTTATATCTGTTTATTTATTTCTAAAAAAAATAGGAAAGCAATGTTTAAGTCAAGTCTGATGTTGCCTTGCACAAAAGAATGATCCCAGTCTTTTCCCCACAATGAAATTTACCGTTTGTTACCATAATTTCGCACTGTTTATCTGTATCTGTATCAGATTGGTATCGGCCGATATATATCGGTCTCAGTATTGGAGGTGAAAAAAGCGGATCGGTGCATCCCTACTATGTATATACTATATATACTTCTATATACAGTTTATATTTGGAGCATGCTGGCGAGATGGGAATAAACGCTTAAGGACAAAGGGAAAAACCTGATACTGTATCTCACCAGTTTGAATATGAAATAACCGAATGAATCAGACCCTTGCTGTTAGCGCGACCAGCCTAACCTCTTCACCTCTGTCCTTTACCACTTTGTAGGGAATCTACCTACCCGTGTGATGTTCTGAATCCGGAAGAGACGGATGATCACGTCGTCGTCAGCAGTCCTGGACAAAAGCTCCACTGTCATGGGCCCGAACTGCTGCAGCCCCGGTTCTGGCCAGTACTGCAGACAAGGCTGACAGGGAGAGAGATGGGAGCAAGTCATTAGCCCACACTACCTTGAGGCAGAACAAATCATTATGTCAGCAGCCAATGACGGTGAAGCTAGTAACAAGGCACCTCAGTATTGACGGCAGAGACAATTAGACTAAATGACAATGATTACCTACAAATAGCAACCGTAATTTAAATGAGCCAAAAAAACCACAACAACCCACTCATCATGGGGAACAATCCTTCACATATGCCACAGTCACCTCGTGTGAATTATTCATGAGTCTCAATCATCACCATTAGCACATTACAAATTAATGGAGTAAGAGTCCTTGGATGTGCATGGAACAGACAAACGGGAAGTGAGCTGAGGGGCTGGACACACTTAAATGCCAAGGTCTCCCATCATCACTGCTTCAAAAGCATGTCTCCCCCCAAGCTAGGAGAGGGGGAATAACAACACATGGGAACGATGCTGACATGTTCTGCAGTGACTTTGGGAATGAGCACAACCCTGGAGTAGGAAGCGATAACTGTGACACACTGACAGAAGGGTATTAACAGGTGACATTGAGCAAGAGGGGAGATAAATATTTATACATCCAGACAGGAGAAAAGCAGCCCTAACTCAGGACAAACTGTGTGTGTATGAGTATGTGTTGGAGGGGTGAACTGTTTATCCACTGGCAGCTACAGACAAGAAGGAAGAGGAAGACGAGAAAAGAGTGACAGTGGACAAAGGACAGGCTGCTGCTGACAGGCATGGTGGAAATGTCGCGCAGAAATGGGATATGACACGGTGACGGAGCGGCGATAGGGAGGTGGCAGAACAAACCTACGCTTGAGCAAACATGGAGGGGTGCGATAAGGATGTGTTAATGGCATGACAGCAAATTAAATGGGCAGCGTGAGCGCAGAATTGAAGTGTGGTGGCAGAAAACCAGTGAAAGGGCAGATGACCCCTCCTCACTGTACTGTCTGTCACATTCACGTCTCACTTGAGAAAAGGAGGAAATAAAAGTCTTGGAACTGTAAGTGTCAACATGTTATAATGTGCAACAATGTGCAATAAAGTCCTGAGCCAACTCTCATTTCTTTCTATTTTCTATTTTCCTCTATTATCTTGAGCAATAGTTTTCCAGGCTTCCTGAAGGTGTGTCAAAGTTTTTCTTTGGACACCAGCTACATTTTTACTCATTTTTAGTCCAGTCCTTGTATCTGACCAATCGGTGAATCCATTGAACCAAATGGTTCTCGGGGCTCTCTGAGGGTTATTTGGACTGTGGAGCTCCCTAAAGGACAACATGCCTCCAAGGGCTTTCTCTCTGGGTTTTAGAGGCTAATGATGAACTTTAAGAAGAACTTTAGTTTATATCGGCAATGACCTCTTCAGCTGCTGTGTATGTTGTGTGGCCCAATCCCTGAACAGTTAAGTCACAAGTGGAAACCACCTTGTGCTGTGCAAGCTCCTGCTCCAACATAGGAGAGATTACCCTAAAAATGTTATGAGTTGTGTAAAAAAAAAAAAACTATGGGCTGTAGTTCCTGCTGTGCAGAGGCTAATAGTGGAGGGCCTTTCTATAACAGTTAGAAGAACTATGAAAAGGTTCTCCTTGTCTGAAAGCACATTCTGACAAACTAAGCTCCCCTACTACAAGCTGGTGGTGAACAACTATTTATCATAGGTCTATTTCACACAACCTCTGCTTTCCATTAATCAGGTGACTGACAGCAGAATGTGTCGGCATCATGAAATCTGACTAGGTTGAACCTGGTTTTACATGTGTAGACCTGACTTATGATCATCTGTTTAAACTTTTCTCTCCGTGGTTTTATCTAGACATCAGACACTGTTTAACAACTTAAGTGCACTTTTAACAGTCACTACATTAAACTGATACATGACTCCAGCAGGATGTAAAATATTTTTTCTTTGACTTTTTCTATTCCAGCGCCCAGTTATTTTCTTTTTTTGAGTGTTTATTGCAGTCATTCTGTGTCACTTACACTGGTATTAATCTGTGTTTTGCCTCCTAATCAGCAGTGAAATAACTCTTTTCTGTAAATATTCAGGCTTCGGAAGCAGATATTTGATATTTTCAGGGACAAGGAAATGCTATTTACAGGTGAGGCTGCTGGCTAAGTAGGCAGGATTATGGGGGAGCCTGACATCTTCTTAGTTTACACTAATAGTTTACTGCTTTTTGTTTCCAAACCTTTTACACAGCTCTTCTACTCACTGCTTGCCTTGCAGTTCTTGGAATTGGTAGGAAATTGGCCCTGACACTCTTCTCTCCCAACATCCTCTTTAGATAATAAACACATTTCTCACAGGAAAAGCTGCACTGGTAGCAGAAGTTGAACCTCAATACATTGACTCAATAGGAAAGTAATAGCACATTAAATGCAGTCAGTGTGTGGAAAAGGAAGCACAGCTTCTTTCAAAAAATAACCTCAGGTGAACAACAACATTATTTGATGAACAAAAACAGACCACAAGGAGAGGTAGTGTGTAAAGATTTAAGTACACTCTAACTGCATCATCAGCAATGATCTTTGATAAGCAATTGTTCCTGCCCATCAATCTGAGAAGAGTTATCCTGTGGGAGAGCTGTGCATAAACAAATGCTGCAAACCTCAATGAAATGAAGCAAAGCTGTAAATGGGAGTGCACCAAAGTTCCTCCACAACGATGTGAGAGATTGATGACATCATACAAAAAATAATTACTAAATGTGGTGCTAAAGGTGGTGCTACATGCAGCTGGATAACAGGGTGGTCTTGTTCTTTCACACATTGCTTCTGTCTTTTAACACTGTAATATGTCAGGTGTTGTTTATCTGAGGCTGTATTTAGCAAATTTCAAGACCCAGCGAGGACCAATGATTTTTTGTTATGTCCTGATTAGGGCTGCAGCGATTCCTCGAGTAACTCGATTACAAAAAATGATCGAGGAATTTCCTCTGCCTCGAAGCCTCGTTTAATTAAATTTAGAGCTCGCGTTTCGCACGGATTCTTTTTAGTGTGACACAACATGCTTACGTTACAGCAGGGCTTCTCAATTACATATTAAGGTGGGCCAGATTTTCAGACCAAAAAAATTAACGGGGCCAGAAATTGTCTTTGACCAGTAAGTAAACACGACAGAAGCAACTTTTCGCCACGAGATTTGATATGGATTACCAGTGCACACCAGTAACCACTCCGGTAAGTTGATTATTTTGAAAACGGACGTTTATTGTGCTTTTACGGACCTTTGTAGACATGCGCATTACTTGCCGTTCTGAAGCAGGTTGAGAAGAATCAAAATTAGGCAAATACCGGAGACAACAGTAAACATCAAAAAAGCGGTGAGGGGGGTTCTAAAACATTGCAGACGACTCAGAAAAGAGGCTTAATGTTGAAAATACCGGAGTTCTCCTTTAAAAGTAGAATGCTAATAACTCGGAAGTTTGAGGTTAATAAAAGGAGATTAATAATTAATTGAATTCTATTTCCAGGCTATATGAACACAAGCTCAACAGCTGGTTTGTCTGCTCTCTCTGTATTTGAATCTGTATTCTCTTACCCAGGCAGAGTTGGACTGGTTGAGCTGGTTGAGCATCACCACTGAAGTGCAGCCGTAGTCGTACACGAGCTTCCAGAAGTCAGTGGTGGTGCCGGGCAGCGGATGCGGCGTCACGACGAAGGTGGCAGGCTGCAGAAAGCTGTCGGCGAGCGCTGCGTTGATGTAATTGCTGCTCTCTCCCTCGCTGGTGACGAGGAAGGCCAGGGAGCGGTCAGGTGGAAGGACATCCATGCTGCGGTTCTTCTCGCGGTTCCTGGGCATCAGAGAGATGCTGCACTCCTCCACATCCAGGTGAGGAGTCACCGAGTTCAGAGTCTGAGAGGAGGAGGAGGAGGAGGGAGTGTGCAGGGAAGATCGTGAGAAAGGATGACATGCGGGTTAGAGAACGTATTCATATTTTAGATAGATAGATGGAGATAAAATGAAAAATTAAGAATAATGGTTGTGACTAGATGAGATCAAAGATAGACAATGAAATATTCTCACTTCTAACTGTAACAGTCTGACTTCAGTGCTCCAAACAACACAACACACATATTACTGGTCAACACCACCAAAGGGATAAAAACACACTGAAGGTGGACTCATACATTATGAACAAGCAAATTATGAAGCAGTGGAAATTGAAATGAACTGATTATGTAACCCGCCTCATGTTGTAAATGAAGCCGACTCATTAAGACTTAATAAATTGAACTTGTAACTGGAATATTGCATCTCTGCAACTATTTGCGATTATGAGCAGGCTGTCTGATTGGACGGCTCATGAGCAGCAGTGACAGAGTGGATGTGTGCTGCAGGGGGAGAGAACTGCTAACTCTTCTGGCTGAAGGTCACCAATCAATAGCACACAACTAGCATTAAGTAGACAGAGCGATAACATCACATAATCAACATACACTCCACACTATCATGGCTGCAGGCTTCCATGTTTAATGAAAAGCAACTTTAACCTGCTTTTGTGCTGACTACCTATTCACTTTCTAACTGATCTCACTGTGAGAATATAGAATGAATCATTCTGAAGCCAATTCATTCGTCATACTTAGTAGTAAAAATAAAATAAACAGATGTTACCTGGTCAGTTAGGTTTCAAACCTACAGCCTTCAAATTAGGAAAAGCCATTTGTTTGAAGTAAAATGTTAACAGCTCATCAGTGTCATCAGTGGATAAAATTTGAAGTGGTTCTTTGCACTTATTGTTTAGGATGAAGGTAAAATTAATATCTGGTGTGTGTTTAAGAGACGGTGAATATAAAAAATACCTACCTCTGAATGTCCTTAAGAGGTGGGAAGAAGAACTTAAATCACATCATTTTTAACCACAAGAATAACAAAGGAGAAGATTTTTGTTTTTACTGTGCTGAATGTCTTTTTCAGTAATATTATAACATGGAAGTCTGGGTTTCCAAATTCCATCAAATGCAGAATTAATACCAGCTGTGTGACACAATGCAGTCGCACACAACCCTGCGAGAAGCCCAAAAACATCACGAACGCAGCAAAACAAGACGAAACGAGGGAAATACCTACAAAAAGACAACGTCTCTGAGGAGAAATACACCATCACACATTTCTACTGGGTCAGATAACATCACAGAGAGGGATTGCTTTGATATGAGTTGATATGTTTTTTTTTCAAGGAATATTCTTCTCAGTTTGCCTTCAAGTTGGTCCAGTATTTCATGACACCTTCATTTAGGAACAATTCTGCTTTGTTCTTAGTCTTTCTTGGAAAAGGTTGCCATGTTAACCTATGAAAAATATTATAAATGCCAACTAAAACAATGCTTAAAATGACACAGAGACATTTTTTTTACCCTCGCCTGCCCCCTGCAATGTTAAACCTTTCCTAAAAGTTGATAAATGTGTGTTACCTGAAATTCTTCTCTGAGCTGTGAGGTGTTGCTCTGAGAGTCAACTTTTAGCAGCTCCTTGTAGGTGAGAGCAAACTCAGTGACGGGGATGGCAGTTTCCCCGCACAGACAGGCCTCCAGGATGGCGTCATGGATGAACACATACTGTTCCTGCGACACAGACAGTGGGGTGGGGAAACTTTCAAACACCGACTGAATCGCACAAAAAAAACGTTGCTGTGCTTAAAACATCCCAACTTTTAATTGCCCACTTATGAGGAACAATGCAGAATTTAATTACCGCTGCTGAATGTTGACTAATAGTCGAAACTGTCAAACAGCCTTCACATCGTCATGCCCACTCACTCATTGTTTCCAAGCAGAATATTGTCAACAAAATGGAGAAAAAGAGCCGTAAACAGACATCAGAGGAGCAACACACTGCCCACACAGCATATTTTAAATAACATCACCAGCCGGGCAATTAATGAGGAAACTAGGAAATTTGTTTTGACGTGCAACCAAACAAAAGATCAAAGAGGCGGGGAGACATTCAAAATTACAGGCATGAAACTGTCCCTTTTTGTACTTATTTCTCATTTCTAATGTGTTCTGTAATTGCAGAAATATGTATTCGACTGTGTCTGAAAGGTGAAAAGATCAAATTAAAAGGGAGATAAATACGTATTGTTTTGGTATCTACTGTGGTCCAGACCTGTGAGGAAGATAACTTTCTTTTAAACTTTTAATAGTCTTATTCATTCGAGTAATTAATGTATTTTTCTGGTTCTTTTCTTTTTTTAAATGGTCGTTGATATCAAGCAAGGTTTACATGGAATGACTAGCTGCTATGTTTATGCAATTAAAGCGGGATGTGAGTGTATTGACTGCTCACACTAGACTTGAATTAATGTCAGTCTGACAGTTTTTTTTTTTAAATAACAAAGCTTCTTCCGCTCTCTCTGCGTTCGATGGAGTCTGTTGACGCCTTCAAAAGGCAACTTAAGACCTATTTATTTGTTCAGGTTTTTGCTTAATTATCTTAAGGTTGCTATGATTGTCACTGAGTTGCCTTGGCCTTTTAAACTTATACTTTTATGTACTTCCCAACTGTGTGTTTCTATTGTAACTGTAAAGCCCTTTGTGACTGTGGTCTGTGAAAGGCGCTGTACAAATAAAGCTTACTTACTTACTTCTTCGTGCTCTTGATTTTTCATGTATTTTAAATCAAAACAAAAATTGGAGCTACAACAGGTGCCAACTGAATAGTGGTGGACAGTAATAATGTTTACATTCGGTTTCGCCTTCATGTGTCATTCTACTGTACAAATATCTTAATAGTTTAAACTGATATTCCAAATGTACATTCTACTTCCTGTGACAAAGCCGCAACGCAAAGCCGCAATTTGCATGTTTTTACATAAACAATCAACGAGAAATTTGACGTCTAATATACGTAGCGGACACTGAAATGATGAACACTGCTTCAAAACAAAAGCAGCTAACAGTTTCTGGGTAAAATAAAACTCAAGCACACTTGAAGTGCAGAGAGTCAGACAAGCTGGTGAACAAAGCTAAGTGTGACGCTCCTCCCACTGTTTTAGAGCTGCAGGCCACCATTGCCTATAACGGGGTAAAAAATGAAAGGTGCCTGAAACAGTTTGTGAAAGGAACCTTTTGGAAGTGTAGAATTGGAAATATTTCTCAGTAGGTGGCAGAGATAAAAGGGGAGTGAAAAGAGTGGATAGAAATAGTTGTTTATTGGCAGGAAGAAAAATTCCAAACACATAAATCACAAACTCTTAAACAGGTCAGATTTTGTGTTTTTAAGAGCAACCTGCAAGTTGTATTTGTCACCAAATACATACTTAATATTTTGTTGTAATATTATTTATGAAAAGTTAAATGGAACCCAGACTAATATGACTTGTATGGCATGTTCAATTAATTATGGCTTTTGTTATGTGATATCTAATGACTCATGTCTTTGTTTTTGTAGCCCACACCGCAGTGCATTATGGGTAGTAGTGATATATCATGTTTGGAAGCCGGAGAGGCCCAGTCTCCGGACACTACAGTGAGATAAATGTGACTTCCGTTCGGCCTATTCGATTTTAACCCAAGCGCGGTGAAAATGGTGAAGAAAAGACTGAAGACATGACTGATAATGTTCACCAATATGAAGATAATCAGAGGACAGCTGCTTTTGAATACTAACAGAGGAGCTCCACCCTATGTTATCTGCTGCATATTGTGACTGTGACTGAGGACAATTGGTTAGAGAAAAGATTCCTGAGACTTAAGTTTCAGTGCAAATTCTTCATTTATGATGCAACTGGGGTTCAGTTTAGTTGAATTTGGACTTTGATTGTTGAAACAATGGGCACCTAGGCTAAGGGTCCTGTTTGGAAATAATACTAAATATATATATAATATAATACTAAAGCGGTGATATTGCTGTAGTGAATTACCTTTTAGAATAAAATGTGTAAAAATCAAAACAGCAACCCGATTTCTGCCTCTAGCTCATCTGGAACCCTCAGCATGAATAACACACTGAATTCTCTATGAATCAATGCATGCTCTATGAAAAATGAAAGTGCCCTTCATCCCCTTGATCAAAAGGACCAAAAATGCTGGAATGGCGGAGAGGTGATGACTGCCTCTCCACATCACTGCGTGTGGATGCACGGTTGCACATCTACCGTGCATCTACAAAATAATGAGGCAAAATAATGACACTCTATCCTTCTTATTCATCAAAACAGCAAACTTCAATCAAATTACGATTTATTACAAAAGAAGTCAAATTCCAGTTTTAAGCAGTTTCAAAGTACTTTACAAACCTTGAAAACACTACATTAGAATTCAAGCATTTTTAAAGATTTCAGGCACCCTTGAGAACTGGTACATCATATCATGATGGTTATTTTTAGTCTCCATAACAACAAGAAACACCCGTGAGCTCTTTCCTGTTTGAGCTAGCTGACAAATGCATCAAATGAATCAGAGAAGACGCCAGAGAACAGCCGCGGGTCTTCAAGAGGCTGTCTTCACTTCTTTTGTTACCCTCGAAAACTGTTAAGACTTGCTTTACTTCTCTTGTTGACTTTAGAATATACTAGGGCTGGGCAACAATTACAATTTTTTATCTAATTAATCACATGATTTCCCTGATTAATCACGATTAATCGCATTTGTACGCAAAATCCAAAAATTTATTCAAAAGTAGTGTATAGCTTTTAGCATTTAACATTCTAAATGTGCTGCCATATGAATGAAAGTGCCATAACATTTTTTGTGGAAACACACTTTTAACATCAGCATTTTTATGTAGTTTTTATGTAGAAACTGTCTGTTTCGTTGAGTGACTTGCTGGTATCAATTGTGTGTTTTGCCTTTAAGTGATATTTTAGGCTGGAACTACTACGGTGAGAAGACAATTCAACTTGGCAGTGTTTACAGATGACTTTGGTTCTGTTGACTCCGCAGTCTGGAAGAACTTTAAAATGAAAATGGCCAAGTAAAAGTTGTACCCTTCTCTATGTTTGGTGGATCCGCCGATTACTTTCTTTTTCAGTTCCGGAGCAGACACCAACAGACTTTTACAATAATAAAAGCCTGTGAGCAACAGACTTTTACAATAATAAAATAAATAATAAAACAGGGGTGGTCCGTGGCGTAGTGGGTCGAGCAGGTGCCCCATGTACAAGAGGCTATATTCCTCGCTGCAGCTGGCGAGTCCAGCATCGGACGGCCCTGTGCTGCGTGTCATTCCCCCTCTCTCTGCCCCCTGCTTCCTCTCTCTCTGAACTTTCCTATCCATTAAAAGGCACAAAAAATAATTTAAAAAATAAAGAAAGAAATAAAAAATGAAAAAAAAAACTTCGTTAAATAATTTGCCCAGTCCTAGAATATAAATTACAACCAAAAGCAGCACCATGTGGGACTGAATCGATATCCTTACTGCTAACTGATTAAAGATGGAGCATTATTGAAATGGTAACTGCAAAGCTTGGACATTTCACCTTGTCATCGAGCCAGAATCTATAGTTCAAGTAAAGTAACTGTAGTTTAAATTATGATAAACTTTGAGCATTCTAAAATAAATGAAACATTGAACATGTTTTTAACATCCTACTTTGGTAGAAGGTAATTAGAGCATATTAAGGTTTGTGAGTCTGATTAGTCTTTCATTTCTCTGTAAATTCATCCTTTCCCTCTCCTGTTCTGATATCTCTGGCATCATAAAACATAGCACTGCTTCATGTTAATGACCATTTGCAATACAACTAACAGCGTGCCAGCAGATCCTTTAGCATTGAGTCCTATTAACAATCCAAAGGTACATAGTCACCTTAACTTTTGTTATAGTATATCTGTTTTGTTAATGATGGCCAATTTTGCGGTGAAGACAACAATAATAATCGTTAGCTGACATCCACAACACATCAGCACAGCAGCTCACACTTCCACTCGTCCTCCTCACACACAAATTCATTTCTGTCATCATTTGTCCTTATCCTTGCCTGTTCCTGGTCTCTTAGTCATGAGTGTGTGCATCTGCGTGTTAGAGGTCTTTGGTGTCAAAACTCCTGTGCGGATCCATATTTCTCACTGTAGAGGTCAACCTAGCTTGGCTGTACTCTCTTATGCTACATTACAAATACATTGAGCTGTGTTTTATGGGGGTGTACGAAACTATAATAGTTTGATAAATATACATAGAGTTATATACTTACACATTAAGTCTCTGGGGTTGCTGACCTATATGTTCCTCTATAAGCTTGTCCTGTTGCCCCTTTAAATAAATTAAATGTCAAATTTGAACTATAACATAAGTTTTTACTAATTAATCTGTTTAATTATATCATATACATAAGCATTGCATGTGAATCTGTTCTTTTTATGTTAATGCTGCTTCCTAAGGTTTTTCAGCCTAATAAATGATTAATGGTTAAATATAACAGTATAGAGAGATGTGCTTCGTACTGTGAACATCAAACCTGTCAGCACAACCTCTATCCTCACTTCTCCCCTCCCACTCACTTCAGTCTGGATCATGTTGATACGACGGGAGCATAGGGTCTTAACACAGTTGTAGATGTCCACCACTCCTTCACACTCGGCCATATCCAGCATGACATCCAGCACGATGTAGCAGCCAGTCCTGCCTGCCCCCATGCTGTTACAGAGGAGAGAGGAGAACATTTGACAAGCCTCAGCATAGCACTGAAATTAAAAGTCTCAGCATGGAAACTTCAGGAAGACTCCAGATACTCCATATAAGGTCAAATATAATAAGAATTCTTGTTCCGAAAACACAGTCAGGGAATACAGTGACCATCAGTTTTTGGCAGCAAAAATATTGAAGGTTTGAAAGTTTAAAGGCTCAGGGAAACTGCTAAAACACACACACTCTACACTGGCCTATGCCTTGCTCGACAAAAATCAGGTTCTGAACGGGAGAAGTAATCATATTAGAGTTTGGTTGGTGACTCGTGAGCTGGAAGGAATCTTAGATCGGATATATTTCCTCTTGTTTACATTCTGAAATCATTCCTTCAAAATTAAAAATGTTACAAAATGTTTCCAAAATGTAATAAAACATCAATCTGTGATTTGTTAGTTAGAAGTTAGTTAGAATATGCAAGTGACACACTTCTGGAAGATTCTATAATCAGCAGATTCATGGCTAACACGTGAGGGTGTCAGGATTGAGGAAAAATAAGCATCCAACAAAGGAGGAAGTCATATGTCAACTCTGGGTAGAAACAGAGTTCTCTAAACACAGACTTATCTCAGATGGACAGAAAGGCAGTGGGTGTGTTATGTGGTCAGATGAGTCCACATTTTAGCTGCTTTTGGGGAAAACAAACCTGAGGTATATATTGGAATTTTGAAGAGATATATGTTGCCATCAAGGTGATATCTTTTTCCAGAAAATAAGTCATTATCTCAGCAGAACAATGTCAGACCTCTTTCTGCCTGACTTCATATACAAAAAGTGTGTGTGCTTGGCCTGCCTGCAGTCCAGATCTTTTAAACTTCAACAATAAGTACCCTCAGTTTCCAAATGATTAAAAATTAAGCTGAGGGAGCACAGTGGTAAACATGACAACATCCAGTCTTTATGTTTGAGTGAGTTGGTGGCATTAAACTATTTTTTTCCCTTAAATACAATGAATAACATGCGTCTAGTGGGATGACTTCATCGATGCCCACGGCTGCGGTACCGCTCATTCACTCCGGTAAGGACGTCCATCGTACTCAAAGTTGCCGTCCACGTCGTCAAAATCTGATAAATATCCTGCCATGTTGCACAAAACTAGCAGTAGCAAACTCCGTGTGAAGTTAGCCGACCGTCAGAGCACTGAATAAATAAGTTGTGCTGCAGCAGCGATGACGTCATCCCACTAGACGAGTGTGTAGAAAGCCCCCCCGATAGACCCCAATAACAACAACACGGCAGCTCTGAACTAACAGTGCAATAGTAGGTGTTCATTCATTCATTTGTCTTAAAGTATTGGTGAAATAAAGTTATTGGTGAGTAGATGAACTTATTTTATGCCAGCAATAAGGTCCGGGTTTAAAAAAAAATTTACTTTCTTTTTAATTCATTCAGAAATCAATTGTCTAATCTTCAGCATTTTCCATTCTTTGTACCGGGCTATTCCAAGCAAACTTAGGTTTTATTTCAATTCAGTACGAGTAGCGTGCCAGTGTTTTGGTGTTTACGGTCGTGTTTGTTTTCTCCTCTGTTCCTCTGTTGCACCAAACACGTCTGACATGTGCGAAACAGACTAATTACAGCTAGATGTAAATTTATCTGTGAGATTAAACTATGCAGATTTTCCCCCAATCCATCGTCTGGACGTGTCTGGGTCCATGTGGTAGCAGTGATGAAGCAGCATGACCAAACTGTTCACTGTTCACCAGAACTAACGCGCAGTAATGTGCATTGGCTCAACTTGTTCTGAACCAAATGAACTGAAGCACAGGTGTGAAAGTGAAATAAGTGCCTGTTTATGTTAAATAACTGTGCTAATGTGTTAGAGATGACATAATGACAGAGAGACCAGTTTCTTCATCGTCGCTGCTGCTTCTCACAGAAGCCATTTGTGCTTCCTCTTGTTGATTCTTACTTCTTGCAAGATGGAACTGGGGAGCCTTCCCACCTGAAGTTCAAGGTTGGACTTTTACAACCAATCCCAGAACTGTTTGTTATTCACACTGACAGATAAGACAATGATATGACATTTCCGATCATCATGTTGCATCATTAGCACTACATGAACCTATCAAGGGAGCTCAAATTCTACCTACAGACAGCAGGTCATGCTGTACTTTAATTTGAGAGGATTTTCGGACTGTATGTGATAATGACATACAGGTAGAGACAATAGTACTGCAGGGGATGATGGGATTATTTCCCTGTCTTTTCCACAAACTTAATGAACTGTCAAAGTGACAGTGGTTACTAAATAATTTGCATGAACATCAAGTATACTGCTCATACAGATGGCCTGTTATGAGATGGCTCCCTGAACACTTCACAATAAGCAGCTGGATTTTACAGCAGCTTGGCTTTCAAACGGATGTTACAATCACACATGAGCAGATAGTGTGGTTCTCAGATCACAAATGAACTGAACAACTCAGTTTGATAAAAATCCTTCCATTCGTGGTCTTTATCTTCGTTTATTGACGGAGATACAACAGCAGCAGTCAGAAAACTGCATTTCATAATTTTTTTAATGAAAACTTTAAACAAATATTTCAGCAAAAATTTTAAAGAAAATACAGGGAAAACTTGTGAGCAAAGGCCTCTTTTGAAGGTTTAACAGGCTAAATGTCTTTCAGTGAATGTCTTTAGGTGACACATAGTCATAATGGGCTAATTTTAAGTCACTATATCTGATGCGTTTAGTTGTCTGACAAAAGAAACTGAAAAAAATGTGAATGGAAGGGGCTTTAATGGGAATTCAGTTGTACTAATATACACTTCTGCTTTACTGTTTTTAGAAAAAGATGGAACTTCGAAGCGCATGTGGAATTCATCCACAGGGTTCATTTGAGTAGTTGAGTGATTTGTCCCCCAACTGTATCACCTTGGTGTTCGAACTTGCACATTAAAGTGAATCTTGAAAGTCAAGTTTTGGTTGGATTAACACAATAATTTTCTTTTTTATTGTGTCATGTAAACATGCTTACTGTTGTGGTCTCCATAGAAACATTTAAAGGACCAAAACCCGTTACTTTGGAAATTGAAAACATGCTAAAATTACTACAATGTGTTGAACATTACATACATTTTAATATTAATATATATATATATATATATAAATATATTAATACAAATATATGGTAATATAAATTTAAAAAGAGAGTATCTGAGGCTGGAATAATTAGGTGTTTAGCTCATTATCGCAATGGAAGTGGACTTCCATACCTGCAGTGGACCACCACAGGCCCAGCATCAGGGGGAGTGGAAGTCTTGACCCGTCGCAGGAAAGCCAACAGGCCAGTAGCATGGTACGGCACGCCGTGCTCAGGCCAGGAGGTGAAGTGGAACTGGCACACCTCATGTTTGGCAGGGTAGCCTCTCTAGAAGAGAAAACAAGTCAAATTTAATGCAACATGATTATTACAAGTACGAACATCTTTACAAGCCTTCACAAACAGAAACCAATTAAACAAACCTGAAACTAAATGAGAGCTGGGCACACCTTGCACAGTGGACCTGCTCTGGGTTCACATTAAAAATAATGAGAGGATGACTCACCCTCTCCATAGCAAAGGTGCGCACAGTGTACTCTGCCAGGGTTTCTGTCTTAAGTAGTGTTATCTTGATGTCACCGTAGAGTTCCGTGTCATCAGGCCAATACTTGCAGCACTTCATCTGGACAAACAACAAAGTTCAGCAATGTTTACATGAATTTTGAGCTGATTTATCTCAACACCCCTCAGCAAGTATTACCTCCACAAGGAATACAAACCATGTTTTCATTCTGCTCTGTACTTTGCTACAAATGTTGCCCTCACCTCCATGATTAAATGTGAGTCATAAATATGTTGACATCAAAGTTAGAGAGGACCTGCTTTGATAGGTTTTATTTGGGCATTTCATACTCTTATAAATACAGCAGAACTTGCTGTCCCTGACCATTCACGCCCTAAACCACCACTGTAATGTTTTTAAGGGGGAAATAGCTGCTTCACTTTTCTGCTTGTGTAGTATTTTTGCATCATTGTTTTCTTCTACTGCTGGCCTAATGTCAACATTTTCAACTGCTTCAGGGAGCAGACAAATTTTCTAAGAAATACAAGTCTTATTTTTCTCACTGACAACGCCTTGAAAAAGACTGCAGTGGACTGTGCAAAGGTAGCAGTTGCTTTCCCACATAAAAGGGTTAGATGTTAAGGTACGTTCAACTGTACAAGCCAAGTAGAAACTGCTGGAAAACTAAAATTGACAGTAAAAGTCTGATTTCAAGACGACTCCATTCTTTTAAATCATAATGTCATGAAGCCTTTCAAATTTTAGGAAAGACAGACAGAAGAAGTCAAAATCTGTAACTAGTGCTAAGATACTAGCATCATCCTTCCTTTCTGCCTGTCGTCGGGTACACCATCTAACTGACTTGTAAAAACATTTTTCAACTGTTCATGAGGTGTTATGCAATCATGAGAAATAGTTCAATACTTAATATTAATTCTTGTTATTGCTGGGTAGCATCCCAGTTTTACAAACTAGCAAAACCAATGTTAGCTTTGTTGCTAAAATCACATTCACTGATGGGATTTTTTTTTTTAAGATTAAGATTAGATTTATTGGTCATGTATACACATGAAATTTGTCCTCCGCTTTTAACCCATCCAGGTTGGCACCTGTTGACACACACATGCACAGGGTCACACACTCAGAGACAGATGCCAACCTGGAGCGGTGGGCAGCCATTCAGCGCCCGAGGAGCATGGGGGTACAGTGCCTTGCTCAAGGGCACCTCAGCCGTGACAAGGAGGTGGACTGACATCCCTCCAGCTATCAGTTCCACCAATCTTTTTTGTGGCGAGAGTGGGAATTGAACCTCCAACCTTCCGGTTATTGGACGACCGACTCTAACCACTGAGCCACGGCTCAAATATATAGTATTTAACAATACTATAGAATTTATATAGTATTTAACAAAAATACTATAATACCACCGATGTTACAAAATATTTAGCATGAACTAAATAAGCTAATGGTTTAAAGGTTAGCATGAGACATGGCTGTAAGCGACTCACTTTTTGGCAGACCAGCTGTGATGAACCTAACAATACATCAAAACTGTAACTCATAACAGTCACACGTTTTTGTCATTTAACTCGGATACATATATCAAATCACTTTCCAACAATGATAACCACTGACAGCTACAAATCACCATGAAAGCAAATTGTGTAACTCGCTAACCAAATTACCCTAAGTAGCTTACCAATATAAAAAGTAACAATATAAAACATTTTTTATGTATGTACTGTCCTTTTTCGTACAAGAATTTACAAAGTATATCAGTACAGCGAAGCTAAGGTAATTCCTTAAATTGTGTCCCCACCGCAGCTGTCATCTTGGAAATGATGCTAAAGATACTACAGTGACTTCCTGTTCGTTAACCATGGCTAAAACCTAAACTAATCTGAAAACAAGCTTACGACTGCTCGTAATCCACACTTAGTGATGGATGTACACAACCGTTATCAAACTAATAGCTAATATATCATGATTAACCTATGGAGAGTTGTTTTAAGTAGGTGGAATACCTCCTTAATTTGTAATATAAAGCATAAACCCTTCTTTATCAAATATAACTGATAATGCCGATCTCTCTTTCGTATCTTCATATGTTAAAACCGGTACCTCTTGTATCTTATACATTTTGAAGCAACTGTATCCAGCTGAGGTGGGAATAGTTTACAGAACAGGACACAGTATTCCACCACTGGCTTTCATATACATCAAAGCTCTGACCTTGAACCACAGCCACCAAAGTAAAAGGTGATCACTCATGATCAGACAGCAGAAGCCATTTCCTCCCACAAAACGGAGCCCAGCAGCTCCTCTGATGTATAGCGAGTGGTGGGGGAAGGTCCAGAAATACATACCCTCAATCAATCTTCACAGGTGGCTGAAGGGGTCAGAGAACAAAGGCAAGGGAAACTTACCCTGCCCACTTCCACTAGCTTGGTGATCATGACAATACTGAAGCAGTTCTCCTGCCAAACCATCCTCCAGAAATCATAGATCATCTCCTGCTTGGGGCCTGCGAAGGGGAAGGTATACAATACACATACAGATGGAGGAGTGGGTGGAGAAAAAAAGCATGAAGGTGTAGGAAACGGAAGAGAGGAAGATAAAGAGGGTGGAGAGATGAGACATAAGTCAGAGATAACAGCAGCAATAACCATCAATGTAGAGGCACTGTGTAATCCGTGCAAGGGAATAGAGAAACGATGTGTCATTCATGAACTATTGCACGCTCTCTTTGTTCTCCTAATACTGCAGAGAAATGTCATTTCAATACACCCACAAATCCTCAGCCATTGTACAAACAAGCTCCTGTGCTGCCTCTCCCAAGCACCAGCGGGTCACACAAATCATGACTTCCCAGAAAAGACGACACTTTCATTGATTTCATTACACCGTGGCACTGATAATATCTCAAGGCACTCCTTCGTACTGACTGTTCTCTCGAGTACACCACACCGTGTTTTAGTAAACAAGGTGCCTTTTCTTTTCTACCCATCACATTTTGTTACTAAAACAGGAATAACCTCAAGTTTTCCTTTATCTACAGTATATACTGTTGAGTATTCAAAGTCTATCACATTGTTTTGTACCGGTATGTGCCTTAGAGCGCAATTGCTGTCCAAAAACAATTTGCACATCAGTGAGCAACACAGTTGCACTGGTGACACGTTCCTTTGATATCATGAACACAAATATTGTTTACATGACTCAGTCGCACAAACAGCGTCCCGTTGAGGGAAATGCTCACTATAGCACCAAATATAGTATCTCAATCAACTGCTGAAAATAGTCCCTACAATAACGCATTTCCTAACATTCGACCACTAAATGCTAAAAATTACAGCATACTACTAACATACTTGAAAAACAAATCTACATATTTATGAGCGACGATTCTTGCAGTTCAACAATCGGGATTACTGTGGAGCAAATCCCTTTCTATCCTGCTATTATTCAGTCCCCCTTAAAAACAGTTTAATTATAGTCTGGGTGATGAAAAAAATTTCAATATTTCCTTGCAATCTCCTCACCACCAGTGCTTGTTATTTTGCAGAGTGCTTCTACATTTCATTGGATTTACTGACAATCAGTGAATTAAAGAGTAACACCGGCTTTATCTTCGGAGGTAAAAGCAGCGATTTTGGCTGTTTGCTGGTCTGCAGCATTCAGTTCAGTTACCACAATGCCAAAGAGGAAAGACATCAGTAATGATCTTGTTGCTGACCATCAAGTGTTATGAGGCCATTTCCAAACTATTTGGAGTCCATCACTCTACAGTGAGAAAGATCATTCGCAAGTGGAAAATAGTGAAGACAAATTTCCAGGAGTGGATGTCCCATCAAGTTCACCCCAAGGTCTGCATATCAGCACAGAGCACGGTGGTGGAGGGCTGATGATTTGGGCTCGTTTTGCTGCCCTTGTGTACCTTGTATTCATTGAGTCCACCATGAACTCCTCTGTATACCAACGTATTCTAGAGTCAAATGTGAGATCATCTGGCTGAAACTGGGTCAGATAAGAACATAATGGTCCTGAATGACTGAAAAAGCAAAATATATCAAACTTCTATGTCAAGGTTCTTAGTGTAATATGTCCTTTAGTGTTGTTAATGTACCTATTTTTATTTTTTTTAAATGCCTTAAAGGGACACTGTGTAATTTCTTCCCCCATCTAGTGGTGCAATTTTATTTTGCAAAGTCGAATGAATTTGCTCTCTAGCGCCTCACGTTTTCAAATGTGCGTTGCAACTTGTGAAGATTCTCTTTTTTGCCTTTTTGGCGACGAGGATCCCTTCTGCTGTGGAGTGGCATAACTATGGTCTTCCATTGCGAACAAAAGTGCAGGCCGTTCAGGCTGGTTTATACCAGAGAATGTCTAATGGCGTAGACTGGCTCTGTTTATACCTGCGTGCAAACTTGACGTCAAAATGACATCATTTCCGCTTGCAGGCCTGGCGTTGGGGAAAACGCGATTCAAAGTGCTTTATGTCCCTCTCGGCACTTCGTCGTTTTTCATAGACCGGAAGGACATGGCAGCCTCCATAGAGCTTGCCCGCTCTATGTAGATACTAGATACAGACAGAGATAGATTGACAGAGATAATTTTACACCAATGAGGACTAATTTATGAATGAATATGTTGATTTGAGCTAATAAATGACTTAATATATTACACAGTGTCCCTTTAAAGGACCAAACTATTTTCCATTATGTACTGATATGCAAAATCTTCTAATTGAAAGGAGGTGTATTTTTCTTAATAACATGATGGTGTATAGACAGTGAAGATTTTGCAATCTAGAGAAAATTATTTTTTGATCCTTTCTAAAAGGGAAACAACTGGAATACTTGGTCCTGAGTGCCAGCAGCAATAAGTGTTCATAATGAAAGGTTGCAACGATTGCTTTTTTTTTTTTTTAAATACTGCAACTATATAATTATCATCCATCCTTCCATTTTCTATACCCGCTTAGTCCAATTTAGGGCAGCGGGGGGCTGGAGCCTATCCCAGCTGTCATTGGGTGAGAGGCGGGGTACACCCTGGACAGGTCGCCAGTCCATCACAGGGCCACACAGAGACAAATAAGACACACAACCATGCACGCTCACCTCTTGAACCTCTTGCTGTGAGGCAACGGTGCTAACCACCACACCACCGTGCAGTCCTATATAATTTCCTTTTGGGATAAATAAAGTATTTTTTCATTTAATTTCATTCAACAACCCAATGAAGGCACCGAAAGCAGGTGCAGAATCTGACAGGGAGAGAAAGTGTGGCATTTTCTAAATAAATAAAAAGGTAAATATCCATATAGCCATAGGAGCTTTTTTTTGTCCCCACAGAAAATGAATACTACGTGAGCTATGCAAAAGTGCTGATTTTCACAGGTTTTCTCCTCCACAGCTGTGGAATCAAAAGGTACTGTACCACTGACTACATGCCCTGCGGTATACGTGTGAAGTTAACTAGAAGAGGAGGAGGAACAACATGCTCGCCTGTTTAAAACAGGACATCTGCAGAGGCTGACATCAGCTTTCTCTTTTATAAAAGTCAGAACTCTGCCTGTATCGACTACAGTTGACCCGAGGTGAGTCAACAGCAGCTTGTGCATGTTCTCATGCGCACACGTGGGCACCTACTGAAATAGCTCCTTTCTTTGGCAGGATTATTCACAGCTCCCTCCCCTGTTAGCAGAAACAGCCACAGTTTCTATGTGTATTAGTGATGTAGGATGTTAATTTTTCAACAGCAGGAGAAGCGAACTAATGCATCGCCAGGGGGACAGGGCAGTCAGTTGGAAGACGGATGATGTGTGATACCAGCAGCTGGGTAAATCTGTATGCACTGCACAACATCATGCTGTTGGACTGGGGCTTTCAGAGTGCTTGGCATTTCTCCTTCCCTCTAAGTCTGCCACCACCACCTGTGCCCCTGCTCTCATCTTTGGACATAATAGAGAGTTAGCCCAGAGCACCTGCCGCCTGCCGCAGAGGCGCAGATTCCTTAAGGCTCATCTAAAATGCAACAAATCAACCTCATCCTGCTGCCCGACCACCCAGGGCTCATGCTACTCATATGTAAAGAATTATGCATAATACTGGGAGAGTGCAGTGTGCAACAGCAAGTGACAGCTTTAATGATGCAGTGAAGTCTGTGTGCGTGAAGACACTCTGCAGTACAGGTGTATTAGAGAGGAAGGAATTAATTACAGAAACTCCAGGCAGATAAAACTACTTCCGTTACCTTTTACAACCAAAGAGTTGGTTTTTTTTCTTGTTTTTAACCATCATTACATGTTAAGATAACTGACTGGAAACTAGCTTGCACTTGCTCTGAAGCACTTCAGCTCATAACAATATAAAAAAATACATATATTCAGTACTGTGTAAAGTCTGGAGCCATCACTCTTTTCTTTATATTTTGCTACCAAGGTCCCAGGTAAACTTTTCAAAGTGTTCGTGAGCAATAGTTAGCTTAAAACTAAGTATAATTTGTTCAAATTTCTTAAGTTGCATCTAAAAATTGCCAAAGCTAACACAGTTTGGCAGGCATGGAATAGTATTTTTGCACCAACAAGGCGAATCCCAAAGAGCCAAAAATATGGTATATCCTGGTACAATGTGCTCTTAAAACATTGCAGGAGGACAACAGAGGAAGTATCAGGCCGAAAACACGTCTGAGAGTGATGTCCATAAGAAAGAGAAAAAAAAATACAGGAAAGAGATGCATCTGAACCTTCAGTTGATCCATCTACTGTTGGGCTCCATGGAAGGGTGGCTGTCAGGAAGCCATTCTTAAGGAAGGGAAACAGGGAGAAAAGTCTGAGGTATGCCAAATGACACAAGAAGTGGACTGAAAATCGTGATGAATCCTCCCCAGAGCCCGAACCTCAACATTAGTGAAGCAGTGTGAGATCATGTTGACAGAGAACAGAACAAAAGGCAGCCAACATCCAAAGAAGAGCTTTGGGATGTCCTTCAGGAAGCCTGGAGAACTATTCCTGGCTCAAGACTTCTGCCCAGTCCAATATGGCAAAAAAACCTAATTTTCTTTTACATTTTTCCAAGAAAAATTGTCACTATGAGACTTAATTTTCTGACAAACAAACCACCAGAAAAAAATATGTAGTGGTCTTCAAAGTAGCCCAGGAGAAGACAACTCTTCATATAGGTTTTAATTCAGTGGTCTCAAACTGATCCGGTGTGGGTGCAGGTTTTTGTTCCAACCCTGCAGCAGCACAGCTGACTTGTTTCATTCAATCAACTGAACTGTCTGCACTGAAGGTCTTAACCAGTTCAGTTGATTGAATGAAACAAAGTCAGCTGTGATGTGATAAATAAAACTGAATTGACCTTTACATTTCGATTTTTTTAATCTAGTTTTTTGTTAACTGGACTACACTCAAACTAGGTGATATGAGACTGTGAAAATTCAACAAACAGCCCAATCTGGAATCAAACAACGATATTGCTTTATGCGTATTGTCAACACAGTATCTCATTCTTCTAATATTATCTACATTATTATGTTGTTGGTCACTGAAATAAAGAAAAATCATCAGTCCTCTTCTATGATATTTTGAATGAGCCTTTATCCATTCTTATTTCTTTTTTAAAATTTGCATCTAATTTGACTGGAGTGAAAGTATCACTTTGGCTCCACCCCTGTTTGCAGAAAGAGCGAAATGTTACGGATTCAGAGTTCTTCTCTGAGGTCACTTTTGATAAGTGATAGAACTGAGACCGAAGTGAAATATGGAAAGAGGGAATTACTCAGCGAAAACAGTTCATTGAGTAAACATGATCAGAGTCGGGAGAGGATAATGACAGTGTCTTTCTTTCAGTCTTTCTCTACTTGGGGAATACAGCCTGTGCGGTGTATCAGAACGACTTCAGAGAGGCAATGCGCCACACATGCAGATGGTAGAGAGATAAACAAAAGCAGAGCTTCACAGACAGCCACAGTGTTACACTCTCTGACAGTTATCATCGATTGTTCTGAGAACGTTTCTCGCTGTCGCAGGAAAGTAACTGCTTGTGCTGGAAATCCAGATGTGAGTGTGATGCAACAAAGGCTCCTCTTTGTTTACACGTTAATTATTCAGCAAACTCATTTTCATACAGTCAGCCAGGCTGTGGGCTAAAGACAGCCACAAACAAACATAAATTAAACAGAACACTCACCTTGAGTAGCGATGAAGTGGTTTGATCGCTGGTAACCCTGCGAGACAGAGAGTAAAGAAAAGAAAGAAAAAGATGTGAGAGAGTTAATAATTACTAGAGCACACGGAGATATGAGACTCAGGCACTGTAACTCTGATTCCATCCATCTCATCCATTCTCTTTTTCCATTTTAAGCATCAAGTCATCCCTCATTCATCTCATATCAGGGCTTTATGTCAACGCTCTGCTCAGTTTCTGCCCTGTCTTTGACTGATGATCATTCTATATGAACTAATCTACGCTATCAGCTGTTGATGCATTGGAGCATGTTTGACCAGCCAAAAATTCATTGGATGGCCTTCAGGCGCCAGCTCTGAATGAAAGATCACACTTGAGTTATAATGCATAGAGAAATGGCATTAATTCAATTTCTTCTCTGTGTGTCTGAGCCAGGTCATTACATTCAGAGAGAGATAGCCACATTTCAGAGGCGGCCCCGCACGCAGAGCTTTGCATGCAGCATGGGCGGCTGATCAAAGGTAGATTGACAAGTGAAGGATCTTCAGCCCTGGGAGTAATTCTACCTGAGTGACACTGACTGATCTGGCTGCCTCCTCTCTGCTCGGCTTGGCATTTGTGCAGTTATGATACAGCGTGCACGCTGTACGGCCTGGAAGACTATTAGTGGCGTCCAGGCCCCTCCACCAGGCAAAGCTGTTGCGCTGAATGCAAAGTAGCTGACTGTGATGGATCCCTTGAATCCATACAAGTGAACCCGCTCATCACTCATGGCCAAAGTGATTTCAACTGCTGCATTTGCTCAACATTTGTACAAATATAGTACCCGCACACCCCATTCGGCCCCTCACACACTGTAGCATGCACAACTCAGCCAGGCAATAACAAAAATTACATTTCATAACTGTCATGCCAGAGAAAGAAGTTGAGATGGATGGCCATCACTATCAAAGAGTGCAACAACCTTCATTACAGCGAGCCTCTGTTGCAGAGTTTCTCGAGGCTGACCAAGCTTCCTGTCTGTCACTTTGGAAAACATGTTTTCCAACAGCAGGTAAGCAGAAAAACATCAAGCGATGTGAATTCACAATGGTTTGAAAAGAAAGAAAACTAAAGCATGCATGTGACACATGGAGAGCTTATCAGTTCTATCAGTTACGAAAGAAAAACAAGTCTTCATTTGCTTTGCTTTGACAAGTTCATCTCACTCCAACAACAGCCTGCTGACAGGGAAAATCTGACCTTGGCGCATGCAAGTAAATGAGCTCATATTCATCATGCATCTCAGAATCACTTGTAAGACTCGTTGGGGAAAAAAAAAGTAATCATCTTTGCTCAGAGCGAGAGTTCTAAGTTCTCCTGTTCTGAGAATAAATTACACTAGTAGCGGCACCTGCAGCTTCTCATGTAGCTTTTCCTTTCGGTTAAAACAGATAAACAAATTTAATTCACTCACTGTCTGCATTTAAAACTCTGCCACATGAGACGTGAATCACACCAAGCTATCTTGGCACAAGTAAAGACCAGGAAAACATTTAACCAAAACCTACAAATAATGTAATACAGTTACATTTATTATACTTGATAGTTGACCAATGTCTTTAGTTTCCAAGGGACCTGAATTATTCCCTTGCTGTCAACGAACTGCTTTGACCCTCTGGTGGAATTGTTTTTGTGAATGAAGAAAATTACCAAATTCCTGCCACAATATTAGTGTACTCATACAATATTTTTGTTTAAGTGAAAATTAACATCAGCTGTAAAGTGTTATTGTCAATCTGTTGGCACTCCTAAATTAGATATGTTTCTAAGACTGAGAAAATGTATACTGTAAGGTGTTTAAACTTGATTAATGTTTAACTTTAACAATGTAAGTAGCACCAAATGTGTTTCACTCTGTGGCCAGCTGTCGTTACGAGTGACAGCTAAACCTTAAGACCTCCAAAATATGGAGGATAGGTATTCACAATTCTGCTCATCTAATTATGCAAAACCTTGCAGGAGAAGCTGTATAGTGTGTGTGTGTGTGTGTGTGTGTGTGTGTGTGTGTGTGTGTGCGTGCGCGTGTAAAGGAAAATATTAAACTGACCAATGTGAAGCAACAGAGAGATGAAAGAGCTGTGAATATGCTTACGTACTAACTGATCCTGGTTGTTTATTGAGGAAATAAATGTTCTTTTGGTTTGTTCTAAGCAAACAAACACTTCCTTAAATTTGAATTCAAAATGTACTTCATCTAATGTGAATGCAGATGCATAAAAATGCTGAAAGGAAACAGTATTCGCAGCCTCCTGAGTGGCAGCTAGCTTTCTAATGTGCTAACTGAGTAGCATCCTAGCAGTTAGTTGTTTCTGTCTTGCATGCTACTGCACTATTACTCCACTCCAGTATCCTTGTGTAGCCTACTGTCTTTGTCAGGAGCCTTGCTGTCTGTTATAAATACAGAAGGTAGCTTTTAGTGTCAATGCCAAAGCTAAACATATTTAAATGTTTTTTTTCTGCATTGTTATTTGGTACCCTGGAATTAGGTAATAAGGTGGTGTTTTAAAACCACGACCACAATTTGTTTTTCCTTGTCCTGACAAACTAGTTTTGGTTTCTAAACCTAACCAAAAAAACTATTAAGCCTTAAACCTAACCATGACATTGTGAACCCTTGAACTAATCAGGAAAGTAAAAATAATGGCTTTCCCCTGGGTGACTATGTGGCATTTAGAGCTGTGTCCACTAGCGTTTCCTACTACAATGTTCAATAAAACAGGATGTTAGCGGGATGTTGTTGATGATATTGTTTATGAAAAGCCGTCGTTTTGGTGTGAGATTATGAATGAGATATAAGTCAGACCTTAAGGGAATGTCCTCTTTTAGTCCTGCCATTAATATTTTCGTCTTTCACACATATAGGAGAATGTCAGGACTTCTTTTGCATGCATCGAAGGACAAATGAAAAAAATATTTCCCCACAATTGCAAGTGAAAAAATAAAACCCTGACATTTCGAATTCTGGTCAGTGTAGATGTTATGCTAGGTGAGTTGGGTATTTGCATTGTGGAAGGATTGGTTTAAATAATTTACCTCTAACCTCCTGAGTTGGAATGTCCCACAAATAATGTTCCTCTAACAAAAAGGGAGGCCTAAACAATTACGTATGGTAGATGATCTGGGGGCCCTTTTATTTCGGTGCATGATGGGAAGCCTAACCCTAACCAAGGAGTAATGAAGCCTAAACCTAACAAGGAAATTGTGAAGCCTAAACCTAAGAAAGAAGAAATTAATTAATGAAAACAATGAAAATAAATAGTTTGCCTAAGGTGGTCTTGTGCATTTCAGAAATGCCTTAACAAAACTGCGGTAATTGTTAAGGTATTTGGGGAATAAGACACCTGGATTAGTCACTATACATTAAACTTCCTGATACCTATTTGGCAAAGACAGTTAATTTTGCTGCATTTAGTCTGACTCTGAGTCTCTAAGTCTGCCCGATAAATATGGAAAATAGTGACCCTGGTAGATCATAATTTGCATGTGCTTTCTTTTTTCCTAGTACAATGTCACGGAATATATTTGCACTGTCCCCTGTCTTATTGTGTGTATGAGCATGAGCCTTGACCTGACCTAATCTTTCCTCCTCTATAGCATACTATCAGCCATTTGAAAGGCCGTCCTTATGTTATACAAGAACTCCAGGTGAGCATCTGACAATGGATGAAAGAGGACAGACACCACTGCAGTCAGACTGACATAAAAAAAAGTGATGGCCAAAGGTGGAAAAGCTCAGCAGCTCAAAGAGGACAAGGGCAAGAAGATCTGCTTTTGGAAGGAAGCCATGGAAGGCTGGCGGGGACAGCAAGAGGGAGGCGCATGAAAAGGGACAGAAGATGAAAAGAGTAGAGAAGCATGGTACTTACTTCCCTGTTTATCCGTATCTACGATATGCCAAAAAATTGAAAAAAACAGAGGGGTGGAAAACAGAGAAAGAGAAAGAAGGGAAGTTGGGGAGGAAACAAGAACTAGTTATTGTGATTAAAGATCAGGAAAAAAAGAGTAATGAAATGGTTACAGAGCAGCTAACACTGAGAACCTGTGGAGAGAATATTGTTCGGAAAACTCAAATTCGGGTGTTTCTACAGAAAAGACCAACTCTGACTTTATAGTAACCACAAAGTTCTGCCTTGTGTTTTATTCCCCCGATGAAGCTGGACAGTCTATTCACAGTTAGACTGTTGTATCTTCACTTTTATTGTTAAAAAGAGGATATGTGATAAATGACCACAGCGGCAGGTTTCCTGGCAGGTCAGGGATGAAAGGACGACACATGACTAAGCTTCTGATTACAAAGACAAGAGTCAAACAGGTTCTGTGATGAAAGCAGGCACAACCTGGCAATGCCTCTGGAAACAGAATGTCATTCCATACATTGTAAGTGTTTTCCTCTAAAGTTACAGTGTCCTCAGAATATGTTTGAATCATCTACGTGCTAGGTTTACATTTAACAGTTTTGCCCAATCACAATTCCTTTCTTTTTTCTACCTCTCTGTTTTGAAGAGCTAATGTTCCCCTTTTCTCTTCAAGGGTCAGTGAATAATCACAATTAAGCCCTTCAACTGTGGTAATTTGGATGGCGAAATGATAATTACCCCTTGATCTCCAAAGGAAAATGGGCATCTTAACTCTTTAGAATGTAGGAGAAGAGACACGTGGAGGAACAGTTATTGAGCTTTTGTTTGAGAAGACGAAACTGGGTGCAGCAACCACGTTTTTTTTTTAGTTGCCATTCAGAAATACTGTGTAAATGTTTTCATGCTTAGGCATGTGCTCAACAACTATTGGTGAGATCTGGCATCATGGAGACATTGATGATACATGAATAAATCCTGAAAGAGTCTGACAGCTCTAGTTTATACACCAGTCACTGTTTTATGAACTCCCTGACTAAATATTTGGCCGGTTGTTACCCTGTCGTAAATCATATAATGAACCTCTGTTATTTTGGATTTGTCTCTTGGTTTGCATATCTACTCTGCTGTCAAAGCCAGCCTTTTTCCAACACCCTTTCTTTTTTTCAAGGACCTTGAGAGGGTGACTTTGTGATTAGATCCAGACTGGATGAACGTAATTTGTTATATGTTTGGATGGGTAGTTTGTTTAGATTGCTGCAGCTACAGCCCCTTTCTGGTAAACGGAAACTTATTTCACATATCCTGGCATTATTACATTCAGTATGATGTGAATTACTGGACTTTGTCAGTGGGATCACCACGTTTGAAACTGACTCTCTCCCCAGATCAGGTCATGTGCTCAGATCTCGATTAAAAATATTTATTTTCTCACTGGCATTTCCATTTTAGGTCCAATTGTAGTTAGTTGTCTTTTGTGTATTAATGACCCCTGTGGTTGTCGAATAGTATCATGTAGTTCTTAAAAGCTCTGTGAGTTGTCTGTGGTATGAAATGCGCTATATAAATAAAGATGCCTTGCCTTGCCTGTGCAGCAATCTGGTCATCCTTTGTTGTGTTTAAACAAAACGATATAACTATTCTAGACTATAATCTTTTTTTTTTGCTGTTGGGGAAGATTGGCAGTGACATGCTACTTAGGGAAAAGCCAAAACTACCATATTACAGTCGAAAGCTATGTCATCTAAGTTGATGAGCAAGAATTGTCTTTTTGGGTTCCTTTTTAAAGAGACACAGGAGAATAAACTTAAACGGAATCTGACACTGAAAGAAATAAAGCACTCTGACTGAACTGCTCAGTAGTGTCAACCAGTCATCTGCTCATTTCCATTTTTTCTTTCTCCAACCCTATCACAGTGACTTGCAGCTCATTCTAAGCACCAGGGCAACAAAAAACAATCTGGCAGTTGTGCTTAGCACAGCAAATGCAATGCCTCTTGATAATAGCTTGCGCCGCTATTTTGCTACATCTGTCGAGAATAGACAAAAGGATCCTCTGAAGATTTGACACAAAAATGTCAACTATCGCCACCCCTGCAAAAGAAAAATGATTTGAACCTACATGTGAAAGTGGAAAGGCAGACCATTCAAGTTTAACCTTTAGGAAAAAAAGTAAAGTTTGAGTTATTCCAGCTTAGGTCTCTCTCCATGAATAATTTGGAATGGTTTCACAGCAGTGATGTGAGCCAGAGGTCTTGGCCAGACATGCGGGTGGTGCTGTAGATGGCACAATTAATGGCACAAAGGTCTTGGGAGTATTTTTTCTAATGGAGCACTTATGAAGCACTAAAGGGGATAAAGTGGTCGCACAATACATGGTGAGCTTTGAATGTCCCCTTTACATTACATTTTCTTTTCCTTATTTGGCAGACTTTGGAAAGCTGTGCCAAAGACAGAAGCACCCTTCAGGTGACCCTTCCATTATGAACAGGAAAAAGGAAAAAGTGACTCTCCTTCAGACAGTGTTGGTCCATCTAATGGGAGGGCTTCGAGATTGGATCTCATGGGGGTGCAAACTGCTGCTGGCACTGGAGAGCCTGCCTTAGATACTCACCGGAGCTGAACTGTAGGTGGGATCAAAGTATATGAAAGGCTCAGCAGAGTTGTATTGGGTCCAGTGTTGCCTTGAAAAAGCATTTATGTGAGTCACGAGGCCCACTGCTTCAGGCTTATGGGCTCTTGTAGGATCTTTGGACTTACTGCGGTAAAATGTAACCTGGCAGCCTACGTGTACTGACACACACAAAGACAATGCTATGTGTATGCTATGCCTGTGTGTGCAGCAATTGATTGATAGTTTGAGATCGAGCATGTGAAGGTGTCCGGTGACTACTAAAGCACTGGGTCAAACTAAAATAAAACAAATAAGGCAGAGCTGTGGGAAGAGCAGAGGCAGAGATGAAAGAGTGGGTGGAAAAACTCAAATTTCTTACATCAATGTAGTTGGCATTGACGTAATCAGAGCTGGGGTCTGCCAGCAGAGAGTGGAGCTTGACTCGATGGCGATCGTCTGGAATGAAGAAGAACTATCAGTTGGTTTGTGATTAGGAATGCAAACTGCATAATCAGGTGATTTCTCTGAACAATCTTCAATGTATTGGAAAGCCTGAATAAGAGATCCAAGTGTCACAGTTTGCTCCACTCCAATGTTAACATCCTACAACTGTTAAAACCTGAGGGAAAATACAAGCTGTCACAGCATTAAAGAGATGATTACAACCTCTGGTCCAATAAAGTATGGACACAGCAAAATTTAAATAAAACACAATGCATGACTTACAAATCGCATAAACTAATATTCTATTCACATTAGAGCATAAAAACAAGAAAAGTTGAGTCAGACATTCTCTTATCTCATTAAAAATATTGGCTCATCTTGAATTTGATGGAAGCAACACTGGTACTGGGCCATGTTTCCACTGTGCAGCATCTCCTCTTCTTTTAACAACAGTCTGTAAACATCTGGGAACTGAGGAGACCAGCTGCTGGACCTTTGGGAGAGGAACGTTGGCCCATTCTTGTCTGTTATAATATTCTAGCTGCTCAGCAGTCCTGGGTCCTCTTTGTTGTATTTTGTGTTTCATGATGCAGCAAATGTTTTCAGACGGTGAAAGGTCTGACCTCTATTATGAAGCCACGCTGTTGGAATAGGTGCAGCATGTGGTTTAACATTGTCTTGCTGAAATATGCAAGGCCTTCCCTGAAATAACGCCATCTGGATGGGGGCACATGTTGCTCTAAAACCTGAATATACCTTTCAGGAATGATGGTGCCTTCGGGATGTGCAAGTTGCCAGTTCCATAGGCACTAAAGCCCCCCATAATGTCAGAGATGCAGGCTTTTGAGCTGTGTGCTGATTACAAGCTGGATGGTCCTTGAGGGTGTGGTGCCCATGAGTTCCAGAAAATATTCCAAATTATAACTCATCTGACCACAGAACAGTTTACCACTTTGCCTGATCCCATAAAGCTTTAACCCTTCATTTGCAGATGGCACCGTGTACTGTGTTAACAGATAATGTTTTTTGGAGGTGTTCCTGAGTCCATGCAGTGATTTCACTCAGTGCTGTCTGAGTGCCTGTAGATCACAGGCATCCAATTCTTTTGCTTATGGACCACAAACTTTTTTCAGATTGCTGAGCCTCTGTCAATTTCCTGAGAAATGTTGCATCTCTAAGGTATTTTTTTATACTCAATCATGTGACTGATATGTTGTAATTAACCTAATTATTTGCAGCATGTCCATCCAGCTGTTTCTGTTCAGTACCTATTTTTCCAGCCTTATGCTGCCCCCATTCCAACTCTTTTAAGACATGTTGCGGCCATCAAGTGTGAGATAATTTTTTTTAATTAAATAGTAAGATTTCTCCCTTTTAACAACTGGTATGTTTTCATTGTGAACAAAATGTTGGTGTATGAAATTTGTAAGTCACTGCATTCTGTTATTTACCTTTTACACAGGGTCTCAGTCTTTTTGAAATGGAGTGGTACTACGTTTCCGTGCACTAACCATCAATTTCTATCCAAATAAACGGTTAAATAAAAGTGAATGTAACTCTTGCTGGTAAACCATCTAAAAAAAATGAGGTTGCTTTGACTCTTTGCTGAAATAAAACTGCTAATCAGAAAAAGTTGGGATCGTAGTGCAGTGGTTCTTTCTTTGACTTAACTCCTGTTCAGGCAGTATGAACCCGAGATATTTCATGTTTTCTTCTTATCAACTTCATTTAATCCATTTTTGCATTTTAGGCTTTTTCCTTCCCTTTGCATTTCCTTTCCTTTTTCTTTCCAAGCATGCATGAATACTCACGGCTTAGCAAGCTGTCGTGCCTTCCTTTGGTCTTGTCTTTCTTTTTTGTGACATCCCAGCCATCAAAAAAACTCTGCAAAGTCAGAAATGACAAGTTTAGAGAAAAATAAACAAACGGAGTGTGACATGTCTTTAGTTCACCTCGACTCTCGCAGAGTGAAAGATTTAGCTCTGTCGCTCCAAAGCATTACCCTGAGGTCTGACTGGCTTCTGTATCACCTCATTCTATCAAGTCACCAACCGACATCTGACGCAGCGTAGCAGGGAGATACTAAAGCTGAGAGATGGCACGCAGGCAGCACCGACAGCGCGGAGGTGGCCCGCTGCAGTCTTTCTCATTCTACATGCATCGTGAGGCTTGCCATGTTTTACTGCAATATCTGTGACAGTTGTTTACAGTACAACACCAGTCGACAAAATCTACTGCTGTGGCGAGGTGACGAGGTGAATCTAAATTGATACTGCGAGTGAAGAGCGAGCAGCAGGAGAACAAAGACAAAACTGTTGAAATGTTTAGCTCTTGAGGACTGATTTGATCTGGATGTTCTTTTGCTTTTTAATTTCCAGTTGGATCTCTTTGCTGTATCGGTCGGCACATATAGGCTCCTGTATAAAAGCATGCCATCTCTCATCTACAATAGCCCAATTTCTCCCTTATCTGGCAGGAGGTGCCAGATTCAGACCACCTGAGGCTCAGGGTGACCTGGGGAGCACAATGTGATCAGGCGATTAAACAGCCACTGCACTGTGTACAGGCAATACCTATTCTAGTCTTGTTTAACCAATCAGAATTTGCCCTGCACCCCTGCAGTTTTTGAAATAACTATGTGTTATCTTCATGGAGCTTTATTTTTTCCCATAATCTCTGATCGATACTCCGAAAGCACCAATTGATTTGATCCAAAATGTCAAAGTATCTCTAAGAATTAGGAATTTGGGAATAAATAACAAATAATTAAAAGTGAAGTTAACTACTTCATGTTATCAGGATATGGCTAACATAAAAGATGTTGAATGCAAGATGCAAAATATGTTTGCATCTGACGGTCTCTATGAAGTTTCTCCATAACCAGTGAAACGCTGCCGCACAGTTTCTGAGATCATTCAGAAACTGTCACGTCTAGTAAAAGAGAACTGACGAGTAGCTCACTGATCTTTAAAAATGGCTTTTTGAACATGTGAAAAAGTTGTGCAGCTAGCTAAAAATTACAGAAACTAAATAAATACTCTATGGGCACTGTCCTCACTTTGTGTCTCCTTGCATGGACGTTTCCAAAATGGCACTGATATTTAAAGCAAATTTGTTGCTGTACGGTGGTAAAGACACACTGTAAAGGTGTGGGTAATTGCTAGCTTTCTCTACAAGCTTGTCTTTAAAATTCCCGCCATTTTTACTGCTGCCGACCCTATGATCCTACATCCATTCAAATTTGTCCCTACACTGTCCCTGTGTACATAGTGCACCTTGCAAACGCGTACGGTTAATGTCTGACGACATGCGCAAACAACGCTCCAAACAATGCAAGATACACAAGACACTCGTGATCAAACATACTGGTCCGTACTTAAAAGCCAGTATAATTCTAGCCTTAGTAAACTTCAGCTTGAGTATCAGAGCTGACAACATAGTTGCAGCTGCATTTGTGACCACAAGATCAAAATCCAGCTTTAAATACCCTTTCAAGTATCGCCTCTCAAACTCCTGAGAAAATCTTCTGTCTCTAAAGCTGCTGAATGCTCCTCTGTGTTGATTAGCTTCCTTTATCCTCATGCTGTTTGGTGGGTTTATGAGAGATTTGGGTGCTGAAAACTCCCTGCCTGCTGCAGTGTGAAACAGTCAATTAGTGTAGCCAGTTAAAGAAAAAATAATGAGCTATTCAAGGCAAATAAGTTCTGTTAAGTTCACGTGAACCGCAAAAAAATTAGGTGTGCAACTACAAGTTACATCTCACACAATTCAAATAAAAATTAAACATAAAATATATAATACTGCGCAAAAGCTTTGAGCCATTTCTTATTTCTACATAAATATCTACCATGAAAACAGGAACCGGGTGCAGTTATTTATTGAAACATCATCAAGGGAAATACAGTATATAAGGCAAAAAAGAGTTTGTACAATTCTAACAAGTTTTTAAGTCAATATTTATTATGAGCACCTTTATTCCTCAGCACAGCCTGAACCCTCTTAGAAAAGCTTTATGTCATTTCTTTAAGTAGACTTCAGGAATAGTTCTCCAGGCTTCTTGAAGGACATCCCAAAGCTCTTCTTTGGATGTTGGCTGCCTTTTGTTCCATTCTCTGTCAACATCATCCCACACTGCTGCATCTTTGTATTTCAGGTCTTTGGTGTAATTTTTCCACTTTCTTCAGGACATCACTTTCACCTACTATAGACAGTTTTTTTTCGGCCGGATACTTCTTCTGTTCTCCACTTGTCCAGTCTCCCCACTTTTTTTTAAGGACACACTGTACGGCATGCAGAGATATGTGTATTTTTCAGCTAAAAGCTCTTTGGGAATCACCTTATTGGTGCCCATCCATCCATCCATTTACTATACCCGCTGAATCCGTCGGTCGGGTTGCGGGGGGGCTGGAGCCTATCCCAGCGTGAGGCAGGGTACACCCTGGACAGGCCGCCAGTCCATCACAGGGCCACACAGAGACAAACCAGACAAAAAACCACACACGCTCACACTCACACCTAAGGACAATTTAGAGTCACCAATTAAGATTAGATGAAACCAAAAAAAGTTTGATTTAAACAAAGAATTTGTCTTTGTGACAGGCTGCAAAGTGCCTAAAGATACAAATAAAAATTGGTCTTTTGATAATTTCACTGTTATTTGTTGACACAACACTGGTTCGTCCCTTGAGTTAGGTGCCATTTTTATGCTTTAATACTTAATCCCTTAGTGATTGTTAAGTGGCTTAACAAACAAAAGAAATGGTCAGGTAAAAGGACTGGACTGAATATGAGTGAAAGGGCCACCGATGTCCAAAGAAAAACTTGGAAAGACCTTCAGAAAACCTGGAGAACCATTGCTCAAGACCACTCTATGTAATTACATTACATTACAAAACCCCCCTCGTGGTTGGCTGTGCACTCGTGGAGGGTGAAGCACTTCCAATCTCTCACTGGCTCTAACTCCAGATGTTGCACAAAACACACTGCACCTAGACCGCACATCCTGGCTCATTCACAGCCCCCCCACAATGCCTTGAAACGTGTCTGATCAATGGCAGAGGCAGCGTGACCCAGTGGGAAATAAGGGTTATGAAGTCTGACAGCAGTGTGCACGCTGATCCCCTTCATCTTGTTTATTTCTCCAGGTGATGGGAAGCCACACAGAGGAGTGAAAAAGCGACCCATATATTGATTTTGGTAGGGAGAAATTTGTTGTGCCCTCAGGGGATGGCTTAATGAATCGAAAAAGTGCATCTGGCTTCCTGCAGGTGGATGTGCAAAAAAAGACTAATCACAACGCTTTGATGTGGAGAAGTTCCTATAATGGCAAAAAAAGAAGGCCGAATGGAGTGGCTGAAAAATTTAATTAGTCCAAGGTTACTAAACTATTGTCATGAAGACTGATAGCCTCTGCTGGTCTTTACACTGTAGGTCTCGTCACATACTGATGCTGATAACAGTGGTGGGAACCATCCCAATGGCAACATGGAAAATGCCTGAAAAGCTTTATGTCACGCACTCCGCCCACCCCTGAGGGTCCCCTTTGTGCAGTGGGACCGCAAGCTGACCCCAAAGCGACCCGAACCGTACCGTTCCGAACCGACCCGTACCGGACTGCATAGTGGGAACGAGGCTTAAGTGCCTAACCTTAACTATGTAATCTTATTATCTAGCCTTTGCCAAGTACATCTATATATAGAGTATATATATATATATATATATATATATATATATATATAGATATAACAAATATATACTTATAGTACTGTATAATTTTGCTATATTTCATTGTCATTAAGTGACTTCCAAAAGTTTGAGCGCAGTAAAAAAGCTGAAAGCGCCGGTTAGGTGGTACCCTGCACACTTAAAACTGATGCTTGGGGCTATCGACCAGATGGGAGTATTTTATATGTTTCATCCAGCATCACAAGCTTTCTTCGGCTACACTATTTATAATTCCCTGTGAGATTTTCATCTCCACCCAGAGCAGTGGTGTTGTAGTGGTGTTGCAGTTTATTTTGTGGCTCAGTTTTGAAAAACGAACTTCAACCATCTAAAAGGTCTACGGGAGTATTCAGAAACCTTATCTTGAATAAATGAGCTTAACATCCACCAGAAAAATGTATTTATCTCCATCAATTGGGAAAGAGACCATCATCTCAGAATATCACAGAGTAGACAAATACTGGAGAAGCAACCGGGCATGGTGTCCCTTTAGTTTGACAAATCTGAATTTCTACACAAACATCAAACAAAGTAAAAAACATATTTAATAGTGCAGAGGTGGACTGTTACCCGATTGCTGTGTGATTCTTCTATAAAACCTTCATGGCTGAAGATAATGTGAAACGGAGGAGAGTAGAGGCAGTTTTGGTATGTGAACCATGAACCTTTAAGTTGAATCGAAAAAGTGCATCTGGCTTCCTGCAGGTGGATGTGCAAAAAAAGACTAATCACAACGCTTTGATGTGGAGAAGTTCCTATAATGGCAAAAAAAGAAGGCCGAATGGAGTGGCTGAAAAATTTAATTAGTCCAAGGTGCATCAAAAAGTTTAGTATAGCTGCATTATCTCTGTAATGCAAATGAAGCAAAACTGCATTTTACTGATTGTTCATAAATATTAAATACCCATTTAGTCTGAAAGCAGACTGCAAAGGTCCGCAGGAATAAAGATGTGAGACTGTTCATTTAAGACATATCAAGAATTTTAAGTAGAGGCTCACTTGAATATTCTTTCCACTTGTTTTTTCTTCTCGCCTTGTCACTGGGTGTTAGAGAGAGCTCTTTCTACTGAAACCTTACAGGTTCGAACCCTCTTTGCTGAGTATGTGTGACATACATTAGATTATACAAAAGCCTGTAGGGCTTTGAGCCTTCACTTCACCTCCAAACAAACTAAATCATTTGTTTATGGGCCTAGCTTCGTGACCTCTGTCCACTGATGTAGACGATCAAACAAACTGTTGCCACAATACGACTGCACACTTGGAAAAAAAGCAAAGGCCAAAAGTACAGTGTATGGTATCTTCTTTCCTCACCTCATACTCTTGTTTGAAGCCATATCCCTCGGCCGTCTTCATCTGGTTGATGTGTTGGAGAAGGTCAGCCACCCTTACAGCAGGGTGGAGCTGGCCCGTGTGATACGGCGAGCTCTTCCTCCGACACTGACGTTGGGGCGAGCCTCCCAGCAAACTGCTGGACTCGTTGACAGAGCTGCGCTGCTCGTCTGGGAACACAAACACATACTTTTCAAGGCATACCGCTGACACAGTCGATCCTGTTCTCTTTTTTTTATATAATAATGTAAATAAGTCTAGGGGGCAGCTGAAGGGAAAAAAGTCAGCATTTCTGCTGAAATGTAAGGGCTGACTGGTGCAGCAGATTATTCAAACGGACAAGAGATTTCTCTGCTGAGAGCACCTCATGTCCTGGCAGAACAGACTGCATACATGCTTGAAAGTAAACAGAACTGAAGGTCAGGAAGGAGGGAGCTACTTTCTCTCCAGACATTTTCTCAAGACTACCCATATGTTCTTGGCTGCCTTACTTCGAGCGTTGCAGCTGTGGGCATCCATGAAGGAGTGAGCCATTCTCTCATCCTGCTGCAGAGTGCTCTGCTCCGTCATGCTGCAGTCTAAAGAGCTCAGCTTCCGACTCTTCTCCTGCCTGTAGGACATGGCTGCCTTGTTTATGGCCACCTTCTTCCTACTGTGGAGATGCAGGCAGAGAGGTGGAAGGATAGAAAGAGAGGCAGAGAGCAGTAACAGACAGAGAGAAGTGGAAAAGAGGCAGAGTGAGACAGGCAAGGAGATAAGGGAGAAAGGAAAGGTGGGCGGGTGAGAAGATGAGAAAATGTACAGAGGGGGACAGACATAAAAGGGACGACAAGATTGAAACTGCACAAGGGGGAAAGAGATTTGGTGATAGCAACAGATTGCTGTTTGGGTTGAAAGAAGAAGAGGGATGGGGAGGAAGGTAGGGGTTGACTAGATGGAGGTGGTGGGGGGGGGGCTTATTTCCATTCTAGTACTCCTTGGGCTACAAAGGGCAAGCAGGGGATAAATGGAGAATGAGGGGAGAGAGAAGTAACTTACGGGTAGTAAGGGTAAGAATAGAAGTCCCTTCTGATTAGCACGAAGAAGGAGGAAAGGAGAGAGAAGAGAGTGAAGAGAAAGAAAAAAAAGAAAAGTGACTATGGTGTATTCAGATGGGCTTCAGAGAGATAAATGAAGTGTGTTGGAATGTTCCCAGTCTGGAATTATGAATCAGGGCATTAACAAAGATAATAGGGATCATCATGTAACAGAACCAGAACCAACATGTAGAATCTGAAATTTTATGAGGTTAATATCAATTTATATCTGTATCAGTCAGTCCTGATGCAATAGCACATCAAAGTTAAAGGCTTTTAAAACGTGCATGTGCATTATTATGTATCGACAGGTAAAATCACTGAATTAAACTAAATCTTACGACGAGATCCCACATCCTTTTAGATGTCACTTCAAACTTGTGATTCTCTTTTATGTCAGCAGCACACCTCTTAGGTTCTGTGACCGCAACCTCATCCCAAGGAAAGTTTAATTTGTAATTCATTTGAACATTTATCTCAAAGACAGAAGTACGAAGGGAAATCTTTGAGTGTCTTCACAAAGCAATGTCATTTCATGTAGAAAATGTTCTTAAAAAAATCTAAAAATTGATGCCTGCTAGATGCAAGGAGGCAAAGAAAGTCAGAGAGTTTGTAAGAAAAAATACAAGAAACAGTGTCCTGGAAGATTCTACAATCAGCAGACTAACTGGTGACAGGTGAGGGTTTCAGGATTGGGTGTAAAAGGAGCATCCACCAAAGGCTTAGTCTTTCCAAGCAAGTGGCTCAACACTTTGTGCCAAACTGTGTCAGGAAATTAGGATCAGTACAAAAAATTAAAATTTCTCAATGAAAAATAGCAAAGAACTTCCGTCTTTCTACATCTACCGAGCAGAATATTGTGAAAAGATTGAGTGAGTTAAAAAAAGAGAACGCCAATTTGATCCAAACGCATTTAAAACAAATGGTCTAATTATGTATGGTGGCTCTGAACGGTCAAACTCCTCTAAAAAGTATAAACATTTCACCCATGCAAAGAAACGCAAAAAAAGTGTTGAGTAGGTGTGTAAAAATTATGACAATGTACAACGTCACATAAATCCAAGGTCACGTCCACTTATACAGTGACACTGTACGTACACAGAAGCTGTATCTTCTGATGAAATATAAATTATTATTACTTATCATTCAATGCCTCCTTCCAGATGTCCCCCATTCAATCTCCCTAGTTTCACTGTGAGCAAGTTCCTCGGGGGGGGGGGGGGGGGGGGGGGCTCATCCAGTAAAAAAAAAAAAAAAAAAACCTTCCTAACCAATTACTAGCCCATCCACCGCCACCTCACAGCTGCTCACTTCATGTAATTGAGTGGGCAATGGAATAAGGCGCCCCTTGATGAAATATTTCACACCCAGATGAATGTTCCACCAACGCCCAGTGAGCAGGGAAGAATACACTGCAGGTGAGACAGGCTACAGGGGTAATTTGCAAGTGGAAGGCAGCCAACGGCTTCAGTGCGAGCAGGCTGCATTTGAATGTGCTCAGCCGACATGCAGACCTTGAAATTAAAAGATGAGATGAACACAAAAGCTCGGCCCTGACAGTGGTGCGAGAATTTAGGATTAATGCTCTACCATTCCACTATGTCATGTTGCAATTTACTCTCATTGCAAGATGTTTTCCTCAGTAGAGCCTTGGGAAAGACGTGGATTAACTGGGATACCCGCAAACCTTTAGACCTTAGACCATAGCTACTAAATGATAAAACCCATCCAACACCGGCTGTGAACAGCCACTCACCCCTTCTTGATAATGATGACGATGGCCCCCAGCAGCAGAATGAGGACCACCAGACCTCCAGCGCAGGCCCCCAGGATCAGACCCATGTCCTCGGCATGCTGGGATACCTCCAAAGCCCTCTTAGAGTCTTTACAGGCAGCTGCACAATAAAAAAGGCAGAGTTAAGGAAGAGTAGGTTGCAGAGGAAGATTACAATAGTGTTTCTCACAAAGACAGCCATCATAGCAAATGCCTATTGGGCTGTAGCTGCTAAGCCATGATGCTCAATCAGGGGATTTAATGTCATTAATTGTTTATTTGAGGATAATGAATAAAACCAAACTATTGTCATGAAGACTGATAGCCTCTGCTGGTCTTTACACTGTAGGTCTCGTCACATACTGATGCTGATAACAGTGGTGGGAACCATCCCAATGGCAACATGGAAAATGCCTGAAAAGCTTTATGTCACGCACTCCGCCCACCCCTGAGGGTCCCCTTTGTGCAGTGGGACCGCAAGCTGACCCCAAAGCGACCCGAACCGTACCGTTCCGAACCGACCCGTACCGGACTGCATAGTGGGAACGAGCCTAACCTTAACTATGTAATCTTATTATCTAGCCTTTGCCAAGTACATCTATATATAGAGTATATATATATATATATATATATATATATAGATATAACAAATATATACTTATAGTACTGTATAATTTTGCTATATTTCATTGTCATTAAGTGACTTCCAAAAGTTTGAGCGCAGTAAAAAAGCTGAAAGCGCCGGTTAGGTGGTACCCTGCACACTTAAAACTGATGCTTGGGGCTATCGACCAGATGGGAGTATTTTATATGTTTCATCCAGCATCACAAGCTTTCTTCGGCTACACTATTTATAATTCCCTGTGAGATTTTCATCTCCACCCAGAGCAGTGGTGTTGTAGTGGTGTTGCAGTTTATTTTGTGGCTCAGTTTTGAAAAACGAACTTCAACCATCTAAAAGGTCTACGGGAGTATTCAGAAACCTTATCTTGAATAAATGAGCTTAACATCCACCAGAAAAATGTATTTATCTCCATCAATTGGGAAAGAGACCATCATCTCAGAATATCACAGAGTAGACAAATACTGGAGAAGCAACCGGGCATGGTGTCCCTTTAGTTTGACAAATCTGAATTTCTACACAAACATCAAACAAAGTAAAAAACATATTTAATAGTGCAGAGGTGGACTGTTACCCGATTGCTGTGTGATTCTTCTATAAAACCTTCATGGCTGAAGATAATGTGAAACGGAGGAGAGTAGAGGCAGTTTTGGTATGTGAACCATGAACCTTTAAGTTGTCATGTTTTCTTTTCCATGTGAGACAGATGGTTGAAATTGTACTGCTTTGCCTGAAAAGCCAGCAGTTATCCAAGAGTGAGCAGTCAATCACGTGGTATGGATCGCAATCACTTTGCATCATCTCTTAAAGAGGTCGAGTCGGATGACAGACTGATGATTGATGTTGACTTCTCACAATAAATACTGCTGTGTTCCATTGGGGGATTGCTGACAGAAAGTAGAGTACGTTCCCGTTTTTTGTTGTGCTCTACCGGGTGTTACAAGCATACATTTGCAAAACTGAACATTTTATACTGTTGACAAAAATCAGTCACTAAACACTGGAGGAGTGAGCAGGAGCTAGTTATATGAATAAGGTTAAATTAGTCTTGTGCATAAAAAGAGGTGCATTGAAAACAAAATCACCGTGAGAGGAACGGGGGGGTGTGTGCTTTGTCTCTCACAGTGTCTACAAAAAACTGCACCCCTTGATTCCACATGCGTGTGCGCTCAGCCTGTAGTTTTAGTTTGAGTCTTTAGTCTAGTCTTCAACGTGTGGAAATGGAATTCCTCTGGGATGGGTGAAAACTTCACTAAATCAATAGGAAAAGTTTATTTTAGCAATTCCCCAATCCAGTGTTATAGAATATGCATGTGGAATTATCACGACTGAACAAGAAAGAGACAAACAAGTAGTTTGGTCTGCCGCTGTATTGTCAGCTTCACACTGTTCAAGAGATACGAGTCTTCAAATGTAGCGATCAGTCTCACTGTTAAGCTAGTAGGTTGCTGGACTGTTTGCTGCTGCAAATTTTTTCAACGTGCTTGAAGTAAATCCCAGAGCAGAAAAAAAAACGAAAGGTAGAATTTTGCACACCTCAAGGGAAATTATGGGGATTCCTGTAGGAATTAAAGAACTTGCAGTTGGCTCGCATATGAACATGCACGTATGTGGAGACGAGGCCTAAACCCTCCACAGGTAAAGTACACTCCTGCACACAGATACAGGTAAAGACACATTGCTGCATTAATTTCCAACAAGACTGCCTTTACATAAAGCTGTGTCCACATTTAAAAAAAAACAACAGTTTTATGGGAAATTTGGCTAGCAATACATAATGAACACAAGTACACAGTAAGCATGTCTTTAACTTGCTGCATCTTTTAACTGGGTTTACATCCACTTCTACTGACTTATTGACACTTCCAGGAAAAATGTTATTTACCCATTTGTGGACTTTCTTTGCAGCCACAAAGACAACTCACTCTGAAATCTAATTGACTTAACACGTTATCAGTAAGAGATAAAAATATCTTCCAGCGAATTATAATGGAGTCTCTTATTCTAATCCTTCTGTAGAGTACTGATAGGATACGGATCAGAACTCTGCTGTTCTAATGTATCTGTCAGGTTGATTCAAACAGGCTGGGATGAGAGCAAAGTGTCTTTAAGGGCACCATGGATCCAGTCAGAACTCGCACCAACATCTCTCCAGCTTAAGTAGAAGTAACAAGCTGCACTGAAACAAGGAGCTTGAGGGTAGTATGATGCTCACTACGTTTTTACCTACAGATAAGTGGAGCTACGGTTACAGCTCGGCTGGGCCACGTCCGATTCCTCTGCTGTAGGAGGCGATACGCCCCCTTTCAGCTTGCTAGTTTTGTGTATTTCTGGTCAACCTCTTACATCACAGAACAAAGCAAGCGACAAACCATTTAGTTGGCAGAAAACTGATACCACTTTGAGCGGGGAAACAGACATCTTTACTGCTGTGCACGTTTCAGACGAAACTCAGTTCAGTTGGGACAAACACGTTGACATGTACTTTTAAAGTCTGGTTTCAGTGGAACAACAAAATCTTTTATAATCTTGGAAACGTTTTTACTTTGTCTCATGCCAATATCAGCAACTTGAGCTTCCACAAAGGGGAGAAGAACATATTTTGCTAAGGAGAGTCGAGGCTCTCCAGTTATCTAATAAAGAGACGTCTGCTCTCATTCAAGCTGCTGTTTTTCTGCTACAGCACCTGTATGTCACGGTCTGTATGTGTTTCTGTCTCAATGGCCATCTGAACTGTCCAACACTATGAAATATCAATATCCCTTTTCATAAATCATCACTTTAGTTTTTTCTAAAAAAAAAAGAACTGTGAATTATTTAAAAGCCTCTTTGTACATATGCCATCAAATCTTTTATTAGGCTGCCACCTCAGCGATGAGAAAACAAATCAGAGTGAGAAAAAACAAGCAGAGGGTCTCAGGCCTGTCAAGCTTGGCAGCAACATAAAGATTCGGCTACATCTCTGTGTATTCTACCAAAGCAAAGGCGCTTCATCCGGACGTGACTGCTTTTGCTGAAGAAGAAGGGTATGAGACTATATAGTGCAGCAGAACACTGAGTTTGGCTCGATGAGCTGTGGATTGGTGGTGACTGTAGCTTCTGGCAGACAATACAACCTGACAGACTTGGTGCAATCACATAAATCATGCTGGGTGAGTCATTCCGCCTTTAGGGCCGTATTTAGAAATTGGCTATCGGAGTCAATTTCATTGCACCAATGAAATCCTGCAGTGGCCATGCACAGAAAATCCATTGGGTTTAATAGAGCTGTACTAAAAGATAGTGGGTGACATGTTTTACAATAATTTTTAATATCATTGCACTGGCCTACAATTTATCAAGCACGACATATTGCATTATTCTGGACCCAGAGGAAAGAGGACGTAAGTGTGAACATTGGAGAGAAAAGATAAATTCACTGCACTTTCAATCATTTCACACTGTTTTCCTTTCCTAAATAACCCAGCCATATGTACTTTGCTGTATTTATTATCAAAGCTGAGATACACAAAAAAAATACAAATATATTTTTAAATTCTATTTGTCTAATAGAAGCTAGATATCAAACTCCAAACAACATAGATGTGCAGAAACAAATCCCGGTAAAAGTCCCAGTAAATGGCCTGGAACTGCTTGTGCCATTGAAGTGCATGTTGAACTACACAGTGATTGATCTGAGAATGGTGGACAAACTTGACATGTCACCATTCGTCAGTTCCTGTTTGTCAGGCATAGATACATAAAAGAGGGC